>NC_051313.1:145112726-146362726 GCF_015220235.1 Choloepus didactylus
GGTGGTAATGAAAATGTTCAAACAGTAATTGTGGTGAAGAATGCACAACTATATATGAGTCAACAACTGATCATACACTTTGGATGATCATATGGTATGTGAACATATCTCAATAAAATTGAATTTAAAAAAAAGAGTCTTGGAGATAGAAAGCATGTCTTTTACTAAGTTTTCTGCACAAATTGCACAAAAGGAAATTACCATAATTACTTGATTTCTTGGAAAACTTAAACATTTATTTAAATAATTTAAGAAACTATACTCTTTACTTTTCTAAATATCTGCCCCAACTCAAGTAGAGTATGGCCAAGACATGCCATAATGGGACAAGTTTGGGTATGGCGTTGGGGAAGTTCTGCCATCTGAGCTCATCCAAAGGAATAAATTCCAGAAAATCAAGGGAAGCCAAAAATCCATTAAAGAGGGCAAGGAGTAAAAACTGGAGAGAAAAAAATTTAGGTATGGAAGCCAAAGAGCCAGAGGGAAATAAAAACTGGGGTATACTGCCAAGAGTCAGTGTTGGGATCAGGAAGAAACCAAGTGATAGCAGATCAGGTGCTAGTGTTGAAAATTTCTAGCTTTTGCTTGAACAGCCTTGAGGCATCCAATGCTAGACTTAACTATAATGAGTTAAAGACCTTTTCCTTATTTTTCTCACCAAGTTTTTGTTTGTTTTTCCATTATCCATTGTATTTTTAGACATTGCCTCAAAGATCGTTCATTGTTAATTTCAATAAATTGCTCCAAATTCAAATTTTAATTTATAGAGTTTTTACACATACTTTTTTAGTGCATAAGTTCATTTTTCACTACCTGTGCAAATGGGAAAAACTACACATCACTCACAAACCTTGAAGCTGACAACACATTTTAGTGGTTACTACACAAAGCTATTAGAGGGGAAACTTGTCAATATTAACTAAAAACAACCAGATAAGAATATAGGAATTTTATAGATTTCTAGTCAAATGGCTCAAATTCAACCATCAAATAAGAAGATTCAAGTATATTCTAGTTTTGCAAAAAACTATTCAAGGCTATATTATAGAACCTGAAAATTTCCCCCCAATAATCTTTATAATTTAGGCACCAAAAAAAAAAAAAAAAGCATATTTACCACAGATTCTTTTTTACAGTCCTACGGAAATAATTGGTCTAAACTTCCTGGAAGGCAATTTGGCAATTAATTTTAAAAGCTTGCAAATGTCCTTACCCTTTGACAGAGCAATCATGTTTGTGATTTTTCCTAAGGAAGCAGTCATAGCTGTGTGCAAATATTCTGCCACCAGGATGCTCATCACATCATTGTTAATAATAAGTTAAAAAAAAAACAAAAAACAATGGGACCAAATAGGAGTTTTATTAAGTTAACTATAGAAAATCCATACAATGAAACACTGATTAAACACTGTGTGTGTGTGTGTGTGTGTGTGTGTGTGTGTGTGTGTGTGTGTGTGTGTGTAGTGGAAGATCATTTAGTGATCTAGAATGATAATTACAAAGTTAATGAAGAAAGCAAATTAAAAAACAGTATATAATGCATGATTCCCTAAAAAAAAAAAAATTGAGAAACAGCAAGAGGGATGTAGCTAATACAAAATGTCAATATTCCTTATCTCTGGGTAGTCTTAGAATGGAGTTCAAACTGTAAACTCTGCCACATTCCTTGTCACTTACTACCCTCCAGTCATTTGGTTTCTGTTCCTGGACCATGCCAATGGCCTTCCAGCCTCAGGGTGTGGACAGCTGTGGTTTCCTCCTTCTGGAATGCTCTTCTCCCTCTATCACCCCATCCCCATTTCTCTGCTCTCCTACAGACCTCAGTTTAAAACTCACACTCACAGTACTCCAACCTTCCACCCAATCTAGATCCCCCTATTATGCATCCTCTGAGAATCTTGGACTTTTTTTCATAGAATTTAAGCTATTGTAATCATATAGCTATTTGTGTGACTACTATTTATCTGAATCTGTTATCTGAAATAAGCCACAAACTCTAGAAAGATTCAAAATATGTATTGCACAAATCAGGCACTCAATAAAGTATGACTGAATAGATGGAATTATGACATTATTTACTTTTTTCACTTTGCTTTTTTAAAATTTTTACATTAAGTATGTATACCTTCTATAATAAGAAACAAAAACCTTAATTATTAAAAAAAAACTCTACCTGAAATATTCTAAAATTAAACAGCATCAGGTTTGGGAATGTGCACGAATCCTTCAGGTTATATCAACACTCCACTTTGTCAGTATAAACTAGATTGTGACTTTAAATAAGGATTTTATATCTCTGTTACATAGTTAAGCTTGCATTTGATTTCATATTTGTCACTGCCATCCTCAGAAGCAACTAAAGTAAGAACATAAACACCAAGCAGGAAGTTGCTGTGTGGATGGCAATGGGAATTTTGCCTTAAGAAGCCATTTCTTGGACAATCAGTACTAAAATAGGAATTTCATGGTCAGATAAAAAGAAGAGATAACTCTTAAATTGTGGGATAGGTTCAATGGTATGTGAGAACTGATAATATCTTTCCCTTGCCTTGACCTACGTAAGAAAGAATTTGGCTTCCACCACTCAGCCGATTTTGAATTGCCAACCTAGTATACGATCCAGTCTTAGCTCATGATTCTTTTTTGATGAGAACAGATCCCTATGTTTGTGCTTGTTTAGTTAAGTTTTATAATTTTTTTTAAAGTTGCGTCTCTGTTTTAAGCACATAAAATGTATTTCAACACTTAACAACACAAGAAGTATAATCAAGGGCTACAAAATGTTCCAGTTAAGTTTCTCTTTTTAAGTGATGACCAAGCATTGCTCCACAGGGCTGACTCCATAGTAGCTTAATGGTATGTTATAAAAACCCTTTTCAACATGAAACAGGAAAGTGAACCTGCCAAATTTACTTTAAAATATGAAATTAATTTCCTGCCACAGTCTTAATGCCAAAATAATTTCATTCAGTGCTAAAGGTTTGTAAATTGAATCTCTACCTAAAAGTTGGAAGTTGAATGTTTGTGTTCCCAATTAAGACTCAAGTTATTATTTCTACTTGGGAGAAAAGAACAAATATAGTACTTCCTCTTCAAGTGAACTGAATTGTTCAATATGTGTCAGGTTTTTGATAGTATTTTAAGTTCATTATTGTTAACCAGGCAAACAACACTGTTCCGTAACTGCATAATTTTGATAAAATGAAATATAACTGCATCATTATAACTGCCTTCTCTTGATTTTTTCCTAATCTAGCCAAATTCAGTGTTTCTAGTAGAACCACTCGAGTTCATATTAGATTTATCTCATCCTATAAAAGCACAATTCATTAAACAGACTAGTCTATTTAAACTAAGGCAATTTTATCACAGTCAATTCAATTATTTAACACTGCTTTTTTAACTCACTACTTAAAGCTTTCTTTTGACAAGTATTCCTTTAAATAAATGAGTCGTTATTTAAAGGATGAAAAAAGATCAAGTCCCCTTACAAAATACGCAATTAGCCTATAGCAAGATGTTCTTCTGATATAAAACTAAGTTTTATTTGAATGTTAGATTGAATCTCAAGTAACAAAAGCCAATGAAGTTATTTTTCAGCAGAAATAAAATAAAGGAGGCTTAATGCAATTAACTTTACCTTCTTGTGTTGACTGTATTTCCTTTTAAAGAAGTAACTTTGGCCAGGTCTATGAAGTAAAGACCTGGGGTGATCATCTGAAAAATTAATTCCAAAGGTAATGTAACCTGAAATATGCAGACTCAACTTACTCATCACACTAAATAATAATCTGTGTAGTGTCTTTCAAAGTGTTTGTAAATAGTGGGCACGAAAAGTTTAATACTAACTGCCTAGCCAAGAGTTAACAAAACCAAGTTAAACTGGTATAGTGACTTGTGTTCAAAAGTTTTCCCCACAATATGTTTTGTTTAAAATTATGAGATTTAAAATTTATTGAAGATTAAAGATTTCAACTGCATATTCAGTGAGCTGAATGAGAAATGGTTCCATTATTAAAGAAGAAGAAATTTAGATGTGCTTAGGGCATGCCATTTCCATCAATCAGTGTCCTCATGACAATTTTTCATTTGGGTTTTCCTAGACACATAATGTGAAAAGATTCAAAGGAGCATACCATGTTGTCTGTCAGTGTTCAAGACGATTACTATAAAGTAGGGGCTCATTTTAATATGTGATTTATGAAATGAATCTCATGACTTTTAATCAGATTTCAAGGAGCAGTACTCCTAAATGGAGATTCTAAAAAATATTACCAAAATATTTCAGATAAAGAGAATTTGGGGCATTGGCCTTTCATATTTTTGCTTTTATTTCTTCTTTTGTTTCATTAAGGAATGGCCATATATATTACATGATTTCATTGATAGAAATAATTAGAATAAGCAAATTCATAGTTGGAAAGTAGAATACAAGTTACCAGGTGCCACACAGCAGGTAGGGAATGGAGAGTAAATGCTTAACTGGTACAGAATTTCTGTCTGGAGTTTCAATTCTGTAGGGAAAGGAAAGAAAAGTCTAGACAAAAACCGCAAAACAAAATACAATTTTAGTATGTATGATTATTTGAAAGACCTATTTCTTCCCGGCATTTCACTTTCCCTCTTAGGCACGCCATTTGTCCTCAGTCAGGTCTAGCTCCGCCCTAAACACGCGGCTCAGCCCTCAAGCACATCAGGCGGCTAAGAGTGAGGATATCCAGATCCATGGTGGGATGCCTGAGGCTGACCAGTCCGACGCCAGTAAATGAAATGGTAGAATCCTTGGTCCTGAAAATGTGCTTCCACAAACAGGGACATCAATTCTTTTTCCTATTGTATTATAAAACACAAGGATAGATCTCTTTGAGCAACCTCCAAATTCCATTTCTATAACATCATTTCATTTTGCCAGTTGATAAGATCGGGTACATGGGGTTTGTGGTTGTTATTGCTGTCTACCACATATTAGGAGCTATTACTGTTCACAATTCACACTAAGCATTGGGAGTCTAGGGGTGAAAGAAGTCAGGTCCAGACTAACATAATTTACGCAGACGTCTGGAAAATAGAGAAGATATATATTCACCAAAGTTTGCCTGCAAACTCTACCCTGACACAGTCACAAGAAAGAAAAGAAGGTCCCATTGTCAAGAACTTTCCAGTTCCTACCACATGAGTTTTATTTTCTTTATAATTTCCTGTACTTATAATATCTACAAAGAGAACAAAAAATAAAAATAAAGTTTAAAAGGTAGTGTATTTAATGGATTCACTCTACCAACAAATCTAAAAGTAAAAAATAGTAACAATAACACTCAATAAAATTCCCCTTTCTATCTGAATCTCATCTTTTCCTCTTTTAGATAATTACCGGAAAATAATTGTTATTTTTTTCCACCAAAGAATTAATTCTATAGCCAAAAACTCATTTTCTATTACAATTTTAAAAGATGGTAGACAGTATATGGACTAGTATTTCTGAGGAACACTGATTCTGATGAGTGGTGGTTTTAAAGAACTCTTTAAAAAGAGTTCCAGGGTTAAATAACTTTGAAAATAAGACATATACTACCCATTCCTGGAGATTCAGTGTGCATTTTTGTATATTAGAGATACTGGGAAATCTCACAGGAAGAAAACCTATTATCTTTATCCTAATATTTCCTTTTTTTTATTTTAACCATAGAACCATTTGTATCCTGGAATACTGACTAATATCTTGCAGAACCAGTATTCAGGAGAATACAGTTTAGGAACCACTATAAAATGCCTCATTTCATAGATGAGGAAATTGAGGCACATGAGGTATTAACTGCCCTGCCCATGGCCACCCAGCTGTTTATTATGAAAGCTCACACTGAAACTCCCGGGGTCCTGATTTCTAGTCAAGTGGCCTTTTACCTCACTAAAGACGTGATGTGATTTTTTATAGGCAATTGATGCAGCTGATACTTCTTATAATGTAAACTATTCAATACTAGGACATAACCAATACCAACTGAAAAGTATGGATTGTAAAGAAATTTGAACCCCGGCATTGGATGGTGAATGCCTTTACAAAAGATTTTTTAAACATATTTCACTTGTAAAATATAACACTAATGAATATCTTAATTATAAATTTGATATATATAAATTTGAATTTATGAGTGAATTCTCAATAGTATATCTTATTAAAGATTGCAGAATTGTTTGAAAATATATTTAAATGCTTAGTCGTCATCAACTCCAGGATATATGCCTTGCATCATAGCAAAGGTAGTTTGAATAAGCTTCTTAATTTGACTGATTAATTTTTAGATTGATCTTGGATTGATGTAGGAAATGTAAATAATAACTTACGGGCATAAGATTATAAATTCATGTTAGGACCCTGCTCTTTGACCAGGTTTCTATTTCAAGAGTTAAAGGAAAGCTCAGAAAATGGGGGTTCCAAGAATGAGCCTGACCCTGGCATCGAGGGGTTGAGAATGCCTTTTTGACTGAAAGGGGGAAGAATAAAGGCAAGAAAATAAGGTTTCAGTTGCTCAGAGATTTCAGATAGAGTCAAGAGGCTGTCCTGGAGGTTACTCGTATGCAAGCTTCAGCTAGATACGCCAAATGGCCACAGAATGATAAGCCCAAGTCAACAGTAGTCCTGAAAAGCCTAAAGAATACCTGGATCCCTATCTGAGACTCTATAAAAATGTCACTCACTAAGTTTCTTCTTCAGAAACTTAAATCCTCCAGAGAGCTCCTATGCCAGCTAAGTCCCAAACTCAGAGGCAACAGCCTCTTCAAGAACATCAACCAGATGTGTCCTCTTTTCCCATAATGTTGACACCCCTTTTCAACATGAACAGGTTAGGGTGGTCACTGCCTTGACATCCCTGAAGATCAGGAAAGTGATTAAACTAGAGGAAGCAGTAGCAACAGACAAGATGGAATTTAACAAAGGACTATGAATACTGAATCTCTATATAATTTTCTTTTTCTTAGTTGCTAGGATATTAGAATGGCTAGAAGGAAAGAATTGAAATGGTGGAATGGTAACACATAGAATCCTTTGAAATGTGTTCTATATGTAGCTACTTGTCAAATTGTAATTTTAAAGTTACCACCTTTTTGTATATATGCTATATTTCACAATAAGGAAATAACTGAAACTGTGGAACTGTAACCCATAACATTCTTTGAAATTTGCTCTCTAACTACTTATTAAATTGCACTTGTAAAGTTATCACTTCTATGCATATAAGTTACATTCCACAACAACAACAACAAAAAAGATAAAAAAAGAAACTGCAGGAGAAATTAGTAAATATCTCCAGATGAATGAAAACAAGAACACAACACAGCAAAACTTATGGGATGCAGTGAAAGCAGTTGAGAGGGCAACTTATAGCCCTAAATGCTTATATCAAAAAAAAGAAGAAAGAGCTAAAATCAAAGACCTAACTGTACATTTGGAGGAACTAGAAAAAGAACAACAGAAGGAAAGAAATAACAAAGATTGGAGCAGAAATAAATGATATTGAGAAAAAATAGAGAATTAACAAAAACTAAAGTTGGTTCTTTGAAAAGATCAATAAATTTGAGAAACAGGCTGACAAAGAAAAAGAGAATATGCAAATACACAAAATCAGAAATGGGGGGGGGGTCATTGCTACCAAACCCACAGAAATAAAAAGGATCATAAGAGGATACTCTGAACAATGGTAGGCCAACAAATTAGACATCCTAGACAGAATGGACAAATACCTAGAAACACATGAATACCCTACACTGAGTGTAGAAGAAATAGTAAGAGCTCAAAAGACTAACTACAGGTAAAAAGACTGAATCAGTCATCACAAGCCTCCCAATAAAGGAAAGTCCAAGACCAGATGGCTTCACAGGTGAATTCTACCCATCATTCCAAGAAGAATTCACACCAATCCTCATCTTTCAAAAATTTGAAGAGGAGGAAATACTACCTAATTCATTCTATGAGGCCAACATCACCACAGTACCAAAGCAGATAAAGATACAACAAGAAAAGAAAATTACAGAGCACTTTCTCTTATGAATAGATGCAAATATCCTCAATAAAATACTTGCAGATTGAATCAAACAGCACATTAAAAGAATTATACACCATGATTGAGTGGGTTTTATTCCATGTATGCAAGAGTGATTCAACATAAAATCAATTAATGTAATACACATATTAACAAATCAAAGGGGAAAAAGCACACGATCATCTCAATTGATGCAGAAAAGGCATCTGACAAAGTTCAGCATCCTTTCTTGATAAAATCATTCAAAAGATAGGAATAGAAGGAAACTTCATCAATATGATAAAGAGCATATATGAAAAACCCAGTTAACAAGCTAAATGATGAAAGACTGAAAGCTTTCCCTCTAAGATCTAGAACAAGACAAAGATGCCCACGGTCACCACAGGTATTCAATATGTGCTAGAAGCATAGCTAGAGAAAGTCAGCAAGGAAAAGAAATAAAAGACACCCTATTGGAAAGATAGAAGCAAAACTTTCACCATTTATAGATAACATGATCATACATTTAGAAAGTCCTGAAAGATCTACAACAAAGTTACTAGAGCTAATAAACGATTTCAGCAAAGTGGCAGAATGCAAGATCAACATGCAAAAATCAGTTGCTCTCTGTACACTAGTAATGAGCAATCTGAGGAGGAAATCAAGAAAAAATCCATTTAAATAGCAACTAAAAGAATCAAATATCTAGCAATAAATTTAACCAAGGACGTAAAGGGGCTGTACATAGAAAACTACAAAACATTGTTTCTAGATATCAAAGAAGACCTAAATCAATGCAGGGACATGTGTGTTCATGGATTGGAAGACTAAATATTGTTAAGATGTAAACTCTATAGAACTTGATTTACAAATTCAATGCAATCACAGACAAAATTCCAACAGCCTCCTTTGCAGAAATAAAAAAGCCAATTATCAAAGTTATTTGAAAGAATAAGGGGTCCTGAATAGCCAAAAACATCTTGAAAAAGAAGAATGAAGTTGCAGGATTTGCATTTCCTGACTTTAAAGCATATTACAAAGCTACAGTGGTCAAAATAACATGGTACTGGCATAGCAATAGACATATTGACCAGTGGAATTTAATTGAGAGTTCAGAAATAGACCTTCACATCTATGGCCAATTGATATTTGCAAGACTTTCAAGTCCACTCAACTGGGAAAGAATAGTCTCTTCAACAAATGGTGCTGGGAAAGCTGGATACCAATATGCAAAAGAATGAAAGATGAGTGCTATCTCAAACCATATCTAAATATTAACTCAAAATGGATCAAGAACCAGGACCATAAAATGCCTAGAAGAAAATGTAGGAAAGCATCTTTAAGAACTTGTGGTAGGATACATCCCAAAGTAATTTGAACAGAGAATAAAAATCTACTTGCAAATTCCCCATTAGGGACTGGGGGGAAATGGGGAATTACTGATACTCTCACAAGCATTGGGGACTGCCAGTTTGGAAGGCCAAGCCCTTGATCTTGGGGCTTGCCCTTATGAAGCTTGTTACTGCAGAGGAGAGGCTAAGCCTACTTAAAATTATGCCTAAGAATCTCCCCCAGGGAACCTCTTTTGTTGCTCAGATGAAGCCTCTCTCTTTCTAAGCCCACTCGGCAGGTAGACTCACCGCCTCCCCCCCTACATGAGACATGACTCCCAGGGATGAGCCTGGAGCAGGCACTGTGGAATTAAGAAAGCCTTCTTGACCAAAAGGGTGAAGAAAAAGGAAACAAAATAAAGTTTCAGTGGCTGAGAGATTTCAAATGGAGTTGAGAGGTCATTCTGGAGGTTAGTCTTATGTGATACATAGATACCCCTTTTTAGTTTTTAGTGTATTGGGATAGCTAGAAGGAAATACCTAAAACTGTTTAACTGCAACCCAGTAGCCTTGATTCTTGAAGATCACTGTATAACTATGTAGCATTACATGGTGTGACTGTGTGATTGTGAACACCTTGTGGCTCACACTCCTTTATCCAGTGTATAGACAGATGAGTAGAAAAATGGGAACAAAAATTAAGTGAATAACAGGGGGTTGTGGGGATGGGATATTTTGGGTGTTCTTTACTGGTATTTTTATTCTTATTTTTTATTTTTTTTTATTGACTGTGGTGATGAATACACAGCTATATGATGGTACTGTGAACAACTGATTGTACACTTTGGATGATTAGTATGGTATGTGAGTATATCTCAATAAAACTGAATTGAAGGAAAAAAAAGGAACTTGTGGGAGGCAATGGTTCCTTAGACTTTACACACAAAGCACAAGCAATGAAAGAAGAAATACATAAATGGGACCTTCTGAAAATTCAACACTTTTTGCTCTGAAGAGCTTTGTCAAAAAGTTAAAAGGTAACTTAATGGGAGAAAATATTTGGAAACCACATATCCAATAAGGGTTTTACTATCCATAATATATTTTTAAAAATCCTACAACTGAACAATAAAAAGACAAACAACCCAGTTAAAAAATGGACAAAAGACTCAAATAGACATTTTTCCAAAGAGGAAATACAGATGGCTAAAAAGCACATAAAATGATGTTCAACATCACTAGCTATTAGGGAAATACAAATCAAAACCATGAGATACCATTTCACACCTACCAGAATGGCCACTATTTAAAAAAAAAAAAAACAAAAAACAGAAAATTACAGGTAGTGGAGAAGATATGGAGAAACAGGAACACTCATTCACTACTGGTAGGAATGTAAAATGGTGCAGCCACTGTGGAAGATAGTTTGGCAGTTCCTCAGGAAGCCAAGTACAGAACTGGCTTATGATCCGGCAATCCAACCACTGGATATATACCCAGAAGAACTGAACGCATGGACTCAAACAGATAGATGCAAACCAATGTCCACAGTGGCATTATTCATAATTGCCAAAAGATGGAAGCAAACCAACCAACCAATCAACTGATGATTGGATAAACAAAATTAGGTATACACATGTGATGGAAATTTATTCAGCTATAAGAAGAAATGAAGTCCTGATGCATACAACAACATGAATGAAATAGGAGGACATTAGGTTGAGTGAAATAAGCCAGACACAAAAGAACAAGTATTGTACGATCTCACTGATATAATAAGCAAACTCAGAGTTAGAATCTAGAGTGCAGGTTACCAGGAGATAGAATGGGGATAGAGAAAGTGGAGTTGGTGCTTAATTTGTGCAGAATTTCTATTTAGATTGATTACAAATATTTGGAAATGGATAATGGTGGTAGTAGCACATTACTGTGAGTGTAATTAACAGTGCTGATTTATGTTTGGTGAAGGTGGTTGAGAGGGGAAGTTTGGAAAGTTAGAAGATGAAACACGGGACTGTAAAATACAGTGAACCCTGTTGTGGATGATGGATCATAGTTAATATTACAAGTCTAAGAATGCTCTTTCATGAATTATAAATGTACAACACTAATACAAGGTGCTAATAATAGGGTGGCATATGGGGGAAAATACACCTAATATAAACTATAGATGATATTTAATAGTACTATTTTAATATTCTTTAATCAATTGTAACAAAGATAACTACTGTTTTAAAAAGTACAATCATAAAAAAAGTGTTATCATCAATTGTAACAAATGTTTCACTTCAGTGCAAGGTGTTTGTGGTGGGGGGTACATGGGAATCCTGTATTTTATGCATGATTGTACTGTAAACCCACAACATCTCTAAAAAAACTTTAAAAAAAAAGAAAACAGATGTCACACTTTTTTATAAAGTCTACTTCAATTTGATTCCATATATCATAGTTCCAATAAAAACTCACCCAGGATGTTTTATCATCTGGTGAATGAATTAAGTGGGTGTGAATTCACAGCAGATGCTATGCATATGTATAACTGGTTGATTGGCATTTCAAAAAGTTATGAACTATTTATTGATAGTATTTTAGAGTTATGGGGAGGACAGTATTTTTTTAACTTGTGTGTTTTACCTTGAGGATTATGAGAAGGTGAGGACTGTCAGCCAGTAGAGAAGCTAGTAAAGAAAGTGTTGGGAGTGTGTCTTAAAGAGAGTATTCACTATTGCTCCCTGGAATATAAAGGCTTTCCTAAGGAATTACCACATTATGACATGAGGTGCTTGCTTAAATTTTACATATATCTGATAAAATGCAACAACAGATGGACTTAAATAGTTTCTCTTTCAAAGACTTGGTTGTAGGTATGTTACCTAGAATCCATAAAGCATATTTCCAGAAAAAAGTAACAGTCCAGTATTTGCAATGGTCAGGTTACTAGATGAAGTTTATTTAGCTCACAATACTCATATGAGTATATCTCATATGTTAAGCGTTTTTGTGAAGGTTGTGTAGGATAATAGAAAACGGAGGTATGTGTGGTATTGTCATTCCTTTCTATAGAATCTAAGAGCTCAATAATGTTTGTTTCACTTCTCCAATCTTTGTTATTAATAGGCTGATTTGAATTTAGTGTTCTGGGAATATATATATCTCCATCTCTATTTTCTGAATATTTGAGAGCAGATTGCACACATCATATGCCTTGAACACATCATACTTCCCATGTACATTTTCTATGAACAAGTATATTCACTTAGGTATCCACCTTAACTGCAATTTCAAGTTCAAGAAATATAGAATTGATATAAAGTTCACAATTTTTACTCCAATCCTATCTTATGTCCTAATAATGTCCTTTTGAGACTTTTCTCCTCCATTCTTAGATCATCCAGGGTCATGTATTGCATTTAATTGTCATTATCACTTTAGTTTCTCTTTCTCTCTCTTTGTTTTCAATTGTTGAAACATATATAGAACATGAATCTTCTCATCCCAATCCCTGCCAATCATAGCAATCCCCAGTGGGATTAATCACATTCACAATGTTGGAGTACCCTCAGCACCATCCATTTACTATAACTTTCCCTTCACCCCAAACATTTTGTATTAACTCCCCATTGTTCCTGACCCCCACCCCTGCTAACCATATTCTACTCTCTGTCTCTATGAGTTTGCATATTCTCTGATATTTTCTTTGGGGTTATCATGGGGCTTAAATTTAACAAATAAACTAAAACAAACTCATGTGACTTGATACCAACACTAGCATACATAAATTATGTTCCTATACCCTTCTGTCCTCTCATCTTTATGTAGTTCTTGTCACAAATTACATATGTATACATTAGGAGTCCAAAGTCATTGATATATTATAATATTATATGCATTTGCCTTTTATATTCTGTAGGAAGTAGAGTGGAGTTACAAACCAAAAATACAGTGCTACTGGAATTTATATTTACCCAAGTCATTATGTTTACCAGAAATCACTATTTCTTCATGTAGCTTCGGTCAATTGTCTAGTGTCCTTTCCTTTCAAACTGAAGAACTCCCTTTAGTATTTCTTGTAGGGTTGGTTTTGTGGTGACAAAGTCAGCTTTTCTTTATCTGGGAATGTCTTAATTCCTCCTCATTTTTTAAAGGCAGTTTTGCCAGATGCAGAATTCCATCATGACAATTATTTTGTTTTCAGCACTTTAAAAACGTCTTCCTACTGCCTTCTTCCCTCCATGTTTCTGATGAGAAATTGGCACCTAATTTTACTGGGGCTCCCTTGTCCAGCACATGTTAACTTCTTGCAGCTTTCAGAATTCTCTTTATCTTTGGCATTTGACAGTTTGATTATAATATGGCGTGGTGTAGTCTATATGAGTTTATCCTGTTTAGAGTTCACGGAGCATCTTGAATGTGTATATTCATGTCTTTTGTTAAATTTGGGAAACATGCAGTCATTATTTCTCTGAATATTCTTTCCACTCCTTTCTCCCTTTCTTCTCCTCCTGGGACTCCCACAATTGTGTATATTGGTATGCTTGATGGTGTCCCACAGGTTCCTCAGCCTCTATTCACTTTTCTTCATTCTTTCATCCTTCTGCTCTTCAGACTTGTTGATTTCAATTGTTTTATCTTTGAGTTTTTTTATTCTTTCTGCTGTCAGCTCTAAGCTGATGTTGAACCCCTCTAGGGATGTTTAATTTCTGTCACTGTGGTTTTCACCTCTTGTTTCTTTTCAGAATTTCCATCTCTCTGTTGATATTCTCTTTGAGCTCATCTGTCATTTTCCTGATTTCCTTTAGCCCTTGTCCATGTTTTCCTTCAGCTCTTTGAGCTTATTTAGGACCAATTTTTAAAAAGTCCTAGGTCTGGTTCTCCTTATTGATGGTTTCTAACACTTTAATATTCTCCTTTGCCTAGGCCCAATTCACTTCCTGTTTCTTTCTGTGTTTTGTAATCTTTTACTGAAACCTGGACATGTTGATATTTTAGAATATTATCACTGGAATTTAGACTCTGAGGCATCTATTCCTTCCACTTATATACAGCTGGTGTTATGACAGAGCTTTCAGTGGCTAGAAAAATAAGCCAGTGGCAAAAAAAGAAAACACCTTTCCCAGTCTTTGCAGATTTGACCTGTGAGAGTGCTCTCCTTCAGAACTTATCCATAAAATGGGTTTGCAGAATAGCTCTAGGCCAAAGCATAGGAGCCTCCCTGGTCCTTTCTGCACATGCATCTTGTCTTGGGCATGTGTGTGTGGCCCTAGGAATTTCCTCATTTACATGGATACAAATGTCCCCTCTTCCCTTAGAAATATTTTCCTCATGTTCCCAGGCACTGCACTGTATGTCCTAAAGCCAGCCATCACTGGCCTCAGGCAGAAAATGCTTGACTGCTCTCCTACAGTGTTCTATAAGAGAGCTTGTGAGCCACCTTCTACATGCAGGGCAAGTTCTGGGACAACAAGTCCCTCAGGCCCCCCTAAACATATAGGGAAGACATACATGATCCAAGTATGTTCAGCAAGGATATTCTGCTCTCTCCAGAACCAGGACCAGGGGATCCACACTGGGAGCATGAGTTGGCTCTGGACCAACCTGGTGAGGAGATGCAGGGGAGAGAAAGCCAGGGCATCACAAAATCCTATCACTTTTAAATGACCTTTTCCTTTATTTGGTGCTTGTGCTGTTATTGCAATCCATTAACTGTTTTCTGGAGCTTTTAGAAATATTTTTCTGCCAGTTCTTCCTGGTTATTCAAAGCTTCTGTGGGAGAACGGAGCCCTGAAGGATCTCACTTACCATCTTGATCCTGTAATATAATTTTTAATTGATAGAAAACAAAATTTCAGGATTTAGCATGTTGTAATTAATGCAATTTAGCATGTATGTTTTTATCTTGAGAGAATTCCATATTTCTAACATATTCCACAAATATACATAAGGCTACCTCTGTACAAACAGTAAAATGGAAAATTAAGGATCATAGTTGCAAATTTTCCTCTTTTTTGCTGTTACTTGATTGTTAAAATAGAGAAGGAAAGAATATATCAAAAAACAAAACAAAACAAACAAAAAACAGTTCCTGCTATTGCTTTTCCTATTCAGTTGGTGCACTGGTCAAACAAGAGTAGAATGAGAAAGAAGACTCTAGTTTGTTCATCCATTCTGGACATTTGGGTTTATTTCTGGGTAGGGCAAATGTGAATAAAACTATTACAAACAGGACTTTTTTGTATGTGGAAATATGTTTTCTTCACTCTTGTATAAAGACCTAGAAGTGGAATTGCTGGATTGTATAGGGGTAAGTACATAGTTAACTTTATATGAAACTGCCAAGCAGTTTTCCAAAGTGGCTGTACCATTTTGCATTTCTAGCAGCAATGGATAAGAATTGCAATTGATCTATACCCTTACCAGCATCTGGCATTGTCAGGTTTTTTTCGTTTTGTTTTGTTTTGTTTTAATTTTAGCTATTCTAATAGGTGTGTTGTGGTATCTTAGTTTGATTGTAATTTGCACTTCTCTAATGATAAATGGAGTTGAGCATCCTTTTATGTGCTTACTTGCCAACCATATTGCTTTTGTAGCAAAGTATCTGTTCAAACATTTTGACTATTTTTAATTGGGTTGTTTGTTTTCTAATTGCTGAGATGTAAGAGTTCTTTATATATTCTAGAAAAGGGTGTTTATCGGTAATGTGTTTTACAAATATTGTCTCCTGGCCAATGGAATTTTCTTCATTTCTTTAACAGTGTCTTTAAAAGAGAATTTTAAAAAATTTTATCAAGTCATACTTATATTTTCCATTTTTGCTTGCATTTTTTTTGATCCTGACTAAAAAATCCTTCTCTAACTCAAGATGCACATTTTCTCCTATGTTTTTAGCTTCATGCCCAGTGCAGTTTTATAGCTCTGGCTTTACATTAGGTCTATTTTCCATTTCAAGTTCATTATTGTATATGGTGTGAAGTATGCATTGACAGTTTCTGTTTTGTTTTGTTTGCTTGAAATTTTTGTTTTTGTTTCTTTTGCGTTTGGAGATCCTATAGTTCCTGCACCATTTTTAAAAATGGTACATTTTCATCATTTCATTATCTAATAAAAAAATCAATATCAATTGACTGGATGTGTGTGTATATTTCTTAATTCTATTCTAATCCATTAATGTATGTGTTTATCCATTTGCAAATACCATGATGTTTGGATTACTGTAACCAAACAGTAACTCTTAAAGTCAGGTAGTGAGAATTCTCCAACATTTCTGTTTGTTTTTTCAATTGTTTTGGCTATGCCAGGAACTTTTTATTTTCATGTAAATTTTAGAATTGACTTACCAATTTCTACATTGTTTATGACAAGAAGTCTGAAAAGCAGCTTGTTACTTTCTTTATAATTGGTCTTTTTATTCTCTGGCTCCTTTCAGGATTTTCTTGTTATCTTTGATTTTTAACAACTCATATTATCTGACCAGTTTGTTCTTGTTTGTATGTTTGTTTCTGTGTGTATTTGTGTGTGGTCTGTGTGTGTGTGTGTGTGATTGTCCTGTTTGGGGTTCTCTCAGCTTGCTGAATTGTAATTTGATATATTTCATTCCTTTCCAAAATTTTTGACCATTATATTTTCAAATCTTTCTTCTATCCATTTATTTTCACTCCATCTTTATTTTCTATGACTTCAATTAAACATATGTTAGACCACTTGATATTCTCATGCAGCTCTTGTATGCTCTTTTTTCTCACTCTTTTTTTCATCTTTATAGGTCACTTTAGAATAATTCTAAGGAATAATACTTTCCTGGTACTTTCTTCAGTTGTATCTAGTCATTTACTGAGCTGTTCAAAGGAAATCTTCATTGGTGACCTGGTGTGTGTGTGTGTGTGTGTGTGTGAATATGTTTAATTCTAACATTTCTCTTTCACTCTCTTCCAGTTTCCAGTTCTTTGCTGAAATGTCCCATGTTCATGCATATTGTCCACTTTTCCCATTGTATCCTTTAATATCTTAAATCATAGTTATTTTAAATGCTGTGACAATTCTGATATCTTGATCATTGCTGAGTCTGGTTCTGTTCATTGCTTTGTCCATTGACAATGGGTTGTTTATCCTTGCTTTTTTGTGTATCTCATATATTTTTATAGAACATTGTATTTAGAACAGTATAGGCATTTTGTGTAGAAACATTGTATATAGAATAGTAGAGACTAATGTAAATATCATTTATGCTTGGAAGTATGCATTCCTCTTCTTCTGTAAAGTCATTAGTGTAGGTATTTGAGTCAAACTAGTCAAGAGTTGAGTTGGGCTTGAGTTTTGATGCTGCTGTGGTTACACTTATTGCACCATAGGCTTCAAATGCTTTTAGTGACATATTGCCATCGCCTTGTTCTTAGTGTGTGGATGGAGTGCCAGAAGGCTTTTCTTAATGTTTCTGTTTCACTTCAACTTTAAGATGTACCTCCACACCTGTGTGATGTAGGGGCCCTTTTTCCACATTCTTCTGCTTCCCTCAGTGGTAGATTATTGTTGGTTGCTTCTCCATGGTAAGTTCATGCTGGGAGGTGGAGAGTGTCTACTGGGTACCAGGGTCTCAGGTACAAGACTTTCTCAGCATTCCCACCCCTTGTTTTCATGGCTGCAAAACTCTGACCTGTGACTGCATTGGTCTGGAGCAGGGGCTTCTTTCTCCTTCCCCAGCAGCAGCAGACCTCTAATGGTAGAGATATAGATATAAGTAGAAGACCCTGGGCAAAGGATGGTTTTCTGTCCCTCCTCCACCCCATTCCAAGTACAGTGGTTTTTTCCTCTACCTTTCAGCCAGCTCTACTTCTATGTATCTTTGCCTCTGCCCTGGAGGTGACAGAGTTTACTTCTTTCCCAGTTACTTAAGGATTTTTTCCTGCATATAAATTAAAGAGTCCATGCAGTGGAGTAGAGTTTTATGCATTTCTTGCAGCAGTAGTCAATCCCTTCTGGACCATCCATTCTCCCAAGAGATCTCTCTCCAGCCTCCTGCCCTGCCTCCCATCTTTCTTATAAGTATTTAATAGAGGCTCATGCAAAAAGTCTTGTTAGTGAGAGTGAACATCCTCTATGTACATGGTCCCCAGCTGCGATTTCACAAATTTTTAGCTGATTTCTTCTTACACACTTGTATGATGGATGCCCCTTCCTCCCATGCTCTGCCACCGATAAACAAGCCCACATGCACTGCTTTTCCCCTGAGGAGTCAGTGCCTCCTTGGATTTCAGACAACCTAGTTGCCCTGCAAACTCAGCTCTGATAGTCTCAATTAAAGTTATAATTTTGTGAATTATCTGGCTTTTTTCTCATTGTTAGGATAGGAGCAGGACTTTTCATTTTAAATTTATCTTTGGATTTATTCTCCTTTGAGAACCGTGTAATGTAGTCTTCGTTTCTGACATTCTTCCATTGAATTTCTGAATGCAACCAACTGTTATGTAATTTCATCCTGTTTTATGTACATTACTGCTCTTAGATTTTAAACTTCTGACTCAAGGTGTTTGTTTGTTTGTTTGTCTGTTTTTGTCAATACTCCCTAATGCTTTTTGGAGAAGATTTATTTAAGTTTGACATGTTGTGTTACAGTTTTCTTCTGCTTTTTGGTTGGTTGTTGGGCAAGAATTTTCATCAGCTGAAATGCTTTGATTCAGATTTTCTGTTTTCTTCTTCCAGTAGTTTTATATGAATGTGATCTGCTTTTATATATATATATATATATATATATATATATATATATATATATATATATATTTCTATTCAATTCATAACAGGGTTACTAGTTCAAGAGTGCCCTCTTCTGTTAGTTTAATAAAGTACAGATACTTTAATGGATAACGGTAGGGAGGTGAGGAAGGGGTTGACATTTTGTTGCTTTCATTTCTCCAGAATTCTTAATTTCTTCCCTCGTATTTCTTTCTTTGCTTTCACTGTCACATTTCAAAAGGCACCACCCTTTACATATCTGATTTCCTCAAGAATCAGTGCTTCTCCAAGAATCCCGTTTCTGGTTCTGCTCACTTTTAAGCTCCTTCTCTGTAGGCCGTGCAGTAAACTAACAAGTCCCAGCCCTGTGTTCAGAATTTCGGCACTTATGGTTGGACTTTTTCTTATGAAGGTTATTTCTGTATATCTTTAAACTTCTCCCACTTACCTACATGTTTTAACATTTTAAAAAATTTCTTCCCTCTTTCTCTGTCCATACCCTTGGTATCAGACAGTAGGAGCACTTATAGTATTTGGTTTATTAATCTATTTAAAAGTAATTTGAAAGCTTTGTTGTTCTCTGCATCTTAGACATGCTGTAGGTGTGGCTCATGTGCGGTTTAATCTGCACTCCTGGTTTATTGTATGTTTTGTGAAGGAAAGAATGTATGCCATTCAAATTGTAGTATATTCATAAAATGGAGTAACACAGCATTCAAATAGAATGAACTTGTGATAAACGTAATGCTGATGAACCTCAAAAACATGTTGAAAGAAATTGCTTAGACACAAAAGAGTATACATACTATGTGTTTCAATTTATATGAAATTATATAGGTAAAACCAGTCTATTGTGATATAAATCAGATTAATTATTACCCAGGACTGGCAGTGGAGGAAATCCATTGCAAAGTGGCACAAGAGAACTTATCAAGATGATGAAAATGTTCACTATCATGCTGGAGGTGATGGTTATGCATTTGCCAAAACTCATCAAATTGTACACTTAAAAGTATACCTCTTTGCTGTATGTATATAAATTTTACCGCAGTAAACAAACTGATGTTTTAGGAAAACCTCAATATTTGAGTGAAATAAAAGCTTAGCTACAGATGAAGAGAGAATTTATGAGCTACAAAATAGAATAGAATTGCAATATATAAATAACATAAAAGGAAAGTTAAGAAACTTAGAAAATAGATAAAGAATACCCAATATACATTTAGAAAGAGTTTAGGACAAGAATAGAGAAAACAAAGAAGAAGCAATATTAAAAGAAGAAATGACTGAGAATTTTCCAGAACCAAGGAAATAGAATAAGGGAATAGATTTTTTTAAAAAACTACATCAAAACTCATTGTAATGAAACAGAAGAGTAGCAAAAAGAAAGAGAAAATCTAAAAAGAGGGCGAAAAACAAAGTGCCTAAAAAGAAACATTGTTGAGGAACAATATATTCATAGCTAAAATCAGATGCCAGAAAAGAAGGAGAAAGGACTGCCAAATTAAAATTCTATATCTATCTAAATTAGGACTCAAAAGCAAAGACAAAATAAATACAAATTTACATTAAGATAAACCGAAGGAGTTTCCTATTGATGGATACTTCTGAAAAATTTACAAAAGAGGCCATTCAATAAGAAAGAAACTAATGCATGTAAAAATATTGAGAAAAAATTAGTAAAAAGAAAGAAACGAGATTAAAGTATTTTGGCATATCCTCAGAGATGTGATAAAAACAGCTGGGAAAGTATAAGTTGTACGTTATTTTATTTTCTCCAAAGTAAAAGAATTATAAAAGACCACAAAAGGAGTTATTTGAAAGGGACAAGGAATTACATGGCTCAATACTGAAGAGGGAGAAAGAATAGGGAGGAGTTTCTGAGGAAGAAAATATGGCATATAATGACAATAACCAAAGGTTTTGTAAAGGCAATGTGTCATCCTAATTAATAGCACAGTTTTCTAAAAACAGAATATATGCATTCAGTTCCCAATTCACCACATTCCAACTGTGTCACTTTGGATAAGTTACTAAAATATCTCAGTTTCCTTGTCTGTAAAATGTTAACAGTAATCATAGCTACCTCACAGGGTTGTTGTAAGAAATAAACAACAACTTTTCATGGTAGTGTGGTATGTCTTTATTCTCAGTGCTTGATAATACTTGGGGATTTTGATTCTGAAAGCTAATTAGAAGTGAGTTTTTTACTTTGTCCAAGTGTGTTTATTTCTCCTAATAGTGAGGATCCTAATAATCCCAATGAGATCCTTTACTAGTTATGACCTTGGACAAGTCACTTGACCGCTACGAGGCTCAGTTTGCTCATCTGTAAAATGGGAATAATGCTACCTATCTTTCGGTGTTGTTGTGATGAATAAATGAGTCAAGCAGGCTATAGCCTTTATCTAATGAATAAGTTGAAGTCCTTACAATGACCTACATGACCCCAAATGATCTAGACTGCATTTCTTACTATTCTCTTCTCCAGCCCCATTCACCTCCGTACTAGTGCATGAGTATGCCAGCATGATCCAAGATCAGAGCCTTTGCATTTGTTCATGCTCAGGTATTGTCATGGCCTATCCTTACTTCTTTTAGGTCCTACTCAAATGTTATCTTCTCAGTATAGACTTTCTTGGTTAACCTTGCTAACACTTTATAGCCCCATTTGCAACTTCATCTTCCTCCCACCTACCATATACGATACTTATTGATCTTACTTTTTTCCTGTTTCCCCAACTAGAAAATAAGCTTCAATATGGTAGAGTTGTTTTTTTTTTTAACTTTTTTTTCCCCTTTTATTGGTTTCTCCAGCACCTAGACCAGTGTCTGGCACAATTCGGTATTAAACAAATATTAGCTGAATGACGATTTGCAGATGCTGTATCAGACATGTATCTTATGTGTTTCCTTGTATTTCCTCCATGTGGTCTGCCTTCTAGATTTCAGCATCTTTCTATACTCAGGCCCTACAATTTTGATGCCTAGGCCTTCCAGGTATCCACATAGTGTGTGCAGGACATACCTTTGCTCCTACAGCACAGCCATGCCTCTAAGTCTCTTCCAGACTTTGATGAAACCATGCAACAGGTTATGAGATCTGGCATCTTGAGTGGCCACTCAATGAGCCACATGAAGTAACCCAGAAAGACAGAGGAACAAACTCTTCCTTTTGGGAAGAACTTTGAGTGATAGGAAAGAAGGGAGAGAGAAGGTATGAAGGCAGATACATTTCTCCTCACTCTTGCCTCCCATAGACTACTCAGTTTCTTTTTGCCATCTGGCTGGACATATCCTTTGTGCTAAGCAGACACACTTGTCAAGCAACCTACACTGTCTCTTTGCAGCTTGCTTTGAAGTAGTGGCCACTGTGGTGACAGCTGCTTCACACTGCCTTAATATCACCCCCTTGATTTACTTCTATCCCCATCCTGTACCCCCACCTTCATCACTTTGCCATAGTTTTGCATCGTTCCAATCAGGCACCAGCACTATAAACCTCATCTCATGGTTCTGTTTTCTGAAGAACCTGGGCTAAGAGTGGATCCTTGATGTTTCCATTCCTTTGGATTCAAGGGCAAACTATTATTCATCAGTTCCTAGGGGAGGATGCAGTGGTTAAGAACCCAGACATTGGAGTCAAACTGAACTAGGTTTGAGTCCCAACCATACCACTTACTGGCTATGTGACCCTGGGCAATTCACTTACTCTTTCTGATCCTAAATTTATTCATCTGTTAAAAGGAAAGAATGCACTTAACTCTTGGTGTTGTGGTGATGATCAAATGAGAAACACAGTACAATGTCTGACACAAAGTAGTTACCATAAAAGTGGTGAAACAGAAAAAGCCATACATAGTACACTGGCTACTCTTCACAATAGAGTAAGGTACTGTGATGAATTATTTAGAAAAAAAAAGATCAAAGGTATGGTAAAATGAGAGAGGAAAGAGATAAGCTAAGAACTGAACCCTTGAATACAAAGAAACCAGAAATTGATAGTCTGGAAAATTCTGGGCTTCCAGAAAGTTAGACCCCAGAGGACAGTGCCCCACATGAAGATTTAACCAAACATGGAACCAGTCAGCCATTTCAATACAAACCAGGCTTGGAGATGGAGTTATCCAGAAAGGATCTGTGGAAAGTCCTATTGTCTGATGGTTTTGATCCCCATATGCTGCATGCTAAACCAACAACTATTTTGCAGGATCTGTATAAATGGAACCACTGCCAGTCTGGACTAAAGAGGACAGAAAAGGGACAGATTGAAGGAAAAATGACTTCAATGGCAGAACATGGAAGCTAAGGTCTGGAGCCAAGAAACCTTTGGCCAGGAGAGTGGACCCACCCATGCACGTGAAGAAGCTGATTTTGCCCTGGAATTTGCAGCAGGTACTGCACATTCCCCAGGGAATGGGGAGAGCCTGGCCACCACCCTACTGTTCCGAAGGGGTTGAGCATGTGCCCCAGAGATGGCAGAGAGTCTGGGTGCTGCCCCAATGTTTGAAGAGGGTGGAGCCAAGAACATGGTGGTCTCCCCAAAGTTTGGAGAGAGCAGGACTTCTGTGTAAGCCCTTGGAGAGGGCGGGACTGCCGCTCTCTCAAGCCTGAGGATAAAATGTCATTCTGTAAATGACTCTCAGACTTTGAAATCTAATGGAGTTTGCCCTGAAGATTTTTGGAACTGTTTTGGACCTCTGACCCCTTCTTTCCTTCCAATTTCTCTTTATGGAAATGGGAACATTTATCCAATGACTGTCCCTCCTTTGTATATTGGAAGATGACTTGATATAAATTCACAGGTCCATAGCCAGAAAGGAATTTTGCTTTAGGAAAAACCACACCTGTAGCTGATTTTGATAATACTTTGTACTTATTTATTGTTACTGAAATGATTTAAACTTTCGTGATTTTGTGATGGAATGAGTTTTTGCATATGGAAGGAACATGTCTTTTTGAGGTCCAGAGGGTGAAGTGTGCTGGTTTGAATCTGTCATGTATCCCAGAAAAGCAATGTCCTTTTAATACAATCTTGTGGGAACAGAACTATTATTGGGTGGGATGTTTTGATTAGCTTGTTTCTATGGAAATGTGATACCCTTATTCAAGGAGGTTCTTAATCCACTTGCTGGAGTCCTGAAACTGGGAGAGTTCAGAGAAGCTAAGAGAGACCGAAGTCCAGAGACATTTTGAAGAAAGCCAATGAAACCAGAGCCCAGCAGAGAAGGACCACTTGCCAAGTGCCTTCCCATGTGACAGAGGAACCCCAGATGCCATCAGCCTTTCTTCAGAGAAGGTATTGTCCCATTGATACCTTAATTGGGACTTTTTCATGGCTTTAGAACTGTGAATTTGTGGACTAATAAACCTCCATTGTAAAAGCCAATCCATTTCTGGTATGTTGCATTTTGGCAGCTTTAGTGAACCAAAACAGGTATTAATGAGATTTCTTTTTTATTGGTGAATTTATCATTGAACAAGGAAGATCTATAAGCCATTTCTTATAATGTTCCAGGCTAAGAAAACATGACTCTATCATACCAACACACCAGAGTAAGTAATTTGCCACAAGGAAAAGACAAGTGAGAGAATAACAAAAAATAATGGTTAATCCACATTGTGTGTGTTACTTATGCAGTAATGCTAGATGCTGTAACAAACAAACTCTAATATTTCAGACTTGGCAGTTTGTAGTCAATGAGTGGTCTTCAATGTGGCCATTCATGGATTCTTCTCTCTTAGGGTTCTGCCCTATTCTAAGCCTCAGAATCCTCTGGCCTTCAGGGAGATACGGAGGAATTGGAAACATGATTCTTAAGTATCTTGGCTCATGTTCTGGCTTGCTAATGTTGCCATCATGCAAAATACCAGAAATGGATTGGCTTTTATAAAGAGGGTTTATTTGGTTACAAAGTTACAGTCTGAAGGCCATGAAAATGTCCAAATTAAGGCATCAACACAAGAATACCTTCAGTGAAGGAAGCCCAATGGCATCTGGAAAACCTCTGTTAGCTGGGAAGGCATGTGGCTGGCATCTGCTGATCCTGGGTTGTGTTTCCAGCTCCTTTCTCAGCTGTTCTCCAAAATGTCACTCTCAGCTGCTCTCAGTTCCTTCTGTCTATGAACTCTTTTATAGGATTCCAGTGATTTAACGAGACCCACCCTGAATGGGTTGGGTAATACTTCCATGGAAATTATCCAATCAAAGATCTCACCCACAGTTGATGGAGTCATATCTCCATAGAAACACTCAATCAATAGGTTCCATCCTAATCAACACTAATACGTCTGCCCCCACAAGACTGCATTAAAGAACATGGTACTTTCGGGGACATGATACATCCAAACTGGCACAGCTCAGGAGTGATGCCCTTCCCTTCTGCTCATATGCCATTGTCAAGAACTAGTCTCATGCCACAGTTACATGAAAGGGGAGGGGAGACACTAGGACATGTATTCTAGAAGAGAATATGCTTCTCAGCCACCACTCTATGCTATAAAAGGTGGTATGAAAGTTTGGTGGACTGTTGGTCATCTCTGCTTGGAAGAGTTAAATGGTAGTTCGGTCATGAACCAGGATACTATACACTAAGCCTGTGTTCTTTCCCCTACACCATATTGCCTCTGAGAAGATATAGATAGCTCAGTGACAAAGAAAACAAAACTTCATATTGCATACATTTCTTACGGAAGTCAAATATGGTACTTGTTTTTAACAAAAGGCAATATAGCATCACTAATACCTAGCTGTGAAGATTCTAATAAAAATCTAAATTATATAAATATATAGTTCATTTGAGGAGACGAATGGTGCAAAGGACATGGCACTTTTCATTATAACAGCTTATAATACATCTTTAATGAATATGTCTAACAAAATAGATAAAGGCAAAACTTATGAAAATTAAGACCAACCAATTCATGATATATTTTGGCCGACTGCCTTGATTTCTCCTTAAACCTGAATATTTTATTTGAGGTCAGTTAATAAAAACTCAAATAGAAAACAGAACAATAAAACATAAAGACAGTGCTCTAAATGAGTGCTAAAGTATATTAAAAAATTCAATTGTGGCTTATCCAATGTAAATTGAACTAATAAGTATAAGTAAACAAAATAATATGATTTTTACTTGAAACAGAAATATTCGTGTTTGCAACAAAAAGTTTTTGTCCAAGATGAAACAAAATTCTGTTTTAGAAGGCAACATTTTCATTGCTCATATTTTTCTCCTAATTTCCCCTCTAAACAGTGAAGTTAGAGCAATGATAAAAGACACAAATATTTATATAAATGGTGCTGACACACACTGGGAATTTTAAAACATGTTTGTTTATCCTTGCTTCTTCCTCAGCCATCAATTGTTTCCATATAGCCTTTGAAAAATAGAGGTATTTATGTAATGATAGTATGTGCCACTTGTGTGGTATAAATATATATATATTGCTAAGCAAACACTATATATACATAACACTAAGTCTTGCTTATACAAGAACTAAAGTAAAGACAGTGCCTTCTGGCTTAGCTCAGAAAATGTAATTTCTATAATGAATCATTTTTTTTTTCCTTCTATCCTTGATAGGCCCAGACAATAAGACGAAACTTTCACCAAGAAAAGAAAAAGGAAACTAGGAGTAGCAACACCATCAAAAACCAAATGGACCCCAAACCAATGAATGCTAAACAGTCAAATATCATAATAAAGGAAGTCATTTTTTTATTTAAACCACTTCATTTTCAACATTCATCAGAGTAAGAGAGAAGCTCCCGTTTGCTTTTTTATGGGTGGTAACTGGATCTGCTTACTTTAACATCCCAAACCCTGTCATTACTCTGAGGAGCTGTAGGGTTCTGAAGACTCACTGCGTCTGTATTTCTGTTTACTACCCTAAAGAGGTTACTCTAAGCAATAATTTTCTGCTACTGTCAACCTTAGTTTTAAACTTTTCACTCCACCAAGAAAGAAAGGGCAGGATTTGGAATGGCAGAGAATTATCTAAAGTTAAAAGGAAAACAGAAACTGGTTTCCTAATGTAATAAGTCTTTGATCACAGAAATAAATACATACATACATACATACATACATACATAAATACATAATTCCTTCCCTATGGAAGGAAAGGGCCATAGAAGGATATTATATTTACCTGCCTTTTCCCTTAGTCCCTCAGGAATTACTTACTCTTAGAATAGGAAGTGTCTCAGTTAAGAATGGTCCAAAAAATCATGAGAATGGTTTTCCTTTCTATTCATTCAGGTTTCTGCACAGAATTAGACTGATTGGAAGCAAATCTAGGTTCACAGTAATTTATCTTTCTATGTCACCTGTTTCCAGGTGATAAATGTGCCATTTTCAAATTAGTGTGACATTTGTGCAGTTAATTACATGCATTGGAAACTATTTCAACAGAAATGTAATTTTCAGTGCACATATACGAAAGCAGAATATTCCCTGAACATACTAATCTTGCACATTAAATTTTACAACCATTTCCAACTAAGTGAAAACTTTTTTAAAAGGAACATTTTCTGGGAAAAACTAATGAAAACTTTGAAGAAATACTGAACACCACCACCTGCCAAAAGAAAATCCAAAAAGTAATAAAAAGGATATACCTCTCTTCAAAATCAAAGAGAATCATTTAGGAACTCCTAGAAAAGTCCTAATTCTTACCCTCATGTAACTTTTAGCCAAAATTATGATTTCTTTATTGGTTTATATCAGACTCAAACTACAAAGCTACATATTAATTGCAATATAAATTTATCAATACCATACTATGTTCTAGTTATACTTTTAATAAATTACTGATAATCATTAAGATTTCTGATTTTATGTTTTTCCTGAATCTCAAATTTTGATAAGGCTTCTTTATATCATTTTCCTATCAAGAACAAAAAGTCAAAATGATGCTTTTTAGCTTATTATAACAATAGCTAACTAAACTCCAGGAAAAAAAAACCCTCTTCAAATTTTACTTTTATTTTTGGACTCAGTTAAAATTTACCTAAAATATGCAGGCATTGACTTTGAGAAGAAGTAACTGTGATATTAAATTTTATTGAAATTTCTCAGGTCCTGATTTGTGTACCAGCTTGTGCTCTGAGTTCCCACGAAGCCATAAAACGTTTAAAATACTGTCTGTGCAAATGCAAAATTTATGAATTCACACATCTCTGGTTGATTTATGTGAAATAATAATGCACTATTTAATGCTTAAACATGGCTAGAAGCAATGCCAGGCTATCAAGATGTACAATGGAATAATAGATTTATAAGACAGATAACCTTCTTGCCTAGAGAAGCTTGTTTAAAGGTGTTGTACAGATATATTAAACTATATGTAATTTTATACTAACTTAATGCTGTAGGCCTATACTGCAAGCAATAAAAGATTACTACCGTGGCATTTGCAATAATAAAATGATCTGGCTATTCAACATAAGGGATCTGAGGACTAAAAAGAGATAAGGAACTTGCTTAAAACTTTTGTCCCTTTTCATTCATTGCTTTTTACACAATATGTGTTGTTTTTTTTTTTCCCTTTAATGTGGCCAACATAAATTCATGCCCCAGCAATCGTCTCCTGTCACCTAACCAAGTAGAAGAGACAATAATTGGATGTTTCCAGGAAGCTTCTGAGCACATTTAATTATCACCTGGTTTGCTTAGAAAACTAACTAAAAACTTAATAGAATGAGAGCTATAAGAACATTATAATTGTCAACTGCCCAATAGTATCCTCACTCAGATTCTCACATTGCATGTGTATTTTTTTTAATTGAGGAAGGAAATAGTTTTTCACCTGTGTTTTTTATTTTTTGATCATTATAAGGTTGTGAGACACATTAGCTTAAATTTTGTGCTCACTGAGATAAAAGATATAAATGAACTTAAAGATGTTTTACATTCTTATTGCCATCATATGATGCTTTGAATTTTATGTGATTTTCTTTCAGTGTTTAATCTTCTTCCTCATAGTGTGCTGAATTAGTGACAAAATATCTCCCTAAAATAGGGATATAAATTAGGAAATAAACACATTTAGAAGATTTCCATTTCATATTGCTACTTCAACTAAATTTAACAGAGCCATTCAATTATCTAGGTACTGTTAAATAGAAATTCAGACAAGGTTATTTTAATAACCATAAGTTATTTTAAAAGAAAAGAATTTTGTTTCAACGAATGTAGAATTTTAATGTCATCTCTGAAAGAACCAAATTTTTGCCAAGTCAAACCTTTAATGTAATTTAGCTCCCACCAATAAAGTGTTAAAAACAAAAATTAGTATGACAGGGTGAGAAAACAGATCTAGGTAAATAAAGATTAGTCATAATTTTCAAGTTGTGTAGCAAAATATCAAGTTGAAACCAAATGAAAATGTGTTGATGTTTTCAAAAATCTCATGAAAATTTTTTCTTCTAATTTCCCAAAATCAATTGTATGTTTATGGTTCCATTGCCTAATTTAAAAGAAAGTTTTTAAAGTCTGAAAGTGATAACAATTTTGCTGACCTTAAAGTTAGCAATATTTTTCAGGAGATAGCCCAATTTCATACTAACCATCAATTGTTTAATTCCTTTTCTTTGCATAAAGAAGTTTCTAAATTTCAAAATTTCAACAGCTTTTTTTAATGGCACTTCAGCAACTTTTATTCCCTATTTACACATACAGTGAAAATGCATATAATTAAGAAATGTCTCAGTGCTAAAATATCATCTTATGTGGGGCACTCACTGTTGAATGATTTTCAACATTTTCAACATTGCCCTTGGGAGATGTATAATATCTGAACAGACAGAAATCTAGTCACTTGTTGAAACTTGTCAAACTATGTGGTCAATCTGAGTTGCAAAAAGGCAGAGTATACCTTCCATCCATTGTAAGGCGGTTTCATGCAAGCTCCAGCTGCCCAGTTTCCTGATGTGTGGTCACCGATAATATCATGCAACAGGTAATCTTAGGTCCCTTTATAAAATAAGGTGGGAAGAAAGAGATTGTGGTACTGCTCAACCTTGATTGCTGCAGGGATTCAAAGGTATTATCCATAAAAATATGACTATGAATATAAAAGGCATCATTATATGTAGAAAATATATTAAATTTGATCACAGCTGTTGTCTATTTCAATGGTTGGGATTGGAAGTTGAGACAAATCCTCTCAGCTCTCTGTATAAATGGCACCAATATAAGGAGTATGGCCTTCCTGCTTCCATCCCACCTGCTTTATATTCTATTGTCTTACCATGCTTTATTTTTTGTCTTAGCACTTATCACACCTGAATTATTAAGTACTTCTTCCAGTTTGCTAATGCTTCCGTTATGCAAAACACCAGGGATGGACTGGCTTTTATAAAGGGGATTTATTAGGTTACAAAGTTATAGTTCTAAGGTCATAAATGTGTCCAAACCAAGGCATCAACAAGAGGATACCGTCACTGAAGAAAGGCCGATAGCATCTGGAACACCTGTCGGCTGGGAAGGCATGTGGCTGATACCTGCTGGTCTTTTGCTCTCGGGTTGCATTTCAAAATGACTTTCTCCAAAATGTCTCTGGGTGTCTGTCTTGGTTCCTCTCTCTCAGCTCCTGTGCATCCTTGCTTCTTTCTCCCAGGACATTTCTCTCTAATCATCTGGGGGTCCTCTCTTAGCTTCTCCGGGGCAAACTCTGGACTTCATCTCTTAGCTTAGCATCTCTAAACATTCTTCTGTCCACATCTCCAAGCATCTCTAAGTATCTCTGTCTACTCCAGCTCCAGAGCTGTCTTAAGTAGTCCCAGTGAACTAATTAAGACCCACCCTGAATGGGCAAGGTCCACACCTACATGGAAATAATTTAATCAGAGGTTCCACCCTGATCAACAGAATAAAAAGTCTGCCCCCACAAGACTGCATTAAAGAATATGGCTTTTCTGGGGGACATAATATATCCAAACCAGCAGAGTACTCATTTGTTTATTTGTTTATTGTCTGAATTCCTCTACTAAACTGTAAGCTCTGTGAGTGCAGGGACTATATCCATTTTGTTCTCTGTGGTATCCCCTGTACCTGGAAGTGCTCTATAAATAAATACTCACTGGAAAAAATGTTCTCTTTCACTAACTCTTTAATCTTGAACAAGTCATTGACCTCTTATGGGTTTCAGGCTCCCCAGCATTTCTAGAATGAGGGAATTGGACTAAGAAATCCCTCGGATCTTTCAGATTAAAATGCTTTAATCTGATTTAAGTACTCTAATTTGACCCCAAGACCTTTCTATGTAAATTATGGTATGTTTCCATGAATTCATTTAGACAAATATTACTTTCCCAAACATCACTGATTATGTTTACTCTAGATTAGAGCTACAACAGATTTTATATTTTTCCATTTTGATCATTCAAATTTGTGTTCAGTCACTTAAATGGGAAAAAGGTAGGGATCATGTCAGTTGTCAACTTACTGCTTCTCAACTTCAGATCCAACCCTCATTGACATGCTTTGTGATCCTGAAGGTGGACCCTTTAAACATTTCTCCTTTGCCTGCTAAATTTTATCAATCAATGGCTATGGAGGGATACTGCAGGAGAAAGGGGAGAAAGGGGAGAAAGGAGACTTGAAATGGGGTAATTCCTAAAGCCACAAGGGAACACAAGTCCAAAACAAGACCGAGGCTCAGAAAAGACAAAGGGCCCTGCACTTCACTTTTACCTCAGGCTGATCTTCTTGATAGATAAGAGGGGTAAACTCTGAAGGAGAACACAGCCAATGCAGAGTCAATTTGCAAATATTAAAATAATATTAAAATATTAAAAAGTACAGTGTGCAACAAAAGATTACAAGACAAACAAAGAAACCAGAAATGATGGCCCATCTAAAGGAACAAGAAAAAAATTCAGAAACCATAAATGAAGACCAGCCTTTGGAACTGCCAAAGATATTTTTAAAAATGATATATACTTAAGGAGATAAACATACTTAAGGAGAAAGAACTAACAGATATCAGGAAAACAATGCATAAATTAAGTCAATAAAGAGATATAAACTTTAAAAGGGAACCAAACAGAAATACTGTAAGTGAAAACCACAATAACAGACATAAAAAAATTCCCTAGAGGATTTCAACAGCAGATTGGAGCTGGGAAAAAGAGAATCAGAAAACTCAAAGGTAAGATAACTGAAATGAGTCAGGCTGAGGAGCAGAAAGAAAAAGGGGACTTAAAAAACAAACAAACAAACAAACTAAAAAGCCAAAGCCTAAGAAACCTGTGGGACACCATCAAGTGTATCAAAATATGAATTATGGGAGTGCCAAAGAAGAAATGGAGAAAGGGGCAGAAGGAATATTTAAGGTATTAACAGAAGAAAACTTCCCAAATTTAATGAAAGGCATGAATATACACATTTGAAAATCCCAGTGAATCCCAAACCGGATAAATTGGAAGGGAGCCACACCAAAACACATAGTAGTTAAACCATTGAATGCCAAGGACAAGGAGAGAGTCCTGAAAGCTGCAAGAGAAAAGCAAAATCTTACATACAATGAAGTACCAATAAGATTAAGTTCAGACTTCTCATCATAAACCATGAAATTAAGAAGGCAGTGGACAATATATTTAAAGTGATGATAGAAAATAATTGGCAACCAATCACCTTCTCAAGAAAACAGAATTTACAGTGTGTGTGTGTGAATAAATATTGACATTTATTACAGGAATTGGCTTAGAGAGAGAGAGAGAGAGAGAGAGAGAGAGAGAGCATGCTGGATGGGAGAATAAAAAAGGGAAATATTACAAAACAGTCATGTCTAACTTGAGTGCACTGGGATGTTGAGGCTATTCTTGCTTATTAGTCAGACCAGTGAGTTCCTCAGGTAAGTTTTAATACTCAGTTGGCAGTTCCACTTAATTCCTCCCTCTACTACCTTTCTCCTATTTCAGTAAACTGATCCATGCCTCTCATTCTGCAAGTGAAGAAACTAAGACCTTTATAGATTAAGTTCCAAGTTGTATGGCTAATTACTGGATAAGTTTTAATGCATTGCAAACAGCAGCCCCTCTAATAAAAATCTGTACAATGATACTGTGGCAGAGACTCTAATTGCCTCCTAAAGTTTGGTCCCCTGGTCTTATAACAGAATCCCAGTTTTTAGATAGGCACATTGCTGACCTGCTTCCCTTGCAGCCAGGTATAACCATGAAACAGAAGATTTGTATTTGACTTCCAAGGAGTATTATTAGAGGTATAATGCATAACTGTTTTAGCATCTTGCTGTTCCCTGCTGGTTCAATTCAAACTAAACAGCTGACATTAAAACAGCCTCTTGTACCCTCAATATGGCTGAGCAGCAAGACAGAAGGAACATGGGTCTTTGACACCATGGAGCCACCATGCCAGTTCTAGAATGCTTACCACCCAACTTCTTTAACATAAGAAAGAAATTACCTTGTTTAAGCAACTAATAGGCTTATGTAGCCAATCCTAATCCTAACTGGTAAAGATACTTTCAGGTCCATGTATGGAACACTGAATCCTCATATCCCAGAAAATGGGTCTTACAAAGGTCTGGTACCTTGCTACTCAAAGTGTAATTCACTGGCCAGCAGCAATGGCATCACCTGGAATTTGTTAGAAACTCAAATTTCCAATCCCCTTCCCAGACCTACTGAACCAGAAGCTGCATGTTCACAAGATTCCCTGGTGATGTCTATGCACATCTTAGTTTGAAAAGCCCTGCTTGAAGAAAATAGCCTATGCTTGAAGAAAACTGCCCATAGCCACCCATACTGATCCTTGTGAATGTGGGTGATTTTATTGCAGGATCTTTCTGCTAAGAGTCACAAATAACATGGTTACTGACATAATATCCAAGTTCTGGTTCAGGTGTTATAGTCACTTGCAGACAAATATCAGGTGAAGGTCTGTATTTCAAATTCAGTAATTACCAAAAAGTAATTGAGATTCCCATGGGACCCACAGAGAGGCACCCACAGTTATGGGAGTACTCAAGCCACATTCATGCAGGGAAAGAGGACTTGAAAAACAAAAAATGATATCCATGCAAAATATCTGCAAGAAGAATACATCCACCATCATGTCAGTGATTAACACCTTCAGATATGGAAGCACTAAAAGTTGTTACTGAAAAATCTATTGTGGAGGAGTAATGTCATCAACATGGCAATGTAAACAGCTATTGAAAACCTCTCCCCAGAGATTCAATGACAAAAAGGACAATTCTCCCTTGTTCAGAGCTCTGGAGGAAGGTAAAGACTGGAGAAGGGTCCCACAAATGCTGAATCAAAGAAAGAGAAAAATAACAGGTAGGAAACTTCTTCCCAGACTGGCCAGTCCTCTCCTCTCCCCTCATTTGGTCCCACACAGCTCAGGAAGTGCACAGAGGTAGGCAGCTGGGACCCACCCAAGCTCTCACCAGGGAGACAGACTATCTCACAGCCATGAGACAGATCCCCACTTATATCCAGACACAGAGGCCCAAGCCCACAGAGACCCATGGCAGGATGTAAGCTGTAGGGGAGGGCAGAATACAAAAGGGCAGCAAGAAGGAATTTCCAAAATGTAGGATTAGAGAGTGAATAGCAAAATCTTCCCTAAAAGCAAGTAGCCAGGCAGAGAGCATCCAAATCAACTGGGGACCTGGGGGACAGGGGAGGACATTTCAAGACCCACGTCAGTGAGAGATGAAGAGTCTGAGAAAATGTAGACAGAGACTGTTTTTCCAGCCCTGTGTCCTGGTGCCCATCCCCCACCCTTGACGGAACCAGCAGCAGGTGGCCTGATCCTTGTCCGGGGGATGGCTGAGACTGTGGCAGGTGGGGGAATCCTTTGCTGCAAGTAAAGTGGGGGACACAACCCCACATTGAGCCAGATTTTGGCCAGCAAATTGAGGGCACAGGAACCTGTATTTTCAGCCCCATCCAATCAGACACTGCTAGGGCTTGAAGGTACACAGTTTCTGAGGATGATTAAGTCAACAAACGGCACCATCTCCTAGGCAGGCCAGAAAGTGCAGGGGAACAATAGAGCTTTTCAGAGCCTCTCCAGACCCTATCCCAGGCCCATTGGAGGTGGTCTGTAACCTCTGAATGGGAAATCAGCCCTGTTTCAGCTGAGCAATATGGAAAATCCAAGTGTCAAAGCAGTGCCCTAAAACAAACCCATGTCTTACTGGCCAGTGAAAAGCAGAGCACTCCTGGGCCAGCTTCTGGCTGTGGAAGTAGAACCTCTCAGTCCCCCAGCCTGGTAATCACCAAACACATTGTGCCCAGAGGCAGGATCTCAGTCAAGGTCCACAGTGCCTACCCTCTACCCCTGCAGTCAGCAGCTTCCAGTGCATATGAAAAATGTGGCTTTGACTGGATTGTTGCCTGGCTAGGTCCCAGTCAGCAGGCTACCACAGTCAGGGAGAAGCAGGGTTGTAGGGAAGAGGTGGCCCAAGAGCACCATCTTCTAGGAAGACAGAGAGAATGCAGTCTGGCAAACTGCTTTTCTGTCCAGACTCTAATGGACTTCTGAAAAGGATTGCACTCCTGTGTGAGGCCCCAGCCCTGGTTTAGTTGGGAATTACTGACAAACCAAGTTCAAAAGCAGACATTTGATGCAAACCCAAGCAACTAGAAAATCGTAGATGAGTGAGGAAATCAACTTTCAAAATAACCTTATCAAGATAATCAAATGCCAAGAAACCAGCAAAAAATCACAAAGCACAGAAGAAGCAAGAAGATATGGCCAAGCCAAATGATGAAATTAAAGAGCCAGAGGAGACACAGAATTTGGAGAGACTAATCAAAGATGTTCATACAAATCTCCTAAATAACTTCAATGAGCTGGCTAAAGAGATAAAGGATATCATGAAAACACTAGAAGAGCATAAAGAATAAATAGAAAAATAGCAGATCTTATGGAAATCAAAGATACTGTAGGTCAAATTTAAAATATACTAGAGGTACACAACAGCAGATTTGAAGAGGTAGAAGAAAGAATACAAAAACTAGAGGACAAAGCAACTGAATTGGAATGCACAAAAGAACAAATGATAAAAAGATGGAAAAATTTGAATTGGATTTCAGGGAAATGAGGGACAACATGAAGTGAACAAATATAAGAATCATTGGTGTCCCTGAAGGTTAAGAAAAGAGTAAATGGCTAGGAAGGTTATTTGAGGAGATAATTGGGGAAAACTTCCCAACTCTTATAAAAGGCATAAAGATGCAAATCAAAGAAGCCCAATGAACTACAAATAGAATAAATCCAAATAGACCCACTCCAAGACACATACTAATCAGACTGTCAAATGCTGAAAAGAAGAAGAGAATCCTGAAAGCAACAAAAGAAAATCAAATCACAACATACAGGGAAACCACATAAGACTAAGCACTGACTACTCATCAGGCACCATGGAGATGAGAAGGCAGTGGTATGAAATAGCTAAGATTCTGAAAGAGAAAAACTGCCAGCCAAGAATTCTTTATCCAGCAAAGCTGTCCTTAAAAAGTGAGGGAGAGTTTAAAATTTTCACAGATAAACAAATGTTGAGAAAATCTGTTAACAACAGACCTGCCCTGCAAGAAATACTAAAGGAAGCTCTGCTGGCTGAAAAAAAAAAAAAAAAAAAAAAAAGACAGGAGAGAGTGGTCTGGAGGAGAGCATAGAACTGAAGAGTATTAGTATTGATAGCTTAAAGGATAAAAAGAGTGAGAGAAAATAGATCTGACAAATAAAAAACAGAGGATAAGATGTTTGAATCAAGAACTGCCTTTACAGTAATAACTTTGAATGTTAACAGATTTAGCTCCCCAATAAAAAGACAAAAGTTGGCAGAATGGATTTAAGAATATAATTCATCTATATGCTGTTTTCAAGAGACTCATCTTAGACCCAAAGATACAAACTGGTTGAAAGTTAGAGGATGGAAAAAGTAATAATCAAAAGAAAGCTGGGGTAGCTTTACTAATATCAGACAAAATAGACTTTAAATGTAAAGATATCATAAAAGACAAGAAAGGACACTATGTATTAATAAAAGGGGCAATTTACCAAGAAGAAATGACAATCACAAATGTTTATGCACCCTATCAAGGAACTCCAAAGTACACGAAGCAAAAACTGACAAAACTAAAGGGAGAAATAGACATTTTTACAATTGTAGTGGGAGACTTCAACACACCACTCTCTTCTATAGGTAGAACAGCCAGACAGAGGATCAACAAGGAAATAGAGAAACTGAACAATATGATAATGAATTAGACCTAACAGACATATATGGATTGTTGCACCCCAAAACACCAGGATATACATTCTTCTCAAGTGCTCATGGAACACTCTCCAGGATAGATCATAAGCTGGGGAACAAAACAGGTCTTCATAATTTTTAAAACATTGACATTATTCAAAGCACTTTCTCTGATCATAACACAATGAAGCTGGAATCAATAACCACTGAAGAACTGGAATGTTCACAAATATATGGAAGTTCAACAACACATTCTTAAACAATCAGTGGTCCAAGAAGAAATTGCAAGAGAAATCAGTAAATACCTGGAGATGAATTAAAATGAGAATATAACACATCAAAATCTATGGGATGCAGCGAAGGAGGTACTGAGAGGGAAAGTTATGGCTCTAAATGCCTACCTTAAAAAAGGAAGAAAGAGTTAAAACCAAAGTCCTAACTGAACAACTGAAGAAACTAGAGAAAGAGCAGCAAACTAACCCGGAAGCAAGCAGAAGAAAAGAAATAAAGATTAAAGTGGACATAAAGTGGAAAACAAAAAGCAATAGAGAGAATCAGTAAACGCAAAAGCTGGTTCTCTGAGATCAACAAGATTGACAAATACTTAACTAGAGGGACAATGTCAAAAAGAGAGAAGACGCAAATAAATAAAATCAGAAATGAGAGGGGGTGTCATTACCATTGATCCCAAACAAATAAAAATAATCATAAGAAGATACTATAGGGGGGCAAGATGGCAGACTGGTGAGCTGTATGTTTTAGTTACTCCTCCAGGAAAGTAGGTAGAAAGCCAGGAACTGCGTGGACTGGACACCACAGAGCAATCTGACTTTGGGCATACTTCATACAACACTCATGAAAATGTGGAACTGCTGAGATCAGCGAAATATGTAAGTTTTTGTGGCCTGGGGACCCACACCCCTCCCTGCCAGGCTCAGTCCCGTGGGAGGAGGGGCTGTCAGCTCCGGGAAGGAGAAGGGAGAACTGCAGTGGCAGCCCTTGTCAGAAACTCATTCTACTGATCCAAACTCCAACCATAGATAGACTGTGACAAGACACCAGAGAATCTCAGAGCAGCCAGCCCAGCAGAGAGGAGACAGACATAGAAAAAAACAACACGAAAAACTCCAAAATAAAAGCGGAGGATTTTTGGAGTTCTGGTGAACATAGAAAGGGGAAGGGCAGAGCTCAGGCTCTAAGGCTCATATGCAAATCCCGAAGAAAAGCTGATCAATCTGCCCTGTGGACCTTTCCTTAATGGCCCTAATTGCTTTGTCTCTTAGCATTTCAATAACCCATTACATCTCTGAGGAGGGCCCTTTTTTTTAATCCTTTTTTCTTTTTCTAAAACAATTACTCGAAGAAGCCCAATACAGAAAGCTTCAAAGACTTGCAATTTGGGCAGGTCAAGACAAGAGCAGAACTAAGAGAGCTCTGAGACAAAAGGCAATAATCCAGTGGCTGAGAAAATTCACTAAACACCACAACTTCCCAAGAAAAGGGAGGTGTCTGCTCACAGCCATCATCCTCGTGGACAGGAAACACTCCTGCCCGTCGCCAGCCCCATAGCCCAGACCTGCCCCAGACAACCCAGTGGGACGGAAGCGCTTCAAATAACAGGCACACACCACAAAACTGGGCGTGGACATTAGCCTTCCCTGCAACCTCATCTGATTGTCCCAGAGTTGGGAAGGTGGAGCAGTGTGAATTAACAAAGCCCCATTCAGCCATCATTTCAGCAGACTGGGAGCCTCCCTACACAACCCAGCAGCCCAGAACTGCCCTGGGGGGACGGCACTCACCTGTGACATAGCACAGTCATCCCTCAACAGAGGACCCGGGGTGCACAGCCTGGAAGAGGGGCCCACTTGCAAGTCTCAGGAGCCATACGCCAATACCAAGGACTTGTGGGTCAGTGGCAGAGACAAACTGTGGCAGGACTGAACTGAAGGATTAGACTATTGCAGCAGCTTTAAAACTCTAGGATCACCAAGGAGATTTGATTGTTAGAGCCACCCCCCCTCCCTGACTGCCCAGAAACACGCCCCATATACAGGGCAGGCAACACCAACTACACACGCAAGCTTGGTACACCAATTGGACCCCACAAGACTCACTCCCCCACTCACCAAAAAGGCTAAGCAGGGGAGAACTGGCTTGTGGAGAACAGGTGGCTCGTGGACGCCACCTGCTGGTTAGTTAGAGAAAGTGTACTCCATGAAGCTGTAGATCTGATAAATTAGAGATAAGGACTTCAATTGGTCTACAAATCCTAAAAGAACCCTATCAAGTTCAGCAAATGCCACGAGGCCAAAAACAACAGAAAATTATAAAGCATATGAAAAAAACAGACGATATGGATAACCCAAGCCCAAGCACCCAAATCAAAAGACCAGAAGAGACACAGCACCTAGAGCATCTACTCAAAGAACTAAAGACGAACAATGAGACCACAGTACGGGATACAAAGGAGATCAAGAAGACCCTAGAAGAGCATAAAGAAGACATTGCAAGACTAAATAAAAAAATGGATGATCTTATGGAAATTAAAGAAACTGTTGACCAAATTAAAAAGATTCTGGACACTCATAGTACAAGACTAGAGGAAGTTGAACAACGAATCAGTGACCTGGAAGATGACAGAATGGAAAATGAAAGCATAAAAGAAAGAATGGGGAAAAAAATTGAAAAAATCGAAATGGACCTCAGGGATATGATAGATAATAAGAAACGTCCGAATATAAGACTGATTGGTGTCCCAGAAGGGGAAGAAAAGGGTAAAGGTCTAGGAAGAGTATTCAAAGAAATTGTTGGGGAAAACTTCCCAAATCTTCTAAACAACATAAATACACAAATCATAAATGCTCAGCGAACTCCAAATAGAATAAATCCAAATAAACCCACTCCAAGACATATTCTGATCACACTGTCAAACACAGAAGAGAAGGAGCAAGTTCTGAAAGCAGCAAGAGAAAAGCAATTCACCACATACAAAGGAAACAGCATAAGACTAAGTAGTGACTACTCAGCAGCCACCATGGAGGCAAGAAGGCAGTGGCACGATATATTTAAAATTCTGAGTGAGAAAAATTTCCAACCAAGAATACTTTATCCAGCAAAGCTCTCCTTCAAATTTGAGGGAGAGCTTAAATTTTTCACAGACAAACAAATGCTGAGAGAATTTGCTAACAAGAGACCTGCCCTATTGGAGATACTAAAGGGAGCCCTACAGACAAAGAAACAAAGAAAGGACAGAGAGACATGGAGAAAGGTTCAGTACTAAAGAGATTCCGTATGGGTACAATAAAGGATATTAATAGAGAGAGGGGAAAAATGTGACAAACATAAACCAAAGGATAAGATGGCTGATTCAAGAAATGCCTTCACGGTTATAACGTTGAATGTAAATGGATTAAACTCCCCAATTAAAAGATACAGATTCGCAGAATGGATCAAAAAAAAAATGAACCATCACTATGTTGCATACAAGAGACTCATTTTAGACACAGGGACACAAAGAAACTGAAAGTGAAAGGATGGAAAAAAATATTTCATGCAAGCCACAGCCAAAAGAAAGCAGGTGTAGCAATATTAATCTCAGATAAAATAGACTTCAAATGCAGGGATGTTCTGAGAGACAAAGAAGGCCACTACATACTAATAAAAGGGGCAATTCAACAAGAAGAAATAACAATCATAAATGTCTATGCACCCAATCAAGGTGCCACAAAATACATGAGAGAAACACTGGCAAAACTAAAGGAAGCAATTGATGTTTCCACAATAATTGTGGGAGACTTCAACACATCACTCTCTCCTATAGATAGATCAACCAGACAGAAGATCAATAAGGAAATTGAAAACCTAAACAATCTGATAAATGAATTAGATTTAACAGACATATACAGGACATTACATCCCAAATCACCAGAATACACATACTTTTCTAGTGCTCATGGAACTTTCTCCAGAATCGATCATATGCTGGGACATAAAAAAAGCCTCAATAAATTTAAAAAGATTGAAATTATTCAAAGCACGTTCTCTGACCACAGTGGAATACACTTAGAAGTCAATAATCATCAGAGACTTAGAAAATTCACAAATACCTGGAGGTTAAACAATACACTCCTAAACAATCAGTGGGTTAATGAAGAAATAGCAAGAGAAATTGCTAAATATATAGACATGAATGAAAATGAGAACACAACATATCAAAACCTATGGGATGCAGGAAAAGCAGTGCTGAGGGGGAAATTTATAGCACTAAACGCATATATTAAAAAGGAAGAAAGAGCCAAAATCAAAGAGCTAATGGATCAACTGAAGAAGCTAGAAAATGAACAGCAAACCAATCCTAAACCAAGTAGAAGAAAAGAAATAATAAGGATTAAAGCAGAAATAAATGACATAGAGAACAAAAAAACAATAGAGAGGATAAATATCACCAAAAGTTGGTTCTTTGAGAAGATCAACAAGATTGACAAGCCCCTAGCTAGACTGACAAAATCAAAAAGAGAGAAGACCCATATAAACAAAATAATGAATGAAAACGGTGACGTAACTGCAGATCCTGAAGAAACTAAAAAAATTATAAGAGGATACTATGAACAACTGTATGGCAACAAACTGGATAATGTAGAGGAAATGGACAATTTCCTGGAAACATATGAACAACCTATACTGACCAGAGAAGAAATAGAAGACCTCAACCAACCCATCACAAGCAAAGAGATCCAATCAGTCATCAAAAATCTTCCCACAAATAAATGCCCAGGGCCAGATGGCTTCACAGGGGAATTCTACCAAACTTTCCAGAAAGAACTGACACCAATCTTACTCAAACTCTTTCAAAACATTGAAGAAAATGGAACACTACTAACTCATTTTATGAAGCTAACATCAGTCTAATACCAAAACCAGGCAAAGATGCTACAAAAAAGGAAAACTACCGGCCAATCTCCCTAATGAATATAGATGCAAAAATCCTCAACAAAATACTTGCAAATCGAATCCAAAGACACATTAAAAAAATCATACACCATGACCAAGTGGGGTTCATTCCAGGCATGCAAGGATGGTTCAACATAAGAAAATCAATCAATGTATTACAACATAATAACAAGTCAAAAGGGAAAAATCAATTGATCATCTCAATAGATGCTGAAAAAGCATTTGACAAAATCCAACATCCCTTTTTGATAAAAACACTTCAAAAGGTAGGAATTGAAGGAAACTTCCTCAACATGATAAAGAGCATATATGAAAAACCCACAGCCAGCATAGTACTCAATGGAGAGAGACTGAAAGCCTTCCCTCTAAGATCAGGAACAAGACAAGGATGCCCGCTGTCACCACTGTTATTCAACATTGTGCTGGAAGTGCTAGCCAGGGCAATCCGGCAAGACAAAGAAATAAAAGGCATCCAAATTGGAAAAGAAGAAGTAAAACTGTCATTGTTTGCAGATGATATGATCTTATATCTAGAAAACCCTGAGAAATCGATGACACAGCTACTAGAGCTAATAAACAAATTTAGCAAAGTAGCGGGATACAAGATTAATGCACATAAGTCAGTCATGTTTCTATATGCTAGAAATGAACAAATTGAAGAGACACTCAAGAAAAAGATACCATTTTCAATAGCAACTAAAAAAATCAAGTACCTAGGAATAAACTTAACCAAAGATGTAAAAGACCTATACAAAGAAAACCACATAACTCTACTAAAAGAAATAGAAGGGGACCTTAAAAGATGGAAAAATATTCCATGTTCATGGATAGGAAGACTAAATGTCATTAAGATGTCAATTCTACCCAAACTCATCTACAGATTCAATGCAATCCCAATCAAAATTCCAACAACCTACTTTGCAGACTTGGAAAAGCTAGTTATCAAATTTATTTGGAAAGGGAAGATGCCTCCAATTGCTAAAGACACTCTAAAAAAGAAAAACGAAGTGGGAGGACTTACACTCCCTGACTTTGAAGCTTATTATAAAGCCACAGCTGCCAAAACAGCATGGTACTGGCACAAAGATAGACATATAGATCAATGGAATCGAATTGAGAATTTGGAGATAGACCCCCAGATCTATGGCCAACTGATCTTTGATAAGCCCCCAAAGTTACTGAACTGAGTCATAATGGTCTTTTCAACAAATGGGGCTGGGAGAGTTGCATATCCATATCCAAAAGAATGAAAGAGGACCCCTACCTCACCCCCTACACAAAAATTAACTCAAAATGGACCAAAGATCTCAATATAAAAGAAAGTACCATAAAACTCCTAGAAGATAATGTAGGAAAACATCTTCAAGACCTTGTATTAGGCGGCCACTTCCTAGACTTTACACCCAAAGCACAAGCAACAAAAGAAAAAATAGATAAATGGGAACTCCTCAAGCTTAGAAGTTTCTGCACCTCAAAGGAATTTCTCAAAAAGGTAAAGAGGCAGCCAACTCAATGGGAAAAAATTTTTGGAAACCATGTATCAGAAAAAAGACTGATATCTTGCATATATAAAGAAATCCTACAACTCAATGACAATAGTACAGACAGCCCAATTATAAAATGGGCAAAAGATATGAAAAGACAGTTGTCTGAAGAGGAAATACAAATGGCCAAGAAACACATGAAAAAATGTTCAGCTTCACTAGCTATTAGAGAGATGCAAATTAAGACCACAATGAGATACCATCTAACACCGATTAGAATGGCTGCCATTAAACAAACAGGAAACTACAAATGCTGGAGGGGATGTGGAGAAATTGGAACTCTTATTCATTGTTGGTGGGACTGTATAATGGTTCAGCCACTCTGGAAGTCAGTCTGGCAGCTCCTTAGAAAACTAGATATAGAGTTACCATTCGATCCAGCGATTGCACTTCTCGGTATATACCCGGAAGATCGGAAAGCAGTGACACGAACAGATATCTGCACGCCAATGTTCATAGCAGCATTATTCACAATTGCCAAGAGATGGAAACAACCCAAATGTCCTTCAACAGATGAGTGGATAAATAAAATGTGGTATACACACACGATGGAATACTACGCGGCAGTAAGAAGGAACGATCTGGTGAAACATATGACAACATGGATGAACCTTGAAGACATAATGCTGAGCGAAATAAGCCAGGCACAAAAAGAGAAATATTATATGCTACCACTAATGTGAACTTTGAAAAATGTAAAACAAATGGTTTATAATGTAGAATGTAGGGGAACTAGCAGTAGAGAGCAATTAAGGAAGGGGGAACAATAATCCAAGAAGAACAGATAAGCTATTTAACGTTCTGGGGATGCCCAGAAATGACTATGGTCTGTTAATTTCTGATGGATATAGTAGGAACAAGTTCACAGAAATGTTGCTATATTATGTAACTTTCTTGGGGTAAAGTAGGAACATGCTGGAAGTTAAGCAGTTATCTTAGGTTAGTTGTATTTTTCTTACCCCCTTGTTATGGTCTCTTTGAAATGTTCTTTTATTGTATGTTTGTTTTCTTTTTAACTTTTTTTTTCATACAGTTGATTTAAAAAAGAAGGGAAAGTTAAAAAAAAAAAAAGAAAGAAAAACAAGGAAAAAAAAAAAAGATGTAGTGCCCCCTTGAGGAGCCTGTGGAGAATGCAGGGGTATTCGCCTATCCCACCTCCATGGTTGCTAACATGACCACAGACATAGGGGACTGGTGGTTTGATGGGTTGAGCCCTGTACCACAGGTTTTACCCTTGGGAAGACGGTTGCTGCAAAGGAGAGGCTAGGCCTCCCTATGGTTGTGCCTAAGAGCCTCCTCCCAAATGCCTCTTTGTTGCTCAGATGTGGCCCTGTCTCTCTAGCTAAGCCAACTTGAAAGGTGAAATCACTGCCCTCCCCCCTACGTGGGATCGGACACCCAGGGGAGTGAATCTCCCTGGCAATGTGGAATATGACTCCCGGGGAGGAATGTAGACCCGGCATCATGGAACGGAGAACATCTTCTTGACCAAAAGGGGGATGTGAAAGGAAACGAAATAAGCTTCAGTGGCAGAGAGATTCCAAAAGGAGCCGAGAGGTCACTCTGATAGGCACTCTTATGCACACTTTAGACAACCCTTTTTAGGTTCTAAAGAATTGGGGTAGCTGGTGGTGGATACCTGAAACTATCAAACTACAACCCAGAACCCATGAATCTCGAAGACAGTTGTATAAAAATGTAGCTTATGAGGAGTGACAATGGGATTGGGAAAGCCATAAGGACCACACTCCACTTTGTCTAGTTTATGGATGGTTGAGTAGAAAAATAGGGGAAGGAAACAAACAGACAAAGGTACCCAGTGTTCTTTTTTACTTCAATTGCTCTTTTTCACTCTAATTATTATTCTTGTTATTTTTGTGTGTGTGCTAATGAAGGTGTCAGGGATTGATTTGGGTGATGAATGTACCACTATGTAATGGTACTGTAAACAATCGAAAGTACGATTTGTTTTGTATGACTGCTTGGTATGTGAATATATCTCAATAAAATGAAGATTAAAAAAAAAAAAAAAAAAGAAGGTTAAGTTAAAAAGAAAAACAAGGTAAAAAATATGTAGTGCCCCCTTGAGGAGCCTGTGGAGAATGCAGGGGTATTCGCCTACCCCACCTCGATGGTTGCTAACATGACCACAGACATAGGGGACTGGTGGTTTGATGGGTTGAGCCCTCTACCATAGGTTTTACCCTTGGGAAGACGGTTGCTGCAAAGGAGAGGCTAGGCCTCCCTATGGTTGTGCCTAAGAGCCTCCTCCCGAATGCCTCTTTGTTGCTCAGATGTGGCCCTGTCTCTCTAGCTAAGCCAACTTGAAAGGTGAAATCACTGCCCTCCCCCCTACGTGGGATCAGACACCCAGGGGAGTGAATCTCCCTGGCAACGTGGAATATGACTCCCGGGGAGGAATGTAGACCCGGCATCGTGGGACGGAGAACATCTTCTTGACCAAAAGGGGGATATGAAAGGAAATGAAATAAGCTTCAGTGGCAGAGAGATTCCAAAAGGAGCCGAGAGGTCACTCTCGTGGGCACTCTTACGCACAATTTAGACAACCCTCTTTAGGTTCTAAAGAATTGGGGTAGCTGATGGTGGATACCTGAAACTATCAAACTACAACCCAGAACCCATGAATCTTGAAGACAATTGTATAAAAATGTACCTTATGAGGGGTGACAATGGGATTGGGAAAGCCATAAGGACCACACTCCACTTTGTCTAGTTTATGGATGGATGAGTAGAAAAATAGGGGAAGGAAACAAACAGACAAAGGTACCCAGTGTTCTTTTTTACTTCAATTGCTCTTTTTCACTCTAATTATTATTCTTGTTATTTTTGTGTGTGTGCTAAGGAAGGTGTCAGGGATTGATTTAGGTGATGAATGTACAACTATGTAATGGTACTGTGAACAATCGAAAGTGCGATTTGTTTTGTATGACTGCGTGGTATGTGAATATATCTCAATAAAATGATAAAAAAAATAAAAAATAAAATAAAAAAAAGAAGATACTATAAAAAAATGTATGCCAACAAATTAGACAACTTAGATGAAATGGACAATTTCCTAGAAATACACAACCTATTCTGACTTGAGAAGAAATACAAGACCTCAACAAGCCAATCACAAGTAAAGAGATTCAATCAGTCATCAAAAACCTCCCTACAAAGACAAGTCCTGGGCCAGGCAGTTCCACAGGGCAATTTTACCAAACATTCCAAGAAGAAATAAAACCATTCCTGCTCAAACTCTTCGAAAAAATTGAAGAAAAGGAAACACTACCTAATTCATTCTATGAAGCAAACATCACTCTAATACCAAAACCTGATAAAAATACTACAAGAAAAGAAAATTATAGACCAATCTCTCTAGTGAAAATAGACGCAAAAATTTCCAGCAAAATACTTGCAAATTAAATCCAATAGCACATTAAAAGAATAATACACCACGACAAAGTGGGGTTTATTTCAAGCATACAAAGGTGGTTCAACAAAAGAAAATCAATCAATGTAATAAAACACATTAACAAATTGAAAGGGAAAAATCACATGATCATCTTGATTGATGCAGAAAAGGCATTCAACAAAATTTAGCATCCTTTCTTGATAGAAACACTTCAACAGGTAGGAATCAAAGAAAACTTTCTCAATATGGTAAAGGGTATACATGAAAACCCACAGCCAGCATCATACTCGATGGTGAGAGACTGAAAGCCCTCCTCATAAGAGCAAGAATGAGACATGGATGCCCACTGTCACCACTGTTATTCAACACTGTGCTAGAACTTCTAGCTAGAGCAATTAGACAAGAAAAAGAAATAAAAGACATACAAATCAGAAAGGAAGAAGTAAAACTCTATAATTATTTGCAGATGACAGGATACTATATTTGGAAAATCCTGAGAAATCTATGACAAAGCTACTTGAGCTGATGAACAAATTTAACATATTGGTGAGATACAAGACTAATGCACAAAAATCAATAGTGTTTCCATACACTAGCAATGACCTAACCGAGGAGGCAATTAAGAAATAAACTCCATTCACGATAGCAACTAAAAGAATCAAGTATCTAGGAATAAACTTAACCAAGGATGTAAAGGACCTGAACATAGAAAACTACCAAATATTGCTAAAAGAAATCAAAGAAGACCTAAATAGGTGGAAAGACATTCTGTATTCATGGTTAGGAAGGCTAAATATCATTAAGATGTCAATTCTTCCCAAATTGATCTACAGATTCAATGCAATACCTCCAAAAATTCTAACAACCTACTTTTCAGACTTGGAAAAGTTAGTTATTAAATTTATTTGGAAGGGAAAGGGGACTTGAATAGCCAAAAGCATCCTTAAAAAAGAAGAGTGAAGTGGGAGGACTTAAAATTTCTGACTTTAAAGCTTATTATAAAACCACAGTGGTCAAAACAGCATGGTATTGGCACAAAGAAAGAAATATTGATCAACAGAATCAAATTGAGAACTCAGACATAGACCCTCAGATCTACGATCAATTGATTTTTGCCAAGGCTCCCAAATCCACTGAACTGGGACAGAATAGTCTCTTCAATAAATGGGGTTGGCAGAACTGGATAGTCATATCCACAGGAATGAAAGAGGACCCCTACCTCACACCCTATAAAAAATTAACTCAAAGTGGATCAAAGGCCTAAGTATATGAGCCAGTACCATGAAACTTCTACAAAAATATAGGGAAACATCTTCAAGACCTAGTGATAGGAGGTAGCTTCTTAGACCTTACACCCAAAGCACAAGCAATGAAAGAAAAAATAGATAAATGGGAACTCATCAAGATTGAACACTTGTGTGTTTCAAAGGACTTTGCCAAAAAGGTGAAAAGGCAGCCAACTCAATGGGAGAGAATATTTGGTAACCATATATCTCATATATATCAAATCTATAACTGGATAACTTATCTTTTTTTTTTTTCCTAATCAGTCTAGCTAAAAGTTTGTGAATGTATCAAAGAACCAGCTTGCGGTCTCATTAATTTTTCTCTTTATTTTTTTTTTTTTGTTTTTGGACTTAAAGAGTTCTGCTTGCATATTTATTATTTCTTTGTATCTGCTTACTCTGATTTTAATTTGCTCTTTTTCTAGTCTCTTAATGCAGAAACTGAAGTCAATGATTTAGACCTTTCTTTTTTCTAACACAGGCATTTATTGCTAGAAATTTTCTCTAACCACTGCTTCAGCCATTTTCCACAGGTTGTGATATGCTGTGTTTTCATTTTTTATTCTAATTTCACTTTTGATTTCTTCTTTGACCCATCAGTTATGGAAAAGTACATTAATTTGTTTCCAAATAATTGAGAAGTTCTATTCTAGTATTCTTTCTGTAATTGATTTCCAATTTAATTCCGTTGGCAGAAAACATACTTTGTATGATTTAAATCATTTTAAATTTAATGAAACTTGTTTTATTACCCAGATATGGTCTATTTTGTTAAATGTACTATGTGCAGTTGAAAATAATGTGTATTTCACTTTTGTTGGATACAATGATCTGTAAATGTCAGTAAGACCATGTTGGATGATACTGTTGTTCAAGTACTCCATGACCTTGCAGATTTTCCATCTACCAATCATCGTGAAGGGATGTTAAAATCTCTGCTTCTAATTGCAGATTTTTCTATTTCTTCTTACAGTTCCAGTTGCTTTATCTTCACATACTTGGAATCTTTGTTATTCAATACAAAAACATTTTGGATTGTTATGTCTTCAGATATCCACTTTGTCTGAGATAACTATAATTACTTAAGCTTTACTCTCATTAATATTAGCATGCCTTACAAAGCTTTTTACTGCACAAGAGAGGCTATGCCTACTTATAATTTTGACTAAGTGTCACCCCCAGAGAACCTCTTTTGTTCCTCAGATGTGGCCTGACTCTCTCTAAGCCCACATGGCAGGTAAACTCATTGCCCAACCCCCTGCGTGGTTATGAATCACCCTGATGGCATGGGCAATGACTCCCAGGGATGAGCCTGGACCTAGCAGCATGGGATTGAGAAAGACTTCCTTACCAAAAAGTGGAAATTAAACAAAGTAAAGTTTCAGTGGCTGAGAGATCTCAAATGGCATCAAGGGGTCTTTCTGGAGGTTATCCTTTTGCATTACATAGATACCTCTTTTTAGTTTTTAGTTTACCAGAGTGGCTATAAGGAAATACCTGAGACTTTTGAACTGCAATCCAGTATCCTTGATTCTTTAAGACAATTGCATAACTACAGAGTTTATATGGTGTGACTGTGTGATTGTGAAAAGCTTGTGGCTCACACTCCCTTTGTCCAGTGTATGGACAGATAATTAGAAAAAAAGGGGAACAAAAAGTAAATGAATAATAGGGGAGATAAAGGAGTATGACTTTTGGGTGCTCTTTTTTACTTTTATTTTAATTTATATTCATATTTTTATTTTTTGGAGTAATGGAAAAGAACAACTGATTATACACTGTGAATGATTTTATGATATGTGAATATATATATCAATAAAATTGTATTAAAGAGCCAAAAATAAATAAATAAATATTAGCATGGTATACCTTTTCCTATCATGCCAGTTTGGATGTATTATGTCCCCCAAAAGTGATATTCTTTAATGCAATCTTGTGGGAGCAGATTTATTAATCTTTGATTAGGGTGTAACTTCTTGATTGACTGTTTCCATGGAGATGTGACTCACCCAACTGTAGGTGAAATATTTTTATTAGATGTTTCCATAGAGATTTGACCTGCCCATTCAGGGTAGGTCTTGATTAGTTTACTGGAGTCCTTTAAAAGAGCCACACAGGCCCAGATGCTTGTTGATTCTGACACTTGGAGATGCTTGGAGATGCTTGGAGATACAGACAGAAGGACATTAGCTAAGAGATGAAGCCCAGAGTTTGCCTTGGGATAGCTAAAACAGGACTCCCAGGCACTTAGAGAGAAACATCACAGGAGAAAGAACCAAGAACACACAGCTACTGGGAGAGGAGTTGGAACACAACCTGGAATCAACAGACACCAGCCACATGTCTTCCCAGCTAACAGAGGTTTTCCAGATGCCATCGGCCTTTCTTCAATAAGTACGTTCTTGTTGGTGCCTTAGTTTGGACACTTTTATGGCTTTAGATTATCTAAATTATCTGTAATTTAATAAATCCCCTTTATAAAAGCCAATCCATTTCTGGTATTTTGCAAAACAGCAGCATTTGCAAACCAGAACACCATCCTTTAAATTTCTTTCTTTCTTTAAATTTAAAGTGGATTTATTATAGGTAGTATATAGTTGGGTCTTGGTTTTTCTTTTTTTAAATCCAAAATGACATTTTAATAGGACATTTTAATAGGTTTAGACCACTCAGATTTATTGTGCCAATTTATATTCTTGGGGTTAAATCTACTATCTTGAATTTGTTCCATCTGTACTCTGCCATTTTTTCCACCTTTAAACATTTTGGAATAATTTTTATTTACAAACACTCAAGAACCACAATGCCAAAACTCCCCCTCCCTTCCTCTCCCTGTATCCTTTCTTTTTCTGATAATTTGCCTCTTTTTTTTGATTGACTGAACAATTTTTATTATTCCATATTATCTCTTTGTTACCTTATACATTTTAACTCTTTAGGATTTTTGTTAATTGCTTGATTGGTTCACTGGATGGTTGCTTTGGGATTTATATTACACATTTTTAACCTGTTACGGTCTATTTTCATGTTTTATTAGACTATTTCAAGTACATTATAAGAACCTTACAACAGTTTGTTTCCATTTCCCCACTCCCAGACTATGCTGTTGTTCTAAGAAATTTACTTTTACTTATGCTACCAACCTGATAATACATTTATTATTTTCCTCTAAACAGTCAATTATCTTCAACAAATTAACAAAAGAGAAACAAAAAATAAGAAAAAAGCATTTTACATTCAACCACATATTCACTATTTCTAGTGTTCTCCATTCCTTTACATAAATAACCAGATTTTCATCTAGTATGATTTTCCTGCCTCCAAAGGACTTCTTTTTACATTTCTTATGGGACAGGTTGGAGGTTAATAAATTCTTTCAGATTTTTTATGTCTGAAAAAGTCTTTACATCATCTCCCTTTTTTGAAAGATTTTTTTACTGGACATAGAATACTAAAATAACAGTTTCACTACTTGAAATATGCCTACTCTGTATTCTGTTTCCATGGAGATATGACTCACTTTCTGATGAGAAATATGATTTCATTCTTACCTGTGTTCCTCTGCAATATATAATGTTTATTTTTTCTCTGCCTGCTTTTAAGACTTTCTTTTATCACTAATTCTAAGCAATTTGCCTTGATGCACTTTTATTCAAGTTTCTTGTGCTTGAAGTTTGTTGATATTCTTGGATCTGTGGGTATATGACTTTGATCATATTTGGAAAATTATCAGGTAATTTTTCCTCAAACATTTTTTTTCACTAAGCCTTATTTTCCCATCTCCCCAAAAATGAGAAATGAGACAATGTGTATAAAGTACTTTTCATAGTTTATCACATGTATAAAGAATTCAATAAATGTTAGAAATTGTTATTTCTAAAACTGGAAGACTCGAGGCATCAGAAACAAAGTTCATTAGCAATCAATCAATTAATGAAAATTATTAAGGATGTTTTCTAAACATTTTTTGTGCATGTTTTACAGATTTACCTGTTATTCCTTGCTGTGACCTAAAATCTCTTTATCTTCCAGAAAGAGCAACTTACTATTTTGCATTGTACTTGAACCAGAACGTAGCTGGATTTTTCCAGCTAAGTGCAAACTGATGTTTTCATATTGTTTCTCTGAGTTTTTTCATTGTTTTCCTCTTGAAAATGGTATCTTAGAAATCCAGTGTTATTATTTCAGAATGCTACACTTTGAGAGAAAGTCTATTCCCAACACTAAGCATCTAATCCCCATTGTTTTGATTTGCTAAAGCTGCCGAAATGCAATATACCAAAAAATGGATGGGCTTTTACAATGGGGATTTACTACTTATAATTTAGAGTTCATAAGTCATGAAAATGTCCCAATTAAGACATCAACAGGATGATACCTGGACTCTGAAGGCAGGCTGCTGGCATTGGGGACACCTCTGACACATGGGAAGGCACACGGAGGCATCTGTGAGTCCTTCTCTCCTGGGTTCTGGTTCCAATGGCTCTCTTAACTCCTTTGGGGGCTTTTTCTCTCTCTATGCTCTCTCAGCTTTTTCTGTCTTTTATCCTCTCAAAAAGAACTCCAGTAAAGGGATTAAGACCCACCTTGAATGGGCTGGGTCAAATTTCAATTGAAATAACTTAACCAAAAGGTCTCACCCACAACAGGTCTGCACCCACATGAATGGATTAAAAGAACATGGCCTTTTCTGAGATACATAACAGCTTCAAACCAGCACACTAATCCTGAGTAAAATTTCCATCAGCCGTTACAGCAGAGTTCCTGTTTATTCTCTAACTACCAACTTCCTTGGGGGACAAAGTTCACCTTATCAAATCTTGACAGATAGTTAATAACAAATGGAAAATACACGGACTTCTTATTTCATAGTTTCAAAAACAATCATACTATCTTAGAACCTTTCAGTTTTTCTCAGTGATCTATCAGAATATTTATTCCATCATTTAAAGATTAATTATGATGTTGTCTTGCTACATTCTAAAATATGCCAAGTCCTTCGTGATTAAGAATTTTTGACTCATAGAAAATCCTTAACTCACAGGAAGATGAGGAAACAGCTGTGCTTCTGACAACTAACAGCTGATCTAGACCATGAAAGAATTTCAAAAGAAAGCCTCTTTCTGGTGTAAAAAATGTCATCAAGATGCCAAAAGCAAGAATACTAATTACTAGGGGTGGAATACATCTGTGTCTTGGTAGACATGCTGGTTTGAAAATGTCATGGCTCCCAGAACAGCCATGATCTTTTAATCCAATCTTGTTGGGTGGAAACTTGATTGAGTGTTTCCATGGAGATATGACTCACCCAACTGTGGGTGAGACCTCTGATTAAATCATTCCCATGGAGATATGACTCTGTCCATTCTAGGTGGGTCTTAATTAGATCATTGGAGTCCTTTAAGAGAGCTCATGGACAGAAGGGGCTCAGAGAAGCTGCAAGAGACATTTTTTGGAGAGAAGCTAAGATATGTAATCCAGAGTTTGCCCCCAGGAGAAGCTAAGAGCTGACACAGACCCAAATGCTTGGAGATGCAGACAGAAAGATGTTTGGAGAAGCTAAGCTAAGAGATAAAGCCCAGAGTCTGCCCCAGAGAAGCTGAGAGGAACCCCAGATGCTTTAGAGAGAAATGCACTGGGAGAACAAGCAAGGATGTATAGGAGCTGAGAGAGAGAAGCTAAGAGAAACAGAAGCCCAGAGACATTTTGGAGAAAGCTATTTGAAACCAGAACACAGGAAAAAAGGACCAGCAGATGCCAGCCACGTGCCTTCCAAGCTGACAGAGGTGTTCTGGACACCACTGTCCTTTCTTCAGTGACGGTAACCTAGTATTAATGCCTTAGTTTGGGCCCCTTTATGGCCTTAGAACTGTAAATTTGTAACCTAATAAATCCCCTTTATAAAAGCAATCCATTCTGGTATTTTGCATAATGGCAGCTTTAGCAAACTGGAACAGTAGACAATGGAGGAATGAAAGGGGAAAACCTCCTCACAGTGCCATTCAATATGGAAAGTTCATGTTTCAAATTTTTAAAATGACTATCAGTGGAGAGTTATTGGGTTGTTGTAGTTGCTGTTGATGGTGTCCTCTACTTCTCTAAGTTGAAACATTTGATGTCTTATTAGCACGATGGTTGATGCTCTTTCCATCAGCACAAGGCTCTTTGTCCTTGGTTTTATTGCAAGAAACTGGTCTTTAACTCTGGTCAAAGATTATTAAATTTCTCAGCAATTCAGTTTCACATTCTAGAAACTGTTCATGCTTATGAAACTTAACTCACAGGATAACTAATTGACAAGAATTAACTTGTTTGAAAATTGTGATAAATTAATTAAGGGATAAATGAGTTCTTGACTGAGGTAAAATTATGGTAGAAGCAGGAAAGGAGAATTTTTGGTAGGAAATGAAATCTAAGATAGGTTTAAAGTCTTAAATGTAATTTTATCCTATTTTAAGTAATTTGAAGAGTTGATAATTCAGAGATTTTAGTTAATGATGTCATTGATAAAACCAATTTTATTAAACATCCATATGATAAAATAAACTAGAAGCTTCAGACTACAAAGACCCTGGAAAATATTTAACAATATACTGTCTATGTATATATTTTTCTAAGACAAGGTTAAAATTCACATAATTTGATAAATTGGAATAAATACCCTAAATACAATAATAATATAATGTATTGAGAGGCTGTATGGAATTTTTGTAAGAAGAAAAGCATTTCTGGTAAATTTTTGGCAATACCTATCATTTTTCATTTGCTTAGTGCATACAATATTTTAAAAGAAAATTACAAAGTAAAAATATTAGCAAGTTAGAAAAATGTAGAACATTTTACATTAAGTTAATGCAGTTTACTGGTCAATCCCAAACACTATTCAAATTGAATGTTTTGCCTTAAAAAAATTGTAAAACAAGGCCAAAGTGTTTTAATTGTCAAAGATTATATTAATATGCTAAATGGTACTGCTTTTTTTTTTTTTGGTGAGAGTATGTATCATTTCAAGATACAAGCCATCCTAATCAAATACAACCTAACACAAATCCATATAAATGAATTAATAAATATTCCTTCCTTCACTGAATCACTGGGCAAGAGTCTTTGGGTAAGAAAAAGAAACTTATATGCCAATTCTATTTGAAAAATAGGAGGAGTATGCTGCAAAATAACAAGTAATTAGAGTGATCTTTTATAATTATATAATTTATTGTTATATATAAAATTTATTTTAAACCAAAAAAGACATTGTATAAAATGGGATCTCATTATTAACTGTTTTATAAACTTTTCTACTTCCATATGAGCAGGAAGAAATATAATTATATGCCACCAAGGAATGAGTTCTAAAACTTCCCCATCTTATGTACTTTGATTTAGAATATGAATTAAGTTTTTCAAATAGGTCCTTAGTGGATGTTGCCATAAAACTGGTGAGAAATAGGCAGGCTTACAACACAAGAACCCTTCATTCTATAAAGTCCACTTTAGATTAATCCCACCCTGAACCATCTCTGCCTGGAACCAGGAAACTGAAAAGAACTCAGAGCTCTAGCATAAAATCCCAATATATTCTAACCACAAAATAGCTCTCCTGGAAGCCTTTGGTGTATTTTTGTTTAAGGGCTGTGTCCCTTTTTGCTAATGCTGCTGTTATGCAAAATACCAGAAATGGATTGGCTTCTATAAAGCAGGTTTATTTGGTTTTAAAGTTAGTCTTAAGGCCATGAAAATGTCCAAATTAAGGCATCAACAAGAGTATCTTCACTGAAGAACACCGACGGCGTCTGGAAAACCTCTGTTAGCTGGGAAGACACATGGCTGGCATCTCTTGCTCCTAGGTTGCATTTCAAAGTGGCGTTCTCCAAAATGTTGCTCTTGGGGCATTTTGTCCTCTCTTAGCTTCTCCAGAGCGAACTCTAGACTAGCATTAAGTCTGCTTTCAATGACTGTCTCCAAAATGTCTCTTTCAGTTGCTCTCCAAAATGTCACTCCCAGCTGCTCTGAGTTCCTTCTGTTTGTCAGCTCTTTTATATGGCTCCAGTGATTTAATTAAGACCCACCCTGAATGGGTGGGGTAACACCTCCATGGAAATTATCTAGTCAAAGCTCTTGCCCACAGTTGATTGAGTCACATCTCCATGGAAACACTCAAAGGATTCCAACCCAATCAGCACTAATATGTCTGCTCCCACAAGACTGCATCAAAGAACATGGCATTTTGGGGGACATAATACATCCAAACTGGCACACACTGCCTGTGGATTCTAGAAGGAAGTGGAGAAATGACAGCTTGCACCAATTAGCAGTTGCCTTGTCTCGAGAAGAATTTTTATTCCCTTCAAATTTTTGTTGCTGGTGAGTTCTCAGGGCAGGAGGCTCAATACAAACCCTAGAGCAGTGTTGCAAATTGGAGGCCAGCGGCTGCATTTAGATGATGAGGTGCTTTGATTGGTTAGTACTGAGTTCTTCAAAACATCTAAAATGGCATACTTCTATGGAAGGTATCCAGTTCCTATTCTCCACGGCCACACCCTGGCTCTGTGGCCTTACCCCAGCTGATTTACATATTCACATGCCCTGCCCAGCCCTGAAGGCTTTGATTTTGGGGACTCCTGGAGAAAGGAATTGTTTGAACAGCCCTATTGCTGTTCTATCACCTTAGCAGGTGATCAAGTAGATGTCACACTGGCCCTTGTGCCCTTTAGACCCCAAAGCCCCATGAATTAAATCATAGTAACAAGAGTCACTTTATACTGCCTCAAAAAAAAAAATGCTTAACAAGTACAATTCTCAGGTACAACATACTGGAGATGAAGACAACTATCAAAAATTTCTTAAAAATGTAAAAGAAGGCTCGACAAAAGAGAAATATAACATTTTCTGGATAGGAAGTACCTTTTTTCAAAAGCTTTACTTAGTTGTAATTTAAGTACCATAAAATTCACCCATTTTAAGTATACGATTCAATGATTTTTAGTAAATTTACAGAGTTTTATAATCATTACTAAAATTCTATTTTAGGCTTAATACAATTTTATTCAGACTCCCACAGGAATGAATTGGGAATGTGGGGGTTGGAGGAGAGTACAGGATAGAAAGGTGGAAAAAAATGATTTTAAGGTTCTTTGGGGAGAATCACGTCTAAAAGTGGGCAAAAAAATGTTTTGAAAAAGACTAGTAATGAGGGTGAATTTAGCCCATAAAACTGACAAACAAGGTACCGTGATTCCGGCCCAATAGTTGATCAGTATATTCAAGAAATGGATATTAGGATATATCACAATTTTGTAACTGATAAAGGTAACTTTGAAAAAACATAAAGAAAATTTTATTTAATAAATAGTGCTTGCATATTTGATCACTTTGGGGAAAAAATATTTTCATCCTCAACTTACAACTTGGATCCAAATATACTTCAAATGATTTAAAGAGTTAAAAATGAAATCATAATAGGGATTTTCTGAGCATGAAAGCAATAAGTCACAGATTTGATAACATAAGCATCCAAATTTTCCATATGCAAAAGAAAAAGCACATTGAAATAAAATGAAATAGCAAAAATGTAGCAAAAGTTTTTCAATAAATAGGACATATGCATGTCTCATAGAGAGAAAACTGTAACAAGTCAGCAAGAAAAATACCAACGCCAACAGAAAAACATGTGTCACAGTACAGATTCTCCAGAAAGCAACATGAAAACAAAGTTAAATAGGATGTGTGGTAGACTGAATCATAAACACCAACAAAAGACATGTTCTTACTCTTAGTCTGTGTTCCTGTGCAGGTGAAACCATTTGTAAACAGGACCCTTTGAAGATTTATTATTATTGTTTAAGATGTGAAGTCATTTGTGAAGAGGTTCTTCTAAGATCCTATTTAGGTGTAGCCACACTGAATCATGGTGGGCTAGAGGCCTTAGGTAGAGAAGCCAGAAGTCAGAGAAAGCACAGGAGGAGATCATGGGCATGGCCATGTAATGAGGGCAAAGAAACAAGGATTGCAATCAAGGAAGCCCAAGGATTGCAACACTGCAGACTCACAGAGAAAGCATCGCCTTACCAACACCTTGATTTGGATTTGCCTTTAAAATCATGAGACAATACATGTTTATTGTTTCAGCCAGCCCACTGTGTGGTAGTTATCTTAGCTCAGAAAACTAAGACAGGATGTTTATTTGGCAGTGCCCTTGGGATCAATATCTATGGAAGGGGGAGGGGAGCAAGAAATCAGGATTAGACAGAGGCCAGAGAGCTTCAGCTGAATCTAGAATTGGATAGGGGTAGGGGAGGCAGAAGTTGGGCTCTGCAGCTAGAATAGCCATCCATAATTGCCCCAAGATGGGCCAAATGCCCATGCCTTTCTACTTCCATGTCAGTCAGTCACTGTATGTGGGCCACCCTGGGAAGAGGCACGATCTCAGACCAGGTAGCTCTCTGCAGCTAATGTAATCCCTGAAAGAGCTGACAGCTAAAGGCTGTCCACTGGGAACACTAACAGCAGCTAGGGCAACAGGTCTTGGCTTGAAGTGGTTCCTTGGGCAGTTCATCTTCATGCCTACCCCAAAGGATAAATAAGATGACCAGACAATTGCTAGTCACACAAAAAATAAAGAGGAATAAACATATAACACAATGTTCAATTTCACCAAAAATAAAACTAATGTAAATTAAAATCATGGCGATATGCCACCTTGCCTATCAGCCAGTAATTTACAATAACAATAATAGCAGACACTTACTGAATGCTTGTCATGCGCCGGGTACTATAGTAAGAGCTTTAAATCTACTGTCCCATTTAATTCTCACAACACTATGAAATGTATGCTATTATTCTAATCCAAATTTTACTGATGAGGAAAGTGATGCCCAGAAATGTTAAATGACCTGTTAAATATTAGGGTTTTTAAGTGGCAGAACTGAGGTCAGTGCTTGTCATAGTTTGCCAAGGCTCTGAGGACAAACATCATGCACTGATTGGCTTAAACAACAGGGGTTTATTGTCTCATGTCTTTGGAGGCCAGAAGTCCAAAATCAAAGTCTCAACAAGCCACACTTTCTCCCAGAGTCTGAAACGTTCTGGGGCTGGCTTGTTGCAGTCCTCGGGGTTCCTTGGCTTGCATCTCTGCCTTTGTCACATGGCCATCAGTGCCCTCAGTCTCCCCCTGTGGCTCTCTCTGACTTCTGGTTTCTACTGCCTGCCTGCCTCTGAGTTTCCTATGCATATAGGGACTCCAGCCATATGGATTCAGGACCATACAGATTCAATTTGAGCTCATACAAATATGATCTCCAAAGATCATATACAGAAACAGGTTCACATCCACACCCTAATTCACCTTGGCATATTCAAAGATATTATTTATAAATGGGTTCACACTCATAGGAAGATAGATTAAGACTTTTGTAGATGACATGATTCAGTCCCCCACAGTGCTCTTAACCAATATCCTAACTGCATCCCCATAAAATTATAGGTAATCATTGCAGGGGAATAATGATATTGGTACTCACTGATGTACTCCAGGCAAAAGTGCACATTGGTAACAAATTTTCTGAGAAACAATTCAGCAATATCATCTTTAAAAATGCCATACCTATCAGACTTCTGGGGAAGAGAGCAGAGTAAGGAGCTCCAGGCCTAGTCCTTCCACTCAAACAACTTTTTAATGGGCCAGAATTGTCTGAAGCAATTATTTTGAAACTCCAGACACCAGAAGAACACTGTACAGCATCCAGGGAAGAGCAGGAAGAAGAGGCTGATAAATTATGGTAAAGAACTGTAAATTGCTCTTTCCGGGTAGTAGCTACTAGAAATTTCTACTCTCATGGCAGGCAGCCACAGGTCTAGTTCCTGGCTAGCTGCTGCTGACAGCAAGGGACATAAAAATCCTCTTGCCCAAGAACAGGGGTGTGCAGTGCAGATCACTGGTCATAGCTTTTGATCAGAAAATTCCAATCACTGGGTTGTGGCTCTGGGGCAGTTATTGTTTCAGTCCTCCCCAGACAGGCACAGAGATTTAAAGATGTAGGGCTTCCTCAGGGCTGGAGGGAAAAGTTAGCTAAAGGGCTGCATTTACGAGGCAGGCCAGGAAAGCTCAGCTTTGAGGAACCACTGGAGAATTTTTTGGCGCCCTTCCTGACCCCCTCCTCAAGGCACTTTGGAGCTGATCTGTGCCCCCTTCATGGGACCCTGACGCTCTTTTGACTGGGAAAGACCAAATAGGGAAAGTGCTCCCCACGGAGACCCTCCTCCCAGAATTTGCCCTCAGGCAAAAGCAGTATGAGACAATGAAAGAAGCATAAGAAACTACAGAGGTGGACAGTCTAGAACAAATGCTTGCTGGTTCAGATACCTGGGAAAGGTCAGTTTGTCCCCTAGGAAACACAGGGAGCAACCAAGCTCCTGGGAAATCCAAAACAACTAACATGCAAAAGATCAGGACAAGACAGAGGCCCAGTAAGAGGGAAAACCCTGCACAGTGCATTTGCCTTGGGCAGACCTTCCTAATTTTCAAGAAAATCTCCATCTTATCACCAGCTAGTCACAAAACCTGGAACCAGCCATCCTAGGGAGTAAATCCCAGAGTTAACATTTTAAAATAAACAAACTCTTGTGCAACACAAGAGTATAAGATAAACAAAGAAACAGGAAATGATGGCCCATCCAAAGGAAGAGGATAAAATTGAGAAAACAACAACAGAGAAGGTGAGCACATGTACATACCAAACAAAGCCTTTTTTTAAAAAATGATCTTTAAAATGCTCAAAGAATTAAAGGAAAATACAGAGAAAGAACTACAGGATATCAGGGAAACAATGAATGAACAATATGAGAATTTAAGTACAGAGACAGAAATATTAAAAAGGAACAACAGAACTACTGGAGTTGAAGACCGTAATAACTGAAATGAAAAATGCCCAGGAGGGTTTCAAGAGCAGAATGGAGCTTGCAGAAGAAAGAAGGAGTGAACTTGAAGATAATTCACTTGAAATGAGTCAGGCTGAGGAGGAGAAAACAAAAAGAAATACTAAAAGAGAAAAATGCCTAAGATAGCTGTGGGACACTATCAAGCACACCAATATAGGTGTTATGGGAGTCTCAGAAGGAGAAGAAAGAAAGGAGCAGAGGGAATAGTCAAAGAAATAATGATAAAGAACTTCCCAAACTTAGCAAAAAATGTGAATATGTACAACCAAGAAGCTCAGAGAACACCAAAAAGGATAAACATGAAGAAAAACACACCCTGTCATATATTGACTACACTATCAAATAGAAAAGATAAGGAGAGAGTTCTGAAAGCCACAAGAGAAAAAGCAATGTGTTACATACAAGGAAATCCCAATAAGATTGAGTTCCAACTTCTCATCAGAAACCATGGAAGTAAAAAGGCAGTGAGTTGAAATACTTCAAGTGCTGAAAGAAAACAACTGCCAGCCAATAATTTTATATCCAGCTAGACTCTTTTTCAAAGATGAAGAGATTAAGACATTCTCAGATAAAGAAAAGCTGAGGAAGTACAATACCCAAGTTAAAGGGAATTCTTCAGACTGAAATGAAAGGCTACTAGACAGTGGTTCAAAATGGCATAAAGAAATAAAGACCTGAGGTAAGGGTAGCCATTTGTGTAATTATAAATGCCAGTATTACCGTATTTTATTATTTGGCATGTAACTACACTTCTTACCTCCTACAGAGGCTAAAATGCAAATGCATAAGAAGTAATGATAAATCTAGATTTTTGTACATATGATATACAAAGATGTAAGTGGTAAGAAGAATGAAGAAAATGATGGGGAGACAGAGGGGTATAGGAAAAGCATATGTGCATGCTATTAAAGTTAAGGTCCTATCAAATCAAATATAATTATTATATACTTAAGCTGTTAAGTTTTAACCCTATGTTAACCACAAAGAAAGCAGAAGAAAAATATATACAGATAGAAATGAGAAGACAATATAGTACAACACAAAAAAGCAAATAAATACAAAAATAGACTTTAATGGTATGACATACAAAGGCTAAATAGCAAAATGGCAGAAGAAAGACCTGTATTATCAGTAGTGACTTTAAATGTGAATGGATTAAACTCTCTAATCAAAAGGCAGAGATTGGCAGAATGAAAAAAAAAAAAAAAGCATGACCCAATGAGCCAACTATATGCTGTCTACAAGAGACTCATCTTAAAGTCCAAGGTACAGGTAGGTTAATGGTAAAAGAATGAAAAAAATATACCAGGTAAGTAGTAACCAAAAGAGGGCTGGGGTGACTATACTAAGATCAGATAAAATAGACTTTAAACCCAAAACAGTTATGAGGGACAAAGATGGTCTTTACATACTGATAAAGGGAGAAATTCAACAGGAAGAGTTAACATTTATAAATGTATACACACCTAACAGCAAAGCCCAAAATATACGAAGCAAATACAGACAGATTTGAAGACAGAAATGACAGTTCTATATTAATTGTAAAAGACTTTAACACACCATTCTTAATAATGTATAGAACATCTAGTCATATGATCAGTAAGTACAGGACTTGAATGATACACTAAATCAACTAGACCTAGAAAATGTACATAGAACAGTGCACCCAACAAAAACAGAATACACAATCTTCTCAAGTGTGCATGATTATTCTCCAGGTTCTCCAGGATAGACCATATACTGGATCACAAAACAAGTCTCCATAAATTCAAAGATATTGAATCACACAATTTATGTTCTCTGGCCACAACAGAATGAAGCTGGAAATCAATAAAAGGGGGAGAAAGGGAAAATTCACAAATAGTTGAGATTAAACAACATACTTTTAAACAACCAATGGATTAAAGAGGAAGTCAGAAGCAAAATAAGGAAATATTTTGAGGAAAATGAAAATGAAAATACAACATACTAAAAGTTATGGGACATGGTAAAGGCAGTGCTGAAAGGGAAATTTATAGCTCAAAATTATTACATTAAAAACAGAAAGAAAGAAAGAAAGACTGCAAATCTGATACCTAACCTCAAAACTGGAAGAACTAAAAAAAGAAGAGCAAATTAAATCCAAAGCAGCAGGAAGGAAATATCAAAGATTTGAATGGAGATAAGGAAGTAGAAAATAAAACACAATACAGAGAACCAATAAAACCAAAAGTTGGTGCCTGGAAAAGCTCAACAAAGTGGACAAAACTTTAACTAGATTGACAAAGAAAAAAACAAAGGGATACAAATAATGAAAATCAGAAATGATCAGGGATACATTAATATCAACCCCACTGAAATAAAAAGGACTATTAAGGGATGCTATGAACAACAGTATACCAATATATTAGATAACATAGATGAAAAGGACAATTTCTTAAAAACACACAAATTACCAACATTGACTCAAGAAGAAATAGAAGATCTCAACAAAGCAATTACTAGTAATGAGATTGAATCAGTAATAAAAAAACTCCCAACAAAGAAAAGTCCAGGACCAGATGACTTTACAGGGGAATTCTACCAAACATTCCAAGAAGACTTAACTCCAATTCTGCTCATACTCTTCAAAAAAATTGAAGAGGAGGGAGAACTTCCTAATTTATTCTACAAGGCCAACATTGCCCTCATACCAAAATGGGATAAAAATACCACAAGAAAAGAAAACTACAGACCACTATTTCTTACAAATACAAGATGCATAAATCTACAACAAAATACTAGCACACTGAATTGAACAGCATAATAAAAGAATCGTACATCATGATCAAGTGGAATTTATCCCCAGTATGCAAGTTTGAATCAACATAACAAAATCAATTAATGTAATGCACCACATTAACAGAAAGAAGAAAAAAGCACAAGATCATCTTAACTGATGCAGAAAAGACATTTGACAAAATACAGCACCCTTTCTTGATAAAAACACTTAGAACACTAGGAATAGAAGGAAACTTCCTCAACACAATAAAGGGCATCTATGAAAAACCCACAGCTAACATCCTACTTAGTGGTAAAGGACTGAAAGCTTTCCCTTTAAGATCAGGAACAAGACAAGGATGCCCACTATCACCACTGTTATTCAATATTGTACTGGAAGTTCAGGCCAGAGCAATTATACAAGAAAAAGAAATAAATGACATCCAGATTGGAAAGAAAGAAGGTAAAAGTTTCACTAATTGCAGATGATATGATCCAGAAAATCCTGAAACATCCAAAACAAGGTTCCTAGAGAAAATAAATTCAGCAAAGTGGTGAGGTACAAAATCAACACCCCAAAATCAGTAGTGTTTCTATACACAAGCAATGAACTATCAGAACAAGAAACAAGAAGAAAATTCAATTCACAACAGCAACTAAAAGAATCAAATATCTAGGAGTAAATCGAACCAAGGATGTAAAGGACTTGTACATGGAAAACTACAAAACAGTGCTAAAAGCAAATATAGAAGACCTCAATAAATGGAAGGATATTGTGTTCATGAATTGGAAGAGTAAATATAATCAAGATGTCAATACTACCCAAAGCAATATATAGATTCAATGCAATCCCAATCAAAATTCCAACAACCTTCTTTGCCAAAATAGAAAAGCCAGTCATCAAATTTATACGGAAGGGAAAGGATACCTGAATTGCTAAAGCCATCTTAAAAAAGAAGAATGAAGTTGGAGGACTCACACTTCCTGATCTTGTAGCTTATTACAAAGCCACAGTAATGAAAACAGTATTGTACTGGCACAAGGACAGACATACAGATGAACAGAATAGTATTGAGAGCTCAGAAATCAGCCCTTGCTTTTATGGCCAAGTGATTTGGAGGTGGCAAAGACCACTCAACTGGGGAAGGATAATCCCTTCAACAAACGGTGCTGGGAAAACTGGATCACTATTGCAAAAAAGAGGAGGAGGATCCATACCTCACCCCTTATACAAAAATCAACTGAAAATGGATCAAAGACCTAAATATGAGAGTTAGAACTATTAAAATCCTAGATAAAAATGTAGGGCAGCATCTTCAGGACCTTGTATTAGGCAATGGTTTCTTAGACTTTATACCCAAAGCACAAGCAACAAAAGAAAAAACAGATAATGGGAACTCATCAAAATTAAAAAACTTCTGTTCCTCAAAGGACTTTACCATGAAAGTAAAATAACAATTATACAATGGGAGAAAATATTTGGAAACTACATATTCAATAAAGAATTAAAATACAGAATATATAAAGAAATCATTCAACTTAACAGTGAAAAGGCAAACAACCCAGTTTTTAAAAAAAAGGCAAAAGACTTGAATAGACATCTCTCCCAAAAAGATATACAGATGATCAGAAAGCACATGAAAAGATGCTCATAATCATTAGACATCAGGGAAATGCAAATCAAAACCACAATGAGATACCATTTCACACCCATTAGAATGTGTGCTATTTTAAAAAACGGAAAATAACAAGTGTTGGAGAGGATGCCTAGAAATAGGAAGACTCATTCATTGCTGGTGGCAATGTAAAATGATGCAGCTGCTGTGGAAAAGTTTGACAGTTCCTCAGAAAACTAAGTATAGAACTATGTATGACCTGGAAACCCCACTACTAGGTATATACCCAAAGCAGGGACTTGAACAGATATTTGCACACCAATGTTCATAGTGGCCTTATTCACAATTGCCAAAAGACAGAAGGAACCCAAGTGTCCATCAACCCATGAAGGGATAAATAAAATGCATTATATCCATAAAATGATATTATTCGGCCGTAAAAAGAAATGAAGTCCTGATATATGTGACAACATGGATGAACCTTGAGGACATCAAGTTGAATAAAATAAGCCAAACACAAAAGGACAAATATTGTACTATCTTACTGATCTGAAACAATTAGAATAAGCAAACTAATTGAGTCAGAATCTAGAATATAGGTCACTAGGGGACAGGGTGGGGCTAGGAATGGAAAGTTACAGTTTAAAATGTACAGCGTTCCTATTTGGGTGATGGAAATGTTTTGGTAATGGATGGTGGTGATGGCAGCACAATACTGTGAACGCAATTAACAGCATTGAAATATATATCTGAATGTGATTAGAGGGGGAAATGTTAGATTGTATATATGGTAACAGAATAAAAATTTTTTAAAAATCCAAACCAAAAAAAGGTGAAACATATCTTTGAGTTAATAAATTCAAAACATCTTTTTCAAATATCCAGAATATATTCTGGTTTGGCCTTCAAATCCTCAGATAAATCTAAATAGGTGAAGCCAAAGAAAATCTTGACAAGCAGCCATATTAGTAGACATTCTGACTATGCCATGTTGAATGGCAAGAAACCTAAATATCCCTTTGGCCAACACGTCATTTTAAGCTGTCACTTTAGGCTGCCCTTCTCACTGATAATACTTCATGGAAACTGCAGGCAGTTAGCTGTGATTACCTTGGTGAGGTACCTGAAGAATCTTGTGCTAGGACCATACAATTTTCAACTACATAGCATTCTGAGTTTTCTGGGTAGAGATAATATTTGGAATAAATAGAGAAAAATTGAGATTTTTCCACAGGTCTGAGATAAACATTTCAATCTTTTAGTAAAGATTACTAATTAGTCAAGAAGTTTTTACTCTGGAATCAGTCTGCAGTATCAGTACAGTCTCTTGACCAAATCTCTTGGTCACTGCACATCAGGGATGGTGTTCTATCCATGAATGAATTTTCAGCAATGAGAGGTTGCAAGACAACTTCTAGCCAATACTTACATGTGAACAATTAGTTTCCAGGTGTGTTGCATTCAATGTGGTTATTACAATGTAACAATCACTTTTCTGGGATAAAAATGCAATTCCCAGATAAAGCACCCATTTATTGAAAGATAAATTTTGTTGACAACCTGTAACTGTATTAAGTGATTTATCATATAGTCAGCCACTTCACAGCCAGTTTGAGTAGTCAACATGTGATCCTGTGCAATTTCTCATTCAAACAATTTTGTAAAGTACGTTCGATAGGTATCCTGACATTAAAACTTCTAAGAGATGAGGGCAGGGGGAAGGTGGTTACATGTAATAGGGGCAAACCATTATATAATGCTTACTATGTACTGGCACCGTTCAAGGAACTTTACATGTTTTAATTCATGTAATCTTCACAAAAACCTTATGAGGGAGGGGATATTATAGATGAGGAAACTGAGGCACCAAGGTTAAATAACTTTTCCGGGATAACATAGTTTGGTATCCAGACAATTTGGTGCCAGAACCCATGCTTTTAATCATCTACTATGCTGCTATCTCTAAGTTTAAAATGATTACATTTAGAATCTTTAGTGAGAGCTCAATACAGTAATATTAGATGATGCTTTTTCAAAATCCACAAGGTGCAACTAAAGGTTTACTCTTATCCTTAGAAAGATAAAAGATATCTTATCACCCATATGAATTCTAAAATATTGACTCTGGCAATAACATCTAGTGTCTCTTAGCAACATGCATATCACTCCATTGTGTAGATAGCATTTCACGTAAGCACTTAACCTAACAGATACATGTTGAAGGCTGCCATATTTCATTACGGCTTCTGCTCTTCTTCATTGTTATTCCCTAGAACAAAAGGAACTTTTTAAACTCAAGCGAGTTGGCACAGTGGCTGAACCAGGCAGCAAAACCTGGCTCTCCAGTTCCTTCGGAAGTCTTCTTGCCCTTACAGGGAGCCTACTCTGCTGTTATGAAAACCCAGGGCATGCAGTCCTGAAAGCTTGAGCCAGTTCTGGCTTTTGAGCTTCCCCTTGTGTTTATTTCACAAAGTTTTGCAGACAGAGGGTCAAACTGCACATCCCTAACATGCCTCCCAGTGATATCAACTGTGTTGGTCGTCAGGATCTTGAAAAGTATTTGGACTCCCAGTAAGTGTTCTCAATAAAACTGAAAAAATATATCAGGGAAGGTATATTTATTGCTTCTTGAGAAAGCTTATCCGGGGACAACTTCTACTTTTTAACTGTATTTTTTTTTTTTTTTTTTTTTAGCATGAACTACTACATTTTCCCAAGGCAATATTTTAAAATTGCTCTCTCATCAATAACAAAATTTCTCGATTCCATGCTGATAGATTTTGAACATCAACTTATTTCAAGGTAGCCCTTATTTGGCAAAATTTGCATTTTTGTATCCTTTAATCTACAAACAGATAGTGGGTATAATCCCTCATAAACTGGACTGATTTAAAATTGGTGCAGAAATGTCTTTTGTTATGCTGACTCACAGGCAACAAGGCTTGCATGGGTTCATTGACTGAACCCAGGGAGTCACTTATCTCAGATATTTCTGTGATACAATTTAATGCAGTACCACAGGTAAAGCCTTTACTGGGATCACATAAATGTCAACCTCAATGAAACCAAGTGTTGCCATTGAAAGTGTTCATAATAAATTGTATATATAATGCAATCCTACAACACAGCTTAGGAAAAAATTAATTTCAATGTTAACTCAATGATTCTGCAATATAAGCAACAAAAAATCATGTCTAGGGTTTGCCTCTGTGCTCCTGGAGGAGACCAAACAGTTCCTTTCTGATAGAGGTATTCTTTGAAAGAGTTGAAGAGCTGTCATTGCTGGTAAACATCTCTACAAATAGTCTAAAGCCAGGAAGTATTTTAGAGGCCCAGCTGGTTGAAAAGACACCTTAAAAATACACAGCAACACTCTGGGAGAGCATCACATCACTCTAAGTGTTGGGAGTCCTCAGAAGCAACCACCCACCTCTAACCCTAAGACCTCGAGGAGCACCTCAACAAACCATTTGGATTTCAAGAAGGTCTTTCACCTGGAAGCTGATAGTTCTTCAATGGTGAGAGGGTGGAAGAAGATGAGGAGCAAGGGAAAGAGACTAGAAAAAGGACAAAAGGGGAAGAGAGGAAGAACTGAAGGGAGAGCATCAATTATTTTCAAGCACTATGCAAGATGCGCTACAAGGGCAGCTTCATTTAATCCGCAGAGGATTCCTATGTGGGAGCTGGTGTGATCTCCATGTTACACATAAGGAAATTTGCCTGAGAATCAAAGATATAAAAATGCTTTCTGCATGTCAAATAGCTCATAAGAGGCCATGCCAGGTCTGTGCATTCTTAACCCCACCATATTGCCTTTCTCATCTGCCCTCCTTGTTTCTATATGACCAGGGATTTTGTTTGCTTCCCCACCCCACCCCCACCAATTTCAGTGCATAAGCAGAACAGCCATAATATTCTGTGAAGCCTACCTTTTGAGATTGGTGTCTAGAAAAAGATGAATTGTCAGCAAAGAAAGAGTTTAAGATGCAGCACCCACTGGAGTGGCTGTGGATCAAACTGTTCTAAATATCTTAAGCAAATCCTTAATCTCCATGTTCTGCTACTGTCATCATTGATGTGGACTTCTTTCCAAGGCCTCTCTGACATGCTCTGCCTGTATCCTTCAGCTCACAGCTTCCTATCTTAGTCTTCTTGGTGATACACTAAATGGCTCTACAGCCCCAGACATTTATCACTTCTTTAAATTGTGTATTTACCATTCCTCATCTCTACTTTTAAGCTTCTATCATAACTTTCTCAAATTCTGTTAATATAGCTTATTCAATTTTATTAAAAGGCAGCATTCATGAGCTAAGCAATGAAAGAAAAAGGGAAATAAAGAAGTAAAGAAAGAAGGAAAAAGGAAGGAGGGGAGAAAGGAAGGAAGGAAGAAGGAAGGGAGGAAGGAAAGAGGGAGGAAGGAAGGAAGAAAGAAGGAAGTAGGAAGAAAGAAGGAAGAAGGAAGGAAGAAGGAAGATGGAAGGAAGGAAGGAAGGAAGGAAGGAAGGAAGGAAGGAAAAGAATTCCTTGAATTTTTGCATTAGACCTTTCCTATGAATCTGTGTACTTTTTAAAACTTAGAATTTTTAGAAATTGTACTTTAAAGACCTAATCCAATTCCTGTTTTATGTATATGCAGAAACAAATTGAGAGAGTACATAACTTCATCCAAAGTCATACAATTGGCTAACAGCAGAGTGGAGGCTGCCCTTTTCACCATTACACTACTGTGTTTTCTCCCTATTCACGTTGTATTCTCAGAAATGAAACACTCGAGTTATTTCTACCCAAGGTTTGGGATACAAATGTTTTGCTTGACTACTTGAACATTATAAATATATTAACTTAATAAGATTTCTTAAAAAACTATTGTTTTATTCAATGATATGAGTTGAACTTCTGATGATAATGTTGAAAAAAAGAAATGCTTTTTGTGAAAGTAATGTTTTTGTTACTAGCATTGTGAGAGAATTTACAGACACACAGTATCAGTTTCTCAAGACCTATGGCTGTTCAATAGGACAACTGGAGAAGACTTTCAGGATTCTTTTATTCTTGCCTAAATTTGAAAATGCAACAGAAAATAAGAAATATAATGTTCTACCTTTAAAACAAGCAAAGCATCGTAGTGTAATTCTTTTGATTTGTTTTGATATTTTTAATGTTTATATAGACTATTGCCAGAACTAAAGCAGAGAAAAAAATCAGATTTTGCAGGATGCATGATTTTAAGATGAAAAGTGAAGGATAGTTGCAAAGGGTGTTTCCCTGCTTCATGCTTACTTTATAATTAAGTAAGGTGAACCTCAAACAGAAGCCTTAGAACAACACACACACACACACACACACACACACACACACACACAAACCTGACACCATAAACTACTGCATTCCCTTGTCATCAAAAAATGTAGAGCTTAGCTGTCCTGAGGGCAACTCAAATGAGCTTTCTAGCTATCACCTGGGTTCCAGCATGGCATCTTGACAAGTGGATAATCTTCAGTACATAAAACAGTTCCACAAGTAAAAACCAGTTCAAAGATGCCCTCTGCACAAAGTTAGTTCACTATTTTTGACACAAGCATATTTAAGTGCTGGATTAGCATCTGAATTTGTGAAAGATGTTACAGTGAAATGTTTCTGTTCTCTTTTCCAGGACTTCTTTGTTTTGGTGTTCTAATATATACATATATTTAAGTTGTCATTATTTTGGAATGTTACTATTTGTCCTTCTTGTCATGTTGCTTAAAAAGCATAATTATTTTTTTAAAGAGTTAAGTGTATTCTACCAATAGAAAGGAAATGAGGAATGTGTGGATACCACTTTAATTAAAAAGATTATAAATGATGTTATGACATCCAAGTTTACCTATTTTTTAATAAAAGATTTAAATAGCTCCAACTGAAGCCAAATTTAAAAACCCACTATTGTGCCTATCACAACAATTCTGGCTTATTGCGCTTTTAAAGCAATAGCCTTTCTTTCACCTCAAATCTCCTTTTATTCATGCTCAATATAAGCTTTTATAGTCTGAGTGAAATATGCATGTACTTTATCATTTCTAAACCATCTCCTAGCTTCCTGAAGTTGCTTGCTTACTTCAAAACTGAGAAGCCTTTATTATCCAAGGTATTTTCTTCCCATATATATTTTCTAGTATGTCAGAAAAACCGGGTGCCCAGTTGTTTGCTTCAAGCATTTCCGTGTTATCTTCATATGGAAGCTGTGTCTCTGTTTTTGTTCCTGTTAATTTATGTTACCATTTTTCTCTATCACAGAGGAACTGATAAGTTGTTTTTCTGAAGTAAACATTATATTTTTGCGATGTTCTGTTCCTCTATTGCCTACCATGTAGTTTGGAATTAGACAAAAACTCATTGATATTTAATGTACACAAGTTGATTAACATGATGTGACATTTCTTGAGATTAAAAATTTATTTTGAAGTGCCATTTCTGTTTTAGGCAACAAATTCAAGTTAATATCTCAGTTGAGGTAAAATGACTCAAAAACCATGAACTCAAAACATTCAGTTAATATCACAAGAAAGATAATAATTTCCTTAGTTGAGGTAAAAGGACTCAAAAACTTTAGCATCTCAAATTTTAGAAACGGTATAGACAAGGTAGTATACTGGGCACAAGCCTCTAAGTTCAGATTCACTTTTTGAGTGCAGATTGCTTATTTAAAATTACTAAGATAGGTATTCTTGCTAGCTTTTCTTGCCATTTTTCTTTCCTTTTGATGAATTACCAAGGGAAAATGTTGACAAATTCCTCGGAAAGGCAAACCAAGCCCTCTTTTAACAACATTTTTGCATAAAACTATTATTATTTTTCTTTCTATACTTCAAACTTACTGTCTCAAAAACAACCCATATTATTGTTTACTTTTCTGCACCTCAAACTTTAACGTTTAAATAGAAACTGCTGTTTTCTCTTCTATTTCTAATTTTCCTTGAGACACTGCCAATGTCAACAAGAATCTTCCAGCTTCTATTCATTAGTCAACTATGTTCAGCTGTCGAAACAATAAATGTTTACTGATGAACTGTTAATCAATAATAGTAAATTTGGTAACTTAGGTAATAATAATGGCTAATGTTTAATTTCTACATACCCAGAATTGTGCTAAGCATTTCATAAATATTACTGCTTTTAATCCAGTGGTTCTCAAAGTGTGTTCTCCAGACCAACATCAACATTTCCTGGGAACCTGATAAGATGTAAATTCTAGGGCCTTCCCCCAGACCCAGTGAATTAGAAACTCTGGGGTGGGGACCTAGCAATCTGTTTTAACCAGTACTCCAGGTGATTATGATGCTTGTTAAAGTTTTAGAAACACTGCTTCAAAAAGAAAAATATATTTTGCTCCCTGCAAAGAATTTTTGATGAAAACAAATCAGTATGAAAATGAGACTATGCCTTCTAAAATAATTACAAATATCACTATAAATCTTCTAATTTTATTCTGCAAAAGATCTCTGTAAGACTTCTAGTTTTAGTCTTCAGGGTATTTTAAGACAGAAAAGGAAAAATGGGTATTATTTAAATTTCACTGCTCTTCACTTTAGCTGTAGTATGCTAATTATAATTGGTGGAAACAAACTTACTATATCATTATACAATAAGAACTTTTTTAATTAGTCTTTCTAAAAGCCATTCCAACTCTATTGTCCACAAAAGTGGTGCTGTTCTGATGCATAAATAGTGTCATGACACAATTACATGCTTGGTACATTCTACAGACTCTAAATTTACTGACACGGTTTAGCAGCAATGAAGCAATTAACACTCCAATCCTGAAGTGGTGTCATAGAGTATAAGACTTAAAACTTATCGGTAGATTTCCTATTTTCCTTAATGCTAATTACAAGCTTATATTGCTTCATTTTCCTTCTAACAGTATGAGAGGCTTTGGAAGACCAAATTGTCAGTGTTACATCATTTGTTAAGAACAAACGTCTTTGAAAGAAAATGGCATGTGAAGGAATAGGCTTCAGTTAGCTATTGCTGCAAAAGAAACTCCACCAAAACTTAAAGCAAAAAAAACAGTACTTATTTTGGTCACAAAGCAGCCATTGGAGGAGGGCTCAACAGGGACGGTTTTATCTTGGTTCCACATGACGTCAGTTGGGGCAGCTGGCTTGGGGTTGAAAGATACACATGTAAGGTCACTCACTCACATGGCTGGCAAAACGGTGTTGGCTGCAACTGGGAGTTCAGTTGGAGGGCCTCAGTTGTTTTTCACACAGGTCTCTCCAAAGAGCTGCTTGGGCTTCTGCACAGCCCAGCAGGTGATTCCAAGAGCAAGCGTTCCAAGGGTTAGGAAGCAGAAGCTGCCAGTTTCCCAACGCCTTGTTCAGAAAACCAACAAAGTTTCACTTCCACTAAACACTCCAGGTAAAAGTATTCACAGAATAGCTAGCAGTAAATACCTGAAACTATCAAACTACAACCCAGAACGCATGAATCTTGAAGACGATTGTATGAAAATATAGCCTATGAGGGGTGACAGTGTGATTGGGAAAGCCATGTGGATCACACTCCCCTTTGTCCAGTGTATGGATGGATGACTAGAAAAATGGGGACCAAAAAAAAAAAAAAAAAAAAAAAAAGGCACCCAGTATTCTTTTTTAATAATTGTTCTTTTTCACTTTAATTTTTATTCTTATTATTTTTGTGTGTGTGGTAATGAAAATGTTCAAACATTAATTTTGGGGATGAACGCACAACTATGTAAAGGTACTGCAAACAACTGACTGTACGCTTTGTATGACTGCATGGTATGTGAATATATCTCGATAAAAATGAATTTAAAAAAAAAAAAAAAGTATTCACAGAGCCTACCTAGATTCAAGGGGAGAAGACACAGACCCTCACCTCTAGATGGGAGGAATCTCAAAGAATTTATGGTCATCTTCTACTTACTAGAAATGGTTTATTCACTTGGAGTATGGATTTTGAGTGTCTCTTTTCTTATCACAGTCAATGGTGCTTTCAGCCTTCTTTGGGTATATATTTTTCTTTTTGGTTCTTTATCAAAGTGCTCCTGAGAGTTGAATCAGGGTGAAATGAGGAAAAAATAGAATAACTAAATATCCTCAAGAATAAAAAAAAAAGTGAGTAAAATTAATATCTATAACACCCCATTAAAACTAAGTCTCAGTTGAACAAACCAGGCTTTTACAAAAAATTTTTATGAAAGAAAATCCTGTCTTGATGAAATTATAATTAATTTCCAATATGAGTGACAGATTCACTATGGGTTATCTGGTAACCCTATTTCTATAACCCCTGGCTGAATACACTGTATCCTGGAGGCAAGTGAGTCAAATTCTTAACATTCAGGTGTTAAAGTGTTTGGGTATATAAATTCAGCTAGCATCCACTCAAATTTAAAAAATTAATTTGTGCAATTATCAACATAAAAATACCTAAATTCCTATGTTTACTCCATAATAGGCGCTTTCTTTGTGTCTTTTCAAATTTTGTTTTTATATTGAATTATCCAGAAAAATTTTCCTCAATGCTCTCTGCCACTTTACCTTTAGAGTATAAACCAATTCAAGGAAACATTTTAGATGAGTTTTAATTATGACCAAATATACCAGAGAAAGGGCAAGAATATAACAGTTAAAAAATAATAATTTAAGGGAGTGATTGCTTCCTAATTTAGAAGAGATTTAAAAAAAAGGCCTAATATTAATACAAGCAATATTTGAAGCAACAAAATATATCATGCTATGTTGCTGTGTGCTTCTGTTTAACTCTGTAGAACAATTAAGAAATAATGTTCTTATACCAGAGGCAAAAATCTATACCTAAACAATAAGGTGGATCTTCTTGTTGCTTTGTTATTGATTTTCAAATCCATTGGTAAAGCTTTGATTTAAAACAAAGATTTACTATCAATTAGTAAGCATTAAATTTCATAGACACACAGTCTAAGAAAAAAAACAAGTAATTGCAAGGAGTAAATGAATGAAAAAAATGCATTACTGATACATCTCCTGTAATTTTACACAGTAACATTTGAGATGCACATTATTTTAACTATCATTTTGTTGAGTGGCAATTAATTTAAGTAAAAAAGTTTGTTGGCATTACTGCACATATGTTTCAGATGCAGTCAACTGGTTCCCTCTTCTGGCCAAAGATGGAGGGAAGTTTGATCTATAGAATCAGAATAGGATTGTCTTCATGATCAGCTCTGAAATCAGGTCATAAACAATGAAAATTTACTATTCTTTGTAACAGCAAAATAAAGTGCAATATAATTCAGAAAGATTTGGTTAAAATACCTAGGAATTATTTTGTGGGAGACCTCATTGAGCTTTTCATTTGTAAAAAATTTTGTAGTATGTATTTAAATCTGTGTTTGCCAAACAGCCTTCAGAATAGAAAACGAAGGATTTCATTGTCCTGAAGTCATGGGGTGTTCATGTATTTTGACTGTCAACTAAAATTTATTCATAGACAGTGAAATAAGCATTGGTTTGTGAGTCTTACAAGGAAAAATGAGAAGTTACGAAGATAAACTCCACAGATAAACTGTGGTAGAGATTTCTACCACAGTTCCTAGAATGAAATGCAATTTTTTTTTCACAATCTTGCTAAGACTTGCAAGTGTTATAAGGGGCAACTACAAGATTAAATAATCAGATTCATAAACTAAAAAATATTTGCCTTGATTTGGATAATTTAAATAATTTAAATTTCTTGTAAGTCCTTCTATTTGGGACCAAAAAAGAAAAAAAAAAAAAAATCCAAAATTACATTTTAGAAATTTTCAAGAGAAAACAAACTCTCACCAAAAAAAAAAAGGTTTTTCATAAAATGCTCTTTACCTAATTTATATAAGTATAAAGCTGTATTCATAATGGTCATCTTCATAGACAAAAGCACTCCCTATATCATTCAAAGGAATGAAGCCTAGAATGATAAATACATTAAAATTAAGATTTGTGGACTCATATGTTTTGCCATATTGAGAAATATAAAGCAACTAAAGGAACTGAATTTTACTGATTTGAGAAAATATGAATCCAAAGAGTGACCAAAATTTGCATCCCTTTGTTGTTTCATATCTACTTAAAAACTAAAAACCACTCAGTCAGATAGAGGAAATGGATGATTAAAAGCCAACAATGTTAAAACTGCACAGGTGTTCGAGTGATAATAATAGTGACTTGAATATATACAAGTCCACACAATTTGTAGTACATGCTATTATTTTTTAAATGCAAAAACTCAGGTTTGTAAAATACTCCTAATAACATGGGATTGCTCAGGTCCTCTGAAGGTGCCAAGACAAAGTTTGCCAAGATAAGCTGCTACCAGATTAAAAGGGGATTTTGTGAAAATAAGAAAAAGGAACCTCGCCTCAAGATACCACCTGGTGAAAACTCATCACCACTGTATAAATCACAATCCATCAGCAGATCCTCTAGGCAGGCTTTGCAAAACCGTGGCTGGAAACTGAGATACAAAAGTCTAAAATGTTCAAAAAGCTGGCATAAATGTGAGTAAAAGGGAAGTGTACTTGGAGAGAGCTGTGCTGTCTCTCCAGCCCAAAGGTGAGGTTGAGTGTGCTTGCTCCTCTTCTCTAGCCAGAAAAAAGTCACATCCTTGAAGTCATTTGCAGATTGAGGGGCACAGTGGGCTGGTGTCTACCTTAAGCCTAAGAAATCTAAAAAATGAGGATCAGTAACTGGTTCTCTACTCCAATGTGTGCAAAAGAAAGGTTGCTCCATCGGGGAGCTCTGGTCTCCCCAAATTTTTCCAGACAAAGGATGTGTGAGGCTTTTCCCATGGACCAGATGAAACCCACTCAAGAAATAGTGCCAGGCTGGAGTCGCCTTAGATCCTCCCTAGGAAATCTTCCTGGAGTGGGGAGCAGACCATAGCAGAAAGTACCTGAAGGCTAATTCTGATAATAAAATGAAGACTTTCTGGACATTGAATGAGGGGGAAGGTTTTGAGTAAGAAAGCAATATCATGAATGCTCTAGGGGAACTGCCCATGAAATGGAGTTGTGGAAAACTGGTAGGGGATAGAAGAAACACAGAGAAATATAGAAATGAGGGAAGAATTATAGGAAAGTGGATAGCATTTATTATGCATTTACTATATTCCAGGATTAATTCATTTAATCCTTGTATCAATTCTATGAAGAAGAGTTGCATGATAAAACGGAGGCAAAAAGAGGGTAAAGAACTTGCTCAAGGACACCCAGCTAATTATAAAGTCAAAGTCCTGCTTCAAATATACACTGGCTTCAGGGCCCATGCTCCAAACCAAGCTGGCATTGGATAGATTACTGGAGAGAAGCATTAGTGTTGAAGAATAATAAACATATGAAGCATGGTACGCTGATTCTGCTACCAATTTCCCAAAGGAAGCTCTTCCAACAATTCCCTGGTAGATGAGCCTGCCAAAGCCTCGATTGTGCTTTCAAGGGGATCTTAGCCCAGGTGGCCAGATTTTCAAAGGGTTTTAAATCCCAGGATTCTCTTTCCATCTACTGGAAATAGGAGAATACGCTGATGCACAGGAGACCAGTTTCTCTGAAAGGAGACAAAAATAGGGAAATTAGGGCATCCCAGATCCAAAATCCATACCCTTTAAATTAAGCTCTGAAATTGGTGTTACAATTACTGAGTTTCACAAAAAGAGAGCTCAGGAAAAAAAGAGAGAATTGCTTCTGAGAGCAGGCATTTGGTTCCAGGGAGTGTCTCTTTCTGCGAAAAATGGTGATGAAATATTTTATCATCCCCTAAAATAGAATATCTTAACTACCAGGACTCATCTCTTCCTTTTTAACAGTCATGGCTATTTTGAGGTACTCATGCAAGTTTGAAGGAAAAAGGCATTTGATCAGAAGAAGATTAAGATATACTAGCATATGACATCTTGGAAATCAAGCCCATCTGAGGCAAGCTTCTACAATAGTCGTATATTCTGGAAGTGCTACATCATCTTCAGTCTTTTCCAAAGAAGTATCACTTCCCTGTACCAACACAGAAAAGGAGATGAAACAAGGAAATGCTAATGCTATCTTGTCTATAGCTCTTTTCTCTTTATAAAGGCCATGATTTACACCACCACTAGGTTCTGCATTATACTTGTAAAGAGCAAGTTGCCTAATTTGGCATATTATTAAAGGTGGTACTCAGAAAAAATGCACAGGAAAAGCCATTATTCAAATGTCCAATCATTTATAGGCATTTTGCTGGGACAGGGGGAGGTCCATGGATAATAAATATTTATTAGTTATTGGACCGCTTCACGATTAACAATGACCTTTTTTAAAATAAGTATTAATATTCCCCAACAATATGTACCTCTCAGTGTTTTGGCATTTGGGGAAAGAGTTCCTAACTGTGTGAGCATGTCCCATAGATGGCAGGATTTTAGCATCCCAGACACCCACTAACTAAATATCAGTGGCTATCTCCCCACCCCACAATCATTGTGACAATACCCCCGCACATACACATTTCCAGTCTCGCCCACACATTTCCACATAGGGAATAACAACCTTACTTGCATTCCACTGGGCTAGTACTTCCAGATTAGCAAAACAATTCTCCATCCCAAAACTATATAAAAAGCTTCTTCATATTTGCTTTTAGTCATTTTATGGTTTATTTTTTCACACTAAGTTTTTAATCCATCTGTATTTTATTTGGGGGTAAGGTGAAAAATAGTGTTGGAATACTATATTTTTCTTACTGTTTTCCCAACACTGATTTGAATAGATATCCTTTTCTCAGTGACAAAAAAAAAAAAAAAAAAAAATCAGTTCCCATCGTAAGTTAAATTGTTTGTCATAATTAGGTTTGTTTACAGATTTCTTCATTATTTAAAATATCCATCCATTCCCGTGCCATTATCTTACTGTTTTAATTGTTTGCTTATGGATTTCTTCACTATTTAAAATATCCATCCATTCCCATGCCATTATCTTACTGTTTTAATTGTTTAATACATTTAATATATCTAATATGTCTAATTTCTAGTAGGCTAAGGATAGCTATATCCCAGTTATCTTTGCTATTCTTATTTGTTCTTCTGTGAACTTCAAGAATAATATGAGGCAAAAAAAAAACTCCCATTAAAATTTGATTAAAATATATTAGATTTATAGGCTATTTTGGAAAAAGCGTGATTTTTACAATACTAGTCTTTCCTATGAAAAACACAGAAAGCTTCTACAGCTATTCAAGTCTTTTATGCCCCTCAGGGAAGTTTAAAATTTTCCCCATATAGACTCCAATGTGTATTTGTTACGTTAATACCTAGGTTATATTTGGCATTGAATTGAGATTTTGTTGTTGTTGTGTTTTCAAATTAGTGATTTCTAGTTAGTTAATTTTTATATATTTCTCTGTAACTATCTGAGGTACTATATTAGGCTTCATAGGCCTATGGACATTTTTCAGGTAGCTAAGCATATCATGGACAAGTGATGATACTTTATCATCCTTCCTTTTGATAGTCATTTCTTTTAAAGATAAAAAAGTGTTGATGATAGTGGGCATCATTTCCTTCTTCCTGAATTTAACGGAAATGCCACTAACTATAATGATGGTTATTGTCGGTTTGGGATAATCTTTTTTATTATATTAAAAAAGAATCTATAACCAGGAGTTAATAAGAATTTTGTGAAAAGACAGTTTCCACACACATTTTTTGTGTTGATATGATGAATTATATAACCAGATTTCCAATTATTTAACCATCAGTGAGTTCCAGGACTAATGCCCTAGTCACAGCAAGTTATTGTTTATTTGATTGCTGAATTTTATTTGCTTACAATTTATTTAGCATTTTAAACTCTATACAAAAATAAGTTTGGCCTATATTTTTCTTTTTCTTTGAGCGATTTTTGTCAGGCAATTACCTTTTTTTGCCACGTTTGTAATATCTTTTTATATGCTCTGGAAAGTTTTTAAAACTAATAGAAATAATGTGTCCTTAAAGAACCGTAAAACAACTTGCCTGTATAATCACCTTGGCTTGGTGTCCTTTTTATTGTAATTCTTTAAATTTAAAAATATTAAATTATTATTAATGATTTTAAATGTTCCTCTTTTTTAAATCAAGAAATATGCATTTCCTTGATAATCATCCATGTATTAAAATATTTTAATTTATTAGTGCATGTACCCTCCCTATATTCATTCCTTTTTCAAAATAATAATATTTTGTTAGCGATAGCATCCTGCTATGCTAAAATTGTGTAATGTCCCAGCCTCTTTTGCAATTAAGATTAGCCTTGCAATACATTTCTGGTCAGTGAGAAGTCAGTGAAGAGAACTCTCTTTTCAAGTCAAAATGCAGCCCTGTAAAGAGAAAACTTTTGACCTTCCTCCTGCCTGGAATGCAGATGCAGAGCTTGGAGGTGCAACAGCAATCTTACGACCATGAGGGGGAAAGACACTGAGGAAGGATGGTATAACAGGAAAACAGAAGAAGCCTTGGTGCTTATGGTAGTGTCAAGCTGCCATTCCAGCCCTGGACTGCTTCCTTCTGGAGTTCTTATTGCATGAGAAAAACAGAATTCTTATTTAAGACATTTTAGCAGGTATGGTTATTTGCATCACAAACTCTCTATGTGTAGTTCATAACTGACTTTGACTGAGTACTTACTAGATACCACACACTGCTCTTAGCATTTTATTTTTATTACATAAAATCTTCACACTGTCCTATGAAGTAGGTGCTACAATTATCCCAATTTCATGAAAGAAGGAATAGAGACAGGGAGAAGTTAGGCAACATTCCAGGCTATACAGCTAGTAGTTCACAGAGAAAAAATTTTAAACCCAGGAAACATGACTTCAAATCCCAAATTCTTAAGAATTCTGCATATAAAGCCATTATTTATGGTACCTGGCCCATAGTAAGTGCTCAAAAAAGTAGTTTAGGTTGTTGGCATTATTGTTAATAATAATGTTATTATTAGATCTGTACTGATATTATAGATTTGTCTTTTCTGGTTTTTCTGTTAGTTCTGTTTGAGGTTTGTCTACTTATTTATTATTTTGAGAAATAACTATTGGAACATTTTTATCAATTCAACATTTTTCTATTTCATAAGTCATTAATTTCTGCTTTCCCATTTTTAATTCTTGCTGTTTCCTTTAAGCAATTTTTGTATCATTTATATGGTTTCATATTGATTTGGTCTCAAGTATTTTAAATAGTTTTTTATAGTGAATCTAGTAAGAGATATATTTTCCTCAAAACATGTCTTTGGTATCACTATTGGCATACCAAATTTTCATTTTCTTCCTTTTAACTCAGTACATAATTAGGAGACTTAAAGTAAGTCTAACTTTTAAATTATCAAGTTGCAGTTTTTGGTGGAGTTAAATCTCAGCTATTAATTTTCATTTTAGCTGTATTAGGAAAAAATTTCATGTGGAGGGACTCATTAATTTCTTTGTGGCCTCATAAATTCATTTTTTATTAGTGCTCCATTGGCACAGAAAGAGGTATATTTACTTTGGTTGGCTACAAAATTAGGTATGGTAACTCTAGGAACTGCTAAACCATTTCCCACAGTGATTGTACCATTTTACATTATCACCAGAAATGTATGATGGCTCCAATATCTTCACATCCTCCCCAACATTTTATTTTCCATTTTGTGGGTATGCATGTTTGTGAGTGTGTGTTTTTAAATTATAATTATCCAACTGTATGTGAAATTGCATATTGTTGTGGTATTGTTTTACATTTCCCAAAGATATTGCTTATCTTTTCATATACTTATTAGTCACCTAGATATCTTCTTTGAAGTAATGTCTGTTTAAATCCTTTGCCCATTTTGTCTTTTTATTGTTGAATTATGAGTTTTTTAATATTTTTTACACACTTGACACTTACCAGATATATGATTTGCAAATATTTTCTCCCATTCTGCAGGTTTTTTACTTTGACAGTGTCTGTGCCAGTTTGTATGTACTATGTCTCCCAAAACGCCATCATCTTTGATGCAATCTTGTGGGGGCAGGCTTATTAGTGTTATTAGGTTGAAACCTATTAGTTCAGTGTTTCCATGGAGATGTGGCACAATCAACTGTGGGTGAGACCTTTCATTGGATTATTTCCATGGAAGTGTTGTCCCACCCACTCGGAGTGGGTCTTTATTGGATCACTGGAGTACTCAAAAAAAAGAGCCACACAGGCCCAGACACAGTGCAGCTGTGATTGACATTTTGGAGAGCAACTGAGAGTGACATTTTGAAGAGCAGCTGCAGCTAAGAGAGGACAAAATGCCCCAAGAACAACACTTTGGAGAACGCCATTTTGAAATGCAACCTGAGAGCAAGCAGACGCCAAACATGTGCCTTCCCAGCTAACAGAGGTTTTCCGGACACCCATAGCCATTCTCCAGTGAAGGTACCTTTTGTTGATGCCTTACCTTGGACACTTTATGGACTTAAGACTGTAACTGTGTAACTAAATGAACCCCCTTTTAAAAAAGCCAATCCATTTCTGGTATTTTGCATTCTGCCAGCATTAGCAAACCAGAACAGGGTCTTTTTATGTGCATGGCTTTTTAGTTTTAATGAAGCCCAATTTTTCTATTTTTCTTTTGCTGCTCATGCTTTTGGTGTCACACTTTAGAAGCCATTGACTAATCCAAGGTCATGAAGCTATTCACCTATGTTTCCTTCTAAGGATGACATAGTTTAAGCCCTTGCATTTAGGTCTTTGACTTGTTTTATTTTTTCTATATGGATTGAGATAAGGGCCCAAATTCATTCTTTTGCATGTAGATATCTAGTATTCCTAGCACCATTTATTGAAAACTCTTCTTTCACTACTGAATGGTTTTGGCACCCTTATCAATGATCAATTGACCCACAGAACAATGGGTTTTTTGCCAGACTCTCAATTCTATTCCACTGAACCATATGTTTATTCTTATGCCAGTACCGTGCATGATTACTTGATTTCTTCATTACTCAAGCTTTATAGTAGGTTTTGAAATCAGGAAGTATGAGCCCTCCAACTTTGTTCTTCATTTTCTAAATTGTTTGGGCTATTCTGGGTCCCCTGAAATTCCATATACATTTTAGGATCAGCATTTCCCTTATGTAAAAAAACAGGGCAATTGGAATTTTGATAGGGAATATGCTGAATCTATGTGGACTATTGCCATTTTAACAAAATAATGTCTTATAATCCATGAACATGGGATGTCCTTTCATTTATTTAGGTCTTCTTTAATTTATTTCAACAATGTTTTGTAGTATTTATTTCTTTGGTTAAATCTTTTTCTAAGTACTTTTTTCTTTTTAATGCTTTTGTAAATGGAATTTTGTCCTGAATTTTTGTTTTTGGATTTTTCATCGTTATTATATAGAAATACAACTGATATTTATACATTGATCTTGTATCCTGCAATCTTGTTGAACTCATAATATCTCATAGGGGTGTATGTGTGTGCAGGGTTGGATTTTCTATATATTCTATATATAAGATTATGTCATCTGCAAATAGAGATAATTTTACTTCTTCCTTTCCAAACTGGATACCTTTTAGTTCTTTTTCTTGCCTAATCTGATTTGCTGGAACCCTTAGTACAAGGTTGAATAGAAGTGATGAAAGCGAACATCTTTGTCTTTCTCCTGTTCACAGGGGAAAGCTTTCAGTCTTTCACTGTTAAGTATGATATTAGCCAAGGTTTTTCATAAATGCCCTTTATTGTGTTGAACCAATTCCTTTCTATTTCTAGTTTGTTGAGTTGTTTTATCATGAAAGAGTATTGGATATTGTCAAGTCATTTTTCTGCATGTAGGAGATAATAATGTGGTTTTTTCCCTTTATTTTCTTAATAATACATACATAGATTAATTTCCATATGAATCGATGATTATATAGATTCACTTTCATATGCTGAACCAACATTACATTCCTCGGATAAATTTCACTTGGTCAAGGTATATATTCCTTTATATATGCTTCTGGATTTTGTTTGTTAATATTTTGTTGATGATTTTTCTGAGCTTATACCTAAAAACACTGAGTATCTGTATAGCACAGTGCTGGTGGGTCATTCAAATAATGTCAATCAAGAGTAACAGAGACCTTACACTGCAACTTTAGTATCTAGACCTAGCTCTGAAACTATGTGATCTAAAACCAATCATGTTGGAGAAGAAAAATAATCTAGAATAACATGTAGAGATACACAAGCCTACCCAAAACTTCAATAAAAACACAAGTCAGTTACCTTTCCTTGCTCTCTCAAGCTATTTCACACGGTTTGGGAAGCCTGCCCTGCTATCTCTAGACAGCCTTGTTCAGTGAGTGGTAAACTTTTTCACACCTCTTGGAGTATGTGCAGCATCATTAGTCTTGACATCTAAACCAAATTTTGGGTGAGGGGTTCATCCAGCTTTTGCAAAGTAACCTCAATAAGTGATGTTGTAAGCAGGATGCTGAAAGAAGATCACCACCACCTGTGGTCTTTCTTCTCTTGCTTTGGCTTGCTAAGTGGTTCTGCTGCCCAATGGCAAGCATGCACTCTGAGTTTCTATGTGCTAGCTAGCTTGTGCTTTGAGTTGTGCTGCATGGTACTGCATTATTGAGTCCTACTGGGCCTCTGCTATAAATTTAGACAACCTAAGTCAAATATTTTGGTGACCGATTGGCCTTTAGGAATAGAAGTATGGGACTGGAGCCCTCCTTAAAGTCTTGAAGTCTTAGCCCACACCTACCTGTTCATCTTAGAATGGAGCTGTGACTGATGCTAGGCTCAAGGAAAAAACATAATCTGTGACATACTGCTTGTGTGTCTCAACCAGGCATTGGTCACCAACCTATACAGGGCTCTTGGGAAACACTATATCCAGTGTAAAATATAGGTTCATTTAATGGTTTCTCATGAAAGAATGGGAATTAGGGAATTTTACAAGAGAGAGAGAGAGGACAGAGAAAAAAATCACCATTATGTGACATGCTCAGGTCTCCACTCCAAAGAGGAGCTGTCTCACTAGAACCCTTTATCCTCTGCTGCTACTGTGGCTTCTGACTATTGTTCTGCACAACAAAGATCCTGATCCCCTATGGGGAAGAACAGCCATGGCACCCTGACAAGCCTAGAGTCCCTAAACTCCATAAAGCAACAATTGCCATGGGGGATGTACCTAACTCTGAAGATACTTATTTTACACTCTCTGGAAGATGAAATTTATAAACACAAGTAGGGTAAACTGCCCCCTAGCCAAGTATATCCATTAAACACAGGAAGGAAGGAATGAAGGAAGGAAGGGAGGGACGGAGGAAAGGAGGGAAGGATGATAGGGATCCTGAGGCCACGAACCTCCACCCCCAGCTGCCCATTATGCCTTGGGTCACAGAAGCTGCACCCCATAAAGCCAGATCTCCTTGCTACAGGGTAGATTCAAACCTGAGCCCTCTGGTGTATCCCACCTGATGGAGGATGGAGGCCCCTGTCCTCAGTCCCTTGCCAGATACCACAGTGAGGAAGGAGTGATCCTACTCCAAGATCACCTGGCTATCTGGGAAGTCCCTAAAAATCAGTTGGAAGTTTGTCCATTTTACATACAGTATCACCATCACCACATGTGATGAAGCTCAGTGAAGAGTTAATGCTTTTCGTCTCTTAACCAGGATGCACTTGATATAGGATGGAACCTAGGGGTCAGCACAATTAATTAAACTTCAGGCAGTCATCTTAGCACTGGATTCTTTGGCCAAAAATTGGCCCCATCAGCACATTTTTACAGATTCTTGGGCCATCACCAAAGACCTGGCTGTCTGATCCAGCCAATGCCAATAGCAACAACTCTAGGAATGTCTTCCCTCACAGATTCCAAAATATAAATCAAGGTCACATACGTCTCTACATATAGTAAAGCTGACACCATCAGAAAACACGATCTTCAATAGTTAGACCTCCCGAATCCCACATCAAACAGACAAACAAGTCCCTTTGTCTTGGTGAGAAGGTGAGTTTCATTACAGGTGCGCGTGTAAGGAACTGGAGGAAAAAAATTTTCAAGACCAGTTCAAGGTGAAAAAAGGGGGCTTGGACTTTTATAGTCCAAGGAGACAAAAAACTGACAAGAGTCCAGAGAAAAACTGAAAATAAGAAAGGGCTGGCTTCACTCTTGTTAGGACAGCACATCCTGTTTTAGGGTGTTATCTCATTCCTGCAAGCAGAGCAAGGAAGAATCTTATTCCTATAACAGAAAAGGAACAAAGAATAAACTTTTGAGATTGGATCAACAGAAAGCTATTACAACAAGGGCTTTTAGGCTTAAAATAACTCAAGGCTGGTTGAGTGAAATGATCATAATAAACATTTTTCTAGCTACTGAAGACTATACTAAGCACTTTCCAGCTAAAGGATTATACTGAGTATTTTTCCTAACTATTCAGCTATCAAAGCCACAATACATGGCCTCACTGGGATACTCCTTATTCACCTGCCTCACTAGCCTGGGGCTTTAGGCCTCATAGAGCACCACAATAGCTTACTTAACCAAGTTCAAATTCGAGTAATGCAAACATGGCACATTTCCATCAATGAACATCGGGATTGTAATAGAGAATCTGGCATCATTTTTTGATGTCTGACTGCTTGCAAATTTTAAACCTAACCCCTCCCTCTTTCTTTCTGACCTACTTCTGCGCAGGTTGATGAGAAAACTTTGGTGCTACCTCCTTGAGTGATGGCAGGGATTCAAGAAGCCCATGCCTGCATGCAGGAATGCTCATCCCAACCCCATCTCCTAAACACAATGGTCCAAGCCAGTCACCTTTCCTTGCTCTCTCAAGACATTTTCAGATAAGTTGGAAGGCCTGTCCTGCCATACCCAGACAGCCCCATTATATAAGTAAGAAACCTTTTCATATTCTCTTGGTGTATGTATAGCTTCATCAATCTTGACATCCAAGTCACATGTTAGGTGGGAATCCACCTACCTTTACAGAGTGGCCCAAACTCTGCTCCTCAATGACTTGTTCATTTTTCTCTATGTTTTTTTTTCTTTCTGATTTTCAAACTGAATAATCTATATTGATCAGTCTTGAAGTAAACAGACTCTTTCATGTTTCAACTAATATATGCTGTGTAGATGCTAAATGATTTTTTTAATTCAAAATAATACATTTAACATAAAAATTAAAACTATTTTTCTGTTCTAGATGTTCCAGTCACTTTTCTTTCACAATTTCCAATTCTCTCCTGAGATATGCTATATGTTCATTCATTATAAGAGTATTTTCATTTACTTTCAACATAAAATTCTATACCCAGTTAAGCTATGTCTCAAGAATGAAAAGGAAATAAAGACCTTATCAGGCAAACAAAAAGGGTGAGAGTTTATCACCAAAAGACTCAATAAAGGAAATTTTCATGGATTTACGAACAGAAAATCTGGGGGGGGGGGGGGGTGCGGTGTGAGGGTGGGGAGTCTTCTCTGCAAGAATATGTAAGCAAAATTATTAGAAAATGTATGACAAAAATATTTTGAGAATTGATGAAATGAAGCAATAATGATCATTTCTAATTTAGCTAGAACTAAAATGCCTGCTAACAAGTGCATGTAATTTGGGAAGGGGTGATCAAATCAATGTAGTCTAAAATGCTTACAGAATTCAAAAGTAGAGGAAAAAAATTGATTACATTTAGACTATGTTAAGAACACATGTTAAAATAGGCTGCAAAATAGACATAGAGCAAGTAATTTCCAAACAGGATGAGAAGAAAAAATGAATGAGTAAAATAACAAAAGAAAATAATCCACTGAGGTGAGGGGAACAAAAACAGAAAAGGCAAAAAATAATGGAAAGCAAAAGATAGTATAAACAAATCCAAATACATTAATAGTTATGATGAATGTAAACAGGCTATATTCTCTAAATCAAAAACAAAGATGGCCAGGATTAAAACTCAAAATATTATATGCTGCTTACAAAAGACACATCTAAAACATAAGGACACAAAAAAACAGAAAGTCTAATAATAGAAAAAGATATACCAAACAAATAATAGTTAAAAGAAAGCTGACATAACTATATTAATGACAAGTAAACCAGACTTTGAACCAAAACACATTTCCAGAGATAAGAAAGTGGCTAAATATTGGTAAGAGGTTTAGTTCACCAGGAAGATATAATACGTCTAAACTTCTATAAATCCTAATAATAGACCTTCAAAATATATAAAGTTAAAATGAACAAATTTACAGTTATAGTAATGGGTTTAGATCTTTCTCTATAAAATATCAACAATTGTACAGAAGATATGAACAATACAATTGACGACCTTAAGCTAATGCATATATGAGGCTGCACTCTAAATCTGGAGAATATGCATTCTTTACAGGGCACACATGGTACATCTATAATTTAGAAAGCTGTGAACTATACGGTAGGCCACAAAGCTAGCCTCAACGAAAATGTTAAGGAACTTGAATCACACATATTTTCTTCCTGATGAGAATGCAAGTGCCTTATTATTTGGTTAAAAAAAGAGATAACTAAGGAACAGCACATTTGTAAATTAAAAATACTCTTCTAAACTTTTGGGTAAAAGGAAAAAGCATAATGAAATTGAAAATAATTAAGATTCAATAACAAACATACTGTAAATGAAAACTACTGGGATGTAGTTACTAAAGCTGTGATTAGTGGGAAATGGATAGCCTTAAATACCATAATGTAAAAGGACCACAGAATAAGCTCAAAGAATGTAGAAAGTAGGCAGATAATAATATAGACAAAATATGTACTACAGAGAAGATAAACCTCCAAAAGGTGGTTCTTTGAAAAACATTCATTAGCAAATGACTGGCAAGAGCAAACGTGGTAAAATAAAGATTTTTAAACTATGTTAATAGTATATAAGTTCAGAAGCTTCACAGATTGAACAGATAATAAAAGAATAAAAGAATTAGAAAAGAAAGAATTATTATGAACCCCTTAAGCCAGAAAATGTGAAAACTAGATGAAATGGGTATATTCCTCAAAAATACATCTTACCAAAATAGAAGAGAAATACATTCACAGACCTATTATCATTAAAGAAACATATGTAAACCATAGCTAAAAATTTTCACATAAATAAAATACCAGACCCAGATGGCTTTACTTGTGGTTTCTACCAAACAGACAAGGAAAAGGCAATTCTATCACACAAACACCCAAAGAAAATAAAAAGGGGGAATCTTCCCCAATTCATGTTATGTGGCTACATAACCTTGATACTGAAATTAGACATGCACACTATAACACATGAGAATATTAGCCAATCTCATGCATGAATGTTGCCTCAAAAATCATAAACTAAATATTAAGCCAACAATATAACATGAATGTGCTGGTTTGAAATGGTTTTGGACCCCAGAAGAATCATGATCTTTTAATCCAATCTTGTTAGGTGGAACCTTTTGACTGAATGTTTTCATGGAGATGTGACCCACCCAACTACAGGTGAGACCTTTTGATCAGATCATTTCTGTGGAGGTGCTTGGAGATGCTGACAGAAAGATGTTCTGCTAAGAGATGAAGCCCCAAGTTTGCCCTGGAGAAGCTAAGAGAGGACCCCTAGACACTTAGAGAGAAATGCCCTGGGAAAACAAGCAAGGATGCACAGAGGCTGAGAGAGAGAAGCTAAGAGACAAAGAAGCCCAGAGATATTTCGGAGAAAGTCATTTTGAAACCAGAACCTGGGAGCAAAGGACCAGCAGACACCAGCCATGTGCTTTCCCAGCTAACAGAGATGTCCTGGTTGCCATCGGCCTTTCTTCAGTGAAGGTATCCTCTTGTTGATGCCTTAGTTCAGATACTTTTATGGCATTAGAACTGTAAATTTGCAACCTAATAAATCCCCTTTATAAAGGCAATCCATTTTTGGTATTTAGTATAACAGCAGCACGAGCAAACCAGAACAATGATCAACTTAGGTTTATCTCAGGAAAACAACATAAGTTTCATATTAGAAAACTGATTATTGTAATTCATCACATTACCAGATTAAAAGAGTTAAGCCTTTAAATTATTTTAGTAGATGCAGAAAAAGTGATAAAATTCAACATTCCTTTGTGACTACTAGAAGAAGGAGAAAACTCTTAGCCAACTAGAACTACAAGGGAACTTTCTAAATCTGATAAAGATATATTACCAAAAAAAGCAAATGTTATATTTAATGCTAAAGTGTTAAAAGCAATCTAGACATATCCTCAAATTCCATTCAATTTCAAAATTTACTGGATATCCTAAACATTGTAGTTAGATGAGAAATAAAAAGTAAAAAATATTATGAAAAACAAAAACAAAACTTATTATTTATAGATTACTGCTTTTTAAAAAAATAAAATCCAAATGTATATGGATAACTTTTTGAATTAATAATAGCATAAATAATTTTGGTGGATAAAAAAATCAATACACACAATTCTATGCAAATCTTCACACCTGCAACAACCAAAACTTATACTTTTAAAAACATATATGATAGTAGCAAAAATAAATTGTCCTTAAGATGAATCCAAAAAATATGCAGATGGCCTTTATGGATAAAACCGTAAAATTTTATTGAGAAAAATGAAAGATTCCTAAGTAAACTGAAAGACAGTCCATGTTCTTCAATAGCAGGAAGATGTATCGTCTCCCAAAATTAATTTATAGAGAACTCAATCCAAATTCCAACAGAACTTTTTGTTGTTACTGTTGAAATTACCAGTAGTTTTTCCAATTTACTTGGATAATCAAAAGCCCTCAAATAACCTCCAAGTAGTGGAAGAGTCTTAACCTAATGCATTTCAAAACTTATTAAAACCCTATATAATGAAGACCTTGTAGTATGAATGTATGAATAGATAAATAGACTAATGGAACAGAATACAAACCTGTCCAAAAATGGAAATACAATTTATAACAGATATTGTCCTTCAAATCAGTGGGAGAAGTTTTCCAAAACAGCGCTAAGCATTTTACCTATTCCTATGGAAAACCATGTAACAAGCATATCTTGTTTTATTGCACTTTGTAGATACTGCATTTTTTTACAAATTGAAAGTTTGTGGCAACCCTGCATCCAGCAAGTCAATGGGTGCCATTTTTTTCCAATAGCATGTTCTCACTTTGTGCCTCTGTGCCACATTTTGGTGATTCTTGCAATATTTCAAACTTTTTCATAATTATTTTACATGTTATGGTGATCTGTGATTAGTAGTCTTTGATGTAACTATTGTAATTATTTTGGGGGACCACGAACCACGCCCACATAAGACAGTGCACTTCATCGATAAATGCGGTGTGTGTTCTGACTGCTCCACCAATTGGCCATTTCCTGTCTCTCTCCTCCTCAGGCTTCCCTATTCCCTGAGATACTACAATATTTAAATTAGGCCAATAATAACCCTACAATGGCCTCTACGTTTTCAAGTGAAAGAAAGAGTTGCATGCCTAACATTTGAAATAAAAAACGAGAAATGACTGAGCTTGGTGAAGCAGACATGTTGAAAGCTAAGACAGGCCAAAAGCTAGGTTTCTTGCACCAAATTTGGCTAAGCTGTGAATGCAAAAGAAAAGCCCTTGAAGGAAGCAAAAAGTGCTACTTCCAGTGAACACACGAATGATAAGTGAAACAGCCTTATTACTGATACGGAGAAAGTTTTAGAGTTCTGGATAGAAGATCAAACAAGTCACAACATTCTCTTAAACCAAAGCCTAATCTGGAGCAAGGCACTATCTTTGATTTTATCAAGGCTGAGAGAAGTGAGGAAGCTGCAAAGGAAAAGTCTGAAGCTAGCAATGGTTGGTTCATGAAATTTAAGGAAAGAAGCCATCTCCATAACATAAAAATCCAAGGTGAAGCAGCAAGTGCTGATGTAGAAGCTGCAGCAAGTTATCCCAAAGATCTACCTAAGATAATTGGTGAAGGTGACCATACTAAACAACAGATTTTCAACATCGATGAAACAACCTTAGATTGGAAGAAGATGTCATCTAGGACTTTCATAGATAGAGAGGAAAAGTCAATAACTGGCTTCAAAGTTTCAAAAGACAGGCTGCTTCCCCTGTTAGGGGCTAATGCAGCTGGTGACTTTAAGTTGAAGCCAATGCTCGTTTACCATTCTGAAAATCCTAGGGCTCTTAAGAATTATGCTAAATCTACTCTGCTTCTGCTCTATAAATAGAACAAAGTCTGGTTGACAGCACATCTGTTTACAACATGGTTTATATTAAACCCACTTTTGAGACCTACTGCTGGGAAAAAAGATTCCTTTCAAAATATTACTGCTCACAGACAATGCATCTGGCCACTCAAGGGCTCTGATGGAGATGTACAATGAGATTAATGCTATTTTCATGCCTGCTAACACAACATCCATTCTACAGACCATGGATCAAAGAGTCATTTGAATTTTCAAGTCTTATTATATAAGTAATGCATTTTGTGTGCTAAAGCTGCCATACCACAGTGATTCCTGTGATGGATATGGGCAAAGTAAATAGAAAACCTTCTAGAAAGGATTCATCATTCTAGATGCCATTAGGAACATTTGTGATTCGTGGGAGGAGGTAAAAATATCAGCATTAACTGAAGTTTAGAAGTTGATTCCAACCCTTGTAATTGACTTTGAGGGGTTCAAGATGTCAGTAGAGGAAATAACTGCAGATGCGGTGGAAATAGGAAGATAAGTAGAGTTAGAAGTAGAACCTGAAGATATGACTGAATTGCTGTACTCTCATGATAAAACTTGAACAGATGAGGAGTTGCTTCTTATGGATGAGCAAAGAAAGTGGTTTCTTGAGATGGAAACTACTCCTGGTGAGAATGCTGTGGAACACTGCTGGAATGACAACAAAGGATTTAGAATATTACATAAAGTTAGTTGTTAAGTAGCAGCCGGGTTTGAGAGGATTGACTCCAATTTTGAAAGTTCTACTGTGGGTAAAATCCTATCAAATAGGATTGCATGCCACAGAGAACTCTTTTGTGAAAGGAAGAGTTCATCAGTGCAGCAAACTTCATTGTTGTCTTTAAGAAATTGCTACTGCCACCCCAACCTTCAGCAACCTCCACTCAACAGTCAGCAGCCATCCACATCGAGACAGGACTCTCCACCAGGAAGAAAGATTATCCTTGCTGAAGGCTCAGATAATGGTTAGCATTTTTTAGCAATAAAGTATTTTTAATTAAGGCATGTACACTGGTTTTTTAGACATAATGCTATTGCACAGTTAGTTGTCTACAGTATAGTGTAACCATAACTTTTACATGCACTGGGAAATAAAAAAAAATTGTGTGACTCACTTTGTTATGATATTGGCTTTATTGCAGTGGTCTAGAACCAAACCCACAACATCTCTGAGGTATGCCTGTGTGTTCAATTTCCCACATCACACCCTACACTACCAAAAAAAAAAAAAAAACCAACAACAACAAGAACTGTTACTGCTTAATTAAATACTTCAGTAGGTAAGACAAAACATGAAACTTATAAAAAGTAATATAAGAAAGTATCTTTATCACCTAGGCATAGGAAGCACATCTTAAACAAGATGCAAAAGTATAAGCTATAAAGGAAAAGACTGATAAACTTAACTACATTAAAATTGAAGATTTTGACAATTAAAAGTTATCATAGAGTGAAAAGATAAGTTTTAGGCTAGGAGAAGATATTTGTAACACATGCAACTAAAAAAAAGAATAAAAATCTTATATCTAGACCATATAAAGAATTTCTATGAGTCAAGAAGCAAAAGACAATCAAATTGAAAAAGACTTCGACAGGCAATTCATAGAAGAGTAAAAAACAATAGTATTTTGTGTGTGTGTGTGTGTGTGTGTGTTCAACCTCATGAGTAATCAGAGAAATGCAAATGTAATATTGTTTTATACCCATAGATTGGAGGAAAAAAATCTTTAAAAATCAGACAATACAATGTTGGCAAAATGTAGAGCAAATAAAACTCCCTTCTATTGTTCATGGGTGTATAAATTGTTACAACCACTGGAAAAGTCTGATGTTACCTAATAAATTTAAGCATGTGCTTACAATGATTCTGCAATTCCATTATTAAGTATATTCTTTAAAGAAACTCCTGTATACATATACCATAATATATGTACAAGAATGTTCATAAAAGAATTGCTCATAATAGCAAAACCTGAGTTGGGCACAAGGATTATTCTCCAGGATAGACCACACATTGGGCCACAAAATAAGTCTCAATAAATTTAGATCAATTGAAATTATAAAAAGGACTTTTTCTGACCATAATGGAATGAATCTGGAAAATCAATAACAGGCAGAGACTGAAAAATTCACAAATTTATGGTAGTTATACAACACGTGCTGAAACAATCAGTGGGTTAAAAAGGAAACTGCAAGAGAAATCAGTAAATATCTTGAAACAAATGAAAACAAGAACACAACTTATCAAAACTTATGGGATGCAGTGAAGACTGTGGTGACAGGGAAATTTATAGCCCTAAAGGCCTACATTTAAAGAGAAGGAAGAGCTAAAATCAAAGACCTAAGTGCACACCTGGAAGAATTAGAACAAGAACAACAAACTAATCCCAAAAAGCAGAAAGAAATAAATAACAATGATTAGAGCAGAAATGAATGAAATTGAGAATAAAAAAGCAATAGAGAGATGAGAATAAAAAAGCAATAGAGAGAACCAACAAAATCAAAAGTTGATTCTTTGAGAAAATGAATAAAATTGACAAACCCGTAGCTAGACTGACAAAGAAAAAAGAGAGAAGATGCAAATAAATAAAATCAGAATTGAGAGGGGGGACATTACTACTGATCTCACAGAAATAAAAAGGATCATAAAAGGATGCTTTGAACAACTATATGCCAACAAATTAGACAACCTAGATGAAATGGACCAATTCTTAGAATCATTTAAACAATCTACACTGATTCTAGAAGAAATATAAGACCTAGACAGGAAAATTACAAGTAGAGAAACCAAATCAGCCATCAAAAACTTCCCAACAAAGAAAAGCCCAGTACCTGATGGCCTTACAGGTGAATTCTACCAATCATTCCAAGAAGAATTAATACCAATTCTGCTCAAACTATTTCCAAAAATTGAAGAGAAGGAACACTACCTAATTTGTTCTATGAGGCCAATATCACCTTAGTACCAAAGCCAGATAAAAATACTATAAGAAAAGAAAATTACACACCAATTTCTCTAATGAATATAGATGCAAAAGTCCTCAGCAGAATAACTGCAAATCAAATCCAACAGCACATTAGAAGAATTATAAACCATAATCAAGTGGGTATTATCCCAGGTATGCAAGAATGGTTCAACCCCAGAAAATCAATTAATGTAATATACCACGTTAAAAAATTGAAGGAGTGATATGAATGAAGCAGATGTGATTAGGACTAGGGCAAATTGGGCCAAAGGGTACAGGACAATACTGACTGTGATTTAAAACCTCAAATTCCATGTGAGACCAAGGGAAGAGAAGTTTAGTTGGTGCAAGATTTGTATTTCCTAAACAATTTAACTCGTACAGTTTGTTCAAATACCATAATCACATGGAACTTTTAATAGGAAGTGAGACCTGGTAGGTTTGCATAGGTTAGTGTGACATAGTGATGCATCCCAAAGAAATTTTGGCAGAGAATAAAAATATATATGCAGGACCCTCCTGAGGAGCTGGGGGAAAATGCAGAGGTGTTGGGCTTCCTCACCTGGATTGTTGCTGATGCTCTCACAAACACTGAGGACTGACGGTTTGATGCGCTGAGCCCTCTATCTTCGGGCTTGCCCTTGTGAGGCTCGTTACTGCAAAGGAGAGGCTAAACCTGCTTATAACTGTGCCTGAGAGTCTCCCCCTGAGTACCTCTTTGTTGCTCAGATGTGGCCCTCTCTCTCTAGCTAACCCAACTCGGTGTGTGAACCCATTGCCCTGCCCCCTATGTGGGACCTGATTCCCAGGAGTGTAAATCTCCCCAGCAACGCAGGATATGACTCCCAGGGATGAATCTGGACCTGGCACTGTGGGATTGAGAACATCTTCTTGACCAAAAGGGGGATGCAAAATGAAATGCAACAAAGTTTCAGTGGCTGAGAGATTCCAAATGGAGTCAAGAGGTAACTCTGGTGGACATTCTTATGCACTATGTAGATAACCCTTTCTAGGTTTTAACACACTGGAATAGCTAGAAGTAAATACCTGAAACTATCAAACTGCAACCCAGTAGCCTTGACTCTTGAAGACGATTGTATGGCAATGCAACTTACAAGGGGTGACAACGTGATTGTGAAAGCCTTCTGGATCGCATTCCTTTTATCCAGTGTATGGATGGATGAGTAGAAAAATGGGACAAAAACACTAAATGAAAAATAGGGTGGGGGCATGATTTGGGTGTTCTTTTTCACTTTTATTTTTTATTCTTATTCTCACTTTTTCTGGTACAGGGAAAATGTTCAAAAAATAGATTGGGGTGATGAATGCACAACTATATGATAGTATTGTGAACAACTGATTGTACACTTTGGACAACTGCATGGTATGTGAATATATCTCAACAAAATTGAATAAAAAAATTGAAGGGGAGAAAACCACATGATGATCTCGATTGACATGGAAAAGATATTTGACAAAATTCAGCATCCTTTCTTGATAAAAACATTTTGAAAGATAGGAATATAAGGAAACTTACTCAACATGATAAAGTGCATATATGAAAAACTCACAGCTAACATTGTACTCAATAGTGAAAGACTGAAAGGTTTCCTATAAGATCTGAAAATAGGCTGTGAAATATTTCCTGTGAAAATAGGAATTGTGATTGGAGTTGTGTTGAATCTATAACTCAATTTGGGTAGAATTTACATCTAAATGATATTTAGTCTTCTGATTCATGAACATGATTCCATTTATTTAGGTCTTCTTTGATTTCTTTTAGCAATGTTTTGTAGTTTTCTGTGTACAACCCCTTTACATCCTTGGTTAAATTTATTCCTAGACATTTGATTCTTTTAGTTGCAATTGTAAATGGATTTTTTTTTCTTGATTTCTGCCTCAGATTGCTCATTACTAGTGTATAGAAACACAACTGATTTTTGCTTGTTGATCTTGTATCCTGCCACTTTGCTGAACATGTTTATTAGCTAGTAGCTTTGTTGTAGATTCTTTGGGACTTTATATATGAGGATCATGTCATCTGAAAATAGTGAAAGTTTTACTTTTTCCTTTCCAATTTGCCTGCCTTTTATTTCTTTTTCTTGCCTAACTGCTCTGGCTAGAAGTTCCAGTACAATGTTGAATAGCATTGGTGACAGTGGTGACAGTGGTGACAAAGGTACTACACTAATGCAAAATGTCAACAATAGGGGGGTACATGGGAATGCTGTATTTTTTACATGACTTTTCTGTAAACTTATAACTTCTCTAATTAAAAAATTACAATAATTAAAAAATTATGCTATATGAAATAAACCAGTCACAAAGTACTACATATTTTATGATTCCATTTATAGGAAATGTAAATATAAATAAATTTATAGAGACAAAATTACATTAGTGGTTATGCAGGGCTGGGGAAGGATAGAGGGATTGAGAAGTGACTGCTATGGCGTATGGGCTTTTTCTTTGTGGAGTAATGAAAATGTTCTAAAATTGATGGTGGTGATGAACGCACAACTCTGTGATTATACTAAGAGCCACTGATTTTATACTTAGGATGGATTATATGGTATGTGACTATATCTCAAAACTGTTTTTAAGAAAAAGAATCTAAAAAGCTCTGCTCATTTCAATTTTCCACTATCATTCCAGAAATGATCTCCTGAATATCAAAACTGAAACTTTTCCCAGGAATGAGCCTAGACCTGGCATTGTGGGATTGAGAAAGCCTTCTTGACCAACAGAGGGAAAAGAAATGAAACAAAATAAATTTTCAGTGGCTGAGAGATTTCAAATGAAGTTGAGAAGTCATTCTGGAGGCTATTCTTATGCATTATTTAAGTATTCCTTTTTAGTGTCTAGTGTATTAAAATAGCCAAAAGGAAATACCTGCATATGTTGAACTATAATCCAGCAGACTTGATTCTTGATGATGTATATATCTATATAGCTTTTATTTTGTGACTATGTGATTGTGAAACCCTTGTGACTAACTCTTCGTTTACCCAGCGTATGGGCAAATGAGTAATAAAATAAAGACAAAAATATATATAAATAATAGCAGGGATAAGGAGAATGGGATGTTTTGAGTGTTCTTTTTTATTTTTATTTTTTCTTTATTTTGGAGTAATGAACATGTTCTAAAATTCATTGTGGTGATGAATGCACAACTATATGATGATACCATGAGTCACTGATTGTACGCTTTGGATGGATTAGATGGTGTGTGAATATATCTCAATAAAATTGCATTAAAAAAACTGAATCTTTCAAACTATTACATTTCACCATCTGGTTAACCTTATCAGTAAAGCACTAGAAAACAAATTCCACACATTACAATTTCATCCATTCTGCAGAGTTATCCTGATCATAAAGAGTTGTCAAAAACGGAGATAAATTATTATGGCAACAATAAATGGGCTACATTAACTGCATATGATTGAATTCAACTAGAAGAACTGCACTTATAATAAACCCGAACGTGTAACACGGGTGGTGCACATGCAGAATGGGAAATGCTGGCCATCCAGATCAATATTATCCAATGCAGCATAAGTCCTTTAAAAATATAAACACATACAAATAAATTGGAGTTTAAAAATAAGTATGCATGATCTGCAAGGGTATCTCAAAGTTCTATAAGACTTTTCCTACACTTCTCCAATGTTTCTGGATTAAATCAGATTTGATGCAAAAATTATCATGATCCTAGAAATGTGACAAAACTAACTCTCCCTTAAGTAACAGTAAGAACTCATGAAGATTGTAGACTAAACTAGATTTGGACCAAGAGTCCAAAGCACCATCCAAGCAGGGCCCTAGGAAATATTCACATTTCAGTTTGAAGAATTTATAAAATGGTCCCAGAAGATTTTATTGGGATTAAAGGGGAAGATACCACTCAACAATTCTGTAGCTTTTTCATATCTGCCTCTATCAGAAACAGGAAGGAGGTGGCTTTACAAGTAAAAGGTGGCACAAATCACATGTGTGATTAAAACTATTCTGGTGATAATACACAAGATCAGGTGCAAATGTGGTGATCAATAATCATGCTGTTCTTTAGAGAATGTAACCATTGTAGCTGTGGTTATGATTTTTGATAGTTCAAAAACTACCTTCGTGTTTCTCTACACACAATGAGAAATTAATTTGGATGTTTGGTCTACAAGAGTGTTCCTTGTCACTCCTAGCACGGTTTTTCCTCTCCTTCCCAGAGATTGCCAAGAAATTCCAAAATGCATTACCATGCAAATGTCTTGGGTGCCTTTACTACACATTTATATTGCAAGGTAATCAATAAATAATTATTTCAATATTTATTGGGATCTCAGAATAAGAAAAAAGATAGATTACACAAATTCATCTTCTGTGATTAATGGATTTTCCTGCAGAAGGCACACACTGATGGAGTAGGTCAGTATGCAGACTATATTACTGAATATTTCAACCCGGGTTGTAAATATAGTATCTGTTTCTCTTAGGGACTGTCACACTGAGTGCAGTATAAAAGGCAATAAATTTCAACAGATTAATTAACTCTTTGGTTACTGGGGCTGTGTGTCACCTATCCTGGCACCTAATAAAAATTCCTTTAATGCCAAGACATAAAGAAGGGCCTCTTTGGAAATGAGTTATTAACAGCATTTCGTGAATAGATGGAGAAATTGTAGCCGAGCCATTTAAGTGTCATAAAGTGCAGCAAAGGCTGCTGGAGGCCTCTGAGGGACGCCAGGCAATACCATAACAATCAAATCTGAGATGGAAGAGGGATTGAGCTGTCCACTCAGAATTTTTATATTGTCAAAGAGCAGCGAGGAAATAATGTGATCAAGAAGTGAATTAACCTTGTGTGTGAAAGAAAGGGGATGATCTGATGGAAAAGGCTGTAAAGTAAAAATCACTCCATAATGCCTACATTGCAGGCGAGCCATGAGGGGCTCCTAATGTCTGCGAGCTGTCAGAGAACAGATCCAGACCTCTCCGTCCTATAAACCAATTACCTGCATTCGTCTGTAATTGGAATACATTTATTCATGCTTTTTTAGTTCTTCGGGGTCTCCATGTTGTATATCTACAGAGCATTAATTCCTATAAATGTTCTATCTTTGCAGACTCTTGAAAACATGAAGACAGTCTTAGGTGAGAATTAACAACCAGGAAGAGAGAAAGAAAGTACTGTGTATGTAGCATTTTCTATTTCGCACCCTAGTATTTAATTTCACATCCTTGGCTGCCTCTGTTCAGATACTCTTTGGATGCTTTCTGATGCCTGTCTAGCTATCACACTTTGTATATTTTCATATTTGAAGGCAAGAGTTCTAGCAGGCAGAAAATAATAAGTATCAAATACTAGCAGTTTTTTACTAATGCTCAGATAACTGTCCTTATTTTCTCTCAAGTTACATCTCAATTGTGACAATTTTTTGACATTCTACATATAACAACAATTCAAAATGCATGTCAAAATAATAATATTTAAACCAATAATTTATCTCTGAAGACAGCACCTTTAGCCTAGTTCCTTAGTAGAACCAGACCAACAAATAGCTAGTAAGTACAGGTACATAACAGAATCTCCCATCTACCTACCAGAGAGCACACTGAATGCTTTACATAAATTAACATAGTAAATCTTGACATCAAGCTTATGTATTGGTGGGCACTATTATTAATAACTCCATTTTATAGATTAGAGAACCAGAGCACAGAGAGGCTAAGTAAATTCCCCAAGGTCACACAGCCGCTTTGAAACCCCAACAGTCTGTCTCTAGGAATCTGGGTTCTTGACCACTCTGTAAAATTGTCTCCCTAAAATACACTTAACAGATCCAAAATGCTGCTTAAATGACGATCCCCAAGTAGCCATACTCTACTAATCTTAAAATTACATAATATATCTGCATAAAGGAGTGTGTGGTTCTAGGGGCTTTTACTCTTTTGACTGGTCCTCCTTTCTCCTGCCTTATCAATCATTCTCTTTCTCTCTACTAGAAAGTTCCCATTAGCCGGCAGAAGAGCTGTAGTGTCTGCTGACCGGGACTTACTCCATCTCCTTTATCCTACATCCTCTTTGAGCTACCCATGCCCCTTCACAGCAAAATTTCTCTAAGGGGTTGTATCCACAGGCTCTCTCTAGTCCCTCATATCCTATTCATTCAGACTCTTGCCAACCTGCCTCCTTCCTTACCACTCCACAGAACTTCTCCTTGAAAAATGCTCCCCTCTGGGGCTCATGGGACCCCACTCTTTTCCGATGTTCCTCCCACCTCACTAGTCTTTAATCTGGGTCTTCTTTGCAGGCTTCTCTTCCTTTATCCAGCTTTTGGATTCCAGGTTCTTCAGACCCTGAACCAAGGCCTCCTCCTGTCATCTCTCATCCCCTCTGCTGTGGTGATGTCATCTATCATGGGCTCATCTACTGCCCATATTCTTGATAATTATGCTCATATTTTTATCCTTAAAGTTTTCACTCCAGATGTACATACACAGCTGCCTCCATAAAATCTCAATCTGGATGTCTTACAGACCTCTCCAGTTTAACATATACAAAATGAAACTCCTGATTCTCCACACCACTCCTGATCTTTCCCATCTTAAAAAGGAGATGGGAAAAAAAGGCACTACTTTCCATCCAGTTGCTTAAGCCAGAAATCTAGGTGTTATTCTTTATTCTCCCCTTTGACCTCCTGCTCCACAACCAATCCATCAGCATGTCCTATTTATTCTGTTTCCAAAGCATCTGCTGTCTCCATATCATTGGTGTAAGGGTGGACATTGTACCCCAATTCAGGCCAGTAAGAATGAAGGGAAATTTTTCCTGATCACTGAAAAGGAAATTAAAGAGGAAATGGATCTCTTGTCCAGGTGATCTCTGAAGATTTTGCTGCAACTTTGTGGCCAGGTGAGGAGATTCCAGGACCATGTTAAGGAGCACAGAGCAGAAAGTCAGAGAGCACCTGGTCTGCCACTGAGCCCAGAATTAACCAACCCTGAGTTGCCCTATCTCTAGATTTCTCCTCACTGTTTAACATACTTATAGTTAAGTCTTGTGCTACTTGCAGCCAAAAGCAACTAACCGACACATCCTTTCTCTATTAGTTATCTACTGCAGCATAGCATATTAGCTTCAAAACATGGTGGCTTTAAACAACAAACTTAATATCCCTCACAGTTTTGTGGGTCAAGAATTCAGGAGCAGCTTAGCTGAGTGGCCTTGGTTTGTGGCCTCTGATGGGGCTGTAGTTATGAAGTCAACCTGGGCTTGACTGGAGCAGAAGGATGCATTTCCAAAACAGTTCACTTGCATGGCTGGCAAATGGGGCTTGTTTTGGGAAGGAGGTTTAAGTTCCTTTCCCACATGGGATTCTCCCCAGGGTGCTGACTGTCCTCATGACATGGCAGCTGACTTTTCTGCTAGTGAGCAATCCACTAGTAAGCAATCCAAGCAGAAACTATTCTTTTCTGTGACACCATACCACTTCTGCCACATCCTATTCATTAGAAGGGACTCAAAAATTCCAGACCAGATTTAAGGGGAGGGAATTAGGATCAACCTTCTTAAAGAATTTTAAACCATCACCCATGGCTTCTGTCACTGCAGTCCAGTTCCAGTGGTCTTCTTTCAGTTCCTAGATCTTCCCAAACCCCTTTCAACCTCGGGACTTTTGCATGCATGAATAAGGCTATTTGGAATCCTCCTCCTCTGAGTTCCAGAGTTCCTCCTCTCCCTTTAGGCACCTCCTTTGGTTGGCCTTCTCTGAACATCTTTCCAAAGCAGACTACCTCAACCCAGTAGGCTCTGTCTTAGCCCCTGGTCTGTTTCTTTCATAATATTTTTCACAATGTATGATTATATGATTATTTTGTTTTAATTTAATTCCTCTCTTCTTTTTGTCTGCATTCACGCATTGGAAGTTATGTTTCATAATGGAAAGGGAAGCTATTTTCTGGTTTACTATTTATAGCACCAGTGTCTCACAGTGTCTGGGAGGCTGTAGGCACCCAAAATGTGAATGAATGAATGAATGAATTTTGAAAATGTGGGTAAATATCCATTAAATTTTTTGAAGAGCAACATTAGCACAACTATTCAGCACAACCATCTATGCTAATAGGTCTTTAGAAAGTTTAATATGGAAAGAGACATTATAGCTAACTTTTGAATATTTAAAGGACTATCGTTGGGAAAATTATTAAATTTCCTTATGATTCTTAAAGTACAGTTTAAATGAATTGTTAGAAATTATGGGAAAACAGAGTTTAGTTCAATAAGAGTAAGACTCTTTAAAAGATCAGAGGTATCTAAAAAAAAAATGAAGCCAACTGACTTATAAGATAGTAATCTTCTTATCATTCAAAGGGCTCAAATGCATACAGTAAAATTAACTGCAGTGTTATAGAAGAAATTCCTATCTTGGGGACTGACTGGAACAGATGACTCTAAATTTCAATTTTACATTCCAGCACTAAACTTAAAAAAATTATATGCATCACAAAATCTTACTAACACTTTTTGTAAGAAGTAATAAAGACTTAAACATCCATCAGAAAAAGTTTCTCTCTATGCTGTCATGCTTTTAGAGATTCTGATAATGCACAAAATGAATTTTTTTTATTTTGTAGAATTTCCCTCAACTGGGATTTTTTAATTCAGTTTATTGAGATATATTCACATACCATACAGTCATCTACAGTGTACAATCAAGTGTTCACAGTACCATCATATAGTTGTGCATTCATCACCCTCAATCAATTTTTGAACATTTTCCTTACTCCAAAAAGAATAAAAATAAGAATAAAAATAAAAGTAAAAAGAAGACCCAAAGCATTCCATTCCACCCTATTTTTCATTTAGTTTTTGTCCCCATTTTTCTACTATTCTGTCCATACACTGGATAAAGTGAGTGTGAGCCACAAGATTTCCACAATCACACAGTCACACCATGTAAGCTACATAGTTATTTAATCATCTTCAAGAATCAAGACTACTGGGTTGCATTTCCAGTTTCAGGTATTTCCTTCCAGCTATTCCAATACACTAAAAACTAAAAAGGGTTATCTATATATAGCATAAGAATGCCCTCAAGAGTGACTTCTCAACTCCATTTGAAATCTCTCAGCCACTGAAACTTTATTTTGTTTCATTTCACTTCCCCCTTTTGGTCAAGAAGATTTTCTCAATCCTCTGATGCCAGGTCCAGGCTCATCCCTGGGAGTCATGTCCCATGTTGCCAGGGAGATTTACACCTCTGGGAGTCATGTCCCACATAGGGGGTAGGGCAGTGAGTTCACCTGCCAAGTGGGCTTAAGAGAAAGAGGTCACATCTGAGCAACAAAGAGATTCTCTGGGGAGACTCTTAGGCACAGTTATAAGTAGGCTTAGCCTCTTCTTTGCAGTAGCAGGCTTCATAAGGGCAAGCCCCAAAATCAAGGGCTCAGCCTACTAAATTGTCAGTCCTTACTGTTTGTGAAAATATCAGTAATAACTCAGGTGGGGAAGTCCAACAGTTCCGCATTTTTCCCCAGTTCCTCAGAGGGGCTCTGCAAATATATTTTTATTCTCTGCGCAAATTACTTTGGGATGTATTGGGATTTTGCACTAACCTGTACAATCCTACAAGATTTCACTTCCTATTCAAAGTTCCATGTAATTATGGTATTTCAACAAACTACAAGTGAAATTGTTTAGTGTGCTGCAAAAAATATATAGATCCTGCACCAAAGATCTCTTCCCTTGGTCTCACACAGAAGTTGAAGTTTTAAAACACAGTCAATAATGTCCTCTACTCTTTGGCCTGATTTGCCTTAGTCCTAATCAGATCCATTTCATTCAAATCCCTAATTGAAGTCCGAACTCTTTTTCAGCATTTTTAACAGTTGCTGCATGAGGTAATACTGATATTCATAGCTGACGAGCTCTAGCTCTGAGTTTCAGATGTCACACAGATACCCAAAGTTCCAGAGATTGACCAGGTTATACACAAAGAGCTCAGCATCTCAGAATTTGGAGATAACCATTACAACTCAGGAACAGATGTGACTGCTGTAAGAGCTTACAATCTAGGACCATTACAATAAGTGTTCCTCTGATAAGCTGTGCTCTAAGATTCAAATCTCAGAGTTTACACATTATAGTTAGTCCATATTAGTGAGGCATTATAATGTTTGTCTTTTCATTTCTGGTTATACTTCACTCAAAATGTCCTCAAGATCCATTCACCTAGTCGCATGTCTCACAGTTTCATTCCTTCTTGCAGCTGCTCAATATTCTATTGTATGCATACACCACAGTTCACCAGTAGATGTACCCTTAGGCCGCCTCCATCCATTGCAAATCATGAAAACTGCCACCATAAACACTAGTGTGCAATTGTCCATTCATGTCCCTGCTCTCAGATCTTCCAAGTATATACCCCACAATGAGGTTGCAGACCTTAGGGCACCCACATACTTAGCTTCTTGTGGAACCACCACACTGTCCTCCAGATAGGCTACATCATTCTACTTCCCCACCAACAGTAAATAGCTACATCCCTCTCTTCCTGTTTTCTCCAGCACTTGTATTCCTCTGTTTATATTTTTCCCTGCAATTTTATAGAGATAGATTCACATACCATACAATCATCCCAGTGTACAATCGATCGTTCACAGTATCATCATATAGTTGTGCATTCATTACCACAGTCAGCACTTGAACATATTCATTACTCCAAAAAAAAATTTTTTTAATAATAAAAAAGATAAAAAAATTAAAATACAATAAAATACAATAATAAGGTCAGACAACAACACCACTACCAGGAATCCCATACTGCTCCCTTATATCTCCCCCCTCACAGAAATTTAGCTTTGGTATATTGCCTTTGTTACATTTAATGGAAGTATATTACAATGTTACTGCTAACCATAGACTCCAGTTTACACTGATTATATTCTTTCCCCAATACCATCAGTTTTTCGTGCTTCAGTCCCTCCCACACCAGACGCGTCTGAATTTTTTCTTAAAGTTTGTTTTTCTGATAAGAAATATAGCATGTTTATTCAAAAACTGAAATACTATAATATATTCATGCCATAGAGATATTGATCTCAAATTTAAAGAGATTTTAATTGAATGTTTCACTGTGAGACATATTTTCTAATTTTTTTTTGTTGTTTCTGGAAAACTTAAACTAAACATTAGCTTTAGTTTCTACCCCTAGAATAAATCAATCTTTCAAATATTGCACAAAGGGGAAAAATAATTCCTTAAAAAATAACAATACTACTATGTTCTAGTTTGCTAATGCTACTAGAATGCAAAACACCAGAGATGCACTGGCTTTTATAAAAGGGGGTTTATTTCGTTACACAGTTACAGTCTTAAGACCATGAAGTGTCTAAGGTAACACATCAGCAATCGGGTACCTTCACTGGAGGATGGCCAATGGTGTCTGGAAAACCTCTGTTAACTGGGAAGGCACATGGCTGGCATCTGCTCCAAAGTTCTGGTTTCAAAACGGCTTTCTCCCAGGATGCTCCTCTCTAGGCTGCAGTTCCTCAAAAACGCCACTCTTAGTTCCTCTTGGGGTGTTTGTCCTCTTTTAGCTTCTCAGGAGCAAGAGTCTGCCTTCAACGGCTGTCTTCAAACTGTCTCTCATCTGCAGCTACCTCTCAGCTTCTGTGCATTCTTCAAAGTGTCCCTCTTGCTATAGCTCCTCTTCAAAATGTCACTCTCAGCTGCACTGAGTTCCTTCTGTTTGTCAGCTCATTTATATGGCTCCAGTGATTTAATTTAGACCCACCCTAAATGGGTTGGGTAACACCTTCATGGAAATTATCCAATCAGAGTCATCACCCACAGTTGGGTGGGGTGCATCTCCATGGAAACATTCAAAGAATTACAATCTAATCAACACTGATACCTCCACCCACACAAGATTACATCAAAGATAATGGTGTTTTGGGGGACATAATACATTCAAACCAGCACATCTTATAATAAATAATCATAAGTATATTAATTATTTCTTATTCAAGTATTTGTCTAAAATTTCCCAAATACACACAAATGGTAAATTTCAGTATTTAAATCAATCACTAGTAGATGCAGAAAACATTCCACTCAGGTTCCATATTCAAACATAATTATGAATAATAAAAGACTGTGATAATTAAGTGTTAGATTGTATGGACCATCGATTTGAATCAGAGAGAGAAAATATTAAAGTATTTGAAACAGAGAGAGAAAGACACAGTAATGAGGGATACAGAAGCAGATCCCAAATTTGAAGAATTGTAGAATTTGGAGAAAAGAATACAGTTAGACTGGTGAACCAAATTGAGTGACAGCTCAAAAGGAGTAGTAGTATTAGTGGTAACACTTCTACTAACAATGAACTTTATAAATATTCCTGTAGGACTTGATGCAATTAGCCTTGACTGATCTAATGATTTATTCATGCATTCAACAAATACTTATTTGCACAAGATCCTGTGATAGGATGATAGCCAATTTCCAGATGTATTAGACATCAACCCTGCCCTCAAGCATCTTGGTGGAGGGCGTGTGTCACCTCTCCTTAAAGTCATAAAACAGAATTACAAGACTTCATAAAAAACGAACAGTTCAAGACAAGTCAGCCCTGAAAAAGGCTCCCTAAATATGCACTAAGTTCTAGATGTTCCTAACGGGGAAAACTGTCTCCACTTGGACTATTTCCTTCAGCAGAGAAATGATGCTGTTTAGGTTTAAAATGTTTCATGCATCTTTCTGTTATTTTTATGCAAAAATAACACTTTTATTATTTCTATTATACTTATTTATGAGCATGAGAGTTGCTGTTGGCACTGCTGGATCTCTGATCTCTCTATATTGCTCTTTGTATAGAGAATTGCAAGACTGAGAAGGAGCAGCAGGAGGCCCAAGGCTTGGCGAGGCCTTCTAAGGGGCACTGTCTGGAAGAGAGCATCTAGGAATGAGCCAAGTCCTAGTGGTCACCTCGTTCATGTCTACAGTACAGGGATCCCTTGAATAACATCCCAGAATGGTCACTGTAGTCTCTGCTTGGGCAGGTCATGAGACAGTCCATTTCATTTTGCAAATAAAACATTTTTATTTGCAAAATAAAATTTTGTTATGAATAACAAATAAAACATTTTCTAATTGTTTGAAAGTTGCTATGTTTAAAGTCAGGGCAATGAGAAATGATGTACTATATTTCTCAGTTTAGTTCTAGTTTTGTCTTCCAGAGCTACGAAGTCTAATTCCTTTTTATATAGCAGACATTTAATTATTTGAGGACAATAATTTCATGCTCATTTCTTTCAATTATTCCTCATTATGTTATAGTTTCCAAACCCTTGAATAACATAGTCACTCTGTTCTGCATAAAAATTTTTGTTTGGAGGCCAAACAAAACACTTGCCCACAAACACTTGGCCTCTGCTTCTCCCCTCCCCAATCAAACTGAAAGAAACAGTTAATCATATTGAACATGTGATAAATAAATGCATGATGACTGAATAAACCAAAAATACTCACATAGTATAAATACACACATACATGAATAGAATGTAAATCTAATAACTATAAATAAAATAGAAATCAACATGAGTGAACCAAAAAAGACGTTATACATTTTACATAGTCCAAGCCCTTATTTTGGCTGAATCTAGTTTGTTCAACTATAAAACCTAGAAATATAAATAAACTATATTGTGGTGCTTTCTTTTACCTATGAGTTTGACAACAATTAAGTAGTCTGTCAATACCACATTGCGGTGTAGAGAAAGAGGTACTCTCATACACTGCATATGCATTGGGGTGGGGAATAAATATCTATCAAAATTACTAATGCACACACACTTTGACCCACAACTGCATTTCTAGGAATTCGTTCTACAGATATACTTGCACATATGAGAAATGACACATGTAAGAGTGTATTCATTGCAGCATTGTTTGTAATCTTAAAAGATTAAAAACAATCTAAATGTCTACCAATGCAGTAAGGGTTATATAAGTTATGGTATACCCATATGATGAAATATTATGCAGCTATAAATAAGAATTAGGAAGCTCCTTGTTGTTTTGGAACAATCTCTAAGAAATATCATTAGACGAGAAAAGGAAGATGCAGAAAATTAGATATTATACTACTACATGAAGTTTTCTTTTCTCCTTATGCACATAAAATTGTTGGAAGTATATTAAAGATACTGGTAACACTGGTTGCCTTAATAGTGGGGAATTGGGTGAATGAGGCCAGGGTTATGTGATTGACTTTTGATTACATACACTTCTGTAACTTTTGAATTTTTAACTATGTAGATATATTCTGTATTCATACATAACATTAAAACTTAGAGAAGACAATAAAAATTTATATATATATAAAATAATTAAACGAGGAATCCCATAAATAACAGAATAAAACATGTCTGGGGAATGCCCATTTTAGCAAGATCAGCAACTAATGTGGCAATGATCTGATGAGATTAATAACCATAAATACATTTTAAAGGATATAGCCTTCAGGTTGTACTGTTTGTTTCATGAACAGTCATTAAAAAAAAAACCTTTCTCGCACTGTGGAGTTTCAGAATGTGACTGAATGACCATAAAATACTCCAGTTATCCTCAATAAGTCACACACCAATGGAAATACAGCACCTCACATGTCCATGGCAAACCCAGGCATACTAGGAATTTGTAATCCAGCATAATCCAATAATTGGTTTAGAAATAATTCTGTCAACCAAATTTATTTCAGAACAATTGTATCACATAATTACCAACACCAACCATATCAAGTTATAAGCAAAAGTCATTAAGAGTCATTAAAAATTCTCTATTCCCACTCCTTCATATACAAATCCATTCATACAGCACACATTCACTGAGTGCCCCCTCTATGGCAAGCCCTGTATTAGACAGTGAGGAAAAACATAGAGCACGGGCACTGCCTTGTAAGAGCTCCACAGTCCATTAAAGTACGGGGCGGGGCGGGGGGGGGGAGGGAAATGTGCAAAACACTGCAATGATCACTTTCATAGCAGCAAACAAAAGTAGAAGTAAGAATTGTGGTGGCCAAGTGTGGAAATTGTTAAATACTTGTCAAAGGGAGGGAATGGAGAGGGATCTTCAGGAAGATATGACTTCTCACTGTCGCAGAGCTTGCTAGAGGTAGAGCTTTCGTTAGAATCCAGAGCTCTGGATTCCCAAGTAGCATATGTTTTGCTACACAGTTTCCTAACAACCCATCAAAGGGTATCAATACTATAGCAATAGCACACATGCACATGAGATTTTATTTAAGCAGTGTCTTGCTAACAATTAACTACTTTAAAGAATGAAGATCTTCTAAACAACTCTAATCTTATACCTAAAGCATTTAACCCTCATACAGTAGTGCAGCATGAGATGTGAGTCTGTGTGTACTTGTTGTAGTTTCACATAGAAGTTAATAGATATCCATAGCTAGTGATAAATGTTATTTCAAAGCAACAAGTCCAATTGAATTTATTTACAATCACTTTAGTGCATTAACTAACCAGCTGTCAGCCTATGTTATTACAAAACTATTATCCCAGGAGGATAGTTAGATTGGAACCAAGGGTGAATCTTTTCATTACCTCCTTCTCTCTTTTTTTGAACAGTGTGTTTCAGAGAGATTACCTGGCTTAATGAGGCTAATTCACTACAAAACTGAGATGGCTACTTAGATTGTCCAAATATGCTATCCTTTTCAAACATGTACAAAGCCATTATAACTTCTCATGCTATGTTTGATAGGTAAGGAGTAAAGTACTTGAGCACACCAAATGCCAATTACCAACAGGTAGAGAAAGACCAAGTTAGACAATGTAATAGATAACTCGTCCAAACTGAAAACACTGTGGAAATCTATTGACTTGAAGGAATAATGAGGTTACATTCATGTCTCAGAGTCAATGCAACCATAGTGGTTAATGATTAGTGGATACTGCCATCCAAAGCATCTTTAACAAGAAAGTGCAGCTTGCGCACAACTCTTGGTTTTCTCAAAGCTCCCATCAATGGCCTTTAAAATACTTTGAATATTATTTGTTAAAGTGAAGTACACTTCATCTCCCCAGAATCAGATGTTTTACACAAAGATATATGTGGCAGGAGGATCTTGGAAATACAATGTTTAAGTGCACAGTGGTGCCAGCTAGGCTAATTCCCCAGTCCCTTGGCTATTTATGCTTCCAAACAAGTGAATGGAATTTCTGTAGTTTCATAAGCCTGAAAAACACACTGTTTTTATCCATTACTTTTAGCCACCTTAAGACAAAAAAAAAATGTTGAAAATAGTACAGTAAAGGAGAACACCCTTTTCCACATCATAGCACACTAATGTGGAATAAACCAAAATGCTACCATTTTGCCCCCAAGCTATATTGGTCTCAATAGCCTTCTCTTTCCTGATGAATCCAATGGACAGTTGTTACAGGAAGATATATTAAGTATATTTTCCTTCCATATTAGCTCTACTGCAGATAATTCTAAATGTGCAAATGAATGAAAACTAGCAATAGTATTTCCAAAAGAAATTACATAGCTGTTAAAACCTAAAGACATAAAAAATAATCACACACAATGTAATGTGGAAAACAGAAAAAGGAGATACATTTATATGACTAAAGAAACAAAAAGTTCACTTTATGGGAAACTATTGTGATGAAATCAAACTAAGAGCAGCTGAATCATGATCACATATTATTTAATGGTGATAAAAAACAATTCTACGAACTTCAGAGGTGGGGAGAGGGGTTGAAAAAAGGTTTTATGGAGAAAGAAACTTCAGATAGTTGCTTTAAATTCGACACTCATGGTAGCAATTTATGAACTTGATAATACCATCAACAATAACCTTGAACAATAACAGAGTAACTAATCCAGTAGAAACATACTGAATTTTGATGATATGGGGTCAACAGGATGACAATCAAAAATATAATAGACATGATTCAAAAAAGAAACAATACATGGTAAACACAGCTGAGTGACAAATTTCTTACATAAAAAAGGCAAACTCTTGGTTTTAGGATTAATTCAAGCGCTGATTAATTTAGGATTAATTCAAGTGCTGAGAAAAACCTTCATCACATTAAACCTCATTCTTTTACATTTCTCTTTCTTCTGATAAGAATAACAAGGATACATAAGAATATCTTAGACAGGTACCTACAAAGAAATGAATCATAATACTTTTAATACAATAAAGGAAATTAGAGGTACTCAGTCATTAGTAACACAAATGACTCATCTTAAAAAAGTGAATTCATTTTTAGGGGTATTAATTTATCATTATAGTTCCAGTTTACAAGCTTTAGCTTATAAGCCAAAAGAAGTAATCATTTCCTTAAACCTTTTATCCAAATATCTTAAAAGAGTAAAAGCAAGAGCCACACCATATACCTCTTCAGACTTCATTTAATTGTGTTTATTCAACTGTAGAAAACAAATTTCTAGACAACAGGGAAAATAGAAATAAATACCTATCTTTCCATCATGAACTAGTCCAATATTATCTAAAAACAGAAATAGATTAAATTCTCTCCTACTTCTTTCTTTGTCTCTTTAAAGAGCAAAAATACAATATTTTGAAAGCAGTTTTTATATCAATTAAATATAAGGATATTTTTTGTATACATTATATATTATGATTTAATGTGTCTATATAGTACACAATTATTTTCTCTGAAAAGTTTCAGAATGAATTTCACATATTGATTTGCATTTGTATATATTTGTTAGGATTAAATATAGCAAATTGCTTTTTACCGCAACTATAATTAACTAACAATTGGTATGATACTCCCAATATCAGCCTAATAATATAAAAAAATCTTTCACCTTATTTATTACATGTCATCAAAAAAGTTGTAAAATAATGAACTATAATGCATTTTATAGCCAAATGAAAGCTTTCGATACTACATATAAATTTGGACTTTATTCAATTGTATAAATGAATCGAAACTTACGATTTCCCTAAAAGCATCTTAAGTGAAATTTGTTGATAGTGATTTCTTTCTAATAATTCTCCCCTTTGAATAGATACAAGATTGATTCGCCTAATGCTAGTTTATGTTAAATAGCAGCAGTTTTATTCCAAAGATGTATAGTAGCCATCTAATCTCCTCTGTACTACTGTTTCCTAAAACTCCAATATGGGCCTTGAAGTTGTACAGTGTTCTGATCTGGCCCACCTACTATATAAAAAATTGTCCTTTCATTTAATCGCTCAAGAACCATTTCTGTTGGATTCATTTGAAAATATAAAATAACCACTCTTAAACAGGACTTTCAGTTTAACTTGCTTTGAAATTATATACTTCCAGCTGTTGAATGGTCACAATCTGTATTCAGAAAGTATATGAGCAAAACAACAACAAAACTCCACAATAGTACCTTACGTCTTTCATGTGGTCAATGAAGCATATTTCTCACAGGAAACAAAGCAAGCTAGAAGACACTGGAGCAATGTCTTTAAAGCACTGAAAGAAAAAAATCTGTCATCCTAAAATTCAATATCCAACAAACACATCTTTCAAAAATTAAAACCTCATACACCTATTTTTAAATGACTAAAACTGAAAAGACTGACCATACAAAGCACTGGCTAGGATGGGGAGCAACTGGAACTCTCACCCACTGCTGGTGGGAATGTATAATGATACAACCACTTTGGAAAACAGGTTAGCAGTGTCTTAAGGAGTTAAACATACTCCATTCTACTGTTAGCCATTTCCCCAAGAGAAATGAAAAAACATTACTACACAAAGATGTGTATATTAATGTCCACAGCACCTCTAGATGTAACAGCTAAAATCTGGAAACAACCCAAATGTACATTCACAGGTGAAACAATAAATTGTGGTATATATATGTAAGGGATTATTACTCAGCAATAAAAAGGAATGAACTACTGATAAACACAACATGGATGAATCTCAAAATAATTTTGTTGAATGGGAAAAAGATGGCAGACAGAAAAGAGTATATACCATACAAGTCCATTTACTAAAAATTCTAGAAAAGTCAAACCAATTTATTGTGACAGAAAGCATCAGTGGTTGCCTGCAGATGTCCATAGCTAGTGACAAATGCTATCAGTACAGGCTGGGACAGGTGGGAGAGAGGGACTTTATTAGGGGCTGGAGAAACTTTAGGGGTGAGAAATATCTTCGTTATCTTGATTGTGGCAATGGTTTTACGGATATATATATATAAAAATCAAAACTTATCAAATTTTACACTTTAAATGTGTGCAGTTTATGTCAATTATGCCTCAATAAAGCTGTTAAAAAGTGTATCATCAAACTTAAATAGGTTGTGGTTTTTAATTGCTTTTCTCTTGCTTTATAATTGTAAATTACTCTGAGTTCATCCTTGTCATTATTAATTTTATTGCTGTAGGTCTGTTTTAGCCCTACTACATGTAATAATGGACATTTTCATCTCAGTATGTGTGGGCTAAAATTTTCAAATGATAACGTGAGTGTACATATGCATTGCAATTCAAATATTAATCATACATATCCATAGCTAAATCAAATCCTCCAGAAATGTGTTTGTGTAGTGATCCTTCATTTTCACCATGAATTTCCTCAGTCACTGTATAAGGCACGAATAGATATGGTAGGTAAGCTAACAGCTCTTTTCTCCACTGTAAGTAGGAGGTGGTCACCCATGTTTGAGAACCTTTCTCCTAGACCTAGGGAACAGCTAGAAGAAATGAGGACGCTTCACATATTGTGTGGCTGAGGACCATGAGCTTGCGAGGGAATCAGGATCAGATCCTAGAAAGCTTCCAAGCTATGCTAAGAACAAAGTAAACCATGTGAGCTAAAGGCAGTAACGTGGAGACAAGGGAGGGAGAAAACAAGCTGAATAAACTGAAGAAGTGGACACCAAAAATTCAGAAGTTGGGAGATGTCTCCAGATTCTTGAGTTTGTTAAAAACCAGGATAAGGAAATTGAACTTCCCCCCACTGGTAATGGGAATTCATTTACACTTTTAAATCCTTATGTGGGAGATAGAACACTAAGATGACTCCAATGACCTAAACTTGCTCTTAAGTATGGGCAAACCTGTGAATATGATGCGGTATCACACTTCCATGATTAAATTGCATTACGTGCCAAAAAGGATTTTGCAGGTATCATTAAGGTAACTAATCAGTTGATTTTGAAAGAGCAATCTCTCTCAAAAGGGAGATTACCCTGGTGGGCCTGACCAAATCATACAAGTTCTTTAAATCTGGAACTAGAGGTCATAGACACAGCAAGTCAGGGATTCAAAGCACAAGATAGAGGGGGGATGCATGGCAAGGATTGTAGGTGCTGAGAGCAGTCCCTGCCTCATAGCCTTCAAGGAAAGGGGGACCTCAGCCCTATAGCTGCAAGGAGTTGCATTTTACCAAAAACCTAAATGAGCTTGGAGGAGGACTCTAAGCTCCAGACAAAGCCACAGCCTTAGCCAACACCTTGAGCAGAGAACTAGGCTGTACATATCTGGATTTCTGACCTACAAAATGGCAAGCTAATAAATGGGTGCTGTTCTAAGCTGCTGGGTTTACTGCAGAAAACTAATACACATGGTAAAACTATGATGAAAGAAGTATTATGGAAATATCAATATTCATCGCACAGCAATTTGTAGGATGGGGGAAGTTAGGTGTAGCAGATGCTCTTGGTGTCTCATTTGTCTTAGCACTCCCCATTCCAGTACCCGACCATAGTATTGAACAAGTAAAAACTATGTGCTAGGCCTCTGTGCTGCTGGGAGCTGGCCTGGCATTCACAGCTAGGCTGGGGGTCTCTCCTTTCAAACATAAAACAGTTTCATAAAACACCAACATCAGAAAGGCTACTCTTGACCATGAGGGATCAGGACAAAAACAAGCCCACTCTGTAATCATGTCTGAACACAGACAAAAACAAGAACATGATCCAAACCCCCAAAATGGTCAAACATTCCCCTATCCTGGCTAATATTAGTGACAGCTGCTTCTTTACCAATCCAGCTTTAGGCTCCCTTTTTTTTTTAACTTTTTTTTTTTATTAAATTCAGTTTTATTGAAATACATTCACACAGCGTACAGTCATCCATGGTATACAATCCACTGTCCACAGTATGATAACATAGTTATGCGTTCATCACCACAATCTATCTCTGAACATTTTCCTTAGATCAGAAAGAACCAGAACAAGAACAAAAAATAAAAATGAAAAAAGAACACCCAAATCATCCCCCCATCCCACCCCATTTGTCCTTTAGTTTTTTTTTATTTTATTTATTTATTTTTTTATTAAATTCAGTTTTATTGAAATACATTCACACACCATACAATCATCCATGATATACAATCCACTGTCCACAGTATGATAACATAGTTATGCGTTCATCACCACAATCTATCTCTGAACATTTTCCTTACATCAGAAAGAACCAGAACAAGAATAAAAAACAAAAGTGAAAAAAGAACACCCAAATCATCCCCCCATCCCACCCCATTTGTCCTTTAGTTTTTATCCCCATTTTTCTACTCATCCATACACTAGATAAATCACACTGTCACCCCTTGTAATCTACATTATTATATAACTGTCTTCAGGAGTCCAGACTGCTGGGTTGGAGTTTGGTAGTTTCAGGTATTTACTTCTAGCTATTCCAATACATTAAAACCTAAGAGGTGTTATCTATATATTTAGCTTCCCTTTTGCTGTCTCCTCCTTCTAGATAAGAATTGCCAAGATACCCATTCATACAGTGATCTCTGTTTCCCAAGTGCAGACAATCCCAGAGGAAATTCTGCTTTCTTGAACCCTCCCCCAAATGACCTAACAGAAGCACTAATCTGGTAAGAACTCCTTTCTTATACTCTGTTTCTGAGATGCCCCACCTTTATCCCATAGGGCAGGTACCCTCTCATTGCTCAACTACAGGTGTGTTTCTGGTCATTTCTGGCTGGACTGTAAACCCAGTATCCCACTGAAGTCTCTGCCAGAGTGTGTTCTCTTGGCTTTGCTTGCTGGCTTGGAGAAGGCTGGGAAATTAACAGCCTTAAGCTAAATGCTCATCCAGGAATTGGAAGATAAATATCCAAGCTTCCTCTCCCCATTAGGGAAATAACTCTGGGTATATCTAGCAAGCACTTTGACCAAAGCATAGGTGAGACGTTAGCTGTGCAGGTATAGATGCAGGTGACAAGGTTGTAGCCATTAAATTGAACTTCTTTTCTGAAAGGAATATATACAAAAGAGCTGGGAGACCAAATCTGAAACATTGAACATTTAGAGGAAGAAGGAAGACGACAAAAAAGGGACAAACCAAAAAGGTGAAAGAGGTAGGAGACCTGGGAAGTACAGAATTATAGAAGAGAGTTTCAAACAGGAGCTGGTTTTCAGTAGTAGTAACTTGTGGCACATGAGATGGAAAGAAGAGGAAAAAAAATCAGCCATGATAAAAATATTTAGGATGAAAAAGTACAGTCATAAATCCTCCAAGAATTATTTTGCAGTAGAGGGGGAGAGAGATGCTTATCTTGCATAAAACAGGTCTTAGCAGCTTTCCCACCCACTTGCTCCTACATCCCCGGGAGCACTCTCTATTTTTACCCCACACTAACCTGGCCACAGAATTTAGCACTTCTTCAAGTTCACCTAAAATAATTCACCTGCATGGCGGCATGACTTACTGAAGCTTTATAAGGAGACAAAGGAATGGTATTAGAACTTACATCCCATGTACACTAACTTAAAAATTCCCATTAGATACTTACATTCTCCCCAAAGTCCTTTCTCAGCCATACCACACAACTGGCCCTCTTTTTCCTTCCTTTCTCCATGCAGGTTTGATCTGTGCTCCTGGATTTTCTCTAGCATTTAAAATGGTTTCCCTTCAAATATATCATGAGAATTAATCGAAGTGCTCCATGACTGTGCTGTCTAATACAGGAGCCAGAAGTCACATGTGCTATTATTTGAAATGTGGTTACTCTGCATTGAGATGTGCTGTAAGTGTGATCACACTTTTATACAAGACTTTGAATTAAAAAATGGAAAATATCTCAGTAATTTTATATTGATTATATGCTGAAATGATAATAGTTTGGATATATTGATTTAAATAAAACATATTATTAAAATTAATGTCACTTGTTTCTTTTTACTTTTTAAAAGTAGCTAGCAGAAAACTTAAAATTGCATATGTGACTTACATTATATTTCTATTGGATAGCACTGCTCTAAGAAAGGAAAGAAATTTCATGTTAACAGGACCCCCAAAGAAACAATCTCCTAAGAGGCTTATGGACTTACTTCTTACAAAAAAAAAAAAAATTGTTTTGGTTTCCAAAGAAATTCTCAAACCAGCTGCTAAATGAGTATTTCTCCATCTCATTTCATATGCTACCTCTTTATATAGAACTTTGCACTGAAGAAATTATTAATGCTGGGAGAGAAGGGGAGTGGGGACTGGTGTCCACAAGTGGTCCAGCCCTGTAAACTTTGATGCATTTAGGAGAGAGCCAGTTGTAGTGAGAAAAGCCTATGGCCTTGGAAGTTGTTCGATTTGCTAATGCTGCCATTTTGCAAAACATCAGAAATGGATTGGCTTTTATAAAGGGGGTTTATTTGGTTACAAAGTTACAGTCTTAAGGCCATAAAGTGTCCAAGGTAAGGTATCAACAATAGGGTACCTTCACTGAAGGATGGCCAATGGCATCCAGAAAACCTCTGTTAGCTGGAAGGCACATGGCTGGCGTCTGCTCTGAAGTTCTGGTTTCAAACTGGCTTTCTCCCAGGACATTTTTCTCTTAGTTTCTCCCAGGCAAACACTGGACTAGTGAAAGTCTGCTTTCAATGGCCATCTTCAAAATGTGTCTCTGCTGCACCAACTCTGAGTTCCTTCTGTTTGTCAGCTCTTTTCTATGGCTCCAGTGATTTAATTCAGACGAACCCTGAATGGGTGGGGTTAACACCTCCATGGAAATTATCCAATCAAATGTCTGGTCCACAGCTGATTGAGTCACGTCTCCATGGAAACACTCAATCTAAAGGTTCCAACCTGATCAACACTAATACATCTGCCTTCACAAGACTGCATTAAAGAACATGGCTTTTTCAGGGGGACATAATATATCCAAACTGGCAGAGAAGTTAACCAGCCTGCAGGAGAATTGACTCTATAACCACAGCCTCATTGACATAGTCCATAGCTCTTATCACATCCTACAGATAATTCCCTTATCATTAGCACCAATCATGTTGTAATTACTTGTGTAATTAATTGTCTATACCACCAGACTGTGAGTTTGATCAGGGCAAGGATCCACATCTGTCTTGTTCATCAGCACATCCACAATGCCTACGAGCATGGACAGTAAGTGCTCAATAAATATTTAGTAAATTAATGTTTAGCAAAATTGTATTAACTAATCTTTCTCTCCAGTGCATAGGGAACCACACATCTACCAATGAACTGCCTGGTTTGAAAATGCTGTTTAAGTTATCCTTTAGAGCAGATAGAAAAGAGGTAAGTGATTGTGGTGGCTTGGAGTTATGCATGGCAGAATTCTTAAGCTTAATCCATTCCCACGGGTAGGAATCCCTTGTAAGTAGAACCTTTGTAGCTCTGGCTACACCAACCACTTTGCAGTTCCAGGCATACTGTCATGTCAGGGTCTCTGCATTGGTTACGTAGAAACCTCTTTCCCAGGAACATACATGGTTCAGTCCTTCAACTTCCTTAAGTCAATTTTCCTAACTGCAATGTTTCCCATCTTCCACCCCAGCCCTAGAAATCCCTGGAACTATTTTCCCTTCTTTAGTTTTCTCTGTAATACTTATCACTTTCTAAAATTCCAAATCACTTAACTTATTGTCTGTCTTCTCCAATTAGAATACCAGTTCCATGAGAGTTATCTACAACACATACTAGTGCTCAGCTTATTGTAAATACTGAATAAATATGTACTGAAACAAAGAAAGACAAGAAGGAGAGAAGGAAGGAAGGAAGGAAGGAAGGAAGGAAGGAGAATGGAAGGAAGAGAAGGGAAGGGAAAGGAAGGGAAAGCAAGAGAGAGAGGGAGGGAAGAAGAATGAATCAATACAGGTGTCCTACTTTGGTTTCACCTGAAAACAGAGCCTAAAACAAGGACTTGATTATAGGTAGCACATTTTGGAGGTGATCTGAGGACAATGAAGGAAGGGAACAGGGAGAGTGAGACACTGGAGAATAAAAAGGCAGATAATGTTTTTTTTTTTAATTTCATTTTATTGAGATATATTCACATACCATACAATCATCCATGGTGTACAATCAACTGTTCACAGTGCCATCATATAGTTGTGCATTCATCATCCCAATCTATTTTTGAACATTTATTTGTTATTCTTATTCCGATTCTTTCTGGTGTAAGGAAAATGTTCAGATAATGTTGTTTTAACACCATAGCTGGGTCACAGGGATTTGATCCCCAGGAAATCCTGAGAAGCATAGGAGAATGACCCCCAAAATTGTCCTCCTGGGGGATGGAAGGCAAGAGCACTTATCCATAGGTCCCCATCTGCCATTGATGGATCATTGCCTGGGGGTGTTAACTCACACACCCCACCCCACTTCTCACGGGACAGCTGCATGTGTGTATGCATGTGTGTGTGCATGCATGTGTGCGTGTGTGTGCTGTGTGGACAATGAATTCCTGCAGGCCTCAGTATCACCAGAAAAGCCCAGAAGCAGAAAGGAAAAACATATGAAAGCTTGAGGCAAGTTGCAGTCTGCAAGTAGTGATTGGGAAGAACTCTTCATCCCAGCCACAGAGGTGAGGTTGAGGGGATGCAAACTCGTAAGATTTACTACACAAGGGTTAGTAGAATCAGCTAGAGATACTGCTGCTGCAGCTTGTCCTGAGGCTGTAGTTGATAGGCATCTTTTCCCTCATCTACTACCCATTCAAGATTTATCTCACATTTGGTCTGGGTTGCTTACCTAGTGGGATGACTGAGATGTCTGAGTAGTAAGTTGGTTTGCTCTTTGAGGTCATGGTTACTGCAACTGCCCATTCGCCATTATCACTTGACATGGAAATACCAAGTGAATCCCCTAGTCTGCAGACATATATCCTCTTTGTGCCCATCATATAGGGCAACATTCATAATACTCAGTGTCTAACATGTTGCAAGTCCTTCTCCAGGTCTCTTCTCTACCTGCTTGTCGACTAGTACGAGGCACTCAAATGATCAGGGCGTAGTCAGAATCTCAGTATCAGTGACTCCTGCAATATTCTCTAGTAGAAGCATTTTTTCATAGAGTCAAGAACCTCTAATCCAGTGGAGGAATGAGGTATGGTAAGAGAGGTCAGTACTATTTCCATTCCTTGGTTTGCAGACTCATGTATTCTAGCTATTGGGCAACAGCTGTTGGTTCTGTGCATATACTTCTGGAAGATAGTATCCCAACCCTATCAGGGTATTGTTTCTGAGCAGGTGGGGTTGAATCATGCCCACCATAAAGACATGTTCAATTCCTAACTCCTGATCCTGTGGATGCGAACCCATTTTGTAAATAGGATCTTTGAAGATGTTATTAGTTAAGGTGAGGCCAAACTAAACTAGGGTGGGCCTTAGTCAAACATGACTGGAGTCCTTATAAGCAGAGGAAATTTGGACACAGTCAGGAGGAGACAGAAGGAGACAGATGGCCATATGACTAGTCAGAGAGTGAATTATGGATTGTTGGCAAGCACCATCACAATGCTACAGACTTAAAAGAAAGCATGATCCTTCTGATACCTTGATTTGGGACTTTCCACCTCCAAAACTGAGACAATGAATTCCTGTTGTTTAAGCCAACTAGTCTGTAGATTGTTATAGTAGCCCTGGCAAACTAACACACTAACATTTAGTAGACCATGCCAGTGTTCTAATTAGGCTAACTGCCTCCAGGTGATTCAATATATGGTAGGAAGAGCAGATCTCACAGTCATGAGCCCAGCTATCACATCTCCTTTCCCATAAAATGGGTCCCCTAGACTGAGACAATGTTATGTCAGAAAAGCAGGGATTCTGTTAACCTATCACATGGTAGTGCTCATAGAGGCACCGTGGGCAGGGCAAATTCATATGCAGAGAAGCATCAATTCCATGAGGACAAATCATGCTCTCTCCAGGTAGGCAGGATTCTAATGTGATCAAGTAGCTGGCTGCTCTCCTTAAGGGACTGTACCATATCGCAGGCTCAGCATCAACCTCTGCTCCTGGCGGGAAGGATAGTCAAAGGGGCAGTAATCACAACAGCTTCACAAGGCCCCAAGAGTGAACCTAAGGGGCCAGGCATATGCTCCCTCTTTGCCACCATGGCTATTTCCTGCATGAGCTCATTATGCAAGCACCAAAGTAGCTGAGAGCCAAGACTGAGTCACATGCATTGGACAAGTTATCCTGTCCACTTTGTTGTTGAAGGTCTCCTCTGTGGTGAAAGCTCTATATGAAGTATTAAAAGAGATGCAAAGATTCACAGGTTTTGTGCCTCCACCCTTAGGTCTATCCACATGCCTCCTTCCCATGGAGATTTTTGTCTCCAATCTTCCAATGTTGCTTCTTCTTGGCCCTGACCAACATTAGACACTATTCACGATGGACAGGGCATTTCTGCCCCCCATGCAAGGCAGATAACCAAGGGCTTACAACTCTGTCCACTGGGGGCATTTCACCTTACTGCTGTATTTTAGGACTACCTCTGAGTGGGACTGCAGTAGAACAGTAATCCATTTTCTGCTCACATCAACATATCAAGCTAACCAATCTTTGTATAAGGCCCATGTGAGTTTTTTGTGGGTTTTTCCCCTCTTTCCTTAATTGACCATAGGGAAGCACCTTAAGAGCCCATAGGTGTGAGCTGAGGGACAGGCATTGGTGCAACAGTGGTAGGTAGTAGGATAATCTGGGCCGTTTCTCATCCGACTTACTTGTGCCCTCTGGATCTGCTCAGGCCTGATCCTTATGTACCGTTTTCATCATATAACAGATTACTGCCGCACTTTTCTGACATGACAATACCTAAATCGTTTTTGTGTGAGTGTAGATCCACTTTATACTTACTGTGTTTCAGCTCAAGCAGGCATCGAGAGTCTCTCTGGTTCTTTCCTCAGAGACTTCTTTGATACTACAGGTGTCCTCTAGATTGTGCTCATGGGCATTCTGGAAGTTCAAGGAACAGGAATTAGCAGATAAATGTTCCAAACTCCCATCTTTCAGGCTTTCGGTCCTTCTGGAATTCAGCCCCCCCCCCCCACCCCCACCGCCCAGAGCAGCAACCTCAATAATAAACACTAGCATTACCTTTCTTCTTTCTCTGCTATCTACCTTTCACTTCCTCGGATGACCTTCCAAATAACCTATCTACATAAAAGTTCTTGTTGCAAGCCCTTATTCCAAAGGAAACCAAACTAAGAGAGGATGGCACAGATTCTCCCAGATTATTGGACATATCCCCAAATTTAGCAGGCTCTGAATCCTTAAAGGGTTTATCTCCCACCCTATGGAACACATTGTTCTTTCTAGGGTATTCAGTACTTGTGTTGTGTCTCTAGGTCCAATCAGCATATTGACAGCAGCAATACAGAGGACGAACTAAATTTCATGACAATCAAAGTTCCTGCAGGACTACTAAATTGTTGACAGAAGGAAGGAAAGTTATAGTCCCGGTGAAAGATGTTGAATACATACTGCAGTCATTTTCACGAAAGAGCAAGTTATTTTGGTTCTTTACTGATGGGGAATTTGCCAGCTCAATAGCCATGTAACAAGTATTAGAGGCTACTTTTATCTATTCTAGTCAAAATATCACCTATGGCACAGCAGCTGCTATTTGAGTTACCACCTGGTTAAGTTTATAGTAGGCCACCAAAAAACACCATGATCCACCTATTTTTTTCCAGGGGTCAAAAAAGATTAATTAGATGGGGATATGACGGAAGTCATCATCCCACATATTTTTTAAGTCTTTGCTTGTAGTGCAAGCTGGGATGAAATATGCTTCTCATTCACTACCTTGCACCAAGGAGAGGAGACAATTTCAAGAGCTTCCACTTGGCCCTTCCTACCATATTAATAATAACTCTTACTCCACAGATCGGAGTATGTCAATACCGATTATGCCCTTAGGATCCAGAGAATTAACCCTACGGTAAGTCCACAGTCCCACTGGATGCCCAGTGAGACAAAGTTTGGCCAGAACTCGTTTTATCAACTGGCTTCCATTTTGGGTCCTTTGGTGGTAGTTTCAGCTTAGTCCCTATGTAAAAAAAAAAAAAAAAAAAAAAAAAAACTCTTGAAAAGCTAGTAATTCACTTTCCACAGTGTACAAGTCCTTGGGTAAACGGCTTCAGGTCCTTTGGGAGATGTACTGAGGAGTATCTATTGCAGGTATTTGCAGTGGCATTGCAGGGTTCTTCCTCAAGGGGCCTGGACCCCCTTTAATTGATGGGGCTGGGTATGAGGTTACTCTTACTGAGGCAGCTGATTGTGAGCCTTTTGCCCACTCATTCTTCTTGTGTGTTTACTTTTCTGGTTATTCAAGACAAGCACTGTGCTGGTAGGATGTATATGTGTCTCACCCTTAGGAACACGCTGATACATGCCTAAAGCTCAAGGCACCCTGGTTGCCACCCTGTCTTTGCTGCTTGTTACAGTAATTATATTCACCTTGCTTCTGTGGATTAAATACTGCTACTGGGCTTCTGCTATTCTGGAATCCTATCACTCCTATCAGCCCCAATGATATTAGTGAGCTTAGTTCCATGGGAGCGTCTCCAACTTCAACCTTGGCTTTACAGAGGGCCCTGAGCTTCTCACCAGGGCATTTCTTATTGACTTATGGAAGGCACTGTCCACTGGGTCTTCCCAAGGACACAGTCAGGAGTTGGGTTCTTTGTTCTCACATAAACTCCCTTCAAGAATACCATCCCCCTGAGGCGTCTCATTCCTTCCTCAACATTCTACCAAGGCAGTTCTGCCACCCCCACCTTATTTACTGTAGGCTTTCATTACATTCCAGCTTCAAAAAAGCCATCCCAGCAAACTATTAGGACTGGCTTCAAGTGTCCATGCCAGGATCCTGAATGGAACTAGGCTGTAAAGAATTTTTAAAAAGGAGGTAAAATGACCTATTAGAAGGCCACTGTAATTGTCCAGGCATGATTGGATAGTGTCTTATGACACCACTTGTATTGTTAGTTGTTTTATACTGTCATTTATCTAGTCACATGTATCTCTTAACTCCCTGAGGGCAGGGATCTTCTGTTTGTAATTTATGGATTAAGTACATTAACCTACACGTAACGGTTGTATAAATGGTTTAGAGTAGTATTAAATTCACATTATTCTGGTGACAGCATGGCATGATTGAAAGACTTTACCTCTACTATTTCTTCAAGAATTTTTCTTAAATCCCTAACTTCCAGTTTCAACATTTGCAAAATGTTGGTAACACCGCCCTAAAAAGATTGGTAAGAATGATATGAAGATGCCTACCACTTGGGTCAGACCCTCTTTTTCTCACCATCATTTAGAATACGAGATACCTGTCTCAATCCAATACCCTCCCGCCCCACTCACCCACACACTCACTCCAAATACAAAACGCTGCCCTTTATGCATAATTCCTGTGAAATTTTAAAGGCTATACATAACTGACTGGGATCTAACATATATATTAATTCAAGCCATTCCTGGGCAGCCAAAGGAAGATTAAAATTTTTTCCACTGACTTCCTTGTGATAATTGTTTCCTTACATGTCATTAGTTACGTGTTCTCTAAAACAACTTATCGCCGGTCCTATCTTGGTTTTTACATCACTCCTCTTAGTGATTATAGATTTGTTCCTACATGCGAGGTAAATGTTTAGGAAAAGTTTTGATGGCTGGTCTTCAAGATAAGGGATTTACCTTCCGAGCAGTAAGTAGCACTGTCAAAGCAACGTTGGCAACATTTTTATGATGTTGCAGGGACCAGGCTTGCTGTAGCTACAAGCTGAATTATTACGCCAGAGGCAACCCGTGGGTTACTTCAGTCCACCTTCACCAGAAAATCAGATACGGATCAGGCACGAACATGGCAGCCTATGCAGGTACTGCGACTGGGCCCATCTCTTTTAAAGCGAGTAGGAGAAACAGGGAACTTCAGAATCCAGCTCCAACATTCAGCACCTGGCTGCCTGCTCATATTTCAGCCAAGGGCTACTGACAAGAAAGATGCTCACGGCTTGGGCGCTCAAAGGGCGCGTGGGGCGGGTGAGACGGGCAGCTGCGCCGCTAGGGCTGCAGAGGCCCTCAGACCCGGAACGCGAGGAGCGCCGACCAAAGGATGAGCGTGCTCGACGCGATCGGCGTTCGCTGCCTCCAGCCATTTTTAATCGCTGTCTTTGCGACCGCCGGGCCCACCAGGTCTCTACAGCATCGCTCCCCGGAGTGGAGAGAGCATGCGCGACATGCAACGCTGCATTCTACTCGGTCGGCGGCTAGCGCCGGCGAGGGAGTGGGAGGCCGGGACTGCGCACGCGCGCCGGGACACATAGGCGGAAGTGGCGCGCGGGCGCCGGCGACGCGAGTGCTTTTACAGGAGGCTGCTGCTGTGCTGGGAAGTACAGGAGTGGGAGTGGACGTGATGGCGACAGACCTCGGGAAGGGAGACTCTCCGTCTGGCTGAGGCGCCACCTGGGCTGGGGTCACCTTTGCAGGTGCTACACCAGCTCTGAGGTCGGCGTGCCTCCTTCCCGGGGCCCTCCGCCGTGTTTGGGACTCGGACCTCCCTTCCCTCAGAGAATCTTGACACTGCCCACCTTCTTCAGCCAGAAAGAGTATGCGGGGAGCGAGTGTGGTCGGAATGCAAGGAGCGGGTGACTTCCTTTTTAAAAGAACAGCACCGTAAGCGCAGGGTGTCCAGGGAGGAGCATCTGTTCATGCTCGCCCCTTACCCCTCTCCGGCTGGCGAGGACTCCCTCAGGCCTCTTCCGGGTGGGGGTCTTTCAGCGGTGCTCTGGGCCTTCGGAGAACTGTCAGTCGCTTGGATTCCTCAACAACTACTTCCGGGTTCTTCGTTAAATAAGGGCCCTCAGCTGTACTTCTCTCCGCTTGACTTGCTGTGGAAGGTGATTATTCTAGCCTGCTCATTAAATCCATGTCATAAACTTCAGTTAGAAGTTCTCCGTGTTCCTCCAGCCTTTGCAGCTGAATTCTCTCTCCAGTCCTTTTTATTTTTCTTTTAAAAGAATATTGAAAGTAGAAGACGGAATGATTTGATGGGCAGACAGTTTAGGGGGAGGGTTGGGCATATGCGTATTTTCTGCAGATTTCACACACCTAGAATTGTTTTTTAATTAAATTGAGTTACTTTGGAACTTGGAAGAGAAAGATACAGCTAACAGTTGAAAGTAATTTAGTGTTACATGTACTACTTGTATTGTATATTAAATCCTAAATTTTGTTTTCTCCCTTGAAAAAAAAGAAGTAACCTTGCAAAATTCGCACACACAATTACTCGAACTTTGTGAAACGAAGTGTATACAAAATAATGAGCCAGAATCTCATTTTGCAGTATTTGATAATCATATACCATAGGTTATAATTACTATTCAAGATTCAGTTAATCAAGATATGAAGGCAAGAATCTTATTTGTAACTCTGAGTGTGACAAAGAATGGAATCACATTTTATCAGGTTACTCACACTGTAACGACACATTTTCCCCATTATTTACTTTTTTGTAATGGGGGACATTTATCCAAAGTGTTGAAAAGACTAGATTAAGAAATTAACTGAGATAAATTTGACTTCAGAAGGTTATGTAAATCAACATTCCCAGCTATTTACAATTTTTAAGTGTTCACTGTTAGAATTGCTATGTTTTAATTCCATTTTAGCATTTATTTGAATTATTTATACAGTGTTCAAAATTACTTGTTCAGTATTGCTTGGCTTTAAGAATAGGACTCAAAACAGTCAATCACTCCTGTGGTTTTTTTATACTTTAGTTTTTATACTTTTAATACTTTAGTGTAAAGTTTAAACTTTAAGTTTAAGGATTACTGAGAATTTTAAAAGCAAAATAAACATGTTTCATTTGAAAACAGATTTTAATTCCATGCTTGATTTTTTTCCCTGTAGTAACAAGGGCTTTGACCCAGTTTTTTTAGATGATAATCAATGTCTGTCATCGATGTTTGAAATGAAAGTGTTTTGGCAAACATTAGGGATCACAGTTACTGGGTATCAGTGATTGCAGGGTCTTCCTATCATCAGTCACACAGTCTGACCAGTGATAGGAAAAAAGTATGTCCTGATTCGTGAGCAGGGCTGCATTCTAAATGTAAGGCTCTTAAGGGCAGGTTTTGCGGTGTTAGTGACTCCAGAAAGCAAAGAAAACAAATTTATTTCCATGTTATTTCATAGACCTTGTGGGAAATTTCTGTAGAGGTGTCAGTATTTTGGCACAGATATTTTAGAAGTGGTAGTGCCAGAGGTTTTTAAATCCATGTCTGGCATAAATCATTGTCAATAGATGTGTTAGAAGTGAAGTGACAAAGTGTTGGAAAATAGCAGAATGATTTTGATTAAATGATGTTTATTAAAAGACAAGAGTCTTTCATTTAGCATCTTAAACTTTTTTTACATCCTAGAACATGATATGAAGATACATCATCTCTTTCCTTCAGGAAGTAATAAGCTTATAGGAGAAGTAGACATGAAAACAAAAAAGCTATACTGTTATAATTTATGTATTGGGAAAAATATGTATAATATGCTCTGAGTCCAGGGGACCAACCAGTTTTCAGTTCACAGGGCTTTCAGCAGAGGTGCACTATGATCAAAATTCATATTGAGCTGTGTGAAAGATGGATCAGAAACGGAAGAAGAGATTATAGCAAGTTACTTTAGTAATCTAGGCAAGAGAAAACAGCTGTTTGATGGTAGGGTGGGAAACACTGAATATATTTATGAATGTAGAATGTGAGGAAAAGGAAAGAGTCTAACTCCCCGATTTTTGGCTTCTGTGACTGTTTAATAGTTGGTACTGTAAAGTGAGATTGGGAATATAGAGGAAGAAGAGGTTTGTTTTGGAGGGAAAATATTAAATACTCAAATTAAAGTAAATCTTTAATTACAGAAAAGAAGAATCAGGAACTGATGCTATAAATACTAAGACAATTGTAAAATAGATTTGCTGATGATGCTTTAAAATAAAGTCCAACTACTGGAGGTTACTTAAAAAGCTAAACTTTAATCAGAGACTACAGAACGTTTTAAAACTTATATAGTAAGATAAAAACAAAAAGGCATGTTTACTTCTTTGATGAAATGAGAAGTACCAGCTAGCTTTTGCTTTATTGCTTTGGAAAAAGCATGGTATATATTTAATTTAATGATTTATTGGTCTTTATCAGGTGAAGCTGGTGAAGTTAAATTGGAGAGTAGGCATATTGTTTTTGGTGATTGGAAGCTTGAGTAGGGGAATTGATATATTAGTATTCAGAGAGAATGAGACTTATCTGTATAATTTTTAAAGTATGATTTGGAGCATATGATTTTACTCTGACCTAAATGTTTTGCCTTAATTGCTTATTTCCTACTCTAGGTCTTGGCTCAGCAAACCAAAGGACAGAACAAAAGATAGCAGATCAACAAAGATAACTTTGGAAGCACTGAATGCAGCAAAATAGGAACAATGGATCTCAAGTTCAACAGCTCCAGGAAATATGTTTCTATCACTGTCCCTTCCAAAACCCAAGCAATGTCACCACACATCAAGTCAATAGATGACATAGTAGTACTTGGCATAAATCTCAGCAGATTTAACAAATATACTCAATTTTTCATATGTGTTGCTGGAATTTTTGTATTTTATCTAATTTATGGATATTTACAGGTAAAAAATAGTTATTTGTTTGTAATATGTTAATTATTTATGACAGTTGAGAGCAATATGGGCCAATTTTAAGTGCTTACTTAAAGTTTTGTTCAAGATATTTTCCTTTACTAGGGTACCAGTGTATTCATAAATGATTTCTTAGTATAGAGGTATTAAAAGCTTCTTAAAAGAAAGTCTATTGAAAACAGAAACCACAATTTCAGAGTTAAGTATTTTTATTTTAAAGGATGCTGGGGGCAGACATCTTGAAAAATTTATAAAAATGTTTTTTAATATATTTAATAAAATGTTGCTGATTGCAACCATATGTTAGTTTGCAAAAGAATGAATGATTGAAGTATTGGTATTTTGGAACATAACTTTCCAGTAAAATTGAATGTTAGTACAAAAGCCATATCCCAATTTACCCTTGATTCTTGGAGCTAATAATAAAAGGTCACTTTTCCAAAGATATATCAGGATATTTTATGTTTATCTTACTATGTAAGTTTTAAAACCTTCTGTAGTCTCTGATTAAAGTTTAGCTTTTTAAGTAACTTCCAGTAGTTGGACTTTATTTTAAAGCATCATCAGCAAATCTATTTTACAATTGTCTTAGTATTTATAGCATCAGTTCCTGATTCTTCTTTTCTGTAATTAAAGATTTACTTTAATTTGAGTATTTAATATTTTCCCTCCAAAACAAACCTCTTCTTCCTCTATATTCCCAATCTCACTTTACAGTACCAACTATTAAACACAGTCACAGAAGCCAAAAATCGGGAAGTTAGACTCTTTCCTTTTCCTCACATTCTACATTCATAAATATATTCAGTGTTTCCCACCCTACCATCAAACAGCTGTTTTCTCTTGCCTAGATTACTAAAGTAACTTGCTATAATCTCTTCTTCCGTTTCTGATCCATCTTTCACACAGCTCAATATGAATTTTGATCATAGTGCACCTCTGCTGAAAGCCCTATGAACTTTTTAATCCTGTAATAATTGAATATTTTTAAACACTATTGTGTTCTCTTACTTTTCTGTAATTTTTGCCTGTGCAAAATATTTCCAAAGTTGCAATAGTTTGTCACATACTGGCATTGCATTAGGAATTGTATAATTTAACTACCAGCAAGTTCCTGACCTTCAAAGTCATTGGCTGGCTGGGTAAGGATCCGGGCTATTGTAAACAGGAATGTTCGAATGGAAACCAATTTTATTAATAGTTCATTAGTGAATACCAACTTTGGTTTTTTATGTAACTTCCTAATATGAGGGAACATTTGTCATTCAAGAAAAGGAAAGTGGTGTATTTTCATAAACTATTCTGTTTCACATATTTTTTAATATTAAGATAGAGTGGTATTTAAAATTACTGTAATTTTTTTATTGTCTTACTGAAATATAAAGTATAAATAAAGATAGGAATGTAACTAGTTCTTAGCCTGCAAGAATACTTTGAGGTGTATTAGTATAAAGCAAATAAAAACAACTAAAAGTCTTAATATTTATAAAAAAAATTGTATTCTCCACTAGAAGATGATATAAAAATTGATATTACAGTGAAGAACCATTAGAAAATAAATTTCTTTCAAATAAATTTGAAATTCCTTATTGATAAGCATTTTTTACTTTCAAAAAACCATTGCTACCAAACAGCTATTGCAAAGAAAAATGAGTTGGAAATTTGCCCTACAGATTTCATTCTTTTTGTCTGTTTTCTTAATGAGCAGAGATGTTAATTCCTAATTGGTGTATGCAGTTTCTTTTAAAATTACATAAAACATTGATAATTATGTTTGTAACATTACCACTTTCACCTTGTAAAAACTGATGTTCCTGCTAACTCCACATATAATTGCATATTAAAATAGTTCAAAGAAAATGGGGGTTGGTAATGAATGAGCTGTTAGTCATATATAGAAAAATATTTATCTGAATACCAAAATATTTAGTAGGGCTATTTTCATGTTTTATAGCTCATAAACCAGAAAAATCTTGAATACCTTGCAGACTTTCTAGAACATACAGTTTAACAATTTAGGAAATTTTACAGCATCTTAAATGTACAAAATCTGGTTCAGTGTCTGTTTAGAGGCTGTGTTTAGTTTTTCTTTGAAAAGAAATGTATCCATAAATTTCATCTATTTTAAGTTATTTAAATGTAGTTGAATATAAGGGTAATGCAAATTTAGTGGAAAGTTTAAATTATTCAATTAAAATTATGCCAAATAACTTATTAAACTAACTTTTAATTTACTAAGAATAGCTTGTAATGAACAGTTGATATAAATGTTACTTCATAATAAAACATGATGTTCAGCCAAATTAACCATTCCCTCTGTGAAGAGAAGTGTGATATAATCTGTGGCACAGAATTTCAAACATCCTCAGATATCTGTTTGCATAGATTCATGTTGTTCCTATAAACAGACCTGAGATGATAGACTTCTAATGAAATAATGCTTTTTATGTAATAAATGGCTTCATGAACCAGCTACTCTTCTCATTGCTTTTGATAGCTCTTTCAAGTGTAGAATGGTGTTACATTGCTATCCTAGAACCCTCAGCCCCTTTATTTTTCTGCTGATTTTCATACCTGTGTCTAGTGTCAGTTCTTCGAAGAGGTCTTCTACTTCTCTAATTTATTTCTAAGAAGCCCTGTGATTTGATATTTGGGAGGGGGTGGGGGTGGGGGGTGGAGCTTGGTCTCTTTTAAAACGTATTTAAAGGAATTCATTATTTTGGGAAAATTGGTCTGTCCCTTGAACTTAACAGTATTTATTTTTTTGACAGGAATTGATATTTTCAGTGGAGGGTTTTAAGTCCTATGGCTGGTACCTTACTTTAGTGCAGTTTGGGTTTTACTCCATATTTGGCCTAATAGAACTTCAGCTTATTCAGGACAAAAGGAGAAGGTATGTGGTTTGTTTTTATTTTTTGATAGTTAAGTTTGCTAGTAGTAGTTGAGTCTTTTTTCTTCTTTTCAGTTTTACTTTTTAGGCATACAGAGTCTATTATGCAGAAGATGTACATGCCCCATTAATAAACATACCTAATACCCAAGAATCTTTACCAATATAATCAGTTTGCTTTAAAATAGTACATATTTATATTTCCTTTATTTATGCACTGAAATAAAGTGAGGCCTCTCTCTCTAAGTGTAATGTCACCAAAGAACAAAAAATAGTTTCAGCTCAACCTAGAGAAGTTATATCTTCTTAAAACAGAAGGAAGTACTCAGATGCTCTCTGAGATTTTATAAATTTCATTGAAAGAGATGTGATTGCTGAAAGGTTTACAAGGCTGCTAATAACAGTGATATTTCCGTACCTGTTTTATAGTGGTTTTTAAATGTGTAGTTAATGTTTTATTTTATGGAATATATTCTAACATTGTCATGTGTATAATGTCCAGTGGCTAAGATTACATTCTTAGATATTAGGAAAACATCTTTATTAACCTTCTTTTCATCAAAACCAAAAGGGCTTTTTTTTTTTAATAAATATCTAGATTTGAGTAATAGCTTCAAATATTTTTGATGGCATATGGAACAATATGCAATAAAAACATAGTCTGATTATAAATGGAAAACAGGAATTTGAAGATGAAATATTTTTGGGAAATGTAAGTATGGTTATCCAATTTTATCACACCCATTATGTAAATGTTTCATGTATATATTGAGCAGTTTAAATGTAATAAGGAATTGTAATACCTAGATTTTCTCTTCATTAATATGAATTTTTAATGAAAATTAAAATTTTTCATCATCAGTTTTTTTTAATATAAAATTGTTTTGAAGTTTATATGAAAATAACTAAAATTTTATATATTCAAATCTGTAACACCAGTGTTTCTTCATGGGTCTAATTGTACCTCCCAACCTTTCTTTATTGAAAATACATTGTTATAGCAGTGATAGTAAAAATGTTTGAATCTGAAGAAACCTTCTTCATGATTTTCGTGCTTTGAAACTCTACAGGATTTAGTTAATTACAGAAAGTAATTAACTATATCTGCCAAGACTAATTTTTAAGGAAGCTACAAACTATGGGACCTCTGATTAGCCCTAAGATAAAAGAAACCAGGGCTGCCTTTATGAAATGAAAAGTGTTACAAGGATAATGATAAAAGAAACCAGGGCTGCCTTTATGAAATGAAAAGTGTTACAAGGATAATGCATCTTCTGTTAAATTTCAAAAAGTAACACCTCCTTACCCAAATGAGATAGGGAATGGGCCTCAAACCATGTTTATCCCAACATTTAAACTATCTGACCATACCATATTTAAAAATAAAATCATTTGTGTTTGGTGTAAGCATGAATGAGGGAATTTGGAAGGAAAATGTGTAGACTTATAATAAAATACAATTATAAATTTGAAACCATTTCATTCGAAGGCACATTAAAAATCTTTTTAAAATAAAAAGAAGTCTTAAAGATATGGTGAAAATATGCCCAATCACATATTCGCATTTCTGAATTTTATTTGTTAAAGTGGCACTGCTTTTTAGACTTTTAATTAGCCAGTCCTTTGCTTCATGTTTTTCTTTCTTCCTGTGTTCATAGAAATACTGGTGTAGCTGAGTCAGGAAACATGGGTTTGGGTCTGGGTATTTCCTCTTTATTGGCCCTATCAAGACCTCAGGGAAGTTTCTTAAATTGTTTTAAGGATAAAACACGTAGTAATGTGTGGTAAAGCACTGATACCCTAAGTATACTACTTAGGTTACCTCGTAACTTTACTGTTAATTACCTTGAGTGAGTTTTTAATAAAGGAGAGCTATCAAGTTGGTTTTGAAGGGTATGTATTAAGGTTACCATTTTTCCACCATTTTTGAAAAAGCAATTGCAATACTTAATAAAATAGAAACAGTGAGCATCTTATAGGTGAGAGGATGAAACCTAGCTTCCTTATTTTACCAATGAGAAAACAAAAACCTAAAGGAGGGCTGGGATTTTCATGAAATTATATGGCAAGTTGCTGTCAATGTTGGAACCTTTTTTTTAGGTCTTCTGAATTTCAGGCTGATATTCTTACTCCCTTTACTCTGCTGCTTTTTCTAATCTTTATTTCTTGTGATTTTTCTGACTTGCACTTTTATTTTCTGGCCCCCGTTTGCAATTTGTCCGTGAGGAAATTTGAGTACTGTGACTTTTATCACTGCCTGGAGAATTAGTGCAGTCCTCCGTCACTGATGATGTACCACTAAGGATTAAACCCCACAGACAGCATTTAACTGTGTCTGTGTACACTGGTGCATGCAGGCATGCCAAATTATTTCCACTTGGATTTTAAATGTTGACTCCTGTATTAGGAGTTAAATAGGAAAGGCCTCAAATTGAAATGCAAATGTAAATGAAGCATTCTAAATGAATTTTTCCTGTAAATTATTTTACCTTATATTTGACCATAAAGAGAAATGGAGGAATTCTTTTTCCTTGATTTAAATATGAATACAGATCCCAAAATGGAAATTAGATCTAAGGATGCAGCATAATCAGATTAGGTGAATAGTGCTTCATTGTGTTAGCCATTTGTGTTATTCACACCAATGTACAAGATGATTCTTTTTGACCGTAAACTAGTCAGAGTTAGCATATGCTCACAATAATAGCTTACAACTCTAAAGATGTCCAGTTGAGAATCTCCTTTAGGAAATTCAGAGAGAACCAAAAGTGAAAGATTTGGGATGATGAGGACAGAGTCTGATTCCTCATCTTAAAGGTGATTATAGTAACATTATATAGAATATAGTGATGATCCTATGAATATAAGAATGATTCATAGGATGTTGTAATACAGATGTTGATCTAGAGTTTTAAGCCACCTGGTACCTCTTCTAGAGAACTTCTGCTCAGGTCATATTATTGCAGAATGGACAGATGATTTTTCCTAATGCTAGATGGAAATGTTAGGAAACAGAACAACAACTTAGAAGTTAAGAATTAGTCCAGGAGCTTTTTACCATAACAGAGGCCAATTTTTAAAAAAACAAAATCAACTTATTTTTTCTAAATGTAATCAAATAGATTTTATCTGTAGCTAGAACTGATGTTAAAAAATCAACATTTATGCCTTCAGTGACAATCTAACTCTCTTTTCACACAGTTGAGAGTTGTCATTAATGATTGATTAAATAAAAGTGAATTATTATTTCCCCAGTATTCTTTTATACAAGTAAACAGCATTATAACTTTAAGAATAGTGAAATTTTTACCAGTATTTCTAGAAACATTAATCAGAAATTAGAAAAGTAATTAGACATTTACAAAACACATTGTAAACACATTATCTTACAGTAGTATGATTTGGATCTCAAAATGAAGGTTTTAAAAATTGTCTTTTACAGAATACCAGGAAAAACCTACATGATAATAGCTTTTCTAACTGTGGGTACTATGGGGTTATCAAATACTTCCTTGGGCTACCTGAATTATCCTACCCAAGTCATCTTCAAGTGCTGCAAATTGATTCCTGTTATGCTAGGAGGAGTTTTTATTCAAGGTATAGTAATGATATATTTTCATACTGTTTAAAACTAATAGGATATGTTATGGCATCTAGCATTAGGAAAAATATTAAACTTTGATTAATTTTTTCATTGAGTATTCTAGATATTGTAAAAATTCTGAGTGATATCTTGAAAAACAGGTATTATTATATTATTAAAACTCATACTTCTGTGATAAACGCAGATATTGGAAATCAATAATTTGAACTCCTGAAAAGTAAAAGTAGCATATTGGTTTTTTTATTTTATTCTTTTAGCCTCGGAATCTACCACATTTCCAAAAATAATGTATTCATATTTCAAAAGCCTACCTCAGAAATACCTGGAAAGCTCCTTTTTCAATTCTTTCATTCTATTCTTCAGGGATCCCCTGTCTACTTCCATTATAAAAATGGACAGTTCTCATGTTGAAGTAAAGGTTAACCAAGAACAGAACTGCTTTTTTTTTTTTAACCAACCTACCTGACTTCTTAGATCCCCACCAAGTTACAAGCTATGTGGAAATTCAAGTATAAGAGGAGGCAGTGATAGCAACAAGTGGTGGAACACTTTGTGTTGCTCATATTAGCAATCTTGGAAATATTCATGTGTTAATCAAGTGTTTCCGTATCACTTAAGTTCGTATTCAGCCTGACTTCATTTTATGCATTAAATGCCTTCCCAATATAAGCCTTTTAAAATGAAAATGTGTATGTCAACTACTTCATATATAATTTCAGGATAACTATTCACCCAGGAAAAAAATTGTCCTCAGTACCTGTTAAAATACACATTTAAACATCCTAACTGACAGGGCATGTGTGATATTGCCTTCCAATTCTTATAAAATGTTACACTAGATGCTTTCAGTTTTTAAATGTGGATATACTAAAATATAGGTAATTCTACCTAGAATTATATATATAGAATTATATATAGAGAGAATTTTTTATATATATATATATCATTAAGCCTATCTAGAAGTTTTTTGATTATGATATTTATAAAATTAAATAGTTATATAACCTGATTCTCATTACTCTAGTTATTTTGTAAACTTTGAGAATACAAGAAAATGCATTGCCTTGTATTATACAGAAAGTAAAAGAGGTACTAATTTGCATGAAATTTTTAAATGTGTGTGGATGCCCAGTATTCTTGCTCTCAGTTTTCTATAAAGTTACATGTATTTACTCACTGACAACAGGTAAGGTAGGATAAGCTCCTTTCTAATTCACCAACAGAACATGTTGGTGCTCACTGGTAGTTTAATCTTCAGAAAACCTTCCCCGTCTATCTCATGGCCTTGACATGAATGTTCTTCATACATTTTTGACATTGGCTATAAAAAGCTTTTCTTGGCTAAACAGATAGTTCTAAAACTTTGCTGGGTGGTGTTTGCGAAACAAGGTTAACCTGCATTTATTTCTCAAAGGAAAGCGTTATAACGTTGCAGATGTGTCTGCTGCACTATGCATGAGCCTGGGCCTAATATGGTTTACCCTAGCTGACAGCACCATTGCACCAAATTTCAACCTGACAGGTAAGGAATTTATGTTTATTCCCAGATTATAGGCATTTTTGTTTAGATTAAGTATTTTTAAAATTTCATATTTTAAGTGATGGTGTGACTTCTGTGATTCTCAGTCTAACCTGAAGCTTTCAGACTTCCCATATGAAATATTGTAAAGGTATCACAACTCTGGATATGTAATACTTGTTGTTAGTACTCTTGCATTTTGACATAACAAGGGGCTGTTTGCCCAGTCAGAATCTTCAGATACCAAGTAAATGATAAATTCTTAGGAGTTTAATTGGAAATGTATAAATGAATCATAGGGGACTTAAATTGTTTTTATTCTTATGTTTATAAAAACTTTGAAACTTGCAAGTTTTCATGCCATTGTTTCAGTTAATAAAGCAAAGTGAATCTGTGCTTCCTGATTAAACTGTATAATATAAATATGGTTACAACTTGAAACTGCTTAAAGCTTCCACCATTAACAGTATTCTCCATGGTGTGCTATACAGAATTCTGTAATTCATTGCAGTTCGAAGGTCCGCAAGACCACCCTCAGGATCAGTGATTTGCTGGAAGGACTCCAAGAACTCAAAAAAGCTGTGATACTAATGTTTACAGTTTATCACAGCATAAGAATACCAATTAAAATCAGCAAAGAGAAGAGACGCCATAGTACAGGATCCAGGAGAGTTCTAGGCATGACCTTCCAGGTGTCCTCTCCCGGGACAGTCGGGTGAACAGTGCTTAATTTTCCCAGCAGTGATGTGTGGCAGCACATGCAGTACTGCCAACCAGGGAGGCTCACCGTAGCCTTGGCACCCAGTTTTTATTGGGGGCTGGTTTCATAGAAACTTGGCTGGCCATCCACATGGTTGACCTTAGTTTCCAGCCACTCCAGAGATGAAGCGGATACCAGGAGCTCCAAGGTCCTTACCACAAATCATATTTTAACATAGACTGTCCGCATGATCTGAGACCCCCAACATAGATTATATTGTTTGAATAAATTATCTGGTGTGGCCCAAGGCTGCCAGGTAAGCAAGAACATTTAAACAAAGTTAAGAAATCATTTAGAGGACTTAGAGGATATTTACTCCCAAGAACTGGGAAAGAACCACCTCTTTCTTTGGGCAAGGTTAGTCATTTATTGCATGGTCAAATTTAGATTTTTAAAAAGCAGAATAGGTATTACAGTATGTTTAGAATCTGAGTTGAATTGAAAAGACTTAGAACCCAAGCAATACTTCCTTATGAAGAATAATTGATGAGAACTTACCCTCATCCCTGATCTGTAAGAGTATGCTATAAAGAAGATGAAACTAACTATTGAGATGGTTATTTAGATAGAAATAAAACTTCGAATGTAGAAACTATTTATGCCAGAATTCACTTATTCAAATAAATGTCCCTGTAAAACATTCTCATATTGGTTTGTGGTGGTAAATGCATAACTGTGATTATACCAAAAGCCATTGATTGTACACTTTGGATGGACTGGGTGGTGTGTGTTAAAAAAAAAAAAAAAAGTTAAAAAGCTGTTTATATGTACCCCCTTCAGGATGTAATTCAGGTATTTTGATGCTGCTGTTGTCATTGCTCCAAATATTTCTCTAATGTCTTTGAATATCCTTAGAGGAGTTAAGACATTCTTTTCAGGATCTTCAATAACAGGCCATTGTCTTTTGAAGATAGATTCAATATGTAAAACAAGTTAAAAAAAAAACAGAATCAAGTTTAGTGACTAAAATGTCTGATTAGGTAATAAATATGAAAGTTAGGTAATAAAAAGCCAAATTGAAAAGTCAGTATGAAAATTTGAAGATTTTCAATTCACTTAGGTGCATACATGTGTACATACATTTTTTCTATTACCTCTGATTGCTTATACATTAAGAAAAGAAACAAAACTCAAATCCTTAAACCCCATCAGACTCACAGACTCAAGGCTGCTCTTTATTCTTTCTGTAAAGCCTTGTGACTGTTGAACACACATCCTAAACACTTTCAGTAAATAGACGGACAGCTTCTCAAGTAAGCATGCACACCTCTGGTATGCTTACCAAGAATGAATTGTGTTGATTCCCAGTTTCGCTTATGCCAGTTGTAGTTATTGTAATTATGTAATAAATATTACTTAAACTGAGATGAATGAAAAAATTATTTCTGTGGAAACTAAGTTAATTGAAACAATTTGGTTAAGGCAAGTCAATAAAATCACTTTTGAATTAGTTGTGGGTGGAACAACTGTAAAAAATTGGGAGAAATCATAAAAATATGGAAGGATTCTGCACTCACATTGCTTCAGAAGTGCTTAAGTTTTTGGCACTTGGAAATCATAGAGAATGTGTGATGAATGTGGTTGATATGAGAGAGAATGCAGAATCTTGGTCAGAAGACCCATACTCAAAGGAAAGAACGTTGGTAGCTGAATGCACATTTATGTGTTGTAAATGAAATGTGTTTTAGTAATATAGGTATTTTTAAGATGATTTTCCTCTTCGTCTGATTTTTCAACAAACTGCCCAACTACCTACCAGTCCCAATAGATATCTAAGAGTTTCTTCTCTACTTACATAATACAGTATTTTTTAAAACATATAATCTAAGTTAAAAGCAGAAGTAAAATTTGGCATGACATTGAAACCTGATAATGGCAGTGACAGCATTAACTCAATTTATTAGTGTTGGTTATTTAATATTTGTTTTTTTCTGGTATCATCACCTGTTTCCCTATTACAACTGGTTGTGAATGAGAATACACAGCTTTTACTGAGCAAATGTGATTTAAGATCTGCTTTTGTTTTTTAGCCCAGTTAAATTTCTGGTAAAACCTGATGATAGTTCATATGTTAAAATAAAGTTTTTTCTTCTTATGCCTTCTTGAAGGTGTGTTCCTTATTTCCTTGGCACTGTGTGCAGATGCTGTCATTGGAAATGTTCAAGAGAAAGCTATGAAACTGCATAATGCTTCTAATTCAGAAATGGTAAATACTCTAGTGCTTTTCCTTCACATCAAACAAACTAACAAATGGGGTTGTATTTTATTTTGTGAAATGCTGATGGTATTGAAAACTTGCGTTGCATTTTTCAACAAGTTTATCGTCATGATCTTAAAAGTAGTACATTGAAACCTTATAGGAAGGTAAAAAGTAAAAAGACCACTAAGAAGTACTGCTAAGTGCTTATTTTATAATATTTAAGAAAATTTTTCTCATTGATTTATAAAATTTTTTACATATTAAAAAATATTTATGTATTTTCTCCCTTCTTTGTTTTTGTGTTATTTTCCATTTTGAAAATTCTAATTTTTATGTAGTCCAGTTTATCCAGTTTATCTGTCTTTTCCATCATGGCTTCTGGCTTTGTATCACACTTGAAAAGGGCTTTCCCACTTTCAGATTATAAAAGTTAACCCCTGTTGTCTATTAGTTTTATGATTTCCTTATTTATTAAGTCTTTGATCCAAACCTTTTTTTTTTTTGGTGTAAAATGATGTTGGGATTTTTCTTTATATTCTTCCAGATGACCATCCATTTATCCCAAAACCATTTATTGAACAATTCAATTTTCCAGCTGATTTTAAATCCCTTCTTTATCATATTCTAATATAGGGGTCAGGATTGTATTCTTTTGGCTTTATTTCTGCACCAATACCATATAACAACCACTTTATCCTACATTTCCCCGTCTGTTAGGACTAGCCCACCATTGTTCCTTTTCTTTTTCAGAATATTACTGCCAATAATTATTCTGGGGTGTTCATATTCCTAAATAAACTAGAAATCCTATTGATCTTGTAATTGGTAAAGCCTAGAATTATAAATTAATTTTGGGAGAATGGCATCTATACGCTTGATTCTTTCAGTCCAAGAATAAGGTTTGACTTTCCTCTTATTCAAATGTTTTTTTTTTTAATAAATGTCCCATTTTTTAAAAATGTTTGAGGATTTCTTCATGTAAATCCAGCACATTTCTGATTAAACTTATTGCTAGGTGTTTCATCATTTTGCTGATGTTACTGTAAATGACATCTTTTCTTCCAGTATACTTTCCAACTGGTTGGTACTTATATACAGGAAAGTTATTTTCCTGGAGGTGCTTGGAGGGAGGTAATAAGCAACTGCCTTGCTGAGTAGAAGGGACATACTGCCTAAGGTTATAGAGGACAGTTCTTTACTGTCATTTTCTCAGCACAGAGTGGGGCATCTTTAAGTGGACCCTAATGAAATAGGTACTGTAATCTCACCCAAGAGTTTTCCTGATCATCAGAACCACACTCTTTTACATAATGTGAGGATGATTTCAGGGGAGAATTAAGAAAGTATAGGTCGTTAGGAAGTTAACGTAATACCATGGTTGAGACTAGGCTCTGGAATAAGATAGCCTCAGTCTTATCCTAGCTTTATTCATTACCCTACCTATTTGGCAAAAATTACTTAATACTTCTCAATTTTAGTTTCTTCATCTGAAAATTGGGGAACAATGATTAAGAGTTCTTGACACACAGCAGGCATTTAAGTCAGATGGTGATGTTGTTTACAAGGAATGTAATAAACTGAGATAGAAAGATCAGTAGGAAAATAGAGAAATTAAGCAACAGATATGCCATACACTGCTTATTTTCATTATATTTTAATATGTTGGAATTCATAATTAAGCCAGGCAAGAGATGAATATGTAAGCATATATGAAAGGATTGAAACTGCTTTTTTATTTTATACATCAAATAAGGTGTAGACCTAGAAACAGAATCAGCCCATCATTTTCAGAAAGATAGGCCACATTGCAACATTGGCATTACTTTAGAAATGTTTTGTTCTACAGACTTAATTGAATGAATTAATTGAGCTATATATTGAAAACCCTTAATTTTCCACCTTTGGTTTGATAGCACTTTTTCCACTTTATTTTTATCTACTCTAGGTTTTGTATTCGTATTCAATCGGTTTTGTGTACATTTTATTGGGATTGACATGCACTAGTGGATTACACCCTGCAGTAACATTTTGTTCAAAGGTAAACACTAATCACATAAACATCTTCCATTAAATAGTTTTCCCTGTATTTCTAATTCCCTTTGTTCAAAAAGGCTATTTTTGAGGTAATTTGATAACTCCCTTAATGTAATATATGCTGACCAAAAATTTTTTATGAAATGAAATGATTTATATTTAAATTTATTTTACCCTTGCTGTACCCTATAAGTTAATTTTTAACTATTCATAGTGTAGAAGTTGTGAATTTTTAATTTCATCATTATTTTTCCATTAAATCAGACTAAGTAAGAATCTTTGCTTGACTGCATTGTTGAATGGCTTATTATTACTCAAGAAGTTGATTAAATATAGTTTTATTTCATTTGTAATACCTCAGGGTTTGTTTTGCATTTTTCTAACAGGATTTTTTTATTTGTTGCAGAATCCATTTCGGACCTACGGTTATGCTTTCGTTTTTTCCCTCACTGGGTATTTCGGAATCTCCTTTGTTCTGGCTTTGATTAAAACTTTTGGTGCACTTCTTGCTGTAACAGGTAGGAATGATTTACTTGCTTAGGTTATGAAATAAACATTTAAACCTTCTCTGATGTTCTTTTCCAAAAGATAAAGGCAGCATCAATTCTTCATTAAAAAAGAAAATTGTCATTTCCACCGTTTTATTTTGGCTTCTGATATTTCTTTAGAATTCCAAAGAAAATGATATTTGATCTTAATTTCTTATTTTGAGGTTTTAATTGTTTAAACTCATATGTATATATTTGTCTAAATAGTAATTTTTAAATACAGTAAAAGACTATTAAATATATTAAAAGGTGTGATGGAATGAAGACTTTCAGAGAAAAATAATACCTTCGTATGCTTTCAATTTATAATTTGAGATTTCAGTTTTGTTGCATTTTAAGTATGGTAGGTATATTTTAAACAAAGCTTTTTGGAGCTCTCATTTGTTATTTTCTAGGACAATAACCAGATTAGCTTTTCTTGCCACTAATAATTATTATGCATCTTCTCTGTGCAGGGACTTTGCAAGGCACTTCAGAGTAATAAAATTTGTTATTTGTTCTGCTTTAGAGGATTATACAGTCTAGTGAGAGAAACAGATGACATAAAGTGCTACCCGTGTTTGTGAAATGAACAGTCTAGATAATGAATGTGCCAGGAGTCTCCTCTAGAGAGAGCCCTGAGGCCCAGTACTTGGAGCAGCCTGTAATGTCATGAGGAACACTGCACTGTGAAGCCTGCAAATGTAGAGTCCAGTCCCAGCCCTGACAGTTAATCACATGTGACCTGCAGAAGAAGTTGCTCCTCCTCTCTGGGCTTCAGTTCTCTCTTTTGTGAAACAGCTGAGTCGGACCAGATCATCTCTTATCAGAGATCTGTAGGATTTGTATACATAGTGCATATATACTATGTACTAGGGTTTTTCATAATTTTCAGGAAATACTTATTTTAATACCACAGACTAAATTAAATAAATGAATAAATGCCTCCCCCTTTGTGAAGTATTATTTGCTTCCTGACTTTTCTCCATTTGCTCACATATGGCCCTCCTTTCCAGAGTTTGCATTCCGAATGGTAAATGGAGGAAATTGAACTGTAGGTCAGGCTGCATCAGTGATCTTTCAAGTCATCTCATGTCTTTAAGAAAGATTGCAAAGTCAGACACTTAGCCTGGGTTCCAGTTTTGCTTGTAAGACAATACTGTTCACAAGGGCCTGATGTCATTCCATCCATATGTATTTATTGAATCCTGTGTTTGATATAAAGAAATGTGAAATACATGCCTTGTTCTGAAGGTGCAGACAGGTTTATTTCTTTCTCACCTAAAGAAACCCACAGGTGGTAATAATAATAGCTATATATATGTTGCACTTATTACATACAAGACTGGGTATTTTCCATGTATTAATCATTTCAATATTGTAACAATTCTGTAAAGTGGGTACTTTTTATTGTACCGTTTCACAGATGAGTAAACTGAAATGCAAAGAGATTAAATGGTTTGCCGAGTAGTCAACCAGCTACTTAAACAAAGCTTTTTGGAGCTCTCATTTGTTATTTTCTAGGACAATAACCAGATTAGCTGTACAGAGTCGATTCAGTACAAGGTAGTCAGGCTCAAGCCCTGTGCCCTATCCCATACTGTCTGCAGGGCGCATAAAAGAAGTCTGTGGTTATCAGAAATCCAGGTTCCTTCTCTCTGCTCTGCCATCCTCATTGTGTTGACCACAATCAATAGTGTTGGAGCTCTAGAGAGCATGTCCTTCTTTGGGCAATAGGATGGCATGAGAGAAGATGAAAGCTACATGATTCCCTGTCTGGACACTTCCTAGGAATCACACTTCTGCTCATACTTATTAGCCACAACCTAGCTGCAAGCCACACCTAGCATGTGGAGTCCAAGTATGTCCAGCTAAAACTGGGGGTTCTTTTATGTAAAAGATAAAATAAGTATTGGAAATCAAGCTCTGCCACATTTCCAAAGCAGTTTCTTTTGTTATTCATTCATGCATTGAATATTAAGTGCCAGGAATTTTAGAATCTGGGGACATAAGGATGAAGAAAACAAGTAAAACGCACAGTGTGGTGGGAAGATAGCAAATTACAGTGCAACGTGGGGAAAATAGGGTTATAATGGAGATATATCTAGAGTTCTATGGGAGCAAGGCAAGCAAGGAGATCCTACCTCTGCTTGGGACAAGGGAGGAGGTTTCAGGCCTGAAGGATGATGTCCAGGTGATCCTTGAAAGATAGGTAAAACTTAATACAGATGTGTAAAGATGACTCATAGTCTTATCCAGAGAAAACCATTATTAAGATATTAGTATATCCTTCTAGGTTATTTTTGAAAAACAGAATAACCCCTGCTCTACCTAATCATATCTTCCTTGGAAAAGTCTTCATTTCCTCTCTCCCAGTGAGCCTCTCTAAGGGAGGGCATGTATTCATAGTTTGACCTCCTTCAAAGTACTTATTACAGCGGCCTTTTATCATTTAACTGTGTTATGTCACGCCTTTTCCTCAATTAGACTTCATCTCCATAGTAACAAGAACAGTGAATCCATTGTTCCCGTGGCACCTCACACAGCTCCTGGCACATAGTAGGCACCATCTTTGTTGAATAAATACACCATTTGAATTATTTGTTGTACTTGTTGAATAAATGAATTATTTGTTGAATTAATTAATTCTGAAGAATTACCAAGGTAACACATTCTAAACTGAACTTTTCCTCCTGCAGTGACAACAGGAAGAAAAGCAATGACTATTGTACTTTCATTTATATTCTTTGCTAAACCATTCACATTTCAGTAAGTACTTTTTAATTCAACAAGGTTCTCATTTTTAGATACCATATTTTACATTAACTCTTAAACAGCCTTAATTGCAATTTTCACACTTTTTTTTTGCAGCAAATGTATTAATTTTTAATAAATTAATGTTTTTTCCCTGATACGCTTTATAAAGAATCCTTTATACCTTGCCCCTTATCTATTGATGTGTCTTCTGCTGTTTGGAAATGTATATAATTTATTATTTTGCATTTATTGTTTTGCTCCTAACCAGAGCCCAATGCATATGTGACCCTGCTTCCTATTTGAAAGAATGTGAGTGATGTGTACATTGCTCAGATCGAGGGAGCCTTCCATGCAAGTGTTTGTTGGGGGGGGGGGGGCAGATTTAAAATTCATGTCTCTTTCTACAAAGGATTTGAGATAAAGAAGGTGTTCTATAAGTTGTGCCCTAATGAGTTACTTAATTTGTGACTTTTCATGAAACCATTTATCATTATCTTTACTGTCTAGTAGGTGTTTGAAATTAGTGTCATAAATTTATGTTGGTCAGTTACTGAGAAGATTCAGACCTATAAATTTCTGATATATAAGTTTAAAGATAACCACAAAATTAATTTCCATCAAGGTGTAACAGGCTATTGCTTATATTCTGTAAATTAGTTTTTCTTTCCACATGTGCTAGCTGTACATTAATCTACAGTGATTTCCATGCTTTCTTGGGACTGTCCCTTTTTATCCCTCTATATTCTACCCATCTGGGATACCTTTTTATCCCTTTATCTTCTACCTGTGTGGGATAGCTAGTTGGATTGCTAAGTTGAATTCCCAAGTTGGCCATTGGCAGATTCACATGTGTCGTACTTTAAATATACTCTTTAGACTTTTGATAGGGGTTGGACATTGAATATGCTATTACAACCCCAAAGTTCAAATGAACTACGTTTAGTATCTTTTTAAACTTTTTCTCTATGTACACTCAACTTAAAAGATAGGGAGTTCTTTCTGATTTGATCTGAGATTCCTGGTTTTATTTCAATGTTACTATTGTAGGCCTTCAACAGCAAAATTTTATTTTATTGCAGACTTTATATGATAGACTCAAAGCCTAATTCTATATTTAATACTGAATTGTTAACCTTGTTTTTAATCTTTTTTTCCTTATTTCTTTCTCTTAGGTATGTATGGTCTGGTTTGTTAGTTATCCTTGGTATATTTCTCAATGTTTACAGCAAAAATATGGATAAAATAAGACTACCATCACTCTGTGATCTAATTAAAAAATCACTGGAAGAGAGAAAGTCAAGGACATTGGCACAAACTGTATAGGTAGTGATTCATCTGGTTTGAAAGAGAATTTTAAGGGAACAGTCATCATTTAATTTCCAAAGGGATTATTATGAAAACCAAAGGATCTGAAGGCATGCTATCAGTTTTGGGATGGATTGCATATGAATTGGTTTCATGATCTCAGCCTTTTCTTCAGAAACTTGTTGGACTGTTTGACTTCTGAAGGAAGCAAGAGTCATTGTCTAGCACACAAGCATAAAATGTCAATATGAAGGATTGTAATTCTTAGCAGTTTATTGAAGATTTTCACTGGAAACAGACCATGTTATAGTAAAAATTGGATATCATTTATGACATATCAAAGAAATTGATATGCAGTGGATTGTTTTGTCTTTGTTCCGTTTTGGTGGTGTAGTTTAATTCTCTGCTATAAGAATGAATTAATGATTTAAAGTCTGGAGGGAATATCATTCATTATAAATAAAAATTATTCTATGATTTTTTTTAAAGAATGTGTTCATGCAATTATGTTATAAAGAAGCTTGTAATAAGGCTTTATATAAACTTGAAAATTTAGGTTTTTCTCTCATAATTTAAAAGTATTCTTTAGAGAAAACATGCCTTAAGTTCTAAGATAAAGGCAAAATAGTGAAGGAGTCTTCCTGCATCATGTGAGTATATTTCACAAACATTTGCTAGTTTTCACCAAAGAAGAGCTAAAGATTTTGATTTTTTTTAATTGAAGGGAAAGTAGTTGATGTGTTAAAATTATTATAAAGCAATAAAATTATCATAGTTTATCTTATAAAAGTAAAGTTTAATTTGGAAGCTTGAAGATGAAATAGGATAAATTTAAGACGCACAAGTTAGCCGTGTCAGGCAACATGTTGCTTGCACAGTTTTGAGTCTAAAGATGTTGGCCCTTATTTTTAGCAGTCATTTTTGGAATTGCTTCCACTGTATTAAAAAAAAAAATCCTATTAATCTTCATTTTCAATCAATGTAATGTTGGCTAAAACAACTTAGTATCTGTGCTATAAGTGGTCATTTATATTTTTCAATTATAATGTACTTGGAATATTTACTCATTCTTACAGTGCCATTGTTTTCTGATGGTGACGTTAACCCATTACATGGCTAGGTGTGTACAACAACCTATGATAATGGAAGGGTTTAGTGTGGTGAATTCTGACTGGTTTTCATTTGTCCCATATGTTTAAAAAAAAAAAAATCTGTATTTTAGCCCAGATTTTCATATCAAAATGGAAATGGATCTTAACTTGTACTTCATTGCTAGGCTTAAGCTCCGAGCAATAAGTATCTGTGCTTAAAAACAAAAAAACAAAACCTTAAATGAACTTTCCCAATCTTTGATGAAGTATTATAATTTTGACTCATCAAGGCATTCCTCTCCCCTCATGCTTTCCTAATTTTTAAGAGTTACTGCCAGCGTTACACTTTATGCCCCATTCCCTTTCCTGCCATCAAATAGAGGTAAACTTCACCTCACTTATATGTATCTATAGGGTAGTCTTTAATGAGTGGTCTGAAAAAAGAATAATTTTTACAGTAAAGGAAATCAAATTTAAATACATACTTTTTGCAGATTTTAAGTATAGTATTTCATGAATATTTTCCCTTTCACATCAGCCAAAATAAATCATAATAAGAGAGCTAAAAATGATAAATAACTGCAATAGCTAATATTTAAGTGCTTGTTTGGTGCCAGGCACTGTTGTAAGTGCTTTACATGTGTTAACTTATTTAATCCTCTTAACATCTCTATGAAAGTATTATCCTCACAGATGAAGACACTACAGCCAGAGGAATTGAGTGACTTTCCCAATCTTACATAGCTAGAGATTGGCCAGAGCTGTCCTATGTCAAGCAGGCTGGTTCCAGAATACATACTCTTATATTCTTAATCTCTGTATTGTGTTCTGAAGTAGATATGATCATATATCTATAAATATGTATTTTTCTTTTGTAAATATAGAGGGTAACAACCAGGTTAAGTACGTATAGGTTAATATCACACAGCCACTATGGGGAAGACCTGGTTTCAAACCCAGTTCTGTCCTAACTCCAAATCCTATCTTCTGCCCCTTGTATCCCACTATGAACATTTAAGAACCAACAATATCCCAAAGTAACATAACCAGTGACAAAATGTTTCTAAGAGTTTGTAACATAAATAGGCAAGGGTCATTTGATTGGGACATTACTTAAATGTAGATAGATATTTAATCAATGTGTAGATATAAATGATGTCTTCAGCTGTGCTCACATTAGGTGCCTGTCATATATAGTAGGCACCTAAATAAATACTTGTGCTGTGCACAAATAATCATCAGAGAATACCATCAAACCAAACAATTCAATGGATAACTGATGTTCTGAATCTGCCATATTATGTCCCCTTTTCTGGCATAATATTCAGTGTGACAAAATTACATATCAGCAGAAGAATATGGCCAGCCCTGTGGATCTCTTAAATAAGTATTAAGATTTAACCTAGAGGTAAGTTAGCCTAGCCAGAATCCTCAATAAGACTTCATGCATGTTAATTGTTAAATAACTATTAGCACTTTTATTTCTCAATTTTCCAAAGTTTTGGTTTTGGTTTTATCTTCAACCCACCTTACATTCTAGATTCTTCCTTGGTTAAATAGCATAAAATTCTGGTAAAATTTGACTGGTGTCATGGACCACTCATATGGCTTAACACAATGAAACTATTTATGCTGCATTCCTATTTAAATATTTGCTCTTTAAACTATGTACATATCAAATTAGCAGGTCATGCATCTTGACTCTCAAACCTTTGTCACGTGCTTCCTTTCTAAGAGCATGACCAGTTTTCTCTATCATGTGTTTCAGCTAATATTTTTCAGTTTCACTTATTCTGCTTTTTATTCGTCCCTATTGTATGTCCTTGTACCTGTCCAATGGAGCCAACCATCTTAATCTTTCTAACAGGTAATGTAGTATCACTGACTTATTGTTATTTTAGCATAATTTATTCATCCATTCTCACTGGGCAAAATATGAGCCAGGCATTATACTAGATGCTGGGGATGTAAAACAGAATAAAATACAACCCCTGCTCTTGAGGAACTCCCAGTCTAGAGGAGATTTCTGTGATGTCTGTATGAAACACATAAATTATGTTGGTTTTCTTCCTGTCACAGCATATCTTATTAATAAACTTTTAAGTTTTCAAGATAATATTTTCCCACAGTAGCAGTGCTTGCAAAACTTTAATGTGCATATGAATCACCTGAAGATCTTGTTAAGAAAGAGGATTTAAATTCAGTAGGACTGGTTTGGGGCCTGAGATTGTGCTCTAACAAGCTCCCAAGCGATGCTGATTGCTACTGGTCTGTGGACCAACACTTAAGTAACAAGGTCTTAGAGTACAAACCTTCAGATGTTTTCAATATCAGTACATCATAAATTATTTGAATAAATTTCACCTCATTTCCTTCTGTTTGATTTTCAAACTTCCCATTCTCTTGTCTGACCCTATTTAACTTCTTTCAGAATCTCTTTGTTCAAACTGAATAGAAATTGTATCATGGTTGGAGAATTGCTGGCATAAGTGAAAAGAGTTCTTTAATCATTGTAGGTGTTTGAAAGATTTAATATTCATTACTTTCTCCATAAATGTTGCCTTTCTTAAAATCTTCACGAAAGTAAGATAAACCCATAATTCCCTACCAGTCGTGGTCTGTTGTTTTAATTTCATGGCATGTAGTTAGAACACTTTTTATGCTATTTTGTAGTGACATTATGAAGAAAATGTTCACTTGAGTGATTTACTGCTGCTTCAGAATGAATTGTGTGTTACAGGGTCTAGGGAAGTGAGACTTACCATTTAAGGGATTCTTCTGGGACTTTAATCACAAAACATGTATTATTAAGCATCTTAATCCTATGATACCACCCCGAAATTTCTAAAACATAATTGAGACCACTTTAATCAGTTTATTGCAATTGATAAGATGTAATTCCTAAAATACATAAAGCGATGTGGATAATTATTCACAGTAGATAATGATAGACATGAGACTTATTCTGATTATTAACAGATCCCATTGTAAGCATCATCTCCCATTTTTTTCTCCTAATGTCGGTTACAACGTAAGGAGTAAAAAGCAGATCAATTCAGGTGTGTTTTGTGTTTAATTTCTGATTCCACAATATATGAGCATTTGGGAATTGATTTTTCATACATTCTGGATAATTCATTGGTATATGTCTTAATTTGAATTGCCTAGGATATGTTTTTGTATATATAACCAGAGATTTATAAATGCACCGAATCATCTTTTCTCAGGTTTTTTATTACATTTTAGTTGGTAATGTTGGTCTGCAATATCTGTGCTCAACAACAAAACCATAAAACTTCAAGACAGTAGGATATTTGGACAGCTGTTGTAAACAGAAGGTGATTGAAATATCTGCTCTTAAGGTTTGATCTAATGCAGTGGGGCTAGGGTGGGGGAATTGTATTGTAAAACATAGCCACACCCAATTGAGTCCTACAGAACTATTGCTGGATTCAGGAAGGACCTAGAGCCAGGAGAGTGCTGTGCATTGTTGATACCTGAGAAGGTGTACAGTAGTGGGACTAGTAGAGAGCCACTTTTTATTTTTATTTAATGATATAGGAATGGTAATAGAAATGGTATTAAGAATGTAGGATACAAAGTCTCATAACCGTACACTGAATAAAGAGATTGTTTTAAATGTCCCAGCTACTTGGTAACTTCTGAAAGTTAGTCCTACTAACATGTATTTGATTACTTGTTCACTAGTTTTAGCAGCTTGCCATTCTCACCAAACTGAGGCATTGGTATTTTCTTTCTTTTTATTGTGGGGACTTGTCCACTTAAAAAGTTTCTAAGAAGATCTAATAGTTTAATTATTCTTAGTTTTTTCTCTCTTCCCTATAGATGTTGGCAATTCTACTTTTATCTTATATGTCCCATATTCCTTATCTATGCTGTTTGGTGCTGCATCTGGAAGGAGATTTCCACTCTAATTTTTCAGCTCACTGATATGTTCTTCATCTATTCAACCTGCTATTTATCCTATTCATTGTGTTGTGTTTTTTTCCTATTTCAACTATTCTATTTTTTGTACTTAATAATTCCACTTGGATTTTTAGTGGCTTCTTGTTTTTGTTTTGTGTTACAATTATTTTCCCTTATTTCCTTACATTTAGGAATAGGGTGCTCTATTCTGACCATTCAGTTTCCAGTGGTAGAAGTTTTTTAGTTAGTTGTCTTCTTGTACAGTGATTATACTTCTTAGGTCTCTGGTGATTTGGGCCTTTAAGCTCTGGGTCCTTGGATACTGTGTATTTGGGAAGGGTCAAAGGTTAGCCCTAGTCTGTGTCTGTCTCGGTGCATTTAAGGAAAGTGACCTGAGAATCTCAGGCAACACAGAACACTGGTTTGCCCATCACTCTGGTTTGCTGTCACTCACTGGACAAGTGCTTTGATCAGGAGCTCTATCTTCCAACTCAGCAGGGAGGATCATCATCCTCCAACCCTGGAGATTTGGAGGGAGAGGGATAGCTGATGAAGTGGCTGCAAGCTACTGGTCTTTCCTGTCTTTATCAGTCTCTTGTCTCACTCCAGCAGGGCCCTGACCTGCCAGTTCAGATGGTGACAGGGGCAGGCAATGATTTCCCAAGGAATGTAAGGGATGGGCAAGTGTGGTCCTTAGCAGTTTCCTTCCCACCTTTCTTCTTACTGCCTTCTACTCCATACCCCTTCCTCTCCTACTCCTTCGCCATACTCCAAGGTTTTAACAGCCTCATTCTCCCCAAGACTTCTCACTTTTTGGTATTGTTTTTAACCACAATCCACATCTGTCTGTCTGTCTTGTGTCTCCATCTCTCCCCGCCCCTCTTCCCCACACCCCTCTCCCTCTTTCCCTCTCTCTCAATTTTATAGTTTCTCCAGGGCTGCTTTTGGAAAAGCCAGCAGCTTATGCTAGTTCACCATCTTGACAGGAACTAAGACTAATTAAAAGAAAAATTCTTCCAACTCTTTGTCTTAATGATTTATGCTAATGATCCTCAGGTTTGCCATTCTAACACATATAAATAATAGCTTGCTGACTTATTTTGCTTCAATGTATTTTAGAAATTTGGGCTCATTTATCAATTTAACTTGATAAAATTCACATTTAGGCAGTAAGACTTATAATGTTTAAATTTAAATATCGATCTCAAATTTTTTGGAAGGAAAATTAAGTCATGGAAATATAAAGTAAAATGCAAGCATTGCAATAAGCAGAAATTAAACATTTCGTATTATGGCTGATTAGGTAAGATTGTTCTTAATTTAATACATAGAGATTGAAAAACTTGGATTGGAAAACTTTATGATTATTTGAAATGATACCAGTTCATTTACCTTGTAAGATTCCCAAATTCTGCTGTTGCCTAGTGTACATTGGAGGAGGCATCATTTGTTTAAAAAAAAAAACAAAAGGATGAAGTAGACACAGCAAGAAAGGAATTATTTCCATTTTGCAATCCACAGAGACAGAAAGTAGAGTAGAGTTTACCAAGACATTGGCAGGGCCAGGGCGGGGGTGGCATGTATATTTGGTTTGAATATGGAGTATTTGTAAATAAAATTAACTTTTTTTAAAAAAATTATTTCCATTTGCAGATATGAAAACAGGCTTCAGGAAGATAAATGATATGCCTAAAGTTCACATGTGGCAGGATGGGCCTGAATCCAGTTTCTCTGACTCTGAATCCTATGCCTATCTGAAAATCTGCCATGCCTGAACCTCTGCCCTTCCCAGCTACTACACCACCAGGTTGGGAATGGTATCCTTTCCAGCTGTTTGTTTCCTCCCATAGGATTTAACCTTGTCTTCTTTTCATGCCTACTTAAACTGAGCCAGACTTTTGTGGACAGTCCTACTGCTGTACCTGTTACCCTGTCTGAGAAGATTAGCCTCTTCAGCTAGGCTTTCGGAGAGATGCACATGTAGCAGTGAAAGAAGGTGTTCTAGTTTGCTAATGCTGCCGGGATGCAAAACACCAGAAATGGATTGGCTTTTATAAAGGGGGTTTATTTGGCTACACAGTTACAGTCTTAAGGCCATAAAGTGTCCAAGGTAACACATCAGTAATCGGGTACCTTCACTGGAGGATGGCCGATGGCATCTGGAAAACCTCTGTTAGCTGGGAAGGCACATGGCTGGCATCTGCTCCAAAGTTCTGGTTTCAAAATGGCTTTCTCCCAGGACATTCCTCTCTAGCAAGCTTGCTCCTCTTCAAAACATCACTCACAGCTGCACTGAGTTCCTTCTCTTTGAGTCAGCTCATTTATATGGCTCCACTGATCAAGTCCCTCCCTGAATGGGTGGGGCCATGCCTCCATGGGAATATCTCATCAGATTCATCACCCACAGCTGGGTGGGGCACATTCCAAAGAAACACTCAAAGAATTACAATCTAATCAACACTGATTACATCTGTCTACACAAGATTACATCAAACATAATGGCATTTGGGGGACACAGTATATTCAAACTGGCACAGAAGGGATTATCTCCCTGGCATCCCTGATCCGCCAAGTCACCTGTGCCTCAGCAGGATGGCATATTTTTTAGGTAGGCATTTACAGTTTCAGCAGAATGGGATCCAACCACAGGGAGAGGAGATTAGGGGCAACTGGAGATGGAGAATGGACTCAAAGGACCAATCTGATCTAAGTTTTAGTAGAATTGTACTGGGCAAGGTGCCAAAGCAACTATGGTCAAGACAGAGAAGACATACTGGAAATAGAGTATAAAACAGGCATAATCGTAAGGAGTGAAACAAATAGAGAATGCAGGCCTTAGGGGCAAAGCAGAACCAAAGGAAATCTGACTCGGTAAGCAGTGAATTAGATGGTCTTTTGTCTCCTCCAACAAGAGATCCAGACAAGACTAGGCCTAAAAAATGGAGTAAGAAATAAAAAAAAGGTAATTAACAACGGAAATTTTTAAGTATGGGATGTAAGAGCCAGATCAGAAGCAAACTTAATGACTTTGCATGAGTGTCCTATGTTAGCTGAAAACATTGTTACTGCCATAAGAAAGGGAGAGTGTGATGATTAAGTTCCTGTGTCAACTTGGCCAGGTTATGGTGTCCAGTTGGTTGGCCAAGGAAGCTCTGCACTGATTGTTGCTCTGAGGACATTTTGTGGACTTAATTCATCAGTAAGTTGATTGTATCTATGACTGATTATGTGTAAAATCAACTGAGGAGATTGCCTTCAACACTGAGAGAAGTCTCATTCAATCAGTTAAAGGCTTTAAATGGACAAGTGATGATTTCGGCAGTAAGGGGGGAATTTCCATCTCCACTTCAGCCAGCCAGCTTCTCCTGGGGAGTTCATGGAAAACCTTCATCCAAGTTCCCAGTCTGTGGCCTGCCCTACAGAATTTGGACTTGCCCATCGCCACAGTCAGGTAAGCCAATTCCTATTTAAAAAACTCTCATAATATTTACATTATATATATACATATTGATAGATATTTTATATATATATATATATATATATATATATATATATATACTATTAGTTCTGTTTTCCTAGAGAACCCTGACTAATACAGAGAGATTCTAGAATTAGAAATCAATAGTCCTAAATTATTGTCAGTAACATGAGATTTTGCATAGATTGCTTAATTGTATTATGCTTCATTCACCACATTGAAAAAAGATAGAATATCTTTTTTCATTGAAAAAACACCATAGAATTGAGTTTTCTTTCTTATGATAGTCTTGTGAATAAGTGGTATATAATTTGAAGTTATAATATTCAAAACTCAAATGACGTGGTCCTAAGCTTTCCTAAGCATAGAGTTTCAATAATGTTATGATTTGACTATTATCTTCCAAATAGACATGGATATTCAAATGAGTTAGTTATAATGTCAGAAGGCTTCATTACAGCCCTATGAACACAGATTTAAATCTTCCTGGAAAGCAGTGCACTATCATAAATGGTTCAGCTCTATTTTAAAGTGACATTGACACAAGTCCACTCAAATTAATAGTCCAATTGAAACTAGGTATTTCAAAAAGTTAATACATAATCCATAGACTCCACATGACCCCTCCACTGAAAAGTACATATCAACAGTTGTGCAAGCATTGAAAAAATGGTAAGCTTTTCTTTTTCTTTTTTGTTTACTTTTTCCTGGTGACATCCATGGACCCAAATATCATATTGTTTCATCCACTCAACAAATATGAATTGAGCAGTTTACAAGGCTCTTAAAAAATTCAATTGGCAATCTTATTCATGCTCATTATTTCAATTCCAAAATCCAGATTCCCAGCCCTCCAAAACTCTGTATTTGAACCTCCCTATGAAATTACTCATCTAGAGGTTCCAAAGGCAAGATCTTAAACTTAATCATGTCCCAAACTATACTTCAACTTCCCTGTAAACATACTGTCCTTCCTGAATTTCTTATCTCAGCAAATAGCATCTCATTCATCTAGTTCTCCAAGCCAGAACCCCAAAAGCCATCCTAGGCTTCTCTCAGTTATAGCAACAGATTGGTGAGGAGACAGTATAACCACCTCATTTGAATATTCATGTATATTTAGAAAATAATAGTCAAATGCGAATATGTATAAAGTATAACAGGCACGTTCAGAAAGATGTTATCCAACAGGTACCATTTAAACATGCCTAGGTAAGAAATTATGAGGACACAAATAAGCAATCAGGCATTGGGGTTGGAAAGGATAAAACGGAATTCATAGATATTTTAGAGGTGATTACTATAGAGGCATGAGGGAGAGGGAGCATGCTGGGATGGCTTTCCTTTATTTTGGACCGCACCAGACAGTTTTAATAAAATACAAGATTTTCTTTTGATAATACTTTTTCTGAGTATCTTCAGCAAGTAAAAGTATGTGCTAGAACAGTTGTTCTTTGGTTAACAACATGGCAGCTGATTGCTTGGAGGCAACTTGCTTACACACACACATGCTTACATACATACACATATTTATTTTTTAAACTTGCTTTCAAAGACAGAATATTTGACTTTAAGGAATGTGTTCAGTCATTAGATACTCTTTCATCACATGCTGCATTAAGTGTTTTCCATTTAGAAGACAGATCTAAAACACTAGCCTTCTCATCCTTCAGTTGGCAGTTTAAGTATAAAATCCTGCCAGTGTTGCAACCATTAAAATAAAACAGTCTCGGAAATTAAGCACTAATTTCCCCTCAAATGACTATTTCTGTTTGTTTGGTTTTTTTTCCTTATTACCATTGTAATGAAGTGGCCAGTATTATGGTAGGAAGTGATTTCAAAGGCAGCAATTTCGTATTATGAATCATGTATTTATCTCCCTCCCTAATGTGAGTTGGCTCTAGCTATATAAATGCATGTACAAACTCCATCTCAGCTGAGACTAAAATAGTTTTGGGATAGCAAATCATAGTTTCAAGCTCAGAGAAAATGCATGTTTTCAAGCATTTCACTAAAGCAAAGATGAAGAGGAAAACCATTATAATTTCACTGTGTGACAATTTTTGATCATTCTAATCTGTTGCTCATAGAAGCTGATTTCAATACCTTAAAATACTGCTGTATTAGTAACATCTTCTGACAATGATAAGTTATATCAAATTAGATATGAAGTAAGGCATTTAGAAAACTGTAAATCACCATAACAAATATTAATTATTGTTAAAATATTAGTCTCATCATACTCTTCCGTGACATTTGTCACGCCGTTCACTCTGCTTCTAACACGTGTTTGTTTCCCATAAGAGTGAGGCTTGGTCAAAACATCTTGCTTTCAGAAGTTAAAAGGAATTTCTCTGAACTTTGATCATTTCTCATTTGCATTTCTGATCCTTCTATGTCCCCTTAAAATTATTTTCCATCTAATAGCTATAAGGTGGTCAATCAAAAGTCATTGCTTCTTGCCTGTGGCTTGTGACAGCATAATGCTCAAAGTCTAGCACCAGCCTTTAGCTGTTTTATTTAACTGGTATTATAGTTTAACCCACAACAAATGGGAATAAGTATAAGCTCTTTAGTATCAGTACTGTCAAATTTAAATAGGAAATGGGTTGTTCAGGAGTCTATGAGCAGTGCTTACATCTGCAGTTTGAATTCTCACAACTGTTTTTTTTCCTTATGGAAAAATACAGAAAATTATAATACTGACAGTTTCAATCACCATAGATTATATATCAGATCATTTTATCATTGTCATATGTAGGAAACAGATAACTTCTTACCCAGCTGTGCCGGTTTGGATGTATTATGTCCCCCAGAAAAAGCCATATTTTTTGATGCAATCTTTTGGGGCAGACAGAATAGTGGGGATTAAGTTGGAATGTTTGGATTAGGTTGTTTGCATGGAGATGTGCCCCACCCAGCTGTGGGAGGTGACTCTGGTGGGATACTCCCATGGAGGTGTGGCCCCACCCATTTGGGGTGGGCCTTGATCAGTGGAGCCATATAAAACATGCTGACTCAAAGCGACTGAACAGAGTGCAGCTGTGAGTGACGTTTTGAAGAGGAGCAAGCTTGCTAGAGAGGAACGTCCTGGGAGAAAGCCATTTTGAAACCAGAACTTTGGAGCAGACGCCAGCCACGTGCCTTCCCAGCTAACAGAGGTTTTCCGGACGCCATTTGCCATCCTCCAGTGAAGGTACCTGATTACTGATGTGTTACCTTGGACACTTTATGGCCTTAAGACTGTAACTGTATAGCCAAATAAACCCCCTTTTTATAAAAGCCAGTCCATCTCTGGTGTTTTGCATTCTGCAGCATTAGCAAACTAAGACACCAGCTGTGTCAGCAAAACTGCTGGCTGCATTTGGGAAACTGACAAGAGAAATAAGTTTCTCTCATGGGCATTTTTTGGGTCTGTTAGACCCTCTTTTATTCCCCAAGGGTCTTTCTTCTTCCTATAGCTATTGTGAACCAATATATAGTTATTATAGGTTAATGGGAGTAGGCATTGCAAACTGGTCATTAGAAAAAATTCTGCTAACGAAACAATAATTCCATCTGTGAACATTTCCTGACCATGCAAAATAACTCAAATTTCATGGAGATATTATTTCTTCATTTTAAGAAAACAGTAAGAGGTCTGACTAAAAAAAGACACATGAAAGCTTTGGCTCAAAATATAACATTGGCTGAACAAGTCTATAATGACAAGGATACTAAAAGCAACAACCTAATAATCCAGCACTGAGAGTGAGTAGATGGAACTCTGTAAGTGAATAATTGATGTTGCGTTACCACAAAGGGTGCTCAGCTGCAGGTGATTCAATGCACCTGAAACGTGTATTTTAATTAGGCTGCAGGGGAAAGTTTGGATTTTGCCCTTTGGGAGTGGGAAGCCATGTGAGAACTTTCAGCCAGAAGTACCTGGATCAGCGTGGATCAACAATGAGAGGGAGCAAAATGGAACTTAAGGGAGAAAGTGAGCATATGCATTAGAATAATGCACATTAGACTTGCTAAGGGCTGTCGGCAAAGGGAACAGAGGAGAGGAGGACTTTGAGAGGCATAAAGGGGGAAGAACTGTAAGACTGGGTGAATACGTGGATATGAGGAGTGAGGGAAGGGCCATAAGAAAGAATTCCATTTGCCACATAGAGAATATAGTAGGAAGGGTCGGGAGGTGCAGAGGACAAGGTATTGGGAAGGTCGGGGATTCAATTTGGAGCATGTTGTGGTTTAGTTTTCTGTGACTCATCCAGGCAGCACCGTCCAATAAGAAGAAATAGGATCTATGGTTCTAGAACTCAGAATGATCTGTACCAGAGATAATTTTGGAAGTCATCAGCCAACAGATGGTAGCTATAAATTGAATCAATATAGTCACCCTAGAGGTCATGTATACTGAGAAGAGAGGACTGAGACAAGAAGAGAAAGTTGATTCCTCAAAGGGATCTAAAAAGAACAGGGAAGAAAAAGAGAAGCAAGAGACTTGTCATGGAAAGCAAAAGAAATGTACTCTGGTGAAGAATGTTACCAAGTATTTTCCGTCTTCATTTCTAGAGTATTTTTAAAAGTCATAGAAAAAAAATCATATGCCATATATCTTCTACCTTTGAAATATTAAAAATGTAGCAGAGTTAAATCAATCTAATAATAATGGAATGCCAAGTAGAATTAATTGGAAAATTGCTGTATTCAACTTATCAGCACTGGAGTCTAGGAGAAGAAATACTGCTGGCATCCTGTAGTGTGATTTACCACACCATCATGACTTATATATTTGTGAACTTCTAAGAGAAAAAGTAAAGCGAAATAATGTGCCTTGAAGTGGGAAGACCTGAGTTTAAATATCATTCCTGCCACTTACAAGCTATGGGGAAATCATTTAACCTCTCTGAGCTCCAGTCTTCACAAGACAGATGGTGAATTCTGGAAATTAAATGTGTTGAATATAATTTTATAGTAATTTAATTAGTATTCCTCACCTTTTTTGTGTGTTCATTACATACTTCCAAATACTAGAACTTTTTATGGCATTCTGGAGATGAGCTAATATTTTCTTTTCACGTAATGTCTGTTTAGAGGTACCAAGCTACCCCACTGATCACAAAAGTTCCTCTTGCTTCTGTGAAAAGTCTGGTACAATAGTAAGCAGAGGGAAACTGGCTGAGAACCACTTCACCATGCCCATTTTAAGTGTAAAAATTGTATGCAATTTAACATTTTAATTAGTGGCTAAGCATATAAAAAATCTTCAAGATTTCTCCAAACAAATATTACCTGTAGATTTGTTAAATTTTTATTTCATCCCCCAAGATATCTGATGTATAATGGAAACAAAACAAAGATCTTCCTGTCCCCCATCTGTTCTTGTCAATTTATCTCTCACTTCAGCTGGACAGTGACTTCTCAATTATTTCCTAAGTCTCTGTAATAAATAATGGTAGATGCCTAAAGTCCATCACGACGGCAAGTAGAGTGGTACATAACACCTTGTCCTCTCAGAATTGCCTCATAGCAGGGAAGGCTGGCAGCCCATTCCTTAGTCATTTTGAGGGGGAAAAATAAAGATGGTTTGGTTCTCAGAAATAATGAAACTGAAAGCAAAATATATGTCCCTTGACACACTATAAACTGGGATTTTGCTTATTTTTCTTTTGTTTTTCTTTTTAGACAGGTTTATTGAAATAATTTACATTCATAAAACTCTTTTGCATATACAGTTCTATGGATTTTGACAAGTGCATACAGTGGTGCAATATATAGTCCCATCACCCCCCAAAATTTCCTATTGTCCTTTGTAATCAACTTTTCTTCCACAGCTCTTGGCAACTGATATGTGTTCTATCTCTATAATTTTGCCTCTTCCAGAATATCATTTAAATTGAATCAACCAGTATGTAGCCTTTTGAGTCTGGCTTCTTTCACAGTATGATACATTTGAACTTCATCCATATTGGTATGCATCAGTAATTTGTTCTTTTTTACTGCTGAGAAGTATTTCAGGGTATGGCCTTATCACAGATCAGTGATCGTTTTACCTGTTAGTGAACATTTGGGTTGTTTACGGTTTTGGGTGATTATGAATAAATCTGTTAAAAACATTTATGTACAGATTTTTATGTGAACATGAGTTTCATTTCTCTTGAGTAAATACCTAGGAGTGGAATTATGTTTCCCTTTATTTGAAGTTTTTCAAGATGGTATTCCTATCAGCAATGAATGAATGTTCCAATTGTTCTGCATCTTCACCAGCACTTGGTACTGTCAGATTTTTAAAATTTAGCCATTCTCGAGAACCTAAGATGGCGGCTAGGTGAGACAGGGCAAAAAAACACCTCCATGAAAAATACTAGATAAAAACCAGAAAGTGACCCAGAACACCACTTCCAGAGTAGCACCAGCCACACAACGTCTGCTAAATCCACAAGGAATGTGCATTTGGTAAAACCAGGAGCCTGCATTCTGAAACGAGTGAGTAAGCCAGCTAAAAGTCTGGCGGCTGCACTGTGGTGTGGGGAAATGGTGGGCTGGTGTTTGGAGACGGACTAGTTCTTTAAAAAAAAAAAGCCTGGGAGTGGCTGCAGATACGACGGGAAGAGCCGCACAGTGAAGCACGGCAGGAGTGGGCTGGGCTAACACCTCGGTGTCTGGCGTGAAGGATACCTCTTCCCACACCCGCTGCTGATTGTCTCGAGACCAAAGGAGCAGAGGGGAGCCAAAAGGAGAAAAAAAAAACACAGTCCTTGCAGCCATCTCCCCAGTGGGTGGGGGACGCTCCTGCCCGGGGCCAGACCCACAGCCCAGAGCTGCGCCAAGAAACCCAGTGTGACGGGGAATCTTTCCCACAGCACTACACACTCGCCACAATATTGGCCATGGACAGTGGCCTTTAATGCACCCACAGCTGATTGTCCCGGAGCTGGAAGGGTGGAGCTGTGCAAAAAGGGGGAAGTTAACACATCCCATTCAACCATCTTTGAAATGGGCTGGGAGCGCCCCTGCATGACCTAGCGACCCAGGGCTTCCCTGGTGGGCCAGCACGCACTAATGACGTGGCATGGCCCTCCCTCAGCAGAGGTCCTGGAAGAGCACAGCTAGGAAGGGGGAACCACTCAGAAATCCCAGGGACCCTACACGAATACCAAGGATTTGTGGGTCAATGGCAGACATAATCAGTGGGAAGACTGAAATGAAGGCTTAGGCTCCTGCAACAGCCTTAAATCTCCGGGAACACCTGGGAGGTGTGATCACTGAAGCTGCCCTGCCTGTCTAACCACCCAGACACACGCCCCACATTCAGGGCAGACAGCACCAGCAACACACCCAAACTTGGTGCACAGTGGATGCCACAAGAATCAGACCCCCACACACCACAAAGACAAAGTGGGGGAGAACTGACTTGAGGGGAATAGGTAACTCACGTACGCCATCTGCTGGTTAATTAGAGAAAGTGTATGCCACCAAGCTGCAGTTCTGTCAAATTAGGGATCAAGTAAAGCAAATGCCAAGAGGCCAAAAACAACAGAAAATCTTAAAGCATATGATAAAACCAGATGCTATGGAGAACCCAAACCAAAACACCCAAATCAAAAGATCAGAAGACACACAGTACTTGGCACAATTAATCAAAGAATTACAGACAGGCAACAAGAGCATGGCTCAGGATATAAAGGACATGAAGAAGAGCATGGCACAGGATATAAAGGACATAAAGAAGACCCTAGAAGAGCATAAAGAAGAAATTGCAAGTGTAAATAAAAAAATAGAAGATCTTATGGAAATAAAAGAAACTGTTGGCCAATTAAAAAGACTCTGGATACTCATAATACAAGATTAGAGGAAGTTGAACAACAACTCAGCCTCCTCGAGGACCACAGAACAGAAAATGAAAGAACAAAAGGAAGAATGGGGAAAAAAATCGAAAAAATCGAAATGAATCTCAGGGATATGATAGATAAAATAAAACGTCCAAATTTAAGACTCATTGGTGTCCCAGAAGGGAAAGAGAAGGGTAAAGGTCTAGAAAGAATATTCAAAGAAATTGTTGGGGAAAAATTCCCAAACCTTCTACATAATATAAATACACAAAGCATAAATGCCCAGTATTTATGCATAAATAAATGTGCATAAATAAATAAATATGCAATATAAAAAAATTTATGCATAAATGCATAAACTCCAAATAGAATAAATCCAAATAAACCCACTCCAAGACATTCTGATCAGACTGTCAAATTCTGAAGACAAGGAGCAAATTCTGAAAGCAGCAAGAGAAAAGCAATTCACCACATGCAAAGGAAACAACATAAGACTAAGTAGTGACTACTCAGCGGCCACCATGGAGGTGAGAAGGCAATGGCATGACATATTTAAAATTCTGAGAGAGAAAAATTTCCAACCAAGAATACTTTATCCAGCAAAACTCTCCTTCAAATTTGAGGGAGAGCTTAAATTTTTCACAGAGAAACAAATGCTGAGAGATTTTGCTAATAAAGGACCTGCCCTACTTCAGATACTAAAGGGAGCCCTACCAACAGAGAAAAAAGCTGAGGGACTTCACCACCAGTAGATCAGTCCTATAAGAAATGCTAAAGGGAGTTGAGCAGGCTGAAAGGAGGGGACACTAAACAATTGACTGAAACTACATGAAGAAATAAAGGGTTCCACTAAAGATCACATGGTAAATATAAATACTAATACTACTGTATTTTTGATTTGTAACTCCACTATTTACTTCCTACAGGATCTAAAATACATAAACTGTAATGATAAATCAGTGGTTTTGGACTCAATGTAAAATATGTAATTTTTGACAAGAACTACATAAAAGTGGGGGGATGAGGGAGTATAGGAACGTAGTTTATGTGTCCTATTGAAGTTAAGTTGGTATCAAAGAAAAACAAGATTGTTATAGATTTAAGATGTTAAATTTAAGCCCCACATTAAACACAAAAAAAGTATCAGAGAATATGACCATAGATATGAAAAATAGAGTAGGGGTTCCAAGAAGTGGGAGAAGGGGCAATGGGGAGTTAAGAAATGAGTGTAGGGTTTCTGTTTGGGGTGAAGGGAAACTTCTAGAAATGGATGGTGGGAAGGTGATAGCATTGCAGCATTCTAAATGTGATTAATCCCACTAATAGAATGCTAGGGAGGGGGTGGAATGGGAAGATTTAGGCTGTATATATGTTTCCACAATTGAAAAAAAAAAAAAAAAGCCATTCTAATTTGTGTGTAAAGGAATCTAATAATGGTTTTAATATGCATTTCCCAAGTGATTAATTATAATGTTGCTTATTTGCCCTCTGTACTTCTTTAGTACAGTGTCTATTCAAATCTTTTGCCCTTTTTTTAGTGGGTGGTTTTTTTAATATCAAGTTTTAGGATTTCTTTATATATTCTGAATGCAGGTTCTTTATCAGATACATGTTTTGCAAGTATCTTCTCCCAGTGTATACCTTCTCTTTTCATTTTCTTAGCAATATCTTCAAAAAGTAGAAGTTTTTAATTTTGATTAAATCCAATTGATCTTTTTTTTTTCCTCTTGGTCATTTTCAAGAAATCTTGTTCTAACTCTGATCACAAGATTTTCCTCAGTGTTTCCTTGCAGAGTTTTTATAGTGTTAGGTTTTACATTTAGGTCTATTATTCCTTTTGAATTAATCATTGATGTGAGGGAGGAGTCAAAGTTCATTCTTTGCATTGGATGTTTAATTGCTCCAGCACCATTTTTTGGAAATGCATTCCTTTCTCCACTAAACAAATTTTGTACGTTTGTTTAAAAATCAGTTGACTATATACGCATAGGTATATTTCTGGACTCTATTCTGTACCAGAGAGTTATGTGTCTATTTTTGACCAAAATTGCAGTGTCTTGATTGCTCTAGTTTTATAGTAAGTCTTAAATTCAGGAAGTGTGAGTCTAACAGCTTTGTTCTGCTTTTTAAAGAACTGTTTAGGCTATTCTAGTGCCTTTGCTTTTTCATATATATTTTAGAATCAGCTTGTTAATTTCTAAAAACAAAAATGCTACTAGGATTTTGATTAGATTTGAGCTCAAGCTATAGATCAATTTAGGGAGAATCGACATCTTGATATTAAAGTTTTCAATCCATGAATATTGTATATGTCTCCATTTATTTAGGTCTTCTTTGATTTCTTTCATCAGTATTTTTTAGTTTTCAACATATAAATCTTTCACATAATGGTGTATTTATACCTAAGTATTTAGTGTTTTTTGATGCTATTGTAATTAGTACTTTTTAAATTTCAATTTCCAACTGTTCATTGTTGGTAAATAAAACTACAGTTGCTTTATATATTGTCTAGAGTTTTAGTTTCAATTACAAGTTTCTCCCTGTACATTATATGTATTCTAGAATAGTAGTCCTCAAACAAGGCTGATCCTCAAATCACCTAATGAACTGTAAATATGCAAATATACAGATTTCCAGATGTCATTCTTGACAGATTCTTATTACATAGTTCTGGGATGGGCCTATGAAATTTGTATGTTAAACAGCTCTCTGGACAAGACAGTCTCTTCAAAAAATGGTGCTGGGAGAACTGGATATCCATATGCAAAAGAACGAAGGAGGACTCCTTTCTCACACCTTACACAAAAATTAACTCAAAATGGATCAAAGACCTACATATAAGAGCCCAGGACCATAAAACTTCTAGAAGAAAATATAGGGAAGCATCTTCAAGATCTTGTGGTAGGCAATGGTTTCTTAGACTTACACCCAAAGCACAAGCAACTAAAGAAGAAAGAGATAAATGGGACCGCCCAAAATTAAATACTTTTGTGGATCAAAGGACTTTGTCAAGAAAGTGAAAAGGCAGCTTACCCAATGGGAAAAAAACATTTGGAAACCAAATATCTGATAAGGGTTTAATATCCAGAATATATTTTTTTTAAATCCTACAAATCAACAATAACAAGACAAACAACCCAAATAAAAAATAGGCAAAGACTTGAATAGGAACTTTTCCAAAGAGAAAACAGAAATGACTAAATAGCACATGAAAAGATGCTCAACATCACTAACAAATTAGGGAAATGCAAATCAAACCCACAATGAAATAGCATTTCATACCTGCTAGAATGGCCACTGTTGAAAAAAAAAAAAAAGAAATCTACAAGTGTTGGAGAAGATGTGGAGAAATAGAAACACTTATTCACTGCTGGTGGGAATGTAGAATGGTACAGCTGCTGTGGAAGATAGCTTAGCAGTTCCTCAGCAAGCTAAGTATAGAATTGCCATATGATTCATCAATCCCGCAGCTAGGTATATATCCAGAAGAATTGAAAGCACGGACACAAACAGACATTTGCACACTGATGTTCATAGCAGCATTATTCACAATTGCCAAAAGATGGAAATATCAACCAATGAATGGATAAACAATCAATGAATATTATTCAGCTGTAAGAAAACATGAAGTCCTGATGCATGTGACAACACGGATGAACCTTAAGGACATTGTGTTAAGTGAAATAAGCCACACACAAAGGAACAAATATTATATAGTCTCACTAATATGAATATAATGAGCAAACTCATGGAGTTAAAATCTAGAGTATAGGTTACCAGGGATAGAATGAGGGTAGAGAATGAGGAGCTGATGCTTAATTTATGCAGAATTTTTAATAAGGTCGATTGTTATTTGGAAATGGGTGGAGCTGATGGTAGCACATTATCATGAGTGTAATTAATAGTGTTGTATTACAGGTGTGATTGTGGTTAAAAGAGAAAGTTTAGGGTTGTGTATAACACTAGAACGAAAGCTAAAAGATATAACATGGAACTGTATTACACAGTGAACCCTGTTGTGGATAATGACTGTGGTGAATAGTACAAATATAAGAAAGTTCTTTCCTGAACTAGAACAAATGTATATCACTTCAAGGTTTTAATATTAGGGTGGTATGTGGGGAAAATGGAGCTAAGTGTCAATAATAGGGGCATATGAGAATGTTCTCAAATTGATTGCAGTAATGAAAATACAACTCTGTGATTATACTGAGAACCATTGATGGATTGTGTGGTGAATAAACCATTTAAAAACAAAAAGAGCCCCACAGATAATTCTGGACTGGTTGAGGTTTAGGAATCACTTTTAAGCCTTTGTGGCTGTAAATTATTTAATAGATAGTAGATAAGGCAGCTATGACTAGTAACATAATTCATCTCCTATACTGACACTACTAACCAGCACTCAGCTGTTTTTCAGTTGGATTTCTTGTGATGAAATGTCACAAACTGTCTGTCCTGAAACCTAATACCTCCCTCTAAATCAACAGTACCTATTTGTTACAAATTGTGTCAAATTACTAACTGGGATTAGAGGTTCATTAAAATTCAGTTTGGAAGATGGTGGATTAGGAGAGACAGAGCAAAATTCTCCTCCATAAAAACACTAGATAAAGGTCAGAAACTGCTACAGAACATCAGTTCCAGGGTTCCACCAGCAGGACAGGGACATCTACACCACATACTGAGTGTGTGGCTGGAAAAGCCAAGACACAGCATTTAAGACCAGTGAGTGTTCAGCCCAGAATGCTGCCAGGGAATGGGCAGCTAGAGTTGGCTGACAATCACATAGGAGAGTAACCTTCCACATCCCATGCACCCTCCTCAGCACTTGCCTTGGGTAATAGTGCTTCGGAGACCCATAGCCAAGAGCCCCCGTGCTGGGGATTGGTGTTTGGAGCAGGCAGACAAGTGAGGGGGGGAAGCATTCCATGCCTTGTGCAGCCATCTTGGCAGTTAGCTGGGGACATAACTCTTCACAGCCCTGTGTCTGAGAGCTCCCTTGAGGGATTTCGGGATTTGGTGGACCTGTGATAGCATCCACTCTTGCTCCATGGAAGCCCATGGAGTGCACAGCCTAGAGGTAAGGGTGCCAGACGGAAGTGCCAGGAGCCCTCCCCCAATCCCATGGTCTCATGGGTGCATGGCAGAACAGGGACTGTGGGGCATTTGAGCTGGAAGGTAAGACCTGCAGCTCTGCAGCCCCAGAGTACTCCACCTCCAGCCCAGGGAACGGCCGGGACCACTGTGCCTTGGAACAGACTCCCTTCCAAACATCGGCAAGACTGAAGGAAGCAATACATGTTTTCACAATAATTGTGGGAGACTTCAATACACCACTCTCTCCTATAGATAGAACAACCAGACAGAGAGCCAATCAGGAAATAGAGAACACAAGCAATGTGATAAGTGAATTAGACTTAACAAACATATATAGAGCATTACATCCCAAATTGTCAAGAAATACATTCTTCTCTAGTGCTCATAAAACTTTCTCCAGGATAGATCATATGCTGAGGCATAAAACAAGCCTCAATAAATTTTAAAAGGTTGAAATTATTCAAAGTACATCCTCTGACCACAATAGAATACAATTAGAAGTCAATAACCAAAGATCTAGAACATTCACAAATATCTGGAGATTAAACAACACACTCCTAAACAAGCAGTGGGTCAAAGAAGAAATTGAAAGAAAAATTGCTAAATATCTAGAAATGAATGAAAACAAGAAGACAACATATCAAAACTTATGGGATGACGTGAAGGTGGTGTTGAGGGGGGAATTTATAGCTCTAAATCCACACATTAAATAGGAAGAAAGAGCTAAAATCAAAGAACTAACAGAACAACTGTAGAAGCTAGAAAATGACCAGCAAACTAATCCTAAGGCAAGTAGAAGAAAAGAAACAACAAGGATTAAAACAGAAATAAGTATTGTGGGAGAAAAAGAAAAAACAATAGAATAAATAAAACCAAAAATAGGTACTTTGAGATCAACAAGATTGACAAACCCTTAGCTAGACTGACAAAGTCAAAAAGAGAGAAGATTCAAATAAACAAGATAACAAATCAGAGGGGGAACATTATGGTGGTTCCCGGAGAAATTTAAAAAATCATAAGAGGATATTGTGAACAAATGTACATTGATAAACTAGAAAATTTAGAGGAAATGGATAATTTACTGGAAACACATGAACAACCTAAACTGACGGGAGAAGAAATAGAAGGCCTCAAAAAAACAAGTAAAAAGATCCAATCAGTCATCAAAAAGCTTCCTACAAATATAAGCCCAGGGCCAGATGGCTTCACAGGGGAATTCTGCCAAACTTTCCAAAACGAACTGACACCATTCCTATTCAAACTCTTTCAAAAAATTGAAGGAAATGAAACACTACCTAATTCATTTTATGAATCTAATATTGCTCTAATACCAAAACCAGCTAAAGATGCTATAAGAAAGGGAAACTACAGGCCAACCTCCCTAATGAATATAGATGCAAAAATTGTCAACAAAATCCTTGCAAATCAAATCCAAAGACACATTAAAACAATCACACAGCATGACCAAGTGGGGTTCATCCCAGGCATGCAAGGGTGGTTCAACATGAGAAAATCAATCAATATAATACAACATATTAACAAATCAAAAGGGAAAAATCAAATGATCATCTAAAGAGATGCTGAAAAAGCATTTGACAAAATTCAGCATCCTTTTTTGATAAAAACACTTCAAAAGTAGGAATTGAAGGAAACTTCCTCAATATGATAAAGGGCATGTATGAAAAACCCACAGTCAGCATAGTACTCAATGGTGAGAGGCTGAAAGCCTTCCCTCAAAGATCAGGAATGAGATAAGATGCCCACTGTCATGACCATTGTTCAACATTGTGCTAGAAGTTCTATCCAGAGCAATCCGGCAAGACAAAGAAATAAAGGCATCCAAATTGGAAAGGAAGAAGTAAAACTGTCATTATTTACAGATGATATGATCTTATATTTAGAAAATTCTGAGAAATTGATGACACAGCTACTGGAGCTAATAAATTCAGCAAAATGGTGGGATACAAGATTAATGCACATAAGTCAATAATGTTCCTATACAGTAGAAATGACTTAACTGAAGAGACGCTCAAGAAAAAGATTCCATTCACAAAAGCAACTAAAAAAATCAAGCACCTAGGAATAAACTTAACCAAGGATGTAAAAGACCTCTACACAGAAAATTACATAACTTTATTAAGAAATAAAAGGGGACCTAAAGAGATCAAAAGATATTCCATGTTCATGGATAAGAAGGCTAAACGTTGTTAACATGTCAGTCCTACCCAAACTGATCTACAGATTCAATGTAATTCCAATCAAAATATCAACAACCTACATTGCAGACTTGGAAAAGCTAGTTATTAAATTTATTTGGAAGGGAAAAGGGCCTTGAATTGCTAAAAATATTCTAAAAAAAAAGAAAAACAAAGTGGAAGGACTTACACTTCCTGACTCTGAAGTCTACTATAAAGCCACAGTAGTCAAAATAGCATGGTATTGGCACAAATATAGATATATTGATCAATGGAATTGAGAATTTGGAAATGTACCCCCAGATCTATAATTGACTTATTTTTGATAAGGCCCCCAAATCCACTGAACTGGGACAGAACAGTCTCTTCAACAAATCGGATGGGAGAACTGGATATCCATATCCAAAAGAATGAAAGAGGACCCCTACCTCACACCCTATACAAAAATTAACTCAAAGTGGATCAAAGACCTCAATATAAGACAGTATCATAAAACTCCCAGAAGATAATGTAGGGAAACATCTTCAAGACCTATTATTAGGAAGTAGCTTCTTAAACCTTACACCCAAAGCACAAGCAACAGAAGAAAAAATAGATAAATGGGAACTCTTCAAAATCAAAAGCTTCTGTACCTCAAAGGAATCTGTCAAACAGTTAAAGAGGCAGCCAATGCAATGGGAGAAAATATTTGGAAACCATGTATCTGATAAGAGACTGATATCTTGCATATATAAAGAAATCCTACAACTCAACAACAACAATACAAACAGCCCAATTATAAAATGGGCAAAAGACATGAAAAGACATTTCTCTGAAGAGGAAATACAAATGGATTAAAAAAATACATGAAAAAGTTTTCATCCTCACTAGCTATTAGGGAAATGCAAATCAAGCCCACAATGAGATATCATCTCACACCAATAAGAATGACTGACATGAAACAAACAGAAAACTATAAATGCTGAAGAGGATGTGGAGAAATTGGAAGTCTTACTCATGGCTGGTGACACTGTATAGTGGTACAGCCACCATGGAAGACAGTTTGGCAGTTCCTCAGAAAACTAGATATTGTTACCCTACAATTCAGCAATTTGAATTCTTGGTATATACCCAGAAGATCTGAAAGCAGTGACATGAACAGATATTTGCACACTGATGTTCATAGCAGCATTGTTCTCAATTGCCAAGAGATGAAAACAATCCAAATGTCCTTCAACAGATGAGTGGATAAACAAAATATGATATATGCACACGATGGAATACTACGCAGTAGTAAGAAGGAACAAGGTCGTGAAACATATGACAACATGGATGAACCTTGAAGACATAATGCTGAGTGAAATAAGCCAGACACAAAAGGAGAGATAGTGTATGTTACCACTAATCTGAACTCTGAGAAAAATAAGTGTCTTATAATGTAAAATATAGGGGACCTAGAGATAGAAGCTAGTGAAGAGGGCATGATAATCTAATATGCACAGATATGATAATGAGGGTGAACTTAATGGTATGGGAATGGTCAGGTGTGACTCTCATTCATTAATGGGATTATAAGTATCAGTGATGCATTGAAGGCAAACGTGTTTGTAAATGGATGCAGAATAGTGCCACAAACCTGCAGCTGATAAGAGCTCTGGGATGTTTTTATGTTATGATAATTCTTTAAAGTTGAGAGTGATGATAATTATACAACTAAGTAAAGATAATGTAAGAAACTGACCATTTATCTTGGGATGGAATATATATTAAGTGAAATTGGGAACCCAATACTTAATAAATCAGGTTCTTGACTTGAGGCTTGCTTTTGTGAAACTTAGGGATGTAAACAGGAGGCTGAGCCTTCCTATAATTATGCCTAAGGGGCACCTCCAGGGAACCTATTTTATTGCTCAGATATGGCCTTTCTCTCTGTAAGCCCAACTTGGCAAATGAATTCATTAACCTCCCCTCAGCAAGTGATATGACTCCTAGGGAAATGAATCTCCTTGGCGAAGTGGGACACAACTCCCAGGAATGAGCCTGGTCCTGGCAGCGAGGGATTGAAAATGCCTACTTGACCAAAAGGGGGAAAAAGAAAGGTAACAAGCTGAGGTCACAGTGGCTCAGAGATCCCAAATAGAGTTGAGAGGCTATCCCAGAGGTTTCTCTTATGCAAGCTCCAGCTAGACATCCCGAAGGGCCACAGTATGCCATGCCCTTACCAAAAGTAGTCCCAAAATACCTAGGTCCCTATCTGAGATTCTGTAAAAGATTCACTCACTAAGTTTTATCTCTCAGAAACTTAAATCCACCAGAGTGTTCCTATGCCATACAAGTCGTAAAACCCAGAGGAAACAGCCTCTTTAAGAATAATAATCAGATGCAGCCCCTTCCCCATACTGTCGACACCCCCTTTCAATATGAACAAGTTAGGGTGCTCACTGCCTATTCACCCCTGAAGATGGAGAAAGAGATTAGGTGTGAGGAAGGGGTAGCAATAAACAAGATAAGATTTAACAAAGGTCCTTGAATTCTGACTTTATATAAATATATACATTTTTTAGATGCTGGGGTGTTGGAATAGCTGGAAGGAGCTAAGTGACATGGTGAAATTGTAACCTATAACAGTATTTGAAATTTGCTCTATAGCTACTCATTGAATTGTGCTTGGAAAGTCTTCACCTTTCTGTATATACCCTATATTTCATAATATGGAAATAATTGAAACTGTGAAAATGTAACCCATAAAAATTTTTGAAATTACCTGTATAACTAACTGCTTGTTGAACTGTACATTGAAAGTTAACACCTTTCTCTATGTATGTTATATTTTACAATAATGGAAATAGCTGAAATTATGGAACTGTAATGCATGACATTCTTTGAAATTTGCTCTCTAACTACTTGTTAAATTGTATTTTGAAAGTTATCACTGTTACATATATATGTTAAAGTTCACAATTAAAAAATGTATTAATGGAGGAGGCTCTAAGATGGTGGCATAGAGATGAATGGAAGCTAGTTAGTCTCCCTGGAACAACTAATAAACAACCAGGAACAACTAGTAAATAATCCAGAAAAACTGTGGGGGGAGAAACGTGACCATGCACTCATCATACACCGACCTGAATTGAGAGGAGTGACCAAGATCGCAGCATAAAATCTGTAAACTGCAGATCCAAGCCAGGATCCCCTGCCCCCCACAGCCTGAATGGCAAAGCCTCGCAGTGCTAGAGAGCAGCACTCTCTGAGCAAGCGAATATAGCTCAGCTGAGCTCCAACTGGGGTATTAACTGGCAAACATGGACTTCTCAATACAGGCTACGAATCCCCAACAAGCAGAAAGAGGCTTTTGGTGACGACTGACCTTGGAGAACTCTCTGGGAGGGTGAGGGAGCCCAGAAGACCAGGTGCTATCTCTGGCTGATGGGTGAAACTGAGGGTGGCCATGAACTGGCCCTGAAGGGGAATTTCTGTCCCTTTTTTGGCTCAGTGGAGAAAGCCTCAGCCATTTTCAGTTCCCAGTGCTCTGACCCAGACAAGGGTGGAGATAGCACAGGCAGAGAGACTATTCAAATGCTAATGACCTCTCCCTAGGGGTTATCTTCCCTAAGAGGAAAGAGATGGGTCCCAGCTCTACTACCCACCTGTCATTCAGAACCAGACCCCAGAGGCTTGGGGAAAACAGCCACAGGCCACACCTCCTTACACCAGTCTGTAGCTACAGGCTGACAAGCGCCAGCTCCTGGGCAGAAAAGCACAGTGACTTGAGCCTCACAGGGTGCATCAGTCTTCCAAGACATACCCTCAGGGAAACATGATACTATTGCCTTCTGAGACCTGAGCCTGTTCTGGTCTGGGAAAACCTGGTTGGGATAACCAAGGAAACCATGCCTAGAGAACAGAAAATTACAACCTACACTAAGAAAAACAAAGTTATGACCCAATCGAAGGAACAAACTTGTACTTCAACTGAGATACAGGAATTTAAACAACTAGTACTAAATCAATTCAAAAAGTTTAAGGAAGATATAGCAAAAGAGATGATGCATATAATGGAAGCACTGGGCATACATAAGATAGAAATCAAAAGTTTGAAAAAACAACTGGCAGAATCTATGGAAATGAAAGGCACAACTCAAGAGATGAAAGACACAATGGAGACATACAACAGCAGATCTCAAGAGGCAGAAGAAAACACTCAGGAACTGGAGAACAAGAAACCTGAAAGCCTACACATAAAAGAACAGATAGAGAGAAGAATGGAAAAATATGAGCAAAGTCTCCAGGAATTAAATGACAACAAGAAACACAGAAATGTTCATGTCATGAGTGTCCCAGAAGGAGAAGAAAAGGGAAAAGGGGCAGAAGCAATAATAGAGGAAATAATAAATGAAAATTTCCCATCTCTTATGAAAGACATAAAATTACAGATCCAAGAAGCGCAGTGTACCCCAAACAGAATAGATCTGAATAGGCCTATGCCAAGACACTTAATAATCAGATTATCAAGCGTCAAAGATAAAGAGAGAATCCTGAAAGCAGCACATACAAAGGAAGCTTGATAAGACTATGTGCAGATTTCTCTATGGAAACCATGGAGGCAAGAAGGAAGTGGGGTGATACATTTAAGATACTGAAAGAGAAAAACCACCAACCAAGAATCCTATATCCGGCAAAACTTCCTTCAAGTACGAGGGAGAGCTTAAAATATTCTCCGACAAACAGACAATGACAGAGTTTGTGAACAAGGTAACTGCTCCACAGGAAACACTAAAGGGAGCACTGCAGACAGAAAGAAAAAGACAGGAGTGAGAGGTCTGGAACACAATTTTGGGAGATAGTAGCACAGCAATGTAAGTACACTGAACAAAGATGACTATGAGTATGGTTGAAAGAGGAAGGTTAGGGGCATGTGGGACACCAGAAGGAAAGAGGAAAGGTAAAGACTGGGACTGTATAACTCAGTGAAACCTAGGGTGCTCAACAATTGTGATAAAAGGTACAAATATGTTTTTACATGAGGGAGAACAAATGAATGTTAACATTGTAAGGTGTTAAAAATAGGTTGGGATTCGGGGGAAAATACAATCAATGCAAACTAGAGACTACAATTAACAGAAATACTGTATTATGCTTCCTTTAATATAACAAAGGCAATATACCAAAGCTAAATGCATATGGGGGGGGGCTTATGGGAAGAGTATGGGACTCAGCATTGGTGATGTTGTCTGACTCTATTCTACTCTAGTTTAATGCTGTCTTTGCTTTTGTTGCTTCCTAGCTGTCATGTTTTGTTTTGTTTTGTTTTCTCTCTCTCTTTGTTCTTTTTCTTTTGTCTCTCAATCTTCTTTGACTCTTCCTCCTCCTTTGTGGAAGAAATGGAGATGTCCTTATATAGATAGAGGTGATGGTGGTGAATATAAAAATACGTGACTATACAGAGAACCATCAATTGTTTACTGAGGATGGAATGTATGGTGTGTGAATAAAACCGTCCTAAAAAAAAAAAAAAAAGTTTTGATGAAGAAACCTTGAGGGCACTATATTGAGTGCAATAAGACAGACACATAAGGACAAATATTGCAGAGTCTCACTGATATGAACTAATTATAATATGTAAACTCGTAGACAAGAAATATAAGTTACCAGGATATAAAACAAGGCTAAAAAATGGGGAGCGGTTGGGATAATATGAGCAGACTGTTCAACTAGGGTGAACTTAAACATTTGGAAATGGACAAAAGTGATGGTAGCACATTGTGAGAATAACTAACAGTGCTGAATGGTGTGTGAATGTGGTGGAAAGGGTAAGCTCAGAATCACATTATGTCACCAGAAGGAAAATTGGAGGTTAGAAGATGGGAATGTATAAAACTGTGAACCTTGTGGTGGACAATGTCTGTGCTTAACTGCACAAGTATTAGAAATCTCTCTCATGAACTAGAACAAATGTATGACACTATAACTAGAAATTAATAATAGAGGGGCATATAGGAAAAAATATATACCTATTGTAAACTATATACTACAGTTTAAGTAGTATTTTAACATTCTTTCATCAACGGTAACAAATGTACTATATCAAAAGTATGAATCAATAATTGGGGGGTGGTTAGGGGTATGGGAGGATTTGAGTTCCCTTTTTTTTTGGTCTGTCTTTCTTTTCTGGAGTAATGAAAATGTTCTAAAAATTGACAGAAAAATTAATGGTGGTGATGGATGCACAGCTGTATGATGGTACCATATGCAAGTGATTGTACACTTTGGATCTTTGGATAATTATTATGGTATGTGAACAATCTCAATAAAAAAAAATTTTTTTTAAAAAGAGGAAAGGGACACACAGAAGTTAAGGATTGCCATTGAACCAGAAGGGACCGTAGAAACCTTCCAGTAGTTTGACCCCTTCACAGATGGCAAAGAGCTCGGTCTGTCTATTAAGAGCAGAAATGGAAGGAGAATCCAGGTCTCCTTATTTCAAGTGTTTTTCACTTTCCAATTAAAAAAAGAAAAAAACTGTGGCAGCATTTACAAAAGTAAAAAAAAAAATGCTTTAAAAAAATTCAGTATGCAACTGTAATTGTCCAGGTTAGCACAATATTGCTAGTTGTTTGAGCAGAGTTTATAGAATAGGATTGCATTATGATTATGTAGACTTTTGGGGAAGGGGGAAAAGCGAATATGGGGACATTGGCTAAGAAAACAAAAAATTATAATGTTTTGCCAATATGAGGTATGGTGATTAATGTATTGCTCAGTGCAAGTGGTACAAATTCAAATTTAGTAGTTTTCTCCAAAGGGGGTGGGGGGGTAGATTTATTACCAGGGCATTGTGACATCTTTTGGAACCCAAGAGCAGGAATTGCAAAGAGAACTGGAAAAATGACAAAGAAAGTCATTAGGATCCCAGGCAGTTCCTCTGTTTGTTTTTTCCTTCTGTCCGCACAGAAGTTTTCCTGTCCACATAACTAGTTCTTGCTTCTCTCTTGCATTCTTCCTGCAGAATAGCTTTCTTTGCTCTTTCTCAGTCAAGAATATCCCCAAATGAGACCCCACCCCCAAAGTATATATGACCCCAGAAATCACATCAATGTTCAACTAACCAAGAAGCTTTCAGAATATGAGGTAAGCCTAACTTAGATTAGGTGGCCACCCCTTAATAATATTGATTGGTGGGGGGTCTGGGAGAGGATCCTCTGAGAGAGGAGATGATTCTCTGAGAAAGATTCAGGAAGGCATGCAATTTGATAACATCTGCCATGTATAGAATCTTCCTTCTTGGGGCCCCCAAAAACCATGAATGGTGGCCATAGAGTGATAGGAAGTGTTTCCGCCATGAAAACAGCATGAAATGTCCCAATGTTTATGCATTCTGAATCATCTTATAAATTAAGAACAGCAGTTGCTAAATAAAACTCTAATGCTTGTAAAGAAAACATCCTCTCTGTAACGTACAGAGCTTAAACTTAGTTTATCCTTTTTAACATAAGCATTACAGAAATAGTAGCGGGGTAATAAAAACTAAACTGCTTCTAAATAAACGTGCTAACTACATAACAGCACCATGAAATAAAGTCATTTACTTGGATTTTAGTCTACGGTTTTCTTCTTCACTATTTCTCGGATGATGGTGGTTTCCAGATTGTATTTCAGAGTTCAATAAAGTTGGGCATAGTGCTTGACATTGCAGAGTTAAAACTGAGAGGGGAAGGAATTCTTTTATATGTTACATATCAAGGGTTCTAGAAACATCAGACCTGGCAGACACATTCTCCAAAAGTGACTCTTAAAATCATAGAAACCAGACTGCTAAGGATAGTATGGGGCCCTACACCTCATTTTATAGAAAAGGAAATTGAAGACCACAGGGGATTATATAGCTTGTCTAAGGTCTTACTCTTGGTTATTGGAAGAACCAGTCTGGAGCAGAATATAGGTTTCTAACTCCCCAGTGAATCTTCTGAAAAACCATGTTTTCCCATTTAAAAGCTCTGAACAATAGGAAAAGAACGAAAGTGAGGTATGAAAAAAGCCCAGCCTGTTTTTCTGCCTGAAGAAATGAGGACGAACAGGGTTTCTTGGGCTCTCACCCTGCTGCTGTTTCCCACCTCTCTCTAGCTGCATTTTTCTCCTTTATTAAATGTCTTCCACCATCTACATGTCCTAGCCCTGGTTTCTTAGCCACTAATTTAGCAGAAAGTATGTGGTGTCTGTTTTTTAGCCCTGGTCTGTAAAACTACAAACAAATTGCACTCTGTTCAGAATACATACACATTGGGACATTATCATGTTATCATGCTGTCATCACAGTGTTACATGGCAGAAACACTTCCTATCACAGTATGGCCACCATTCATATTTATTAGAGGTACCAAAGTATTGGCCTACTGTATATAGAAATTTCCTGAAAACTCATATATTATTTAAACTTAAATATTATCATGTGATTAGCTTCTCCTTTATTCAATCTTTATATCCCTGTATTTTTATGTAAAGACTTTAATTTTCCCCATAACACAGATTTCTAGAACATTTTTATTTTCTATATAGCCCCTATGCATGGGGTGGGAGAGAGGGAAAAATAAGCAGTAAGAGGCAAAGGATAACTGTTTTTTTAATTCAGTTTTGAGATATCTTCACATACCATACAATGATCTATGAACTGTTCACAGTACTATCATATAGTTGTGCATTCATCCCTGCAATCTATTTTTGAACATTTTCCTTACACCAGAAAGAATCGGAGTGAGAATAAAAAATAAAAGTAAAAAAGAACACCCAAATCACACCCCCCACTCTATTTTTCATTTAGTTTTTGTCCCCATTTTTCTACTCATCCATCCATACACTGGATAAAGGGAGTGCTATCCACAGTGTTTTCACAATCACCCTTGTAATCTACATTGTTATACAATCGTCTTCAAGAGTCAAGGCTACTGGGTTGGAGTTTGATAGTTTCAGGTATTTACTTCTAGCTATTCCAATACATTAAAACCTAAAAATCGTTATCTATATAGTGTATAAGAATGTCCACCAGAGTGACCTCTCGACTCCGTTTGAAATCTCTCAGATTTATTTCGTTTCATTTCGCATCCCCCTTTTGGTCAAGATGTTCTCAATCCCATGCTGCTGGGTCCAGATTCATCCCTGGGATTCATATCTTGTGTTGCCAGGGAGATTTACACTCCTGGGAGTCAGGTCCCACGTAGAGGGGAGGGCAGTGATTTCACCTGCCAAAGTGGCTTAGCTAGAGAGAGAGGGCCACATCTGAGCAACAAAGAGACACTCGGGAGACTCGTAGGCACAATTATAAGCAGGTTTAGCCTCTCCTTTGCAGTAACAAGCTGCGTAGGGACAAGCCCCAAGACAGAGGGCTCAGCATATCAAGCCATCAGTCCTCAATGTTTGTGAGAACATCAGCAACAACAAAGGATAACTTTTAATGTATAATGTTAACATATGCCAAGCTAACGGATTGCAAATAGCTGCAAATCAATAAAAGCAGTTTTCAGTTGGTAGGAAATGTTTTTGATAAAATGTGGGCTGTAAATATCAGCTCTTAATGAACATGGAAGAGAAAAGATAAAATTTACTTTTTGCATTTCTATATGTAATTAAATTTAACTCTTGTGTACAGATTTGCACGAGTGATGAACGGTCAAATTCATCACCCATGTGCAAATCTGTACACAGAGTTTTCATTGTTTCGTTCTTATCAGAGCTCTTATTAATTCCGAAATTTACGTCCCAGAAAATGGTAAAGTCTCTCAATTGCTGCAGTTGATCGGCTGATGATATTATGTTATTACCAAGCAATTTGAAGTATTTTCATAAATTTAAAAACACATACTTTAAAAATGCTTCTAAGTTAAAGTGTTTCCTGTTTACAAACACCTAATCAAATCACTTTTCCATCTTCAGGTTAAAGGTGATGTAATTCCAAATTATCATTTATTAGAATGCTACTTTAACCTATAAAGAAATATTTCAGGATTTCTGATAATGTTATTAATGCATCTAGGATTTACAAATTAAAGGAAACCTTTTATAAGGATGCATGTGTCTAAAAATATTTGTATATAAATACATAAGATGACAGAAAAACAAAATATCTTAGTAAGAGTTTTAATAGCTTAAGTTGTTTTAATAGCTTAAGCTCTTTTTGGAGTTCGTATGTATGAACAAGGCTAGAGGGAGTGTTGTGGCATGGTAAAAATGTTTTCTGAACTTACATTCAACATGTTGCTAATGAAAGAGATAAAATAAACATTTCTTCAGAACTGGTTATAGTAGAATATATTTTTTAAGTTTATTTGCATTCCCATGCCAGCATTATTTTCATTCCCATGCCATCTTAACTGCCTAAACATTATATATATATATTCATTTTCATTTTATCTTGACTCTTACAAGTCCCTGAGAATAAGCTTTTTCAATTAAACCTTTTCGATTAAAGAGATACTGTCTCATCTCTCATCTTAACCAGACTGCACTCTGAAATTACAGGAGGATCCATACTGATAAAACTTATTTACTTACTCCTGGAATATATAAAATCTCATTGTATATTGCATTTTCACCAGTAAATCCTGAAGTAATTTGAAAGCTGCCATTAGCTGCATCCTCTGTCTGTAGGGCATTTGTGCGCGAGAGCTTGCAGGGCATTTTACAGGCTGACAAACGGAGTAGAAAGAATGTGTGAACTTATGTTCAGAATCATGCTGAAGGATCACAGTGAAAGGCTCCTAGTCTCTCTTCCACATTTCCACTTTCCACTAATTTAATGTGTAAGGCCATCCAGATATTCTTGATTGACTGGAATGAAGGGAGGCCAATGCTATCCACTGACTTTTCACAATGCTAATGCAGTGCCAGAGAAAGTGACTCCCTAAGATTTTCGAATCTATACATAGGGATTGTAAATAAATTTAAAAAATACCAATTACAGTTTTCAGATTCATGTTAGTGCATGCTACATTATACAAGGAATTTAAACACATCAGAAATTGATATTTCTGATTACTTGAGAAAGATTGACTTGAGTAGACTATAACATTACTTTCCTACTTGTCTTCAGTAAATGATGTTTGCAGATCAGAGTATGAATTTGATTGCCCCCATTCACACAATCTGGTTTGATTACTTTGCATATTATTGTGTGCATGTTTTCCTAAAACAAGTCTCACTGAAACAAATGCCAGTATGAGAACATGAACCTACAGTGAGTCTGCATTACCTCTCACATCAAATCCAAACTTCTCATAAAGGACAAGTAAAGTCCTCCATTACCTTTCCTATTCAGGCTTTTTTCTTTCTCTTAACCTTCACGGAAACCTGTTCCCAGCCTGGCCTTCTTGCTGTTCCACGAGTGTGGTATTTGTCCGCTGTCCCTTTCAGAGTAAATTTGGAATTCCTTAGTATGATAGACAAGGTTCTCCTTAGTCAGGCCCCTGCCTGTATCTGACCCAGGCTCGTGGTTTACTGTTCCCTGGCACACAAACCTCACCCCAGACAAACTGAGACACCTCATGAGCTTTCCTTTCTGTTCTTTGTCCTGGAACAAATAATTACATCTGTCTGGAACGCCCTTTCCCTCCTTCTGTTGGCTAATTCCTTTTGCCTCTTAAGATTCCTCTTAGCCATGACCAACTCCAGGACACTTCTTTGCCCTCTTATTTCTCCCTGACCATGTTACAGACCCTTCCCCAAAATCACACAGGAACCATACTCATCTCAGTGCATGGCTGAGTTCAACAATCTGCTTGCTCCTCTGTTGTAGAACGGAGGCTATGTCATTTATCTGCATCGCCTATAGCAGTGACTGGCAGTTTACGTGCATTTACTCCATGTTTATTGAATGAATACCCAACACTGTACATTTGTCAGTTCTTCCCCTCTCCCTTTATTTCCACCCATCCCAATTTCCTCCTCTAGGGTCCACCCATCTATGAAACCTTTCCTTTCTCTGTTTTCCTGGAGCATGTGGTTTGTACCATTAACTACTTATTTTGTGGAAAATGTATATACTCAAATCAGACTAGAAAGTCTTCTAAGTGGAGGATCCATCTTTTCACTTCTGCGCAGCCTAATGCCAGGTGCATAAAGGGTTCCTGATAGTCATTGATCAGTTTGCCCAAAAGGGGAATAAAACACTTTGGAAATGGGGTAGAGGGTAGAGCCCTTCAAAAGAATAATGATCTGTACAAGATCACAGCACCATTTTGAAATAAAATGATTCCCTTTTTTTCATACAAGCACTATTATTACTATTACTATTATTACCACTAGTATTAGCCAAATAAAACACATCTATCCTGGAGCCAAGAAAAGCAATAAGACTGGTGACATGCTTTGAGTGCTCACAGCACCCGTCTCCTATTACATGCTCAAGTCTTTAATATGCATGAAACAATATTCTCTGATGCAACAGATGATTAAAGAAATATATTAAAGCATTCATTCTGAATGAAAATACTTGGACAAGGTAATTCCCAAGGCTCAGAGAACAACAGGGAGAAATATAAGCTGAAGTAGGTCATTTCTCCCAAGAGAAATTCTATGGAGATTGCTTTCAATTTTTGGTTTTAACTCTAAGAAGTTGCAGCATGGAGAGTTGAAATACAACATTTCTGGCTTGTTCACTTGCAAGCCCTGTTTTTTTGTTTTTTTGTTTTTTGGTGAGGGGGAATTGGGGGTTGGTGGCTAAGAGAGCCCTTTTCTCTCCTATGTAGATGACTCCTTGATAACGTCAGCACAGGACCCATTTGTTGTCAAAATACCTGGAAGCCTCCTCTATGCCATGCTCAGCTACTAGCTAGTTAGGGGCCCCTAACTAGTCCCTCAACCTTTCTGAACCTCAGTGTTTTCATCTTTCAAATAGGAACAAAAACATCTTCTCTGCTTACCTCATTTGAAGTGGAGTGGAATGGGAGTGGGAGGTCAACTAAAATGCCAAGTTAGAAAATTCCAAAGCACAATTCAAAGGCAAGCATTTAGATTTGCTTGTTCCCATAGTCTGCCCCCAATCTGAATGTCCATAGACCACCGACATTAAATCATAAGCCTAGCAACAGCATATGCCTAATGCAGGCTCAAAGCAAACCCTGCTTTGCTTCTCTAGAAGCAGAAAAAAGTTATTCTTGAGCTAGCATACTTGTCTGTGGATGTCTTGAGCTTTCTCTTATTTCACCCAATCAATCAACAAATATATGGTGATCAACTGGTATTCACAATTAGGGCAGACACTGTATAAAATCTTCCCAGTCTCCAGAACCACAATATATATGAAGACATAGGGCATGTTCGTGTGTCAAGTTTAATTAAAAATCCACTCACTGTGGTGTGCAGAGTGGGAAGAAATCAGGAGCTTGGAAGAGAGAGTACTTGAGCCAACCTCGTAAAGGACAGGTAGGATTTAGATACAAGGGTTAGCAAATGCAGGAAGGCATTCCAGCAGAGGTGGGCAGGCACAGCGAGCAAACCCGCATCATGTAACTCAAATTAGTGAGATGCTTTACAGTTACCAAAAGATATCATTTTATTCAATCCTCACAACAGTCCTTTTAGAGTATTCTTCACAAATCAGAAAACAGAGATTGCTAGCAGTCAAGAGGCTTGAAGTGCTCCTTAAATGTTCATGTACATATAAATCACCTGGAGATCTTGTTTAAATGCAGATTCTCATTCAGTAAGTCCAGGGCAGGGCCTGAGAATCGGCATTTCTAACTGGTAGGTGTCCACACCCTGAGGGGCAGTGAGAAACATATGATAGGAAAAAGGTACATGTTTGGACTTGACCCTGTGGTTTTGAAACCACGGCCACAGATCGTGAGTTAGATTGGGAGTCACTATGGGAAAGTCAAAGAGTAGCGGCACTTGCCCAATTTGTGGAAAATCAGCTTAATGAATAGGTAGGGTTTTCTGTGTTAAAATTTTTCTCCCATAAAATTTCCTTTAAAAAATTTAAATATAAAATATGAGTAGCAAAAAATGTCCAGAAAAAAATTTCTGAAATAGCTACTCCTGCTTAGTTTGATAACATTTTTTAAAGAGGAAGGTGCTCAGGTCTGTGGTTTTCTATTATACACAATAGAAGTTTTTTTTTTTTTCTTCTGGAAAAATATTATTCTTAATGTGTGTAATGCAATTAAAGTGCATCAAGACTTCAAAGGGCACCATTCCAGGTAAATAAGCAGAAAATGAACCTGTGGGAAAAGTGAACCACTGAGGTTTATGAGCTGGGCTGTGATTTGAGAAGAGTAGTGTTTGGGGAGGCTGAATGTGGGAACTTATTTAGAATAGGTGAGAGGAGGTGGAGAGGTAGGAGGCAAAAGAATCCAGCATGCAGTTTGAAGCCCTGAGCCACAGTAGTATTAAAAAGCAAAGGATGGAGGCCAAATTGTACGGATTTGGGGCGAGCTCAGTCCATGAGTTTCTAAGGCGTAACTGGCTTGCCAACTGGCCATGCTTACCAGGAGACCTCAGTCAAGAAACTGACGCTGGGGAAATTGCTTCATAACATTGTAAGGTGTCTTAACAACTCATGTTCATAATTAATCTGGGAAATGATTATATTGGAAATACTCTCATAAGTAATTATGTTTGAAATACCCTCATAAGTAATTGCCAAACTATTTTCTAAATCAGTATTTCCCTTATTTTCTTCTGTAGAATACTTTTCCCAAGCAGGCTTCATGGAAAAATGGGGTGGCAGACTCAGAGGAGGGATCCACTATTAGTTAAATTTGAAAAATATTGGATACTATAGTCATTCCTTAGAGATTTGCAATGCACATTTGTTTATTAGAAGTTCTGAGAAGCCCGCTATGAACAAAACAACGCACTGAAAACTGTTGTGCTCCAATGTAGCATTTCCTATGCTTAATTGGCCACATAATTATTTTTTTATAAAGATCCACTGCAATCATGCTGTTTCAGTTTGCTAAAGGTGCTGAAATGCAATATACCAGAAATGGAATGGCTTTTATAAAGGGGATTTATTAGGTTACAAATTTACAGATCTAAGGCCATGAAAGTCTCGAAACTAAGGCATCAACAAGAGGATACCTTCACTGAAGAAAGGCCGATGGCATCTGGAACACCTCTGAGAGCTGGGAAGGACGTGGCTGGTGTCTGCTGGTCCTTTGCTACCTTGTTATGTTGCTTTCAGCTTTAATTACAGTGGCTTTCTCTTTAAGTGTCTGTGGGTTCTCACTTAGCTTCTCCAGGGCAAACCCTGGGCTTCATCTTCTAGACTTCTTCTCAGAAAGTCACAGCATACATGGGCATATTGTAAGAAGTCCAGCTATAAACAAACTTTTTACTTGATTGGTGGCAGTTTTTTACAAATTTATTGAAAGTAGAACTTTTTTTTTTTACAAATATCCTTGGATAACAAATATCTTAGAATTACTTCCAACATGTTCCTATTCTACCCCAATAAAATATACAGACTATAACCCAGGAAAGCTATAAGAAAAACAGACAACCTAAGATAACTACATTTCTGTGAACTTGTTCCTACCATACCCACCAGAAATTAACAAACCATAGTCATTCCTGAGCATTTCCAGAATGTTAAATTTACCCATGATAACTTGTCTGTTCTTGTTAGATTATCATTCTGCCTTCACTAATTGCTATCTTTCACTAGGTCCCCTAATTCTACATTATAAACCATTTATTTTACATTTTTCAGTGTTCACATTAGTGGTAACATATAGTATTTCTCTTTTTGTGCCTGGCTTATTTCGCTCAGCATTATATCTTTTTTTTTTTTTTTTGAAATAAATTCAAAGTTACATGAATAGTTGCAAAAACAATACTAGCCCCATACACAGAAGTCCATCATACCCTGACCCCCCTCCCCCAATAGCTCAATCCACCAGCTTTAACATGCTGTCACATCACTATTTCTTTCCCTCCCTCCCTCCGTCCCTCCCTATCTATCATCCATCATCTATTGCTCTGTCTTCTGAACATATGAGAGTTAGCTGCACACATCCTTGAACATACACTGTAATTCACGTATGTACTTCCCATGAACAAGAACATTCTTTTACGTAATTCCATTAAGCACAGCTAAGAAGTATAAGAGATTCAACAATGATACAATGCTTACATTCTATATTTCCTTTTCCTTATGTCTCAACTGTGTCCCTTTGAGCCACCTGTCCTCCACCATCCAATCCCATCCAAATTCATCCTTAGCATTCAATTGTCTAGTTAGACAGTCTTTTTTTTTTTTTTTCAATTGTGGAAACATATATACAGCCTAAATCTTCCCATTCTGCCCCCTCCTTAGCCTTCCATTAGTGGGATTAATCACATTTAGAATGATGTCATGCTCTTTCCCACCATCCATTACTAGAAATTTCCCTTCACCTCAAATAGCAACCCTACACTCCTTTCTTAACTCCCCATTGCCCCTTCCCCCATTTCTCTTAACCCAAACTCTACTTTTCATCTCTATGGTTATATTCTCTGATAATTTCTTTGTGTTTACTGTGGGGCTTAAAATTAACCTCTTAAATCCCTATCAGTCTTGTTTTTCTTTGATACCACCTTCACTTCAATAGGGCACATAAACTATGTTCCTATACTCCTTCATTCCCCCACCTTTATATAGTTGTCTAAAATTACATATTTTACACTGAGTTCAAAACCACTGATTTGTCCTTAGAGTTTGTGTATTTTTTATCATGTAGGAAGTAAATAGTGGAGTTATAGTTCAAAAATTATTGACTTCTATTTGTATTCCATTGTGGTTGGAGAATGTTCTTTGAGTATATTCAATTTTTTTTTTTTTTAATTTCTTGAGGCTTGTTTTATGTCCCAGCTTATGGTCCCTTCTGGAGAAAGATCTGTGATCACTAGAGAAAAATGAGTGTCCTGGTGATTTGGGATGTAAGGTACTATATATGTCTGGTAAAATTCTCTATATCTCTTTCTCCTTTCTTTCTTTTTCTGTTGGTAGGGCTTCCTTTAGTATCTGAAGTAGGGCAGGTCTTTTATTGGCAAAGTCTCTCAGCATTTGTTTGTCTGTGAAAAATTTAAGCTCTCCCTCAAATTTGAAGGAGAGTTTTGCTGGATAAAGTAATCTTGGCTGGAAATTTTCCTCTCTCAGAATTTTAAATATGTCATGCCACTGCCTTCTCACCTCCATAGTGGCCGCTGAGTAGTCACTACTTAATCTTACGTTGTTTCCTTTGTATGTGGTGAATTGCTTTTCTCTTGCTGCGTTCAGTACTTGCTCCTTCTCTTCAGTATTTGACAGTCTGATCAGAATATGTCTTGGGGTGGGTTTATTTGGATTTATTCTATTTGGAGTTCGCTGGGCATTTATGCTTTGTGTGTTTATATTGTGTAGAAGGTTGGGGAAGTTTTCCCCAACAATTTCTTTGAATATTCTTTCTAGACCTTTACCCTTCTCTTCCCCTTCTGGGACACCAATGAGTCTTAAGTTTGGACGTTTTATTTTATCTATCGTATCCCTGAGATCCATTGCGATTTTTTTTATTTTTTTCTCCATTCTTTCTTTTGTTCTTTCATTTTCTGTTCTGTGGATTTCTAGGACACTGAGGTGTTGTTCAGCTTCCTGTCTTGTATTGTGAATATCCAGAGTCTTTTTAATTTGGCCAACAGTTTCTTTTATTTCCATAAGATCTTCTATTTTTTTTATTTACTCTTGCAATGTCTTCTTTATGCTCTTCTAGGGTCTTCTTTATGGCAGTTATATCCTGGGCCATGGTCCTCTTGATGTCCTTTAAATCCTTTGCCATGTTTTCGTTCTTTGATTGTAGTTCTTTGATTAATTTTGCGAGGTACAATGTTTCTTCCAAAATCTTGATTTGTGTGTTTGGAGCTGGATTCTCCATATCGTCTGGTTTTATCATATGCATTAAGATTTTCTGTTGTTTTCGGCCTCTTGGCATTTGTTTTGCTTGATAGGGTTCTTTCCAGTTGCATCAAAAAAAAAAGGACATCGATCAATTTTTCAGAGACACAGTTTGGTGACGTACACTTTCTCTAACTAACCAGCAGATGGCATCTGTGAGTCACCTGTATCCCTCAAGTCAGTTCTCAACCTTTTTTCCATGGAGTGTGGGGAAATGATTCTTGTGTGTTCAGTTGGAGAACTCAGTTTGGGTGTGTTGCTGGAGCCGTCCGCCCTGAATGTGGGGCGTGTGTACGGGTGGCCAGGGAGGAAGGGCAGTTTTACTGTTCAAATCTCCCAGGTTCCAGGAGATTCAAGGCCGCCACAAGAGACTAAGCCTTCATTTCAGTTCAGCCCCAGACCTTCTCACTTGCTGTCCCACAAACCACCGGACTTGGCATAGCACCCCTGGGTTCTCCGAGTGGATCCCCCCTCCCAGCTGCGATCCTCCCTCAGCCGAGGGAATGCCATGCTACGTCATCAGTGTGCACCATCCCCCAAGGGAAGCCCTGGGCTGCTGGGCTGTGCCGCGGGGCTCTCAGCTCGTTTCAGAATGCAGAATGTCTGAGGCTGTCTTTACTGCATGCCTTGTGGGTTGAGAACAGCTGAGGTTTTCTCCACAGAGAGAGAGAGTGAGGGACAGAAAAACTCCCAGGTTCACCCGTCAGCCAGATATAGCACCCAATCCTCTGGGCTCCCTATCCTGAGACAGATATGTCCCCCGATTCTCCCAAGGTCAGTTGTCACCAAAAGCCTCTGTCTGCTTGTTGAGGATTCGCTGTCTGTATTGAGCAGTTAATATTAAAACCTCACTTGAAGCTGGGCTGAGAAAGTGCACGGCGCGGCTTCCGTGAGGGAGGGGCTCTCGGCTCTAGGTTCTCGGCTCTCAGCGTGGGTCCACAGTTTTACCTACAGATTTTATGCTGTGATCTCGGGCATTCCTCCCAATTCATGTCGGTGGATGTTGAGTGTACAGTCACGTTTGTCTCCCCGCTGTTATTCCAGGTTATTTACTGGTTTTTTGTTCCTTTATGAACTGTTGTGGGGGAGACTAAGTCTTCCACTTCTTTCTATGCTGCCATCTTCCCAGAATCCTCCTTTATCCGCATTGTATCTTCAAGGCTCATCCATGTTGTCATATGTTGCATGATATCATTCCTTCTTACAACCGTGTAGTATTCCATCTGTGTAGTATTCCACATTTTATTTATCCACTCATCTGTTGAAGGACATTTGGGTTGTTTCCATCTCTTGGCAATTGTGAATATTGCTGCTGTGAACATTGTCGTGCAGATACCTGTTTGTGTCACTGCTTTCAGATCTTCCAGGTATATACCAAGAAGTGCAAATGCTGAATTGAAGGGTAACCCTATATATAGTTTTCTAAGGAACCACCAGACTGTCTTCCAGAATGGCTGAACCATTATACAGTCCCACCAACAATGAATAAGAATTCCAGTTTCTCCACATCCTCTCCAGCATTTAAACAGCATTTGTTTAATGGTATCCATTCTAATTGGTATGAGACAGTATCTTATTGTGGTCTTAATTTGCATCTCCCTAATAGCTAGTGAAGCTGAACAATTTTTCATGTGTTTTTTGGCCATTTGTATTTCCTCTTCAGGGAACTTTCTTTTCATATCTTTTGCCCATTTTGTAATTGGACTGTCTGTACTATTGTCGTTGAGTTGTAGGATTTCTTTATATATGCAAGATATCAGTCTTTTGTCAGATACATGGTTTCCAAATATTTTTTCCCATTTATCTATTTTTTCTTTTGTTGCTTATGCTTTGGGTGTAAGGTTTAGGAAGTGAACTCCTAATACAAGGTCCTGAAGATGTTTCCCTACATAATCTTCTAGGAATTTTATGGTACTCTCTCTTATGTTGAGGTCTTTAATCCATTTTGAGTAAATATTTGTGTAGGGTGTGAGGTAGGGATCCTCTTGCATTCTTTTGAATATGGATATCCAGCTCTCCAAGCACCATTTGTTGAAAAGACTGTTATGTCCCAGTTCAGTGGTTTGGGGGGCCACCTACTGCCTGCTTTACTATGGCTGCAAGCTAAGGATGGTTTTTAAGTAGTAGGAAAAAAAAAAAACAAAACAAAAGAAGAAGAATATTTTGTGACATGTGAAAATCATATGAAATTCAGATTTCAGTGTCCATAGATAGAATGTTATTGGCATACAGCCACACTCATTCATTTCTGTATTGTCTATGGCTGTTTTCCTGCAGCAACAGCATTTGAGTAGTTTCACAAGAGACCAGGTGGCCCACAAGTCTAGAATACTTATTATGCTAGTTTGGATATATTATGTCCCACCAAAAGCCATATTCTTTAATGCATTCTTGTGGTGGAAGATGTATTAGTGTTGATTAGGTTAGAATCTTTTGATTGTTTCCATGGAGATGTGACTCAATCAACTGTGAGTGAAATGTCTGATTGGGTAATTTCCATGGAGATGTGGACCCCGCCCATTCAGGATGGGTGTTGATTAGTTCAGTGGAGTCCTATAAAAGAGCTGCAGTTAAGGGACACATTTTGAAGAAGGCCTTTGAAAGTAGACTTTTGCTACAACAGAGTTTGCTCTGGGGAAACTAAGAGAATACCTGGAGAGAACATCCTGAGAGAAAGCCATTTTGAAACACAACCTGGGATCCAAGGAAGAAGATGCCAGCCACGTGCCTTCCCAGATAACAGAGGTGTTCCAGATGCCATTGGCCATTCTTCTGTGAAGGTACCTATTGTTGATGCCTTGGCTTGGACGCTTTTATGGCCTTAAGACCATAACTTTGTAACCAAATAAACGCCCTTTATAAAAACCAATCCATTTCTGGTATTTTGCATTCTGGCAGCATTAGCAAACCAGAACACTTACTATCTAGCTCTTTACAGAAACTGTTTGTCAACCTCCAATTTATACCATGGAAATCATCATATGCTGCAAATCAGGGCTTCTCTGGGGGGGAGGGGCAGTTGTCCAACTCACTGGTGGAATACAGTCTTCTAAGCTTTCTAGCCCAGCAATTGGGGAAATACAGCAATGCCATAAACAAATAGAAATGTGAAAAGGGTGCCTCAGGGAGCAACGTGACAATGTTGGCCTGGGTTATGACAAGATTACACCACTGCCGCTAGAAATAAAAATTTGGGAATCATGCACCCAGAGATGAATAGTTGGGGCAGTGCAGGATGATAAAACACCAAAGGAAATAGTTTTAAAAGAAAGTGAAGAGGACTAAGGACAGGTTTTGAGTCATACCAAAGCTGAGTTGAGAATAAAGAAATGAAAAGTTATAAGGAGAAAACTGGATTTCTGTATGCAAAAGAATGACTTTGGATCTCTAACTCACACCATATACAAAAAATTTACTCAAAATGGGTCAAAGACCTAAATATAAGAGCTAAAACTAGCAAACTCTTAGAAGAAAACATCCTTGACTTTGTATTTGCAGTGGATTCTGAGATATGAAACCAAAAGCACAAGCAACAAAGGAAAAAATAGGCAAACTGGACTTCATCAAAATTAAAAACGTTTGTGCATCAAAGGACATTATCAAAACATCGAAAAGACAATCTAAAGAAAGGGAGAAAATATCCGCAAATTGTATATCTGATAAGGGTTTAATATCCTGAATATATAAAGAACAACATAAAATTCAACAACAAAACGACAACCCAGTTCAAAAATGGGAAAATGACTTTTAAAGACATTTCTCCAAAGAAGATACACAAATGGCCACAATAAGCACATAAAAAGATGCTCAACTTCATTAGCCATTAGAGAAATGCAAATCAAAACCACAATGAGATAACACTTCACACCCACTAGGGTGATATTATTTAAAAAATGGAAAATAATAAATGTTGCGGAAGGTATGGAGAGATTGGAACCTTTATGCATTGCTGCTAGGAATTAATCTGGTATAGCCAAGGTGAAAAACAATTTGGCAATTCCTCAGAAAGTTAAACATAGAATTACTATGTGACCTGGCAATCCCACTCCTAGGTATATACCTCAAAGCGTAGAACACAGGGACTCAGAAAAATACCTGCACACAAAGGTTCATAGTAGCTTTAGTCACAGTGTCCAAAAGGTGGAAACAGATCAAGTGTCCATAAACCAATGAATGGAGGAACAAAGTGTTGTGTATGCAGACAATGGAATATTATTGAGCCATAAAAAGGAATGAATTTCTGATACATGCTATGACATGGATGAAAACTTGAAAACATTATGCTAGGTAAAATAAGTCAGACACAAAAAACCACATACTTTTATGAAATATCTAGAATAGGCAAATTCGTAAAGACAGAAAGTAGATCAGAGATTACCAGGAGCTGGAGGCAAGAGAGAATGTGGAGGAGGGCTCGGGCAAGATGGCGGCATAGAGAGGAGTGGAAGCCAAGTAGTCCCCCGGAACAACTACAAAAAACCAGAAACAACTAGTAAATAATCCAGAATAACTGCGGGGGGACAAACGAGACCATCCACTCATCATACACCAACCTGAATTGGGAGGAATGCCCGAGAACACAGCATAAAATCTGTAAGTAAAACCTGCGGAACCAAGTCATGAGACCCCCTCCCCCATAGCCTGAGCTGCAAAGCCTCGTGGTGCCAGAGAGAAGCCTGTGCTGCAAAGCCTCGTGGTGCCAGAGAAAAGCTCTCTCCCAGCAAGCGAATATAGCTCAGCTGAGCTCCAACTGGGGTTTTAAGTAGCAAGTGTGAACTGCTCACTAGAGTTACGCATCCCCAAAAAACAGAGGCTTTGGGTGACAACTGACCTGGGAGAGCCGGAGGGTTGCCTTGGACTGGGTCTGAAGGGGACTATCTGTTTCTTTTTCGGCTCAGTGGAGAAAGCCCCAGTCATTTTCAGTTTCCAGGGCTGTGACTCCGGGAAGGGTGGAGACAGCACAAGCAGAGAGCGAGACCATTGAAATGCTAATGACCTCCACCTGGGGGGTCTGTCTTCTCTAGGAGGAAAGGGGTGGGGCCCTTTCCATTCAGAACCAGACCCCAGAGGCTGGGGGAACATGGCCATACCTCCTCACACCAGTCAAGAATTACAGGCTAACAGGCGTCACCTGCTGGGCAGAAAAGCACAGTGACCTGAGGCATCATAGGGTGGAGCAATTTTCTAAGACACACCCACAGGGAAATCAGATACTGAATATTTCTTCCCTCTGGGACCTGAGCCTGTTCTGGTGTGGGAAAACCTGATTTGGATAACCAAGGAAACCATGCCTAGACAACAGAAAATTACAACCTACACTAAGAAAAACAAAGTTATGGCCCAGTCAAAGGAACAAACGTACACTTCAGCTGAGATACAGGAATTTAAACAACTAATGCTAAATCAATTAAAAAAGTTTAGAGAAGATATTGCAAAAGAGATAGAGGCTGTAAAGGAAGCACTGGGCATGTATACGGCAGAAATCAAAAGTTCAAAAAAACAACTAGTAGAATCTATGGAAATGAAAGGCACAACACAAGAGATGAAAGACACAATGGAAACATACAACAGCAGACCTCAAGAGGCAGAAGAAAACACTCAGGAACTGGAGAACAAAACACCTGAAAGCCTACACGCAAAGGAGCAGATGGAGAAAAGAATGAAAAAATATGAGCAACATCTCCGGGAACTCAAGGATGAAACAAAGTACAATAATGTACGTATCATTGGTGTCTCAGAAGGAGAAGAGAAGGGAAAGAGGGCAGAAGCAATAATAGAGGAAATAATTAATGAAAATTTCCCATCTCTTATGAAAGACATAAAATTACAGATCCAAGAAGCACAGCGTACTCCAAACAGAAGAGATATGAATAGGCCTACATCAAGACACTTAATAATCAGATTATCAAATGTCAAAGACAGAGAATCCTGAAAGCAGCAAGAGAAAAGCGATCCATCACATACAAAGGAAGCTTAATAAGACTATGTGCAGATCTCAGCAGAAACCATGGAGGCAAGAAGGAAGTGGTGTGATATATTTAAGATACTGAAAGAGAAAAACCGCCAACCAAGAATCCTGTATCCAGCAAAGCTGTCCTTCAAATATGAGGGAGAGCTCAAAATATTTTCTGACAGACAATGAGAGACTTTGTGAACAAGACACCTGTCCTACAGGAAATACTAAAGGGAGCACTACAGGGTGATAGAAGACAGGAGTGCATGGTTTGGAACACAATTTTGGGAGATGGTAGCACAAGAATGTAAGTACACTGAACAAAGGTAACTATGAATACGGTTGAGAGAGGAAGGTGGGGAGCATGTGAGACACCACAAGAAAGGAGGAAAGATAAAGACTGGGACTGTGTAACTTGGTGAAATCTAGAGTGTTCAACAATTGTGATAAAATGTACAAATATGTTCTTTTATGAGGGAGAACAAGCAAATGTCAACCTTGCAAGGTGTTAAAAATGGGGAGGCATTGGGGGAGGGATGCAATCAGCATAAACTAGAGACTGTAACTAACAGAATCGTATTATGCTTCCTTTAATGTAACAAAGGTGATATACCAAGGTGAATGCAGATAAGAGGGGGGGATAGGGGAGGCATGTTAGACACTTGACATTGGTGGTATTGCCTGATTCTTTATTCTACTTTGATTTAAGGTTATTTTTCCTTTTGCTGCTTCCTAGCTGTCATTTTTTTTTCCTCTTTCTTTTGCCTCTCTACCTTCTTTGACTCTCCCTCCTGCCTTGTGGAAGAAATGTAGATGCTCTTATATAGATAGTGGTGAAGGTGGTGAACACATAAATGTATGACCATGCAGAAAACCATTCATTATTTACTTGGGATGCAATGTATGGTGAGTGAACAGGACCATATTAAAAAAAAATGGGTTGATGACAAAACCTCGAGGGCAATATACTGAGTGAAATAAGCCAGACACATTAGGACAATTATTGCAGGGTCTCACTGATAGGAACTAATTATAATATGTAAACTCATAGGCATGAAATATAAGGTACCAAGATATAGGACAAGGCTTAAGAATGGGGAGTGGTTGCTTAGTATGAGCAGAATGTTCAATTAGGATGAACTTAAATGTTTGGAAAGTGTTGGTAGCAAGATGTGAGAATAACTAACAGCACCGAATGGTGTGTGAATGAGGTGGAAAGGAGAAGCTCAGAGTCATATATGTCACCAGAAGGAAAGTTGGAGGTCAAAAGATGGGAATGTATAAAACTGAATCCTATGGTGGGCAATGTCCATGATCAACTGTACAAATACTAGAAATCACTTCCATGAACCAGAACAAATGTATGACAATACAATTAGAAGTTAATAATAGAGGGGCATATAGGGAAGAACTATATACCTATTACAAACTGTATACTACAGTTACTAGTATTTCAACATTTTTTCATAAACAGTAACAAATGTACTATATCAATACTACGAGTCAACAATTGAGGGGGGTTGGTTAGGGATAGGGGAGGATTAGAGTTTCCTTTTCTTTTTTTCTTTTTTCATCTTTCACTTTATTTCTTGTCTGAAGTAATGAAAAGTTTCTAAAAATTGAACAAAAATTAAGTGTGATGGATGCACAGCTATATGAGGGTACCCAGGGGCAAGTGATTGTACACTTTGGATCTTTGGATAATTGTGTGGTATCTGAACAATCTCAATAAAAATGAAAAAAAAAAAATACAAATCATCCCAAAATGGGGATGTGAAATGAAAAAAAAAAAAAAAAGAGAGAGAAAGAATGTGGAGTTATTGCTTATGGGTGTAGAGTTACTGTTTTGGGTAATTAAAAAGATTTGCTAATGGATGGTAATGATGTTAGCACAACATGGTAAATGTAATTAATACACTTAAAAATGGGTGAAAGGACAACTTATGTTATATATGTCACCACATGTATGTTTATGTTACCACAATAAAAATTAACTTGTTAAAAAATGCACAGGAATAGTATCTTTTAACCACTCCATAGCAAAGCTGGGCATCATGGCAGACAGATCTGCTCACTGTGTTTTTATTAGATATTAAATAATGGCAAGTTTAACTTACTGATTTGCATAGCAGTCCTCATAGCTATTTTTAAAACATATTTCCCTAAACGATCTTGTCTTTACTATTCCAACTCTATCTTGTAAATTATTTCTCTGTGTACTTTTCCTTTGCACAGTCAAAAACTTACACTGAAAATAGAGTGAATCATGAATTAAGACTGGCTATAAAGTCCCTTCTGATTTTAAAAAAAATGTATCTGAACCATTTAATTACATATTTAAAAATAAATGGAAATCTGTCAAAAAAAATACAGTCTCTTTCTTAAAATCATGGGCAAACACAGGAACCACAACTAAAACATTTTAAAAATGAATAAACAATGAATTGAAAAACAATTATTATATTAGTCTATAATGATGAGTAATTTTCAGTTAATCAAAGTCAGTTTTTTTTTTCTTATCAAGAACAAATACATTACCTATTTTTGAAGGAAGCAGTTTTCGACACACTAACTTGGAGGGGAATACCCCTATTTTTGGTGCACCAATTGTGTATAATAAACTAAACCATGATATGTTCAAGCAGCAAGGCTTCTGGATCTCCCCAGAACAAAGCAAAATATCAATTAGATGCTGATAAGATAACAAAATTGCTTTTCACATTCCTAAATTGGGTCCCTTTTGGGTGCAATTGCCGGTAACTTTAAATTATATTTTCTGAAGTAGAAAGGTCCAACTTGTGTTGATCTTAGTACTTCATATAGGTTAAAATAATAACAATAACAATAATAATGGCTTCAGAAATGACATATTGCAGCATCCATTGCTCTGTTCTGAGTTGTTCAAAAGGCAGCCCTTCTCTGTTTGTGGTTTTGCAGCAAAGATCTGTCACCTATTTTGGCCAGTTGTATGTCAGTTACACACACACACACACACACAGAAAAAAATGAGCTCCCCACACTTCATTCATGTCAGAACTCAACAGCTTGAGTAGCACAAATATTCTGCAGTCACTCATGAAAAGAAATTTTTAATAATAAATATCTAACAATTAATGGGCTGGTAGCTGCGATTGTCTTCAGGGCATAATATCTAATTTCCTTGCAATGTTTCATATCCTTACTTTTCACGCTGCAACAGTCTATCATTAAAACCAAATGCAGGTTTCTATCACTTTTATTTATTTTTCAAATCAACTTATAAATCAGTGCCAGGGCTTGTTACAGATGAGTTCCAATAAATTATCGGCTGTGGACAAATTCTGAATGTTAAACACTCCCTTTCTCTTCCTTGTGCCCCAGCGTCTGTCTGCCTCTCTCTATTGTGTTTCTCTCTCCCGCTCTGATGATACTTCCCCATTGCCCTCCAGGCCTCCATCCCTCACCAGCTGGGCCTTTGTTTACAAGGAGCAGCCCCAAGTACTTCATTATGTGCTATTTAAATAATGCAAAGAGACATTTATTTTTCAGTGAAAAATATAAATATGGGAGAGAAGACTAGTTTCACAGTCCTTGGGAAATTTACCTTTCTGAATTTCAATAGTGAAAGCATTCTCGTTAGAGTCTTCTTTACACCCTCCCGGCAGCCTGCTAGGGAAAGCACAGACGTCAGTCTTTGGAGCAGCCTACCTACCTTTCCCAAGCTGCCTTGTCACCTCTGAGAAGCCGCTTTTGTGTTTGGTGACAGGCTCCTGCTAACTTTGCCTGGGAGTTTCCTTCCCCAGGGCGTATGGGTTTCTGCTCCCACTAACGTGTGCTCTGCAGAACGTACGGAGATAAAGATTCTTAAGAGACAGTCTACTGCAGTAATGCATGATGGTCACATCCTTACTTAAACTCATTCATGCAAACCCAAAATGTCTCTCAAATACACGTTAGCTGGAACCTAAGAAAAGTGCTTTAAGATCCTTAAACCAGCAGGCTTTTAGGAAAGCCATTTTTAAAGTTGTCTCCCTTTTGCACTGGAAGGAAATAGTACGATGCATTTTACTTTATTGCGTTTCTTTGGCACAGTGTTTATTTCTGACCCATTTTAGAGCAGGTAAGACCATGCAAAGGCTTCTCTACATTTGTTCTATGGAAAGCTTTTTTCTGTGTTCTAGACAAGGCCTTTTTCATTCTATTTATTAAGTGTAAAGACTATGTAAAGGCTTCTCTATATTTGTTCATTTAATGAAATCAGCAAAGCACTCTAAAATGTCATTTGTAAAATTTGCAGTTCCAGTAGGTTTCTGGAGTGGACTTCTAATGTCTTGTTTTTCACGTTTTAGCCAGGTCCTCATAATGGAAGTCTATTGCAGTCTATGTACTGGAGAACATTTGACAAGCTGAGGTCTGGATAGTATCCCTGTGAGATGTCATGTGCTGGGCTGTGAGAATCACTTCCTCTAGTGAGAGCATTGCCTACAGAAGACCTCTATTAAAATAAACATATGCACCTGGGAAGGACTGACCCTGACACTCGGTGTCTTTCAGCTTGCCTGGAGAATACTGCCCACACCTGTAATTATCTTTATTTCATTCTTTGTTCTCCTAGTCTGAAAGCTCCTAGAAGACAGAGAATGTGTCTGATACATGTCTGTTTTTTTTCAGAGCACCTTTAGCACTGTATCTTGAAATTGTCTGCTATTCAGTACAGGACTGTTACATTTGATAGAGGAGTGAGGTAAAAAGTTTGGAGCTGCAATCACTTAGGCAAATCCAGCTGAGTTTGTAAGGAAGAGGTACTGGACACCTTGGAGGAAAATGGGAACGCCCCCAAGTCATACATTGCCATTTCATCATTTTGACCAGAGCTAGCCTTTTATTTATAATTCATTCAAAAACATCCACTGATCACACATTTGCCAGGCACAATGCTGGGTGTGAAGATGAATGAAACAAAGATCCTGGCCTTTGTGTTGTTTAGAGTCCAAAGTGAAAGATGAGTGAATAGTCACAAAGCAACCTCATAAGTGCTATGCCATGGGTTTGTATGTGGTGACATTGGAGTAAAAATTAGAGGAAGCCAAGGAAGGACAGGAAATGCCTGATCGAGGAAATGAAACCTCTCCCACACACACACACACGCACATGCACACACACATACACACATGCACACACTGTATTATAGTGTCTGAGCAGGTCCATGTCTATCCCCTGAGCCTGACATACATCCTCAACCACCCATTGGATGTCTCCACTTGGATGTGCCCAAGGCACCTCACGATCAACTTAATCACAATTGAACACTCAATTTTCTTTCTCCAAACCAGTTCCTCCTCCTATGACCTTCCTCACTGAATGGAACTGTGCCAGAAAGGTAGGGTTACCCTAAAGTCTTCTCTCTCCCTTTCACCTCCAACACCAAGTCTATCATCAATTTCTCTAAATTCTACTTCTTAGGTATTTTCAAATTCATCCATTTTTCCTAATCCAAAGGCCATCACTAATTTTCACCTAGATTAATGAAGCAGCTCATATAACAAATCTCCCTGAATCTATTCTTGACTGCTATCCCCACCCTCTCCAAACCATTTTCCATACAGGGGGAGAAAAGCAAAAGCTTTCTACGGCACTGAGTAGAGTCCTCACATTTTCAGATGACTGGCAAGGCCAGGGTGATCAGCCTGGGTTTCCCTTTCCCGCCACAGCCCTGGAGCCAGCTGTACTGAATTTGCTCAGTATCTTGACTCACAAGCTCTCCCCTGCTTGTACGTCATCATGTAAGGTACCTCCCTGCCTGGAACATTTGCACTGGCCTCCTTTCCCCACTGCAGCTTGCCTAGCTCCTAGGTGTCCTTCTGGTTCCAGCATAGACTTCCCTTCCATCATGAAGCCATCCCTGATTCCCCAGGTTCAGGTAGGGGCCCTTCTAGAGCTGCCTTGGTACTCCATGTTCCGAATTTCTCCATTCCCCACTGGACTGTGAGCTCCAGGAGTTTTGTCCACTGTTGAATTCCCAGTATTTAACACAGTGCTTGTATACAGCAGATTCTTTTTTTTAATGTAATTTTATTGAGATATATTCACACACCATACAATCCATCCAAAGTATACAATCAGTGTTTCACATATCATCACATATTTGTGTATTCATCACCATGATCATTTTTAGAACATTTGCATTACTCAAGAAAAAGAAATAAAAAGACTAAAGAAGACTCCAAACATCCCAAACCCCTTACCCCTCCCTCTTATTATCACTAGTATTTCACTCTACCCAATTTTAAGACTTACAGTAGAGGTAGTTTAACTAAGACAGTTTAGTGTTGTCAGAGATAGATATATAGATCAGTGGAACAGAACATAACATCCAGAAGTAGAATGGCAGGTTCTGAATACTTACTATTGATGTAACGGAGGGAGGAATAGAGTGGGAGATCTGGAAAATAAGCTGCTTTCAGGGTACTGCAAGTAATGTGAGATAAAGACAGTATAAAGCATTTGGGGGAGTGGTACAGATGAGACAAGACAAGTAAATGCTAGATTATGAACAGACAACAGGGATGTCTTGAAGTCCCATGGACCTACTACTGAGGCTTGCAAAAATAAAAGGATACCTTTAGATTGTGCCTATAGTCACCAGGAAAAAATTAGTATCATAACACGCTGAAGAGACCAAACACAACAGTTGTTTGAGAATGAAATAAGAGAGCAATAACCAAGTTTAAGATGTGTGGTACATACTATAGGTGCAACAGAATTTCCTGGAAAGGAGAGATAAAGACTAGAGAAATCTTGGAAGAAATGCAATTTCTTACCCTTTGAGCAGGGCATTTGGGTTAGGAGTAGGGGCAGTGCATAAAAATAATAATAATGACAAAAATAACTTTGAGAACTACATGATAAGCATTATATCATGCTCTTTAATACAGTTCTTCGAGGTAGGTTTTATCATTATCCCTAACTTATAGCTTTAAAAACTGAATATAAAGGATGCCCACAAATGGCCAAGCTAGTTCAAGAACTCAGACCCGGCTGTCCACAAAAGAATATAGCTTGGCCACTGGACCACAATATTTCTAGTACGTAGCATATGGACTTTGCTACCTACTCAGATTAACTGAGTTTGTATCTCAGTTTCACCACTGGCTATGAGATTTGAAGCAACTTGCTAAACTTCTCTGAGCCACCAGTATCACATCTGCAAAGTGGGGATAATAACACTTTCTTTTCAGATTTGTTTTAGGATCAATCAAGGTAATGTTTCTAAAACCCTAGCACAGCACCTGACATGTTGAAGGCAGACAATGTACATGAATTATTTCTAGAATGATTTGACAAAGAGGCAGGACTTAATTAGACAGTGGGCAGAAAGGGCGTTTAGAGCAAGGAAGTATTCTGAACAAACATTTTAGAGGTCTGTCTTTGTGCAGAGAGAGTACCTCCCCCACTAAAACATAACTTAGCAAAACATGCAGAAGTTATGGTGAAATAAGAGCTGACAGCAAAGAAAAGTGAGTCTGAGAGGCTGAAGAAAAGGCAAAAGAAGACCAGGTTGTGGAAACCAACAGAGAAGAGTGAGCTAAGAAGTCTGACTGTCAAACATTAGAAAGAGGTCAAGGAAAATGAAGACTGAAGAAAGATCGTTGAATTTGAAAGTTCGGGAGATAATGATGAGCTTTAAGAGCAATTTTGAAGAGGATAGACAGAAGCCAATGTCGTAGGGGCTTAGGAAAGGTTCTGGAAGAAACCAGCAAAAGCAGTGCTAGATCAGATGACAGCTATAGAACACTTTAAAGAAAGGTCGAATGCATGTAAAGACATGAACCGCTACTTTGAGAAAACCAGATGGTTGCTTGTACGCAACCCAGACGTAACACCTGGCTAGGTAACAAAAATGAGAGGAGCTTTCCCCTACCTTTGTCTGAGAGAGTGGCTGATATGCTGAGCTGGTGCGTCTATGTAATTCCAGTCATGTGTCTCGGGTGGCAGGGGAATTAACACCACCTGCGTGATCCCTTCTACGGACCCCAGAGAGAACAGCTGCCTGAGTTTCCCCCTCACTGTCCTGGCCTAACTTTAATTGCATACATTTGCACAATTAATGTCTATGGGAAGGACTGAGGTCCAGTTTGCAGTGTCTCTTGGAGAGATAGCATGCAAATATTAATCCTGGAACAACCCTCCACCCCTAGAAACAGAAGGGAACACCTTTTTTTAAGTTCTACCAGCCAAGAGATCTTCTGAGTTGATTTTCCTTGAGCACATGACTGTCTTCATAGACAGGGGGAGCCCCACATGCCTAATAGTGAATTAATACATGGTGCGTTTATTGAACTTTCTGCCACGAGGAAGTTCTCCTTAGTGAGTACAGGATCCTCTGAAGGGTTATAGCCCTTTGCCAACATGGAGACCTCTGCAGTGGTTGAAATGGGTTTCCAAAGCAGAAACTGGCAACCCTGCTTGAGTGCTTTACCAGCGTCCGTCACACTGGGTGGAGATTTGAGACAAACGGCTTGACTCCAGGGTGATGTTCACCACATTGAAGGAATTGCATCTTTCACTTTTCAGCAATCTGCATTCATCCCCCTTATGGAAAGCATGGTTTCCCCACATCTTTGCCATTTGGGTAGTTTAAGTGAGTAAACTTACATCTGGCTTTGAGTTTGCAAACTTAAACCCTTGGTAATTCAGTTCCCACTTTCCACAGAAGTGTCCTAACTGGGGAAGTTCTGAGGAGTAATAAACATGCTCTGAAATGCACTAGGTTTAGTGGTAAGAAAGAATATTGTTTATTCTGAAATGACTTAAGCTTTCTGTTACATACCTTAAATTCTATGCCAGGAAACCTGGCATCTGATGTAGTCTAAGGCACAGCCTGTACTCAGGAAAGGAAAAACTCTGCATCTTCCAAATCCTCCCAGCTCACTTCCAGTGAAGCGGGATCAGCAGTACTTCTAGAGGGAAGGGGCTAGGTCCAGGGGTAGGGGAACAGAGAATAGCAAGTTACCAAAATGAATACCTAGAAGCTCTTTCCTACTCTTTTCTGGGAGCCATTACTAAGACAGTTTTAAAGTTAACATTAATATTGATAAGTGTCCAGTATTTAATTTGAAACCAACAGCATTCCATACAGTTTAACAATTTATTGAGCACCTACTATGTTCTGACTGATACAGTCTCTGTTTTAGGGGCCAGATTATCAATTGGGTTTCTACTACATGTCAGGCAATGGGAAATATGTCAAGCCTAAGAGCTTTCAGTCCAGTGCAGGACACATATAATTAACTAATAATTCCATAAATAATACTTTATTTTGTATTTATGATACATGTTATGAAACAAAACTATAGTTGGCAATGACAATGCATAACAAGGGGACTTTGCCTTTTTTGGAGGTTAGGTGAAGCTTCTCTGATGAAGAGTTGTTGAAGATGAAACCTGAAGGAGTATGAGTTAGGTCGGCCACTATTGAAAAAATGTACTCAGCAAGGGGGAGAATGGTACAAGATGAGGCAGGATGGCAGAATGAAATAAGACAAATCAGACAGGTCATGCAGGGTCTTGTGGGCCATGGCAAGGACTTTGAACATTGGAGGCAAAAAGAAGGCATGGAAATATTTTAAGCAGAAGTGTCTTAATCTGACTTATGTTTTTAAAAATGGTTCTGATTACCAAGTAGAGATTGGGCTGGAGGATGGGGTTCCATACAATTTATGGACATGAAATTGGAGATAGGTAGTCCAAGTGAGAAATGGGGGTGGCTGTAGAGATAGAGAGAAGTGGACAGGTTTGAAAAATATTTTCGAAGTAGAATTAACAGAAGCTGGTGACCGATGAGCTGAGGGGTTAAAGAAAATAATGGATGGCATTCATCCCCCTAATGGAAAGCGTGGTTTCCAAATAGTGGAAGGCAGTGTCACTCACAAAGATAGGGGTGCTGAAAGAAAAGCAGTTTTGGAGGAAAGGTCATGGGTTCCATTTTGGACATGTTGAGACTGTAAGGGAAGATGTGGGTCTGGAACCAATTAGAGAAGTCTGGGCTGAGAGCATACTGAACATTGGGGAATCATTAGAGTATAGAGGCAACAACATGCAATGTGATCATCTAGGAAGAGAGTTGTAGACTGGGGAAAACCTGAGGCCAAGGGTAAAGCCAAAGAATGCCAACATTTGGAGGTGAGATTAAAGATAAGGTATAGGCAATGAAACTAAGAAAGATTGGGCATAGGACAAAAATGAAGAGATGTTATGTCAGCAAACAAAGGGAAAATGTTCCTAGAAAGTGGAAATAGTCAAATGTGTCAAAGGCTGCTGAAAGTCAAGTTAGATGAAATCTGTTTAAGTTACCTAGACTGCTTAGGCAAATACCATGAAATAGTTCAGCTTAAACAATGGGAATTTATTAGCTTACAGTGTCAAGAATGGGAAAACGTCCAAATCAAGTCATCAAGATGGTGCTTTCTTCCCAAATACCAGTTGCTGGTGATCATTAGCTCCTCTGCCACATGACAAGGCACATGGCAGCATCTGCTGGTCTCTCCCTTCTCTCCTGGCTTTAGTTGATTTCAGCTTCTAGCTCCTTTGTTCTCTCTCTCTCTCTCTCTCTCTCTCCCATTTATAAAGGACTCTGGTAATGAGATTAAGACCCATCCTGGTAATGGGATTAAGACCCATCCTGAATGAGGTGGGCCACACCTTAACTGAAGTACTGTCATCAAAAGGTCCTTCTTACAATGGATTCACACAAAGGAAGGGATTAGATTTAAGAACATATTTTTCTGGGGTACATGCAGTTTCAAACCGCCATAAAGATTAAGAGTTTTTATCTGGATTTAGTATACAGATATCTTTGGGAAACTTAAGGAGAGCTATTTTTATGGAGTGGAAACAGAAATTATAGACAACCCTATAAAAGTAGAGAGAATAGTATAATGAACTCCCATTTACCCAGCAACCAGAATCAAATATGGTCAAAATTTTGTCATGCTCACTCCATCTAATCTTTTGTTGTTGTTTGTTCTTCTTTTTGCTGAAGTATGTTAAAGCAAATCCAAGACCTCATGTCTTTGCACCCCTACGTACTTCAATCTACATCTCTGAAGGTTATACATAACCACACCATTTTCACACCCCAAAATTAATAATCCCTTGGTATTATTATATAGTAATAGTACATAGTACATACTATATACTACATAGTAGCGTGATATTCAAATTTCCCTGAAGTGTTGTCCACAGATCAACAGCACTGGCATCACTTGGGAGATTATTAGAAAAGCAGAATCTCAGACCCCTCCTCAGACCTACTGAATCAGAACTGGCTTATTAACATCCCCAAGCGATTCATGTGCCATTAAATTGCATATGTATGTATGCAGTGAAAAGACATCTTCTCCACTCCTTCCCTATTTGCAAGTGCCCACCCCTACACATACACATTATTAACTACCATTAGTAGTTTTGTGATCATCCTTCCAAAGTTTTTTTGTGCATATGTAAACAAATACAAAGATATGTGTATTTCCCAATTTTTTCACAAATGGTAGCTTACTATTACTTATTACTATGTGCCTTGCATTTTTAATTTTTGAAAATTAGTTTTAAAAAATTAAATGCCCTGCTTTTCATGTTTAAAGATGCCTTAGTATAAACATTGTGCATTCTCATTTGTTCTACCACTCATCTACTCTTTTCTCCATTCCACACGTATTCATCAGTGTTGTTGTCTAGCTGCTGTAAAGCCTTTGCCTCACCTCAATTACCTACATCATGCAAGCACAAGATGAGTGGTTAAGCTGATGGCATCATCCATGACTTTCTTTTAATATGAAATCAGAAAAGCTAGTACAGGAACTAAACCTATACCTACTAGAACCTTGCTTGAGCCCAAAGACTTTTAATGAACAATTACAATCAAAATAATTCTCTCTGTATTTCATATCGGCATAGAAGGAAAGTTGGAGATTGCTTTATCTTACTCCATGTATTTTACCCATTTCATTTTCCGTGCTAGAATTCCCTGTCTTAGAAAAATCCCATTGTGGTGGGTTGAATCATGTCCCCCCAAAAAGACCTGTTTGAGGTCTGGTTAAGACCAGGGCAAACCAGGCCAAAGGGTAAAGTTCGAAACTGACTGTGTTTTAAAACTTCACCTTCCATATGAAACCAAGGGAAGAGATGTCTATTTGGTACAGGATCTAAATTTTCTAAATAGTACAACTCTACAGTCAGTTTGTTCAAACACCACAATTGCATGGAACTTTAAATAGGAAGTGAGATACGGTAGGTTAGTGTAGGCTGGAGTGAAATAGTGACACATCCCAGAGTAATTTGGGCAGATAATAAAAAATATATTTACAGCCTCTCCCACCCCAGCCCCGAGGATCTGGGGGAAGGTGCAGAAGTGTTGGACTTCCTCACCTGGACTGGTGTTGATGTTGTCACAAACATTGGGACTGGTGGTTTGATGTGCTGAGCCCTCGATCATGGGACTTGCCCTTATGAAGCTGGTTACTGCAAAGGAGAGGCTAAACTTGCATATAATTGTGCCCAAGAGTCTCCCCCTGAGTACCTCTTTGTTGCTCAGATGTGGCCCTCTCTCTCTCTAACTGAACCACCTTGACAGGTGAACTCATTGCCCTCCCCACTACGTGGGACCTGACTCCCAGGGGTGTAAATCTCCCTGGAAATGCAGAATATGACTCCCAGAGATGAATCTGGACCCGGCATCATGGGACTGAGAGTACCTTCGTGACCAAAAGGGGGATGCAAAATGAGACAAAATAGTTTCAGTGCCTGAGAGATTTCAAATGGAGCCGAGAGGTCACTCTGGTGGACATTCTTATGCACTATATAGATAACACCTCTTAGGTTTTAATGTTTTGGAATAGCTAGAAGTAAATACCTGTAACTACCAAACTCCAACCCAGCAGTCTGGACTCCTGAAGACGATTATATAATAATGTAGATTACAAGGGGTGACAGTGTGATTGTGAAGACCTTGTGGATCACACCCCCTTTATCTAGTGTATGGATGAGTGGAGGAATGGGGATAAAAACTAAAGGACAAATGGGGTGAGATGGGGGGGGATGGTTTGGGTGTTCTTTTTTCACTTTTATTTTTTATTCTTGTTCTGGTTCTTTCTGATGTAAGGAAAATGTTCAGAGATAAAATGTGGTGATGAACACATAACTATGTGATCATACTGTGGACAGTTGATTGTATACCATGGATGATTGTATGGTGTGTGAATGTATTTCAATAAAACTGAATTAAAAAAAAAAAAACTGTTTGAGTCCTAACCCTGGTTCTCTGAGTGTGAACTCATTTGTAAATGGGATTTTTGAAGATCCTATTAATATGAAGCCAAACTGCAATATGACTGGAGTCCTCATAAGTAAAGGAAATTTGGAAAAGGAAGTACAAGCCCCCGCAGAAGACAGAAGGAGAGAGGTCACCACATGATGGAGCCAGAAATTAATTACCAGCAAGCGACCACCAGAGCATTACCAATTTTTGGAGATGGCATGGCCTGCTGATACCTTGATTTTGGACTTTCAGTCTCCAAACTGTGAGCCAATAAATTCCTGTTGTTTAAGCCAACCAGTTTATGGTCTTGTGTTATAGCAGCCCTGGCAAACAAGACAACCATCTATTGAACTTCTCCCTGTATGCCTAACTCAACTCAAATACTACCTTTTCCAAGCAGTCTTTTCTAACCCCCTCAACCAGAAGAGCTTCCTTTATCTTCTGAAACCATGTGAACATTGTATGTCCTTTACATAAATATGAGCTTCTTGAGGTCAGAGACTGTCTTAAAAGTCCGCGTATCCCCTTCGGTGTCTACAACATTACCTAATAAGGCAGAGGTGCTTGACATATATTGGTTCAGGGGATGAATGAAACTGTGTAGAGCACCTTATGTATACAATCCTCTGTGAAGCCCCGGATTATCTACTTCTCTTTTGCTCTATCCTGCCCTCACTTTGTTCTAGCCCTCTGCAATCAGAACACATCATCAGCCATGAGAGCAGAGCAATCCATATTCATAACACTATGTAACGTTAGATTCTTAACCTAATTAATATTTTGTATGCATGGAAAACCTTTTCTCCTACATGTTAAAATATTTTAAAGGTTATTGCTTCATTTTCCTCCCTAATATCTCTGTGAGATAGAGACTTTTAAAATTTAGACTATCTTCATTTAAAGGAGATTTGAAAATTCAATATAGTGATTGATTCATTCAGAACCCAGAACTATTACAGAAAATATGGAAAGTCTAAGTATATAAGAGTGTATAAATCCTAAACATTTTCCAATCTAAGGTTCAATAGTCCTTGATATGTTTAAATTGGGCTTGTCATAACTGACATCCATAAAAGTCAGATGTAGCCTACAGTTGAGGAAATGGATAAAAATACATACAACTTTGGGTTCAGCACCTGAGGAGGTATTCATGGTAGGGGTGGGGTGAATACATACATATGAAATAAAGGTTAACAGAAAGGCATCAACAACTTTATTTAGGTATATATATATATACACACACACACACACACACACACACATATATATATAATAAGTATTATATATGTTACATATTCCTAGAAATGTCTTCAAATATGCTTATGAGAGTGAAGAATATAAGACCTTACTGTATAATTAAAATAGGTCCACAATTTTAGAATTTGCTAGGTACTCAGAGCCATTCTCGGCACACTTTTAACAATAAAAATCTTATGATTTCAATTTTCTGTCCATGGAGGGAAAACAAACAAACGTACACACATGGATGCCATCACACACCTCAGCAGAAACAATGAACTTCCCAGCTCTCTGCCCCCTCCCCTTAAAAAGCAATTTAACGCACCACTGGAGGTTGTCTATTAATTGGACTAGAAATAAAGTAGCCTGCAATGGTTGGCCGGGGAAAATAAAGTTTGTGTGTGTGTGTGTGTGTGTGTGTGTGTGTATTACATATATAGATAGATGATAGATACACACTCACACACACACACACGTATACATATATTTATAATATTTCACCCACAAAGTAAACAAGCAACACTAGTACGTCATTTTCTAATTACAGGGCTGTTTCATAAATTGTAAATGCTAACATGGGAGAGGTAGATCATAGCAATTTAATTTATAAAACAGTTTAGACACTTAAACCCGTATGTGCACCCCTGGGGATACCACATCAATAACAGAAGCTTGCAGGCATATTTTAGACATTTTATGCAATCATTTGCAGATCTTGTAGTCGATAATTGTTACACACTGCATTAACACTTCTCTCGCCAAACCCGCGGAGAGAATTTTCATCTGTTAAATGTGCTTTTCCCTTGGATGATCTCTGAGGGTCGCTGGGAGTGGAGAGGCACAAGGCTCTTTGATCTCTGAATTGGCAGAATTGAATGAAGTGAGACAGCTTCTGCCCAACCAACCAAAATGTAGGATTCTTCTGCTTTCATGAAGGGGTGATTTAGAAGACAATAAATGTTAGAAAATGAAAATTTAGCATTTTAATGTTCATATTTTCAACTTCTCATTCTCTCTTGACCCTTTAAAAGTATGCTGATAGAACCCTCATTCATTGCTGGGGGAATGGAAAATGAAGCAGTCACTTTGGAAATGAGTTTGGCAGTTCCTTAAGTTAAATATAAATTACTGTACAACCAGCAATTTCACTCCTATGTGAAATTCACCCTAGAGAAATGAAACCATATATCCACACAAAGACTTACACAAGAAAGTTCATAGCAGCGTTGTTCATGATAGCCAAAAAGTGTGTACAACCCAAGTGTCCATCAAATGATGAATCAATATGCAAAATGTGGTATAGCCACACCAGGGAATACTATTCAACAATAAAAAGGAACAGAATACTGGTTCATGCTGCAAATGGGTAAGCCTAAAAAACATGTGAGCTGAAAGAAGGTGGAAACAAAAGACCATGTATTGTATGATTCTGGTTATACAAACCATCCAAAATAGGCAAATCCATGGAGACAGAAAACAGTAAGTGAGAGCTGGAGTGGGGATAGGAATTCAGGTTAGCTGTAAACAAAGCTGAGAATTCTTATTAGAATGATGGAAATGTTCTAAAACTGGATTGTAATAATGTTTGCATAGCTTAGTAAAATAATTAAAAATTATTTCATTTACACTTAAAATTGGTGAATTTTATATGTAATTATTCTTCAATAAAGTTGATTAAAAAGTGTGCCCATAATTTTGTCAATGTTCCTTAGCATTCCTCAAAAACAAAAGGAATTCGTGTTGAATTATATCCATTTAAGATGATTGTTGGAGGGTGAAGTGCATTGTCACTCTTTAACAGTAAGCTTAAACAAATGTAGGTTTTTTTTGTAATTGTGGTTAACCTTGGTGTAGTTTGAATATATTCAGATTCCCAGAGGCCAAATGATCATTCTTTTCCACTTTTGCAATTCCTGTCAGAGAGATGATAACTGTCATCTATTGAGTGCTTACTAAATGCTATGCATGTTTTATGTATTATCTTCTTAATCAATGCAGTAATCCTCATATGATAGATATTTCACATCCCCATTTACACATGAGTCAATTGACGCAAAGAAAAGTTGAATCACTTGCCCAAGTTACACAGTCAATGGCAGAGCTTGGATTTGAACACAGTCTGCTCCAGGCTGCCCTCTGAGCTGCCCCCATCACTGGTCCCTCTTTGGGGGCTGAGATTTATCTTCCAGGGTCTTAAATGTGTCATTGTTTTGTTTTGCTAAAGTTGACAAAATGCAATATACCAGAAATAGGTTGGCTTTTAACAATGGGGATTTATTAGCTTACAAATGTACGGTTCTAAGGCCATGAAAATGTCTAAATTAAGGCATCAACAGGACGATACTTTCTTCCCAAAGACTGAGTACTGGTGAACTTCGGGCTCCTCTGTCAAAAAGCAAGGCAGTTGGTCTGTTGGTCCTTCTCTCCTGGTTTCATTGCTTTCAGCTTCTGGCTTCTGTGGCTTCCTCTCTGAGCTTCTCTGGGGGCTTTTTTCTTTTATCCTCTTATAAGAGACCCCAGTAAGAGGATTAAGACCCACCTTGAATGCGGTGGGTCACATCTCAATTGAAACACCCTAATTAAAATGTCGATACCCACAGAAATGGATTAAAAGAACATGATCTTTTCTGGAATACATACAACTTCAATCTACCCCATCCAACATCTGTTTGCCAGAAGTTGTAAAGGAAGCAAATGTGGACTGAAAAAAGCCCTGCTCAAGAGATAGTGTGAAAGCACACAGGCCAACTTGTCAGCAGAGGCTGCCTTGAGGCAGAAGAGTGGATGACACTAAACTTTTTCTTAGAGGTTGTTCTAGTTTGCTAATGCTGCCAGAATGCAAAACACCAAAGATGGATTGGCTTTTATAAAGGGGGTTTATTTGATTACACAGTTACAGTGTTAAGGCCATAAAGTGTCCAAGGTAACACATCAACAATTGGGTACCTTCACTGGAGGAGGACCAAGGTGTCTGGAAAACCTCTGTTACCTGGGAAGGCACGTGGCTGGCGTCTGCTCCAAGTTCTGGTTTCAAAATGGCTTTCTCCCAGGACGTTCCTCTCTAGGCTGCAGTTCCTCAAAAATGTCACTCTTAGCTTCTCCTGGGGTGTTTGTCCTCTCTTAGCTTCTCCAGAGCAAGAGTCTGCTTTCAATGGCCATCTTCAAACTGTCTCTCATCTGCAGCTCCTCTCTCAGCTCCTGTGTGTTCCTCAAAGTGTCCCTCTTGGCTGTAGCAAGCTTGCCCCTTCTGTCTGAGCTTATATAGTGCTCCAGTAAACTAATCAAGGCCCACACTGAATGGGTGGGACCACACCTCCATGGAAACTATCCAATCAGAGTCATCACCCACAGGTGGGTGGGTCACTTCTCCATGGAAACACTCAAAGAATCACAATCTAATCAACACTGATACATCTGCCCACACAAGATTACATCAAAGATAATGGTGTTTTGGGGGACATAATACATTCAAACCAGCACAGAGGTCTATACATTGTTCGACCTGTTGTATTCGGCAGATATTATTTTTGTAATTAAAAGAATAAACTGGAAAAGTATTTTCCCCAGAGAAAGAAGTGAATCAGAGGAACACAAACCAATTTTTCTGGGTATGTTTATTTCCAAAATGTGCCCAGTTTACCCCTCTTTGGCAAGAGAAATCAAGCAACTCTTAATCTTGTGTCCTATCATTCCACGAGATCATCAAAACATAAAAGGAATCACGCTGTGGATAAAAGGACTTAATTTAATAGAAATGGAAAATTTTCTCCATGGTGTTTGCCTCACCCTCCCTCAGCATGAGGTTGTTTCTCTCTGGACCAGCAGCTCAACCCTGCACAGCACTCTGTGGAGAATTGTTGTGGGACAATTGGGGGGATTCCTTTAAATTTGGGGGAGTGTTTTGTTTTGTTTTGTTTTGTTTTGTTTTGTTTTGTTTTAGATCATGGCTACTTTGAATGAACTTACAGAACTGGGTCACTGGGCAGCCAAAATATCTACCTTGTTTTCAGAGGTGAAGTGCCTCTCCACTTTTGGCAGAAAGAGCTCTGACTTTGATGGAGATATGAGAACTTGGATTCAGCAGCTGATTATGAACTGCAGCACTACATATGGCACTGTTAACCCAGGGGGGCAGGCTGGGATCAGAGGTGCTGAGAGAGGGGCAGTAGCACTCAGTGTCCCGGGAGTGTCTTGGGAGGGAAGGAAATAGTGACTAGTTTTGGATATTCCTGAGTCAAATATACATGATTAAAAATTTAAGGGTAACTCTGAATAAAAATAGAATGTCTATTTTGATACCAGTAGAGAGGATAAGAAGGGAAATAAATGAAACTTGTCATTCCAACAGGAGGAATGGAAAGAGGGAAAAAGAATAGAAAACACAAAATAGAGTAATATAAATAACTCTAAAATATGTTAGAAATCACAATAATGCAATGGTATAAATTAAAATATTAAAAGAAAAATTACTAGATTAGTTAATAAAATTTTTGAAAGTTTACAATTCTGTTTTTGTATACATAACAAAAAGGAAAGTCCCAATTTATAAATGGGCCATGTTCCAAACATTTATTTATCATTTGAATGGAAAAAATTTTACTCTAAAACAGGTATCATAAAATGGTAGTCAGGTTGTCCATAGAGGCTCTTTAGGCTAAAATGGAAAAGAAATATATTTATCATGAAAAATGGTGGAGAAAGTGTTGTTACAATGCCAGTAACTGAATAAAAACAATTTTTAACAAAATGTATAAGTCTTTTTCAAATTAGTTTAAATTCTTATGCTTGAGGATCTTGTCAAGACCTGAACCGGATCCACTTCAGGGAGGTATAATTGGAACAACTCTCTGTTACTACAACATCCTTACATTTCTCTTTTACTTCACATCTATGGAATCATCTCTTCCTTCTTTCAGTATCTTACTATCCTGTAACCCTTCTGAACTCCACATCCATCCATCATCCATCATCTCTCCATCCATTTACCCACCCATCATCCATCAATCTACCCATCCTTCATCTATCCATCCATCCATCTATCATTTCTCCATCCATTCACCCACCCATCGTCCATCTATCTGTCCCTTTCTAACTTCATTTTGCTCCCATTACATACATGATTAGCTATTTTAGGGTGCCTTCACCAGCACTGAAAGATCCCTCACCCCTTTGTCCTTTGGATGTGCCTCGCACAAAACAGAAACTCAATATTTTTTGACTGATTGACTTCATATCTTGACACTATCTGTTAATGGAGGAAGTAATAAAACTGTCTTGATTGTATCCACTAAAATGCATTGAAGTCTAATGTCATTCAGGTCCAGATGACTTCATGCTGACTCTCTGATAGGGGTGTAACTCATAGGAAAAAAGATTTTCCACACATACAAAACGTTAATTAGGTTAAGAAGCTAACATGGCAGAGTGTTATGAATGTGGCTTCCTCTGCTCTCATGACTGATGATGTGTTCTGCTTGCAGAGAGCTAGAACAAAATGAGGGCAGGATAGAACAAAAAAGAAGTAAATAATAAAGGGCTCCACAGAGGACTGTACATGTAAGGTGCTCTACATAGTTTCACTCATCCCTAAACCAATATTTATCAAGCACCTCTGCTATATTAAGTAATGTAGAAAGGCTCTTAATTGGATTCAAAGACTTTTAAGACACAGTGTCTGACCTCAAGAAACTCACATTTATGTAAAGGGCATGCAATGTTCACAGGGTTTCAGAAGATAAAGGAAGCTCCTCTGGTTGAGGAGTTTAGAAAGGCTGCTTGGAAAAGATATTATTTGAGTTGAGTTAGGCATACAGGGAGAAGTTCAATAGATGGTTGTCTTATTTGCCAGGGCTTATAACACAAGACCATAAACTGGTTGGCTTAAACAACAGGAATTTATTGGCTCACAGTTTGGAGGCTGCAAGCCCAAAATCAAGATATCAGTAGGCCATGCCTTCTCCTCAGGGAGTCTTCATAAGCCATGCAGCTCCTGCATAGTAGAAAGGACTGTGCTGTCTCACTGTGGCATATGCATTGCAACCAAAATGCTGCCGGACCCAGGATTTACTTACTGCTCTGATTGTAACTGAACAAGTATAATTGGTGAGCCCAGCAGAGGTTCCTCATGTTTCCATAATACTCCATTCTGCAAGAGTTTGTATTCTAATCGAGGTCCATTGAAAGAACAAAACTTGTTTCCCTGATGTGTAAAACTGACAAAATGTGTTTTGAGATTATTTTCAGTTGCACAATATTTTCAGATCTATATTCAAATGCTGTCTCTGATTCAAACAGTTAGCAGCAGGGACAGCTGTGCAGGAAGAGCTACTCTTCCAGCTGGGAACTGAGCCTACAAAGGGCCTTTTGCCTGATTTTGAAACTGCTAAGCATTCTAATGAAGTTGACTTGATTTACATTTTAACAATGTCACACAAATGTACTACATGGCGTTTTTCCAATAACCACTTTGACATCATTCATTCTGACACTACCCATTGTTCTGAAAAGTAGAATGAATAAAGCAATATTCTGTGATAGGGTGCAGGGTAGTGGGGAGCTGGAGATCATTATATTTTCAAATCAGAAAACCCAAGGACACCCTTTTGTTCCATGCAGGGTTCTTGGGACTGTGATTATGTGACATACCATCCCTGTCTGCATGAACCTTACCTGAGCTCTCCCTGCCTACCTGCTGTCTGTGACAGCTGTGCGATAATAAACACTTGGTATCTGGTTCTCTGATCCATTCTGGGAATAAAAAGTGTCATCCTTATCCTACATCCTCAGCAATAGAATAGTCAGTCTTGGTTAAATGAATTGCCTCGGGATAGTTACTTCCCTTTCATGAAATGACCTGGTCAAGGCTTCTTGCTTCTTGTCTCTGTGTCCTGATCTGAAAATGAAGAGTCAATTCTCCTTTCCTATTTATTGACAATAGCCAGAGTAGTTTCAATGTGGCCTCTAGAGGGTTGGCTAAGAAATTTTCACTAAGTGTCCTTGAAGAAGCAGCCCTCTGGATACTGACTGTGTTTGTGTTAAATTGTGCTGAGACGAATATCCTCCTATGTTTCCTTTCTATCCTCTCTCCAGTCTTAGGTGAAGGGGGTGGACAGCTCTCTTCATGCATCGGGATATATCCATTTGGATGTTCTTCAGGTTTGAAATGTCCAAAGACAAGCTTGATATCCCCTGCACATTCCAGCCCAAAGAGTCTGCCCCTTCACGTGCCATGATCACCCATGTAGACAATTGAGATTTTGCCCTGGACTCTTCCTGAGACTCGTCCCTTTCCTTCACAGAGATGGAAATATAATGATTGTGCAACAACTACTTGTGATTGGCTAGAACACTATCTCAGTATTAGAAGGGGCCTTGAGTAGGTCACATCCTTAACCTCAATGCAGTACGTAATCTCCTCTGCACTGTCATCAGTAAGTGGTTGCTCAACTTCCACTTTGAGTTCCTCCAGCAATGAGAATATCATTGTTACGAGAGCCATCCATTCAGATTCTTAACAGTACCATCCTTCTTCTCAGTCTTTACGTGGAAAAGAACAACAGAAAAGATGATTTTTCTTCCATTATATTTCATATATGTATGTATATTAAAATGGGTCCTGCAGCATGTTGTAATTAAAAAAGCATCTACTCTAGCATCAAGACAAATCCAGGTTTCATATTTTGGCGAAACCATTATGTATATGTGTGACTTTTAGCAAGTTTACTTTTGATCTTGAGAGAATGAAAATCGCACTGCCTATTTATCTTGATTATTCATTCATTCCCTCAACAAATATTCAATGAATATATAATATGTGCCAGGCACACTGCTTGATAGACAAAAATCTCTGTTCTTATGGAGCTAGCATTCTATTGGGGCAATTCAGACAACCAACCAGATAAAAGAGTAAATTATACTTCATTAACACACTTTAGGTGACAGGAGATACAGGGGGAAAATTAAGCATGGAAGTGAATAAGGAATCAGAAACCAAGATTTAAGCAAAGATGTGAAGTCCAGAGAGTGAGCCATAAGGATATCTGGAGGAAGAGTGCTCCAGGCAAGAAGAATAGCAGGTGCAAAGGCCCTGGGGTGGAGGAACCAGGAGGTCAATGTGACTGGAGAAGAGGGAATGAGGAAGGAGGTAAGAAGGAGATGAGGGAAAGGAGGTAAGAAGGGGATTTTAGCTTTAAATATAAGGTTTTAGGCAGATAAATGACATGATCTCACATGTTTAAACATGAGTCTGATGGCTGTATTCACCATATATTATAATGAAGTAAGGGTAGAATCAGGGAAACCAGTTAGGAGGCTATTTCAAAACCCTGACAGGAGATAATGTTGGCTCCTATTTGAATGGTAACAATGAAAGTAGTTGGATTCAGGATATATTCTAAAGGTGGAGACTTTGATGATGGATTGGATATGAGGTGTATTAGGTAACTACCATATGGGATATGAAAGAAATAGAGGCAACAAAAATCATGCCAAGATTTCTGGTCTCAGCAAATGGAAGAATGGAGTTGACACTAGCAGGGATGTGGGTCATAATAGGGGAGTAGGAATATCAGGAGTCATAGTTATGGACATGGTACATTTAAGTTGCCTAGAAAGCATCCAGATTGTGCAGTCAAATTGACCAGTGAACACATAATCTGGAATCAGATGAATAGTCTGTATCAGAAATATAAATATGGGAACTGCAGCATATAGATGGCACTTAAAGCCATGAGACTTAATGAGGAGAGAAGTGAAGAGGTCTAAGGCCTGAGCCCTGGGGCCTTCCAAGAATAGAAGAAAGAAGTACTAGGAGGAACCAGTAAAGGAGACCGAAAGGGAGTAGCCAGTGGGAAAAAGAAAAAAACCAGGAAAGTGATATTTTGGAAGCCAAATGAAGAAAGTGTTTCAACAGATGGAGAGTGATCAACTTCATCAAATACTACTGATAAAGTAGGGGTGAAGGCTGAAAATTGACCTTTGGATTTAGTTATGTAGAGGTCATTGATGATCTGTACAAGAGCAGCTTTAGTAGAGTGTTAAGAGAAAAACCTGATTGGATTAGGTTCAAGAGAGAACGGAAGGAGAAGAAATTATTGAGAAGATTCTTCAAATTCTCTTTTCACTCTACCTAGATTTCTTTTTAGAGACACTGATGATCTCCTAATGGACATATCCACGGTTTTGTTTGTTTTTTTTTTTTTTAATGTTTTTTATATACCTGGATCTTGTCCCAGCCTGTGATAACATCATTCATCCTTTACCTCTTAATCTTTGACTTTCATGTCATTAAAGCCATGTTGGTCATTATATATCTATCTTATTCTTTCTCTGTCCCATTCATCAGTCTCTCTCCCTCCTTCTCCCTCTCTCTCTCCCTCCGTCTCCCTCTCTCTCTCTCTCTCTCTCTCTCTCTCTCTCTCTCTCTCTCTCTCTCTCTCTCGTTCTGTGTGTGTGTGTGTGTGTTTAATTCCCTCTACTGGCCCAAGTAGTCTTGTTATTCATCAAGCTGGATTCTACTTTTCTTTTTTGATCCAATTGCAGCTCACACTGGAACCTGACTGCTCCTCTTTTTTTCAATGCAATTTAATTGAAATATATTCACATACCAGATTATCATCCAAAGTGAACAATCAATAGTTCATGGTATCATCATATAGTTGTGGTGCACTCATCACAGTTTTTGAAAATTTTCATTACTCAAAAAAATAAAAATAAAAATAAGAATAAAAACAAAAACAAAAAAGAACATTCAAAACATCCCATACCCCTTTTGCCCCCTATTATTTATTTATTTTTTTACTTTATTTTCTTACTCATCTGTCCATACACTGGATAAAAGGAGTGTCAGTTGCAAGATTTTCACAATTACACAGTCACACCATAAAAGCTATATAATTATACAATCATCTTCAAGAATCAAGGCTACTGGGTTATACAGTTCAACAGTTTCAGGTATTTCCTTCAAGCTATTCTAATACACTAAAAACTACAAAGGGATATCTATATAATGCATAAGAATAGCCTCCAGAATGAACTCTCGACTCCATTTGAAATCTCTCAGCCACTGAAACCTTATTTTGTTTCATTTCTTTTCCCCCTTTTGGTCAAGAAAGTTTTCTCAATCCCACAATGCTGGGTCCAGGCTCATCCCTGGGAGTCAGGTCCCACATTGCCAGGGAGATTTACACACCTGGGAGTCATGTCCCAAGTATGGGAGAAGATAGTGAATTTATTTGCAGAGTTGGCTTAAAGAGAGAGGCCACATCTGCTGACTGTTCCTCTTTTGAAGAATTTTGTTGCAAAGTGAAGCAAAGAAACGAGGCAGTAGCTGGAATGAAGAGTGGGGGCAAGACACTTCTTTTACAGATGGGATGATGAGCGCTGAATGTTTGGATGCTGAAACAGCAGAGAGGAGTAATGCAGTAGAGAAAACACTGGTGTAGAGAGGGAGAAAGGGGCATTGCAGGTTATGATGAGATCATGTTAGCCTCAATTTGTGGAGTAAGCCCATTTGTTAGATACCATGTGAAATGGTTTACGTCCATTATCCCATTTTATTCTACCTACAATCTATGGGGTAAAGCATTATCATTCTCATGCTATGGATAATGATTTTATATCTAGACAGGTTAAATAACATGCCCAAAGTCACTCCAATAATAAGCAGTAGATAAAGCTGGTGCTTTTATTTATGTCTGCCTGGCCCCATAGACTCTACACAGTGCCCGGCACACAGCAGGCACACAGTAGGATGCAACGAGTGTCTTTTTCTGCCTTTTTATCCCTCCTATTAGAGAGTTCCCTCAAATTTTATCTTTATTTCATAAAATTAAAACAATTGAAGAAATCAATTAATTTTGCAAATATTAATCAGATTATTTAATGTATATTTTCATGCTCAACAGCCATGCAACTCAACTTTTGGAGTGAAATTTGTAACTTTTGTACAGCAAATGATTATTTGTCTAGAATCATCAGGCATCCGGGAATCTGGTTGGTTGAATAATCTGAATAAAAGTTTTATATCATATGAAGATGATCAATTTTCAAAGAAAATAAATTCAAAAATGGTCTTTAGCACCAATATCTACCATTTTGCTGCCTTTGAACAAAGTATGCCATGATTTTTTTTCAGTGCCTTGGGGCAATGGTTATGAAAATGAATTATCATCAGATGTTTCTATGACAGGGAAGTCTGGCTATTTAATCTTCCTAATTTTCTAAATTCTGAATCAATGGGAGTTTCTGCACCATGTCAGAAGAAGGTTTTTTAGGAAACAAAGAGAGTAAACCAAAGCAGCCTGGGGGTACAGTTAAAAGGATACCAGGGTGTACTCTGAGGGAACTTCAGCCAGTCCAGAGAATAAAAGAGTGGGACCCAAAGAGCAGTAGGTTTTTCCAGAACCAGAACTACTGCCAAGAATGCCATGTTAGCTTTCCAGACTGTGGCGAGTTTTGCAGTCTCGTAATTATACATAAGTAATAATCAACTTTGTGCCTTCATATTTGAGCCCAGTGCAGCAATATATATTTTATAATTTTCTTTTTCTATAGTTGTGCCAGTTTGAATGTATTATGTCCCCCAAAATGCCATTATCTTGATGCAATCTTGTGTGGGAAGACGTATTAGCGTTGATTAGATTGTAATTCTTTGAGTGATTCCATGGAGATGCGCCCCACCCAACTGTAGGTGATAATTCTGATTAGATAATTTCCATGGAGGTGTGGCCCTGCCCATTCAGCATGGGCCTTGATTAGTTTGCTAGAGCTCTTTATAAGCTCGAACAGAAGGAGCAAGCTTGCTACAGCCAAAAGGGACACTTTGAAGAATGCACAGGAGCTGAGAGAGGAGTTGCCACTTACAGAGACATTTTGGAGATAGCTTTGAAAGCAGTGTTTTGTTCTTGAGAAACTAAGAGAGGACAAACACCCCAAGAGCAACTGAGAGTGACATTTTGAAGAGGAGCTGCTGCCTAGAGAGGAACGTCTTGGGAGAAAGCCATTTTGAAACCCAAACTCTGGAGCAGACACCAGCCACATGCCTTCTCGGCTAACAGAGGTTTTCCGGATGCCATTGGCCATCCTCCAGTGACGGTATCCGATTGTTGATGCCTTACCTTGGAAACTTTATGGCCTTAAGACTGTAACTGTGTAACCAAATAAACACCCTTTATAAAAGCCAATCCATTTCTGGTGTTTTGCATAATAGCTACATTGGCGAACCAGAACAATAGTCAACCATTTTTATTAGATTGTTATGGTTGCTAAGCACTCCCAACTACTTTTAAAACTTCTGATCCATTTAGCAATAATTGTCATTCTGTTGAAACTTTTCATTCTTAGTCTCAGCCCAAAGGTTGGGAAAGTTTGAACAAAATTGGTTGAACTGCTTTTGAGTTAATACAGATGGGAGCGGAGGGATTACACTTTCCCTTTATAAAAAATTTGTTCAGAATTATTCATTTCTTTTTAACTATGACATTATAAGGTAGTAGCACATTTGACTGCATTTCATGATTTTTTTTTCTAATTCTTGCTTAGCTTTGTAAGTTCACTTAAAAAAAAACAAACAAACAAACTTTGAAACATAATGCAAAGTTGTTCAATAAAACTAATTTATAATGATATCCAAGAGGTTTTCCTTGGGGTTTCCCAAGCTGATGTCAGTGCTCCTCAATGAGAAAGGAGAAATCAATTCAATTATCAAAGCATGGTTAATTGCTTTCAAGTCCAGGGTGATTTAAAGAGCAGCAAACTATTTTATCTGTAATCAGCAGTTTTGTCTAAGGATATTTTCCTAAGCACACTAGGAAGAGAAGTTTAAAATTCCATCCATTCCCTTATTCCATTCTTCTCACCTCTCAGTAAGCTTGCCATTTATTGAGTTAATGGCAGGATCTCATGGGCCAGCCAGCCTCAGCGCCGGGTGTTATTTTCAACTACTATTACCTGTCTTACTGCTCAAAAGACAGATATTTTTAGGCTTTGGTGCTAGATGCCCCAAATGTTTGAATTCTTAACCAAAATCAATTCTTGAACAGGCATGGAACAGAGAAAATGTCCTTTTATGCTAAGGAGTCCTCCATCTCATATGGTCACTGATGGCTAAAATTCTTCTACCAGTGATTCAGTTTAGTTCCACATGTTTTCAGCTTATATCATGTTAGAAGACCATTGAGGAAGCTATTAATAGGAAGCTGAATAATTCTGGCTCCTGCTCTGAAGGAGCTTGCAATCTAGAGAGGAAAATAACCAAGAACGCCCATCGTTTCACTTCCGGAGGAAAGTACAGTTAGGTCCCAGCGGGAAAGCTGTACCACAAAGGTTTCCTGGGAGCTGATGCCTGCTCTGGGGAGTGGAGGATGGCGGGAAGGCAGTCAGGGGAAGGGACACCCATATCCCAGGCAGAGTTAACAGTGTGTGCAAAGACGGAACTTGGTGTCCACAGGAAACTCCCTGATGTTTGATCTTCTCAGGCATAAATTACAAATCAGAGAGGGGTGGGAAAAGAGGCCAGAGGGAGGTTCAGATTTGATCCTGCAGGCAATGGGGATGTGACACGGGAAAATGTATGTGGAACTTTTTTTTTTAATGTTGATGCCTCTTTATGATTCAAAACATAATAAATACATCATAGAAAATTTTGAAATTATAGAAAATTATAGAAAAGGAAATAATGAGCTGTAATCTCACCATAAGCTAACATTGTGCTGTTTTACACAACAATCTTTCGTAAGTATGCATGTGTATATATGAATTAATAGTATGTGTATATATAAAAATGCATGTGTATATACATATATATGTATAAATTAATAGTATGAAAGAATATGTATTCTTAACAGGGGATTCATGGATTATGGGGTACGGAGAGAGCAGCCTTATTGGACAGATGCTTCGGCAAACCCACTGAAGGGCAGAAGTGACTTCCCACCTTGGAAGGATAAGTATTGGAAAGGAGGAAAAGGAACCAGCAGCTCAGCTCCATGTGGAGAGAAAAGATAAAGAAGAAGAAAACTCCTATTGAGATGCACAGTTACTCAACTGGAATTTATGAGATTGTTTGCTGTGAGACATAATTCTTCTCCTCTATCTCCTTTAAATTTCTTGAGTAAATCTTCATTGTTCATTCTATTGTGCCACTAAAGTTTAGGGGGACTGTAAAAATAGGACAGGTTACCATAGACCTCCAGGAAACATATCCGTGTGAGAGAAGGAATATACCTTGATTTATCACACTTGTGGACGCAATGTACCACGAACAGGGAAGGATATACCTCTTTCTCATTCACTGGAGAAGTGTACCTTGCTTAACTAAATTCCATATTTGGACCCCTTTCTTTCTAATTGTCTGCCAAAAATGTGAAATGGGAAAATAAGAAGCTTTTTAGGTCCCCTTATCCCTTCACTCCATGAACTTCTAGTTTTTGTTATTATCTGGAATTTAAGACCTGAATTACTTTAAATTTGTATTATATATTATCCATTTCAAAAATTATTTTATATGTGCCTTATATTTTATAACTGTGTTAAAGTATTACAATTAATTCCATGTTTTTCCCAGCTTTATTAATTAGTTTTCATATATATAATAGGAAATTTTATATATTTGTGTGTGCATGTGTATGTATGTGTGTGGTTGTGTGCAAGCTTCCCATTCTAAAGTTATTTTGACTGAATCTCAATTGACTAGATAGTATACATCTTTGAGTAAGCTTTTTTTCAGAAAGAACAATGTTAGTGAATATTCAGTTAGCACTTGCTATGTGGCAGACACTGTTCTTTACCTGCATTAACTCGCTAAATCTATACAACAATCTTATGAGGTAAGTTACTGTTAGCATCCACTTGTTACAGATGGGAAAACTACAGCACAAAGAAGTTAAGTAACTCACCCAAATCCTACAGCTATCAAGTGGCAGAGCTGGGATTTGAACCGGGCATTATGATGCCAGAGTCTATATGCTTACCCATTTCTCTGTACAGTATGATATAGCTTATGAACCCTTGCATATCTGAGAAGATTCTCCCTGCTACCTTTACATTTGAGCAATACGAGTAGGTAAAATCAAGCAAAGTGAGAAGTGAAAAGTTTTGATGGAATTTGGCAATTAGGACATCATCGATGGCCTGTGCCAGAGCTGTTTCAGGGGAGTCACAGAGGTGGGTTAAAAGAGAGAGTGAACAAACTTGAATAGGCTATAGGTTCAAGGAAGAGAGTATGTATAGCTATATAAATCTGTCCTCATCTAATTCTCTCTATCGATGTATCTGCATACCTACCTACCAATCTGAATATATGTGTATGTGTGCTGGTTTGAATCTGTTGTGTACCCCATAAAAAACTATGTTCCTTTAATCCAATCTTGTGGGTGCAGACTTATTGTGAATGGGATGTTTTGGTTAGGTTGTTTCCACGGAGATGTGATCCACCCAGTTGTGGGTGGGACATTTAATAAGATTGTTTCCATGGAGATGTGACCCACCCATTCAAGGTGGGTCTTAAATCACCTTTACTGGCATCCTCTCTGAGAGGATAAAAGTCAGGGAAATTTTGAACTGAGTGCTCTTTGGATAGTCTCACATTTCACACCAACATGAGTTGGGAGCTTTTATCTCCATTTGAAAGATTCAGGAAACAGAGGCATAGGGAGTTTTAAATAAGCGTATTCTATGGCCATGGGTACGAAGGATGGGAGAAAGAAAGTGAAATTTGGGGCTTAATACCCCTCTCCAAATCTGAAGACTGAAATAAAAACTTCTTGCTTTAAAATACATTGGTTCTCTGGATCTATCAGAAGTAATTGTGTCAGGAAACCTCAGCTGAAAGCAAAGCCACGTGATGTGCAGTAACAGGGAACACACCACATCTTTTTTTAAGAGGTTGAGTCATACGTGGTAACAGGTTTTGACAGAATCTTTTCATATTGTACCATATAGGCATATTTTCCCAGGTCCTGCACAACCTCAACATACTTTTCCAGCCTCATTGGTTGCTGCTGCTCAGTTCATCGCTAAGTTTTAGCCAAAATGCTGGGAAACACCAACAGTGAATGAATGGTCCAGTTTAAAATGATGAGTTACTGTCATGCAATAGAATTGATTTCTGGTCATTCATTTGGATCATTTGACCATCTGGACTAAGTATTAAAGAGGCTGTCTAACTAATCGTGTTGTTAGTTGCTGCCTGCTCTGTGCTCCCACAGTTCCCCGTGCCACTTTTTGATTTCAACATCTATCACATTCTCTTACAGTTGCTGGTTTGCATCGTTCTCCCAGCAATCTGTGAGTTCAGGGATGACAGAGAGAGTATCTCGTGATTGCATCCATAAGGCCTGTTAGAATGCCGGCCACTTAGTAGGTGGCTTGGATATACTTAAATAATGGAAAGATGGATAAAGGAATGAATGAGCAGGCCAGTTTTAAGTTTCATCTGAACCAAATATGGTTGCTCAGATGACAGCATAAATTTGTGGCTTCTCTAAATTAACAGGATTTTTTAAACATGGGATAGTGTAGAAAGTAGCTTCAAATTAAATGTTAATAAAGAGGTACTGAGTAGAGGTTCTGAAAGGCTTGCAGTAAAGAAGTGTTAGTTCTTTATCCCAACACTGGAAGGTCTCCAAGATTTGATCCCAAACTACCTTTCTTGTGATATTTCTCTATATTCCCCTCAAAAAACCCATCACTCCAAACAAACAGCCCTTCACTGATCCTTGCTTAAACCCTTTGTTTAAATCCTTGGTTATGTTCTTCCTCCTGTCTGCCTTCCTTCTTACCTTCCTCTTTATTCTTGTAATTTTTAATCTTCCCTAGCTCCAAACTCAACTTGACACCTCCTAATCCACCCCCTTCTTGAATCTTCTAGCATTGCTATGGGTGGAAGGAACCTCTCCTTTTTCTGTAGTTCCAGTTTGACATGGACAAAGTGTGAGTTTTTGAGTCAAAATAACCTGTTATTCTGCTTCCTTAATTAACCAATCATTTACTAATTTTGTGACCTTGGAAAAAGCTACTTAGCCTCCCTGAGCCTCAGTATCTTCATCCGTGAAAGGGAGAATAATAACACCAACCTTTTATTGTTGTTGCAGATATTACAATACTGAATATAAGTAAAATGTTCTTCCTCCTTCTTATGATTGTTTGTGCTTGGGTAAACTTCTAATCTGCTAGACTCATGTTCTTTGAGGGCAGAAGTACTCCTTGGTAAATCTGTACAACACACCAAAACACAAGACCCTATAAACATGAAAATAAATGTGTAATCTGTCCATGTCCTTTTTATGTAAATAGATATTACGAACGAAATTAGAAACAAGTTGTTTTTCTTAATTATTTAAATATCTTCTCCTATAATTTTGCTCCCAGTTCATTTTTTTTAAAATCAAAGTCCTTCTGAACAAAAAATTTATACTGTGTTTAATCACCAACTCTGGCTTCGTAAAAATCTTATTTACATGATTTTTGTTGTATATGTCCTCCAATGCCAATATAATGATAAAACATCTGCATAGTAATGCTAAGGCATATTTTACATTATACAGTGAAGTACTTAGAATGTAGAGAATGGTGATTGGGAATATTTTTGTATCATTGCATCAGTGAGGGTCTTTGGTTTTAAGCAAGAAAATTTACTCTGACTAGCTTCAGCAAGAAAATTAGATATATTAGAAGGCTCTGTCTTGATTCATCAGGCTACTAGGATAAATACCACACAACAGGTTGACTTCAACAACAGGAATTTATTGACTCACAGTGTTGGAAACTAGAAGTCCAAATTCCAGGCATCAACAAGGACAAGCACTCTCCCTGGAGTCTGCAGCACTCTGGTACTTGCTTGCTGCAATCCTAGAAGCTCCTTGGCTTGCATCTCTGCCTCCATCGCATGGTCATTTCTCCTTGCATCTGCTCTTCAGCTTCTGCTGACTTCTGGCTTCTGCCCCCCTCCCTATGGTTTCCTTAGACTTTTCTTTATAAGGCTTCCAGTAATATGGCATTAAGACCCACCCTGATTTAAGTGGCCATATAGTAACCAAAAAATAACATCTTCCAAAGGTCCTAGACATGTGTTCATACCTACAAGATATGAAGACTAAGAACATGTCCTTCATTGAGCAACCTCATTCAACCCACCACAGGCTCCTTATACTTTACAAAATCAGAAGAGAGCTGAAAAATCAGGATAGGAATCTCAGCAGCCAGAAAGCATGAACCATCTGTCAAGGACATGGCCATTGGATGACCAGCTCCAACCTCTTTCCAACACTGAATACCTTTGGTCAAGATTCTCCTTGGCTCTGATTGGGTCTTACACCCATCCAGAGGAGCAAGGGCCCATGATCAGTGGCCCTCTTTAGACCAAATTCTGAGGAAAGACACTGGGCAGGTAGAAGCAACATATGTCCCCTACAAGATTTAAATAGGAAACAGCTCACTGTTATAGGAGGCTCTGTTTTTTGTGTATTTTTCTGAACTCTAGCTGCATTCTTTAATTATGACCTCCCAGTTTATGAAAATCAAAATGTGGGAACTTGTAGATTACAAAGATTGGATTTCTCTTTAACTAATAAGTAAGGAGTTTTGCTAAATGTTATTTAACTAAGGAAAAGATACCCTAAAGCTCAAAGTCATTCCATACAGGTTATTAAGCAGAGATGGTCATGCACAATTAACCTCATAAATACATTATTGTTTTTCTCTGCATTTGACAATTAGACTTTTATAGGTTATTATATGTGGTCCAAAGGTTTTGAGGCAAAGTCTGTTCAGTGATTAACACATAATAATGTGGAATACTTCCTATAAATCTCATTCATTCATTCATTCAACAAATAGTTATTGTGAGCACTGCGGCAGCTAGAGCTGAAGGTAGAAAGACGAGCTAAGCAGACATGATGTCTATGCTGACAGAACTTTCAGACCAATGACAAAGAGAAAATAAACTCAGAATCACACAAGTAATTATATGGTTGTAGATTTATGATAAATTCTATGAAGGCAAAGTAAAGTTGCTATGAAAAATATGAAAAGGAAGTCTACCTCATATTGAATAATCAAATAAGGTTCCATGATTCGTAAGTGGGAGATGATGATAGTGACAGCAGAGATGGAGAAACTGAATGGATTCAAGATACATTTTAGGAGCCTCTAGTCATCTTTATACAACTCAACTGAGAAAGGTCAGGTGTAAGGAGGTAGAAGGGTGATTCCCAGGTGTCCAAGGTGTGAGAATGGTGACGCTGTTACCTGAGATGTAATCACTGGAGAAGCAGTAAATCTAGAAGGGATGGTGAAGAGTTCGGTTGTTAAATATGAGGTGCTCTGTGATACTCACATGGAGATGCTAAGCAAGCAGTTAGATATATAAGCCTGAGCCTAAAAAAGTCTGGGATAGAGATAAAAATTTGGGTGCCATTGGGGATTGAATCATGTCCCCCACAAAATGCACGCTCAGGTTCCAACCCCTGGTACTTTGGGTGTGGACCCATTGTGAACTAGATCTCTTCCAGATGTCACTTCAGTTAAGGTGTGGCCCAGCTGAACCAGGTTGGGCTTTAATCTGGATCACTGGAGCCCTTTATAAGCAGAGTGAAAGTCAGATGGAGAGAGAAGCCCTGGGGAGCAACCAGAAGTTGAAGTCAAGGAAACCCAAAAGAGAAAGGAGAAGATGGTTCCATGTGACAGAAAAGGCAAGGAACCCCCAAGATTGCTGGCCAGCCAAAAGATATTAACCCATGGAGGAAGCAAGCCTTCCAGTCTATGAAACCATGACCCAATTATTTCCTGTTGTTCAGTCAACCCATTGTGTGGTATTTTTTAGCAGCCAGGAAACTAAAACAGGTGTTTTAACTTACAGATGTGAACTGAAGTTATGGACAAGGGTGAGATTCTGAGAAAGTGTTGGATGAGCTGAAGAGGGGAGCTGGGGCTGAACATTGGAGACATCCAGCTTTAGGTATTGAGTATAGAAGAGAAACCTGAAGAAGAAATTGAGAAAGAGTGTCCATAGAAGTGTGCAGACAGAAGACTGTGGCATCACAGTATCCAGGATAAGAAAATGAGAAACACCATAAAAGGTACATATAAAATACTATGAAAATTTAAGGGAGAGAGATTATGCCCATCTTGCAACTAGCTCTTGAGGTATAATTGTTTTATAATGCAACTACTACTTCCATGCTTTCCTTTGTAGGGATAAGCTCCACTGAAATATAAATTTGAAATAACTTGTTTTTTCAGAACATACTGGTGGCATTATAAATCTCAGAAAACCAGAGGATGAGACAATGCCCCTGGATAAGAAAAGATCACAAATATCTCTGTCTAACTCTTGTAATTACATGATTATGGTGAAGGAATTGAGTTGGGAGGCCACTGGAAAATTTACAATGTCTGTAAGAAGACCGCTCTCTTCATTGGGTTTGGACTGAGCCTTTTCTGGTCGCTTGGGTGGCAAACACAATGTGCCACTTTATTGTCTTAAAACTCCAAAATTCTCAAAAAGCCATGGCATCGATGAAGAGGGAGGATGGTTTCTCTTATCAGTGGCATAGACATCATAGAGGAGATGGCATTTGAGCCAAAATGTTAGCCATGAGTAGACTTGGACATGCCGAGATGGGAGTGAAAGAGCAGCAGGCCCAAGATGCCATGTGCAAACGCACACATGAGTTTCATCATGGAGACGACCGAGCTGCTCACAGTAACTGGAGCACCAATAGCCTGAGTGACAGTAGAGTGAGATAAGGCAGCCAAAGTTAGTTACAGCTGGGCTATGAACAACATTAATTGTAGGCCAAGAATATCACCACTAGGAAGCAGTCGGGGAGAGGATGCATTGAAGAGAGAAGACTAGTTCTCTGGGTGAAATGATATCTGTGAATGATGCTCCCTGGCAAAAACTAGCTGGTGACAAGGGAGGGGAAAGAACACCAGAGAAGCAGCAAAGAGCTGGTGGCAGGGGAGATAGTTGGCAGAATCTCCCTGACTATCATCAGGAAAGGACGTCTAACTAATAGCCACTAATCCTAACCATTTGTCATAGCAGCTGATGTGGATGATTCAGAACTACTATTGCCAGTGTGGTGAAAATGTCCAAGAAAGAAGTACCAGCCACAGCACAGTGTAAAAGGCACTGGGTACTGGTCCAGACCACAGCACTTACTCGTTACAAAATAAGGCCAAGATATCTAAGTTCTTGGGGACTCAGTTGGCTCATTTATAAAATGAATATGTTTTTAGCTCAGCCTCCCATCCTGCATTGCTATGGCAATCAGATAAGGATTGTCAAAGCATCTAAAAATCACAGTGCACTTCACAGCCGTAAGCATAATTCTAAAACAAATAGCAAGAATTATGATCATTATTTCAGCAGGTGTGGGATGCCCAGTGCTGAATAACTGTTGAACTAGATCACCTATGACATACATTATATTAATGCTTCTCTGAAGAAACACTCACCCCTGGTTTGAAAACTGATTGACCTCAGGAGGGTAGGATCCTCCTTTGAATTACACCATTTCACAGAATCCTAATCTGATAATGCAGTAATTTACTCTAAGTATCCTCTAGAGCTACCTCCAATGTATGAAAAGAGGACACTGAATTATCTAGATGAGGGTTTCTTAGATAGGCTATCAGGATACACTGGCAACTTTCTATCAGTTGAAGGTAAAGGGAAGAACCACAGCTAGCAGCTTGGAATTGGGTATAACCTAAAGATCACCTTACCCATGAGCTAGTCCCAAACTCAAAACCAAATGATTTAGGAAGAAATGTTCCTTCTGGAAAAAGGGTTGGGGGATCTAGATGATTTAGTATGAAATAGCTGCAGCCCAGTGAGAACCTCAGATGGTTCCAGAATAACGTCAGGACAATTTTCTTAGAACAGAGAACACCATGACATCATCACCGGGAAAACTAAACAAATGTATGCAATGGGCCTGTATTGTTTTTCCAGGCATGCTCCAGGATATATCAAGGAATTCAAGAATAGATCATCATCCAACCCATTGGGAAATTGCACAGATGAGGAGGCCACAGAGAGTTTTATTCATTTCTAGCAAAATTACCAATAGCCTGCTAAAGACCAGATAAAGATACTTCATAAGATAGGTAACAGGAGCTGAGACCAAGATCCCACAATCTGTTCAAGGAAAAGGAGAGAAGGAAAGTAGGATAAGAGCAAATAAAATGTCTGAGAGACACCAAAGGAGTCACTCAAAAGGTTTGCTTTATCACCGTAAGTTTTTCTAGGGAAAATTTTCATCATGGGCTTGACTACCTTCTCATTGTTTGGATTTTCTCCCATCAAGCACTCAATGCTTTACCATTGACACAGGTAATGTAAACATATTTGAAAGTGTTTCCAACCTCTTTGAAGAACAAATTAAAATATTTCTCAGGATATGCATTCATATCTTCATTCTTACATATAGCTAAATTTAATTTTCAAATGGGCAGTTAAAATTCAGAAGTACATTTTATTCCCTGTTCTGATTTTAGACCCTGAAACTACCTTAGGTTCTTTGAGAAAGTTATTAAACATTCTGGTCCCATACATATGGGAAACTTTAGTCAAAATAGAAATATTCAAGGGAACTGAGAGAGATGAGTTGTACAAACTCCTCTTAAAATTAAAATGTCCCAATGCAACATTTTACAGGATATAGCATACATGACAGGCATTTAAAACACTAATTTGCATGGGAAATGCTTTATATTGAATCTGTCTCTTTTTCAAAACCTTGATTTCTCCATTCATACAAAACCCAGATTTGGTGGAAATATCAAGCTGTGCTATAGAACATTCAATCAGGGAAGAGAGACATCTGCTGGTAGACAAAATAAAAAATTTAAAACATATATGTACGCACACACACATATATACACATAGATAACTTAAAATGTATATAACATACCATAAATATATACAAACACTGTAAGTGTAGTATTTGCATAAATTGCCAGATATACATGTAATTCTAATCACATAAAAGAAGATTCACATCTGCTGCTAAAGTTTTCAATCAAAGACATTTTGTAATTTTAAAAAAGACATAGTCAAAATCTACTTTCTTAATACAGAGACTGTGATCTGAAGCAGTAAGAGATGAAGAAATGATACAGGCAAACACAGTTAGTTCATGTGACAGAGAAAGTAAAACTAAAATCTCTCAGTCAATGAATAAGGCCCTTTTTCACCCAAAATACCAATATTATTTCAGCTTAGTAAATGTTTATTTTTAATGTGATTCATTTTACTCCAATATAGCAATGACATTAAGTTACTATTTTTTTATTTACCTCTGCCCTTAACTTCAGTTATTCATAAATTTCATCTTTTTCTTAATCTACTTAAAGATTCTCCTGAATTTGTCTTTACATAATTCAAAACAGATCATGCTCAAGGGTAAGCTGAAATGATACCAGTTGTGTAGGGTGTTATCAGATCGCGTCATTGTGCATGAACAGACTGATGTCTGTATCATCTGCTAGATGATGAGTGAAGTTGGAGAGCAAAATCTCTTCTCAACATACCAAGGCCATATCCCTTCTTGCTATTTCTCTCTCGTTTCTAAAATGGGAGGAACAAAATCCTTTTCCCAATCAGCAGTAATCTCTCCAAAGTTCTTTTAATTTCAAAAGTCATAAGTGTTAATTAGCTATTATTAAGTGCCCTCTGTATAAATTAACATGATTGATGAAAAAATTAAGGCTAATGAAAAATGTAGCAATGCATGTATTTTTAAGTGACTATATTAAAAGATGGTGGTCCCACTGGACAGAAACTAAGGCCCTCTATTCCGGATCCTGACTTTATTATTCTCTCTTGCTATCTTTTTCCCCCATGCTTTTTTTTTTTCACAAAGGAAAAAATGCTGAATCTTTGATTTTGATTCAGTTGTAAAATTTTAAAAAAATATTGGGGACATGAATTTTCACACCTTTATTTAATATTGTCCCTTGGGGTGAAAACGTCCCTAATTTTTACATTCCAAATGTAGGTAAAATGTCCTCGCTACTTAGGAAAGATCAAATGTATCTCCTCTCCAGAGTGGAATTCGGAGGAGATGATGTGATTAGCTTTGCACTGTTCTACCTACCAGTCATGGCCCCATTTCATTTCTTTACCACCATTCTCGTCACTTTTTGGAGTATTTAGGACATAGTTCAAAATTAACAAATGTTTTTGACAAAAATTAAAATGAAACCTACAAACCAATACCTTCTATTGAAAGTTAAGTAAATTAAGGTTCTGCACTACCCGTTACTGGGACTTATTACGAAAATATTTAGGAGTGTCACAATGAGTACAGCTCTGTAATTGAAGATTTGGGACATCTAAAGACCACACTGCAACTTAATTCAAAGTATAACTTGGCAAGAATGTTCAAGCATAAAAAGCACTCAAAAGTCATGAGAAAGAACTACCAAAAACACATAGAGAAATAATACCTAATTCAAAACTATGAACAGAGATGTCTTTCACACAAGGCATGAAATGGTTTTTCATTTTCTCCTAAGGATAATTGGAAATGAAGGCTCGGCATGTACTCATGATTGAAAAAAAAGAAGAAGAAATGAATCAGACTTCCATCCAGAATCAAACCTCACCCTGAGGAAAAAATAGTCCCTGCATCTGGCCATTAAATGAAGCTGAAGAGTGATTATTTTCTTATCATTTCATAAAGGATTCCAGTATTTTACAAATTTGCCAACCTTTTTAAAAGCACCAAAATAAGTTCAAATTTGCCCCTCCAAATTTCCTGGCATGTTTCTAAACATCCAAAATGTCTTGCAATGTCCAAAAGTGATATATTATTGTGTGTGGACAATGAGCAAGTCAGCTCACCTGTTGGCCCCATTTTAATGGATTGGACAGGCATGTATCCATCTTCTCCATCAATCTCTCTCTTTATGAATACTTAAGAAGCCAGGGATGGTGAACTCTAGCAGTGCTGCCTCGTGTCTGATCTTGGGTGCAATGTTTACTTTGACCATCTTGCAGTTCAAGGGATTATTGTGGCTTGCATCTTTTGATTCCATTCCATTGTGTTTTTATCTGCTCTCTGCAGATCGTCATTCCTCGTTCAAAGGTTGCCCAGTGAGCATCCAGGGGTGACAGCTGCAGATGCTGGTGAGGAGACTGCATTAATTAGATGGCTGCCTCTTCAGTGGAAGAATGTTCTGCAGCTGGGAACAGCAGTGCATTTATTAGATGTATTAACATATCACTTGTAGGGACAAAAGGAGGAAAGAAAGCTGAGTGGTGGGAGGCAGAGGCAAGTTCAAAATCATGTCCTAGATGTCTTAGTTTGCTAGAGCTTCCAAGAAAATTTGCCACAAACTGGTGGCTTAAAACCACAGAAATTTACTGTAGATGCTTCTGCTTCTGTCTTCACATGGCCTTCTCCCCTTCTTGGATTAGGGCCTCAATTGTAACCAATCACATCTTCAAAGACCCTATTTCCTAATCAGGTCACATTCACAGGACCATGGGGGGCAGAGGGGAGGACTTGAACATGTTTTTTTAGGAGACACATTTTAACCCATAACAATAGGTTAGATAAGTAAGAGAAAGTCCCCTCCTCACCACCCAGCAAGTCAGACAAAATAGAGGAGGAGAGGCAGACAATGCATGTCCTGGTACTGCCATCCTGGAGTTTCAAAAGGGGAGGCCTTTGCATGACAAGTGGAAGGGGCTCTTGCAGGGTTCACCAACTGGAGTGGCCCCAGCATAGTCAGGAGGGTAGAATGTCACAGCCAAGCAGAGGGAAGGCCTAGTTTGTGTTCCAGAACTCCCTTGGTTTCCATGTGGCATTCGCACCCATGTGGAGCCTACTGTGACAGAGAGCAAGGTGACCCCAAGCTGAGGCTGCAGGGTGATTAGCTTGGGATGCAGCCATCACTTGGAAGGGTCCCCTGCTACAGTAAGGCCAGAGAGCAGGCTGAGTCAGGAGGGTGGGGGGAAGGCCCCAGGCCCCTGTTCTGCCCTAGACCTGGGCAAGAGGCACCCCACCCTGCACCCAGGCCTTGGAGGGCCCATATATCACACACACATAAATGTACACACACAGAGATGCAGTCATTAAATAAGGAATAACAGCAAAATATTCAGAATTAAATCCCATAAAACCACTGTTAAGAATAGCACATGCAACCAAGCAAATATGATTCTCTTGTATGGAATATAGGAATGAAACCTAGAATGTATGAAGAATGCATCTAATTCTTCCAGTGACATATTCATGTGGGTTAAAAGGCATGTGCCCATGTGGACTGCTCTGTGGGATAAGAATGCACTGGCCCCTACATTACTTGGGCCGATGCTCGGGGCTGGTACAGTGTGACCCGTAATCCTAAACATCTGCTCTCATGACTAATGCCACTCAGGTGCCAGGGAGACGAATCCCAAGTTTTGCCTCATGACCTCAAGAGAAAACAAGCGCCTCCCAAAGTTGTGATGGTTTGGAGTTGTCTGGACACTGGTTCCAAGTGCACATAGATTTTGAGCAGACAAAATTCTCAATGTATCAAATCCATCCTCTCAACAAGAATACAACAGAGTTCTTGCAGCATGAGGTAACATTTCCCAGAAGTGTTCAGTGTCATGGCTTCTCTCTGGGTTCCAGTTCATGATTCCAGGCGTATTCAACAACAGCAAAGAATTCACAACAGTTACATGTTGCAGAGACAAGGCTTTGACTGTGTCGCTAGCAATGACATTCATTAGAACAATCACAGATCATCCACAATATTGTCTGGATATGCCCAAGGAGGGAAAATCTCAGCTAAATACATGTGAATTTTTATCTCACAATCACTTTTTTAAATTCATTTTTATTGAGATATATTCACATACCATGCAGTCATGCAAAACAAAGCGTACATTCAATTGTTTACAGTACCATTATATAGTTGTGCATTCATCACCAAAATTAATTTTTGACATTTTCATTGCCACACACACAAAAATAACCAGAATAATAATTAAAGTGAAAAAGACCAACTAAAGTAAAAAAGAACACTGGGCGCCCTTGTCTGTTTGTTTGTTTGTTTCCTTCCCCCACCTTTCCACTCATCCATCCACAAACTAGACAAAGGGGACTGTGATCCCCATGGACCCCCCAATCCCACTGTCCCCCCTCATAAGCCACATTTTTATACAACTGTCTTCGAGATTCATGGGTTCTGGGTTGTAGTTTGATAGTTTCAGGTATCCACCACCAGCTACCCCAATTCTTTAGAACCTAAAAAGGGTTGTCTAAAGTGTGCATAAGAGTGCCCACCAGAGTGACCTTTTGGCTCCTTTTGGAATCTCTCTGCCACTGAAGCTTATTTCATTTCCTTTCACATCCCCCTTTTGGTCAAGAAGATGTTCTCCGTCCCACGATGCCGGGTCTACATTCCTCCCCGGGAGTCATATTCCACGTTGCCAGGGAGATTCACTTCCCTGGGTGTCTGATCCCACATAGGGGGGAGGGCAGTGATTTCACCTTTCAAGTTGGATTAGCTAGAGAGACAGGGCCACATCTGAGCAACAAAGAGGCATTCGGGAGGAGGCTCTTAGGCACAACCATAGGGAGGCCTAGCCTCTCCTTTGCAGCAACAGTCTTCCCAAGGGCAAGTCCTGTGGTATCACAATCACTTTTTTACCCACGACATTAAGCAAAACAATACAAAATGCTCAACAGAAGATGCTCAAAGAAAGAGTAAATTGTAGTCCTGGAGGAAAAGGAAATAAATTAATTTTGAATTTGCTCAATCCACGTTATTTGGCTTTAACTGTTGTTTGCTATAAATATCGTTCAGCAAAAGCTTCCAAAACAATGACAGGGGGTATATAGACACTCTGTACTTTCTGCTCAATATTTCTGTAAATCTAAAACTGCTCTAAAAAATAAACTCCATTGGTTATTTAAAAATTCCCAACTAACTTTGGTTATCTCATTTTTAAAAGGATGAAAGTTATCCTTTTAAAGATGGTTTGTCTAAATCAAAATGCACATGCATTGTGGGGAAAAAGTGACATTTGTTATTAAAAAATAAGAAAATTAGAATAAAGAAACAAAATATTTGCTTGATTGTTAAGAAGATTCATGTAGCAATAAACCCAAACTCATTTCTACAGAGACAATTGTCTAGCCATTACAGATCATAGAGTCTTCACTGAAAAACAAAATTTAACATATTGAGTAAGGTATACTTACTTTCCTTTTCAAAAATGTAATATCCACAAATTGAAATTTTTTAAAGAAAAAAAACTTAAGATACACTATATAGGTGTAAAAAGATGATGAGAGCCATGATGTAAGTAAGTGTTTACATAATAAAATTAAATATTTTATACTGCTTTCTTCAATAACAATTTCAATATATGCAATTCAATTTACAATATTTGAACATGATTTATAAATTTGTGGTTTAGTTCCAAATCAACTATTGCTTTAAAATTTTTATTGACATTTCTTGTTACTCCTCCTTTAGCAGACCAATGTTTTCCACAACTGAAACTAAGAAAAAGTACATAGAAATTACTGACTCATGATAGGTTGTTTCATTTAGCATTACTACTGATGGAACCCAAATTATGTGAAAATCTTGATTATGACAACGTAATTAGTGATTTTACAGAAGTGAAGTCAAGAAAAATAAATGTAGGGAACAAATACATAATACTTCATTGAACTATGTATTTCTTAATTTTTTTTAGCCATCCAAATATCACCAGCCCATCAACAGAACATTCAGACATGTACAGATAATAAATAATCTGTCTTTGAAAGTTGCTGATTCTCAAACACATAAAAAACATAGTTTTAAACATATTTTCCTATGTGGGCATTTGAAGGGATACATACCAAGGTAGGGAAATGGAACACATTAAGAAGTGTGTTCACTTGATTTATAACTTTTAAATATTCCTACATCATAGTAGTCTTGACCCAGGTCCTGCCAATAAATAGTAGGGGCAAGTTTGCGAGGCCTTGACTAAGGTTGAGGAATAATAGACCATGAGATCATCAGCCTCAGATTTTACTGAAGAATACCGCAGAATGCCAGGGACGGGACATGCAAAACCTACCCCAGCAGACACCACCCAGGATGCTCCTGACAACCAATACAATCCTGGGGGAAACCCTGCCCCAAAGCCAAGCAGCCAGGGGAACATCTCCCCTAAACCTCATACCCTGGGTGCCATCCTGGAAAGAAGAAGAATAAAACCTAAAAACTGAGAGATTATCCTAAAAAAGCCTGAAATTAACCTAAAAAATAATAATAAACTAAACTAAAAATCTGTTAGAACAACTAAATCAGACTAAGGTTTAAATTGGATTGTACTAAATTTGTTTCCCACCACCACTGTCACTACCAAGTGCTGAGAAGGAAGATTGTGTCAACAATTGAGAAATAAAGGAGTTAAGATTTCTTTGCAGATCCAAATGGTTGTGAGAGTAAATAAATCCTACTGTGAATGTAACTAAAGGGCAAGCTGTAGTGCATGTGACAACCAAGGAGAAATGCTACTTTAGAGCAGACCCAGTATGGCGGTGAAAAGGAAGGACCAAACGACAAGAGATTTGTGATGGTTTGGAAGCTTTATGGACCCAGAAGATCATTTTCTTAAAGCTAATCCATTCCTGTGGGAGTAGACTTAATATGGGTGGGACTTTTTGATTAGGTTATTTCAGTTGAAGCATGCGCCCCAGGTGGGTCTTTTATAAGACAATGTCCTTTATAAGAGGATGAAATACAGAGAGAAACCCACAGAAGCTGAGAGAGAAGAACACAGAAACAGAGAGGAAGCCACTGAATCCAGAAGCTGGAAGCAATGAAACCTGGAGGAGAAGGGAGAGACCAGCAGTTACCTCCATGTGACTTGTCGTGTGACAGAGAAGTCCCAGATCACTGGCAGCCAGTTTTCAGCAAGAAGGTATCATGTAGGCATGGTGATGCTTAGATTTGGACATTTTCACGTCCTCAGAACTGTCAGCTTGTAAACTAATAAATCCCCATGGTACAAGCCAGCCCATTTTATGGTATCCCTGTTTCAGCAGCTTTAACAAACTAAAACAGGACTATTATGGTGTTCTGTATTTGGACTCCACTGGATAACTTCTCTTGCTTTCGAGCACTTTGACTCTTGTACCTTTGATGAGACATATATCCTGCTCTAACCTGATGGCCTGTGGCACTTGGTCTAGAGAGAATGGGCCCCTGCTTTCCCCCTGTCTTAACTTGGCATCTCTGCAAGCATCTCTGCTCTCCACTTGCGTCTTTTGCTTTTGGTTTCTCTGAGCCCAGGGCCCTTCACTGGGTGGTTTCAGCAACAATAGAGGATAATCCAAGACACTTCAAACCAAATGACTGCAGGGACTTGGTCCTTTGTCAGGGGTCACCTCACTTTCTTAAACAAGCCCTGGGAATCTGCTGTGGAGTGCATAGCTCTAAGAAAACTTAAGGCTGTGAAGGAAAAGGAATCTTAAGGTACACAATGAGAGAAAGCAAGCCAGGGACTCTCCACTGCTTGGCCAAATTTCCAACAAATTCCAAACCCTCCTGATTAGAAAAAAAAGAAGTCCAGGATACAAAAATGGAAAGAGTTTTGGGCATGTTTGACCCTCAGATATTCTGGTTTTTTAAGAGAGGGGTCTTTCAAGTTCTGGTTTGTATGATAAACTTAGCCCACCTACAATATTAAAGACACAGATGTATGTAGAATGTAGAGCACAATCTTTTTGAAAGAACCATAGCAAGGGAGAGAGATTGTTATCATTGTGCTCACACCATTCAAATTAATGAGTTCTTATATTCCTTTAATTGGGAGGGTCATTGTTATTATTTATTATTCAAAGGCACAGATGTTCAGAGTCATTTGCAGCTGGTAACATACAGAATTATGGAGAGAATGAGATGAAATTCTGCCCCAAAGAGCTCTGGAATTAAAGTATTACACCACCATTCTTTTCTTTGTACCTGTAGTTACCACCACAACCACCCCCTCAAATATTAATAAGACTATTTAAAAGACAAGATGTTCAAAAACTAAATACAAATCTTTTCTACACCTCTAAGACGAATCAGCAATGTCAGAGTAATATTAAATTAAGCCAGCTTCTTAGATTTGGAAATTACTGAGGCTGTATGGATCCATCTAGCTAGCTACTTGTGCCAGTTTGGATATATTACATCCCCCCAAAAGCCATATTCTTTAATGCAATCTTGTGGGGGCAGACTGATTGATCTTTCTGATTAGGGTGTGCCCTCTTGATTGAATGTTTCCATGGAGATTTGACCCCACCCATTCAGGGTGGGTCTTAATTAAATCACAGGAGTCCCATAAGAGCACCTGAGAGAGACGTTTGGAAATGGCCATTGAAGGCTTATGTTTGGAGATGCAGACAGAAGGACGTTTGAAGATGTTAAGGTAAGAGATGCTAGCCTAGAGTTTGCTCCGGAGAAACTAAGAGAGGACCCCCAGATGGTTAGATGCACAGGAGCTGAAGAGGCTAAAAGAGACAAGCCCAGAGACATTTTGGAGAACGCTATTTTGAAACGCAGCCGGGGAACAAAGGAACAGCAGATGCCATCAGCCATTCTTCAGTGAAGATGTCTCTTATTGATGCCTTAGTTTGGACACTTTTATGGCCGTAGAACTTTAAGTTTGTAACCTAATAAATCCCCTTTATAAAAGCCAATCTGTTTCTGGTATTTTGCATAACAGCAGCTCTAGCAATCTGGAACACTACTTATCTATGTATCTCTCTTTTCTTTTAAAATTGAGGTCTATTCCATTAAAATAAAAACCCTACCATTCTGATTGTATGAAAAAGTGAGCATTGAGGAGGCAGAAAATTTTAAATGCCCAACTACCCCTGCCCTTAAACAAAAGAAAGTCCTCAGATCTAAGTAGTTCCTAACCGATGAACAGGGACCCCAGAATCTCAGCAAACTGCCCACGGACTGTGTTTGCCTTTGGGGCATCCCCCGTTCCCTCAACACCCCACCCCCACCCCCAGACTCTCCTATGTCCCATTCATGTCCCACATCCCAAAATAGCTAAGTAATTTATTGTGTTTGCCTTTACTGCTATAGGTTTTCCTCTTTCAGGCAACCTGAGTGGACAGAAGAGTGGAGCAGCCTTCCCTAAGCATAGTGGAATGCTTAAACACCTCCCCTCCAAGCCCCACAAATTTTTATCCTGCCTTGGAGAAGCCTCGCTAATAATTTTGTCAATTGAGCAAGATGAACTGGAAACTGATTAATTTTTTAAATTCAGTTTTATTGAGATATATTCACATACCATACAATCATCCACAGTGTACAATCAATTGGAAACTGATTAATTTGATTAAAGAAATAAAGACTATGATATTTCTTGCATCTTAGTGTTCTGGACTAAAATGTGTAACTGCTACGCTGATATAAGTGTGCTGTGGGGAGCTTAAAGACTAAAAGCCTTTAAGTCCAAATGTAGGAAGTGAGGTACCACTGGGTGAAGAGAGTGGTTGGAAAACCCTCTGTATCACAAAAGTAAGTGGTCCCATTCTTTCTCAACTTAAAAAAAAAAAAAATACTCTGCTGCAAAACTAATGCCTTTGCAATACAATCTCAAGTAGAAGTTTAGGTTGAACTATCCTATTCAAAGGGCTCCACATATAATAAGCAAATGTGTTGACATGATATTGTTCTCATCTTTTTCTTTACTTTCTTCCCTTTGCAGCTTGGAAATGCTTAGAAATCTAGTTGGAGTAATAAACAAACAAACAACAAAAAGCAGTCATTTTCATGCTTAGTACTAAAAATTTAAACCCTGAACTTTAAACACAAAAGAAATCAAAGTGAATAAAAAAAGACTGTGTAGTCAGGCTGATTAATAAACAGCTTAGTACATAACGAGGTAGGAATTGCATGAATCAAATCCCCAAGATAGTCTAGAGTGTATTCTTTCGGTTATAAAGTGGGCCCTTAAAACAGCAACATATGCGATCATTAAAATGGTTTCTTAGTATGAAAACAGCTTCCAAATGAATTTCAGCATTTGCTTTTTTAAAAAATGACAACAATGCTAAATGGTGGTGTGGGCAGAGTTTGCAACTTTGATATAATGATAACGTTTATCTGGTTTCCTTTCTGACTTTTTATAGAAGGAAATGTATTAACAAACCATAACTATACAGAGGAGCTAGATTTGGGAAAGTAAATTTGGAAGAACTGAGAAATCTGGAGATTATGCTGTACTAATGGTACATATTAAAATTCTGAAGTGTGGCGAATCCCAAGAGATCCTAATTAAGACTTTGCAAATTACAATTTCTCTGGAAGAGGTAAAGAGCAAGAAACAATTGATGTGATTTTATAAAGGGCTTTTTAAAAAAAGCTGTGAGTAAATAAAAAACAGGACCACATCTGGAAAATGGAATAATGGAAGAAGGACAAGAATAGGAAACTGCTGTCAAGAAAACCAATTAAAGCTGACTAAGAGCCCTCAGTGGCAGAGAGAGTCAGTCTTTAACAAAAAGAATAAATACATGGAAATAGAAAGAGAAGGAGAGAAATGATGATTCATTAATGTTTACAGTGTCAAAGTATTATTTTGCTTGAGCCTTTCTTAATTTTAATAGATTTTTCTGACAACACTGTTATTATAAACTGGAACCTAAGAGTTAATATAATGATGCTGAATGCCACTTTATAAAGCAAGAGAAGCATAATCAGCTGCACAATGAGTGTAACTATAGAGGTGAATTTTACAAGCATACTATTACCATTCCCTTGCCTTGCTCCAGGATATACAAATATTGCCCTCACACCACTGCTAAACCTTCCATCAACCCAAGCTTACCTTGCTTAGAAGTTCACCACCCCTGGAGCCCCAAACAGGGACCAGGATCACTTGCAGGAGAAGAAAGAATATGGGCCACCCTCATATTCAGATTTCAAGGATTAAAGACGTTTACTTGGCCAGAAAGTTAACTCTCTCACTTGCTGTCTGTATCATGAAATGCCGTTGAAGTTTTGAACTGGGTAGCATGCAAATTCTTCCAGGAGGATTATATCTAAACTATCATCTGTCACTTGTACCACAGTGACAATAAGCTTATCCAATCCTTTTCTAAGAGCAGGTCTTTAAGGGAGGGGACAACCTGAGGACCATGTACAGCCACCAAAGGGGACTAGAAAGAACACACGGAAAATGGCCAAAATACTTTCTACCTCTTTTCAATTCTGCAGGGATAATAAAAGGGTTTCATGACTCCCTGAATCTTGCTCCCTGAAGGATAGAAATAATTTGCCAGGGCAGAAATGGAAGCTAGCCACTCCCAACACTTTGAGTGGCCTGTTGGTTCGGATTCAAGATCTCTTTCAAGTATGAGTTTTGCAGGGAAGTTGCTGGTTGATTAATTGAGGGCTTCCCAAACATAAGCTCAGTGTGGAAGGCAATGAGAATAAGAAATGAAAAGATATGTCTCCTGACCTCAAAGAGCATCCTTAAAGTCCGCTAAGGAAGAACTGTAAATTAAATTAGCTTTAAAATATAAATGGGGAAGGGGGATGTGTGTGTGTGTGTGTGTGCAAAGGAAATATGCCCAGATAATTCTTGTGGAATTGTGTTAACATAGAATTCAATAGGCATGACATAGAGAAGTGAATGAGGTCAAACCCTTTAATTCTTATAAATCCACTATTTTGGAGGCAACTATATCATGTGATCAGAGATTTCAAGAGGTAACAGATGCTAAAAGATAAAATTTAATTATATAACTGAGAACAGTCCTAATGAGGAAGCTAAGGAATGGGTGCATGTGTGTGTATGTGTGGTGGAGGGAGGTCATTTAAAAACATCAGTATTTTGGCAGGGAGCTTCCAGGTGAATTCAGGTTTTAAAAAGATTTGCAAGCAGTTCAGAGAAAAAACACAAATGATCTTAAAATATAAGAAAAAAAATGCCTTCACTAATAGCTTGTTAAAACAACATGAAGACAATATGAGTTTCATTTGAATGGCAAAAAATAAAAAGTGTGATATAATATAGTGTGGGGGCTACTGTGGTAGTTTGAAGTTGTATGTACCCCAGAAAAGGTTGTGTTCTTTTAATCCATTCCTGTGGGTGTAAAACTATTGTAGATGGGACCTATTGATTAGGTTATTTCAATTGAGACGTGTCTCTCCTCATTCAAGGTGGGCCTTAATCATCTTCCTGGAGTCCTTTATAAAAGGATAAAACACATACAGAAGCTAAGAGATGAAATTAGAGAAGATCAAGGGAAAGCCCCCAGAGAAGCTGAGAGACAAGGACACACACAGAAACAGAGAGGAAGTCACTGAAGCCCAAAGCTGGAAGCAACAAAACCCAGGAGAGAAGGACCAGCAGATGTCACCATGTGCCTGGCTATCTGACAGAGGAGCCCAAGCTCGCTGGTAGCCAGTCTTCAGAGGGGGTATCATCCTGTTGATGTCTTAATTTGGACATTGTCACAGACTTAGAATTGTTAACTAAATTTTAATTGTAAGCTAAAAAATTCCCCATTGTTAAAAGCCAGTCCATTTCTAGTATATTGCATTTCGGCAGTTTTAGCAAACCAAAACAGTTAGGATTTGGTGATATCTGGCATAGTCATTACATTTTTGAAAGGCATATAAATTGTAATAATCTTTTTAGAAGACAATTTGCAAATACACTTCATGTTTATGGCTAAACTTTTTATTTCGAGATAACAGTAGATTCACATGCAGTTGCAAAACATACTACAGAGGGATTCAACACACCCTTTACCCAGTTTTCTCCAGTGGTAACAACTTGTAAAACTGTAATGAAATAACAAAACCAGGACACTGACATTGACACAGTCAAGATACAGAACATTTCGCTCCTCACAAGGATCCCTCATGTAGTCCTTTTATAGACCTGCCAATTTCCCTCTCCCGTTCTTTCCCCCTCCTTAACTAATCTCTACTCCATCTCTATAATTTTGTCATTTCCAAAAAGATTATATAAATGGAATCACACAGTGATTTGGGGATCTTTTTTTTGTTCACTCAGCACAATTCTCTGAAAATTCAATTAAATCATTCATATCAGTATTCCATTGCTTTTTATTGCTGAGGAGTACTCCGTGGTATAGACATACTGCAGTTTGTTTAACCACTAACCCACTGAAGGACATATACGTTGTTTGCAATTTCAGGCTATTGTGAATAAAGCTGCTATAAATAATTGTGTCCAGGTTTTTGTGTGAACACAAGTTTTCATTTCTCTAGGGTAAATGCCCAGGCATGTACTTTTCTTGGTCATGTGGCAATTGCATGTTTATTTTTTTTAAGAACCCACCAGACTGTGTTCCAGCAAGGCTGCCACATTTTATATTCCCACAAGCAATCTATGAGTAATCCAGTTTCTCCACACACTCATCAGAATTTGGGGTTGTCACTATTTTTTATTGTAGTCAGTTAGAGAGATGCAAAATACCATCTCATTCTGGTTTTAATTTGCATTTGCCTAATGGCTAGTGAGGTTGGACATCTTTGTATGTGTTTGTTTGCCATCTTTCTAACGTCTTCAGTGAAATGTCACTTTATGTCTTCTGCCTGTGGTTTAACTGGATTGTTTGTTCTTTTGTCTGTTGAGTTTTGAGAGCTCTTTGTATGTTCTAGATCCTAGTCCTTTACGGTTATGTGGTTTGTAAGTATTTTCTTTCAGACATAGTTTGTCTTTTCATCCTCTTTGAAGAGACTTTTGCAGAGCAAAAATGTTCTTTCTGTTTACAGAATTTTCTTTTGAAATACAGAAGAAAATAATGCCACTACACCTATCTGGCACAAATCGAAAGTGTGATAATTCACTTAGTGGGCTAGGATTTGGGGACATCTGGCATATTCATTACATTTTTGGCAGATATGTAAATCAGAATAACCTTTATGAAAAGCAATTTGCAAAAATATATAAAAATTTTAATGCACATATGTACACTTAAACTCAGAAACTTCACTCCAAGGAAATTTATCCCAAAGAAATACATATACATCTTTGCAAAGACATATGCATAAGGCTATGTGTTACACTCTTTTGTTATAGCAAAAAAAATCTTAAATATCTAAATGTCTACTAATGGGAGAATTGCTAAATAATTTACAGTTTACTTGCATAATGAAATGTAAGACAAATTTTTTTTAAATGAAGTAAATGTATATGTACTAATAGGGAAATGTCACCAAGATGATAACGTATTAGTCTATGTCTCCTAGAAGCCACTCCGAGATGGTATTAGCTATGCAAGAGATTTATTAGAAGTGCTGTCTATGAAGAGAAATGAAGAAGGATCCAAGGAAGTTCAGAAGAGCTGTCAGACTGCAATGTAGATGCAATTCCAAGTGAAGGAGAGAGAGAAGGAAGGAAAGAAGGTTGGGTGGACGCATCTTAGACTGCAGGGATGTTCAAAGAGAGCTCAGCAAGATTATCAGGAAATCCTCAAGCCAGTAGCCTCTATCAGAAACGGACCTGCACTGGTATCCCTGCTACACTCAGAAACTGGCTGGGAGCAGCTCCTGAGAAGTGTGGTCTCAGCCTGAATTCAATGATAGATTTCAGAGCACAGCAGCTGGGCCTTATGTCAGTTAGGCTCTCGGTAGTCAGAGATCTAAGAGGTACATTTTCATATCTGCTCCAATTGTTAATCAAGAAAAGTAATATCCAAAACAGGGTGAAACACAAGGTACACATGCATGGAGTAATTTTTTTATTATTACACAACAATGGATAAGAGAGGCTCCCTCTATGGAAAGCAACAAGGGACTAGTGGACTATGTACCTGGTGTTTGCAGGACTCTTCCTTGCTTTTATGCACCCATTTGTCCTTTTTGAACTTATTATCTATGCTCACATGTTGCATTTCCAATTTCAAAATGTTAAAAGGATATTAACAAATACAGAAAAATGAATATATTAACAGGAACAGATATTTTAAAAGATATAGTACAAAAATGGTAAAGACAACCTTTTCTCTAAACTCAGGACATTTTTCTTCCCTTTTCCCCCACTTCAACTTGTCACTTTTCAAATTTTATGTCTAATGTCAAAATTTCAGGGAAGTGTCCCCCAACTCCCAGAATGAATCAGGCCCTGGTCATACATTGTGTTGATCAGGGTTTATTTGCAGAGACCAGAATGTACTCTAAATCCAGGGTTTCTCAACTGCAAATGGGAACAGTTTCCATGGAACCATAAGGTTCAGCAAGATATTGCTGGGGATTTTGTTAGATCACTACTGGAAAGTATAAATACCATATCTGAACTTAACATGCTATCACTTGGAGTAAAACACAGCTCATACGTTAGAGGTCTTTCGGTCTCCGATGGCTGGACCCAGTAGGATCATGTTAATTTGGTTGAGTTCATTCTCACTTTTTGACTCAAGATGGGGGAAGTCATTGATAATTAGTGAGCACTGTACTGCACGGAAGACAAGACTGTAAGCTGATGACATCAGTGGTTCGTTTCCAAATTACCTCCCTCAAGTTCTGTTTAAGTCTCCACTGATGTATGAGAACAAACCAGCTCCATCTATGTAGTAGAAAATCGAAGGGACATTTTTATCCAAAAGGAGGAATTTTTACAAGCTATGCATTAGCTGCCCTGCCTCCACCCACTACTTAGCTGAATACTGTCAGTTAGAAGTGAATTGTACTATAAAGGTTTTGTGTGTTTTGTAGTTTTTTCATTTATTATTGTGCTCTTCAATTTTACATTTTTGTTTTAAACACATGACTAGCAGTCTAACATGGAGAATTTTGGAGCTAAAGAGTGAGCCGGATGATTCTAGACCTAGACCTGTGGACTATTATGGTAAGGTTAATAATGGATAGAATTACAATCTTCTTAGTCATTTCACTGCAGGAGTGCAAGAGACAACCAAAGTCTATCTTAACAACTAAAGCTACTTACCAATGGCTTTTATGTGGGCTGGTAATCCACGCTGTCCCTTTTCATTGTGCATCATTTGTGACAAACAAGTTACAAATGCAGCACTGCCCCTAGCAAAACTGAAGACATCCACAAATCGCTGCCATTTGATAGGTAAAGTGCCAATTATTTTTAAAGACCGTGGGAATCTCAAAACAAATAGAGTAACACTTTTGTACCAGCAAAATAAAAAAGTTGCATTCGGTGAAAAGTCTCAGGAAGCAAGTTATTTAGTAGCAGAACTTATTGCCTAAAAATGGAAAAGTCACACAGCTGGTGAAAAAAATAATGACAAGATCCTAATCTTAAATAACAAGGTAACTCAATATATTAATGACAGGTCACATGAAGCTGAAGGGATTCTCTATAATAAACTGGAAAACAACAGTTCCTTTACCCAGGTTGATGAGTCAACCTATTTCACCAATAAAAGTTATGCTGTAGCATTTTTTAAGATTTGTAAATGATAGTGACATTCAAAAAATCTTTTTCTGCTGCAAATTGCTGCCCCACACAAGATATAGTCAATGTTTGGTCTTCCCATCTGGGCACAAAAGATGTGTCTTAGAGGAAAGATGTTGTCATGATGCCAATCGTGCCCATCAATGGCTGGGTCCATGAGAGGTCTAGCCTGTCTTGTAAAAAAAATTAAGAAAGAAAGTCAGTATCCCAATAAGCTGCTATCTTCAAAGAGGGATGATGGTGTTCAAAACTATTGAGAATGAAATGGAAAACATAGACAATACAAAAATCTCTAACCACTAAAGAAGTTAAGGTCATTCAAGAATGTTTTAAAAACTGTTTGAGATCCTGGGAAAAGAATCTATAAGCCTCCTTCTCCATACTGAAATGTGGTGGCTTATGGAGGAAGAGTTCTTGATGGGGTGTTTGAGCTGAAAGGGGAAACATCAGGAGTACATTGTGGCAGTGTTAAGCCATAAATTGAACATGAACAATTTGAACAAATCTCTGCAAAGCCCTGGAGAAAATGTTTTGACTTCAAATAATAAGATCCTTGGATTTCAAAGGAAACTGAATCTTTGGAAAAATCATGTTGCAAAGGGGAAACACAAAATGTTTCTACTACATCTTAAGCTTGAGGGTGAGTGCTATAATTATCAAAAATTTTTTGCATGCTGCTCCAGCATCCATCTTATTTAGGCCAATCCACTTGGCTTCACACTGACATTTGGTCTACTTAACCAGCTGTTTTCCAGCCCAGGGGCACAAACTCCCCAAGGGTCCAAACCCACATCTGCAGCCACCAACCATGCATCTCCACAAATGACCCAGAACCCACAGCTGGTCCCAAATGATAAGCTGACCCTACCCGCCATCCTGGGACCCCAAGTCCCTCTCCCTGTTCATGCATGATTGCTTTGAACTAACCAATCCTTGACTCCTGCAGGAAATGTACTAACCTCCACCCTATACCACAACCAAAGCACAAGCCCATGGCCCCCTCTCGCTCTGCCTGTGTGCTCCCCGTCTAACAATTGAGCACCCCCACAGGCGGATGGTGCTCCCCATTGACCCTCATGGCCCCCTTCTTTCTCTGGAACCTTTGAGTAACAAACTCTTTTATCATACATTACAGCCTCAGTTTCTCATTGTGTCACAACTGACCTCCTCCCAGACCCAAATATAAAATCCAACTTTAAATGATTCAAAGCAGTGATAAAAGAAATCAGCAAGTCTCTGACTTGTTAAAACTACCTAGAAGAAATGCAGAACACAACCAAACAGTATTATCTTTCTCTTTCAACACAAGTGTATAGTTAGTTGTGTGAGGGACCTGCTCCTGAGTCTTCTGCTCAGCTGAGAAATTGACTGAGAGAAAAGGAAGAACTTGTGAGCTGCAAGAATGCATACTAAAGGTTGGATTTACTAACATCTCCTTAAACCTGTTTGCGATTTCTGTGGAAAAGAAATATGCTGCTGGCGAGAAGAAACATTTTGCTGTAGTTCTCAATTTCTTACATGTGTGAACAAGCTTTTTTCTTGTTTCAAGAATATTGAGAGCAAGGACAGAAATTGTCTTTCAAATGAAAGTGAAATCTGCATGTATTTATCTCAAGTTCAACCCAGAATTGAGTATTTGCACAGCAAACAACCAAACACAGATTTCACATTAAAGAGAGAAACTTCACTCTGTATTTTTAGGATGAAAAATAAAACTTCCTATGCAGATACAGGCTTGTAAAAGAGATCAAGAAACCAACACATGCATATATTAGCTTTGTAATATCTAGGGCTAAATTTGAGCCTGATCATGGCTTTCATTTAAAAAAATGTTTTTTCAGTTCTAATAAAAAATTGTTTCTTAGGTTATATTTTTATATTACTTTGGCTTATGGTTTTAGAGGCTTTATTGTTTAACATTGTTGTTCTAGTTTGCTAATGCTGCCGGAATGCAAAACACCAGAAATGGATTGGCTTTTATAAAAGGGGGTTTATTTGGTTACACAGTTACAGTCTTAAGGCCATAAAGTGTCCAAGGTAAGTCATCAGCAACCAAGTACCTTCACTGGAGGATGGCCAATGGTGTCCAGAAAACCTCTGTTAGCTGGGAAGGCATGTGGCTGGCGTCTGCTCCAAAGTTCTGGTTTCAAAATGGCTTTCTCCCAGGACATTCCTCTCTAGGCTTCAGCTTCTCTCCAAAATGTCACTCTCTGTTGCTCTTGGGGCATTTGTCCTCTCTTAGCTTCTCAGGAGCAAAAGTCTGCTTTCAAAGGCTGTCTCCAAAATATCTCTGTAAACTGCAGCTCCTCTCTCAGCTCCTGTGCATTCTTGAAAGTGTCCTCTTGGCTGTAGCAAGCTGCTCCTTCTGTTTGAGCTTATACAGTGCTCTAGTAAACTAATCAAGGCCCATGCTGAATGGGCGGGGCCACACCTCCAAGGAAATTATCCAATCAGAGTCATCACCCACAGTTGGGTGCAGCACATTTCCATGGAAACAACCTAATCCAAACGTTCCAACTTAATCCCCATTAATATGTCTGCCCCCACAAAATTGCATTAAAGAACATGGCTTTTTCTGGGGGACATAATATATACAAATCAGTACAACTATCAATGCATTTTCATGTTGAAAATAGCAGTTAAAATCAACTTGTAATCACAATTTAAATTAAATCTACCAAGCCTACCATTAAAAAAGATAATTTCCTTTTTTGCTTAAACCAGTTATTTAACAGAAATTTATTTCTGTTGCTTTTATGAAAAGGAAAGATTAATTCACTACCCATATTATTGTTCAGGAAAGATTACATAAATGACATTTTTAGTTTTAAACAGGAGAAAAACTACCATTGTACATGCTGTATACCATGTACCACATCTCACTAGTATCCTTTGTAACAGAAATGTATGAAAAAACTCTTAGAACTACTTGGATATGGTGAAAATATTGAATAGAATTTTTTTAAAACAAACCTGAAATTTATTCTATTTTCACTACTGACTTGCATTAGAGTTGATATACTTTGTGGGAAGGGAGATCCCCATGAACAAGAGTAGACTAACAAGCTAGACAAAATAAGCAGGCCTACAGAAAAAGATCATTTTTTACTTAAAAGAGCATCAACAATTATCACTCTATTATATGTACAGCTTACCAATTATGTTAATTCCACAAACTGAACATGAAATATTTTTTCAACAGGGCCTCCCGGAGATCCAAAAAAAAATTATAGTATCTGAAGAGTAAAAAGATTGAGAAAGGCTGCTTGAGCCAATTCCAACAAGAACAGATTTATTACAGCAAAGTAAGTGGCTGACAGAATTTTGAGGAGAGTTTTAAAAAAATGTATTAAATAGGTTGAACTTTCAGGAACAACTTGCATGCAGCAAGGGAGTCGCTGCCTCTTCTGTGGTGAAATGGCCAGTTCCAGATCCCAGCACCACCAACACAATGAGAAAGCTGCTCCTACTGCTACCAGTAGCCAAATCTTGCCATGCCTGCTCTCAGCTGCACACCCAAAAGAGATGTAGGCTCCCTGACTCTCCTCAAAAGCAACAGAGCTGGGGCTTGCCCTAATGAAGCTCGTTACTGCAAAGGAGAGATTAAACTTGCTTATAATTGTGCCCAAGAGTCTCCCCCTGAGTGCCTCTTTGTTGCTCAGATATGGCCCTCTCTCTCTCTCTAACTAAACCACCTTGGCAAGCGATCTCACTGCCCTCCCGCCTACGTGGGCCCTGACTCCCAGGGGTGTAAATCTCCCTGGCAATGCAGGATATGACTCCCAGGGATGAATCTGGACCTGGCATCGTGGGATTGAGAACATCTTCTTGACCAAAAGGGGGAAGCGAAATGAAACGAAATAAAGTTTTAGTGGCTGAGAGATTCCAAATGGAGTCGAGAGGTCACTCTGGTGGACATTCTTATGCACTATATAGATATCCCTTTTTAGGTTTTAGTGTATTGGAATAGCTAGAAGTAAATACCTGAAATAATCAAATGCCAACTCAGTAGCCTTGACTTTTGAAGACAATTGTATAACAATGTAGAGTACAAGGGGTGACAGTGTGATTGTGAAAACCTTGTGGATCACACTCCCTTTATCCACTGTATGGATGGATGAGTAGAAAAATGGGGACAAAAACTAAATGAAAAATAGGGTGGGATGAGGGGGATGGTTTGGGTGTTCTTTTTTACTTTTAATTTTTATTCTTATTCTGATTCTTTCTGGTGTAAGGAAAATGTTCAAAAATAGATAGGGGTGATAAAGGCACAACTATATGATGGTACTGTGAACAGTCGATTGTGCACCATGGATGATTGTATGGTACATGAATCTCAATAAAACTGAATTTAAAAAAAAAAAAAAAGCAACAGAGCCAGTGATTGGACTCTGTGATATCTGAGAGCTATAGAGGAACCCAACTGTGGCCATGACTGTGTTTGCCAGGAAAAAGCCACACAACAAGCAACGAGCAACTCTGCATTCCTCACATTTTTTATGTGCATCTGACTGTCAAAACTTCAATCTCACCTGGCAAAGGAATTCAAGGATGGCTAGAAAATATACGTTTTAACCTTTCCAGCATCTTTGATGCAGGTGGAAATGTTGGAAGAAGGAAGGAGTAGATGTTGAGAGCCAATCCTACACCTACCACAAAAGTTTGACCTCAACTTCACAGTACTGCTCACACATTGCAACTACACATTTGAGAGACCTACACTGTTCTTCAATGTTTTACTGCTGGATTTATGTTTCTTTTGGATGCACAAATGCTCTCAGATGGGCCCTGAGTTTTATGTTAATTGCACATTTATTGAGTGGGATGTTGGAGTTAATGACCTCCAATTGTTCTTTTACCTTAATGAAGCAGGTTTGGAGTAATGGGTTATTTTATTGTTTTTATCACTATCAGAAATTATTAGGTAATATTGAAACCAGGATAATTAAGGGTCATTAAGTACATATATTTTCCCTTTTCATTCTTTAATGATGATAATTCGAATTGAAATTGAGCACATGTTGTTTTTAATTACATATATTAGTAATTGTATTAGGGTTCTCAAGAGAAACAGAATGAACAGGAAATGTACATGTGTATATATAAAGAGATTTATTGTAAGGAATCAGCTCACATGACTGTGGGGGCTGGCAAATTTGACTTCCATAGGGCAGGCTGCAAGCTGGAAACTCTGATAAACCTGATGCCTAGGTTCTTAATCCCAATTCCCCAGGAGAATCTGGTTGGCTGTAAATTCCAGCAAAAACAAATGCTGAAGTTGAGTCTGAATTCCTATTCTGACCTCTGAAGTTCTCAGTTTTGGCTTTTCCTCCAATTGATTGAATGAGGAAGTTTCCCACATTGCTGAGGGCAATCTCCTTCGTTGACTGTAGATGTGATCAGCTAATTATAGATGCAAATACCATTTATGAGATAACCTCACATTAACAAATAGGCCAGGGCTTGACCAAATAACTGGAGGCCATAAGCTAGCCAACTTGACTTGTGAAATTAACCATCGTAATAGTGAATAAATGCCTTTGGAATACGCCCATCATTTATTGGTACATGGTAACTTCAACAGAGGTATCGGGACCCAAAAGGGCATTTTCATTCATTCAACTAAGATTTTCTGAGCACATGATAGTATGTGAAGAATCCTTAGTTCCCTATATTTCACTTGTGGGGATTCCAAATTCAAAGTCCAGTAACCTCCGATTGTAACTTTGGTCAGAGAATTGGTTGGTTGATGCCAATTTGCAAAGTTGAGATCAAAGAAATTCTGAAAACTCCCCTTATCTCCCCCCAAAAACCACTTAAGGTCCATCTTGATCAACTCAAACAGAATAAGCTAGTAATGCCAATAGTATCATCTCAGATCTCAGTTCTCTTCCAAGTCTCTCAAGCCTCTCATTACTTCTTGCCCTTAAATAAAAGCTAGATTCTGGATTGTGGAATTAAATTGTTCGTGCCTTCACTTGCCAACATTCCCCCAATATGTCGTGGCATTTGATAAATCCTCCACCCTCTTCAACTTACATAAGGCATCAAAGATCACAAATGTAAGAGAGAGAAGCAAAGAACCTCTAGCATCTTGATAAAGGACAGACCTAGAATAAATCAAGAAGTCCCTGTTAAAAGGAATTTAGAGGACAAAAATTTTATTTTCTCTTTAATCCGTTGCTGTAAAGTGCCAGCCTTCTTCAGAAAAAGAGTGAGTCTGGCAGTTTTGTGTTGAGTCTCACATTTCCCATTACAGACTCCTCTCATGTCTGTCCTGAAGCAAAAATAAATTTCCCTTTTTAAGCTTTTGATGATAAAAATCTCATCTGAAGCCTCATAGATGGTCCTTTATTATCTATATTAATAATGAATAAATGTCTTTTGAATACCCCTGATCTTTTGCATTAATAGCACCAGATGTATTATAGATAACCTTTGATTTAACAGCACAAACTCTGAAACAATATTAAACACTAAAGGACTGATGTTACTGGAGCCACCGAGGTCAGAATTATAAACATTTCTTTCAGTTGTATGTATTCATTGGTGACACTAATACCTATCAGTATTTGTTGTTTCAAGTGCATGCAAGTTCGTTTGGGGCAGGTATGGTTGCATGGTTTGTGTGTGTGTGTGTATGTGTGTGTGAGAGAGAGAGAATGCTCGAAAAGCCAAAGTCATAATTTTTTATTTTCTGCAGCCTTTTATTTTGCATGCATTCCATCTTCCTTCCCCAACTTTTTTCTAGTGTGAGCTGAAGAACTCAGCAGAGACAGAATTTACAGTATACCTGTAATTTTCTGCTTCATTTCTAGACTTTTTAAAAAAATTAACTTAGCATTGTTTTTCCAGTCACAAAAGATCCAGGAGGAAAAATTCTAGTGTATATAGCAAAAAAATGAAAGGATCATTAATGAAATAAGGTGTTCCTTTCCCAGGTTTTTTACTCACCTTCGTCGATTTCTCTTCTGTTACTAAATCAGTGGCTAAGGTATGATGACTTGTCAGGTCATACGGCTAACTGGGGAAAATTCCTGACTTAAGGTCGGCTCTTTCCCATATTCCAAGATCAACCCCTTCCACATGCCTCTATTTTTGGACTAGAAGCTGGAACACTACAGGAAACAGTCATAGGTTTGTGGGCTCACCCAGGGAACAGAGGATAGGAAAAGGAAGAGAGTGGAGATGAGTAAGAATGGTCTCCCTGCCTCCCACTGTCGGCAAGATCTGTCTCCTGCTGCATCTGGGACCCTGGGCCATCGCCCGCCACAAACATGATGCCCCCCAAAAAGGGAGGTGATGGAATTAAACCATCTCCAATCATTGGAAGACTTGCAACTTCACTGAAAATTGGTATTGTTGGATTGCCAAATGTTGGGACATCCACCTTCTTCAATGTATTAACCAATAGTCAGGCTTCAGCAGAAAACTTCCCATTCTGCACTAGTGATCCTAACGAGAGCAGACTACCTGTGCCAGAAGAAAGGTTTGACTTTCTTTGCCAGTACCACAAACCAGCAAGCAAAATTCCTGCCTTTCTAAATGCAGTGGACGTTGCTGGCCTTGTGAAAGGAGCTCACAATGGGTAGGGGCTGGGGAATGCTTTTTTATCTCATATTATTGCCTGTAATGGAATCTTTCATCTAACACACGTTTTTGAAGATGATGGTATGACGCACGTTGAAGGAAGTGTAGATCCTATTCGTGATATAGAAATAATACATGAAGAGCTTCAGCTTAAAGATGAGGAAATGATTGGACCCGTTATAGATAAACTAGAAAAGGTGGCTGTGAGAGGAGGAGATGAAAAACTAAAACCTGAATATGACATAATGTGCAAAGTCAAATCCTGGGTTATAGATCAAAAGAAACCTGTTCGCTTCTTTCATGACTGGAATGACAAAGAGATTGAAGTCTTGAATAAACACTTATTTCTGACTTCAAAACCAATGGTCTACTTGGTTAATCTTTCTGAGAAAGACTACATGAGAAAGAAAAACAAATGGTTGATAAAAATTAAAGAGTGGGTGGACAAGTATGACCCAGGTGCCTTGGTCATTCCTTTTAGTGGGGCCTTGGAACTCAAGTTGCAAGAATTGAGTGCCAAGGAGAGACAGAAGTATCTGGAAGTGAGCATGACACAAAGCGCTTTGCCAAAGATCATTAAGGCTGGGTTTGCAGCACTCCAACTAGAATACTTTTTCACTGCAGGCCCAGATGAAGTGCATGCATGGACCATCAGAAAAGGGACAAAGTTTCCTCAGGCTGCAGGAGAGGTTCACCCAGATTTTGAAAAGGGATTCATTATGCCTGAAGTAATGAAATATGAAGATTTTAAAGAGGAAAGTTCTGAAAATGCAGTTAAGGCTGCTGGAAAGTACAGACAACAAGGCAGATATTATATCGTTGAGGATGGAGATATTATCTTCTTCAAATTTAATACACCTCAACAACCAAAAAAAAAACTATATTTTTGTCATTGCTCAGATAAACATACAATTCCCAAAAGGCATGTGATTTTTTTTTAAGTTAAAATTTCTGAAAACTGAAGGGACAAAATAAATTTGGGGGATGGGTCTCTTCTACAAACAAAATTATTTTTATTTGTTTTAAAATTAAAATACTATGTACCTCCAATGAAATGCAAGTTCAATAAATGTGAACAGCTTTACTTTTCACGTGATTAAGACCTTACTCCAAATTGTAGAAGCTTTTCAGGAACCATATTACTTTCATGATACTTCATTAATCTCTATCACGTATGCCAAGTCTGACATGTTTGACAGTGAGGGCAATGTGGCTTGCTCCTTTTTGAATCTACAGACAATGCATGTTTTACAGTACTCCAGATGTCTACACTCAATAAAACATTTGAAAAAACCCCCCAAAAAAAGAATGATCACATGTTCCCCTGGAATATTGATCCAGTGATCCAGCATCATGCAATTATTTACAATGGAGATTTTCCTTTTAGATTCCAATATATTTATATCCACTATCTAGGAATATAAGTTATCTGAATACCTGAGAAACTAATTACTTAATAAGAGATTGATATATGAACTTGGAATGAAAATAAGAAAACATGGATGGCTTGTCCCTAATTCCTGCTTTCCCCTTTAGTACTATCCCTTTTCCCACCTGTAGTAAATTGAATTACTTGCCCCACTGAACATGTTCTTTCTCTTCATTTCCAACCCTCTGTGTGTGAACCCACTGTAAATTAAGACTTGTTGAAGATACTATTTTTAGTTAAGATGTTGCCCAACTGATCCAGGATGGGCCTTAATTCATATTATTTGAGCTTTATAAAGAGAACATGGAAGTTACAGAAGTGAGAAAGGAGAGGACATGTGATGGGAAGCAGAAATACAAGTCAGTACTTACACCCATCATATCTGCTTGACAAAATCTTTCCAGTTCTCCAAGGCTGAGCTCAAGTTCCATCTCCTTATGCAACCTTCTGGACTCACATACAAACTCCCCACAGACAAAACACACACGTACATACTTGAATAGAAATTGTCTTTTCCCTTCTCTGAATTACCACATAATGTGAGCTGTTTCTCTCGGATCTTACTTGATATTCTGCTTCATTATAGAGTTATTTGCAAAGGCCACATTTAGCTGACCCAACATTTACCAGGAACAATGACTGCATATTTCCTGCTTTCTGCCTCAAATCACATCCTTCCCACCAGGGTGGTTTTCTTGTCCTGCTTCAGGGAAGCACAACAGATGAACTGCAAGGACTAAAATTCTCATCTGCCTAGGACACAGTGTGACAGCCAAGGCCATAAGAATTGATTCAGCATTCGTTCCATTGCTATTGCTTTAATCCCTGTCTCTAGCACGTTTTCTCTGACTCGGGGCGGGAGGAGATTTATCTGAGTTTTTGACCCATGACTCTTCTTGATCAGTATGCTGCATGACCATTCACCAGCAGCATTAAACTCTCCAGTTTGTTTTAATCACGCCTCTCTTTGGGCTATGCTCCCAGTGGAAAATTAGCCAAGTTGGAGCTCAGAAAAGGAGAAACTAGAACTGATTCAGTCAGATAGTTCAGGTCCTCAATTTTCATGTGTAATAGAAAAGCAGTTGAATAGGCCAAAACGGTAGCCCAATCTGGTGGATTATTTAGGAGATGTTTCATCTACCTACGAAGCCATTAGAACAAACCTACTTGGTCAACAGTATTAACCTATGCTAAGTACTACGGTTGTGGGGACACACCAAACGAAAAGAGCAGACAATTAACTTTGCATATTTACAATTGTAGGAGAAATATGGATTAGGCATTCTCATAAGTCAGACTTCAAAACATCTGAAATACAAATGCATATTCAAGGCTATATATGTACATATAAATATATAAATATATATATATTTATATATTTAGGTTAATAATATAAAATGGCTACTTATTTATAGGAGTGACCAGAGACAGAGGCAGGTGATCTTGGAATGTTGAGTAAGGGTATAAGTTTTAAGGATTTTTTGAAAGTAAATAATAATTTTGAAATCAGAAGTTCTCCACACTCAATTATATATGTTAAAAATTGAGGCACAGGAAATATAAATAGCTGTTGGTCATGCAGCAAATGACAGAGCAAGGATTTGAACACAAATCTTACAAGGCTAAGATAGGTGAACTTTTACATGCAGCCCTTGAAAAAGACCTCAGAAGCAGAAGCAAAGGCATTCCTACTGGAATTATTATGAATTGCAATTCACCAAGTGTCAGGGTTCTCTAGAGAAACAGAACCAACAGGAGTTGGTGTAAATATTATGAGATTTTATAAAAATGTCTCATGCAACTGTGGGGATGACAAGTCCAAATTCCATAGGGCAGGCTGCAAACTGGGAACTCCAATGATGGTTTTCGATGAATTCTCCAGGAGAAGCTAGCTGGCTGAAGTAGAGAAGAAAGTTCTCTCTCCTGCTTCTAATTCATCACTTCTCCTTTTAAAATCTTCAACTGATTGGATTAAATGTCTCTCATTGCTGAAGACACTCTCCTTAGTTCATTGTGGATGTAATCAGCTATAAATACAATCAGCATATTGATGATTTAAGTCCAGAAAATGTCCTTGTAGTAAAAGTTAGGCCAGTGTTTGCTTGACCAGACCACTTGGCACCATCACCTGGCCAAGCTGACACATGAACCTAACCATCACACCAAGAAAACTACTTGCGCACAGTCAAAATCAAGAGGCTGAGTTGATTCATTTGATAACTCAGAACCAAAACTTTTCACCTCTTGAAGAGATTTTATTAGTGCAAATGGTGTCTTTCTCATCTGAAAAGCCCAAAATCGTTGGATGATTGGCTAAGGAGAGAAACCATAATCATATGTGCTTCTTTAGAACAAGTTGAAATCAAAGGTGGGGACAATTAAAAAGAGGAGACTTGATTGAGAGAAGCCCTATAATTTCTGCCATCCTAGTACCCATTGTACTGTACTTTATTTGCCTGGTCATTTGTCTGTATCCACCACCAGACTATAAGCTCATGAGAGCAGAGACTGGGCAGCCTTGTTTGCAAGGCACATTGTAACTGTTCAGTACACATTGGTGGAGTGAACCAAATGAGCTAAATGAACTAGGTTTAGTATTTGAGATGAGAATATAGGAGTGGGTATAGAGATGGCACTCAGTGAGCCATGTAGATGGAAGACAGGAGGTACTGAGAGCTGCTTCTCCCTGCAATGAGCTAGTTCAGAGATGTAATGGGAGCAGTTAAAAAAGAAAAAAGGTGGATTAAGAGATGTTCATGGCAGAGAAATGACCCTTTAGACTCAAAACTGGGCTCCGTATAGATCCTTTGTGTAGGACTAAAGTAACCAAGCCAAAGATTGGCCCTAACCATCTTTAGGAAGCTTGGCCCTGAAGACAAGCTCTATTGGTCCAGTATTGGTCAGAGGAGCTTTAACCAGTGTGGTCCTATTTGTGAGTGCAAATGGTCATCAAGGACAAGTCCCAAGCATCAATCCTAAGGTGCAATGTAAAGTTACAAAATAAGAAGTGAGCCAGCCCATATCCCCTAAAAAAATGAACTTAGATCCATACCTTGGGTTCTATACATGCATTAACTCAAAATGGATCATAGACCTAACTGTAAAATTTAAAACTCTAAAACTTCTAGAAGAAAACATATGAGAAAATCTTCATGGCCTTGGGTTAGGTCAAAATTTCTTCAGTGTGACACCAACTGCACAATCCATAACAGAGAAAATTGATAAATTACACTCTATCAAAATTAAAAGTTTCTGCTCATCAAAAGAATGAAAAGACAAGCCAGAAACTGGGTGAAAAACTTTACAAAGTATATATCTGATCAAAGATTTGTATCCGGAAACATAAGGAATCTCAGAACTCAACAATAAGAAATCAACTCAATTTTTTAAATGGGCAAAAGATTTGAATAAACACTTTACCAAAGAAGATACAGAGCTAGCAAGTAAGCACATGAAAAGAAGCTCAGCATCGTCATTAAAGAAATATAAATTAAAGCCACACAGAGATACCATTACACATCTATTAGAATGGTTAAAATTAGAAGGACTGACCATTGAAGTTCTGGTGAAAATGTGGGGTGACTGGAAATCTCTGAATACATTTCTGGTGGGAATATAAAATGGTATAACCACTCTGGAAAATCATTTGGCAGTTTCTTTAATAAGCTAAATGTATACTGACCATATGATCCAATTCTTCCACCCCTAGTTATTTACCCAAGAGAAAAGAAAATACACATCCATGCAAAGATTTGTATGTGAATGTTCATAGCAGTTTTATTTTTTAATAGCCCCAAACTAAAAACAATCCAAATGCCCATCAATAAGTGAAGTGATAAAACAAGTTGTGGTTTGTACATACAACATAATACTACTTGGCCAAAAGAAAAAAAAAAAAAGTGCAATTGATAAATGCAACAACATGGTTGAATCTCAAAATAATTATGCTGAGAAGCCAGATAAAATAGAACACATTCTATATGAGTCCATTTATACAAATCTGTAGAAAATGCAAACTAATCTATAGCAACAGAAGGTAGATCAGTGGTTACCTGTGGATGGGCAATATGGAGAGGGACAGGGAGAATGATGACAGATGGGCATGGGGAACCTTTCAGGGCTGACAGGTGGGTGCACTATATTGGTTGTGGTGTTGGTTTCACAGGTACATATATATGTGTGTCAAAACACACCCACTGGTATACACTTTAAATATTGTAATTTATTATATGTTAATTACATCTTAATAACACTGTTATTTGAAATAGTGGAGCATGGGTTCCACAGCTCAAGACCTGGAAAAGGTCAGAACATAGAAGGCAAGAAATGTTGTGATGGAACAGTTCAGAACATTGGCTGTATGACAAGGGGGTCAGCACTGTTTTGACTTGTTGGCTCAGTGGGTAGAACAGAAGTGTGTCCTGCTAACCAGATCAGCCAGACACAAAAGACGGAAGGACAGAAAAGACTAGACTGGTGAACAACTTGAGTTCTGAGGATCAGAGGAACATAGAAGAAATCTGGAAAAGAATAATGAATTCACATAGGGGCATATTTAGTTTATAGTATATAGCTTATATTAAGGACTAGATTTTATTGTATTATTTTATATTATACTTATTATATTAGTAATTCAATACAAAATAAAGTTGAAAATTAAGTTCTCAAGTCCATACAAGATACCATATCCTGTAAAGAATGGGGGATCAGTGTTGGAAATGTGATTTTCTAAATCACATATGTCAGATGGTGGCTGATTACATCATGAAATGCAGCGTTGTCTAAATTCTGTAGATTGTGTTTAGAAAAAAACCAAATTGTCCTGAATTCTTCCTTGAGTTATTGAACAAAGGAGAGAAGGGAAATCACCAAATAAAAAAGAGATGTTACAAAATAGGCAGCAAAATGCACATAGAAGGGAGGGGGAAATTGGCTATTGAGGCGATAATATATCTCAGGGAGATAAGAGCAAAGAAGTCAAAGAATTTGGCAAGGAGCACACTGTTGATCAACTTAACAGTGTAGTTTTCACAGAGAGGTGGAGGACAGAGTAGAGAGGGAGTTCAGATCACGCACAGGCAGACAATACTTTCAGGAGCTTCCCCTCACCAGCCCTTCATTCAACAGATTTGACTGGGCAGCTACAATGTGCCACCTAAGTGCTGAGCCCAAGGGACACTGTGGAGAACAAAGATGGACCCAGTTCTTGATCTCACGTCCTAACAGTCTAGGGAGGCAAATAAATAAATAAGCAATTATATATACAAGCATAAATGACCCAAGACATCACCTGGGAAATCCAAGGGTGTCCATAAACTCCCAGTTGTAATAAGAAGTGACTGAAGTAGGCGCACAATTGAGACATGTATAAAACCATCTAGGAAGACAGCAGAGTGGCAGCATCAGAAGGATCAGGACATGGCCTTGAGGGCTCCAACAATCACATCCAGGTTGAGGAAGGAAAACCTGCCAAGGACAGAGAAGGAGAGGCAGAGAGGCAAGCTCGGTGATGTCGAACATCACTCAGAGGTCAAATGAGAGGACAGCTACAAGATCAGCTGATTTAGCTACCTGGGAGTCACTGGTGACATCATCCAGAGCTGTTTTGGTGGAATTGATGAGGGCAAAAACCAGACAACAGGGGAATGAGCTGTAAGCGGAAGGCAAGGAAATGGAGCTAGCAAGTACAGGCAGATCATCCAAAAAGTTTTACTGCAAAAAGCAGAAATTGGAGGAGAATGCAAGGTTGAAAGAGGTATTTTGGTTCTGTTGTTTGTTTTGTTTTGAATGAAGAGTCTTGAGCCCGATTTTTTTTTTAATTCACTTTATTGAGATGTATTCACATACCACGCAGTCATACAAAACAAATCATACATTCGATTGTTCACAGTACCGTTATATAGTTGTGCATTCATCACCAAAATCAATCCCTGACACCTTCATTAGCACACACACAAAAATAACAAGAATAATAATTAAAGTGAAAAAGAGCAATTAAAGTAAAAAAGACCACTGGATGCCTTTGTTTGTTTGCTTGTTTGTTTTGTTTTTTTCCTTCCCCCATTTTTCTACTCATCCATCCATAAACTGGACAAAGGGGAGTGTGATCCATATGGCTTTCCCAATCCCATTGTCACCCCTCATAAGCTACATTTTTATACAATTGTCTTCAAGATTCATGGGTTCTGGGTTGTAGTTTGATAGTTTCAGGTATCTACCACCAGCTACCCCAATTCATTAGAACCTAAAAAGGGTTGTCTATATTGAGCCTAAGAGTGCCCACCAGAGTGACCTCTTGGCTCCTTTTGGAATCTCTCTGCCACTGAAGCTTATTTCATTTCCTTTCACTTTCCCCTTTTGGTCAAGAAGATGTTCTCCAGGTTTTAAATATGGGAGCAAATGATCAATATCGAGGGGGAGGCATTGAATACAAAATAGAGAGAAGGGGTACTGTCAGGTTTCTGGAAAATAGGGGGAGACAGTTCAGAAGCACCTGTGAAGAAACTGGATTTAAAGAAAGGATAGAATTTCTATTTAGACAAACAACAAGGAAGATGTGTTTAATGAAGATGTAGACAGACTCATATGCTGATCGCAGGGAGATGATGAATGGTTCTTGAGTGAAATTTCAAGAATTCTCTCTCCTAATGGCAACAGAGACAGGCTCTGTAGTCTTTGACATTGAAGAGAAACTACTCACCCATTGGGTGTATAAAAGCACCAATATCTGCTCTCCAGAGACATAAAAATAAAGTTCCAAATTAAATATAATCTTAAGTGACTATTCTAACTAAGTCTTAGTATTCCCAGGGAGTAAATGAAGCAAACCTGCGGGACTCAAGAGGGTTATTTTGGGCAATAAGGTATTTATGGCTTCAATAATTGGAAGTTATTGAAGGCCTGGGAAAAGGAAGATGAGGTGTTAAAAAGTTTATTCTAGAAGGGTATGTGTGTGTTTCTACAAATATAAACCTAAAAGCCGGGGAGAAAAGAAAATTTTAATTATCAGACATTACAGAGCTATCATTTTTACAACTGCCATTTAAGAACACAGAAGTCAAGCTCTCCTTGATGGTCTGTGAGACTCTTAGAGTGAAAGCGTCACTCAAATCACAAAAGGACCATTCGACGCATCTGTGTATTTCATAGACAGTCTTCAAATTTTGCTGTTTTTTCCCAAGGCCTGACTGCACTCGTTAATACACACTCACACATACATATAATCCAAAGCTTAGCCACCTTTCTGCATAAATGAATAGAAGCTATTTAATAAATCTTTGGCTTCCTTTTCCCCAGTCTCCAATAACCTACTATAATTATTTCTTAATGGGCCAACTTTCCACTTTACCATCTGCCTACTGAATATATATATATTTGAGGAAATCCATGTCCTCATTGAAATATTTTTATCTTCTTGGATTTCAGCATGTCTTCTTCTTCTAATTATCATAGTAGATGTTTCTGATCTTTTTCTCACTTTTGATCTGTTTCATATTCCTGGAATTGGGGCTCATATGTCATTTGGGTGACATAGTCTTCAGATTCTGAGATCCCCTGCAGGAGTTAGGCATCACCATGAGAAAGTATAATACATTGCAAGGTATTCTCTAAGGGGTGACTAGCTAAGTACTCTGAGGTAGATTTTTGTGTGTGTGAAAATATGGATTCTGAATCTTGAGTGACTGTAAATAATGAAGTTGTTGAGAATGGAGATTCCTAGGCCCCAACCTGGAGTCCATAATGTAGAATAACTGGAGAGGAACCCCTTTTTGCCAAGCATTCCGAAAGATTTTGATGCAGGTGATTGATGGGTCACACTCAGAAAATTTCCTCAAACAAGTGCAAGTGGCTGGCTTGGCTGGCTTTGCAGGATTCCAGGGTTTCAATTTGAGACAATGATAAATAAGAGTTAAGGCAGCTTCAAGGCTGGTTCATTCTGTGGTGCCACAGTGTCTTCAAGATCCCAGGTTTTCTCCGTCTCTCAGCTCTGCCATGCCTGGCATGCTGGCTTTGTCCTCCAATGGCTCCCCCAACACTTGCCAGATGCCACTGCAGAAGAAGATGTCATCTTTCCATGTCTCTTCTTCTAAAAGAAGCAGGCAGTCCTTTCCCAGAGACACTCATGGATCTACCCTCATGCAGTTCATTGGCTTGTCCTCTCCTATAGACACCCATAGATCCACCCTCATGCATTTCATTGACCTGACTGGCTAAGGTGTCCATCCCAAAACTGACAGATGGCATGGATGATGGTGCCAATCACTGGCTCAGGCTGATCAGGAGTTAGGTCACATTGGGGTCAGCAGTGAGGGGAGGGGTGGAAGAGTGAACAACCTAACAGAACAGCAAGGAGTCAAGCTGGAAATAGCATTGAGGAGATAACTCTCGATTTGCATGCAATGTAGGATGTATTTTCCATCATTTATTTTCCATTTACTTTCTCCAGCCTAGACCACTGTGTCCTCAATGATAGTAGGAGCTTCTCTGAAGATGTGACGAGAGCAAAGAACTTTTTACTTCTTTGATTAAAGTATTACCATGGCCTGAAGTAAGCTCTCAGAGGGGCTCCAGAGTAAAAATAATTAGCCACATTAGATACTGACGACAGCGATGCTGAGAACGCAAGTTCACCTGGCATAAAATGACATCATCATTAATTCAATCCACAAAAAGCCCTTACTGACACACACATACATACACACATGCACACACCATGAGTTTTAGCAGTAAAAGCTCTAAGTAATGAAGAGAAGATTAAAAAGGATTTAGCTGACTGTCAATTCTCACTGAAACCCAAAATAATAATTATCATTACTATACCGATAAAGTCTTAGGAAAGGTAAACATTTTAATGCAGTTTTTTTATTTTTAAAATGAAATAGAAATTTTATTCCACTGTTTCCTGAATGTTTGAACTAGCAACACCCGTGAAAAAGAAATTTAATAACAGTGTTTTTTCTCTTAGGATTTTCAGTGTTCACACAGTGGCTAGCTTCCCAAATTTCTCACCATTTGTGAATTTGGGTAATAAATTATTTAATTTTCCATTTGGTGATTAATTTTTCTTTATAATATTGAATTTTTTCAATAGACTTGTTATAGATTCACATTCTAGGCATTAAGTAATATAATTTCAGACCAAACAGCCCCCCATCTTGTCGCTAGGTTTCCTTATTGCTTAGAACCTTTAATGATAAAATCTTAAAAATGTATGGATAAGAATAAAATTACAATATATCTTTCATCAAATGGTTCTTATTTAAGAACAGTTTATAACATTTTATTTTGTTTAAGCTATTGTGAATAATCTTCATCTTTATAATATCACCTGGGCCAGTTAAGAATATATGACCTTTATACAAATGACCAATTAAGCACATGAAAAGATGCTCAACATCATTAGTCAACAGGGAAATGCAAACCCAGATCAAAGCAAGATACCACATCATGCCAACTAGAATGACTATTATTTTTAAAAACAGAGAATAACAAGTGTGGGGAGGATCTGGAGAAATGGGCACCCTTGTACATTGGTGGTAAGAAGGTAAAATACAGCCTCTGTGGAAAACAGTCTGATGGTTCCTCAAACACCTAAACATAGAATTACCCTGTGACCAGGTAAGCCCTCTCCTAAGTATATACCCCAAAGAATTGAAAACAGGAACTCAAACAAATACTTGGTTTAGGTGTTTGTAGCAGCACTAGTCACAGCATTTTTCAATAAACAGATGAATGAGTAAAGAAAATGTGGTATATACGTGCATCACATATTAGTCAGCTGTAAAAAGAAACAAAAGTCTGAAACATGCTACAACAGGAATGAACATTGAAAACATTATGCTGAGTGAAATAAGCCAGACACAAAAGGACAAATATTTTATGATTCCACTTGTAGGAAATATCTAGACTAAGCAAATTATGGAAAATAGATTGCAGGTTACCAGGGGCTGGGGAAAGAGGGAGTGAAGGGTTAACAATTTATGGGTGCAGAGTTCCTGTTTGGGGTCATGTAAAGGTTTTGGCACTGGAGGTGGTGATGGTAGCACACCTTGTGAGTGGAGTCAATACCAATAAAGTGTACACTTAAAAACAGAAGTTTTGTGTCATATATATTATATTCACAATTAAAAGAAAAATTAAAAGAAAATACATGACCTTTCTCTCTTTGTAAGTTATGGAGGCACCGTCAGCACAGCTTGGTGTTGGTAAGTAGCAAGACAACCCAATAAAGTGACCCACTCATGCCAGCTTACCTGGGACTGGACTCGTTTTAAAACAGAGATTCCCACATTTGGACAAATGAGGACTTTAAAGCCAGACCATGCCCAGCAAAGTCAGAGAAATGCAAGGAAATGGAAACCCAAGAGCAGACACAGGATCCAAGACAGACAAATGGCTTTAAATGCTGCTGCAAGAAATCAGCAGGCAAATTTATAAAACCTCTGTTGATAACTTGTGGACAGTTGTGATGAGTGAGACAAAGGCCAACAAAACTTAGAAGCCAACTAAGGCATTCATTTTCAGTCAAAGGCAAAGATGAATTTCAGAAAACACATAGGTTGGTATTCTAAAAATACTCACTTCCATTTAATTAAAATTCAATAAATAATTTTGGGGGGCACCTGCTTTGTGCAAAAGATTATCTGTCTCTGAAGTTAGGGATCACATAAGAAAATAAACATGTTATTAAAAAAAACAAATAAATGACTTCCCTAAGATAAAGTCATGCCAAATAATCTCATTTTCTTTTAGATTGTGTTGGTGATTAGGGATCAGAGGGAATTTCACAGACATTTATCTGGAATTCTGCAAAGCATCTGACAGTCTCTCTTTGTGGGTGAGAACTTAGAACCTGATGATCACACATCTTGGCAGAATCAATGCTGATGAAACAATCACAAAAAGGTCATTATTTGGTCAAGGTGCTGTTTATCAACCTTGCTGCACATTAGAATCACTGAATAGTTTTTAAAAAAAAAATCTTTTGGGCTCCCCTGAGGAGCTGGGGGAAAATACGGTAGTGTTGGACTTCCTTACCTGGATTGATGCTGATGTTGTCACAAACATTGAGGACTGGCGGTTTGATGTGCTGAGCCCTCGATCATGGGACTTGCCCTTATGAAGCTTGCTATTGCAAAGGAGAGTCTAAACTTGCATAAAATTGTGCCTAAGAGTCTCCCCCTGAGTACCTCTTTGTTGCTCAGATGTGGCCCTCTCTCTCTCTAGCTGAGCCACCTCGGCAGGTGAACTCACTGCCCTGCCCCCTCCAAGAGACCTGATCCTCAGGGGTATAAATCTCCCTGGCAATGCAGGATATGACTCCCAGGGATGAATCTGGACCCTGCATCGTGGGATTAAGAACATCTTCTTGACCAAAAGGGGTATACAAAATGAAATGAAATAAAGTTTCCGTGGCTGAGAGATTTCAAATGGAGTTGAGTGGTCATGCTGGTGGACATTCTTATGCACTATATGGTTAACACCTCTTAGGTTTTAATGTACTGGAATAGCTAGAAGTAAATACCTGAAGCTATCAAACTCCAACCCAGTAGCCTTGACTCCTGAAGACAATTGTATAACAATGTAGCTTACAAGGGGTGACAGTGTGATTGTGGAAACCTTGTGGATCACACTCCCTTTATCCAGTGTATATATGGATGAGTAGAAAAATGGGGACAAAAACTAAATGAAAAATAGGGTGGGATGAGGGGGATGGTTTGGGTGTTCTTTTTTACTTTTAATTTTTATTCTTGTTCTGATTCTTTCTGGTGTAAGGAAAATGTTCAAAAATAGATAGGGGTGATGAATGCATAACTATATGATGGTACTATGAACAGTTGATTGTACACCATGAATGATTGTATGGTATGTGAATATACTTCAATAAAACTGAATTTCATTAAAAAAAAATCTTCTGCCCAGACTCTAACTCATATGTAAAGATAAACCTCTGGGAGAGGGCTCCGGGCTGTGGGGTTTTTAGAAAACACCCCAGCTGATTCTCAGGTGCAGTGGCAAGCCTCAGTACCCTGCCATGGGAGGCAGGAGGCAGATTTGTAAGGATGAAGGTTTAAAATTAATCAGACCATGTTTGAATTCCAGCTTCTCCATTTCTCTCTGAAACCTCAGGTAAATCATATCTCATCTCTGAGCTCTAGGTTACCTACGTGAAAATAGCATTAATAATAGCTACTTTGCAGGTGATCATAAAAAGGAAAAGTTAATGGGGACTGCAATTATCAGAAAGGGATTCTGGGGTGGGGTATGGTTTAACAGGGCCTTAAAAAAGTGGACGAAATTCAAATAGGGACGAATTTGATTTAGAGAGTTCCAGGCAGGAGGCACAGCCTGGGCACAGCCTGGAGGTGACAATAAGCATGTCACCTTGGGGGAGGGGGAGGTGGGCTTAACAGGGTCCCAGGGGATATGGAATTATGGAATGTCACGCGGGACCCTTAGGGCTGAATATGGACGACTGTAAATGGAAGAGTGGAGAATTTAAATCAAAATGACTTTAGTGGCCCTGTCTAAAACAGGCAGAACCTAGAAAACCAACTAGAAGACAATTACAATTTATTCAATTCAACAAATTTTATTACCACCTCCTGAGTGCCAAGCTCTTTGCTGGGTGTTTTGGGAATTAGAATAAATAGAAATAGCTTGGCAGACTCTGTTCTATCTCAATAAACATTTTCTAGAAAAATAAATGGAAAAAATAAATTCAAATAATGAATATTTTTGCACAGAGAGAGGGTAGTCCAGAAGGAAGAGCCACAATGGAGCAAAAGTATGGAAAAGAAAGAGATGGCTATTTTTTTTAACTCTTAGTTAGAATTGAGCTAATGATGTGGACAATGCGTTCTTCTATAGTTAAAATGAAATGATATATCTTAATACATAATGGAATAGCCATCTTACAATTGACCAAAATGTTCTTCTGTTAAATATTTGTCCACCTAATTTCTGGATTTTGTTATATTGTCTGGATCGTTTAATTTAAAAAAATAAATAAAGCTCATAGTAAGCCTCGTAAATTGTAGAAAAATTGAATAAATGCAAAGAACTTATATCTGCTTTCTGAAAACGTCACAACAAATATTTTCTTGTCATGGAATAGAGTTGTACATTGGCAGTTGCCTTATCAAATGGTTTCTAGACCTCCTATTAAATGAGAAAGGAAAAGGGAGACATAGGAGGGATGATGCAGAATGGGGGGGCAGGGGCAGGGAGAGATTAGTTGATTCGTTCAGTGTAAATAAATTTCACTGAAACTGGTAAAATCTATAAAGTCTTTCTAACAAGAGAAGGGAAGTTAGAGCATGTTCATTTGGATACAAAATCATGACTCAGCTGTCCTTTCTGAACACTACGGGTAAGCCAAAATGTTTTCAAAATTACATTTTCCACATCACCTGAGCTAATGTATAGGAATAATGTGAACTATTATGCATTTGACTTTCAAAGGGGATGTTTCAACTTGCGTATTTCAGGGTGGAAAATTAAGCCAATCCATCTGAATTCATTAGCTGCAGAAAACAAACCTGTGGGGGAAAAGGATATATTTTCTGACTCTGTAGGCTGTTCTGCAGGGGGATATATTTTTCATGCTCCCTTGGGAAGCAATAATGTTGATGTAGGTTGTGGCTTAAAAAAAAATTAAACATCATATTTAGTTACCTATGAGCCAGTGGCCCAACTATACACCCAGTTTTAATTTGGACATCCTTTGTGGATAGTCTAAAGATGGGCATATATGGCTTTTTGTTTCTTTGTGGACAGTCTAAAGACGAGCATATATGGCTTTTTGTTTGTTTCCTTTTGCATTTGTTTACTCAGTGAGGCTTTTACTTGGAGGGATGACACCGAGAACTGTGAATCTCCAACAAGAATTCCGGCATCAAGTGGACACGTAACAAACATCCCCTAGCTACCTTCTGGCTTTCTAGGCTAAAGGGTATCTGGAATCTTGTGCTGATCTGTCAGCACTTTAAACAACTGCCTGCAAACAGTTTCCCAAGGAATAAAAGAAACAAGTGAATGACATCATGATAGATGGACATCTGGATGATTTCCCAAGAAGCCAGACCATTTCGTGTAGTTTTAACAAGCGCAGAGAGCAGATGGCCCTTTGCATCCGTCTCCTAACTCCTTTGTAGAGTCCAGTCTATCTGAAAACACAGACCTGAAACCTCAGGAAATGGTCCTATAAATGTTAAATGGGCAGACATACTGTTTGGCTCTTTCTCCCTCCCCACCCATTAACCTTTTCCATTTCTTCCAATTGCCATGGACATTATTTTAATCACCTTCGAAGAGGTTTTCGGGAAGAAAGGGTCAAGGGAGAGGAGGGGACAATGCAATAATTGTTCTCAGACAAAGGCAGAGAAGGGGGAGAGAGAGAGAGAGAGAGAGAGGGAGGGAAAGAGGAGAGAAATAGAGAGCACGGGATGCCCAGGCTCATCTCTAATGCCGTCCCCAGATGTTACCAAAGCATCGAGATCCCTCCCTGCAAGAAAAATTGGATTAGTCATCGTCTTGTCTCCTAATGGACACACTCTGTGATCTTTAGAGCTTCATTTACTGGGTTAATAGTGCTTTGCCTGAGTTTCTTTGCTACGGGAAAAAAAAAAATCTGTAAGAAATATTCCGGGTGCTGTCCGCCGCTACTGACACGAGTAATATCGTATTCATCACAGACAGACCTCATATCTCATTACCCCTGACGAGTTGCCCCGGAGGCATCTGAGCTTGGCCAGGCCGGGCCTCTCATGTGGAACCGTTCAGGTATATTGTGAGATGATTTAATGCGATAATAATGTCCACTTTGCGAGATAGATTATGTTTTTTATAGTGGCTGATGGTTAATGAATGATACATTAGCAAACATCACTAAAACATTATTGGGAAATGCAGATGAAGGGATGGAGTCCTTTTTCCCTGCTTCTTCTTGGCTTTCTCCCCCCAGCCTTGCCCTGCCCCCACTCCAATGCATAAAGATGGAAAGCAGAACTTACAAGAATCAGAAAACTTAATTTATTTAAAAAAAAAAAAAAACAATCCCAGCTGTGTGTCCCTGCCTCTCTGCCTCTGCTTAACAGAAGGAGGGTTGAATACTAAAAATGTTCAAGCACGAGCTGAAATATCTCTTCTTAAATCAAATGAGAATCAATGAAAGTGCGAACCTGAACAAATACGTTATGTGTTGACCCAGTTTATTAGATGAAGCCGTTTACCCTGATTTGATTTATCTGGCAATACACAGCTCAGCTGTGAAATGAGATAAGATGAGCCCATTCACCTTATTTACTATATTATTTCAGCTCTTGTGTGCCTTGCTATGGTTAAGAGTCTGTCACAGTTCCCATTACAAATCCCCATTTTCTGCAGCCAGAAAGACTCACTCCCGGCTGCCACATGGCGTGGCTGCCCCCAGTCCAGGAGCGTGGCCTCTGAAAAGATTAATGTGGTTCCATTTTAGTATTCACAGTCTCTGTTGCTGTGTAACTGGGAGGAATGGGAGTGTCCCATTAGAAGATTTTCCATTTGTGTTGTGTTTTGATTCTTCTTGGGCTTTTCCAGATCTGTATTTCCAAAATGTAGTATTTTTGATTTTCATTGTGGATTGCAAAAGCTTACACGTTTCCCAGGGCCCATCTCCATCATCTGCAGGTCTTTAAGAAGGCACTAAGCCTGGACCCAGCACTGTGGGATTGAGTGGCTCTTCTTGACCAAAAGGGGGAAGAGAGATGAAGAAAAGTAGCATTCCAGTAGCTGAGAGATTTCAAATGGAGTCGAGAGGTCACTCTGGAGGGTGTTCTTATGCGCTATATAGATATCACCTTTTAGTCTTTAGTGTGTTGGAATGGCTAGAGGGAAATACCTGAAGCTGTCAGACTGCAACCCAGTGACCTTGATTCTTGAAGACGATTGTATAACTGCGTAGATTGCACAGTGTGACTGTATGATTGTGAAAACTTTGTGGCTCACACTCCCTTTATCCAGTGTATGGACAGATGAGTGAAAAAGGGGGAACAAAAATTAGATGAAGAATAGAGTGGGATGGAGGGAATGGCAAGATTTAGGTGTTCCTTTTTTGCTTTTATTTTTATTTTGGAGTAAGGAAAAAGTTCAAAAATTGATTCTGGTGATGAATGCACAGCTGTAGGATGGTGCTGTGAATAACTGTACACTGTGGATGACTGTAAGATGGTGAATATATCTCAATTAAGCTGTATTTTAAAAAAGTAAATGAACAATGGGGAAGGGGAATGGGATGTTTTGATATTCTTTTTTATTTTAGTTTTCATTTTAAATTTTGAAGCAAGGAAAATGTTCAAAGTTTGTGGTGATGAAAGCACAACTATATGACGATACTGTGAACAACTTGCGGTCGCAGTTGATTTATCTGAGGCGGGGGGGGGGGGGGGGGGGGGGGGGGCGGCCGGTTGCTGAACCCTCGGCTCTCGGCGTTGCTCGGAGGGTACCGGCGGCGGGGGCTCTTTCCCGGAGGCGAGGGCGAGGCGGGGGACTGGGCCCGGTCCCCGGCGGAGGCGTGCAAGGTGTGGAGGGCGGCGAGAAGGAACAGGCAGGACACGGTTCTTTGAGGGTGAAGAAGCCAAGAGAGTTTATTAGGGGTGAGCACAGGTTATATAGGCTGGCATAGAGGGCGGGGGTTGTTACAAGTCAATGCTGAGGGGATAAAGGCTAGGATTGGTTCTGAGAGGGTGCGGAGGTTAGGATTGGTTCTAAGAGAGCACGGAGGTTGTTTGAAAAGGGGCGGGAGTTGCTCTGGCAACGGTGTCTGGCAACAATGTATGCGCACTGGTGGTGATGGAAGTTGCACTGGCAACAGGGAGTGTCCGGGCAAGATAAGGGGGTGGGGAAAAGGCGGTTCCCTCCGGCAAGCCTCCCCTAACAGTGGTATTTTGGGTGAGGAAATGGGGCCTGCCTCCGGCCTCACTTTCCCAGGCCTGGGGGGCTGTGGAGGGCGCTGTCGCCCGTGCCCACCACCCTCCCCAGGGGCGGATCCGGTCCCCTGGCCCAGGCCCGCCAAGTTGAAGCACGTAATCAGTGTCCCGCACAACTGATTGTACACTTTGAATAATTGTATGTAATGTGATTATATCTCAATAAAATTGCATTTTTATAAAAAAAGGTGCTAAGGGTCTTAGATAATAGAAGAAGAGTGGTGTGAATAATGGATGGACCTGCCCAGGAGGCAGGAGGACATACCCAGTGCCTCTGAATTTTCCAGTAAACATCTACCACCCAGTACAGCAAAGTTGTAGAAACACGGAGAGAAAGAACAAAGGAGAGATTTTTATCATTAAAAGTTTTGTTCACAAGAGATTGAAAAACAAGATCGGGTGCGTTTATGGTAGTCTTGTGCAGGTTGCAGAAGAATCATTTGGTTGTGTTGACATGATTACTAGAGTGATTAGTTGCTATTAAAAGCTTCAGAGTTATACACTAGTAAGAGACCAACAATAAAGGATTAAAAAAAAAAAAAAAAGGAAAGAAAAGGACCGTAAGATCCCTTGGCCATTCATAAATAAATTTCTAAGTGTGGAGCAAAAAAAAAAAAAAGTTTTGCTTAAAGAGGTCATTACACAAAGTGTTTTTATTATCATTAAGTCATGTTCCTGTTTCAGCTCCACCTCCAGGTAAGAGCCTGCTATCTGATTCTATCTGCCCTCCCTGCAGCAGAATGTCAGATGGAACTGGGGTTTAGCCCAGGAGCCAACCATGACCTCCCTAGTGAGGCCCAGGGATCTCCGATCTGAATGAAGCACAGGAGACCCAGAGCATGGCCAGGCCACCCAGCAGGCACCTATGGGCCCGTGATGGAGAGAACAACTGGAAATGAAACCGCAGGGGACTTCTGGGCAATGTGGCCCACAGGCCATATGTATTATCTCTGCTCCCCCTCAAAATGCCACTGCCCTGAGAGAGATGGAATAAAACAAGCTTATGCCCATAGGAACCAGGAGAATGGGAGGGGACCCATCAGCAGGTGAGCAAATTGAACTAGTTTTGGAGGCTGATAAGAGAACGAAGACTAATAACAGACTTAGAACAGAGGAAGCCACTTTGCAACCAGAACCTCCACCCCGGAGCAAATCACATATTTAGTCTCTGAATAAAATAATCCAGAGAGGCTCCAGGCACCAGGCTCAGTGCAGGGGGTGGAGGGAGAGTTTTACCATACTGAAACCCAGAAGTCTTCCAAGTGAGCAAGGGGACCCCCAGCCCTGTCTTTTAACTCGTCTCCCTCAATGCTGGACCGGAACAGTGTTCTTGACGTAGGTTTTTGGTTTTTCTTCAGATTTGATAGTTCAGGTGAGAACTATTAGTGACTGCTACGGAGAGAGAACAAAGCAAATAAAGAAATGTGGCAAAATATTCATTCGAGGAAAGCCAAAAGCTGTGCAAGGAAAAACATAATCATGGTATACAAGGCTCAGCAGTGAACAATATCCACAAAGTTCACGAAGATGAGAACAAAAGTGGTGATTATAAGCATGTTGGGGCAATGGAGAGAGTGAAGTGTGACAGAATAAGGGAGCTAAGTCTTCATCGAAAAAAAACAGGATGTAAATCAATAGGTTTAAAATTAATAAATGAATGAATAACAGTATATGCATATTTAGAAACAGAAATCAGAACCAAAAGAGGCAGCTGAAAGGATTGAAAGTGGTTATGGCTCAGGAATGGGGGTGTGGGAAGTGGGTATGAGGTAAAGATTAAAAGGTCATTTCTGTCAGGTCTGCTGGATTTAAATATGACTTTTAGTATAAGAATGAACACTTAAAAACAATATATAGAACATAAATTAAAATGTAGTTAAAACAGGGATAAGAAAAGAAATGAAATCCCTCTAGGTTGGGAGGGGCAGCCAAGCATCCTACTTTCCATTTAGATTTGTCTAGGAACCTGAAGGTGGCCTGGCTGTAAGCTACCCTTCTCTCCCAGCTCCCTCTTGATCTCTGGACTCTAACCTCACCAGCCTTTCATTCCTTGGACATCAGGGACCCCTTCCACCCACACATCCCATATCACAAGGTTTGTGCACAAATTGCTCTTTCTCCCCATACATCCTTTCCTCTCCCTTTCTCCTCCCTCCTTCCTCCTTTCCCTTCAACTCTCAGCCTGAAATACCTTCTTTGCAGAAGCCAACACTGATCATCCTCAGTTCAATCCCATTACCAGTTCTCATGTTACTGTGAGCTGCTCATCCAAAGCCAACTTCAAGTTTCCAGCCTTCCCTGTTTTGAGTGATCCTTTTATTCATGTCCTCTCCCTCTCTTAGACTACAAGCAGGAGGGTGTTTATATTTTTTCTCTTTTCTTGTAACCCTAATGACTAGCACAGTAGCTATCTAGAGGAAGCACTCAATAAAACTCTGCTGAATGAATGGAAGAATAAATGAATAAATGAACAAAAGGATGCACAAAATAATGAATGAATGAGGCTGGCACTCTGAATTGAGAAGCTGGGTACATCCACACTTGTGTAGATCTAGCCTTGAGGATCCCACTGAACAGTACTTGGGGTGAAAAGGGAAATTATTCCTTTGATTCTACTGTGAAGAAATGTCCCTTATCTCCTCAGCACCCTTCCACAATGGTGAGTTCATCAGAGCTCAAAGAACAGAAAATGAGCATCAATAAATACTTAATGATTCCTTGACTAGTAGTAGTTCGGAAATTGGTATACTCGCATGGTACTTTAAATTCTTAAGTATGCCTCCAGGAAAGAACTCATCTTGCCTATTTTAAAGGTAAGTTCCAAAATATGCAGGAGATGCATTTTATATTTTCTGTGGCTGTATCTATCTATAAGTCCCAAAAGTCTATGCATTAAGTCACCGAATTGGGTACGGACCATTCCTTTAGGAGGACCTTATGGGAATCAGATTAATTTTAGAAACTGTGTTCAAGTTCCAATGGGAAGCTGATCATTTACCGGTTCTCCAATAATATACCCAAGTCCAGCTGGCTTGTCTTTTCCCTTGGGCTAGAACGTGGCATTGACTTTCACTATATTTCTGCTCAACCTTAAAATTTGAGACTTTGATCTTTTAAACCACACCCGTCTTCAGCACAGACCTGGAACTTGTTTTGAAGCCTCTCACTACATGAGCAGAGCAGGCTGTTAGCCAGAGAGTTATTCAGACTTCTATAGATAGTTCCGGAAGACCTAGTTGCCCAGGAGTAGATGGTCCATCAAATTGTAGTGACGCCATATTGATGTGCTTTGTTCAAAAAGTCTTCCATATTGCCAGACCATACAGGGAAGGAGCTGTGGGGAAACCTCTATCCTTATGAACAGTATCACTGTATATTTCTGTCATGACAATGTTCAAAGCTATCCTTGAGATGAACTCTGGAACTAAATGCTGCAAGACATTTAAGGCTCAACATTTGATTATCCGATTTAATTATAATGCTGATAAACGATAGCACTTGACTCCTAAGAAGCATTTGGATTCCAACACTGTTCTGAACCACCTTTACCCACAAACATTTGTTATTCAAATTTCTTCATTTGTCATATTTTCAAAACTTATTCTTGAAAGTCCAAACCAAGCTATTTTTCTGCTTGGGGGATGTTTGCCTCTTCAACTTACAACAGATATAGGTGGTCCAAGAGTTCATTTTTCACATCTGCTCTGCTTTCAGGCATCTGCCATAGCATTTGGAAGCAAGGAAATTCAGTTTGGATTGTTTACACTCAGCCATCCACCAATCTGTAGCATGAGTTCAGCTGGGACCTATTCTTTAGTGATCATGAATGCAACAAAAGCTATTGAATGGACACGAGGCTTCAGTGACTGCACCTGTATGGTTATTCAGAATTCTTTCACCAGAACATATGGGGCCAGAATTTCAATGCAATTTTCCTTGATATTACAGCATCACCATCTTCCCCAGTTTTAAATTACCTCTCCCTACCACTGAACAATGTTCTCGTAAAGGAAAAACCAGAAAGCACCCCTGGCATTTTTTTTTTTTTCCTTTCCTGAAGTCCAAAAGCTATGGTGTATTTTGAGAAAGCATCAAATATTTTAAATGGTGAAAACATGCCTTTTGGGTTTCAATCCTGACTTTGATACCTTATACAAGCTATTTAACCATTCTGAGCTATGAGAGTAACAATACCTACCTCACAAGTTTGATGTCTTAAATTCAATAGGATATTTATCAACTTTTACTGAGGATAAGACTTGAACACACATCCCAATTTTGCAAGAAAAAAAATTAGGGGAAAGGGAAGCATTTTCATGCTACATGTATCAAAATGGATTTTAATGTAGTTTTGGAGAAGAGGCATTATTTGTCAGTATTGATGTTGTATCATATTTTGAAATCCAATAGGAGATCAGATATTTCTTTTCTCCTGATACCTATGTTTTTAATTCTTCTCCCAGGTGTAACATGTGGCACAGGCTGCCAGTGGTCGATCCAGTATCACTAGTAATAGAAACCCTGATTTATAGATATGTGCATGTTAACCCAGATTAAAGATATTTTCCAGTCCCTGTAGAGCTCTTTGACCAGACATAAAAGTGACAGTTTAAGGAAACCAAAAGAGAGCTGGTTCATGACATTTGCCCCCTTTGTGCCTCTCCCTTCTTCCTTCCCACTGGGTAAAATGTTGATATAGTGGATCAGTGGGAGAGAACAATGGTTGTCTGATGGTTCTTGCGTTTCCATACTTGTACTGCCTACCCCTGAGCTCTTTTTATGTGGAGAACGAAAAACATCCATCTTATATGACACACAATTATTTGGGGGTTTCTGTCACATACAACTGAACCTAATCCTAATCAACACATGGCCATTTCTAATTCCCTTCTAGGGGCAGTGCTTGCTCTATCTAGTAGCTTTCTGCATATTTCTTGTTCTCCATTTTCCTGGCTGATGCAAGATGAAATTGCCACTCTGTAGCCCAGTTACCAAGTTTCTTCATAAAGTCTATCACATTGAAAGTTTGAACCTTAGTAACACCTTAGTTCCTTCTGAATCTTAAGTTAGAGCAATAAAATTGATTCTAAAATGTCATGAGAATAACCCAAACTCCATCTAATTTTTACAAAACTATCACTTATTTTGTCATCAGTGTTCAGCAGCCATCTGTAATGTGGGTCACTAGATACCGGGTAGTTTTGAGATACTTTCCTTGGAAGGGGTAGTGAGGGAAATAAGTTGGTGTGTAAAGGGTCTAGTAGAATGTGTGATCTAGGGCAGGCCCTTAATGAAAGATAGGGGTGGATGGTGGTGACGATAACATAACAAGAACCCTGGAAACCCTTCCCACCACAGAGTGAGCTTCAACTCAGCTAAGGGTCCTGTCCTGGATTCCTAGTTGGGGTCTATGCTTCCTCCCCTTGAATCTGGGCAGACTCTGTGATTGCTTTGCTCAAGTCTTAAGAAACTGGAAGCCCCCAGCTCCTCTGTCTTGGCACACTCTGTGGGAGCCCTGAGCTGCCGTATAAGAAGCCCTGAGCTCACCTCCTCTGCTGGAGAGGCTGCAGCAGCCACTCTGGTCAAGAGCCTCAACTGAGTCCAGTCTTCCAACCATCCCCACTGTATTAGTCTCCTTTTGCTGCTATAACAAATTACCACAAATTAAGCTTGGTGGCTTAAAACAACACATATTTATTTTCTTATAGCTCCTACAACCCAAAATCAAGTGCACTGGGCTGAAATTAAGGTGCTGGCAGGGCCACACTGCCTCTGGAGACTGTAGGGCAGAATCTGTTTCCTGGCCTTTTCCAGCTTCTACAGCTGCATTCCTTGTACTCTTTGGCTTGTGGCCCCTTCCTTCAGCTTTAAAGCCAGAGGCATAGCATCTTGCTTCAGTCATCACATTGCCGCCTTCTTCTTGGTTGTCTCCCTCTTCTTCCCTCATATAAGGAGACTGTGATTACATTTAGAGCCCATCCTAATCCTGCCATCTCAAGATCCCTGACTTAATCACATCTGCAGAGTCCCTTTTGCTGTAAAGGGCATTAGGGTTTAGGATCTGGGTATCTTCAGGGACTATTACGCAGCCTACTATACCCACCAAGGCACCAGGCATGTGAGTGAAGCTGTCTTGGATCCTCCCGCCAGCTGAACACCTCACCAAAGTGACAACAGTCAACGCCACTTGGGACAGAAGAATCACCCAACTGAACCCTGCCCAAATTCCTGACCCACAAAATCATGAGACAGAGTAAAATGGTTGTCATTTTAAGTAACTATTTTATTTTACATAGTAATAGAAAAATCAGAATAAAGACTGATGAATTTGGGTTCATCCATTCCACTCTCTACCCACTGATTCATCTTGTGAAAGAGGCACACAACTCTGAAATGGCTGCCAGGAGCAAAAATGCTTTGAGGAGTGTTGCAGTTTTCCTCCATTACCTCTGCTTGAGAGAGAGAAGTGAGGGGAAACAGTGCTCCTGTTCTGTTGATGAAATTGGTTCTGAGTAGATCAAAAGCTCTTGGGCATCTTCCCCCATCTTCTCTCCATCTTTCTTTTCACCATCTTCTTTTCTTCACCTTTTCTTTTCAAAGCCTAATGTAGAGACATGGTTTGAAAGGAAAGTAGGGGTGATGGGTCTCAGGAGAACCATTTTGGTTGCCTTGCCTTTTCCCCCCTCACTTTAATCTCTGCCTTCACAAGCAGTAATGAGTGTACTATGTACCTGTTTGAGAGCTTCCACACAGCCGTTCTTCCCACACCAAGCTCCAGTGGGCTCCCCTTTATCTGACCTTGAAAAGCCTATTAGGGTGTTTTCAATATTACAGGAGATGAGTTGTCCTAATAGCCTTTGCCCTTACCCTGTAGCAGTGGGGACAAGACATGTTTTCTAATGTTCTTGGTTGGAAGACTGAAATCCTTGATGACAACTCTTAAACACATCATGTTAATAAACACTCCTAAGCAGCTGAGAATCTGTTTAAAAGGACAAAGAGCTTTCCAGATGAATTACCGAGTTTGTTTTGCTTGAGTGTGACTTGGGACATTTTGTTCTTTAAAGCACAGATCATACATTTACTTTGAGACATCCATATCCCCAGAGATTGTGGAGGAAGAGGGGACATCAGAATGGAAGAAGGATGTCATCAAAGCCTAAACCAGGCCAACCTAGAAGGCCCAGTGCCCACAGACCGTTATCCTGGAGACCACTGCAAAACCTTCTTCACCCCTTCAGATTAGCTGCTGAGAGCATCTGAGATAATCTATTATGGGAGTATTTGCATTTCATTAGGCAAGTTTTGAAAACTCTCTTAAAGAATTGAGAATTCATTTACTATGGAGCCTAGTGGTGGTGGAGGTATTTTGAGGATAGGCACACACACACAAAATACTGTTTAAATGAATGGATGGATGGATGAATGGCTGATGGATGGATGGATGGATGGACATCCCTACACTCAGCTGGCCAGTCTCGTACATTACCTCACCGGATATCTCTAGTCTTAAATCCACTTATGGACTATCAAAGATTGAAATCAGGTCTTTAAAACAAGTTTTAATAGTGTTTTTTAGTCATCTTTTTACTCTATTCAAGTAATGTGTGTTGAAGTCAGAGAGATATCAAATAGTCAAGGATAATTTCCCTTTTACCCACTGCAAGCACTATTCAAATAGTTTAATTCAAATAGTTTGAGCACAGTGTTAGATCCTGTGGCATATAGAGTGAAGAAAGCTAGGATGGCCAACTGTCCCAATTTGGCCAGCATGAGGGGTTCCCCATGACACAGTACCTTGACTTGTAAAATTGGGGAAGTCCCAGGCAAACTGGGACTAGTTGGTCACTTATCACCACTTTAGGGTTACAGGCAGAAAATGGAAAACTGATCATAAACATAGAATTACACCTGTAATTACAAATTACAACAAGAATTGCACAACAGACATCATGAAAGGAGAGGAAAAAGATGCCCCAGTCTGATGCTTGGGAAAGTTTCCCCCAAAAGTAGCATTTAAGTTAATGTTAAAAGAATCAGTAGAAGTTAGCTAATAAAGCAAGAGGACGAAACCTTGTAAGCAGCCCCAAGAGACTGTAGGGAAAGCCTTGGTGCTAGAGAAAGGATGGTGCATGCAAGGAGATAGGACACATCCTTTGTGACTAGGGAAGAAGGGAGAAAGTGCTTCAAGAAGAAAATAGAAATGCTCAGAGGTCAGATTGTAAAGAGCCTCATAAACAATACTAAGGATTCTAAAATGGACCCTAAAGACAATGGAAAGTCATCAAAAAGCTTTAAGAAATAAGTATAAATACAGTCTTCATACCATCAGTTTTCAGCAAAGGCCTCTGCTGCCGAATGGTTCATTGTCTGTGAAGGTGCCAATTATAATCAATACTGGATCTGAATCAAAACTGCTTTCAGGCACAATGAAATTACCTACTTCTCTCTTTGGCATCAACACACTTAAATATGCATGGAAAGGAGCCCATTTTGAATAACTCGTGATGGGTAAGTGTAAACTGCCCACAAAGACTTTTATAGCTATTAACTACTTGGAAAGGGCCTTGGAATGCTTCTGGTTCGGCCCTAGCAGCGTAGGAAGGCCCACATTCTCGTCCTGGTGCAGTTCATCCTGACCCAAGACTCAGTCTTCCCCCAGCTACTCTGCCTTCTAGAACTTTCTACTGTGGACAAGATTCTGATGTCCTCACGCTTTCCCAGAGTGTTAAAATAACTGATACCTGGCATTTCAGGGTTTCTCAAAGTATGGTCCGGGGACCAAGCTTTAGCAACACCCAAGACCAATTTAGAAAAACAAATTCATGTGCTCCACCTAGACCTACAAATGCAGAATCTCTGGGTTGGGGTCCACAATATGTTTTTTAACAAGCTTTTCAAGAGCTTCTGATGCAAGCACTGAAAAACTTGGGTCATTGAACTCTGAGAACTGCCTCTGGCAAGGCTGACAGAGGGAAAAAGTGCTAAATGAGAGCATGAATCTTGTTTGAAATATAACCTGAAACGGAGACCAGAATATTTCTTTTCTTGATCTCCCCCACAGTATAGTGTTTCCAAACCCCATGGTATTTTTTATGTATATTTCACACAGAAATATAATTAGGCAAGAGTTAATTTATTAATATATTTTATTCTTTCAAATGGCATCACAGAAAATCATCTTAAAAATAATATGTTAGTATATGTCAACAAAAACATTGATTTGAAATTGTTTTTAAGTAATCTCTCCATGGTACTTTTCATGGGAAATTAAAAAAAAAAAAATCTATCCATAGCATAACCCCATTTAACTTGCTCCTTCTCACTAAATAAATAAAATAATTAAAAATCACCAGTCATAACAAGATTCAAGGAAATCATAATTTTATTGAGAAAGACAGTCAACTGTCACCAACATTAGAGGAATTAGATATTGGGATTATCTGGAAAGGATCAGCCATCCTAAAATGCAACAATCAATTATAGAGTCTCATAAAACAAATAAAAATAGAAAAAGCTCAGCAAAGAAATAGAGGTTATAAAAAAGGACCAAATGGAAATTCTAGAACAAAAATTTGGCTACAAAATTTTAAAATCTCTCCATGAAGAAATCCAAGGAAATACAAATTTTTGGAAATATCATTCATTTTGTAAACCCAACTCTGGGCCTAGTTTATCGTTAGTATCAGGTGTTCAATAATGTTTTGTTGGATGAGCAAAAGACATAACATTGCAACGTACCTCCAGAAGTTTAGGGTATAGAAATGTGCAGCATTCCAAAAAGTGGCATAAGTGAGGATGGGGGAAATTTGAGGGGAGGAGGGAAATGACCTGATTTCGAAAGCAGATTTTTAAGAAACACCGAGAAACTGAAATTCATTCTACAGGTTTTGCAATGGTTCTGAATCTCACAGATGGTCAGGGTATATGAAATACTTGATAAAACAACAATGGCCCAAGCCCTGCCTCTGGACATTTTGATTCAATATGTCTGTCCTGGATCCTGAGTCTATGTGTTTGACAAGCTTCCCAGGAAATATTGAGGCAGCCAGTCTGCAACTTGATTTGGTCAACCAAACTTGAAAAACAATCATTCTTGGATGTAAGTGCCTGCCCTACCTTTGGCCCTTTAGACCAAGCTGCCCCTGTTGACCGCTGAATGCCAAATGCCTTAGTAACCCTCACTAGGGATATGAAAGAAGATATAGAAATATCACGAAATGATATGGCATGTGCATGCTTTTTCTTGTTTTTCTAAAAGTTACCATCATCCATTCTCCTATCACCCCTAAAGAGTAAAATAGAGCTCTATTAGAGGATGGTTTCTTTTTATGTGGACTTCTCTAAATAAATTCTCCAAAAATAGGTGCTGCTATGACTAAAGTCTGATAATATGGTTATATTATGTCACAGGTGTTCCCAGATAGTCGGAAAGTCATATTTCATGGCACGTAAAAGAAATTACTTGCTACAGTTATCCAGTGATATCCCTCTCCAAATTTAATCATAGGTCCCCTATTTAAAAAAAAAAAACAAAAACTTAGGGCTAAAAAGTTTATGCCTAATTGTTGAAAATGTTGACAAAATGTTAACATGAGTAGCTGTTTGTAAAAGTTGCTTCAGGAGACAATGGAGTTCTTGGCCTTGATCTTGTCCTAAAGGATCATGTAAGTTTTTGGAAGGCCTTTCCTTGTATCCACTTATACCTCCTCAAAATCCCCAACTCAGAGACTTCTTGATTATCACAACAGATTTCATTCATCAGTTTAAGTAACAGCAGCAGGTAAAGAAGTGGTGAACCATTTTATGGACCCACAGTAGAGTCATCAGACTCTTTAAAGTCTTTACAAGTAACTCTTTCCTTAAAAAACAAAAGGCTTCAAGTTGAGAAGCCCCTTTCCACAAATGCGCCTTGTCAGATAGAGGGGCTTCTAAATAGCATGCTAACGACTGGATCGGGCTTGTTTTGTCTGGCAAATGAATTATGTAAACCTTATCCACCAGAAACTGTTTCAAGTCAATTAATTGTTGTAATTACTTAAGATTTCTTTTTAATGAATATGGCTCTCCAGGGATTCGATGATATCCTGTCATCTGTAGGGCCTGATAAATGAAATGTGATTTGTGGCTTCACTGCAAACTGAACCCCTTGTACTTGAGCAATGTCTCCTTTCTGCCTGCTCGTTAAGGGGAAGAAATGCCCTTGATGCAGGCAGGGACATTCATTATAAGCAGTTACCAGTCATTCTGAAAGTGAGGGGCCGTGTGGCAGCACCCTCCCTTCTCCCTCTCCTTCTTTCCTTCTGTCTCTTTAGAAGGGAATTAGCCAAGCCCAGAACCACAGCAAAGCTGCACATTATACTCATTATCTGTCTCACTAGCCCACTTCTCGTTTCCATTAGGTTCAATAAATTAAGGTCTCAAACAGCTAGTTGGGGATGATAGCACAGGATTATGGGTCCAGCTTCCCCCTCCCTCTCCCTGCCCGCTATTATTTCTCTCATTTTTTAAAGATTCATCTCTTTGAGAGTTGATAAAGTGAAGTCACTCCTCTCTTTGATAGACCTGCCATTTCTGAGTGATCAGTACACTGGATTATAGCTGTAGATAGGATAATCTAAATTTGTATTACAAGGTCCTGGAAACTACATTTTCTGAACTATAGGCAGCATCTATACTAGCAAACAAAACTCTGAAATTAAGCATAGTTTTTAAACATAATTGTTTTCTTTGGTGGCTTTATTTTTGCCCAGCAAATCATTTAGTCCACCCCAATAAGATCATGTGTTCCTGGGCATTTCTCATAAAGAGGTTTCTAGCCAAAAAACAAAATGGAAATAAAAAAAGTTTACAGAGGGGATTAAAATAAGTGAACATTAGTGAAGCTACAAAAGTCCCATAAAACAAGGATGTTGTCTTCATCACCTCAATTCCAACATTTGATTCACAACTGAAAACAGTCATATTGGAATTACGGCAAGTAAAATGTAAATATTCTAGTTTACTAATGCTGCTGGAATGCAAAACACCAGAAATGGATTGGTTTTTATAAAAGGGGGTTTATTTGGTTACACAGTTACAGTCTTAAGGCCATAAAGTGTCCAAGGTAACACATCAACAATCAGGTACCTTCACTGGAGGATGGCCAATGGTGTCCGGAAAACCTCTATCAGCTGGGAAGGCACGTGGCTGGCATCTGCTCCAAAGTTCTGGTTTCAAAATGGCTTTCTCCCAGGACATTCCTCTCTAGGCTGCAGTTCCTCAAAAATGCCACTCTTAGTTGCACTTGGGGTGTTTTTCCTCTCTTAGCTTCTCTGGATCAAAAGTCTGCTTTCAATGGCCAACTTCAAACTGTGTCTCATCTGCAGCTCCTCCCTTCTCAGCTCCTGTGCTTTCTTCAAAGTGTCCCTCTTGGCTGTAGCTCCTCTTCAAAATGTCACTCTCAGCTGCACTGAGTTCCCTCTGCCTGTCAGCTCATTTATATGGCTCCAATGACTTAATTTAGACCCACCCTGAATGGGTGGGTTAATACCTCCATGGAAATTATGCAATCAGAGTCATCACCCACGGTTGGGTGGGGCGCATCTCCATGGAAACACTAAAAAAAAATTACAATCTAATCAACACTGACACGTCTGCTTACACAAGATTACATCAAAGATAATGGCATTTTGGGGGACTTAATACATTCAAACCGGCACAATAAGTTTGCTTTCAAATCTTTCATTTTTGCTGAAAGTATGATTTCACTAAACTTGTTATACTGCATATCTACAATAAACCGCATTAACCAGAATTCTGGAAGATAATCAGTTACTGTTCGTAAATATTCAAGCAATGTTTGTCAATTCCTAGAGAATCAGGGTTTCCCTTTCCTTTACTTCTGGCTGATACTATTCCCTTACAAATTTGCTAGCCCTAGACCCAATGTAAATTGAAAAGATTGTGTAATAGACAAAAATTGATTTAAGACTACACACCTTTTCACTGTGCAGTGTCTTTTGCTACCTTAAAATTATAACTCTAGGAAAACCCAGGAATATCAAACATGTTTGAAATTCAGAAATTTTGTTTAAAGCATTCATTTAATCAATAACTATTCATTAAGCAGGTGAGAAAGAGTGACACTTTGGATAGAGTACCATAGCATTGATGGCCCATTCATCAAATGCTCACCATAGACCAGACTCTGGCTTAGTGCTTTGCAAACAAGTTACAGTCCCTGACCCCCAAGAACTCACTGGGTCTCTAAACTACCCTTTGCTTAAATAAAGCGTGTCCAAGTCAGACCAGCTAACTTGCAATGTCCACCTTCTCTTTACTGCCTCTGTAATGTGAAGACCCTCTTTCCTCTACGTCTGTTCTAATCTGAATACAACAGTGCCTGCCCAGTGCCAAGCAAGTTGCTGGGGGCAATATGATTGTGGTTAAGAGCTTCTTCCCTAGTTCTGGACCCAATGTCAACATTAAATAGCTGTGTGACTTATGGAAAGTTATATAAATCTCTTTATCTCTGTTTCCTCATCTGCAAAATGACATGATAATGATGATGGTACCCACCTCTTAAGATCTGAATGAAAACTTCAATGATTTAATGTATTATAAGCACCCAGTGCCTGGGACAGAGTAAGTGGTCAATAAATTGTTTATTATTGTTATGTTGTCATCATCACCATCATCATCACAGCCATGTGAGTTAAGCATTGTCATCTGAATTTTACAGATGAAAGAAAAATTAGGGCACAGAGAAATAAAGTAATATTCCCAATATTATATACTGGAAATAGGGAGCACTAACATTCAGAACAGCTTTCTTTACTGGACCTGACAATCGCTTCTTGGATAAACTGCTGTGTGAAGTGCTGTAGTACTTCAAGGAACAATGGTCATGTCACAATGATGACTTCCTCCCCATCATCATCATCAGTAACCACAGGCATGTATTGTAATCTTAGGTGGTGTGCTTTATTAGACCATTGGATTTAACATAAGTTTAGTTAGATGAAGTTCTTTTCTCCAAGAGTTTATGGAATGGTAGAGAAGGACCCTGTAACGAATGTGTTATTGGCTCAGTTTTATGATTAAATTGACTCTGCTTGATTAAATAACTTGCCCAAAGTCACATAGAAATTGGTTGAACCAGAGTCTTCTGTTTCTCAAAATCTTACAACCTAAAGCCAGGAGGAGCAATGAGCTTCCCCTAAGCTAACTATACCCTTCCCCCAAAACATGAACTCCCTTTCAACTGAGGGCAACTTCAATTAAATATTTGGTAGATTAAGTTCCCTTTCATTTCATTGCTCTTCAAATATTTTTTTCCTGGGAATTCTCTCCCCTTTATTTTTCCAGATACATTTTTCAGAATTGTTGTGTCAACCTACAGAGCAATCTTGCTGGAGTTTTTATTAGAATTGCATGAAGTCTAGCAATGTATTTGAGAAAAAATTGACATATGTAATTTAAATATACAGACTTTTCAATTTGGATTATGGTTTATCTTTCCTTTAATTTGTCAACTTTTACTTTCTTCAATGTGTATTCTTAAATTCTCTCTCTGTACATCCCGAACATTCTAGGTTCAAAATTTTCTAAGTAGTTATTAGAGACATTTGGCTATTGTAAAAAAGATCTGTTTTCCTTAGTATTTTCCAAAAGGCTATTACTGATATATAGCAAAGTAATGTTTTTTTTTTTTTAATTATAACCAAAAGACAAATTTATAGTTTTCCCATCCAAATCCATTCTTCCATTTTCCTTGGTCACATAGCTACATGATCTCCCAACCTCCCTTTCATCTATGGGTAGGCAGGGCCTATGTTTGGCCAATAGAGCGTGAATAGAAATAATACATGGAACTTCCAAGTCGTCTCCCCAACATTTTTTGGCACTCTTAATCCCTGGAGCAAAGACTCAAGATCAATCATCTTTAACCATGAAGATGCAAACAGCATTCTATTGCTGGAGTCAACAAACTACAGCCTGTGAGTCAAATCTGATCTTGTGGTCTGCTTTTTATGGCCTGTGAACTAAGAATGGATTTTACATTTTTAAAGAATTATAATTGTTAAAGAAAGAAGAAGGAGATGTGACATGTTGTATGTGGCTCATAAAGCCTAAAGTAATTACTACCTGGCCCTTTACAAAACACGTTTGCCAACCCCTGTTCTACATGATTGTAGAGCATCAAGATAGAAAGAGGAGAGGCGGGGCAAGATGGCAGACTGGTGAGCTGTAAGTTTTAGTTACTCCTCCAGGAAAGTAGGTAAAAAGCCAGGAACTGCGTGGACTGGACACCACAGAGCAATCTGACTTTGGGCATACTTCATACAACACTCATGAAAATGTCGAACTGCTGAGATCAGCGAAATCTGTAAGTTTTTGCGGCCAGGGGACCCGCGCCCCTCCCTGCCAGGCTCAGTCCCGTGGGAGGAGGGGCTGTCAGCTCCGGGAAGGAGAAGGGAGAACTGCAGTGGTAGCCCTTCTCGGAAACTCATTCTACTGATTCATACTCCAACCATAGATAGACTGAGACCAGACACCAGAGAATCTGAGAGCTGCCAGCCCAGCAGAGAGGAGACAGGCATAGAAAAAAAAAAAATAACGCGAAAAACTCCAAAATAAAAGCAGAGGATTTTTGGAGTTCTGGTGAACACAGAAAGGGGAAGGGCAGAGCTCAGGCCTTGAGGCGCATATGCAAATCCCAAAGAAAAGCTGATCTCTCTGCCCTGTGGACCTTTCCTTAATGGCCCTGGTTGCTTTGTCTATTAGCATTTCAATAACCCATTAGATCTCTGAGGAGAGCCCTTTTTTTTTTTTTTTTTTTTTTTTTAATCCTTTTTTCTGTTTCTAAAACAGTTACTCTAAGAAGCCCAATACAGAAAGCTTCAAAGAATTGCAATTTGGGCACGTCAAGTCAAGAGCAGAACTAAGAGAGCTCTGAGACAAAAGGCAATAATCCAGTGGCTGAGAAAATTCACTAAACACCACAACTTCCCAAGAAAAGGGGGGTGTCCGCTCACAGCCACCATCCTGGTGGACAGGAAACACTCCTGCCCATCACCAGCCCCATAGCCCAGAGCTGCCCCAGACAACCCAGTGTGACGGAAGTGCTTCAAATAACAGGCACACACCACAAAACTGGGCGTGGACATTAGCCTTCCCTGCAACCTCAGCTGATTGTCCCAGAGCTGGGAAGGTGGAGCAGTGTGAATTAACAAAGCCCCATTCAGCCATCATTTCAGCAGACTGGGAGCCTCCCTACACAGCCCAGCAGCCCAGAACTGCCCTGGGGGGACGGCACTCACCTGTGACATAGCACAGTCATCCCTCAACAGAGGACCCGGGGTGCACAGCCTGGAAGAGGGGCCCACTTGCAAGTCTCAGGAGCCATACGCCAATACCAAAGACTTGTGGGTCAGTGGCAGAGACAAACTGTGGCAGGACTGAACTGAAGGATTAGACTATTGCAGCAGCTTTAAAACTCTAGGATCATCAGGGAGATTTGATTGTTAGGGCCACCCCCCCTCCCCGACTGCCCAGAAACACGCCCCACATACAGGGCAAGCAACACCAACTACACACGCAAGCTTGGTACACCAATTGGGCCCCACAAGACTCACTCCCCCACTCACCAAAAAGGCTAAGCAGGGGAGAACTGGCTTGTGGAGAACAGGTGGCTCGTGGACGCCACCTGCTGGTTAGTTAGAGAAAGTGTACTCCACGAAGCTGTAGATCTGATAAATTAGAGATAAGGACTTCAATAGGTCTACAAACCCTAAAAGAACCCTATCAAGTTCAGCAAATGCCACGACGCCAAAAACAACAGAAAATTATAAAGCATATGAAAAAACCAGATGATATGGATAACCCAAGCCCAAGCACCCAAATGAAAAGACCAGAAGAGACACAGCACCTAGAGCAGCTACTCAAAGAACTAAAGATGAACAATGAGACCATAGTACGGGATATGAAGGAAATCAAGAAGACTCTAGAAGAGCATAAAGAAGACATTGCAAGACTAAATAAAAAAATGGATGATCTTATGGAAATTAAAGAAACTGTTGACCAAATTAAAAAGATTCTGGACACTCATAGTACAAGACTAGAGGAAGTTGAACAACGAATCAGTGACCTGGAAGATGACAGAATGGAAAATGAAAGCATAAAAGAAAGAATGGGGAAAAAAATTGAAAAAATCGAAATGGACCTCAGGGATATGATAGATAATATGAAACGTCCAAATATAAGACTCATTGGTGTCCCAGAAGGGGAAGAAAAGGGTAAAGGTCTAGGAAGAGTATTCAAAGAAATTGTTGGGGAAAACTTCCCAAATCTTCTAAACAACATAAATACACAAATCATAAATGCTCAGCGAACTCCAAATAGAATAAATCCAAATAAACCCACTCTGAGACATATACTGATCACACTGTCAAACACGGAAGAGAAGGAGCAAGTTCTGAAAGCAGCAAGAGAAAAGCAATTCACCACATACAAAGGAAACAGCATAAGACTAAGTAGTGACTACTCAGCAGCCACCATGGAGGCGAGAAGGCAGTGGCACGATATATTTAAAATTCTGACTGAGAAAAATTTCCAGCCAAGAATACTTTATCCAGCAAAGCTCTCCTTCAAATTTGAGGGAGAGCTTAAATTTTTCACAGACAAACAAATGCTGAGAGAATTTGCTAACAAGAGACCTGCCCTACTGGAGATACTAAAGGGAGCCCGACAGACAGAGAAACAAAGAAAGGACAGAGAGACTTGGAGAAAGGTTCAGTACTAAAGAGATTCAGTATGGGTACAATAAAGGATATTAATAGAGAGAGGGGAAAAATATGGCAAACATAAACTAAAGGATAAGATGGCCGATTCAAGAAATGCCTCCACGGTTTTAACATTGAATGTAAATGGATTAAACTCCCCAATTAAAAGATATAGATTCGCAGAATGGATCAAAAAAAATGAACCATCAATATGTTGCATACAAGAGACTCATCTTAGACACAGGGACACAAAGAAACTGAAAGTGAAAGGATGGAAAAAAATATTTCATGCAAGCTACAGCCAAAAGAAAGCAGGTGTAGCAATATTAATCTCAGATAAAATAGACTTCAAATGCAGGGATGTTTTGAGAGACAAAGAAGGCCACTACATACTAATAAAAGGGGCAATTCAGCAAGAAGAAATAACAATCGTAAATGTCTACGCACCCAATCAAGGTGCCACAAAATACATGAGAGAAACACTGGCAAAACTAAAGGAAGCAATTGATGTTTCCACAATAATTGTGGGAGACTTCAACACATCACTCTCTCCTATAGATAAATCAACCAGACAGAAGACCAATAAGGAAATTGAAAACCTAAACAATCTGATAAATGAATTAGATTTAACAGACATATACAGGACATTACATCCCAAATCACCAGGATACACATACTTTTCTAGTGCTCATGGAACTTTCTCCAGAATAGATCATATGCTGGGACATAAAACAAGCCTCAATAAATTTAAAAAGATTGAAATTATTCAAAGCACATTCTCTGACCACAATGGAATACAATTAGAAGTCAATAACCATCAGAGACTTAGAAAATTCACAAATACCTGGAGGTTAAACAACACACTCCTAAACAATCAGTGGGTTAAAGAAGAAATAGCAAGAGAAATTGCTAAATATATAGAGACGAATGAAAATGAGAACACATACCAAAACCTATGGGATGCAGCAAAAGCAGTGCTAAGGGGGAAATTTATAGCACTAAACGCATATATTAAAAAGGAAGAAAGAGCCAAAATCAAAGAACTAATGGATCAACTGAAGAAGCTAGAAAATGAACAGCAAACCAATCCTAAACCAAGTAGAAGAAAAGAAATAACAAGGATTAAAGCAGAAATAAATGACATAGAGAACAAAAAAACAATAGAGAGGATAAATATCACCAAAAGTTGGTTCTTTGAGAAGATCAACAAGATTGACAAGCCCCTAGCTAGACTGACAAAATCAGAAAGAGAGAAGACCCATATAAACAAAATAATGAATGAAAAAGGTGACATAACTGCAGATCCTGAAGAAATTAAAAAAATTATAAGAGGATACTATGAACAACTGTATGGCAACAAACTGGATAATGTAGAGCAAATGGACAATTTCCTGGAAACATATGAACAAGCTAGACTGACCAGAGAAGAAATAGAAGACCTCAACCAACCCATCACAAGCAAAGAGATCCAATCAGTCATCAAAAATCTTCCCACAAATAAATGCCCAGGGCCAGATGGCTTCACAGGGGAATTCTACCAAACTTTCCAGAAAGAACTGACACCAATCTTACTCAAACTCTTTCAAAACACTGAAGAAAATGGAACACTACCTAACTCATTTTATGAAGCTAACATCAATCTAATACCAAAACCAGGCAAAGATGCTACAAAAAAGGAAAACTACCAGCCAATCTCCCTAATGAATATAGATGCAAAAATCCTCAACAAAATACTTGCAAATCGAATCCAAAGACACATTAAAAAATCATACACCATGACCAAGTGGGGTTCATTCCAGGCATGCAAGGATGGTTCAACATAAGAAAAACAATCAATGTATTACAACACATTAACAAGTCAAAAGGGAAAAATCAATTGATCATCTCAATAGATGCTGAAAAAGCATTTGACAAAATCCAACATCCCTTTTTGATAAAAACACTTCAAAAGGTAGGAATTGAAGGAAACTTCCTCAACATGATAAAGAGCATATATGAAAAACCCACAGCCAGCATAGTACTCAATGGTGAGAGACTGAAAGCCTTCCCTCTAAGATCAGGAACAAGACAAGGATGCCTGCTGTCACCACTGTTATTCAACATTGTGCTGGAAGTGCTAGCCAGGGCAATCCGGCAAGACAAAGAAATAAAAGGCATCCAAATTGGAAAAGAAGAAGTAAAACTGTCATTGTTTGCAGATGATATGATCTTATATCTAGAAAACCCTGAGAAATCGACGATACACCTACTAGAGCTAATAAACAAATTTAGCAAAGTAGCGGGATACAAGATTAATGCACATAAGTCACTAATGTTTCTATATGCTAGAAATGAACAAACTGAAGAGACACTCAAGAAAAAGATACCATTTTCAATAGCAACTAAAAAAATCAAGTACCTAGGAATAAACTTAACCAAAGATGTAAAAGACCTATACAAAGAAAACTACATAACTCTACTAAAAGAAATAGAAGGGGAACTTAAAAGATGGAAAAATATTCCATGTTCATGGATAGGAAGACTAAATGTCATTAAGATGTCAATTCTACCCAAACTCATCTACAGATTCAATGCAATCCCAATCAAAATTCCAACAACCTACTTTGCAGACTTGGAAAAGCTAGTTATCAAATTTATTTGGAAAGGGAAGATGCCTCGAATTGCTAAAGACACTCTAAAAAAGAAAAACGAAGTGGGAGGACTTACACTCCCTGACTTTGAAGCTTATTATAAAGCCACAGTTGCCAAAACAGCATGGTACTGGCACAAAGATAGACATATAGATCAATGGAATCGAATTGAGAATTCAGAGATAGACCCTCAGATCTATGGACGACTGATCTTTGATAAGGCCCCCAAAGTCACTGAACTGAGCCATAATGGTCTTTTCAACAAATGGGGCTGGGAGAGTTGGATATCCATATCCAAAAGAATGAAAGAGGACCCCTACCTCACCCCCTACACAAAAATTAACTCAAAATGGACCAAAGATCTCAATATAAAAGAAAGTACCATAAAACTCCTAGAAGATAATGTAGGAAAACATCTTCAAGACCTTGTATTAGGCGGCCACTTCCTAGACTTTACACCCAAAGCACAAGCAACAAAAGAGAAAATAGATAAATGGGAACTCCTCAAGCTTAGAAGTTTCTGCACCTCAAAGGAATTTCTCAAAAAGGTAAAGAGGCAGCCAACTCAATGGGAAAAATTTTTGGAAACCATGTATCTGACAAAAGACTGATATCTTGCATATACAAAGAAATCCTACAACTCAATGACAATAGTACAGACAGCCCAATTATAAAATGGGCAAAGATATGAAAAGACAGTTCTCTGAAGAGGAAATACAAATGGCCAAGAAACACATGAAAAAATGTTCAGCTTCACTAGCTATTAGAGAGATGCAAATTAAGACCACAATGAGATACCATCTAACACCGGTTAGAATGGCTGCCATTAAACAAACAGGAAACTACAAATGCTGGAGGGGATGTGGAGAAATTGGAACTCTTATTCATTGTTGGTGGGACTGTATAATGGTTCAGCCACTCTGGAAGTCAGTCTGGCAGTTCCTTAGAAAACTAGATATAGAGCTACCATTCGATCCAGCGATTGCACTTCTCGGTATATACCCGGAAGATCGGAAAGCAGTGACACGAACAGATATCTGCACGCCAATGTTCATAGCAGCATTATTCACAATTGCCGAGAGATGGAAACAATCCAAATGTCCTTCAACAGATGAGTGGATAAATAAAATGTGGTATATACACACGATGGAATACTACACGGCAGTAAGAAGGAACGATCTGGTGAAACATATGACAACATGGATGAACCTTGAAGACATAATGCTGAGCGAAATAAGCCAGGCACAAAAAGAGAAATATTATATGCTACCACTAATGTGAACTTTGAAAAATGTAAAACAAATGGTTTATAATGTAGAATGTAGGGGAACTAGCAGTAGAGAGCAATTAAGGAGGCGGGAACAATAATCCAAGAAGAACAGATAAGCTATTTAACGTTCTGGGGATGCCCAGAAATGACTATGGTCTGTTAATTTCTGATGGATATAGTAGGAACAAGTTCACAGAAATGTTGCTATATTATGTAACTTTCTTGGGGTAAAGTAGGAACATGTTGGAAGTTAAGCAGTTATCTTAGGTTAGTTGTCTTTTTCTTACCCCCTTGTTATGGTCTCTTTGAAATGTTCTTTTATTGTATGTTTGTTTTCTTTTTAACTTTTTTTTTCATACAGTTGATTTAAAAAAGAAGGGAAAGTTAAAAAAAAAAAGAAAGAAAAAAGAAAAACAAGGAAAAAAAAAAAAGATTTAGTGCCCCCTTGAGGAGCCTGTGGAGAATGCAGGGTATTCGCCTACCCCACCTCCATGGTTGCTAACATCACCACAGACATAGTGGACTGGTGGTTTGATGGGTTGAGCCCTCTACCATAAGTTTTACCCTTGGGAAGACGGTTGCTGCAAAGGAGAGGCTAGGCCTCCCTATATTTGTGCCTAAGAGTCTCCTCCTGAATGCCTCTTTGTTGCTCAGATGTGGCCCTCTCTCTCTGGCTAAGCCAACTTGAAAGGTGAAATCACTGCCCTCCCCCCTACGTGGGATCAGACACCCAGGGGAGTGAATCTCCCTGGCAACGTGGAATATGACTCCCGGGGAGGAATGTAGACCTGGCATCGTGGGACGGAGAACATCTTCTTGACCAAAAGGGGGATGTGAAAGGAAATGAAATAAGCTTCAGTGGCAGAGAGATTCCAAAACGAGCCGAGAGATCACTCTGGTGGGCACTCTTACGCACACTTTAGACAACCCTTTTTAGGTTCTAAAGAATTGGGGTAGCTGGTGGTGGATACCTGGAACTATCAAACTACAACCCAGAACCCATGAATCTCGAAGACAGTTGTATAAAAATGTAGCTTATGAGGGGTGACAATGGGATTGGGAAAGCCATAAGGACCAAACTACACTTTGTCTAGTTTATGGATGGATGTGTAGAAAAGTAGGGGAAGGAAACAAACAGACAAAGGTACCCAGTGTTCTTTTTTACTTCAATTGCTCTTTTTCACTCTAATAATTATTCTTGTTATTTTTGTGTGTGTGCTAATGAAGGTGTCAGGGATTGATTTAGGTGATGAATGTACAACTATGTAATGGTACTGTAAACAATCGAAAGTACGATTTGTTTTGTATGACTGCGTGGTATGTGAATATATCTCAATAAAATGATGATTAAAAAAAAAAAAAAAAAAGATAGAAAGAACGTGGGCCTCTGAGCCACCACATGGAGTAGAGCCATCCTACTTATTCTTGACCGCTGTTCTCTGGACTGTTGTGACAGGTGGAAATAAATTTTTATCTTATTTAAGCCGCTGTATTTGTGTTCTCTTTGTTACAATAGCCATTAGCCATTATTCTAATCAATTAACCAGTCACTTTATCAGTTCTAATAGTTTTTCTTGATCTTTGGCAATTTCTGGAAACACAACCATGTCACCTGCAAATGATAGTAATTTTTTCCTCCATAGCAAACACATTAGTATTCTGTATTTTTGGTCTTACTTTTAAGAGTTAAAACATTCAGGACAAATTAAATTGATAGCTGCAGTAGCACATATCCATGTTTAGTTCCTAATTTTCTAATGGCAATATCACTAGCTCTTTACCACCTAGGAAACAATTGCCTTTTGATTGTAGATATTTTTCATTATCTTAAGCATATTTAGAAGAAGCATTATACTGTGGGTTTTCCCCTTTTTGATTTATTTTTATTGAGTTTTGATATCAAATTTCTTCTATTTTTATAAAAGCAATTGGAAAGCTTTCCGTCTATGCTTAGAAATAGCATACATGGCATAGGAATGAGTTATGATTTGGAAGTTTGAGAAAAGTTAAGTCAATAATAATCCAGCCCTAGAGCATTTTTGAAGTAATTCTTCAAAAACATTTTTAATTTCTTCCATAATTATCTTCAGCTACATACTTCTTAAGTTAACTTTGATGATTCATCTTTTCCTTAACAAGGCTTTTGAATTATTAGCATAGCCTTATACACAACATTTTCTTCAAATTATTTGATTTTGTCCATATCTGATGTTCTAATCCATTTCTTATTTTGCTTCTTTGCCTTCTCTCACTTTTGTTATTGTTGTTTATAAGAATTTCCAGACATTTGTTGGTTTTTCATTTATTTCCAAGTAACACACTCATGGATTCATTTATTAATTGTATTTTCTGTTTGCTTTCTAATGAGTTGATGTTTTTGACTCATTTTTATCTGTATAATTTTCTCATTTCTACTTTCCTTAGCTATACTTGTTAGTTACTTTCTAGCTTCTTAATTTAGTTGCTTAATTTACTGTTTTTATTTTTTTAAATAACAAAATGTGTGAAGCTACAAATTTGCTTCTGAGCCTATTAGTCACATTCTGTAAGTTCTGAGGCATAGCAGTCTTCTTTATATTATTTTAGTACAATGTGTGTTTTTGTTTGGATTTCCCTTAAAGCAGACTCTGAGCAAGTGCTTGGGTACAAACATTTATTTGGGATGTGATTCCAGGAAGCACGAGTAATGGAGTCGGGAAATTGATACAGAGCAGGAAAAAAGGCACCAAAGAGTGTGCTAATACTCAGTACAATGCTGTGGGTAACTGGGGCTCAATCTCAGAAAATGTTTATAACACGCCTCGGAAGTGTCCTGTCAAGGAAGGAGGAAGCTGGGATATGAATCCATAGACTCCCATTCCTCCCTGGTTGGAGGTTGCCCTTGGGAATACTAAATCCCCAGGACTTCTAGGCTGCTATGCCTTTGAGCTATATACATGGGAGAAATCCTTCAAACATAGAAATATAAAGCCATAGTAGTTTGAGGTAGGAAGCTGTCACCATGCAATGTACCTCAGCTCAAGTGAACCTAGAAAAGTGTTCTGGGGCTACAGCTGGACATCCACAGCATCTGCTGCAATGTGTAATTATAGATTTGCATTCAGTTTTATTTAGGAATTTTTCCCCAAGTGATTTTTCAGGTTTTAATTTTTTTAATGTGTATTCAAATGCTTTTGGATATGAATACAAATACCCATTAGGCATTCTCTGTTGCAATATATAAGTTCTTCTGTAAATGGAAGATAGTATCATAGATTAGCCTTTAGGATTATTTTTTCTTTCAGAAAATAAACACATTTTTAGCCTCATTGTTTCATAGATTTCTTCCAGTTCCCATATTTCCATTGTGAAAGTATCCATACAAGCTTGATGTCATTCAAATGATTTGACATTTTTTATATTCCTTTCAAATTATTTTGACATAATTTCATACCTACAGAAAAATTACAAGTATAATACAGAGAATGACTCCATAGACTTCACCCAGAGGTGTGCCTCCATTTCTGGACCCTAATCTGTTCCATTGACCTGTTTATCATTTTGCACAGGGGAAGAAAGAATAATTTCATTATTTTTTTAAAAAAATTGTTTTGGCCTTTAAGCCCTTTAATTTTCATATACATTTTAATAATCAATTTTACCTAATTTTTAACTTAAAAATTTTAACTAATATAAAGCCATAAATTTCCCTCTAAGCCTGCTCTAGCTGTATCCCACACATAATGATATGTTGTGCTTTCATTATTATTCAGTTCAAAATATTTTCTAATTTTGATATCTTTTATGACTCTTGGATTATTAAGAAGTATGTTGACTAATTTCTCAAATACTTGGTGTTTCCATAGTATCTTTTTTTTTTGTTTAAGTCCATTGTGATCAGAGAAAATACTCTGTATGATTTCATCTGTTTTAAATTTATTGAGTTGGTGTATTGCCCAGCATATTATGGTCTTTATGTTATATTGGTGAACATATCATGAACACTTGAGAATATTACATATTCTGCACCTGTTAGGTGTAGTCTTCCATTAATTAGGTCAAAGGGGTTGATAGTGTTCTGATAATCTATGTCTTTAATGGTATTTTTGTCTAGTTATCCTATCAATTTCTAAGACTATGTTAAAATCTCAAGTTATAATTATGGAACTGACTATTTCTCCCTTTAATTTTTATTTTAATTCATAAATTTATTAATTTTATTAATATATTTTGAAACCCTGTTATTAGGCTTAAACACATTTATGATTGTCATCAACTTCTGACAAGCAGATCTTTTATCATTAAAAAATGTCTTTATCACTGGAAATACTGAAATATTTTATCACTATTTCTTTGAGTCTCTTTTAGCTGATGCTAATTCCATCACTACACTTATGATTCCTATTTACGTGGTATATATTTTCCCACCCATTTCCTTTCTACCTATATCTTTATATTTAGAACATGTCTTGTTGACAGCACATAATTGGATCTCACTCTTAATCCATTCTGATCAGCTCTGCCCTCTAATGGAGTGTTTAGTCCATTAATATTTAATGTTCTTGTTGATATGAATGGAATTATTTATTTTGTTTGTTCCTTTTGAATTTTGGTCCCCAATTCCTATTTTCCCATCTTATTTTGGATTCTTTAGGTACCTTTAAAAGTTCCATTTTATCTATTAGCTTTGCATTTTTTTTTTAGTGGATGATATAGGGACTGCAATATACATCCTTAATTTTTCACAGTCATTTTATAATTATGTTGTACCTCTTTCCATCTTTTATGTTACAATTGCCACAGATATTACATCTACATACAGTATGTAACCCCACAAGAAAATTTTATAATTTTGCTTTAAATAGATCTATGTTGTTTAAAGAAATTTAAAAGGAAAGAATAGCTTTCATATTTTTCCAGATATCTACCATTTCCAATGCTTTTCCTTCCTTCCTGAAAATATGTTTCCATCTGGTATTATTTCCTTTTGGTCAGAAGACCTAATGCAATCTGCTATTAACAAATTCTAATGTTTGTCATTTGGTCCTTTGAAAATGTCTTACTTTTGCCTTCATTTTTGGAGGATATTTTTACTGACTATAGAATTTGGAGATCACGGGGTTTTTTTTTCCTTTCACCAATTTAGAATATTTTCCAATCCTTTATGACATCCATAGTTTCTGATGAGAAGTTAATGATCATTCAAAATGTTGTTTTCTTGTCTGGAGAGTGTGATTTTTCTCTGGCTGTTTTAGATATTTTCTTTTTATATTGTGCCAAGCTTTTGTTTTCTTTGACTTTTTAGACTACTGGGGATTCACTGAGTTTCTTGAATTTTTAAATTTATGTATTTATGTTAATCACCAAATTTGGGGATCCCTCAACCTTTATTACTTCAGATACTTTTTTTCCACATAATTCTCTCTCTCCTCTCCTTCTGGGACTCATTTACACATATATTAGACATTTTGATACTCCCACAGTTTCCTGAAAACTTACTTACTTCTGTTTAATCTGTTATCCCTCTGTTTTTTCAGATTGGATCATTTCTGCAGAACAGTCTTTAAGGTGACTAATTAGTTCCTCTGTCATCTCCAATATACTATTAAGCACACATGGTGATTTTTTTATTTTAGATATTGTACTTTTCAGTTGTAGAATTTCCATTTGGTTCTCTTTTTTATAGTTTGTAATTCTCTCTTGAGATTTCTTATCTTTTCATTCATTTCAAGCATATTTCTCTCTGTACCTTGAACATAATTATAATAGCTGTTTTGGAATCATTGTCTGCTAATAGCATTACATGGCTCATTTTGAGACCAATTTCCACTGATTCTTTTCTTGCTTGACTACGGGACACATTTTCCTTTTTCTTCAATTATCAAGTAATCTTAGCTGTAAAATTTAGTAATCTAGTTGCATCCTGAATATTAGGAGTGCTTTATTGTAGAAACTGTGGATTCTGTTCATTTCTCTAAAGTATATTTATTTTCAAGTGGGTAGTTAACTTGGCTGAACTCAAATGCCCAACTCTGGGCAGGGAGAGTACAGAGATTTAGATAGAGTTTTTATACAGCTATTGGAGTTCCTTCCTCTTTTTTAGCTCTCTCTTTTGTGGTCCCCACCCCCAACCTCATTTCCCAGGTGTTGTGGTTGTCCCAAACCCTGTCCTAAGTTTTTAAGCCAATAAGATGCTTTCTGTCCATATTTTACCACCACACATAACACTGACTGGGACTTGCCCCCAGGCTAAATGCCTTAAAAACATGAAATACATTCAGTTCTGTTCCTTTGGTCTAGCATTTGATGTTCCCCTAATATCGGCCTGTTTTTATTTGCCCCCCAGTGCCTTTGAGTAGTTGTTTATATATATATATATTAACACTTCATCCCAAGTTATAGTCATCATTTCTAGGAGGATTGATGTGATAGGAGTTACTCTCCTATTACCCATTTCATAACTTTTGAACCATTTTTGTGTGATTTTTGTAAATTGGGCATATCATGCCACTCAATACTCACAATAAAAGTGGGAATTTTACAAACTTTAAAAAAAGCCCAACAATTGATTGTACACTTTGGATCTTTGGATAATTGTATGGTATGTGAACAATCTCAATTAAAAAATGCAAAAAAAAAAAAAAAAAAAAGACCAAGTAATGTGGAAATATGTAACCCAAGGAAAACAACATCCTTTTGCCTGAATGTTAGTCAACAGAAACAACCAACACAGTGCTTGTAGAGCATATGTTGTCTTTAATAATGTAGCAATATTTCAAATGCAATGGAATTTCTGTGATCATAAAAATCTTTCAAATTTGTGTAATGCACATGAATAAAATTATTTCACTTTTTGTGTGAAACTGCCATTTTGCCTGAGGACATCTTGTAAACCACCAGGAACTATCAGTAATCTGCAGTGTTCACTTTGAGAAACCCATCTCTTTCTATCTGTATAATAGATACACCTTTTATTCTTTCCTCTTCCTCCCCATATTTCACTCTTTGTTTTCCTTTTCATAATTCTTCTGTCCCTGTTCACTCTGTTCACCTGTTCAAAAAGACAGGTACTAAAAACAAACAAACAAACAAAAAAGACAGGTACTCCATCTTTTTTTCTCAAAATAATTCTATGTGTTAACTTTGAGGCCCTTTATACTGACCTTCATCCCTCTACCATTTCTACTCAAGCACATAGAAAATGTCATCAATCTGCTGTTGTTTTTTTTTTAATTTACCATAGCATTTTCATTCTTCTTCATTCCCAAAGCAAGAATAATGAATGATGGACACCTAGTATGTGCTCGGCAAATTTTCAGACAAATGAAGGGATTTCACCCATCTCCCTGTCTCTGCTAAATTCATTTTCTTGGGCCACCACTTCGGCCATGAAACTCTTTGCTGAGACACAGAATTGTCTTATCTAAATTTTTGCATTGTCTTGGATCTGAATCTCAAAGCTTAAATTAAGTTTCCTTAACTTTGCTTCTAGTGAATATGGAACTCCAAATGTAGCTGACAAACTGAAAATAAAGGAAGAAGAAGGCTTCTTTAGCATTTTCCCATTTTAACCACTGTCAAGAATACAGTTAAGTGTTATTCATTATCCTCACAATATTGTGCTACTATCACCACCATCTATTACCAAAACTTTTTCATTACCCCAAACAGAAACTCTATACTCATTAAGCAAAAACTCTCCATTCCCCAATCCTCACCCCAGCCCCTGGTAACCTGTAATCTACTTTCTGTCTCTATGAATTTCCATATTCTAGATATTTCATATAATTGAAATAATACAATATTTGCCCTTTTGTGTCTGGCTATTTCACTTAACATGGTGTCTTCAAGGTTCATATATATTGTTGCATGTGTCTGAACTTCATTCCTTACTTTGGCTGAAATAATATTGTATATATATATATACACCACATTTTGTTTATCCATTCACCTGTTGATGGACAATGGGTGTGCTTCTACCTTTTGGCTATTGTGAATAATGCTGCTAGGAGCATGCATGTACAAATATTTGTTCAAGTCCCTGCTTTCAGTTTTTTGGGACACATACCTAGAAATGGAATTGTGGAATCATATGGTAACATGGTAATCCTATGTTTAACTTTTTGGAGGAACTGCCAAACTGTTTTCCACAGTGGCTGTACCATTTTAGATTCCCACCAATAATGTACAAGAGTTCCTATTTCTCCACATCCTTCCAACACTTGTTATTTTCCATTTTTTAAATAATAACAACCCTAGTGAGTGTGAAGTTTTGAATCCCTCCTTTGGGGAAGTCCATTCCTTTATATACAGTCATGGTGTAGGAAGTGATCACTCTCCAGAAACCTATCCTTTGGTGTCAGTTGCTGAATCCTTTGCAGCCAGTAGAAGTCCCTTTCTTCTCATATGACTATGAGGCAATCATCCTGACAGAAGTCTCCTAGCAATGCAGACCAGTAAATCTCTCATTTATCTGCACTCTGAGTCCTCTGCTTTGATGCATAGATTCTATCTTTTGTAAATTAATTTTTCTCTAGATACTCTCTCATCTCCAAATTAAAACATAATGCCTTTAGATTACTTTTCTCTGCTATCATCTTAGGTGGTTTAGAATATTGCATTACCAACAGATAGACAGATAGATGGACAGTGTTCTGGTTTGCTAACGCTGCCGCCATGCGAAACACCAGAAATGGATTGGCTTTCACAAAGGGGGTTTATTTGGCCACAAAGTTACAGTCTTAAGGCCACAAAACTGTGCAAGCTATGGCATCAACAATGTACCTTCACCAAAGGAAGGCCAATGGCATCCAGAAAACATCTGTTAACTGAGAAGGCACATGGCTGGGATCTGCTGATCCCAGGTTGTGTTCCAGCTTCTCTCTCAGCTCCTGTGCATTCTTCAAAGTGTCCCTCTTGGCTGCACCACCTCTTCAAAATGTCACTCTTAGTTGCTCTGTGATCCTTCTATCTGTGAACTCCTTTATGTGACTCCAGTGATCCAATAACCACCCACTCTGAATGGGCAGGGTAACACCTCCATGGAAATTATCCAATCAAATGTTTCACTCACAGTTGATTGAGTCACATCTCCATGGAAACACTCAAAGGATTCCAATCTAATCAACACTAATATGTCTGCCCCACAAGAATGCACCAAAGAACACAGCATTTTAGGGGACGTAAGACATTCAAATCAGCATAGATAGATAGATAGATAGCTATGGATACACACATTTATATACTTAATAGAGATTTTTTTTTACTTGCTCACTGTCATACTCACCAATCCGTGCTCATATACAATATTTCTACAGAACTTCCTGATAGGAAATTGAATTGATACAAAGGACTACAAGAAGTAAAGCTGGTTTGTAGAAAAGGATCTAACTGAAGAACATCCTTAAACCTTCTCTACAATGTGTATGAAATTCAAATTTCTCTTTTCACTATGCTCTCTTTCTTATGTCACATAGTATATCCAAACCACTTTCCCTGTAATCATGTCAAATGCCAATCTCTTCTGTCCTCTAGATACTTATATTCACATTTCTTTACACCACAGTTTTCTTTCTCAAGTTTTCCAAAATCCATTGCCTCCCCTTTCAAAAACTTTCCCTACACCCTCTTTCTTCCTCAAAGACTGTATATAATATGATGAAACCAACCTCCATACTCAGCCTATCACTTCATTCAGCCCCTAGTAGAAATATTAAGACTTTTAAATTTATGTATTTCACCCTCATTGTGTCACCAGAATCCTCTTAAATTTTTCTTAAATTTAAATCTTTCTTTAATTTTTGGTTCTGTCCTCCATATATAATGAAAGAGTAACAAAATAACCAGTCAACACAGGCAATTTTAAGAAGATGTCACACAAGCAGTATATACAATGACAGATAAAACAAATAAGATTTTCCCCTTTAAGTCAATTATTTGTAGAATACATCCTAATTCTCTATTTCCATATGAACTCTTTATTTATTTGCACTGAGGTTGCATGGCCATGTCTGTTAAATGTTGCATGGTTCCATATTTTATTGCTATGATCATTGTAAAGTAGGTTGCTAACATCTTCCCCGCAAAAAACCTGTCAGGATTATTTTAGGTATCACTGCACCACTAGCTCAAGCTGTTCATATAGAATGAAAGTAATCAGAATCTAGGGAGGAAATAGGAAAGAAAATAAAATCCATTTTCCAAAAGTGCAGGAGCACGTGAAAACTTGTCTAGGCTAATCATCAGGAGTGTAAAATTTTTATTTCTCCGTTAATAAGCACCACCTGTGTTTATAAAAAGTCTCTGATGACTTGTTGTTGTGTCTTTAGCAAGGAATATAAACTGTTCTTAGAATGGATTCCATAGAGAATACACATATTTCTAGTATACTTTAAATTCCCTCCATATGACTGATGCAACCTTCATTATCCTTGTTCTACTCCCTATTTCACACTTTCTTCTTTAATTTTTTTATTGAAACGATATAATATAAAAAATCATTGACTACATATAAATCAATTGCCTGTGACATGTTACAGGGAAACAGAAAACATCAAGATTGCCAATAACAAGCACTCAGTCTCATAAAACTTGTAATCAACTTCCAAGGCAAGGTGTAAACTGTAATATATTGCCACAAACAAAAACCAATAATAAACTATTTCAATTGCACCTTCACATTCTCAGTCGTTAATAACAAATAAGCATGAAAAAATGTTGACAGTCATTCATTTTAACGGCTGTCTGTCTGTTTTTCAGATTGTGTCATCTGGCATTATGGAATGCAACCTTATCCTTGGAAGGGTATGAAGAGAGACTGCCTCAGCTTTGGATACTGACTAAATTTGATGAGCACTCCACCACCACTGGAAAATTCTAAGAGTAACTTATTTTTTAATCTCAGATCAAACAAAGATTATCCCCTGACAGTCTTTTCCTAAGTGAATATTGAAAAACAAGTCCTCAATCTGATTAATTTTTATTATCTAGATTCTTCCAGAAATCTATTTCTGCATTAAAAAAAAAAACTCCCCCAAACAGTGGCTTAATACAATGGCAATCCTTTATTTTTCTTATAAATCTGGGAGTTACCCAGACTCAGCTAGGGAGTTCATTCCCAAAGCAAGAGTAACAAATGCTGGATGCCTAGTATGTACTCAGTAAATATTCAGGGAAATGAAGTTGCATTCGGTCTGCAGGTGGGCTAAGGTCTGGGGTTGTCTTGACGGCTTTTCATGCATGTTTGGTGCCTGGACTGGGAAGATTCAGACAGCTGGATACTGGAATAGTTGGGGTTACTTGGGCTGTGCTCCCGCCTCTCCTCCCCTCCCCTCCCCTCTCCTCTTCTTTCCTCTCTCCTCTTCCTTTCCTTCTCCTCTCCTTTCTCTCCTCTCTCCCCTTCTCCCCTCCTCTCTCCCCTCCCTAACCTCTCTCCATGTGGTCTCTGTCCCCCATTAGCCTTAGATGCCCAGACTTCCTACATGGTGACTGAAGGCTCAGAGCAAGTGTCCAAGAAAGAGCAGTAGAAATGGTGTCACTTTCTATGACACAAACCACACTTCTGTCTTCCTGGCTTAGTCAAGCCTGTCACCAAGGCCCAGGTTCAAGTGGAGGAGGCATCGACCCCTTCTCTTGATGAGGAGTGAACAGGTTCTGAAAGCTTCCCACATGGGATGGGGAATGTCCATATTTTGGGGAAATACAAACTGTCACACAGACTTGCATGGACTTCACAGTCCAAGGCACACACACTCATGCAAAAATAAAAAGCATTCTAGGTTGAAGATGCAATGAGATGCCAAGAGACTAATAGTATAATGCCTCTGAAACTGTAGTCCAAAAGCCTTCACAGGTGTTCTGTCGTGAGGTGGTTTGAAAATGACCCTTAGCCAAATACAACAGGGTTAATTAGTAGAGGATTTCTTCGAGCCTTTAATAGGCTAACATGCAGAAAGCATCCCATAAGCCTTGCTAGTCACAATGTGATTTGCGGACCAGCAGTGTCACATCCCTTGGGAACTCGCCAGTTAATGCAACATGTCAGAATCTGCCTAGATCTATTGAATCAGCTTCGGCATTTTAAAAGGATCCCCAGGTGATTCTGGTGCAGACAAGGTTTGAGAAGCATTGCCTTAGAGGACTGGGTAGCATCCAGCATTTTCCAAACAAATTTGTCCAAAGGGCCCTACATCCTCCCTGAGTGCTTCTTAGGATTGCTGGGAATTAATTCATTTGGGGATTACATTAGGGAACTGCAGCTTCTCTCACCGTGTCTGAAGAGCAGGCCTCCAAGTCAGAACTCCCACAGGAGAGCCTGATGGTTCTACAGCACCATCTCCAACAAATATCAGGCCAGAGAGTGGGAAAAAGAAGGATCCAGGCCCCTGACTTCCTTTCTGTCCTTCAAAAGGTGGGCTTTTGGCTTAGTTCCTCTTTCTAGCTGGTTGGCATTTCCTTACATCATAAGCAACCCACACCTTTGCTTCATTCACCGTTGAAGCCAAAAGCCCAATAGCACCATCCTTTTAGGAGGAGTCAATGTGAACATGTTGAAGGAAAGGATAAATGAGCATATGTTGGCAGAGAGGGAGCAGAGAAACAGGCTCATGAATTATGGGAACAGAAGTCAGGAGGTGTGGCCCTTACTACTGTCCCCTTTTCATACGTGTCTGTGCTGTCCACCCAGAGAGGTGGAAGCTTCCTGAGAACAAGGCACCAGTCTTAGATGGGAGCTCTCTGTGGCAGTTAGTCCAGCCAGGGATCAGGCATTATTTGTCCATTAACACAGTCAAGGCTGTTGGCCTTTTGTAAATCTCCGTAGATCTCCTCCTCCTCTCTGCCAAAGCAGTTAAGGTTGCGTTGTGTATTGTGAAGAAAAGATGGCGGCAGTAGATGGAGGAGAAGAAGGAGCAGGAGGAGGAGAAGAAGAAACAGGAGAAAAAGAAAGAGAAAAGTAAGAAGAGAAAGAAGACAAAGAATGTGAAGATGATGAAGATGACAAAGATGACAAAGAAGAAGGAAAAGAAGACAGCAGCAGCAAAAAAGAAGAATGAGGAAGAAAAGAAGGAGGAGAGAAAGGAGATGATTGTCTAGCTAGAGAGCATTCCACCGGGAAGTGGGCAAAACATCAGTGAATTTGAAGTGACTAAGAGGTTTTTCTTAAAAGCTAGGATAAGTTAACTGCACCCTGAGTAGCCCAAATTGGCCCAACCTGCATTATCCTGCAGTGACAATTCAAGAATCACTGGGATAGATCAAAACTATCGAGAAACATAAATTGCTCTCATTTAGAATTACCTTGCAAATGGAAATAATATACCAAATTCTATCAAAATATCTCTGCTTGTTGAGGAGATATGATTATTTTGCTTCTGATTTACCCATGTTATAAAATCTAAAATGTCAACCAGGCTCTCCCTTGCTTACGAAAATCATGTCCATGTGGAAATGGTGTGTGTGGTTATGATGACACTATTGACTGGATTTCAGTTATGCATTTTTTTCAATAAGGAATTCATTCTAGTGGAGTTTGTGTTTTATTTTTTTTTTAATGCAGTATCATTAGGCAAGTACCCAGACTGCATAACCCTTCTTACAACCGGCTCAGTCACCAGGAACTATGTAGATTGGAAAAAAGAAACACATTACTGCATACCCATGAAAGAAGTCTTTATAAAAGAACAGAGGGGGGCAAAATGCATCTAGATCAATCATCCTCAAACACAGGATTAGATATTTTCAAAACAGATTTCACTCATGCTAACAGCTATCAGCTCTCAAGTTCAGATGCTTTTAAATACACTGAACTTCATTAAGAGGCATACTACTGATAACATTTTTGTGTGAGGGAAATAACGGAAAATAAAAATTTTAGAATGGCCTTGTCTCCTTCCACAGGGCAAAAGGAAGAAACTTGCAGATCCGGGTTACTGGTGCCCTCGGAGAAAGACGAAGTCTTTAAGGTTGGTAGAAAAATAAACCAATTTTTACACTCGAGAATACAATAAGCCATTTCTGTCTTCAACCTGGTGGTTTGTTTAAACTTTAGGGACCATTAGTGATCTCCTGCAAGGCAGAGGAAGTGGATTTTGGTTTTGTGCTTATGATCTCTAATAGCTGCACCACAAGAAATGGTGATTCTCCTTCTACATCAAGTTATGCTAAGTGAGGACATGACATGAGGGAATTCACATGAGCATGGTATTTTATAAATGAGCTGTTTAAGCAAAAACTGCTGCTAAATGAAGCTGGCTATTTTCTTTAATTCATGATGATTGAACATAGAAACAAAGTCCTTGACCAATGCTGGGCATCCAAAGTGACTGTCCACCTCTGCTCAGAAATACGTATTTGTTACAAACCGCAAAGTTCTCCTTTTAACAAACTCCTGACTTTGAAGACAATTAATCCTACTAGTAACACCCCAAAATCATTAGTGGGATCTACAATGTAGATTTCATTCTTCTTGGGAAAATAAGTCACAATTTGGAAATAAAATAGTAGAATTTAAAACCTAGTAGTTAAAACCTGGAAGCACCATCTGTCTATTCCTAGGTGGGTCCCTAACTCTCTAAAGCATCCAAGGTGTAATTTAAACTCTTCAACTCTCTCCCAGTGCCCCACAGATATACAAACCGAGAACAGCTTTCATTGTGAGCCCTGATATCCCTCAGGCCAAAGTTTGAATACTCAACTTACTTTACAGATGCTTATTTTTTATCAAGGGGGGGAATGTTTTCTTACTTGTCCTCACATGATAAATAATTATTGTTAGGGTTTTTGACCAGGAAGAGAAGAGGTCAAAGCTCAACTGGAGAAAATTTTGTTGTAGCTGAAACCTAAGAGTGGCAACAGCCCTGAACAAAGGTAGGAGTACAATGTTATAGCTTTTTGGGAGGGGAGTTGGGGGAATAATTGTTGGTGGGTAAGATAGAGAAGTAAGGAGTTGAGTCAGGGGATTGGTTTGCTCAGAGTAGGATAAGAAGTTGACATCAGGGTAAGATTAGGAGTTGACATCAGGGAGGTTATTATGGAAAATTTTTGTTTATGTTCTTGCTCAGACTGCTACATTAGCTAAGAGTGAGTTTTGCGTAAGCAGTCATGTTTGTTGTGGGAGAGCTTCCTGGAATATTTGCTAGGGGTGTGTTGTATATGTGTTGTGGGTGGGGAGTTTTGCCTACCAATTACGTCACTTAAAAAAGGCTCAGAGAATTTCTGATGTTACCTAAATACATACAACACATAAATAAATGTGCTTTAAAAAAAAAAAAAAAACAGTCTTTCAATTTCTAGATGAAACCTTCCCTGAAAAGCAAGGAGAAAGTAAAAAATGGGAGTCGGGCCATTTGACCACTTCAGCCCCTTACAGATCCCCCATGTCTTGAGTTCTCGTTCATCCTCCTAAACCCTCTCTCGCTGCAAAATCTCTGAGCATATGAAAGTTTGTCATGCAGGTGCGTCTACTCTACCTGACCCAGTATGAAGGCGCCGTGCCCTGGCCCTGAGGAGTAGCTCTCTTTCCTTGCAGCAAGATAATGTTTTAAAAAGCTGACTTTTAAACCTCATGCTGAATTTTTTAATGGATTAAATTCATCATGTCACCAGCTGTTGTGCAGCTAATAGAGTCATAAAACGCTGTATTAAAGGATTACCCATGCAAAATCTCCTCTTGCGCTAATGTGAATTTTAATACTTTTAACATTTAGTTGAGATGGGAATGTCCAAGAACAGCTTGTTCAATAGGTTGTTCTATAAAATTAAGTTCCTCGTCTCATCGGAAATGCCAGGACTCCATTAAGTTAAAATTTTACAGAGAGGCTAAGATGATTCACTGTGCAACATTTGTGAGGAGGGAGACAACATCTGCTTCTACATTAATGCTGTTTAAAAGAAAGAGAGAGAGGAAGGAGAAGAGAAAAAGCAAAACCAATCACAAATCCCATAACTTCATGGACACTGAGCCAAACAGAGGAAAATGCTAACTTCAAATTTGTGGAAGGTTGATTTATACAACCTAAAAAATGATGCTAAGAATTGAGAACACCTAAATTTATGTCCTTTTAAATGTCATTTATCAGAAGGGCAAAAAGTCTTAAAATACACAAAGCGACAATCATGGAAAACTCACCTATCTGGCATACTTTTCATAACAAAAATGTGATAGTGTGTATCTATGTCGAGAGAGAGGGCAGAGGAGAGAACAGAGGAAAAATGTAGCTGATAGTGAATGAGAAAATCATAGGAGGGGATGCTAGAAATTATGCAGCCCAAGTTCTTCATTTTATGGGTAGCGATGCTGAAACCTTGAGAGGGACACTGATCAGATGCAATGAAGAATAAAGCCCAGCTGTCCTGGGGTAAAGAAAGCATGTATTTGCCTTACACATCCATACACACCTACTTATCGTCTTCGTATATATGAAGCTGCTGACATGTTATACAACAATCAAGAATCACTAAGCAAAGAGCAGGGTCCTTCTGGAGAAGATCTATAAATAAGATATCAAACTTACATATCGCATATTGCTTCCAAACTATTTCTAAATCAGACCAACTTCAGAGTCTTTAACTTGAAACCTTGTATTCTGTTATCTCTTTTCATCAGTGACCCTCCAAATCCCAGTCGTAACTGTGGCCTGTGCATCTCAAATGTTCCAGCATTTCATGCTTTGCTGAAGAAATTGTATCTTAAATGAGGATGCTAAAAATAATGCACACTTTTTCTCAATGTTGTTCAATAATTGGTCTAAATGCAAACAGCGGCACAGGCTCCCAATTCTCATCTTGACTAAAGTGGACATTAGAATGGTCGCTGTGCCTTAAAATACAACCCAAGGACAATGGGTTAGCCTGGGAATTCTCCAAAGCCAATATTCTGGACCCCAGCTGAATTTTGTCCTCAGCTCCATATTTTGTACTCTGTATGTATTACTGTGCTGAGAGCCTGTCATTTCTTATCAGAATGAGAAAGGCTAAAGAGATAATATTTCAATAACATACTGGCCTGATCATAAAATAACTCAATGGAAATGTGTAACTGCCTCGGGCAGCTCAGCAGGATAGTCAGCAGTCAGAAGATTTCTATTCTGGGTTTTTTTTTTTTTTATAGTTACATTTTCTGTTATATCAGACATCCCCTCAAGTCTTAGTTATGCTTTTATTCAAAAGGGAGAACCATAGTATAAAGACCTACAAAACTTATTATGCTACATTACTACAAAGAAATAAAAGTAGCTGCCACAGTAGCGTATTGATAAGGAAAGATCTGCCACATTAATTGACCTTTTTTCCATCTCGCCCACCAGGGCTGAGGCCTGAGGATCTCGGTTGCTAGGCAACAGGGGGTCACAGCTTTCAGGTCTTAAATGCACAACCTACTCCAACAGAAATGATGTGATCTTCAGAGAGAAAGCAGATGTTTGGCAGTGGTGAGAATTTCAACACACACAGAGGTTTTTGATTTTTTTTTTTTAACCCTGCTAACAGCTAAATGGAGAAACTTTAACCTGTCAAAAGATGGTTGGAACAGATTTTTAAGTTCCGATGATTAGAATCTATTGCTAAAACAGTATGAGGGAAATATAGTCAAGCTTCTCTTTGATAACCAACCTGACATATGGCTTAGGGTTTTAGACGCCGGTAGAACAATGATCAGACTTTTCTCCGAACATGCTTATCCACACAGACAAGTCAAAAAGACAGAGGGGTGTTGGGAGATGAGTTTGGGGGCTGATTTGGAGGTGAGGTTTTTTCCTAAACTTTCTTTCACAAACACTCCTGCCTTATTCTGTGCTTAATGACACTGCCCGAGGCAGCTCAACTCTTGCTAAAAGTCAGCCTCCAGAAAGCTCATTGCCTACCCCTTTTCCCACTGCCAAGTCAACACTTCCTTTAAACTTTAATAAAGGGCATTAGAGAGAACCTATTTCTCAACCGGAAAGAAACCTACATCCCTGGGTAATTGCATTTAACTATATATTCCGTATTTAACTTCAGTTATATCACCCTGACAACATTTCAGTAATGGCAACTCTTTCAACAAGAAGTTTGCCAGATGTAAATAAGTGTCAAGAGTAAGAGAGGGATTTTGAAATTCCCATTTGTCATTTATGTGAATGCTGTGCCCTAAAGAACAATACGCTATTTTTAATTTTATTTTATTTCTGTAAATATTCTCTCTATAAATACAGTAATATATTGCAGATGAGGCAACGTTATCAACTCCTAAAGCTGGGTTTTGCTCAGTGTGATATTGTGGGGGAGAGAATAAAAATGTGTGCATGTCCATATGTGTACTGGGAGAAGAGTAACTAGTTATATACTATAGGTGACTAATTTAGAATCCAGATTTAAAAAGACAGACCTAAGAGCTCCCTGGTTTCTTTCACTCTGGGCCTTGTCTAAGCGCCGATAGATCCGCCCAATTTCACCTCTGGCTGCTAGATAAACATCCTGGCTCATATAAATAGGAATGAGATTAGCCAGAGGCCAGGACAGGTGTCTGGAGACTGAGGCTGTCAGAAAACTCTAATGATGTCTTTGGCCCTTCGGGGTGAAAAATTTCCTTCATACTTTTTTGTCTAATATTTGCCATTTTCCTTTCCCTGAAGATAACTGTCCTCTTTAGCTACGTCTGCTGCCATTTCCAAGTTGTCAGCATCAAAAGAACATAAAATGAGGCAGTTGGAAAAGACGTAGACATCATTACGCAGAGTAAAAGTGCACGGAGATGCCCTAAAAAGCAGGACCGAGTCAGATTCTTCCCTGTTGTTAACTGTTCTCCTCAGAGTTACTTTGCGCCCGGTTCCTGCTGACTCACGGATCCTGCTTTGTGTTAAATCTTGGTCCTGACCTCCCGGAAGTCACAGGTCAAAGGGCGTTAGTGGAAAAATGAGCTTCCTTCCCAGCAGCCTCCTGCAGACATAAGGACAACCTCGGTTGGTCTTTCCTAAGCCTGTGGGGACAAGAGAGCAGAGCTTGTCCACCAACTGTTTCACCCATCTGCAACAAGGTAAGTAGAGAAATGGAGAGTAAGAGTTTAGAAATGTTAGAGCAACCGAACAGAGTAATTGCATGACTGTTGCATGTAATTTGTTTTTTATTGAACTTGTACTTTTTCTGTCAAAATTTTTCTAGTATCATTTTAAATTATATTTTACAAAAGTATTAGTCCACAATGGGTTGGAAGTTTAAAAAACAAAAACAAAAACAAAAACTGGTACTTAAGAAGCACTGTCTTAAGCTGGTGTCATTATCCCCAACTTACAACGGGAAACTTACCTGTGACAAATCAAAAACCTCTACAAAAACCTCTTCAGGATAGAGAAGGCAGAAGCCCATTGAGCATCCCAGTGAAACCCTTTGACCTAAAATCTGTTTATCTTAAATGCCACCATGATTGCAATTTATTACTTTGAGCTAAGCGTTCCTTCTCTAAGAGGCAAATCCATGTAGACACATTGATATCTGTGTGGGTTCAATGTCAGGCTGATTTCCTTGGGCTGTGGGGCTCTGCTGCAAGAGGAAAGGTATTTTTTAAAAAAGGGGTTTGGGGGGTGGGATTTGAGTGTAAGGCTTAGGATAGAGCTCAGTATACTAAGGACAGAATCCAAGAATCTTGGTTCCAAAGGGGACTTGATGGAATCGTGACCTCTGTGTGGCTTTGACCTCCATCTCTTTGCTGCATTCCATGATGTTGCCTTGCCCCATTCCCCACCCCCACTACCACTTGGTGGGCCTGACCTTCTCTGAAAACTTTCTTACAACTGCCCAGAAATTCTTTCAGAGGACACAAGGGCTGGAGTTTCCCAGCCTGTTTGCTCTCAGCTCCATCCCCCACCTTCCCCTGTACTGCCCTGCATCACTGGGAATGATGTTTTCCCGGCTTCCTCATCCTCCACCACTTAGATTTTTTCAGTGAGAGGCACTGACAGAAGATTGGAGTGCAGAAGAAGGAAGAGACCAGGCATTCTCTCCTTCTCACTCTACTTTGAGCAGCTTCTCCGCAATACTTGCATCTCTCCAAGATTCTGACTCCCACAGGGCTGTACCCACTGTGGCTCTAGCCCCAACCCAAAGCAGTCAGCTTCTGAGGTCTGATAGCACTGTCTTTCCTCAATGTCCCCTACAGACCCTTCCTGGTGTTGCTAATCTCCGTGTTGCCTCACTGTCCCATGTTTGTTCCTTCCGTCCTTCTATCGTCTATGGAGCCAATCCCCTGTATTAAATTCCCTGTGTTAGAAATACCCAAAGTGATGGCATTTTCTTGATTTGAGATATGTACTTGATATTCTTATGGATAAGAGATCTATTATCTTGATCTGATATATACACTTGATATTCTTACAGATAAGAGACCTAGTCTGTATGGGCAAGTATATAACTAATAGTTAGATATAACTTGGCCAAAAAAATCTCTGATAGAGAATATAGTATGAAGGTGTCCACTATGACTGTAAGCTCCTCTCGGTCTGAAAGCAATTTGGGCATCAGGCGTCTGTCGTGTTCATCACTGTCTCCCCAACACCTAAGAGAGTACAAATGAACAAAGTTTTGAATATTTTTAAATGAAGGAAAAAGATTAACATGTCCATTTTGCTCTGTGCAACAGGAGAACCAGAGGCCTTCATTTAATGTTTTTTTTAAACCACAGGAATTCCAGGTCACACTGTTTCTTGACAAACCCATGGGCTTATCCTTTAAGCAATACAATGAGCCCAAAGGAACATAATTTTTCAATTAAAAAAAAAAAGTCAATCAGATTTACCTTCAAAAAGCAAGAAATTGTTTCCACAGAATTCCTTTCTGAAAACCCAAATTTAGCCAGTCACATTCTACCTAGGCCAAGGGTACTTACTTGGAAGAGGTAAATTATCAAATCATAAAACTGTCTGGTGGGTTTCTAGCTGTTTGAGGTATTAAACATCTATGTCATCTTCAAAGTAAACTACTTCTGACATTTACTTCTTAGAAGAAAGGCAGGAGCTTGCACAGGCAGGGCTGACCGTAGGCAAAATTGGGAAGTTCTAGAAATTGTTCTTAGTTAACCTGTCTCCCTTGCTGCCTCCACAGATGGCCTCTCACCTCTCTCTAGCATTGTCAGCCTCCATGTCTCTCCCCACCTCCCGGAGCGGCCGGCATGCATTTACACTAAGCCACTAATGACCAATACTACGTTAGATGTCTGTTGCTCTCTGAAGTATGTACAGTTGTGCAGCTATCAGTTAGCTCAGTGAGTCTCAAAATTTGGCAAGCATTAGAATCACCTGGAGGACAACTAAGACACAGTTTGCTGGGCACCACCCCAGAGATTTCCTTTCCACAGGTCTGGGTTGGGACCCTTGCATTTCTATTTTTAACAAGTCCCCAAGGGACGCTGCCACTGCAGTGTGGGGACTTCCCTTTGAGAACCACTGGATTAAAGACACCAGAAGTGGGTTCAGATCTTTCTGAACATGAGGTCTGTCTGTTTCCACATTTTGCAAACAGGTCTGAGCATCGGAATCACCCAATGAATTAAAAAGTGAATAGATACATAAACAAGCATATAACTAAATATTTTTCTTAAAAAAAATATGTCTCTCCCTTGCTTTTTCCCCATGATTCTAATTTATTAGGGCTATAGGGCTAGGTGGCACCTAGAAATCTGTCCTTTTTTGTGTGTATTGTGATTTAGTTTTTAGTTCTATAATTTATTATAAATTTTTAACACAGAAAATCTGTCATTTTTTTAAAGCTCCTCTTTTGTTCCTAATTCCCAGGCTGTTAGAAAGCCCTCTGCTAGGAGGCCAGTGTTCTGAGGAAAGAACATTCTCTGTCACATCAAGCAGTCCTGAGCTCAATCCCAACACTACTTCCTACCACCAGTAGAACGTTGGGTAAACTACTTAAGACCTATAAGCCTCAGTGTGTTAATCCATAAAATGGATTCTTCAGCAGCCCTAAAATTGCTTCTTGTGGTCACTCTTTTGCCCTGCCTACTTGGAAAGCAACTCCTGCTCTGGAGTCCGTAAGGGAAAAAGAAGGAAAAATACCACAGCCGTCAATGGCAAAATGTTAAATTTGGGGTTGCCAGTCAAAATTTCAGGAGTAAAGGAGAAACCAGCCTTCTTCACCTGTTTTAGTTGCAAAATAAACACTTTGCCAATGATATAAAGAATTGCCTCCCTGTGATGTAGTGGCTGCTTGGGTGGTGGGTGTATATACACTACCTTTTAGATTCCTTAGCTAGAGTAACAGTTTTATTTGCTGACTACTTTTAACGACAGGCTTTGTGCTTGCCACTTTTTCCACAAGTCCTGGATGGCATTTTTTTTCAATTGGGGGAAAACCTATCTTCCAAAAATTTAGAAAAGGAATTGAATAGGAGAAAAAACCTATTCTCCCAAAATTTAGAAAAAGGAATTGGAGAGACAACGTTCTCACATCCTGCTGGTGAAGACAAGGTCAGATTGATTAATAGAGTTTGCAGCTCCCTCTTGTTATAAGAAAATGACATGCAACATAGGGGTTCACTTAATTTGCCCATGAAGAGTTTTCAGAATGATGGATGCCAGGGATATGAAGGTGAATAAGACCAAGCCCTCAAAACCCTCCAGGTCAACAAGACTAATGGTCATTTAAGCAAATCCCTCAACTGAAACCCTGTAGATGCTTGACTAGAAGCATGTCTAGTGTAGCACCGTGCTCAGGGAGTTCACATTATATCCTATGGGCAATGAGGAGCTGCTGAAGACTTTTAATCAGGGAAGAAATACGATGCTAAGTGTGTTCAGAAAAGTCACCAGCAGGTCCTTAAAGGATGGGTTGACTCATCATCCAATTTGTGTCCAGATGTAGGAGAATCGGTTAAGACAGCACTTGATAAAAACCACACTCCTAGGTACCACCCCAGATTCAGAAGGTCTGGGGAAGGACCCAAGAATGTTCCTTTCTAAGAAGCAACCAACGTTGCTGGTCCTTGAGCCACAAGCCGAGAGTGCCAAGGAGTTAGGAGGCTGTTGAGATAGTGCTGGCAAAATAAGTTGACGTGGTTTGGGATCCGGTGATCAGAGCCTGAAAGACAAGGTCACTTGTTACTCCCAAGGCCAGAATTCAGTGGCCCAAACACTAGATTCTTCAGCAACACAAAGGCTAGAGACAGCAGAGTCTTTTAGAGAAGCATGGGCTCTAGACCCACAGACCTGAGTTCCAATTTCAGCTTTGCTACTTCCTGGCTGGGTGATTTTCAACGAATCTCCCAATCTCTCAGACAATGCCTTCATCTGTAAAATGAGCAAAATCATGCCAAACTCCCAGAGTTTTTATGAGGTCACCAGGAGGATGAGCTCAAGGGAATTTGTTCTCTACCCAGCATGGAATCAGCCCATCAATGGGTAGCAGTAAGTGGTACAGCCTCTGCCCTCAAAATCACTCACAGTCTAATGGTGAAGACTGACATTTACAAAAGTAAATTTCATACAAGGTTGATTATAATGAATGCCACGTTCATGGTTAAAATAACATTCAGTGGAAGAACAGACTATTAGTCACAGGGATATTGTAAGGACTAAATGAAATAATGCTTCAGAAATTCCCAATAAGTACTCATCATTGAACAGACACTCACTTCTCCATTGCAATGGAGAAGACTTCTGGGAAAATCTCATGAAGCAGACATGGTTTGAACAAAACTGAAATTCCCCTAAGCTGGGTATTGTTTTGAAGACAGTATTCTGTTACTAAGAACCACCGGAATAGCATTCCCAAATCCTTCCAGAACCTGCTATGTTTAGCACCCCCAGATTGCAAAGCATTGCTATCCCCCTGCTTTTAAATCCACCTACCTCCTGAGTGGCTCCTATCTCTATGTGATGAAAGGTAAGCGAAAAACCTGCTGAAGTGTAACATTTGGCATCAGAAACATAAAAACGCTTTTTAAAATTCTATCAAAAAGGTCACAAAACCTGCTTTGGTCAAGCTCGCTGTATAGAAAGGGCTTTTTGAACTTTTTACCTTTTGGGGATGCTTTTGATCTGCAGTGCACATGATCTCATTAAAAGTGTATTATTTAGCTGAAACTTCGAACACTTAAAAGTTTTCCCAGTCACCTGGGGATCAGGGCAATGTAAGGCAGTTCATGTGAGCTTTATGTCATGGCAACATGTCATAAAGTATCTGCCTGGATATCGCTGCAAAGGTGTGTTGGGGTGTGTCAGACAATTTAGAGAGTTTGCAAAGAGAAAGCAGCACCCACCCACCTTTGAACCGAATCCTAACTACTCAGAAATGCCTACCCAGGGCTGGCTGGCATACAGGAGAGTAAATCTCAGCAGAAGGACCAGAAATATCTGATTTTCCAATCAGGATGCCATTCCTGGTCCAGTTATAATGAATTGCCCTGTTTCTCGATCCTCATGCAATCTTTGGAGGAAAAGGTTTCTGACTCAAATTTCCTTATGGTGTGCAGATCATCTGGGCCTTACAAGGTCAAGAAAGCCATGGTTAATGTGGATATAATGTGTATGCATAATCGCATCCACTCTCGCCCATTAATTATAATTATATTGTATTCGGTTTACTGTACTTTATTCTTTATAGACTCCCATGTGCCGGGTAGAAAAGAAATAAAAAATAAAACCTGCAGGGCATAGACTGCTTTACTTCAACCAAGGAATACTTTAAATCAAGGAAACCCAGAACACCGAAACTGTGGTTTGGTTTCTAGGGGTGATATTTTTCCCAGTTACTGGGTGGGAGGGGTATAAATAGCTCCTCTTATGGTGCAGGCCAAAGACAAGAGCTGAGAATGACTTGAGTCCTTGACATAACAGAAAGTTCAGAGGTCAAAGGCCTGAGTAATTTTTAGGTCAATGCAGCAAAAGACATGGCTCCTTTGATCTTTCCTCTCCATCACCCTGTTGACTCGTAATCTCATGTAGCATCAGACATCATGGGGCAGGAAGGCAGGAAGGAGCAGAAAGGGCAAGAGCAGAGCAGGAAGTGGTGGTTTCTGCCACTTCAGCCACTTTGAGCAGAAGGCCCCGTTCTACTTTGCTAATGCTGCCAGAATGCAAAACACCAGAAATGGACTGGCTTTTATAAAGGGGGTTTATTTGGTTACACAGTTACAGTCTTAAGGCCATAAAGTGTCCAAGCTAAGGCATCAACAACAGACTACGTTCACTGGAGGATGGCCAATGGCATCCGGAAAACCTCTGTTAGCTGGGAAGGCACGTGGCTGGCGTCTGCTTTCTCCCAGGTTGCGTTTCAAAATGGTGTTCCCCAAAATGTCTGCATCAGCTTCCAACAGCCATCTTCAAAATGTCTGTCTCAGCTCCAGCTAGCTGTGAGCTCCTTCTGTCTGACCTTACATAAGGCTCTATCAAACTGATCAAGGCCCATGCTGAATAGGCCAGGCCATGCCTCCATGGAAATTATCCAATCAGATTTATTACCTACAGTTGGGTGTGTCACATCTCCATGGACACTAGGTTCCAATCCAATCCACACTAACACGTCTGCCCCCACAAGGATGCATTAAAGAATATGGCTTTTTCTGGGGGACATAAATATACAAACCGTCACACCCCTGCTGCAGACTTTCCCTTGTCCTACTGGTGAGGACAAGTTCCCATGACCACTCCTAGCTGCAAAGGAAGCTTGGAAATTGGGGGACAGAATTATCGTAATTGCTTGGACCCATCAGGATCCATCACCAGGAGCTGGACACATCGCCAACCCAATCAAAATCAAGGTTCAGTTAGCAAGAAGGAAGGGCAAAAGTGGTATTAGGTAGGTGACCAGCAGAGTCTGCCCACACCCTCCATTCTGGGGCAATTAAAACTTCTTTATCATATCATTTATGATAAAGTGAGTCAATGGGGGAAAGCAGAACTTTTCAGATATCCTTAGGGCCAGGATTAAGGTTTACTGGGTGTGCACGTGATTCAGGTGCAATTCTGCTCATGCAGGGTAGAGCTTTGTCTGAGTTATGCCCTCATTCTCCCTGTGAGCCATCCTGCTTCCAGAAGGAATCCAAGGCCAGTGCTCTTCCTTGAGCCCACGAGCAAGGCCCCGGGTGTAGGAGCTCTTCAGAAGAACCACAGGAGGAGCAGAAAGCAGAGCTGTGGTTGCCAGGGGCCATGGGAATCAGGGGACATGCTGCTTAATGGGTGCAGGCTTTCCTCTTGGGGTGATGAAAAAGTTCTGTATCTGGATAATGGTGACCAGTGATGGTTGCACAACATTCTGAATGTACTGAATGCCACCAAATTCTATCCTTTAGAGTAGATGAAATGGTCAATTTTCTGTTATGTGTATTTTACCATGATAAAAAATAAAAGAAAGAACAAAGGGCTCTTCACAGCCTTTTCAGCCTCAAATTTTCTTTCCTTTCCCCCAAGTTCTTAACCCTCGCATTGTCTCCACCTCACTTCCTGCGGTCTCCCAGCAGGAGATGTCCACTGGCTTTCAAAAGGGAAGATCTAGGACCATATTGGAGGAGAAGCAATCAGGCTCAGTTTTGAAGAACCATTGGCCACACTCCCCATCTTGAGTTTTTATAAACTGATGAACATAGTGTAACAAGCAATGTGGAGGGAAGATGGCAACATCCTGGGCAAACCCAAGTGCCTTGCCTCTAAGACAATCCCTAAAAAAATAAATTCAGGATGCCTTCAGGATTGAGTCTCGTCGGGTTCAAGCCTTCCAGCCCAATGCCTCATCCACTAGCGCCATCCTTCAGAGCAACAGGAGGCTATGAACAAACTTCACAGTAAATTAAGTACAATTAGCAGAGCAAACATCAACGCTAGCAGCCCAGTAAAGAAGTAATTGCTCAGCCTTCAATTCTCAGCACCCATTAAGACTTGAGCCATTTCTCAAATCAGTGATCTTTTTAAGTGCTCATCATCATGAACATCCTCCTAAATTAGGGAGTCCTCATTAGGGGGCACTATAATCATATGAAACTTCAGCCTTTGCAAAGAAGTGGAGGTAATAAAGCTTCCCCAGAAATGACAGCTTAGACTTATGATCCAAACCATAAAAAGAGCTAAGTACTTTCTAATGCCTTGATAAACTGTGCTTTCTTAAATGTTCCCCTAAGAAACATTTCCTAGGATTGTTGACATTTAGAGCGGGGAGGGACCCTTAAAAGCATATAGTTCTGTCATTTACAAATGAGAAGACTAGGGCTCAGGCTCATCAAATGATTAGCCCCTCTTACGACTTGCTGCTTTCCTTTCTAAGAAGTATGCCTTGGGGTCCTGCAGCCTTCTGCCCCTCCCATCCAAGCCCCTGTCCTGCATCTGTGTCCCACTGAAATGACTTTGATCCCTGCCACCCTTTCAGCCTGATAATGGAAGAGGCCCTTGAACACTCTTTTTTTTTTGAGAATACTTGTTTGCTGCTTAAAGTTCGAGCTGAAAGTAGACTGCAGTTGGGCAATTGGAATTGCTGTTTAAATTCTTTATGCCCCAAATTATGAGGGCTACAAATGAAGCCCGCCATGTCACATGAGGTGTTCAATGACTTACAGTGAGCTAGCCACAGAATGAGCTTACTGTATAGGAAATCTGGACAGAAATAAGCCTCTTTGAGACAAAAGTCTAACAGCATTTCCCGTTAAGAGTCTAACAGCAGACTAGCTAGACCCCAAGTTAAATGCTCTTTCCCTCTCCACCACACTCCCTCCTACTATTTCTGGACAAGTAAACAAGAGCTGCAGAGCACAGTGAAGTTGGACTCTAACCTAATGAAGTTGGTTGTTGGTTTCTTTGGCCAATGATGACTTTAGACAGTGATTATCATATGTTAGATTGAGTTGTGATATTTGCTTCAAAGATTGCTCCAGAAACTAGAAGTCCCACTTGCTAGCAATGTTTTTATCATGCAGATTTGTACAGGGAAAGAGGGAAGGAAGGATAATGTCATTTTATGTTGTAATCAGTTACAGCATAAAATGACATTATGCCCTTGATCTGATATTTCACTAATGCCATGATATTAGAAATGGTGATAGAAGAAGAGCAAGATAGTGTCTCTGTGACTGAACTTGATAAAATAAATGATATCAGAATAAAGAATATCTAAGTTTCAAAACCAGAAATGAGTCATATTTTCTATTTTATGTTCCTAGGCAAAAAGGGAATCATCATTTACAGTTGATATTTTCAAGCAATCAGATTAATGCATTTTACTCTTTATATAACTTTTTTTTTGTTGTTTCATTCTCTACTTAAATATATGCTATAACTTCTGGGATTCCATAACTTCAAGGAATCTAATGAGCAAGGAAGGCTAAATAAAAGTGTTCTTGCTTTTGGCTAAAGGCTCTTGCAAAGCTAAAGCAAAGAAGATAAAACTTGACCTTCCCCAAAATTCTAAGTTTCTGAAAGAACAAAATTAGGATTAAATCAGGAGTAGGAAAATGTGTAATTTCAAGTTCAGTTTCATAAAGCAAACCTCAGAATACTACATCAAGAGGTTGATTTAGCTCCACTGCCTAAAATTCTCTCGGTTCTGATTTTAAAGGCAACCTTTTCAAAAAGACCATCAAAAATACACCCGGGGCTGCAATAGTATGCAAATTACCATTTCTGGAATTTGTCTTCACTGATACCAATTCAAATATCTCCCCATCCCAGTGAAACTTCTGCCAGGGTTTCAGATATAAAAGGCAGAATACAAGATAGAATGGAAATCTGAAATTCCTATACATAGCTAAAGGACAACACAAAAGTAGATTCCTAGGGCTAGAGCTGGATAAGGGATTGGCCATAGACACAACAAGAAGAATATTTTGTTGTCCCTGTTGATTGTACACTACCAAATTTATACCAAAAGAGGCCTAGCGTTTGATCAGGTCACAGAAATCAGTGTTTATTTGAAAAATGAACAATGAGTCACAGAGCTGAAAACAATTCCTATCTTGACATCCAGCCTCTCCCCATTCCATGTACGGGCATGTCATCATTTTTAATATAGAGTTCTTAGTGGTATCTAAATGTAATTAAGTAACCACTGGTATAACTTAAATGGCAAATGCCTGTGGATATGCATGGTCCAAGAAGCACATTAGAGCTGATTACTTATTTTAATTTTAAACATAATTTCTGGTCTCCAAACCGAGGAATAGTGCCTTATTGGTATTCATTAGAATAAGAAAAATAAATATCTCTGGGGAGGGAGGAATTAGTAGTTAAGGAAAGTTGGGTTTGCTTTAAATTAGGTTAAAACATGACATAATTAGAAGAAGCAAACTCATAGAGTCTGAATCTAGAATAAAGGTTACAAAGGAGCAGGTTGGGGACAGGGAATAGGGCGTTAAGGCTTAAAATGTACAGAGTTCCTGTTTTCATGGGAAAGTTTTGGCAATGGATGGTGATGATGATAGTACAACATTGTGAACATAATTAGCAGCACTAAATTATATATTTGAATGTGGTTAAAATGAGAAATTTTAGGTTGTATATATGTTAGAATACAATTTTTTTAAAAAAAATCTATGGAACTGTACAACACACATAGTGAACTCTCAGTTAAACCATGGACTATAGTTACTAGTACAATTATTAAAACATGCTTTCATGAATTGTAACAAATGTACCAAACCAATGCAAAGTATTAATAATAAGATGGCATATGGGAACCCTGTACTTTATACATGATTTTCCTGTAAACCCACAACTTCTTTAATAAAAAAAATAAGAAAATAAGAAAATAAATGCGTCAGTGTATTCAGTAAACAAAAAACATGTATTTGGAGAATCTCTCATGCCAATCCATGTTCTACCACCAGGTGGCGCACTGCTGCCTTTCCACCATTCAGTGACAGAACCAGAAAATGCCGTTGGAAGATGGGTTTGGTATATTGTTAGTTGCTTTTTATGCAGAAAACTCACCAAAACCAATTTAACATCATAAAAAATGAGTCTGCAAGTGGTCCTTTCTCAGCTTTACAATTTTCATTACGATCAGTGGAAGTGATTTTGCTTTGCTTTTCAATTAAGCTTTGAGCCAACAAGATGTAAACACACCAATGAACAGAAATTCCAGTAAAAATAAGCCCATTGATTACTCTGTAATGGAACTAGGAACAACTGGGGAAATAGTTTTACCTTTCATAATATTCGAGCAAAGGTTACTGGCATTTAATATTCTACACTTGCATTTTGTATTTTCAAATTATATTACTATATTTTTATAAATAATTATTCACAACAGTGAATAAGATAGAATTAAAGAAACACTATTATGCAGTCCAGTTAAAGTTCTTGACATTGTAAAGGTTTCAGTAAATTTGCCAACATTCATTAAATGACTTTATTACCAAAATAATTACTCAAAATCACCCCAATTTTGAAACTGCTTCAACAGAATTTTCCATTTATACTGATTCACATATAGGGATTGTCATAATATCTCAGTAATTATCCTTCCTGCCTAAATGTAAGTATATCTTTAACTTCAATTTACTGGAAAAGTGCCCTTTTTGTTTACTGGGGTATATCAAACATTTTGAACTTACCCCAGTTGACTAAGAACTAGCTAACACACAGTAAGTTAATAGCATGTTTCACAGAACTTTTAATGCCCATTGATCAAATGAGGGGGGCACAAACGGGAATTTAGCTCCTTTCAGTTCTAAAATGGTCACAAGACAATGAGGTAAATTCTAGTCTTGGGTTTGCCAATCGCTAGCTGTGCCACCTTGAGTCAATTATTTAAACTCTTTATACCTCCTTTGCTCTCAATGAAAAATTAAATAAAGTAGATTCTTTCTAAGGCTCCATTTTGCTTTCAAACAGTATGATTTTATTATTTATAGCTGAATCTAATGTAGTGAAGCCTAATAAGACACGTCGAGACTCTTGATGAAACAGGAAAAATCCCTATTATGAAGGCTCACCCCAAGGATTGTAACTGTAGGCAGATGGCCTCCAACCTTCTCTGATGAGTAGAGGCAAGAGCTCTAAGAAAATAAACAAGATACCCTTTGGTGTAGAATTTAGTTCACCTACTCTGGTCTAATTGATATTTAGCCACCTCGGAATGAATTCATTACACTGTTTCTCTGACTTTCTTGCACAGAATCTTCGAGTGTATGGATCTGCTGGACAGATGCCAATGCTTGGAACCCACAACTCAAGCTTCCACTGAAAATGATAGCCATGACTTTAGAAATACATGTTACACCCATTGAAGATGATCTTAAAAGCACCAAGCCCCTTTTCTCAAAAGTTCTATATTTAGGTGATGACCATCTGGATTCTCTGAGCTACATTTTATCTATTATGTTGCACTGACAAAAGCAAAAGTCTCTGAATCCCTCAAATTTGAGAGTGATTCTGTACACACAAGTGCTGTATACATAATCGGCCCTGAGTAAACAACAGATCTGTATTTTCATTTACAGACTTGTATTTTTCTCTCTTCCACAATAAGCTAATGACTGTGTGGGTTAACAAATATGTCCAAGAGACATATTTAATGAACTCACCACGAGACCGCATTTCTTTTTTAACCTACAAGGTTTCTTTCTTGTGCACATCGGTATTTTAAAAGAAGACTTTCACAAGGAATGGGTCCTTAATTAAGACTTTAAAATTAGGGCAATAAATTTATTTTATTGGTGGTAATACCTTTTCCTTTATTAGAAGGATAACAGACTGCTGGTTAACTGATCATGAAATATTAATTAAAAAGAAAAATATATGATGGAAGTTATTTCCGTGGGTGCCGATTCATTTTTCACTGGGTTTGTTTTTTTTTTTTTTCTTTTTTTTTTCTGCATAAAGTTATAGGTGTATGGAGCCCAGTCATGTCACACGTAGGGTCTTGGGGATATAAACCAGTGACAGCAAGCTACAGAGATCAACATTCTGGGCCCATAGAGCAAATCATGTTTGGCCATGAGCAGCAAGAAAACATACTCAGGACAAAGCATCAGTGCCAGAGCTGACTCTCCCCCAACACAAGCTCCACATCGAACAGTTCCATCCCCACCAAGCAATGGGAGGGGAGAAAGGGAAATCTTTCTGCCCCTGGCGCCTACCTTTGCTAATTAGAGCTCTCCACAACTTCCAATTAAACATCACATTTCTCCCAGATTCTACCCCCTCCCTCACAGCTCAGCCTGCTCCCCTCAACCTAGTTTGGGAGATGTGGTAGATCTTAATCTTACTCTACATTCCTATGGGTGTGAATCCATGGTAATTAGGATCTCTTTAAGATGTTATTTTTAGTTAAGGTGTGACCCAACTGAATGAGAGTTTTTAATCCATATTCTGGAAGCCTTATAAAGACAACCAGCAGTCAGAGAACTTCACAGGAAGGAGCCAGAAAGGAGGGGATATTGTCAAGTGACGAAAGGCTGAGAAACAAGCCAATGAACCCCAAAGATTGCCAGCAGCCAGCACCAACTCAGGGAGAAAGCACAGCGTGCCTTGCCCAGATCTTGATGTTGGACTTCTAGCTGAAAAACCGTGAGCCAGTAACTTCCTACTGCCTAATGCAACCCATTGTGCAATATTTGTCATAGCAGCCTGGCAAACTAAGACAGGCGGCGATTTAGAGCTTAAATTTAAGAGAAAAGCAGGTGTTTTCAGATGGCAGGGGAAAGTCATCCTCACATATTGTCTATAATATTAAAAATGGAATTGGGACAAGCTTTCTTGGGCATCTCTGATATATTGGTCTTGTTTTGTCAGAAAGGATCCTAAGAGCTAGAGACTGGGAGAAAATGTCCTCACTCTCAACTGCAGGCCATGGGGGAGCTGTGGATGCTGGTGAGCTACCCCCCAGGGAAGGAACAACTTGGACCTCAGCAGCAATCTCCTTAGCAACCAGGACCTGTTGCTTCTCAAACTTTAATATTTGTCACGTGAGGATCTTGCTAAAATACAGCTTCTGATTCAGTAGATCTGAATCTGATGGCCCTCATTCCTCACTTGGGGAAGCAAGAAAATTTTCCTTCTACCCCTGAGGCTCTGACCAGGATACCCTGAGCCAGTACAAGGAAGAAAGCAGAAACACGATTGGAGCTTATAGGGTTTGTTTGTTTTATGTTCTTTATTTTTGTAATGCAAACAGGAGATTGATTTTAGTTATGAGATTCTTTTTTTTTATCTTCATTTTATTGAGATATATTCACATACCACGCAGTCATACAAAACAAATCGTACATTCGATTGTTCACAGTACCATTACGTAGTTGTACATTCATCACCTAAATCAATCCCTGACACCTTCATTAGCACACACACAAAAATAACAAGAATAATAATTAAAGTGAAAAAGAGCAATTGAAGTAAAAAAGAACACTGGGTACCTTTGTCTGTTTGTTTGTTTGTTTCCTTCCCCTATTTTTCTACTCATCCATCCATAAACTAGACAAAGTTGAGTGTGGTCCTTATGGCTTTCCCAATCCCATTGTCACCCCTCATAAGCTACATTTTTATACAACTGTCTTCGAGATTCATGGGTTCTGGGTTGTAGTTTGATAGTTTCAGGTATCTACCACCAGCTACCCCAATTCATTAGAACCTAAAAAGGGTTGTCTATATTGTGTGTAAGAGTGCCCACCAGAGTGACCTCTCGGCTCCTTTTGGAATCTCTCTGCCATTGGAGATTCTTTTTAATTTATAAAAATTTTCTGTTATTACAATAATGTTTGTATAGTAAGAATGAACACATCTTTTTACAAAAATTTGAACTTTTGAAATAATTGATATCCCAAGGTATTGCTTCCCTTTCTAGAATTTTCTATATTTATTCATTAGTTTCTTTACTTCCAAGCTTGAAGAAGGTTGGCTGGGTTTCTCTCTCTCTCACACACACACACACAATTAATAATGTATTTTATTTTTTTTTTTAATTACCACACAGAGAAATTGACTTTTTTTTTTTTTTGAGTGGACGGTTCTATGAATTTTATCAAATTTATAGATTTGTGTAGCCAAAACCACAATCAAGATATATAGAGGATAGTTCCATCAACCCCCCCAACCAAAAAAAACCTTAGTGGATCTTGGTTCCCAAATTTTTACAGCTGTCTTTTCCCACTTTCTCTAGTACATCTCTTTGGCCTTACACTTGCAGACAACGTTATAAGTATTTGGTTCTTTAATTAAAGCAAAATGAAATTCAGCATTGTTTTAAGAAATTTTCCAGAAAAGTCACATTCTCCTTGAAATAACAGGATACATCCGAGGGCTATAACTCCGAGGCTCAGAACCACAGTGGGAAAACAATTGGTATCCAAATCCTGTTTAGAAACAAATATCCTCCCAGTTTGGACTTCCCAAACAGGGACAAAATTGGTCTTTTATTTCTGCAGGGTGTAGCCCATGGACCCCCTGTGATGGCTTATTTTCTGTGTCAACATAGCTAAGCTATGGTGCCCAGTTGTTTCCTCAAACAACCAGATGTTGCTGCAAAGAAATTTTGTAAATGTGCTCAGCATCTACACTTGGTTCACTGTACATAAAGGAGATTACCCTTGATAATATGGGTAAGCTACATCTAACCAGTTGAAGGCTTTAAAAGCAAAAAAATTGAAACTTCCCAGAGAAGTAGAAGTTCTGCCTCAAGCCTACAGCCCAGAAATCCTGCTTGATTTTCCAGCCCACTGACCTGACTCAAAACAGAAGTGATAATTCTTGCCTGAGTTTGTGGGCTTCAGGTCTGCCCCGCAGGTTTCAGTCTTGCCAACCCCCAAAATCACATGAACCAATTCTTCAAAATAAATAATTCCTTAAAATAAAATACATATACCCTATTTGTTCTGTTTCTTTGGAGAACTCTTGACAGATACACCCTCCTAGGAGAGGAGATTCTCCCACAACGTTCTCTTTACTGTGTTGCCAGAATCACCCCAGAAGACAGCGCGGGCTGTCCCAGCCCAGTGACCTATAAACTTTAATCCTAAAGCTGGAGGGAAAGAACCCAGCTGCATGGGGATTGCATCAGAGGGCCCTAAAATAGGTCACTGGCAGAAGGCGGAAACCAGTTAGGTAATTTATTCTGTTTCAGCTCTAAGGGCAATGAAAACTCTTGTGGAATCGGTACCAAAAGAAAAAAAAAGATGTTTCAAATCATGGAAAAGATCTCAGATTCTTAAATTATTCATATTAATAACTACAGGTAAAAAGAATAAACCTTCAGGAGATGACAGAATTGCTTTAATTTGGGGGCTATTTCCCAGCCCCGAATACTTTTAACTCCACTCATGCCACATAGCTAAGGTCCTGTAATACTGCCTTTGATTTATGGAAGGCGAAAAAAAGATGATATTACTGAAAAGATCCATTACTCCTGTGCTTCCTCATTTAGTTCAATGTTAAGTAATCTGCAAAACTGAGACCTTAGTGGAATGCAATTCTGTAATTCAATCAAGAGATCTTGCTAATAATGTCCCAGTGTACAAGAACATAGCTTAAGGGTTTGGGTTTCGCAGGAAACCTTGCAAACCTGCTGTGAAATGATAGTCTAACCTCTTCAATCCGGGGATGGCTGAGGGATGTTGGCAACATAATATACAACGATTATTAAAATTTTGAAAAGAAAGTGGAACAATTATAAAGGGAAGTTTGTCTCCATCAGAGATTGGGGGTTGAAAGACAAAGGATAAAGAAAACCCCAGACACCAGAGGGACAGAATGTTGCTAGTTGCTGAAGCTGGGTGATTAACAAAAGGGGAGTGAGTATGCTCTTCTCTTGAGTTTTGTGAATGTTTGAAAATATCCATAATAAAAAGTTTAGAAGAGAAAAAATAAAAGCACTGTGATGAGAAAATGAAATTTGTTGAAATCAAGAGATTTGTAGATGTTTCTTACTTTAGGTAATAAATGTAAATAAAAATAAATAGTATGTATTCTGCAAGAAGTTTGATTCATCTGAGTTAATGGGAACTTGCTGGAAAGGCTGGGGTAAGATACTTTCTCTGTGCACTAAGGGAAATCTCTAAATGCAAGAAAGGCTGTGGAACCATGACATTTATATATTATTCACACACACACACACAATATTATATATATTTATATTCTGACCTCCAAGCAGAAATTCAGAATGGTGGGATTACTGATTGGTTGCATCACAAGGGGTCGTTATAATATTCCTTTAAACATCAGTGCATGTCAGTAATATGGCTCAGGAATTTCTAATTACTTAGCAAAGTGTTTCTAAGCTCTAGCTACAATTATAATCTTCCGGGGAGCATATGAAAAATACTGATCCCCTGGCCTAACTCCAGACCCATTAAATCAAGCTCCCTCAAAGATTTTAAAACTCAGCCAGAATGGATGGCCACTGGGCCACTGCTCTCAGTCAGGAATATCACCAAGGCTTACAGCAAGGAACACTTCTTCAAAACTTGTCAGGATAACCCTTCAGAATTCCATATTGTTTGGATAACCTCCAACATCCATGCTTAGAAGAGAGGTATCCGTTGTGGAATATTTAAATTATAATGAAAGTCATGGCATGCTCAATGTTAACAAGAATAATCTAGGGGATACCGGGAAAAAAACGTGAAAAAACCTGATTCCTTCCCAAAATCTTTGACTGGTGGACCTTAGGCTCTATCTTTCAAAAACTAAAATAAGTTTAATTTATTGAAATGCATAACTAAGTAAATAATTTAATTAGTATTTAAATACAACCCATTGCGTTCCTTGCACATTATACAGATAAAATAGCTAGGAGAGCCATTTCCACTCTACAGGGACTCCTACTTCCCCTGCATTTGCACTCAGGTTGGGGCTCCTTAAACTTCATGTTTCTGAGGCCATGAGATTAAACCCCATGTTCCTCAGTGGGGGGTGGTTTTCGTCGATACAGGGACGGTCTAGTCAGTCTTGTGCTCTCTTCCTGCGCCTGACAAGTGTTCTGGTTTGCTAATGCTGCCTTTATGCAAAGCACCAGAAATGGATTGGCTTTTATAAAGGGGGTTTATTTGGTTACAAATTTACAGTCTGAAGGCCATGAAAATGTCCAAATTAAGGTATCAACACGAGTATACCTTCACAGGAGGAAAGCCAATGCATCTGGAAAACCTCTGCTAGCTGGGAAGGCACAAGGCTGGAGTCTGCTAATCCTGGGTTGTGTTCCAGCTCCTCTCTCAGTTCCTGTCCTCTCTTAGCTTCTGTAGAGCAAACACTGTGCTAGCATCCCCAAAGTGTCAGCAAAAGTCTGCTTTCAGTGGCTGTCTCCAAAATGTCTCTCCCTCAGAGCTGCTCTCCAAAATATCACTCTCAGCTGCTCTGAGGTCCTTCTGATTATGAGCTCTTTTATAGGACTCCAGTGATTAAATCAAGACCCATGCTGAATGGGTGGGGCCACACCTCCATGGAAATAATCTTATCAAAGGTATTACCCCCTGTTGGGTGGGTCACATCTCCATGGAAACATCAAATCAAGAGGTCACACCCTAATCAAAAAGATTAATCAATCTGCCCCCACAAGATTGCATCAAAAAATATGGCTTTTTCTGGGGGATATAATGTATATACACAAACCAGCACAATAAGCAACGGTCTTTAACATGGGTGCAAGTGGAAGCCAGACATATTTATTGGAATCCTGTTAGCATTCAGATTGTCTTTAGTGTGGCTAAGACATTCTGGCAGGACCCAAAGAGCCCCAAGAACCCCAGACATCTAACAAGAAGCCCCCACCCCCACTCCCGCCAAGTCATTCCAATTCTGCCTTTTAAAAGCTTTTCAACTCAAAGCCCTTTTGCTTTTGATGTTCAAGGTACATTTCTGCTTTAACTCTGAAAATGTGCCTTTTCTTCTTTCTCATAGAGTCCTGCACTGAAATGCTGATTCCCAGTTCTTGGAGGTCTGACTCATCTCTGACCTGTGGGGCTGTGTGCCATTAGTCCCTAGTGCAGTCATCTCAAGTGTCAGTGGCTGTTACACAAAATTCTCTACTCTTTTCATGACCTGAGATTAAGTCTAATACACTGTGCCAGTTTGGATGTATCATGTCCCCCAAAATGCCATCATCTTTGATGCAATCTTGTGGGGGCAGACGTATTAGTATTGATTCAATTAGAATCCTTTGATTGAGTGTTTGCATGGAGATGTGACTCAATCAACTGTGAATGAAAAGTTTGATTGGATAATTTCCATGGAGGTGTTACCCCGCCCATTTAGGGTGGGTGTTAATTGGATCACTGGAGTCGTAGAAAGGAGTTCACAGACAGAAGGACCTCAGAGCAACTGAGAGTGACATTTTGAAGAGCAGCTGCAGCTAAGAGAGGACAAAATGCCCCAAAAACAACCTGGGAGCAAGCAGACGCCAGCCACATACCTTCCCAGCTAACAGAGGTTTTCCAGATGTCCATGGCCATCCTTTGTGAAGGTACCCTACAGTTGATGCCTTACCTTGGGTACTTTATGGACTTCAGACTGTAACTTTGTAAACAAATAAACCCCCTTTATAAAAGCCAATCCATTTCTGGTATTTTGCTTAATGGCAGCATTAGCAAACCAGAACATACACCATGGAAGTTAGTCCCAATGGAACTAAAAGCTTAAAATGTGTATCGAAACCCAAAAACAATTTTTGTCTTCCTTTTTATGGATCTGTCTTGCATCAGTCAGTTTTTCTATCTGGTAAAGGCAAAAAAAAAATTTATTCTGATGTCAGCTAATAGCATCCCAAAGTCAGCTACTAGGAAAGAGGTATTCAGAGTACATCAAGAGGTACCTACTTGTGGAAAAAGACAGGCTTGAAATCCTGGTACCCCCAATTCTTAATTCTGGCATCTTGGGCAAGGTACTGAACCTCTGTGAAATGCATGAGAAATACCAACATCTAAAAGATGGAAGAATCGAATGTGATTTTACACATAAGCACTTAATATACAGTGGCAACACCCAAGAAACTCTCACTCGGACTACTATTAGATACAAGCATAGACTGTGTAAAAATGCACAGAAAGCAGACTAGAAATTTGTCTCCCCAAACTGATGGCCACTGGCAGAGACGGGAATGGATTCAGATGTGTGAAATGAAACTTTCACTTCTCGCTCAGTGCATGTGATTTGAACCTCTTGTATCATATTCAAGGGAATATATTTCTGAGCACTCTTTAAAAGGACAGTTTGCCCTCCTTTCATTATCAGACACTAAGCCTAATAACTCATTCCCAAAGCTGCCAAGAAAATGAGGCAAGCAGGAAAAATAAATGTCCTGAACTTTGGGGGTGGCCCATAGAGTGTCGGTGATGGATTAGGGACCAAGATGCGGATTAAGGGAAATAAAGACAGAGCAATAAGATCTAGGACCAGACTACCCAAATAAAAAGTGGACAATTTGCCCAGTGGCTAACTGGGTAAACTGTACATTTCCAATTGCACCCATCCCATCACAGTGATATCATTTACGTTAACAACAACTCCAAGAAATTCTTACCCAAAGCTTTTCCCAACTCTCCTTCTAGGAGGCTCGTGCCCTATAGAATGAATTTGATGGGGTTTGCTTAACTTACTGGTTTTGTTTGTCTAATTTCAGAGAGAAGAGTTTCCGTTTTTCACTGTTCCCAGTATAAACTCTTATTTGGATGACGGTATGTGCGTGGAGAGGGCAGGAGAGGGGAGTGGGCTAATAAACATATATTCCTTCTTATGCTCAAGGCTAACTGTCCATTCTTACACCAACAGCCTCACCTATCATACAATAACAGAAGGGAAGATGAGTCATCTTGGCTTTGGACTAGTCTGATTCCAGTTGCAACCCAATCAAAAAGCAAGATTAGCTCACCTCTGTTGCACTACAGCTTTTTAGGATCAGTTCTTTCCTTAGATTGGGAATACCTCGGGTGCAGAAATGAGAATGTGTACACAGTGCCATCACAAGGAAATTCAACAAGTAGTCATCAGAACACTTTAGCAATCAGTAGTTTATTTGAGCCTTACAGAGACAATTTATTGGATCCTGTTTATGCAGGTAGGGTTTGAATACTTATCCATATTTTTACATAGGATCAAACTGAGTCTCAGAGAGACTGTGGCTTACTCACTCTCATGCTGCTTGTCAGAGAACAGAGAGACCGACATTTTCTGGTTTTTAATCTCGTGTCCTTTCTAGTAGATCACAGTCGCCATCCACAGTCACTATTGAGCATACGCATGGATGGAGCAAAACACCTCATCAGATGCTGGAGAAGACACAAGAAGAAAAGTTCCCTGTCCTGCAGCAGCTAAAAATCTCATTGGGAGTGTGCTGGTTTGAATGTATTATATCCCCCAGAAAAAGCCATATTCTTTGATGCAATCTTGCGGGGCAGACATATTAGTGGGGATTAAGCTGGACTGTTTGGATTAGGTTGTTTGCATGGAAATGTGCCCCACCCAACTGTAGGTGATGACTCTGATATATTTCCATGGAGGCGTGGCCCCACCCATTCAGTGGAGCCATACAAATGAGCTGACAGGCAGAGGGAACTCAGTGCAGCTGAGAGTGAACTTTTGAAGAGGAGCTACAGCCAAGAGGGACACAAGCACAGGAGCTGCGGATGACAGACAGTTTGAGGGCAACCATAGAAAACAGACTCTTGCTCCAGAGAAGGTGAGAGAGGACAAATATTCCAAGTGCAACTAAGAGTGACATTTTTGAGGAACTGCATGCAGCCTAAAGAGGAACGTCCTGGGAGAAAGCCATTTTGAAACTAGAACTTTGGCGCAGACACCAGCCACGTGCCTTCCCAGCTAACAGAGGTTTTCTGGACACCATTGGCCATCCTCCAGTGAAGGTACCCGATTGCTGATGTGTTTACCTTGGACACTTTATGGCCTTAAGACTGTAACTGTGTAACCAAATAACCCCCCTATATAAAAGCCAATCCATCTCTGGTGTTTTGCATCCCAGCAGCATTAGTAAACTAGAACAGAAGAATAAAAAAACAACTATAAGTATAAAAAAAACAACTATAATACCAGTAATAACTGTTAGAAAATAGATCAAGAATGATGGGACCGGCAATAAAAACCACAGGACCTGAGGATTCCAACTGAGTAAAAGGAAGATTCTTTCAACAAACATTTCTTTTACAAATATTTATTGAGCACCTACTATGTGTCAGACAGTTGTATTTTCCCCCTCCAAGATTGAAGAGCTAGTCCTTTTCTTATCCAGCCTCTCCTGGCATTTGGAGACCCCAGGTGGGAGAGAGACCCCTAAAAGTCATCAGGGACCAGTGGAATGCAGAACTGAGGGTGCCTTCCATGGGCTGTGCAGGGAGCAGGGGCTGTGCACTGGGCAGTGTTGACACCCGGGATGTCCTGCCCAATTACAGATTGCCAGATGGTTCTCTCATGTCCCTCCCCTCCCCCTTCTTGCCAAGCAATCTGTACCTTGCTAAAATCACTAATAAAACATTCATGGGCTCAGCTTAGGTTTTAAAATCTACCTAATGTACCGTGAAATACGTTGAGTTGGCTCCAGCAATCAAAGAGGCGGTGTTGATCTGTATGCTGTGTAGCCGTGGTGACCCGGTCAGGCCTGTCGCCATATTCTTCTGATTTTTCTCCTTTCAAGTCACTGGGTATCTTTTGGCACCCTTTCCCAAAAAGTATCAATCTAGATTATACTCTCGCATATTCTCTTTTTCACCCCCTCAGTAAAAATTTAGCCATTTTAATTCCTTGGACCAAATGCAAAACCTGAACTTGGTGATTCCCATTAATTATGGGGAATTTTTACTAAACCAAATCAGGGATGCTCTGTCCAGGAATGAAAGGCTGGTAAAAGTCTTAAAATCCACTGATCACAGCTACTACTTCTCATGCTGCCCAATTCCTAAGCATATCTCAACTTCAATCAGAACCAAGTTCTCTTTGTTCCATTGGAAACTGTCAGCTGACACCCATCAGCCCCATTGCCGTACACACAGGGTTAGATAAACAAGAACCAGGAAGATTTCTGTACCCACTCTTTGTGTAGCATAATGATACATGATTCTAAAGATCTTAACCTACCTCTCCTTTTCCCTGCCCCCCAGAACTAATCTATATGCTAATTTGCACTTGATAACGCAGGCCCACAATATGGTAATTGCTGTAATGTTTTCCAGGGAGAGAGAGAGAGAAAAAAAAAAAGTTGGGGGGGGGGTGGTATTGAGCTGTGGCTCCATCTCCAAAGCCTGTGAGTTCAGGAGAACCTCTGCACAAACGGCGAGTTATAAGTCTGAGCCCTTAGCTGATGCCACTTTGAGTTCAGAATGAAATCGTTCTGGAAAACCTGGAATCATTCTCCTAGGCTGCGCTATTTTGCATTTGTCCTCAGAAGCATGACGTGTACCTGGAAGCAGTGAGCTGTATGCAGCTTTGTTGTTGGCAGGTTAAAAATGGCTATGTCCCCTCACCTGAGAGGCCCCTCTATATTTATAGGGAATTTAGAGCAGCTGATTTCCCAGCTTGTTGTCTTAAGGACCACCAAGGCTTCCAGAGCTTTCAGCTTCTCCCCATCACCTCCAGCTGCACGAGGGGCCTGCTCTCTTCCCCTGTTTCCCTCCATGTGCTCTGTAATGCTATTAAGATATCAAATGCGGCAATGACAACAAGGAGCCCTAATTAAACAGCAGCAGTGCACTTCCTCAAAGGAGCAGCCGAACCCAAATAAAAGGAGCTTGGGACTGGAAAGCGGGAAGAAAGACAATGGAGGCTTTGCAACCAGCTGGGTTTGCTGGGTGTATTTAAAGGGCCAGATGACACGGAGGGCCCCTAACGCCACCAGGCAAGAGACTAAACTCCGCAAACCCCAAGACAAAGGGGCTCAGAGTCACCCAGCCCTGTGACCAGACTCGAATTGTAATTGGCCTCGGAGATCAACTGATGGCAATCAGGGAAGTAATATGCGTCTGAATAATTATGAATAATTAGGCACATTTATGAATAATTACACTGATAATAACTATCTAACTCATTCCATTTTAAAATTGTAATTCGATCATTATGGATTGGGTGGCCATTCTCTTTGCCCTGCTCTCTGCATATTCATGGCCGAATCCATCCGCCAATCTCACAAGGACTTGGATTCCTTTACAGGTCAGGACTGATTTACAGCAACAATGGAGTCCTGGGCTCACCCTGGGGACAAAGGAACATCTAGCCCTCGGGATTGGAGCTTCACCACCAACTCCACTGACTTCAGAGGACCCTGGACAGTGGAGAGAGGCAGAAGGGACGTGAGGAAATGGTTTTCTCAAGCATTGGAGCTTTGCCATCTTGCCACTCATTTATGACTATGCAAACGATTTAAAAGGAATATCCACCAGTTCATTGCTAGTTTCAGTTCTGATAACAAAAAGAAGCCACTGCTTCCACATGTCATTGTAAAGAAAGATACAAGTAAATTGGACCATAGCTGTGTTTTATAGTGTCTTCTGATCAGCATCCTAGGCTGCTTAGAAAATCAGAAGTCCTGATTTGAGAATGGGGTCTTAAGATAACGTGTGCTTCCTCGGACTTTAAGACAAAACATGCCCTTGCCTTACTGCCATGCTTTCCCCCTCATATCCTTCCTTTCCTTTGCCTTTGGTGATCATCTTCTCTCCCTTTCTCTCCCTCCCCTCCTGCTTCTCCCAGCCCTCCCCTCTCTCTTACCCCTTTGCTAAATTCTCTTTCACTTTCATGTCTCTGTCCCTTCTGACTCCATCAATGACAATCAGAAAACTCAACTTATATTCTCTTAATTCCAAAATTAGTCTCTGTTAACTCTGAAATTTGGAAGCTATAACAGTGGAGAAATAAAAAGAATTTGAAATATAAATAGTCTCAGCCCCCGAGAGAACTGATGGTAGCTTAATATTTTAGAGTGTTCTTTTCCAGTTCTTCTTCTATGTACATTTTACAGAATGAGATTATAGTGTAAAAGCAATTTTGCATCCTGATTTTTCCCCTTGCTATTACAGAATGAGCATTTTCCATATCATTAAAAACTTCTTCTTGATGGCCCAATGATATTATATGAATGTGTACATGACAACCAATTCCTGAAATTTTGGGCACCCTGCATTTCCCATTTTTGCTATTATAAATTATTTTATGGGGCCGTTTTCTATGTTCTTATTTCCCGCTCTATTATTTCCAAGTTCCCATCTCTTTTCTTAAGACTTAACATGAACTTAAAGAGGAGTGCTGTTCTGGAATTAAGAAGGGGAAGTGACATAACTGGTTTAGCGTACAGACAGGCTTACAATATACAATCTTTTTTTAGGTGCGAGCAACATTAAAACCCTGGAATTTTAACTGTAAGCAAAACCTTTTACGCAGGATTAACCATAACAGGATTCCAAACTGGAGCCAAACCAAAGGCTCAACTACTGAAATACATGGTAAGTGAGTCCCTCCTATGACTTTGAATACAGAAAAATGGAGATATAATAGCATCTTCCTGAGCTCCTGAAACGGAAATTTCCAAATGACTGCTAACGTACCACCTGCATCAAAACTGTCCAGAAAGCTTGTTAAAAATCTTATCTTCCTGGACCCCACCGGCTGATATTTTGATTCAGTAAATCGGGAGTAAGGACCAAGTTGGAAAGAGAACCAGATGCCAGATTGTGAAGTTCCTTACTAGGTTGCTCTGATACAAAGCCTGGACTTTATGGCATCCGCTATGTGGTTTTTGAGCAGATGAATGACTTGGTCAGATGAATGTAGCAGAACGTAGGCTCCGATAAAGAATGGAGTGATAGTGAGCTAGGGCATGAAGAGGTGTAAGGAGAGGGATGGAAGGAAATGAGGTTAGTTAGGCTATTGTGGTAACCGAAGAATCTAGTCTTCAAAAGATGAGGACACAAGCTGATGGGTAACTTGATACGGAAAGGGGAAAAGTTTTTTGTGAGATGTTGTACAGAGACATGACGAGCTCACTTAGAAATGAGTGATCACAAAAGAGGAAAATAATCTTTAAAAAAATCAACTTTCTAAAATTCTTGTTATGGATTTTTTTATAAATAAACATTTTTCTTTCCTCCCCGACGTGGTTCTAATCAGAGAGTTTCTATTACCACCACAGGGCAATAGCACTACAAGGAATGCAAAACCTTCTTAGGCCATCAGCTTTCCTGAGGAACCCAATAGAAAGAGGTGCCCCCATAATACAGATACTTTCTATCACTTGCCTTCTCCGTGATCTGGAGGGGAGTAGTCAAATAAACCCTGTGGATTTACAGATCCTCGTTGACTGAGACCCCAGTTGTAGGTCTTGGCAAGTTCCCATGTCCTTGCATTAAGCAGCCCTAGATAGATCTGATGTCTGAGTCCCCATGTCCCAGCAGGACTTCCTGTAGAGTTTGGGGAAACTTGACATGCAAAGGAAGAATTTACCACCAAACCCAGGAACAAAGCTCAAGGAATCTTCCCATCAGAAACTGGAAGAATTGACGGTTTTACTTGGGGTATATGGGCAGAGACTAACTTTACAAAAGAAGGAACATGTGTTTTGGCACAAGGCTAGTTGCCTATTCCAAAAGAGAAACTACCCAATATTTCAAAGGGCAACTAACAAGAAGAAATCCTGGGTGGGAAACAGGGAAGGCCGTTATTTCTCAATGGACCTCTCTGTATTTCAACTTCAGGATCTTTTCTAGGGTGAATAAATAGAAAAGACTAAAAAAGTATGTCTTGATCTTAGAAAGCCATTAAAAATCACGGTTTTGAAGATTATTTTCCAACATGGGAAAATGCTCAGTGCAAAAGCAAGCTGCAAAATGGAATATGCACTATGATTACAACTATATTTTTAAAGCATAGAAAAAGAGTGGGAAGTAATCCAGCAAAATGCTACAGTGGTTTTGTTACATTCATGACAAAATATTTTCCATTGGTCTATTTTACAATTTTTTATGATATGGTCATAACAAATTAGCCAACAAAAAAACCAAAGCAAACAAAACATAAAGCCCAATAGCTGGCCGGATAAGGAGAAAATAGAAGTGGGGGAAAACCCACACACACACACCCAAAAAACAAGAACAGTGAGATCAAAGATTTTGCCCAAGATCATCCTGTAAATCAGTTGAAAGAGCCAAAAATAAAATGAATAATTAGTGATGACAATCACACTCTCCCTTGATTCAGCAGTGAGAAAAATGTAGCCTAACCAGACCAGAATCCATTTTCCCAATTCGATCGCCACCCTTGTTGGAGATCCCCTGTTTGGAAGACTAGAAACATGGAAGCTTTCAGTGAAGTAGCTCCAGGGACCATCCTGAAGCCTGTGGAGGCTGGCTATGAGAAAAAAGGCCTTTCTCTCTTCAGAAAAGGGGCTGTACCCACTCTGTGTGTACCCCACTGAACCCCATCAAGGTCTGAGGTATCAGGGGATCCCCTCCTCCCTTCTCTCCCGCCTTCCTTGAGCACAAAGAGGCTGGTTTGGGTCTTGGTTTCTGTTACTTGGGTATTTGGATAATGATTCTCTCTAACCACCCCCATCCCTCTTCTAGGCTACAGCTGCATTCCAATGATTGATGGGGCAATACTTTGAAGCTTCAAGGTGAGGGGGTTGGGGGAGAGAGGAGCAGGAGAACACAACAGCCAAGGAAAGAGACCAAGGGGGCAGCTGCTCCCTCTCTAGGAACATCAGAGTGTTGCAGGGCTGGCAAATGATGCATTGCGGAAAGGACGGTAAACATTTCATCTCTGAGCATACATGTGCATTTTACCTAAGGATCTCCAGCTTCCTAAGGGGAGGAATGCTCAGAATAAATCATCAGCAGGCCCTACGTGGGAATCCCTTAGGAGTGGGATCTGAATTGTAAATGCCTGCCAGAATTTCATACATCAAATTACAATAAACGGAATATTTTAAGCAGTTCGGTACTTAAAGGGTACAGGGCATGAAGGACTGAGTATTTCCCTCTACTTTAAGATTCCTCTCTCTTGCCAGTTGGAGCTTTGAATATATATCTTGCTCATCCAGGCACTTCAGTTGTGGATTCAGAAGCTGAGCCAAAGGAAAAGGGTTTTCAGCCTTTGACGTGCTGGGTGATAAAGTCACGGTAAGTGTCTCCGGCCTTCCCATTGTTGCCCAGCTTAGCTCCTCTTATGCCAGGTAACTGCTCTCTGAGGAGAATGCCCAAAATTTGTAACTCTCAGAAAGTATTAATAGAAAGGAACTGTATTTGAGGAGCTGGAGTACATAGGAAGGACTATAGGCCCAAACCTTTGACACGAGTGGCTGATTTGAATCTAAATATGCCCTGTGGTGACCCTCTTAGCACTGTGGTGTTTTTCTTCTGCATTTTTTTCACTTTGTCCATTGTCCGAGCCTCAGAAAAATGTACACTGGAAGACACTGTCGGGAAGGTAGCCTTATGATGTTTTCTAAATTATTCATTGAAATGAGCCAGGTCGGGCTCAACTAATGCCATAATTGGATTTTTAGCTACAACTACTGTCAGCTCTAATCTTTTTGTTCAATATCATAATCCTTTATCACCATCATCAAACATATAAAAGAACATTCTTGTATAAAAAAATAATAGTTCTGACCTTACATTATGTGATATTATAGGGGTTCTAGGAAAGCTACTTTGAGCTCCAAATGATCCCTTCAACTGGCCTGTCCTTGTGCCTGCAATTTCCTCATTAGAGATGCATTTTTTTGACTAAAACTTTGCTTATCCTTAGAGTCTATACAGCCAATAGACAAGTTGCTCCAAATTCTGGCTGCATGTCAGAAACACGTGGAAAGCTTTAGTAAACGATAGCTTCACAACCCCTCACCATATGTACCAACTCCCCCAGGGTGTGGTCTGAGAGTCTTCATCTTTTAAGCTCCCACAGTGATTCCAAGTTTGGAAACTAGAAGGTCTCCCCATGATCACCAAGACATAGCATGTATATTGTTTGTCTTAATAGGCCTATGCCTATAGCACATGCCTGCTACATAGTAGGTTTTCAATAAATGTTTTTAATTTAACTGAGAGAGAAAACACATTCAATCCGGAGTATTTTCACATGAATTAGCATCATCCAATGCCCCAGGGGTGGGGAGGAGGAGTGGGAAAGAAGAAAAGCAGGCAGGAAACGGGGGAGTGAGAGTAGAGGGGACCCAGAAGCTTCAGCATCACCTGGGAACTTATTCAAAAAGCAAATACTCAGATCCCACCTCAGACCTACGGAATCATAAACTTCTAAGGGTGGATTTTAATATGACCTGAAGGTAATTCTAACACATTCTACCATTTGAGAACCCCTGATGCAGACCATGCCTCAGACTTGAGAGCTGTTCCTTTGGGGGTTGACTCCTTGGCACTTCCAGCCCAGCTCTGGGCTGGGAGAAAGCCCTGAGCTGCTCAGAAGAAAGTTCTGGAACAGTGAGTGCTGAGGATACCAGCGGGACACTGACAGTGTCCACCACAGCAAAAGGGTCCTTGGACCTGATGATTACGACAGCCTTCTTTCCCATCCAGGTAGCCTTCTTTCTTTCGTCAGGCGTATGAATTTAGTTCCAACCAAAGGAATGGAAGTCAATGGCAATCATTAGCACTGCTCTTCAAATATTTCCAGTTTGTCGTCCAGGTCTGTGATGGGAAGCTCTTCCTCCCCTGTTCTGGACCTAGGTGTGGCTGTGGGACTCGCTAATGCAGATAGAGTCTTGGTAAATGTGACAAGTAACACATGTCACTCTTGCCTGGCAATTATTGTTGCATCTGTTGAAATGAAATCTCAGACAGCTTGGGTCTCTGAGTGATGGCCATGGGCAATGGGCAGAGACCCCTACCCAAGTCAGAAGGGTCCATGGCTTGGTTTAATGCTCTAGTGTCGCCGTCTTGAAAATTCTTAATCATTTTCATTTTGTGATGGGCATTGCAAGGATCTAGCCACCTTACCCCTGCCAAATATATTGTACAGGCAGCGTGAGCAAGAAATAAACTTGTATTGTGTTAAGCCACTGAAATGTAGACTTAAAACTTATCTTTACTGATACAAGCACTGCCCACCTGACTGCCAAATAAACCTGTTCTCAAGTAGCTAATTATTTCAGATTCATAATGTAGCACTTCATAAATGCCAGCTCTCTCTCAAAGGCCAAGAATTATTGTAGACAAAAGATAATTTAGAAATCAGCCGGGTTTACCTTATCATATAAGTATTCCCAAAATTTATTAACATGTATTACTTACTTTATTATCATTTGTAGGCTTCGTTCACTACGCAGGATTGAATCATAATTTCTGTTCACTATAAATCTGTTGCTTTGCCTGACAATAAACAGAATAAAGGGAACTTAAATTACCAAGCCTATGGAGGTATTTCATTAATTAAATATTCCAGTAGGCCAAGGGTCATTATATATAACATATAAACAATTAAGAATTTAGAATATGCTTTAACATACATATCACAAGCTATAATGTCTTTGAGGGGTCAAATAATTCAGAATTTTCCAGTGCCTTCTGATCACCATTTTGAACATTATATATTTTATGGATATTCATCATTTTTCAGTGATAACATATCTAGAGGAAAAATTGCTGAATAACAAAAAGCTTTTCTACAGGGGCAATAATAAGGATGATAATGAACTTAGAACATTTAGAAGTATTATGAGGGCTGAACAATGCCGAGAACATCACTCATTTTGTCCTCACAATCACCCTGACAGCTAGACTCTACCATGAGTCCCTTTTACACTTGAGTGGAGTTTTCAAGGGATCGGACTACTTGCCCAGGTCATGCAGGCAATAAATGGTGGAGATAGGAATTTGAAACCTGACATAGTAGCCTCCATATTCTTTTATTAAAGACTTGCAAGCCTCTACAGCAATGTTCAACATGCAAAGAGCTTAAAAAAACAAAAAAAAGACAATAGAAATGTTGTATTGATAAAGGAGTAGGAAAAAAGTCCCGTTTACAAGAGGAAAAGTCACAAGGTCAAAACTTTATAATTCAAGTGAGCATCAACAATTTCCAAAGGAGAAACAGATTATCATTGAAGCAATGTAAAAAAAGAAGTCCTCTGTTATCTATAAAGGACCTTAAAAATATAAAATGTTGTACAGTCTATTTTAAACTGATATAGAATTTATAATCTTATATTTTAAAATTGTAGATAAAATAGTGGTGAGCTGTCTTCAAGTTTATGTTTCCAGTGTAATGGCTGAATTTCATTTTACTGTTATTTTTATCTTCCCATCTACAGAGGCTGACAGGGGAAAAGATGAATTAACTGTGATAAGATCAGTAGAACTTTGAGCAGCATCAAATAAAATGCCTTCTGTGCTGTTGCTGTTTTAATTGTGTGGCGTCTTACATACTCTGGTTTCTGCCAGAATGATCAATCTGTCACTTGAATTATTTGACTATTGATTAATTTTCAGAAATATGTTGACATGTCTTACTGTAAAAAGAAAATCAGCTCCCCTGTCTCGTACCACCAGAATCTGAGCCGCGTGTCTCTGCCTTTTTGCATGATTAATGTTGTTCTGAAAAACCTAAAGAATCAATAAACATTTTCTGAGGCAGAGATGCCTACATCCCCAAAGAGGGTTGCCTATTTAGCTTTCTACTCAATCTCCAAAATGCATTACCCTTTGGAAGGGAAGGGTCAGGCTAGGCTCGTTGATGAGAATTGGGAATTTTGTTCAGGTTTGTTGTGAAAAGGCCACTCCAAGAAGTACACCAAATAGCTTCCGTGGTGGCCCAGAAGAATTAGTACACGGTTTAGACACATCCCCGGAATGATCCAAGTTAAGCGTTGGAAGGACATGACCTAATAGTGCCCTATTTTGAGTACTGTTGGTATGGTCTTAAGAGAACAAAACCAAGAAAAAACTCTCTCTCTCTCTCCTCTCCCCACCTCTGCTCTCTCCCTCTCTCTCTCTCTCTCTCTCTTTCACACACACACACACACACACACACACCATATAGGAGTCTCTGGAATAGACATCATCATCTCCAAGTGCTCAGAAATCCACTCTGATCCAATAGACATCATTCACTGGGACTGAGAGAACCCCTTTCTCTACTACTAAGGTCAGATGGTTTGTCTCTTCCACCTTTTGGGGTGTGCTGGTTTGAATCTGTTAGTACCCCAGAAAAGCCTATGTTCTGTTAATGAAATCTTGTGGGGGCAGGCCTATGGTGGTTGGGATCTTTTGATTAGGTTGTTTCCATGGAGATGTGACCCCGCCCATTCAAGGTGAGTCTTAATTAGTTTACTGGTATCCTCTATGAGAGAATAAAAGGCAGAGACATTTTGGAGAGAGCTCAGAAAACCTTGAAGACCCCCCAGGGGAAAGCCATTTTGGAACCGGAACAGAGGAGAAGAAGGACAAACAGATGTCGCCATGTGCCTTCCCATGTCACAGAGGAACCCCAGATGCCATCAGCCTTTCTTCAGAGAAGAAATCTACCTCTTGATGCCTTCATTTGGATATTCTTGTGGCCTTAGAACTGTAAATTTGCAACCTAATAAATCCCCATTGAAAAAGCCAACCCACTTCTCGTGTATTGCATTCTGGCAACTTTAGCAAATATCGGGGGAAGGAAAGAGGTGGTCTTGAAGCCTGTGAACTCAGCTGTGTCCAATATACAAGAGCCAGGAAAGAGAAAGCAGTAGATGTGGAAGAGGCAAGAGAAGGAGGTCTTTGGAAGCCTCTCTTCTCCCACAGCATCACACAGGATTGCCAATCAGAGAAAAGCACGGCTCCCACAGTCTTCAAGATCAGGGCTCCTTTCTAAGTAAAAGGAATGAAACAATTTGGAGCAAGGTGTAAAGGTGCAAAGGAGGGAAAAGGAATTCCACACAAACGTCTGGTGGTTCTTGTCTGCCCCTAGCCCCTGCCCCTGCACACATTCAATCATGGGGCCCCCCAGGCCCAAGGAGCAGAATATTGGACACGGAAGTACTGTCTCACTCCACATCGCTGCAGACCCTGGGAAGGATGAGGATAAATTGATGACTGAATGCACCGCTGAGCCCTTTGTCTCGTGGAAATGGGATTCTTGTCGTGAGTCTGGTCTCCTGAGTTGGGGCTGATTCGCAAAAATAAAACCAGACAAGGGGAACATGATCTGATAAGCCTGGAAATGACTCTGCCAATTCATTCAGGCTGAATGAGGTCCCTGCCGGGACCTTGTCAACACAATGGATTTGAGCTCAAGAGTTCCAAGAAAAGGCTTTTTCCTAGGCACCCCGTCCTGGGTCACCAGCTCACAGAGGGCAGAAATGGGAAGGCTTAATTATCTTAAAGAGGCTGCTATGGCTAGTGATTCCAAAATCAACAAGCCTCGGAGACTATTTGTGGCACAAGTCTTAAGAGAGAATTCTCTCAGTGCCTGGAAAGAATAAAAATTAGCAGTCCGACCATGTCATTAAACCAACTTGGGACATTATTTAATATATCTAATTACATGAGAATAATTTCATTAGTACCAGCTTTCATTTGAATATGCTGCAAATGGTCAAAAAAAAATTACATCTCCTTACTGGAACAAGCCCATAATGAGATTTTATGGCCGAAGATTTACTCCATACGGCAACTACAAAGCACTAAATTTCAAGCCAAATGAACGCATTAAGCAATCAGACAGTATTTCTTGGGTTCCGAAGGACTATTATTTACAAGATATTCTTATAATCACCAGACAAATATTAAAGTCACGTGTGCAACTTTAGAGGGAGGAGCTAAGTGACAGTCACCTTTGCAGAAGTCAGGGGCCATTGGGTTCCTGGCTCCTTTTTAATCACCAGTCTCTTCCCAGGTGGAGACCATGTGAGAATGCAGGAGACCCCTGTGCGTTCTCCTGGCCACCTCACTGGAAACAGGAAGCACCTCCTCTCTGTTATCAGGATCCAGTGACCTGCATCCTGCCCTGGACAGGCTTCAGATGACATGTGACCAGGGTGGAAATACGACTTTCCTTGCTTTCTCTCTCTCTTTTCTCCCTCTCTCTCCATCTCCCCTACCCCTTTTTCTCCTCTTCTCTTCTCCTTTTCTTTCTTTTCCCCTCCCTCATTCTCTCTCTCTTTCTTTCCTTCCTTCATTCTTTTTCTTTCTTTCTTTCCCCCACTCCCGCTATCCCTCATTATGTTCTCCATTCTCAACACCACCAGAAAGTAAACATTCAAGAATGAATTTTACTTTTTAATACAGAATGCATTCCAGCTTCAATTTTAGCCCAGTCCAGTGTCTCAGGATATTTAGGTAAGTATTATTTATAGAGAATTAGATTGTGCCATGACACCTTGAAGACATACCAATAAATATGTCAAAATGTAGCTTATACATCAAAGTACTAGCCTAGGAAGTGGGCCTCATACCATCATTTCTCACTAACTTTCTATGACTTGGCCGAACTGCCATTTGCCTCTTCAGACTTCTTCTGTTACCCAGGGCCCACCTCTCTTTTATTTTCCTTCTGCACCAACTTGAAACATGCATATCTGTAAATCGCCATCGGGTTTCCTAATTACTTAACCATATCCGACCTCCAGTAGCACTGAAATGGCATTCTGTTGGAATCAGCAGGAAAAGGACCACTGTTCCAGATGAAAGCAGGCCACCAATAAAACCTCATTAATACCTGCAGCTTTAGAGAAAGAACTCAAGCAACAGCCAGGCTTCAAAAATGTCAAGAATACAGCATGACAGAGGCAGCCTCCCAGCTTCCCTCCATCCCCATGACAGATATTGTTTTATCCAGAGTGAATGAGAAAGAAAAATGCATCCCGAAAGACACCCCAAATAAAAGGTATCCCAAAAAAGATGCCCCAAAAAAGCCATCCCGAGAAAGACACCCAAAAGAAAACCGATGCACTAAATTCAGTCCTTTATCTCCCCATACATCATCTGCCACTGCAAGACTATTCATTCTGACACCGTCTCTAGAACAGCCAAAGAAAGAGAGCTTCAGGTGAAAGGTTACCTACATTTATAATGTCAGGTACCGGGGCCTGCCGAGGTAAAAGGTAAATGGTAATTTTATCATTAGCATGCCTGACCCCTTGGCCAGTGCCATATCTCATGGAAAACCTTAAGAACTGCTCACCTGTCAAGAAGCAAACACTTAAAGGTCAGTGGGCACAGAAATCTCCCAGAACTCACAGCTGAATTGCTGACACATTTTATTATTGCCCGCTTAAATAAATGATTCAAGGGATAGAATGAGGAAAGACCAGTTTAATGTCGGGATTTACATGAAGGATTCTTGGGGTTTTAGTTTCAAAACTGTAAGAAATACTCTTGCTGGGTTTTGGTATTATGGGGCAAGAAAGCCTGAAAAATTCATAAATGTTCCTCAGCTTGCAGAGTTTTCAGTGTTCTTAGGAAATACACTACTGGTTTTTAATTTTGTTACGCATTTTTATTTTAATGATGTGTTTTATTCTACTTAAAGCTTCTCTGTTTTTCCCTCCTTTTGGGGGGTGGTCGGTGGGTGGGAGGATGGATAGCAAGGAAGGTTCTCCAAACATTGTTTGAATGAATATTTATCCAATTTGAAGAGCAGAAGGGATAAATAGAGATTAGAAAGACTTTGTCCTTTCTCTCTTTATTATTTTTTTAACAACTATATTGCAGGAAAAATGGTTGCTTTAGAAGTAAGCATGGCAGTTCCTCAAAAGGTTAATTACACTCTGAGGTATATACCAAAGAGAAACAAAAACATATGTCTACACACAACCTGGAATGCGGACGTACATAACAGCATTATTAGTAACCAAAATGTGCAAACAATCAAATGTCTATTGACTGGTAATTAAAGTGTATGGTCTAGCCATATAATGGCATATTATTCAGCTATAAAAAGGAATGAAGTTCTGAAACATGCTAAAACATGGATGAAACTTGAAGACATTATGCTATGAAAGAAGTCAGTCACACAAGGACAGATATTGTATGATTCCATTTAGATGAAATGTACAAAATTAGGCAAATCTATAGAGACAGAAAGGAGATTAGTGGTTTTCTAGGACTGGGGAGTGGGGATATTGAGGAAACTGGGGGAGGAGAGGTGATAGCTAAAGGGTGCTGTTTGTCTCCTTAGGCTAATGAAAAATGTTCAAAAATTGACAGTGGTGATGGATGCACAACTGTCAATAACTAAAAGCCATTGAATTGTACATTTTAAATGGGTGAATTGTATAGTACATGAATTATATCTCAATAAAGCTGTTTTAAGAAAAGTAAGCATGATATATTCACGGGGTGCTAATATTACCAATGGGACAAGGGCAGGGTTTCTGGATAAAATACTTTTATTTTTATTTTCTAAACCTTTCAACCACAGATAAAGAAATTCTGCAAAATGCTTTGAAATTTTTATTCAGGTTATGCCTGCTTGATTTGTTCTCCACATGGGTCAGAGTTGTCTTCTCTGAACTTTGGAATTTCTCCACTTATTATTAGAGAGCTGAGAGTCTCTCAGAATTTGTGTCCAGATAACAATTGTCAACCTTGATGTTCTGGGAGACCCATCACAGCACGAAACAACAGTGAAGCAAGATTGGAGTGAAGGACACTGCCAGCGCCCCACCAGCTCTGCCAATCTGCAGGTCCTGGTTAGTGACTTCCGTGTTATTCTTGAGGGGCTATAAAAATTGGGGGCTTCCAGCCTTCTGGAAGTATTTGGAAAGTTTAGCTACTTTCCATTAGCTCCTCCCCAAGGCAGAAGGGGTGACTGATATGAATGGTGAGCTTGGAAAATGGGTGCCAAACATTGTACCTCAGCCCCATCTATGCATCCTTTCTCAAGTGCACTTGTTAATAGTGTGCATATTTTCTCCTCCACCTAAGAATGGGGTGCCTCTAGTTCTCCAGCTGTTCAGTGTCCAACTGTCTGGTTAAGCCAGTCCAATTCAGAGAGGAGAAATAAGGGGACTGCTTCTCACTGTGCAGTGAACTCCTGTATCGTCCAATCCAACTTTACTGGTATTAAGGCTGATAATGTTGTTCCTTAGAATCTTGTGTCCATTTCTCAATTGGTTCAGAACCCACAAGGGGAAAGGGGCTTACTATTACCTTCGAACACACCGATGGACTTGCTGATCATGAAACCAGTTGTCAAATCACACATGGAATAGGTCTCCAACCCTCTGTTTAAATAAAACCTTAACTTCTTTCAAGCTACTTTATCATAGCCCCTCTCCAGTACCCCTCTCCTTTCCACGCCATTGGACCATGGGGTAATGCAGAGAAAAAGATCACCGGAATGCCAATCAAAAGGTGGTCATTCAGAGGCTTACAGTTTAAGCTTCAAGGAACAATAAAAATGGGCTCAAGGGAAAGAAATTATTATGAAGAAAAATCTACAAATAGTTTTAAATATAAAGTTATCAAAACTGATTTTTAACAATGTTAACTTTATAAACTCTGATTTTACCTTGAAAAATTAACTTAAAGCAAAAGAAAATATCAACCATAATTTCTGTGATGGCTAAGTTCATGTGTCAACTTGGCCAGGTTATGGTGCCCAGTCGTTTGGTCAAGGAAGCACTGGCCTGATTGTTACTATGAGGGTATTTTGTGGATTTGAATCATCGATAAGTTGATTGTGTCTATGGCTGATTACGTCTCCAATCAACTGAGGAGACTGTCTTCAGCAAAGAGAGACATCTCATCTAATCAGTTGACGATCTTAAAAGAAGAACTGAGGATTTCAGCAATCAGAAGGGAGAATTTCCTTCTCTGCCTCATCCATCCAGCTTCTCCTGGAGAAATCATCAAAAACCTTCAGAAGTTCCCAGTTTTGTGGCCTGCCCTACGGAATCAGGACTTGCTAGTCCCCACAGTTGCGTGAGCCAACTTCCTTAATAAATCTGTCGGTTCTGTTTCCTTGAAGAACCCTGACTAATATACTTTCCATCTGAGTACCTTTTCTCTATTCCCAAAGAAACTACCACATTCCAAGAGGATCTGTTTGTGGCATTCTGCCTTCATGTGCATCAATGGCCAGTTTTAATGCACTACCCCCTCGTAGATGAGCAGGGGAGGGAAGGTTTGTGTGTGTCTTTGTGTGGTGAGTGATCCGACAAAAGAACCTAAGTCTTCTCAGGAATTTATTTCCCAAGAGGCCCAAAAGAAGTAGGTCATTTTTCTAACCAATGTGCTTCTCCTCCTTCAGAAGTCATCTCTCGGGTCACGTGGACTTCTTACGGGTTATGTCATTGGTTGTGTTTTCCATCCCCAATCTAACTGAAGAGCAAGCTCCAGATGGAGATTCTACCCAAAGGAAGCTGATATTCTAGGAGGGCCTCATCCTCTACCTTCTCCTCCTGCTCCTTTTTGCCCCCAGATCCTCTATCTTTTCTCCCCTTTCTGTTTCTCCTTCCTCTCCCCATTCCATTGCCCCATGTGCACAAATCCCTGCACAACTTGTGTAGCTCTTTGGAAACCATTTGTAGAGGAGTTAAAGAATGAACTTGTCAGTTAGGGCAAGATTCTCAAACAACCAGCATTCTACCACAAATTCTCACTACTGTTAGGGCACCAACACACTGTGAATGGAATGAGTCTTCCATGGATGCCCTCGAGAGCTTCATTGGTTTGTTAACTGTGTAACTGACCATCAAGGATAAGGAAAACAGGAGGCCCCATTTGTAAACAGTACTGGCACAGCTTGGGCTCTAGTGAATCACTGAGCAGTACCCAAGGCCGTCCGGAAATGACGGTGATGGACTTTTGTTAAAGTCTGTTTTTCCTCTCTGCATTCTTGTCATCTAGAATCAGAAGGAAGGCAAGGTTAAGACTATTGGACTGATATATGTGTGGATGAGGTGATTATTTTACAATGTGACTTAAAGGAATGCACAAATAAATTATTCTCTCTCTAGGAGATCTTGGAAGTTACCCTTGGAATCAATATGAAGGGCAGCAGAACATTGATGAGACACAACTGAACCTGATATAGTCAGTTAAATTGGGTCTCTGTTCCCCACCTGGCTGTTGGGGTATTCGAGCCACTTATTTATGTAATTTCTAGAAAATATCAATACAATCAATAAATTCCATCAAATCCTGGACAATAATACACAATTGAGCTACCTATAAGACAGCATGTAGAGCAGTGAAGAAAATGGTCTTTTCACTTTTTAATGGCTAGTTTTTGCAATGATGAAACGTTGTTTGAGTATTATTTTATTTATTCTGTTCAAATGAATTAAATAAAAGGTGCCATAGATTATTCCATGCTAAAAGGCCTGATGATGAATTTCCTAGCTCAAATTCTAAGATCTGATGAGCTCATACAATATCTTATTCCATTTAACCCTGTTTCTATATAACCCAATAATTATAAAGCCCTACAATGTATATGTGTATATTTACACATATGTAAATATATAATTATATATACTTATCTGAGCATGGAGAAAAATAAAGATACATCCTAGGTTGCAAGCATCTCTGGGGGGGGTGATATGGGAGGAAAGAATGAAGAAAGGAGGTGGAGTTGAGCAAAAATGCAAAAGAAAAAATGAGATCACAAAGTATTAGCATAAATGTCATCCCATTGACCTGTTTTTTAAAACAAAAAATCATGCAAAGCAAATTTTTTAAAGAGAGAGATCAGGCCCCATCTCTACCTGGGTAAAATCCCTGGGTTCCCACCATGTGCTGGTTTCTTGTGGCTTCTTAGCAGTTTCCCTCCTGAGGGCTGGGCCTCCATTATATAGGACCCCACTAACATGCATGGCCCTAGCATTAAGGAGCATGTATGCAAGCTATTTTTTTTTTTTTTTTTACTAAATACATGACTGATGAAGCCCTCACTTCCTAAAACAACCTCATAATATACTAGAAAGGAGACTGCTGCATTAAGCTCACTTCACTAAAAGGAAATGAGATGATATCACAGGAAGGATGTGAATTCTAACGCTGCACAGCAAATCAGTGGCATAACAGCGATTTGAGGAATTTATTCACCATTTTCCCCTTTTCTAGTTTAAGATCCAGTGGAGATATCACTGTTCTATTTGAAGAAGCAAAGCAACTTGAAAATGCAAAATAAGCAAAAAATAAATGGCACGTTTCTCTTGAACACATTAAACTTTCTCCTTCCCCTTTTCCTTCCTTACACTCTCTGTTGTGTGGCAACATAGAAAAGCTCAAATGTAAATTCTGAAGAATACTTTTCCTCTGAGTGTAGAATAAGGAAATGAATTTTCCATTTCAATGCATCCTTGGTAATTTCATCATTCAGGACCAATGTACTATTCTTAACAGAGATAAGGGGGAATAAATGATGTAGTCATATCTCACGGTTGCTTTCTAAAGAACTTCTGCTGAATTGTAATCATCTCTCATTATTGGTTGTGTGTGCCCATTTAATGAGAACCTCTTTATAATTTTCTAGCCTATTGTTAATTTACAAGAATTTATATCATTAAGGCCATTAAACTATGTTATTTGCTGTGGGCTATTAAAAAGAATGCTAATAATTTAAACTCACTCCCTGATCCTGTGAGAAAAGTCGATATTGTGCTCCATTTTGTGATGTCTGAGTTCTTGCCCTATTAAAAGGCCAGACAGCTCTATCTTCCATTTACTTTTTCATTTTTTAAATTAAATTTTCCTTTGTAAAAATATATCTTTTGACTTGAAAAAAAAAACCTTAAATTTCAATGAAAAATTTGCTCCAAACATTAGTGATATTGTTTTACTTCATTCCACTAATTATTTTAAAAGTGATATTTCCACTTGAATTCTCTTTGTCACCTTCCCTCTGAGAGTACGCAAACGTGGCCTTGTAAACACAATTCACAGGAGCAAATATCTTTAGCTGTGTCAGATTCCGTTGGCTTGCAGAGAGCTTCGGACAAGGAACATAAAAAAGGGCGACCATTTCAGAAGACACGAAAATTTTATACTTTGCTTTGTGATTAGGATTAATGCATTTTACCTAAACTCTGTAAGAAATGCTGGCTGTTCGCTGTCCTCACCCACAGTCGTAAAACTCCCCAACATGTCAGCTCTTCCTCATAAACAGTAAGTATACTGTAAAATCATTTACAGCTGTTGTAAAAATATTTTGACTATTTCACCCAAGTACCTGAGTAGGACACCTGATAATAGTTAAAAAAAAAAAAAAAAAAAAAAAAGAAAGAAAGAAAGATTACCCTTTATATAGCCAACCTTTCAGAATAATTGGGGTGAGGGGGTGGGGGGTAGAGAGAGGAAAATTCCTTTTCTATTCAAGTAGTATGCAGCTGTGCTTGGGCAGCACATCTGTTACAGTGTCTTATTAAAACAAAGGATCCTTTCAAGGAGCATGGAGCGCAATATATACAACCTACTCTCAAATTTTCAGAAGATGATAAATGATAAATGGATAGATGATAGGTGATAGATGGATGGATAGAGGGATGGATGGATAGATAGATTATAGATAGATTTAGATGATTGAGATGGATAGATTGATTTAGATGACAGAGATGATGGATGGATGGATAGATAGACAGATAGCTAGATAAAGATAGAGAGACAGATAGATAGAATGATAAGGCAAATAAATGTAGCAAAACATTAAAATTCATGGATCTGGCTATCTGGGTATGTTAGAGATACAGCAAACTGTCTTTACTTCTCATGGTCTTTCCAGTAGCAACCATAAGGTACCCAGTTCCTAGTTTCCGTCTGAGAAAGGCCAAGCATTTAGGGGTCCAAACTACTGTCTATCAAAAGGAATGTAGATGCTACTACCCATATAGGACATTTCCAGGACTGTCCTAGCAATATCCCAAGCCTTAAAAAGGTGCCCTGTGCCTAGTCCCCCAAAGCAGATCAGCCCCCAACCTGCTCCCCTGGTCTAGCACCCTTGTGGGCATCTGACACCATTTGTGCACATTTCTGCTCTGTATGCAACTCCTCCTACATCTTTTCCATCCCGTTTGTACATATGTGATCAAAGAGACTCTGCTCTTGGTGCCCACCAGAAATCTAGAAGCTAGTTCTTATTTCATGTGTACAGGCAAAAAACTCTTTCTCAACACTTCCAGCAGTTGTTCAAGGGTAATTTCTTCTTGAATGGACATCAAGAAGATGTCCAGCCTCAGCTCTCACTGCTCCTACCTGAATCCCAAATAGAAAGTAAGCTTTCATACCTCCTTGAATGGCTTTTTCCCAACCCTTAGTAAGCTTTACCCAACATTCAAGGTCCAGACAAAATGCCACTTCCTCAGCAAAATTGCATGCTCCTCCTCTCTGTTGGCTTGCCATAGCACCTCATAGCAATTTGTTTATATGGTCATCTTACTGCATGGACTGCAACTTTTCAAGGGTAGGAATTGTGGCATTGTACATAATATTCTTAAATCAAGAGAAAGAGAGAAAGGAGGGAGGGAGGAAGGAAGGAAAGAAGGAAGGGAGGGAGGGACAAAATGATTATTGAGGTGAGCGAATGAGTGAGTGATTTTAAGAATTGCTTAGCACACCCAACCTTTGTTATGTGCTTCAGGTCTCTATATAAAATCCCTTCTCTTTTCAGGTGCCATTTCTGTTCAGGCTTACCTAATCAGGTTGCAGTCAGATTAGAATGTGTAGTGTCTGCTGATTTTAGAATGAAATGTGTATACCTCACTCCTCAAGGTTGGTAAGATACTGACAGACCCTTTTTCTTAGTACAATGGGCAGTGAGATGGATTTAGTTTTGCGTCCTAACCCTGCCCTTCACTGGCTCTGTGATCTAAGTTCCTAAACTTCCTGAACACTAGTTTTGGCATCTCTAATGTGAGAACATAATACCAGCTCAGAGGACCATCGTACAGATTAAATGAGGCAAGTAGGTAAAATTCCTGGCACATAAAAGTCCATCAACATATATTGATTCCTTTATCTATTTTGATTTTCCCATTTTTATTCAGGCATTCAAGATCAGAATTCGATAGTTCTTGTTTAAGTCCTGGGTTGCTTCAGGCACCCAGCCACATAAGTTTTCCCCTAGGGGAGCCCAGATTTTAAAAGGTTTCATGTTTTTGATCAAAACTGCCAAACCAGGAAGTTCCATGTTCAGGCAAATCTATGTCCCTTTAAGAAATAGGGTCTTAATCTTTAATCTCAGAGATTAAACCATGCTCGGTGCTATGGTTTTTAGAAACCCATTTCTCCCTCTGGACTCTATTTAACCACCCCTTCCCCCACCCAACTCCACCCTGCTCCTCTCTCTTTGTCAGTAGAAAAACCACCCAAATATGGTTAGACAGGTACAAGCCTCTCCACTTGATCAGCCTCCCAAAGAGCTCAGCATTCCAGGGAGCTGGACAATAAAAACAAAAATACTGCTTGAGGGGAGGATAAAAGCAAAGGGGTGTTGGGGCATGAAACAGGCTGTCCATTTTACTTCAGAGAGCCCTGCGGCACTCTCTTCTGGCAGCTGCTATGAGCTCGCCTCTCCAGGAAAATACCTGCTGCCTCTCAACTTTATTTATAGAGATGCTGTCAAAGCAAAGGGGAAAAAATGGTTGAGGCAGTTTGGACATGGAGGAAGAAGGAGGAAGAGAAGGGAGGGAGCGTAACAGCCAAGAGAAATGGAATTAAACTTGTATTAAATAAGAGGGGAAACTCCACTAGGGAACAATTTATGTGAGAACAAGGAAGAGCTCCAAAGAGTGGCTTGACATTAGATTCTGATCAGGAGAGGCTTTTCCTGGTACCCTTTTCAAAACTGTCTCTTTGGGGTTATTGTCCATGGAATTAGCTCAGCAACGTAGAAAGATGGAGAGCTCTGAAGATGCATAATCACAGGTCAGCGGGTGAATATATCAATCTCTTTAGTTCTGCATACCTGGAACCAGAGCTGCAAATGGGTAGCAGCCTGCTTTGAACTCGGAGGATGTGCAGTGTTAGTCTGTTGGTTTCCACTGCAGTGATCTCGGATTGGATTACGGCCCCCACAAAAGACATGCTGAAGTCTTAATCTGTGTTCTTGCAAGTGTGACCCCATTTCTAGACAGGACCTTGGAAGGTATTATTATTTGTCAAGGTGTGGGCTCACTTATGAATAGGATCTTTGAAGATCCTATTTTAAGATGAGGCCGAGTTGAATCAGGTGGGAAACTTAATCGGTATGAGTGGAGGCCTCAGAAAGAGAGGGAACCGAGAAGCCAGAAATCAGAAGAATCCAGTGGAAGCTGGAAGTCACGAGAGAAACCAGAGAGGAGAGAGATTGTGATGTGACAGAGAAAGCTACTGAATCTGCGAGAAAGCATGGCCTGCCCAACATCTTGATTTTAGTCTTTTAGCCTCCAAATCGTATGCCAATAAATTCTTTTTGTTTAAGCCAACCCTTTGTGTGATTTGTCATAGTAACTCTGGCAAACTAAGACAGCCCCCCAAAACTAAGAAAAAGTGGGGATGAAGGGTGGGCTCAAGCTTAGAGCCCATCTGGTTCATGTTAAATTGACTTCATTTTCAGATTTTTCCCCAGCAAGGGATTATGTGGGGAACCCAGCCAGCTGAGACACAACAAGCCATTTGACTTCAATTCTGAATAAAATTTGTCTTCTGAGCAGACCCTGCAGGTAAAGATTTGAGTGGGCCCTAAAATTGTCACTTTACCAACATCCAGAAAAACCCTAGGTAATTAGTATCCAAGAAGTTAGGATTTAGGGGATGATTATTACTGAAACATTATATAGATATTCCTTTTGACTTTCTGGTATATTAGAATAGACAGAGGGAAATACCTGCAATCTCTGAACTGTAATCCAGCTGCCTTGATCTCTGATAATGAATGTATAGCCTTTATCTTGTGCTCTTGTGATTGTAAAAACCTTGTAACTAACCCTCACTTGTACCCCTTTTATCCTGTTTTTCAGTTTTAGAGCCTTATAATCACTAAAGACAGCCCCTGATGTTTATTATACTGAAGGGCCTTGAGTCTATCCAGAGCTAACCCACCCCAATTCCAAACTATCTTGCTAGATGGAGCTGGATCTAACCAAAATGGCCTGCCTGACATGCACAGTAGCTTAGACTTTAACCTATAAGTGACCTATACCTCATTATGATACTAAAAATCACACCCATCATCATATTAAGGCCGCCATTTTCTTACAAATGTTCTGTGATTAAGCATGTAGTCAATCTGCACATGCTCAATAATTAGGCCATATTTAACCTTGACATCGCTAGCCATCGTGCTCATTATCCTAAAACCTGCCCATCTTTTGATACTATCAAACTCTCAGAATCACTGCAGTTCAGGGAGAGAGATTTTGGGGCTAATAGGCCATTTGATCTCCTGCTTCATGCCTAGCAATAAACTTGCTCTCTTTGAAACCCTGGTGTCTCAGGTGTTGGTCATTTGAGCACATTGGCCAGAGAACCCAGCATTTTTGATCAATATCGGTGAGACCATGCATTGCCTTTGGAAGTCTGTTTTGGCCCCAGCAGAGTTGAATATGCCCTCTCTGTACTCTCACAATGCTAATTCATGTCCCTATTATATCATAGATCACATCAATTATAATCTATAGATGTGCATGTCGGTGCACCCAATAGACTGTGAGTCCAAAGAAGGCATTAGTATATCTCATTCAATTTTTTAATCCAAGACTTAGGGCAGTGCCTGGTATGCTATAGATAATCAGTAAATAGTAAAGTTATATAGATGGATCAAATCAAACAAAACTTAAAGGAGTGAGCCTCTCCCTCAATCGGTCCACACTGACATTTTGCAACTTTGGTTATACTTATTAAGAAAGGACAGCAAATATAATTTTTAAAAGTCAGCTCTAAATAATGAAAACTTTTGCAAAAGGCATAGTAAATATTTTCCCTAAAATTTATTTTTCCTACTCCCAAAAGCAGCTAGGATTCCTAGAACTTTAATCAAGAATTCCAATGACGATTTTTTTTTAAATTAAAGAAGTTGTAGGTTTACAGAAAAATCACACAGAAAATTTAGAGATCCCATGTACCCAACTCCCACACACATAGTTCTCCCTATTATTAACACTTTGCATTAGTGTGGTACTTTGGTTACAATTGATGAAACAATATTATATTCTATTAACTGTCATCCATAGTTTACATCAGGGTTCCCTGTTGTACAATTCTATGAGGTTTTTGTATTTGTATTCTGGTAATATATATCCAGCAATAATTTTTGACTGATAGTTTCTGCCAATTCTCCAATGCAGTCCTTAATCGACAGACTCAGTCCCTGCCCCAGCCTTGATGTATTAGAATCAACAGGGAAGGGATTTTGGAATCAATCCATTTGTAACGAGATCTCTGAGTGATTGCTAGGATTGTACAAGTTTAGGTTAGTGGTGTCTCGGAGAGTAATCGTACAAGAAAAAGCACAAAGTTAGGAGTCAGAAAACCCGAGTTCTGGTACCTGCTGTTTTTACTAGGTGTACAGCTTTATGCAGTGATTTAACCTTGCTGAGTCTATTTCTTTATCTGTACAGCAAGGAAAATAATGCCCGCCCTACCTCTCTAGCAAGGTCGTTGATAGGATCAAACATGATTTTATAAGACAGTGACAATGTGCTGTAAAAGGGCCATTTATAATTTTATTCATAAGTACACCTTCTTCTGGCTCCAAGACAGTCCTGTCAAAGTTGAGAATAAATGGGCATTTCGATGCTTGGCACCACAGTCAGGAATACCCCCCAAATTTGAATGTGGAACGGTTTCCCAGTAGTGCGAGTGACAAGCCAGAAGCAAAACTACCGCTACACAAGGTTCTAAAAGCTACTTATCACAGGACAGGGCGGCCTAGCATGTGAAGAGGAGATCCAACACTTCTAGGAGTCTACTCAAGAGCAAAGCCAACTGCCAAGCTGAGAGGTGGAAAACAAACTGTGCAGTGATGGTGAAAACTTGGGCATTTGTGGACCTTCAGGCCTGGCAGAGAGGGATCCTGTTGTCTGTTTTCACAAACTGGTCATCTTCAACACAGTTCTCTAAACCACCCAGTTAATTAAATTACTTCCCTTAGCTCCATGGAAAAGAAGATGCAAATGATCCCCTCAGTTGGTTTTAATTGCCACCCCCCCCTTCATGTACAAAGTATTGACTGGGTGAAATTAATATGTCAGTCTTTCATTTTTCTGTGCACATCTCCAAATAACATTTCAATAGCTTACTCCTAAATTTGCCTGCTTAAATGCTACATCCTCTTAAGTTGAGTAAGTTGAGTGTTTTCTTTTTTTGTAGTGGCACCAGGTATTTCAGCTATGAGAATTTCATTCCATGGAACAGAGCTGATAGACAGCTGAAAGGACAAGGGAAATCAACCAAGTAAGAACAGTGTTGCACAGCACCCTGATATAATGGGGTAGAGAAATATCCGAAAAATAGTGATATTAACACAGGTAGCACGTGAGGAGTAATTTTATAGTACTTAGGGCTGCCAGATTTAGCAAATAAAGAAGCCAACCCAATTAAATTTGAATTTTAAGTAAATAATTAATAATTGTTCAACATAAATATGTCCCAGGCAATATTTGGGGCATACTTATAGTAAAAAAGTTACTTGTTGGTTATCTGAAATTCAGCTGTACCTGAGAGTCCTGTATTTTATCTAGGAACCATAACAGTGACAGTGTACTCTCACTATGTCCCTTTCCCACTGATTCTCAGTCTTGGTTCCCATTAGAAACACCTGGAAAAGTTTTAAAACTCCTGATGCCCAGAACACCCTTCAAAACAATTATATAGAATCCCTGAGGGTGAGACTCAGGCATCAGTATTTTTTAAAGCTTCCATTGTGATTCCAAACCTCAGCCAACATTGAGAACCACTGTTTAGAATTTGTTTTTTTAGTTAATTATTGAAACTATGAGGAAGTTCACCTCAAGGATATTTTTTGTAATTTGGGTAAAGTTTTGGCTTCTCATTTAGCTCAAATCTGAACATGAAAATGTGAGCTTATTATTCCTCAATTCAATAATCCTCTCTCAAGCTCTGTACTGGCACAAGGCACAATTCCTGCCCACAAGGAGCTTATACTCTGGTGTACCATCATCCTAAATCTTTACAGGTAAAAAACCCTCTTTCCCAGGAAGAACTGAGTGAGCAAGTTGAGAATGGAATCTGAAAAACGATGCCCCCATGTTACTTATGGATACTTGATTTATGTATGATAGAGATTACCCTGAAGAAAAGGGAGAAAAGGATAAAAAAAAGAAAAAGAAACTTGCTCTGCCTCATACCATACAAGAGGTCATTTCATGATTGTATCACAATGTAGCTTATGAGGGGTGACAATGTGATTGGGAAAGCCATGTGGACCACACTCCCCTTTGTCCAGTGTATGGATGGATGAGTAGGAAAAATGGGGGCAAAAAAAAAAAGGCACCCAGTTTTCTTTTTACTTTAACTGTTCTTTTTCACTTTAATTTTTATTCTTATTATTTTTGTGTGTGTGGTAATGAAAATGTTCAAAAAATTAATTTTGGTGATGAATGCACAACTATATAATGGTACTGTGAACAATTGAATGTACACTTTGTATGACTGCATCGTATGTGAATACATCTCAATAAAAATGAATTAAAAAAAAATTCATTCCAGGAGGATCGTAGATTAAATATAAAAGGCAAAATGGAAAGATTTCAGAAGACAAATGTATTAGTTTCTCATGACTGATGTAACAACGTACACAAACTGGGTGGCTTCAAACCACTTGAAGTTCTGGAGACTAGAAGTCTGTAATCAAAGGTGCTGGGGGGGTCAGGCTCCCTCTGAAACCTGCAGGGAGAATACGTCCTTGCTCCTTCTAACTTCTGGTATTTGCTAGCCATCCTTGTCATTTCTTGGCTCGTAAATACCTCACTCTGATTTCCGCCTCCATTTTCAAATGACCGTCTCCCCTGTGTCTGTGTCTTTGTGTCCAGATTTCCACAGTCCAGTCAAATTGATCAGGGCCCACTCTAATCCAGTGTGGCCTCATCTTAACTAATCACATCTTCCAAGACCCTGTTTCCATGTAAAGTCACATTTGTGGGACTGGGGGTTAGGCTTGAACATGAAGACACAGTTCAATCCGTCGCAATAATAGAGAAGGCAGAGAAAGACTTTTTTAAACAGGACATGAAAAGCCTGATAAATATGACCACATTAAAATCAAGGACATCTGATCTTCAAAAGGCACCAATTAGAGAATGAAGAAAGGTAAGCCACAGAGTGAGAAAAGATATGTGAAATCCATACCCTCCTCATATCCTGAATATATAAATATATATATATATATATTTTAAGTACCTCCTACAAATCAATAAGAAAAAGACAGGCCACCCAATAGAAAAACAAACAGGAGACTGAACCAGGACTTCAACAAAGAGGATATACAAATGGTCAATAAACATATGAAAAGGTTTTGACTCATTTGCAGCATGAAAAATACAAACTAAAACCATTTTGAGATGTCACCACATACCTCCCACCCCCCAGAATTGCTAAAATTAAAAAGAGTGACATGGGCAAGTATAGAGAAGAAAGGGGATTGACAGCATTTCCCACACAACACTGCTGGAAAGCATGCAAATTGTTGCAATCACTAATGCAGTTTGACATGATATACTAAAGAGGAACATACATCAACCCTGTACCCCTGCAATTCTAGTCCTAGGTATATACCCAATAGACATCCCTGCACAAGTATATCGAGAGACCTGTTCAAGAATCGCCAAAGCAAGGAACAACCCAAATGTCCGTCAGCAGTAGAAGGGGTGGAAAAATTGTGATATATTCATACAGTGGAATATGCAGCATTGAAAATGAACCATGGCTACAAACAACATGGATGGGTCTCACAAACCTAATGTGGAAGGAAAGAAGCCAGACCCCAAAGAAAATATGCAAACTAGAATACACAGGTATCCACTCATAGGTGGAAAAAGAAGAAAGGAAAGTGAGAAAGTGACCACCATAATATTCAGAGAGGGATTACTGTAGGGAATGGGGACCAAGTTGTGATTGGAAAGGGGTGTTCAGGGGCTTCTGAGGTTGTGATAATGGTCAATTTCTTGATCTAAGTGGTTGGTCCATGAATATTTGCTTTATTAGAATTCACTGAGTTGTACATTTATTATTTATGCACTTTCTTGTGTAAGCGTGTTATATTTCACAATTTTTAAAGATTTTTTTTTTTAATGATGTTTAGGGCAGATTAACATTTCCGCTGCAAAGATTTTTTTGCACCCCATCCTCAGAGTAGGATTTACTTGAACCTTCTCTACAGTAGTGCAGCGCTCCGCACAGACCACTCCATATGCTCCAGCCACATCCCTGCCCTAACACCTTTCTCCCCAAAATGTTTATCAGGTGAATTCCAGGTAAAAACGAATAGGACTCAGAGCAAGCCTTTTAAAATGTAGGTCAGAATTTAGTGGGCCAAGCCCTCGATCTGGGGGCTATCCCCTGGGCTAGCTGCTGCAAGGGAGCGGCTAAAGCCTGCTTGTGATTGTGCCTAAGAGTCTCCCCCTGAGTGCCTCTTTTGTTGCTCAGATGTGGCCTCTCTCTCTAAGCCCACTCGGCAGGTGAACTCACTTCCCTCCCCCCACTTGGGACATGACTCCTAGAGGTGTGAATCCACCTGGCAACATGGGAAATGACTCCTGGAGATGAACCTGGACCCAGCACTGTGGGATTGAGAGGATCTTCTTGACCAAAAGGGATGAAATAAAATAAGGTTCCAGTGGCTTAGAGATTTCAAACAGAGTCAAGAGGTCACTCTGGAGGGTATTCTTATGCGCTATATAGACACCATCTTTTAGTCTTTAGCGTGTTGGAATAGCTAGAGGAAAATACCTGAAGCTGTCTAACTGCAACCCAGTGACCTTGATTCTTGAAGATGATTATATAACTATGCAGCTTGCACAGTGTGACTGTGTGATTGTGAAAACCTTGTGGCTCACACTCCCTTTATCCAGTGTATGGACAGATGAGCAGAAAAATGGGGACAAAAATTAGATGAAGAATACAGTGGAATGGAGGGGATAGAAAGATTTAGGTGTTCTTTTTTGCCTTTATTTTTATTTTGGAGTAAGGAAGAGGTTCAAAAATTGATTCTGGTGATGAACACACAACTGTATGATGGTGCTGATTGTACGCTGTAGATGACTGTAGGGTGTGTGAATATATCTCAGTAAAACTGTATTTAAAAAAGTAAATGAGAGGGGGGAGAAGGGGAATAGGATGTTTTGGATGTTCTTTTTTATTTTCATTTTTATTTTATTTTTTGGAGTAATGAAAGGTTCAAAGTTTGATCATGGTGATGAATGCACAATTATACAATGATACTGTAAACAACTGATTGTACACTTTGAATGATTGTGTGCTATATGATTAAATCTCAATAAAATTGCATGTAAAAAAAAGAGACCAGAAAAAAAATTATAGTTCAGGTCATATCACGCTTATGCTCAAAGTCATTGAGGCGTTTCCCATTTCACTCAGAGGAAACCTGAAATCTTTAAAATGGCCATGAACAATCTGTGAGCCAAAGCCACCCCTGCCTCTCTGACTTTGCCCACAGACTCCTCTCTAGCTGCAAGGACACTGTCTTCTTCAAATGGGGCACTCGGTGTCCCATCTTTCTCTAGACGTTCCCATGGCCGTAAAGCTCTTCTCTCAAATATTCACTTGGTCTGCTTCCTCACCTCCTTCAGATATTTTTCTCATGAAAGCTAACCCCAGCCACTTTATTTGGAATTGGGTGGTATATTGAATTACGTACCCCAATTTAGACAATGTAGACAATGTAGACGTGTTTTTGATCTTGATCCACACTCCTGTGGGTGTGATCCCATGGTAAATAGGACTTTTGAGGTTGCTATCTTTAAAGTGTGGCCCAACTGAATGCAGGTGGATTTTAGTCCATGTTAGTGGATGCCTTCTTTATAAAGAAAAGAAACCAGATGCCAGAAGTTGGAAAAAGCCACACAGGGAGGAGCTAGAAGCCAGAAATAAGTGGAAGCTGGAAGAGCAGCACAAGAAGAGAGAGAGATCACCAGGTGGCAGGAAGCAGAGAGGCAAGCCAAGGAACCCAGGGATTGGGGCAAATAAGTACCAGAACACTGCAGACTTCAAGCAGAAAACCATGAGCTTGTTGTTTAAGCTAACACATTGTGTAGTATTTGTCATAGCAGCCTGAGAAACTAAGACATAGTCACCCTTCCCCTGGTTTATTTTCCTATAACATTTATAACCTAACAAACAATATAATTTAGTTTTTTTTACTAACATGTGTTGCCTATCACTCCCCACCAGAATGTAAGTTCTATGGAGGCAGGGATTTTTATCTTTTTTGTTGGCTACTGTATAACCCCACATCTAGCCAAGTGCCTGGCAAGTAGTAAGTGTAAAATAAATATATGTGGAATTAATTAGTGAATAGATGAATGAACGAGTGAAACAATCCACCAAAGCAGCCTTGAAAAATAAGAAAAGTAGTTACCACTAAAGAAACAATATGAAGATTGAGATAACACAAAGGATCAGATTATCAAATCAGGCTCATATGAATCAGAGATCCCACCCAGTACCAAACTTTACTAGCTAATCCAAGGATACAAGTAACAGGTGAAACGGAGGGATCTGAGACCATCATCCCTGTTCTCTAAGTCCTTCTTGCCACATCAGTCATACTCTGGCTCAGATTAACAGATGATGTCTCTAAGCAATCTGTATAGTCCACATCACCTACAGAAGATTCCACATCCTAAACAACACACCCATTAGTAGTCAAATCATTTATGCTGTACTTTCCAGGAAGCTATACTCTATACATCCACACATTCCACATTAGTTTATGATGGGCAATCCTAGCCAACCAGATATAACCTGCTAAGAACATTCCATAGATATGGACTCTCCTGCTAGCAAATTCCTTTTGTTTTCCAGAAGGTCTATCATTAGTGGGTTCTCAAGGAAACTAGACTCTGAGTTCTCTCCTTCCTGGTGACAGTCCCCTCTTCCCAAACCCCTCTCTGAATAAGGGGAGAGAATGGATTGCATACCCATAATTTAATCCTTTCCTTCCCAGATGTTAATGGAACACAGTGTGAGAGTTGCTAAGAAGTCATTCCCTGGACATTTGAAATGGGGAAAAAGTGGTAGACATGAGGGCTTCTATTTTAGTTTTCCATGGGCTGCTCAAGCAAATACCGTGAAATGGGTCATGTTAAACAATGGGAATTTATTTGGTGACAGTTTCGAGGCTAAAAGAAAGTCCAAATCAAGATATCATCAAGGCGGTGTTCTCTTCCTGAAGACGCTTTCTGGAGTTGGCTGCCTGTGATCCATGGTCCTTAGCTTGGCACATGGCAGTGTCTCCTGGTCTCTCCTTTCTTTTCTGGGTTCTGTTGATATTCAGCTTCTTGCTTCCTGTGGTTTTCTCCCTCTCTCTCTCCTTCTGTCTGAATTTCATTCTCTCATAAAGGACTCCAGTAATAGGATAAGACCCACCCTGACTAGGTGGGCCTCACCTTAACTGAAGTAACCTCATCCAAAGGTCCTACTTACAATGGGTTCACACCCACAGGAATGGATTAGGTTTAATGACATGTTTTTCTGGGATCCATGCCTCCAAACCATCACAGTATTTAAAATGCATTGGCTATGTCACATGGGCTGCTGATCTATTCTGGATCCAGCTAAATTTCCTATCTCCCATCCCTCTTCCCTGCCTGCTGCCTCCCATAGCCTTGGTGTTAGAGTATAAGGATTTGAGGGTCATTGGTCTAAATGGTTGTGCCCTATGGATAGCTCTGGATTTCTGATTCCCCAGGACAATGGTTTAAAACTTAAACGACTGCATTAGAGCCTTCCAGAATTATGGATAATTCCCCTCTCTGTATAGGACCACACCTCAATTGCATAATATCACAACATGGAAATTGGAAATAAGAACCACACAGGGATAGTGCCAGGCATCAGCCACTTCAAAATTTTCTGTTTGGATCAACTCAGAATCTTGGGGGTTTCTGACTTATAAATGTCCCCACCCCATGAAACAATCAGTTTCTTGAAGAAGATGCAGTGTGTTGTTTTCTGTTGCATCTGTAGCTCTTGGCAGTGTTTGGCATTGAACTGGATGACAGATGGAAGGCAAGGACAAAATGGCAGGTGCCTCCTGGGGCCATAAGAACACACCCATGGCCTCCATAAACAGGCCTACAGGCCTTAGGCCATGGAGAAACTTTGCATTCTTAGCACAGGGCTAAACCCAGAAGTGCCATATGCATTCCTATCACAGTACAGCGAACCCCCAAGGCTCATATGGAGAACTTCTCTCTAGATTGGGAGTGTCCCCCAAGGAGACCCAGCTAGGAGAAGTGGCTAATGGTGGGACTAGGCAAGACCGTTGGCCAGAGCAGGAGATGGTCTCACATGGACGCACCACACATGCAATCCTCTGGGCACCTGATGAAAGCCCCTTTTCTTCCCTTAGAACCTATATGGGACCTGGATGTTATAGATTAAGTTGTGTTCCCCCAAAAGACATGTTCAAGTCCTAATCCCCTGGTCCTATAACTGTGAACCTATTTGGAAATAGGGTCTTTGAAGATGTGATTGGTTAAGATGAGGCCAAACCGGATTAGATCAGGCCCTGATGCAGCATGACCAGGGAAATCTGGGCACAGATAGACAGAGAGAAGACGGCCATGTGACAGAGGCTGAGATGAAGTTACGCAGCCACGAGCCAAGGAATACCGTGGCTGGCTGGCCACACAGGAAGCCAGGAGAGAGGCATGGAATGGATTCTTGCCATTAAGAGAAAGCCTCTAGAACTGCAAGATGATAAATTTCTATCATTATAAGCCATCCAGTTTGTGGCACTTTGTTATGACAGCCCCAGCAAACTAAAATGCAGGGTAAGACCACCCAGCCTTCCTCCCTGGCTTGGAATGGCCTGGAAAGAGACGGGAAGAATGGATTGGTATGAGGAAAAGGGAAGATTAAAAGAAAACTGCCTTTTTCAGTCTCTGTGTTCAAAGAATACATACAGCTAGTCCCTGTGCACATCAAAAAGGAATAAAAAGAAACACTCCAGTGTGTAAGTTGCTCTTTGGCAGTGAAGCAGCCATTTCAGAAAATGGCCCTAACTCCTTCAGACACTGGAATAAACCTCACAAATGATTGCTTCTCTGCTCTAACATGGCCCTCGTGGCCTGAAACAAGGCCAGGTTCAAAAAGCACTCACTTAACCAGAGCCCTGATATGAGGTGTGCCCCAACTCAAGTTGCTTTAAGATGTGTCCAGAGCCAGCCTTGTTTTTACTGTAGCAGCCGCCCCCATGCTATTTTCCAGAGGTTCTGGTGAAGCAAACAAAAAGCCCCAGATGCCTCCCTGTCTGCCAGCTGGTGGCTCGGTTTGGCTTCATTTCTGCAGCCTAAGACTTTGTCAGTTCTGCACAGGCTTAGGTGCCTTATTTGAGGGTTACATTTTTAGCCTAATCTGTCTCTTTCACCTAGAATCATGGAGATTTAAGTGTCCTTCTGTCTAAGTGTCTGCTGCCACCTTTCAATGATGACGCCGGAGCCCAAAGAAGGGATGTGGTGCCAGTTTCCTGGGGCTGCTGTAACAAATTACCACAAAACACCAGACACTTATTGTCTCACGGTTGTGGAAGCCAGAAGTGCTAAGTCAAGGTGTTGGCAGGGCCACACACCTGAAACCCGGAGGAGAGAATCCTTCCTTGCCTCTTCCCAGCTTCTGGTATTTCCTGGCAGTCTTTGGCTTTCCTTGGCATGTAGCTGCTGCCCCTTGAGCTCTGCCTCCATCTCCATATGGCCTTCTCCCCTCACGTCTGTCTGTCTCTGTGTCCCATCCCCTCTTCTTCTAAGGGCACCTGTTATATTGGATTAAGAGCTCACCCCACTCCTTTATGACCTCATCATAACTAATTCCATCTGAAACAACCCTATGTCCAACTAAGGTCACATCCTGAGGTACTGAGGGTTAGGATTCTACCTATCGTTTGGGGGGACACAGTTCAACCCATACCATGTGACTTACCTGAAACACGGGACAAACCAGTGGCCAAGGAGAAAGCAGGTTTATGGGTGCCTTATTCCCTGCTCCAGGGCTCTTTCCACTGTGAATGTGTTGGCTTGAGCATAAATGAATTTAAACGTCTTTCCTAAGAGCAGTGGGTGGGAGATGGCATGTAAGTAGGTGTCGGATTCCTGGCACAGGTAGAGAGGAGCAGAGAGAAAATGAGTAGACCCAATTCACAATGATTTGCCTAGGGCTAGACCATCATACATTTAATATATGATAATCATAATAATAGATCCACTCAGTCGTTCTTTTCTCCCAAGGGACTAAATTCACCTGCTCTTTTCAATGGTCAGATAGGAATGATATTTGAGGGCAATGACATTCCATATACATCATGCCCTTGACGTCCCATGGTGCATCTTCCTTGAGGGTTATAAGTCTTCAGCTGAATTCTAGTCTGCTCCTGGTTTTCACGCCAATGACTTACACCCAAGGGTTGTATATCTATTATAATTGCTACCTAAAGAGAATAAGAATTACAGATAAGTAATTTTCTTTTTCTAATCTAACCCCCTGGAGGCATTTTAGCAGCTAATACGGGTGATGACAGGCATTTCTGCTATAATTTATACAATTTCATTTTTCTTAATCATGGACTTCAGTTATCTTACGTCACCCACTCAAAATAGAAGCAGGGCTATTTTTTGCCACTGCTTTTACATTTCCAGTCTCTCTTGCAAAGGGCTTTAAAATGTTCACACAATTGTGAGAAATTCAGATTAGCATCTGAAATGGCTTTCCTCTAATTGCTTACAAATCCTCTCAAAACAATTTATAAGGTATGAAGTTAGGTGCTTCAGTAAGACGCCATATTTTGAGTATTTACAAAAACATGGAAAGTTAATACATGGAGCTTTATAGCTGTTTTTCTTGGCACAGATATTGGCGATGTAGAATGTGTACTTAAAACAATTACATGGAGGGGGGAGTAGCTGTGGTGCAATTGGTCAGTACGTTCGGCTGTTAACTAAAAGGTTGGTGGTTCGCTGTGGCGCAATTGGTCAGTACATTCGGCTGTTAACTAAAAGGTTGGTGGTTCGAGCCCATCCAAGGGGCAAGAGGAGGCAGCCCCACAAAAAAAAAAAAACAAAAAAAAAAACAAAAAAAAAACAAAGGAAACAATTGCATGGTACAATGTAAAACAGAAACATGAAATTCACATCAGTGGTCTCCATAGTTAACGCAATGCCTGGTGCATGGAAGGATATAGGTAAGTATTGATGGTTTGCATTTAATATAATGAAGAGGTCTTCGAATAATGCAGTATCCTGGTCAATGCCCTTAACATCCCACCTATCTTTCAAAACCAATTCAGTTCAGCCAGTCCTGAGGAATCCAAGTGAAGTTAGTAGTTCCCAATCAAAAGTGCCTAGGCATTTTGATACAGCTCAGGTTCATCTGAGAACTAGAACTCTGGGGACAACACCACTAATGGACCATGAGGTCAATTTAGTGGATCAGCAACCAGGATTTTGTTGAATGGAATGGAATGGATCAGAGTGCACCTCACAAGGTCAGAGAAAGTTTTGTTGTGTGAAACATTATTTCCCTGTGTACAGTGGGGCTAGATTATGCTGTAAAGTATATTTCTTCCTGCAGTTCAAAAAAAGTTTGAAAGCCACTCTAGTTGGTTGGATGGTGGTCCCCAAAAGATATGTCCACATCCTAATGTCTGGAACCAGTGAATGTCAACTTATTTGGGAAAAGAGTCTTTTGCAGATGCAATTAAGTATCTGGAGACAAGGCAATCATCCTGGATTACCCCCATGGGCCCTAAACCCAATGACAAGTGTGCTTAGAAGAGAGGGGCAGAGGGAAATTGGAGACAAAATGAAGAGGTGGAGTCAAGGTATTCTCAGGAGCAGAGCTTGGAGTGCTCTGGCCACAAGTCAAGGAACACCAGCAACCCCCAGAATCTGCAAAAGGCAAAGAAAGGGTCCTTCCCTAAAGCACCCAGAGAGAGAGTGGCCCTGCTCACAATTTCATTTCCAACTTCTGGTCTCCGGACTGTGAGAAAGTACATTTCCATTGTTTTAAACCACCCACTTGGTAATAATTTGTTACAGCAACTGCGGGAAACTAATACAGACACTGATCTAATACATCCAAGCTCTTGTACCATGTCAGACTACCTGAAATCCCAAAGTTACCCAAAAAATTAAATTCACTCTCACCCAGAGTTCACCAATATTTTTTAAAAGTCATACCCTTTTTTGAGAAATATGAACATCCAAGGCCTGACAATCTGATGCAGCCCTGGGGAGGAGAAAGAGAACCCCACACATCCACTTACAGTCACCAAAACCAAATTAAAACCTTCCTCAACCTATTCCTTTCTGACAAGCAAATTTTATGGAGCTTAATTTTCTGTGCAATAGGTAGTTTGTTTCTAATTTCACTAATATACATTTATTATAATGTCCATGCTTTTTCAAACTTAGTAATGGGTTTGGAGAACCACTACTTTAGACTTTTCCTCAGTTGCTAGGGTCAGCCAGAAAAAAAGGAATTTGGCAAGAATGAGGAAAGATGACCCATTTAATAACAATATAATTATCAATTCTCCCTGTATCCTTTCCCAGATTAGCCAAAAGTAGAGTTGGGTCTAGAAATGTCCACGTATCAGTTACCTTAGGACATTCTGTCTATTGCTGGGACCCTAGCAACTATAAGATACCCAAGCTGTGTAGCATATACTTTAAGCTGGAGCATAATAAAATGGAATTATAAGTGCTTAGAACTATCCCACTGTACTATTTGTATCGGCAGTAATTAGTGCTATGAATTGCCAAGTACCTACCTCAGCTTTAAGCTCCTGGTTTTCTTTGGCTCTTCTCCAGCTTTACATGAGTACTACAATGCACATCATTTCAAGTCACCAGCACCTATGTGAAAACACAGGAGGCAAGACTGCCCAAATCTCATTCAACTAGTCATCATCATCTCTGCAATAGTTTTCGAATACCTAGTATAATTCCTTGCATATAGTGGCCATCAATAAAAATACAGAACCTAATTGAATTATATATTTTGAGAAGGCCATAGAAAAGTAGATATTAGAGATAATTATCAAGTGGGAAAAAAATAGGAGAAAGGGATTTTCTTAGTTTCGTAGGGCTGTCGTAACAAAATACCACCAACTGGGTGGCTTACAACAGAAATTTATTGTCTTACAGTTCTGGAGCCAGAGGTCCAAATTGAAGGTTTTGGCAAGGCTGCGCTCCCCCATAGCTTCTGGTGGCTCCTGGTGTTTCTTGGCTTTTGGCTGCATGATCCAATCTCTGCCTCCATCTTCACATGACTTTGTCCTCTATATCTGTGTCTTCTCTCCTTCTCTTTCTCATAGGAAACTTGTTAATAGATTTAAGGACCACCCAGTTAACGCAAGAGGATCTCATCTTGACATCCTTAACTTCATTATATCTGCAGAGACCCTGTTTCTAACTTCTCATTTGACGTCTCTAAACCTCACAGGTTCCAGGGGGTAACACATGGGCATGTCTTTTGGGAGCTGCCATTCAACCCACTACAGAATTATAAGAGTAATTGTGGCAAAACGATCAACTAGCTCATTGCATTTCTGACTCGTGTGCCCTTTTCCCCTTACATCTGGAAAAAAACAAAAACAAAAACAAGATGAACTAGATTTTAAAACTGCATAAGCCTCTCCTAATAGTAAGTTGGTAGTGGCAGTTCAAAGCCTCTTGCTAACCATCAGCCTGGGATCCCCAGCAAGCCATGGAAAATTGAAGTTCACTGGAGACTCCCCGGCATTGTAAAGACAAACCCTCCTTCATCAAAGGAAAGTCGGCACTGATTAATTGCTCTCTTCATGCTCATGACACTGTCTGTAAAAGTGATTTGTGTACATTAGGATGGCTATAAAACTGGAACTAAGAAGCCCTTAGGAGTGAAGACAAAGTAGAAGAGAGATTGAAAGCTTAGAGTCAAGGAGATTAGGGTGGTCACAGGGACAGGGGCATCATCATGGCGTCTGTTGACCAGGCAGAGCTGACCCCTTGCTCCTGACCCAGAGCAGAATCCCTCAGCCATCAGAGTAACTTTCAACAAGTGTTAGAATTGGGTGGAGCCATTCTTAAACAAATATACTTTGGGTTTTCTAGGCAAATAGTAGGAGCTGGAACAGTGCAAGCTTATGGGTGTAAATTTTGTAGACAGACAGTCCTGTATTGACATCCTACCTCCCTGTAAACTTGAACGTATGATTTAACTTCTGTAAGCCTCATTTTTCCATTCTGTAGAATTAAGGCAACATGAAGCTCCAGGTTGTTATAAGTATTGAGATAATGTCTACAGCGTGCTGAGCACAGGAATTGAGGGTGCTCAAATAAATTTTTGTTCTATTTTGAAGTGCAACCCTATTCCCAGCTACCCTGGGCACACCATAGCATAGCAGATCTAGAAAAGGATGTATTATGGTCCATTTTCTTCAGTCACAACTAGTACGACTTTTTCGCAGTGAGAATTAAATTGATAAACCATGTTTCCTCCAAGCATCCAACAGGCTGCCACCAGCTTCCTAAGCAAAGAGTTCTAGATGCTTCTCTTCCGCTCAAAAATCCTGAGAGGCATCTCACCCCTCGCTTCATTGATATTTCATTCAAGGCAGCACTGCCGTGTAGAAAGAACATGGATATTAGAGTCAATCAGATCATAATTTAAATACTAGTTCACTTAGTAATCAAGCAACCTCTAGCAAGTTCCTTAATCTCTCTAAGCCTTAGTTTCCCCACATATAAAAAGTGATCATAACACTTATACTGGGGCAGTTGTTAAGGGATTGAAACCTATAGCATCCTCAACAGCAAAGATCAAAGCCTAATACAAAGTAGGTATCTGGGCCAGTTTGGATGTATTATGTCCCCAAAATGCCATGTTCTTTGACGGAATCTTCTGGGGGCAGACATATTAGTGTTGATTAGGTTGGAAGCCTTTGATTGTTTCCATGGAGATGTTACTCAATCAACTATGGGCAAGACCTTTGATTGGATAACTTACATGGAGTTGTTACCCCACCCATTCAGAGTAGGTCTTAATTGAATCAGTGGAGTCCTATAAAAGTGTTGACAGACAGAAGGAGGTGCTGCAGCCAAGACGGACACTTTGAAGAATGCACAGGAGCTGAGAGAGGAGCTGGAACACAACCTGGAATCAGGAGATGCCAGCCACGTGCCTTCCCAGCTAACAGAGGTTTTCGGATGCCATTGATCTTCCTTTGGTGAAGGTATGCTTGTGTTGATGCCTTCATTTGGACTTTTCATGGCCTTCAGACTGTAACCAAATAAACTCCCTTTATAAAAGCCAATCCATTTCTGGTATTTTGCATAATGGCTGCATTAGCAAACCGGAACAGTAACCATTATATTTTAATTTTTTTTCAGTCTTATTCCAAATTTCCTCTCCATCCTTCCCATATTCCTTTCAAATTGAAGCCTCCCCTTAAATTCCCTTATCAGCTTTCTTTGCCTTTGCTCACACTACATCTACCTGGAGTTGTCCCCATCCCTAAATATCCAAATCCTACCCATTCTTTGGAAACCAAGTTAAATGCCATCTTTCCCAGGAAACTGCCCCTTCTCCCAGCAGAAGTTATCTCCCCATCTCTGAATTTCCTGGATCTTTGTCTTTGGCCTTCTTTTTTTAAACAATGCAACTTTACTGAGATACATTCACATACCATGCAGTCATCCACAGTGTACAATCAGTTGTTCACAGTACCATCATATAGTTGTGCGTTCATCACCACAACCAATTTTTTAACATTTAATTATTCAAAAAAATTAAAAATAAAAAAGAACACCAAAAACATCACATACCCCTTATTCTCTCCTGTTGTTTATTTATTTTTTGTCTTTATTTTCTTGCTTATCTGTCCATACACTGGATAAAGGGAGTGCCTGTCACAAGGTTTTCACACACAGTCACAGTGTAAAAGCTATATAGTTATGCAATCATCTTCAAGAATCAAGGCCACTGGGTTGCAGTTCAACAATTTCAGGTATTTCCTTCTAGCTATTCTAATACACTAAAAAGTAAAAGGGATATCTATATAATGCATAAGAATAACTCCAGAATGACCTCTTGGCTCCATTTGAAATCTCTCAGCCAGTGAACCATTACTTTGTTTCATTTCTCTTCCCCCTTTTGGTCAAGAAGGCTTTCTCAGTCCCACAATGCAGGGGCCAGGCTCATCCCTGGGAGTCATGTCCCACGTTGCCAGGGAGAGTTGGCCTTCTTATAACCTTTCTCATAGTATTTACAAAAGTTGTAAACTCCCTTAGGGCACAGAGACCATCTGTGACCTTTTTCCCTAGTGCCTTACAAGCCTGGCACAACTCAAGTGCTGGGAAAATATTTGTTGGATGAGTGAAACCAACAACAAGGTATGTGTATCAAAAGAAAATTTTATATGAAATATCTACACTCAACTACCAAATAAAAAATTTAGGTTAAATGTCTACCCTGGATAAAGTTTCTTGCCTTCCATTTTACTCTGTATATGTAGATAAAGGGATATGCATGGGTTTACTAGCAAGTTTCAGAAGGTTTCCAAATAACCACCTTCAATAGTCCAAACATTTTAAGTTTTCTCATTTCCTGTAAAAAGCAAATGAATTTAACTGTGCTACTTTCTAGCACTTGACAGCTTTGGAGCTTTGCATAGTAGAAATCAAAACAATGTTATTTCATTATTTTGATGGTGGAAAATATCATCTGACTTTACATCCACTAGTGAATTGACTGAAATTTTCCCCTTTTATTTGTTTGGTGTCATACAACACATCAAACACAATCTGAATAACCAGTTTTCTGTAAACACATCTCTTTAGATCCTATAAATTTTGTTTTATTTAAATCTGTTTCAATCTTTTAACACTTTTACAAACTAATTAATGTAAAAATTTTAAAGTCGAGAATGAATGGAGTCAAGAGGTCACTCTGGTGGACATTCTTACACACTATATAGATAACAGTTTTTAGGTTTTAATGTATTAGAATAGCTAGAAGTAAATACCTGAAACTACCAAACTCCAACCCAGTAGCCTTGACTCTTGAGGACGACTGTATAACAATGTAGATTACAAGGGGCGACAGTGTGATTGTGAAAACTTTGTGGCTCGCACTCCCTTTTATCCAGTGTATGGATGGATGAGTAGAAAAATGGGGACAAAAACTAAATGAAAAAGAGGGTGGGATTTGGGGGGATGGTTTGGGTGTTCTTTTTTACTTTTATTTTTTATTCTTACTCTGATTCTTTCTGGTGTAAGGAAATTGTTCAAAAATAGATTGGGGTGATGAATGCACAGCTATATGATGGTACTGTGAACAGCTGATTGTACACCATGGATGATTGTATGGTATGTGAACATATCTCAATAAAACTGAATTATTAAAAAAAAAAAAGTTGTGAATGGAAAACATCGTTTTTTTCCTTCAGGAAACCTAAAAATCAAGCAATTGAGCCCATCAGCTAATTTTGGCTATCAAAAGTAGACATGCACTTTCAACTATCTTGTGTAATTTAAACCAAACCTTTCCACCCCACAGTCATTGTCTTGAGTATGAAAAGTAAACTTTCTACTATGGACAACGCAATGGATAAGACTAGTTGTACATAAGGTTAACACAGCCTCATACTTTCACCTTGGGACATAGAAACTAAATAGCACACCATTAATCCGGCTGCCATTTATTCAGTATGTAGAGAGAGCCCATTAATAGAAGATCACAAAACCGAGGAGTTCTTGGCAGATACACTACCATTCAAGCATCCTGCATGGGAAGGACATCACAATCTGATGATGGAGATGCTACTGAACTGAAATCTAACTCTGCCTTATTCTTCAGCCTCTCGAAAGTTCTTGCATCTGACAGTGCCTCTGTTTTAAAAATGCAGAGAAAGGCATTTTCTCCATCTTGTAACATCCTGAAAGCTGAATTTTAAGGAAATATACAGCATTATGCAAAGAAGTGCTCTTTTACTGATGAACTTCTGAGAACATTCATGATCACTTTGAGCTTGTCCGCACTGTTCTCCAGGACTTAGAATGGGCCCAAATCTTCTTCTTCAGTGATAAAAGTGTTTTCTGCTAAACCCATTTGCTGTCCAGGTAGCAGATTACTTGAGATGTTAGACCACAGGTTTAGACTAAGCAGATATATTGAGTTCAAACTCATCATTTAGTCCTTATCAATCATTACTAATAAATTACGAAAGCAAAAATGGATTTGAAAGATTTTAATCCTTTTCACATTATCAAAAATAGGGTATGCAAAAGTCTACCACTAAAGAAATTTTGTACTATAAAGCCTTAAAGATTCTTTCAAAGATGAATGTAGGCACAATGGTTTATGCAGCTCCTGGCTGACTGTGATTCATTATTTCATTCTATTCAACAACTGGTCATAATTCCATCTTTCATATCTTCATACTTTCCCCCCTTTTTTTTCAAATATCTTTTATTGAAGCCTTATACTGAAATCAGAGATTCTAAGACCTGAAAGCTCAATAGTTTTGGATTATTAAAATCAGAATGGATTCTCAGAAGTTTTAGTAGAATGGAATCATGTCTTAAGGCACAAGAATTGAGGAAAGTAAGCCCTAAAACAATCAGAAATCAACAGCCCATACTGCAAAGGAAAGATGAAAATAAGATTTAAACGTTGTAACTATAAAGGGGTAGCAAGAGGAAATCTGGTGGGTTATGGATCTCTTCTGGATCTTGATTGTCACCATGGTTACATGAATCTTCATGTGTATAAAAATATGTAGAATTATACATCAAAAGAAAAAAATCAATAAATCTTTTTCAGCAGCACAGATCCCCATGTTTCATTTAATTATTTCCATTCTTGTTCATTTTCTCTCTGTCCTTTTGAAAAGATGAGAGTGGGAAGCTAATAACTATCTTCTAGTGTTAAAAAATCACTCAACAATATTCTTAAGCAATGAAAGAAATTAATCTGAATTAAGCATGGGATGTGATATTTCATCCTGGTCTCCTTTAGTTTCTCTATTGCTTTCCCCTTAGCTTTGGGAGAAGGGTACACTCAATAAATACTATCCACCAAACATAGAACAGCCACTCTCTGTTGCAGAATATTCTTCCTGTCAGCTCTCCCTGGGATATAATCAGACCAACATTTAATATGCTTGTAACAATAGCAAAGTGCCTCCAGGATATGATGTGAAAAGTATAAGTCAGAAATCATTTTTGCTTTATTTATTATTCTGTCATTTACTGTCAGGTGGTAAAGGCCAAAGAATCTAATTCCCTTCACTACTAGGATTATAGCAGTCTGTTTTTATGCAGATTTTATATTTGAAAGATGCATAACTGGGCTCTCATTGTAGCTCAGTACAGCTGATCTTCTCTTCCTTGATCCCACATTCTCTATACAGTCTGGGTTCTCACATGGAGAAAAGTGAATTCAACCCAAGTCATCTTGCTATTACCCTGTCATCTCTTATGTGTCTGAGATAAAAATGGAAGATAGGGTTTTTTACGTGAATATAGTTACATCCATGTCCTTCATGATAGGTATTTCTAAACTTACTTTAATTATTTAGATGTTGACAGCATATTGAGGCAAAAGGAAAAATTAGTAGTACTGACCTAGTCTCTATTTAAATATTTGGTATTTTGTTCATCACGGATTTTTTTTTTTTTTTGCCTTAATTATGATTCTTTTAAAATATTGCCTTAAAATCTCATTTATCTTAATTACTTGGCTTTTTGGCAGCCCCTTAAAGTTTGCACCCAACGTGAGGGCTTTACTCCCCTTTGACAGTTCAAAACATTTAAATGGAAGATAATGGAATCTCTTTAAGAAAAAAAATTCAAAGACTGAGAAATTGACTTATTGATTCTGCCATAGAATTGTATTTTACTGACCAAAGGAGTTGATGATTATTCTAACTCTCAGCCTGCCTGCCACCAGATTGCTTTCATGGGACACGGCAGTGTGTTGGTGGCCATTGAAGGTCCAAGGGACCTTCTGTCACCATGCTTTGTCCTCTCTCTCGACCAATATCCTCTGTGCATCCTGCTACTCTCTTGCTCTCCCATTGCTTTCTCTGCCACTACATGCCACCTATTACTAGTTGCTATCCTCTTTCATGCTCTTCTTACAGTACAGCTACCCAATTTCCCATCTCTTGTCAGTTCTACCCTTTTGCCATTTAAATTCAACCTCCCCACCAGGAGGCCAATGGCCTAAATAGTCCATCATTCTTTAACCAAGCTCCTTCTTGTTTTCATTCAATTGATCTAGGGCTCCTTCTCATCCTCCTGGCATAAACCTAGTCTACCTGGTTGGTAGACCTCATGTGCAGTGACTCGCTTCCACTGTATCCACTTGCTAATGGCTTATGTATCTCGTTGACATAGGGAAGACTCCCAAAGTCCTACTATGAGCTGCCACCCTCAGACTCAAGATATCATGGGGGGTGAGGGGAGGAAAAGAGAGAGTCAAGACTTGAAAATGCAACATTTGTCTATCAAACCCACACGCTGGTTTTCTATTCTTTTTGGGCAACCACCACCTTAGAGTAGTAAACCATTTGTTTAATCACTTTGCTTTTCCCTGACTGTTAGTAATGAAATGCTGCACTCTTTAAAATAATTTCCTGACTATTTGCTAAGATTCATCTCTGACATTTCATTAAATATGATCATTTAACTGTACAAGTACAAATGCATTTTTAATTTCGCTTACTGCAGATATTACAGATGTGGGGAAATGAATTCGTATTGCTCTAGGACAAATATATCATTCACATACGCATGCCACAAAAGAACAAGTTATTAAAAATTACTGAAACTTCCATGAAGATTTATATTTAACTTTCCCATTTTCAATCTTGATGTCATTGTGAAAACATATAACATGTCACTTTATCAGCCATGGTTGGATGAAGAACGGGTGGTTGATCCCATAAGACCTTGATCAATAGCTTTCATTTTTGTCATTGGCACACCGGGTGGTACTAATTGTACCACAGTAACTTCCACTGTGAAGTTATAAGGTGAGCAGTCCCTCCACTAAACAGTAGGTTATTTTCCTTCTCTGTAAAAGAAAACGGCAATAGGAAGTGGGACTTCTATCCTGAATACCATAAATCCAACCATAATTCATGCTAAGGTTTTATTTAATAGGAAAATACTCAAAATGTAAGCCAACATTCTTGTTATATATTGTCATTGGAGTCAAAACTGACTGATGAAAAAAAAGCTGGATTATTGACCTGGAGCTATGAAATCTGTAACCTACAAATCGTGAACTAGCAATTATTATCTCATAGGGTATCCCATATTTCCACAGAATGTACTTTTATTATTCCAGAAAGAAAAGAAGTTAATTTTCAAAAATCTTTATAATATATTTTAGACAGAGTTGGGACCCAAGTAAAAGAATAGAGTCTTGAAGCAATTACCAAGAAGAAAGAAAATTAATTCCCAAAGTCAAATAAGCTCATCATTTCCGGATATCAAAAAGCTAAAAGAACTCTACTATCCTCCAAATTTTAGGCAACAATAAAATAAACATAATAAATAAATGACAATGAGAAGCAAAATGTCTTCTCAGATGACTCTCATGTCTTCTAGAGCCATGTTAGACTGGGAATTCAGTGTAAAGAATTTCATCTACAAATTCGGGTAGCTCATGTGAAGAAAATCAAGTTCTCTGAGTAGTTTATAAGTCATCTGCTAATTTTGATTTTTTTATTTGGAAGGAGACTTTGAGGTCATGTGGATCATGCCTAACCCAGTTATTTTACAAATAATAAAATTAAGTGAAGCTCAAATAAACTGCATTGCAGAAATAAATAAAGAATACCCAAGTGAGAGCAAGCAAAGGCCATTTATTCAGAGCTTGCTATGGCAAGGAAATCAGCATCAGCCATCATCACTTGAGTTTGGCAGAGTCTCAAAGGCTGGCAGAGGAGTGGGAAAGCTTTGTAGTGGAAAAAGGAGATGACTTCAGGTATGCCAAATTGGAACTGTTGGCATTGGGGAATCTTGAGGCAGGCTAACTAGAAATGGGTCATCCTTATGTGACTCATTAGGAGAGCATATTTGGCTGTCTCTTTTTGGTCTTAAGATGGTGGTGGGGTCAAAAATTACAGGAACTGTCAGTTATTGCCTGAGTACTGGCTACTTGGGGCTGATTTTTACAAGGATTTTGGTCTAGATTCCTATACTGGTTGTTGTAGATAGTGGTTTGGCTTCCTGGACTAGTTGCTATAGACAGCGGAACCGAGTTATATTTTTAGATATGATTAGGCCATTGGCCATTTGTATATTCTGTCTTTCTGCATAGGTGCACATCAAATTGGTGGCCAAATCAATCAGGGTTCCTGACTGTCAGCACATTATCCTCAAGGAATTCCTAAATGACACATAGGAAGAGAATGAAGCACCATTTTACATAGGAGGATATTAAACTCTACAACCAAAGAGCCAGGATGCAGCTAAGCAATTGGACATAAGTGTGGTGTCTTGGGGTTCACTTGCCCCAGGTGAAATAAGAAGAGTTAAGAGATGACAGCGAACTCCAGGAATTTGCATCTCCAGCTTTGCGCAAACCATCTCACCTCACTGACCTCTTAACTACCAGCTTAGCACTTTGTTTCTGTCCCCTGCATCTTTCCATTTCACACAATTTAAAATTGCTTTTACAAATTTTCAACCCTCTGTCCCAGAGAAGCTAGGAAATACTGTAGAAACCCAAACCCCAAAAAGGCTTGCAAAAATACAAAATCCTGCATGCCAGAGCTATTTGATTATAGTCCTAAAATTGATGCCACATAAATATCATTCACAAAAACTCTCTAACTGTATTACAATGAAAAGGCTGTCATTCTCCAGGCCTCAGTTGAGTATGAAACTGACTGATTTGAACGTCTTTCTTTCCCCGATGGAGGAAGTTTTGAAGTTATCATGCTGAGCAATCATGCCACTTGCTGTCACTGCTTCAGTCATTCATTTTTGGTTTGGATTTTCTCTCTTCTAATAAACAAAATGTCTTTGTGCCTCATCAAGCTGTGTGAAGGGGGAGGACTCTAGGCACAGCGCATTAAAATACGATTGAAGAGTCACGGTCGCCCCAAAGTTTTACTTTCAAAGGGTAGGGTGGGATTGCCTGGCTACTTGATGAAACAATGAAACCAGCCCTTTAGAGCTTCAGTTCATGGGCTCCAGGCTTGTGCAATACCACCATTTACAAGTGTTATTTGGCTCCTGTTACAAGCATTGAATGAGGCTATGAGCCTATGAAGACTTTGACTGCTCAGCAGCAGTGAGGGAGAGCAAAGCGATATCTGCACCCCAAAGTGCTATGGCCACAGCAAGGTTATCATTGGCAAAGATTTTTTTTTTAATGACAGGAGCAAACTGGTCATTTTTCAAAAGCCAAACCATAATCACTGCTAATTCAAATCGATTTTGAGTGCAATGTGTCAAAACATTAAGAACAATAATCCCATCTTTTGGAGACTTTGCACACAGCTGGACAGAAGAGGAGTAACTTTCCTACTTTTAGTGTTGGTTTTAAAATATTTTTAGTATGCAAGTTTGCCATTGAGCTCAGCATTCAGGCATGCAGTGATGAGGACACTAGACCTTTAATTTAAGAAGTCCAGAACCAGTCCCCTTTGTCTTCTTTAAGACCTTTGTTTCTTCTAGGGTGCAGAAGGAAACTGAACCCCCTCCTTTCTCCCTCACTTGCATCGTGAGTGGTCAAGAAGGAGCATCTGGTTTTCTGACTCAGGTGACAATAATACAGATGATGTACTCACCGGAAATGAGACACACTGTTAGCCTCCTACAGGAATATCCTTAGGAGAAGTAGGTAGGCTTATCTTGACTCCATTCCATCCTCCCTATTAAGCCAAGCAAAGCCTTATATGGCACATTTGGCTTGACCCCTTAGCCGACCCTGTTTAGTCTGGTGTAAAAGAAATGCTTGCAGTTGCCCAAACATTATACAGTTTGGTCCAGAACCACCACATTTAGTTGTTTCCCATTTTGTATCTTGACGACTATCAATCTCCAGTCATTTGCCAAGAGCCCCTGTGGTGCCCAACCCTCTGCCTCCAAGCTCGATGTCGGCAATGGCCACCTACCAAGCCCTTTGGATTCTGATCTCCTGCCACCCCCACCCCACCATGATGTGGCAGGTCCATGAGCCAATGACTGCTGATGACCCTGTCATTCAGAATCCATCCCCCCACCTGGGTACTATGCTTATAGATAGCTCATATTGGAAATGACTAGCTCTTCCATCAGTAGACATGAATGGTCACACAGGGGAAGGCAGTGGACTGGCAAGAAGGTAGAAAGTGAGCTCCCCATCCAAGCGCAAATCCACATAAGGTTTCCCCATCCATTTAAGCCATAACCAATCTGGAAAATGTACAAGGTCAGCAAAGTTAATCTTCTTAGGCCCAGTCTCCCTTTTCTGAGCTCTTTTTCATCCTCCAAAATCTGACTTCTCCCCATCCCTCTTGGAGGTATCAATACCTCATTCTCTTTCTGCTGATCCTTCAATTTGTATCACCCGTCCACTTTCAAGAAAGGCTGGACTAGCTGTTCTTCATGCCCTGATGTAAGACCACACTGGGTTACCTCTTATGACCAAGCCATCAAGTGGTGCCCATGATGTGTGTGCCCTGCTTAATGAGAGTAGAAACAGGGTGTTGACCAGAGAGCACCAGGTTCAGAGTCCAGACACCTAGCACAGTCTCAGCCACACTATCCAGCTCTGTGCCTAGCTTCAAGGGCTTTGGATTCCTCACCTGTAAAATAAAAGCACTGGACTAGATGATATCTGAAAAGTCTATCTTTCTAGGTACCTGCAGACTTAAGCTTTATACTTTATAAAAGTGTCTGCACATACATTATCTCATTGTGAGTCTCAAAACAGCCTGCAAGGTGGATAGGGAAGATGTGATTACTCTCCCTTATTTTACAGATGGGGACAAATTCTCCCCAAGGTCATACCTCTCTGAAGAGTCATAAAGTGAGGTTGAGTAGATGGAACTCATGAAAAAAAGAAAAATAATAATAAAAGATAGTATGTGCTTTGTGAATTAGTAAATACCATAGGAATTCAGAAGAACCACCCAACTCTCCCAATCCCCAAATATGACTTAACAACAACTTTAATTGGAAAGAATACCTTCCAGTGGAGGGACAATTTGAGCCAGACCAAGATGGAAAGGCAAGTTTTAGGTCTAGCAAGTAATTATCATTTTCCTAGATCTACACTTATTTGGCAGAGGATCTTGTTTCCAATTCTGCTCAGAAACACGAAGATTTCGGAAAGTTAAGAAACAATTATTGAATCCTGTTTCTGAACTGTAAATAAGGAAAGTCTCTCTAGAATGAGGTGGTCCTTACAATAAGTAGAAAATTGGGAGGAGAGGAAATTTTCACTTATGCAGATCAAATCAAATGCCTTGTCATGTATCGAGGACTACTGTGTAATCATCAAGGAATGAGTATCCCAGTCTTAGCACCACTGCTGCCCAGAATCAGCCAAAAAAAAAAAAAATCTCACTTTCATAAAAATCACTGAGACAATTTTAATAAAGGTGTTGCTAAGACTGAAATGCCCATCAAGCAAGACATCTGATTACCTTTTCTAAAGTATTTCCTAAAATAATATCCTACCTCTTCCCTAATTTTCTCTGGAAAATTAGAGGAGGAAGTAAAAAAGTTCTTTTGATTCTGTTCTAGATGAAGTACATAACATTTGTATTTTTCCTTCACTTTCCACACTTTAAAAAAAAAAGTGTCATATTTGGGAAGGTAAAATTTCAATTGTTTTTGCAATCCAAGATCTTATTTATTGTTTACTCAAATTTTAATGTTATTTTTAACGTATGTTTGAATCTTAGTTGCCTCAAATTGCATGACTCAAAGAAGCAGGACTGTGCACATTTAATCCCATTTTTTTGGTCTTTCCTAGAGCTACTTCATATGCACACAAGTATCTAAAGTTAATAATAAAAAGGATACTGCTGACGAACATAAAGATGATGGTTAAGATGATGACAATTATGACAATGACAAGGCTTGCAGTGATTAATGTTAAATTCTGCCTCTTCGATAACTGCTGCATCTGCATTAACCGTTTTTCTACTTTAGAATTTCTTTCTCTCTTCGGTGACACCAACTTTCACGAAAAGGCCCTTATGAATTCTTCGGGATGATTTGTTGGGATGAAAGGAAGTGAGAAGTTTTCCACAACTCAGAAGAATTCTTGCTTTATCACAAGGGAACTCAGCAAGAAAATACAGCCAGTGGGAATAGAAGAGAAACTGCAGAAGAAAAATACATAAATCGTAACAGGCTTCCGATGACCTGAGTCAGAGGGCGATTAAAATAAAACCAAAAAGTAATTGCAAGAAAGTTTATTTTTGACAATAATTGTTGCAAATTCGAGTAAGTACAAGGATATGCTGAAGGCAAAGTTTCCGTGCAAGAACAATGCCGGTTCTGAGAAGGCAGGTCTAGGGCACCTCGTCCCATCAGGTGGACAGATGTGATGAGCCATGACAGATGGCTCTGAACAACTGCTCGAATCACCCCCGTGAGCCCTCTACCTTGTCCTAGAAAAGGAGGGATGCCTTAACCAGCTTCGGAAGCCAAACACCCCTAACCCTGGCATCTCTGATAATGAGACATTTATTTTAATGAGAGCGTTATTTGATGCTGTTCATCAGAGAAGGAGACGGAAGTTCAATAGCGGCCTCATAGTTGGTCATAGACAAGGATCTTGTTAAATGTATTGGAAGGTTTTATTTGCAAATTGACTCGATGTGATAATCAGTTGGTGGAGATTGATAATAGCAAGAAACACAAAAAACGTCACCAAGAATTAGGTGGTAAATCCAGCTCTCCCAGAAGAAGGAAATAATTAGGACAATGGTGTCATCAAAACTTTTCATGTCAGCCAAAGCCCACACTCTCTCTAAATAAGAAACTCAGATATGCTTAAGGCAGATCTAAGAGGACTTTTTTCCAAACTATACTCGAAGTGGTGAGATGCTTCATTTATGACATAGTCTTTTGGCTTTTGCTTTGCTATGTAATAAAACTTAAGTAACAAACTCTTAACACTTGATGAAATTGAGTATGTAGGGCTTTCTCCAACACTCAAGCATTTTCCCTTACTACTGGATATTTTTTCTACAGAAGCCAAAATAAGTTGTCCTGAATCTGAGAAACAAATTAACGTAACTGTCCATGCAAGGCCAAGGAATTTTCAGTGGGGAGAACACTGCATAAACATCTCTGAACAGTGTAAGATATTGCTGGAGCTCCTGGAGCTAAACCTGAGTAATTGCTTTAGTCTAAAAACACCCTTCCATTCACCAATGTTTGACCTTTACTCTATTATATCACTTAGCATAACTTATTAGAGATATTTGTTGTGTCTGTTTCCCAAGAAGAATAAAAACTCCTAGAGGACTGGAAGTAATCAGCTCACCTTTTAATCCCTCATGCTTATATAGTAGATGCTCAATGAATATTGCACAATTTTTCTTTGAAGTCTGAATTAATTATTTTGGTGAATCCAACACCAAATGATCATTTTAACCAAATGTATACTTCTCAACTAATTTTCATATTATGTTGATCCCATACCTCTATTTTCTTCTCTCTTCTGTTTTTCTTTCTCTCTTTTCTCCCTTCCTTGTTCCATCCTTCACTTATTCTTTCTGCCTCATTGACCATGAGACTAACATACGATTTTCCTTTAGGAAAAACCATGTTAAAATAGAAAGTGAACGGGAAAGGATATTTATTGAGTGCCTACTATGCCAAAGATTGTATACCCATTATCTCCTTTAAATCCTCAAAAGTATACTGAGAGGCAGCTAATACCTCAACTGAGGAACTAAGGCTCAAAAAAATTAGGGAATTTTCCCTTAGTCTACTCTAACTCCAAGTCTCTTAAGTGCTCCCCTGTACCAAACTACAAAGAAGAAAAGTTGCTAGCTGGAGAGAGGTGATGGATGTTCTCCAAAAGGCTCATAGTCTCATAAATTGCCTTTATTCTTCACAAAATAGAATCAGCCAACTTTTCTTTCCCTCTCTTCTTAGGAAACTAAATCTTAGACCAACAAAAGCTCTTCACACCTGCCTTACGTCTTGCTGTCTATATGAAAGTAGGTGTTCACAAGACTCCTATTTAGAAGAATGTTTTAGAAAATGCACAAACACACACACACACACACACACACACACACACACACACACACACAGCCTCTGGCTTTCTCTCCAGGAAACATATTAAGATTCTATTTGCTTTTATGGAGGGGAGGGAGAACAAATGATGGGGGAAGACTGCAGTCCAACTGCAAGATAATGAACACTTTTAATTGCAGAAATGACTTATGCGAGAGCCTAAGTCTAAAATGTGGTTAAATCTGCTCTTACAAGTGTAACACACAGTAGGAAAATCAATCCTTTTTCTGTAATGAAGAGAAACAACTCATTTTCAAAGGTAAATATGATTATAGTTCAGCGTTTAAGCTAGAGGGTCGGTAGGCCACAGAATACTGTGTCAGCCAACTCAGGGGAAGATGTGCAAGCCGTGGCCAGCATGACAAAATTGCTCTCCAGGTCAATGTGGCTGGGCTTGAATTCCACTGGAGAGTTTGTTTGACAATCTGACAAAGTTATCTCAAGGAAAAGAGATTAAAAAACATAATTCAAATGAAGTAACTGCATTTTATCTTCAGCACATACTGTCTAGAGACACACAAGGAACACAACTTTGTACCTCTAAGTAAAGCAAAACCTTTTCAAGGGGATTTGCCTCAAACCAACGCCCGGCTCCCTGACTTTGAAGCCACATCACAAAGAGAAGGCATGAGGTTGTAAACCACGCCCACTGAGAATCTGGTGCGAGATATTCTGTCTTTTGGAGGTAGCAGTGGGCTTTATATATTACGGGATAATAACCCTAGACAAAATTCATTAATGCCACACCCATCTTCTGTCTAGATTGTACGTGACTAAGCTGAGTAGATTAGGCAAGCATTGGAAAGTTAGACCCTTCCATTAAAATTCTTATGCTATGACCACGGAGTTCTAAAAATATATAAGCCAAATATTCATATGCCGCTTCAAGTAGTTTGGGGGTAATAAATAAATTAATCAAATATTTAAAAATTAGGAAAATGGAAAATAAGATCTCTAGGAGGGAAAAAAGGTCTCCCTGTGATGGAGATGCCATATTTCCATTTCACAAACCATATCTTAATTGTAGACCACCCTTCAAAGAACTTAAGGAGACTATCCAATCTCCCTATATAAATACATGTAACTAGAAACACTACGTGGCAGGAAATTTCATTCCTCTAACTAACCATTCTACTTACAGACACTAGTGATGGTGACATTTGTGGAAAAGACAACTTAACCTTCCTCAGTACAGTTTCCTTTAGGTTAAAGTCTTGTGAACCCAAATCCTCTTTTCTGATTCTTTCAGCAACATATGATCGGGCCTGTTTTGTGCCTGTCTTCTCTCTTTCCTTAACAAAGTGCCAATTGTGTAGACGTTGCTTTTCTAACTTATAATTGTTGCTATAGTAGGGTCTAGAACCATCCTCCAAAGGATCAGAGCCCATTTACATAGCTGCTGCTTCTTCCAATAAATATTCTAGAGATAAAACCCAGCACACGGATGCATGGAAATGAACAAGAAAGCACAACTACAGGTAAAACATTTTATAATCACTAATGAGAACCAACTCACAAAAGATGGTAATGAATAATTTGCAAGGAATTTTAACAAACAGGAATCCAAAGCATGCTGATACAATTAGAAGCCAGAATCTGAATGTCACCACTGCTTAAATTGGTTATAAATACTGATACAGTATTTTTTAAAATATATACAGAAAAAAATGCATTTTGATTGCTTGAGTTTTGCAGGCTTTTACTGAAGTTTAATTCACGGTTGTGTAATTCAAGCACCCATAAGCTGGATTTGAATTTGGATGTCTCCCCTGCATTGGGCACAGAACTGGTGAAAAGGTCACCTCAAGCTGATGAGCATCTTAAAGCAAAATGCCCAGTTGCAAATGCATAGCAATCCATTGCCTGGAAAGTAACAAGTTAATGTTTCTTCAGGGGGAATGTTTCCAGCTCGTCTCCTGCTGAGCTTAATGAGGATTGAGAAGGGAGACGAATGAAGCCACAGGAACATCCCAGAAGAGCTCTGAGACGGAAGTCCCCTGAGCAGATCTGGGTCCAGAGAAAGTCATGTCTCCTTTTTTTTCTCCCCAGTACCCTCCACATCCTCAGAGTTCTTATCATTGGCATTCCTAAAAGCCTTGGAATCATCAGCTCTCACCCAGAAATCACCTGGGTGCTAGCAAAAGCAAATGAATCCGTTTTCACATTTCCCATTTCCACGAGAGGTTGAGAATACTTCAAAATCCCATGTTTGGTATAGTAGTATTTTACGATGTAATGGAGCTATATTTATCAGAATAGGCCAGTTTGTGCTGGGGTAGTAAACTATCCCCCAAAGCCCAGTCTGATAGTAACACACATCTCTTCTGATTATGTTTAGAGGCCAGAAGTCCAAAATCAGGGTGTCAGCAGGGCCGTGCTTCCTCTTGTAGGGGAGAATCTGCTCCCTACCTCTCCCATGGCTTCTGGTGGGTGGCCGGCAATCCATGGTGCTCCCTGGAGCTCTGTGGTGCTCCCTGGCTCTGGCTTGTGGTGGCATCCTCCATCTCTGCCTCCATCATCTGGCCATCTCTCTGTCTGCCTGTCTGTCTGTCTCTCTCTTTCTCTGTTCAAATTTCCTCTTCTTATAAGGACACCAGTTATATTAGATAAGAGCCCACCCTACTCCAGTTTGGCCTCAACTTAACCAAACACATCTTCAGAGATCCTATTTCCAAATAAAGTCATGTTCACTGGACCAGGGGCTAGTGTTAGGTTTTTCAATCGAAAAGAACAGGGACAAAAACTCTATCAAAAGGAGTTTTATTGTCCAGCTGCGTGCAGGTGGGCTGGAGCCTAAGAAAATGGTGGCTGCCTGGAGCCAAGGAACAGTAGGGCTTATAAAGGATGGTTGGCGGGAAGTTCTTTGTCCAGGGAAGGGGAGGCTGGCAGGTCTAGGGACGGCAGTTTCTCAGTGGCTACTTTTGGGAAAGGGGATAGTTGGCAAGTTTCCATTGGCCAGTTTGAAAGCAGGAGATGGGGGCTTGGAAGTGGCAAAGTTTAAAATTTTAAACGCTCAGGATTCCTAAGGGTGGGGGCAGTGGCTTATTGCATACCTGCAGGGTTCCTAGGGCCCGGTGAAAGGCAGTGGCTCTATGGCAAAATTCTTAAGGGCAGGGGTGGGGTGAGGGACCAGGGCCTAAACCCAACAGTTAGGCCTTGAACATGTCTTTTTGCAGGACACAGTTCAATCCATAATATGTATTAATCTTTCAGTCATTATTTATTCAGCTTTTTATCAAAATTTATGCATCAGTGGAACATGTATAGGAAAGAAAAAGAAACCATGGAATACAGAATTTCCCGTATGTTAAAACAGAACACTTTTCTGATAAAATTCTAGTGTGCATTGGTGATTTCTGTTTTTCCAGGAAAAAAACAAACAAACAACCAATACTGCTTAATGGTCTTGGATGCCAAGCCATGCTTTAGAAATGGTATTTTGCGAACTAATCATGTCTTTCTTCTATCTAACAAAGACCTAGACGACTGCAGTATATTATTCTGATCTATCATGTATAGTCTAGCCCAGTCATCTCCCTAAAAGGAAAATCCAACCATGTCGTTCCTCACCTTAAAACCCTTCAGTGAAATGTTCAAATATTGATTGAGGTGATGAATGCACAACTATATGATGATACTGTGAGCAATGGATTGTACATTTCGGATGATTGTAAGGTATGTGAATATATCTCAATAAAATTGTATTTAAAAAAGTAAAAAGAACCCATCAGTGGGTAATGACCATTCTCACTTCTTCAAATTGAAAAAGGGTGTCGACATTATGGGGTAGGGAGATGCAACTGGTTGATGTTCTGGGAGAGACTAGTACCTCTAAGTTTCGGGGCTTATCTGGAGAAGTTGGAATGGTCATTGCTCAAATATCTCTGAAGGCTGAGAAAATGATCAAACAAGAGGGAGGAGATATAACAGAGAAATTAGGATTTAACAATGATTATTACTACTGAATCATTATATGGATATTTCTTTCTGGTTTCTAGTGTATTAGAATAGCCAGAAGGAAATTCCCGAAACTGTGGAACTACAACCAATACCATACTTGGAAATTTTGTTCTATAACTACCTGTTAAACTATATTTTGAAATTTACCACTTTTCTGTGTATATGTCATATTTCACAATAAAAAATGTTTAAAAAATAATCAATTAAAACTATGAAAAATTTAAAAAAAACCTTCAGTGGAATGCTCTTGGCGGTGACTTCCTACAATTTATATATCCCTTCTTGATTTGGTCCCAGTTTACTTCTCTGGCTCATCTTTTAACCCTCCCAGCTCCAGCTATATACACCTTCTACCTCCACCTTTCAGTTCCTCAAATAAGCCTGCCATTGGGCCCTCTCACATTCTAGTTCCTGCCTGACACGTTCTCTCATGTCCCATCTCCAGCTCTCAAAAATTCCCTGCCCTTGGTCGGTCAACAACTCTGACACAACCTTCAGGTATCTGCCTGAATGTAACTTTTCACAGGAAGCCTCCTCAGGAACCAGAGTCTGGATTAAAGTCCTCTGGTTTATGTACTCCTGATGCTAGGCAATTCCCCTATTGCAGTGTTTTATTGTACTTTAGGATAATGCTTGCCTAGTTGTTTGACTCAGTAGCCTCTGAAATGAAAGTACCGAGAGAACCAATTGCCTTAAGAGGTGCAGGTCAATTCAAAGAGATCCTAGCGTTTGGGGCCTCACGCTTCCCCAGCGGGCACTAGCAGGATGGCCAGGACCCACGGGGGCTGCCACACTTCAGCAGAGCCCCATGCAGGTACTAAGTGACCGGAAGGGGAGGACATCTCAGCTCCCAAGAGGAGGCCTGGGCTTCTCCCTATGGAGACACCACCTTGGTGGGAGGACAGTGGGAGGAGAGAAAGACCCCAATAGGTCATTTGAAGTTAGTGAATGGAACCAATTCACCTGAAAAGGACCATTTTAAAGAGAAAGAGACCATTATATTTAGTTGTCAAAGTCAAGTGTCTTTCTGGCATCCATGAAAATGGAGCTCAAGAGTAATACATGCTCTAACTATGTTATCATACTGTGGACAGTGGATTGTATATCATGGATGACTGTATGGTGTGTGAATGTATTTCAATAAAACTGAATTTAATAAAAAAAATAAGAAAAAAAAAGAGTAATACATGCTCAAGTTACAAACAAAAAAGGAAAACTACAATTATTTTTGCACCAGTACATTACAGTGTTGTATCACTGGGGCAAATAGTCAACCCAGCACCTCTGCCCAAATACATTATAGATGTGTGGTGATTAATGAAACAACACTCTTAAGAAACACTCAAAACCCTTAAGAGAAAATGCCTTCATTGTCATCAATTTGTGTATTTAGATTTCATCCAAAAGAGAACGCTCATTGAGCGCCTACTATTTCTTAACACAAATATTCTCATGTTATAAATGAAGAACTCGAGGTGGTGGGTGGGATAAGTGCATTGCCAAGGAAACACCACTAGCACATGAGCTTGAAGCCCAGTTATGTCCAACCACAAAATCGATGTGAGTTCTACTTTTTCAAAAGTTTGTAACTGCCATCTGCCATCAAAGCATGGATTAAAAAAAAAAAATCTAAAACAAGACAAAGTTCTATAAAAATAGGTGTCATCTTTATAAATAAGAAGTATGACCTTCTTTAAAAAAAAATAAAAGGTATGATTTGAAGAATCAAAAGTCTTTGCTCTTCTATCAATTTCTAGGTATTCTTGAACAAGTGATTTAATCATCTCGAGTCTGGTGTTTCCTCAGTTGTAAAATGGGAAAAATGATACTGGCATCCAAGGAAGTACTCAAGGCATAGAAAACATTAAATGAATCAGAAGCTACCTCACTCTTCCTTTCCCTGTGGGTGTCAAGAGGAAAAAGAAATTATTTTGAAGAGAGTAGAGGTGGGTCATTATCTGTTACTGCAAATGACTACTTCAGTTCAGTTTGTGTATCTTGGGTTGTTGAAAATGATTGCTGTTTCCATATGAAGGAGAATTTTGATTCCTTTCTCTCATCGCCTTTATCTGTTCTTTGTTGCTCTTTGCTGAAGCCCATAGCACAAGGGCAGAGGCTGGCTCTATGTCCCTGGAATTAGATATGCAAAAGATGCCCTTACTTAAGTGCCTATGAGTCCTCCAAGAGCAAGAACCAGTGTCCACAGTCGACTTCTATTCTGCAAGCAACAGAAAGCAGGACCAGAGAGGCAGAACAATCAGATTACAACACAGGCGCATGCAGCAGATTTAATGCTGATATTTGTATAGTTTAAACCTCCAGTTAATTTGAAAGTGGTTTTATTTGGATCCCTGTTGAGGACATTCCCTCCCCATACTTCACATCAAATTAATCTCATCTGATGATAAACACACGTTTGCACAGACAATATGAACCATACCTGGGCTAGAACAGGGGAAGCATGGTACCCGTTGGCTAGAATCCTGTAGACCAATGTTAATAGCAAAGTGGAGGGGAGAATTCTTTTAGATTACAAAAAAGTCCCTTTTGCTTTGCAACAAGAAATCACATTTTTTCAAAATAGAATGAATTATCCTACATGATGAATTAAAAAGGCGCATAAAATGAAATGCATTATTTTATGTTTATATTACTTTCAGGGACTTTTTAAAACTGCAGGCCATATTCCAACACATAGATATCACCTTACTACCTTATGCATGATGTAAAATAAAAATCAGAGAGCACTTTGGAGAAATGAAATGCAAAACATAACTCTTGGCAGTTATAGTTAAGACCTTTTTCCGTTAAGAATTTAGGAGCAGCATTTCCCTGAAAATATATTTGAGTTTGAAGGACATTTCATAAATAATTGTGATAGGAAGTAAATAGAACAACAACAACAAAAAAGCACTTCCTCATAAATAAGAACACACTTACAGGACAGGAAAGTCAACCTAACTGTCATGATTTAAGTTTTCCTACCAGGCCCCTGGGTGTGAAGGAGGATGGAGGTGGTGGAATTCAATTTCCTTAATCAATGATTAAGACCTGAAATCCATGGTAAATATATACTTACATGTAAATATACACAAACATATATATATTTACCTTAAGGCACTGATCCCACTTAAAATGCAAAGCATTTAGGAAGCATTATATGTGAAGCTTTTATCAATCATTTACAGCTTAGTATAAATTCTCTCCTAAAAGCAAGTTTTGAAAGCATGACTGTGTCTGGGAGGTAGGGCAGACAGAAAGTTAGGCTGGTGGCTCAGAGGCACTAGCATCTTAAAAGGGCAATGTCCAGAACACTAATGAAAAAGGGAATTTACCCAGAATGGTGTCTAGCCTCCTTAAGGCCTTCTGCTATTTCACGTTTTCACTAAGAGAGAATCCAACTATTGAAAGAACTATTTAATTCCTTACTAATTTTTCCCAGAGAAATCTAAAATCCATTTCAACAGTTTACATTCATTTCTTTCATATTTGACTTAAACGCACAATAAAAAATGTGCACATACTTTCTGACACATGGCACATTACTTTTTATTCCTTAGGCAGAGGATGCAGAAGAAAAGGGAAAAGATATCCTTGGGTAGGAGGGGAAATGCTGGATGCAGTACACCATTAAATGTAACCCTCTTTAAGGGTTGTTACCATCTCTGTTTCTTCAATACTACCTGCTCTGCACAGAGCACATGGTCTGGGAGATGGGCCTGCGTAAATATTGTTAAATGACTGACCGTACAAATAAAGATCATGTGACATCATTACATTCCTATGAAATAAACAGGGCAGGTATCTCTTGGCCAATGAGGAAACTGAGGCTGGGAGAAGTCAAGGGATTTCCCCTAAGTCACAGAGAAAAATCAAGAGAGAGCCAGGGCCAAAATACAGGAGCTCCTGGGTTACTTGGGAGCCCCCATACTGCATACTAATGTCCCTTCTGCAAACCCCTCTGTCCAACCAGGTGCCTCCAAATTTCCCTTGACTTTTTTGAGTCACTGATCACCACTTGAGGTAACACCATATTTCATGGACTCTAAAACACCACCTGTGGTTGCCTGCACCAGTATTTTACAGACTGCTAAGGGAAAAACCACTGCCAGTTCACCCAGGACACAAGGGTTCCCTATCCCACAGAAAATCATTTTATGCATATTAAGAGTTTTTTAGACTCGATCAGGCCTAGGTTTTATTATGGATCACCCTTGGGTGGACATTTTTTAAAAATGAAATAAAGTGGTTAAGACAGTCCTAAAGCTTTTTCACATATTTTGACTTAGAGACATCTTCTTTCATGTTTTTCGCACAATGCCCCAGGATCATTGGTCATACAGCATTTTGCAAAATAAATCCATAGCAGATCTCACACCCTGGGAGCTGGATCTTGGCTTTACATCACACGATGTGGGCCTCTTGGGACTCCACCGCTAGGGAGGTTGCTCCACTTTCCTGATTCATCATTACCCAGCTCCATCCCCCAACAACTCCAATGATAGAGGTTTAAAGAGCGTTCCATGATGGTCTCTGGAATTTTCTTCCAAGCTTCCGAGACCCATTCAGTAGTGTTTCATGTTCATACATTTTCAGGCCATGACCCCTACAGACCAGCAGTGACTGGAAGATGTACCCCAGTATCAGAGATGTTAAGAAATTTAGCACGCATTTGGAATCAATGAAACAGAATATACTGATTTGCTTATTTACTCTCTGTGTCTCACCGCTAGAAAGTGAGAGCAGGGACTTCAGCTATTTTATTGGCAGCCATGTCTCCAGCCCTAAAACAGTACTGGCTCATGTGGCATTGAGAAACATTTATTGAACATGATTAAATGTCTTCATTCATAAGTTCCAGTAAGTTCCCAATTTGAGAATTTTTTTGCTTTACAGTTAAAATTTATTTTCTGTGTTAAAAAGTAAAATATGTATACACCTGAGAGAAATAAAGAAAAAAATAAGTATCCACATGTTAAGAATTGTATCTGTTTTTATCCTTTTGCTTACCTATACTATCTAAATTTTCTAACATAAAATTTATAATGTGAGTATAATATCTGCAAAGTTATTGTAACTCATGTGCTTTATGTATGTATTAAAAGGTTAAAGCTATCTGTACAGAATAGCAAAAACATATTCTCAATTCCATTTTTCTGCATGAATCTTATTTTCCATAAATAAACTTTTGGAGCATCTTGGTTTAAGGGTTTCTTTAAATTGCATCTCCAAAGCCTGGGGATAAAAGGAAGGAGCCCAAGCTGAGAATACTCTGGGGTAAATCCAAATCCCTTCTAGGAGCCCAGGCCCGGTCGCAGCTCCTGTGTATTTGAGCTGTTCCCTCCATTCTCCCAGGTTCTAGGCTTTTCTTCCAGGAGCATTCCCAGCATCCAGAAGAAATTCTCTATTTTCCCATCGTTCTGACAAGGAGGCTTGCAGGCTACTGGCAAGTCTGTACCATGTTTCTCAAACCAGCATAAAGAAGCTAAGGAAATTTAATGCCATTCAGCAAAACATGGTGGGAGGGAAAACCTGTTCCAGTCAAACAGCATCTCAGATAGACCACCTTCAATCTAGACCAGTGGGTGGGAAGGTGGGGAGAAGGGCGGTGGGGAGCCTACAAGTGACCCTGAGACAACAGGACCCACTTTCAACAGAAATACACACTCAGAAAGGTTTCTCCAATCTCATATGGCCTCACAGCCTGCACGTGATTTGCAGAGTTGATTGGAAATGGTGGCAGAAATGGGGTCCAGCTAAAGCTAACTCCAAAACTCTTCTTTACCCTGACTCTCAACCTTCTCCCATACCAGGCCTCCAAGATTTGCTGGGACATTGTGATGGAGAGACTGATGTGAAATTCCACGTCCAGCTGGAACTGTCTTTGATGGCCCAAACGGACCAAAAGTAGACAGCAGAGAAGGACACAAGGATTCAGAAGGTCAGAAAACACGCCACCGCGGTTCAGGGGCATCTTTACAGATAGTCCTGAGTTAGTCGGACCTAATGAGATGGAAATGAAGGCTTGTGGTATAGGAAAAAGAAACTGACGGATTATTAGCCTGACACTCTTCATTTGTTCAACGTAGATAATAGATTCATTATCTCACCCCCATCTCCTTAACAAAATGGGTTTGATTGCTCTCTTGCCTACAGGTAATTCTCCATCAAAATTAAATCCATCAGTTAGTTCTCAATTTTATAAACTACGCAGGCAGGGAGAAAGAGGAGGTAGGGCGGAGGTTGGAGCTGGGTGGGAGGGAGGTTATCTTTCCCAGGGCTACACTGACAATCCAAAGTTTTTCTGAACCAAGGGCACTGAATATGCCTGCATTTGTGGGTCCATAGTGACATCAGCTGGTCATTTCCCAAACAACAGCCAAGGAAAGGAGGAAACTGCTCGTCCACGTGTGTTGTACTTAGAATGATACAGAGGCAACCCTGTAGGTATACCAGCCTGCTCTCTTGACTCTATGTTTGTTTTAAATTAATGGACTGTGTGAAGCATACGCGTGTGGACATATAGTTACCTTGGCTTTTATAGGCTCTTCTTCTCTTCCCGGAAAGATCAATGACATTGTTGATTCCTAACCATCAGCCAACCCTTATCTCCCTTGCAATTACACATCCAAATAAATACATCGGCTGGTGTGGACTAAGTCAGGGTAGATCCCAGGCAGCTTTGCAACATAAGGCAGGTAACCAGCTGCTGGGGAGGGAGTGAAGCCTGGAAGTTCGGTTTGTATGTGATGGAGGAAGATGGATTAAGACCAAAATCTCTTCTAAATTTTCCATTTTCAATATAAGTTCCAGGGCCCCTCATGTGCACAGGCTGCCTCCCCAAGAGGGGTCCAAGTAATGCCTTTCCCTAAATATTCACTTTGGGACCTGATGTTGTATTCATAATTTTGTAGGGTGCCTCAAACTGCATAAGTTTCAGATCCCACAAAACTGGAATCTACATTTGCAATCCTGTATGTACTGCCACAATTATGAGTGACTGCTGTATACTTCCACTGTACGAGGCGTCATGGCATTCCCATGTATGGGATAGGAAGTCTTCTAGGAACTTCCTGCTTAAATAAGGAACTGCAGTGACATACCAAAAAAACCAGCCAGCATTGCAAAGCAGTAGTTAATTAAAGGCTAAATTATGTAACCAAGAATATGTGCCCAGTAACCTAGAATTTCAGCCTGGAGAGAGAGAGAGAGAGAGAGTGATTAAGGAATATGTAGCAATCCTGGAAGGCTTCCTTGAAGAAGTGAGTTTTAAATGGAGCCTGAAAAGTATGTGCAGAAGGCAAAGAGAAGTTCTAATCAATGGGGAATAACTTGAGGCAAATGAAAAAGGTGAGTAGAAGGCAGCTTAAATTAGCCACGGATGAGAGCAATGACTGCAGCAGAGTTGTCTGTTGGGAGGCTGTGAGAAACACTGGATTCAGGAAGGAGGTGGGGATCGGGTAATAGGGGACAGAGAAAGCTTCTTGGGGAGATTTTGATTTGATTTGGGGTTCTCGTGTGAAAAAAAAATCACACAAACTAATTCTGTTGCATTTTACATAACTCTTCCCCACATTTTTCTACTAACTTGTTGGGAATAGAATCAGCCCTGCATTGCCATTAAATGGATGCCTGACCCACTGGGGTAAGACTAGACAGGGCTGGGGTTATCACAGTGGGTCCTCAGGACTGAGGATTGGATCATTAACTCCTTGTACTGTACTGAAGACCTTCAGTGAATAATTACTGGCTGGTTTTGGACAGGAGAATAGGTCCCAGATGCATCGTTGCATGCATCGCCAACACACACGATTTTCACACCCATTTCTAACTTTCATTCCCAACATCCACTCCTCTTCCACTGTCTTACTTACCTTCTGGCTCTAGGAATGTCCAAGCTTCCTGCTCTGTTTGAACACCTACCTTAAAACCACGTCTTACAGTTAAGTAGATTAGGCTTTACATGTTGCAACTTAAAGGTTTTTCAACAGCCTCTGAAAAAAATGTGTATTTCCCCATGCTTTGGTTTCCTAGGGCTGCTGTAACAAAGGACCACAAACTGGATGACTTAAAACAAGAGAAATGTATTGTCTCACAGTTCTAGGAGCCAGAAGTCCTGGATCAAGGCATCAGGAGAGCCAGGCTCCCTCTGAATTCTGTAAGGAAGAATGCTTCCTTGCTTCTCCCAGCTTCTGGTGTGCACTGGCAATGCTTGGCATTCCTTGGCTTGTGGATCCATCACTCCAATCTCTGCCTCCATCATCACTTGGCCATCTTCTCCAGTGTCTCTCTTGGTGTGTCCAAATTTCCCTTTATCATAAAGAACACCAGTCATACTGGCTTAAGGGCCTACTCTAATCCAGTTTGGCCTCATTTTAACCAATTACATTTTGAAAGACCTTTTTTCTAAATAAGGCTGGAATACCAAGACCAAGGATTAGGACTTGGGCATATCTTTTGGAGGGAGATGATTCAACCTATAACACCCACTAAATAGCCAAACAAAATTCTTGACTCTTAGTGTCACTTTCAAAGGGGTAATCCAAAATCATTTTCAAGCTTCTTGAAAACAGAAATTGTAAGTCACTCCTCACCATATCCCAGTGGTTAGCACTTACCTCAGGCGTAGGTTTGCTGAATGGATGGGTGGATGCTTGGGAGGATCATTTAAAAAAAAAAAATAGAACCTGAAAACTGTATGGGTGAGTTTTGATAGGAATGGAGATATCTCATTGCCACTGTTGTCTGGATAGGGGTCATGAAGACATTGACCAACTAGGATGAGGAGGGGAAGAAGATCACCGAAAAATGATGGAGAGAATGGGTAGCTGCAAAGGGAGGACTAACGAAGACCAACTTGGTTTCTCAAATTGGCCTGGGACCAGTGAGTCCTACTGGCAACAGCATCACCAAATGAGCATCCTGGGGTGGTCTCACAGTTCCATAACATGGACCGGAATGTGCCGGTGAATCCATGCAGCACTCTCAGCCCTGGTGAGCTGAGCTGATCTGTTCCACTTATCTCCATTAACATTTGTGTAGCTCTTTATCATGTGCCAGGCTCTGTTCTAAATGATCTCCATATAATAATTCATTTAGCTCTCACAACTATTGTCTGAGGTGGAAACTGATATGATATGATATGATGTGATATGATATGATATGATGTGATATGATATATATCCCATTTTACAGATTAAAAAACAGAACTGCAAAGATGTGAGATAACTTGTCCCAGGTTACACCCTAATAAGTAGTAGGGATGAGAGTCACAGCAAGGAGTCTCACCCCACCGACCTTACTCTCCACTGCTCCCTGCACTGCCCTGAGCTCCTGGTAAGAGTGGGGCTAAGTCAAAAATGCCTCAAGCACCTGAAAAACTATCCCTCAGACCAGATCCAAAGTCTACCGAGGTCAAGAAAAGCCAGGTAGATGCATTTTTTGAAGACCTGCACGTAAGCTATAGTTTTAGTATCTTTTATAATGGTTCCTCCAAATATGGAATATTAGTAGCTGGTGGTAAGGGCATATTTAGAAATGGCTTTTAGAAATGGGAATTTGAACACTTCCAGTGGCAAGGAATAGGAAAATAAGCCTAAATAAAGAAGAAGGATTTTACAGCTCAGGATGTTAATTTAGAAAATAGGTTAGAAACTGGAGTGCAACGTGAGATGGATTCTCAGATGACATAAAGTGACTCCTTTTGGAGAGTTACACAACTATGCTAATTAGCCCAGGCCAGTACGAAATACAAAAAAAAAAAATTAAAGATTCAGTGCTGTGGTCATAAGAAAATATAGTTAAGTCTATCTTAGTCCCAGACGCCCTATATGGGGTTACCAGATGAAGACATTTGGGTAGGAATTTTGGCAAGATGCTGATAATTTCTTAATCCTGTAGTTTGCAATTTTTTAACTGTGCAGGAGGAGGTGCTGTGATTGAAGGAAACAAGGGTGCAAGGATAAGGACGCTCAGAGCTTGAGAGCTGAAAGAAGAATCTTTCACCACATCCATAAATCAGAGTTGGGGTTGGGGCAGGGAGAGATTAAGAAAAGTTCTGGGGGGGCGGGGCAAGATGGCGGACTGGTGAGCTGTATGTTTTAGTTACTCCTCCAGGAAAGTAGGTAGAAAGCCAGGAACTGCGTGGACTGGACACCACAGAGCAATCTGACTTTGGGCATACTTCATACAACACTCATGAAAATGTGGAACTGCTGAGATCAGCGAAATCTGTAAGTTTTTGTGGCCAGGGGACCCGCGCTCCTCCCTGCCAGGCTCAGTCCCATGGGAGGAGGGGCTGTCAGCTCCGGGAAGGAGAAGGGAGAACTGCAGTGGCAGCCCTTATCAGAAACTCATTCTACTGATCCAAACTCCAACCATAGATAGACTGAGACCAGACACCAGAGAATCTGAGAGCAGCCAGCCCAGCAGAGAGGAGACAGGCATAGAAAAAAAAAACAACACGAAAAACTCCAAAATAAAAGCGGAGGATTTTTGGAGTTCTGGTGAACATACAAAGGGGAAGGGCAGAGCTCAGGCCCTGAGGCACATATGCAAATCCCGAAGAAAAGCTGATCTCTCTGCCCTGTGGACCTTTCCTTAATGGCCCTGGTTGCTTTGTCTCTTAGCATTTCAATAATGCATTAGATCTCTGAGGAGGGCACTTTTTTTTTTTTAATCCTTTTTTCTTTTTCTAAAACAATTACTCTAAGAAGCCCAATACAGAAAGCTTCAAAGACTTGCAATTTGGGCAGGTCAAGTCAAGAGCAGAACTAAGAGAGCTCTGAGACAAAAGGCAATAATCCAGTGGCTGAGAAAATTCACTAAACACCACAACTTCCCAAGAAAAGGGGGGTGTCTGCTCACAGCCATCATCCTGGTGGACAGGAAACACTCCTGCCCATTGCCAGCCCCATAGCCCAGAGCTGCCCCAGACAACCCAGTGTGACGGAAGTGCTTCAAATAACAGGCACACACCACAAAACTGGGCATGGACATTAGCCTTCCCTGCAACCTCAGCTGATTGTCCCAGAGTTGGGAAGGTGGAGCAGTGTGAATTAACAAAGCCCCATTCAGCCATCATTTCAGCAGACTGGGAGCCTCCCTACACAGCCCAGCAGCCCAGAACTGCCCTGGGGGGACGGCACTCACCTGTGACATAGCACAGTCATCCCTCAACAGAGGACCCGGGGTGCACGGCCTGGAAGAGGGGCCCACTTGCAAGTCTCAGGAGCCATACGCCAATACCAAGGACTTGTGGGTCAGTGGCAGAGACAAACTGTGGCAGGACTGAACTGAAGGATTAGACTATTGCAGCAGCTTTAAAACTCTAGGATCATCAGGGAGATTTGATTGTTAGGGCCACCCCCCCTCCCTGACTGCCCAGAAACATGTCCCATATACAGGGCAGGCAACACCAACTACACACGCAAGCTTGGTACACCAATTGGACCCCACAAGACTCACTCCCCCACTCACCAAAAAGGCTAAGCAGGGGAGAACTGGCTTGTGGAGAACAGGTAGCTCGTGGACGCCACCTGCTGGTTAGTTAGAGAAAGTGTACCCCACGAAGCTGTAGATCTGATAAAGTAGAGATAAGGACTTCAATTGGTCTACAAATCCTAAAAGAACCCTATCAAGTTCAGCAAATGCCAAGAGGCCAAAAACAACAGAAAATTATAAAGCATATGAAAAAACCAGATGATATGGATAACCCAAGCCCAAGCACCCAAATCAAAAGACCAGAAGAGACACAGCACCTAGAGCAGCTACTCAAAGAACTAAAGATGAACAATGAGACCATAGTACAGGAGACAAAGGAAATCAAGAAGACCCTAGAAGAGCATAAAGAAGACATTGCAAGACTAAATAAAAAAATGGATGATCTTATGGAAATTAAAGAAACTGTTGACCAAATTAAAAAGATCCTGGACACTCATAGTACAAGACTAGAGGAAGTTGAACAACGAATCAGTGACCTGGAAGATGACAGAATGGAAAATGAAAGCATAAAAGAAACAATGGGGAAAAAAATTGAAAAAATCGAAATGGACCTCAGGGATATGATAGATAGTATGAAACGTCCAAATATAAGACTCATTGGTGTTCCAGAAGGGGAAGAAAAGGGTAAAGGTCTAGGAAGAGTATTCAAAGAAATTGTTGGGGAAAACTTCCCAAATCTTCTAAACAACATAAATACACAAATCATAAATGCTCAGCGAACTCCAAATAGAATAAATCCAAATAAACCCACTCCGAGACATATACTGATCACACCGTCAAACACGGAAGAGAAGGAGCAAGTTCTGAAAGCAGCAAGAGAAAAGCAATTCACCACATACAAAGGAAACAGCATAAGACTAAGTAGTGACTACTCAGCAGCCACCATGGAGGCAAGAAGGCAGTGGCACGATATATTTAAAATTCTGAGTGAGAAAAATTTCCAGCCAAGAATACTTTATCCAGCAAAGCTCTCCTTCAAATTTGAGGGAGAGCTTAAATTTTTCACAGACAAACAAATGCTGAGAGAATTTGCTAACAAGAGACCTGCCCTACTGGAAATACTCAAGGGAGCCCTACAGACAGAGAAACAAAGAAAGGACAGAGAGACTTGGAGAAAGGTTCAGTACTAAAGAGATTCGGTATGGGTACAATAAAGGATATTAATAGAGAGAGGGGAAAAATATGACAAACATAAAGCAAAGGATAAGATGGCTGATTCAAGAAATGCCTTCACGGTTATAACGTTGAATGTAAATGGATTAAACTCCCCAATTAAAAGATACAGATTCGCAGAATGGATCAAAAAAAATGAACCATCAATATGTTGCATACAAGAGACTCATCTTAGACACAGGGACACAAAGAAACTGAAAGTGAAAGGATGGAAAAAAATATTTCATGCAAGCTACAGCCAAAAGAAAGCAGGTGTAGCAATATTAATCTCAGATAAAATAGACTTCAAATGCAGGGATGTTTTGAGAGACAAAGAAGGCCACTACATACTAATAACAGGGGCAATTCAGCAAGAAGAAACAACAATCGTAAATGTCTATGCACCCAGTCAAGGTGCCACAAAATACATGAGAGAAACACTGGCAAAACTAAAGGAAGCAATTGATGTTTCCACAATAATTGTGGGAGACTTCAACACATCACTCTCTCCTATAGATAGATCAACCAGACAGAAGACCAATAAGGAAATTGAAAACCTAAACAATCTGATAAATGAATTAGATTTAACAGACATCTACAGGACATTACATCCCAAATCACCAGGATACACATACTTTTCTAGTGCTCATGGAACTTTCTCCAGAATAGATCATATGCTGGGACATAAAACAAGCCTCAATAAATTTAAAAAGATTGAAATTATTCAAAGCACATTCTCTGACCACAATGGAATACAATTAGAAGTCAATAACCATCAGAGACTTAGAAAATTCACAAATACCTGGAGGTTAAACAACACACTCCTAAACAATCAGTGGGTTAAAGAAGAAATAGCAAGAGAAATTGCTAAATATATAGAGACGAATGAAAATGAGAACACAACATACCAAAACCTATGGGATGCAGCAAAAGCAGTGCTAAGTGGGAAATTTATAGCACTAAACGCATATATTAAAAAGGAAGAAAGAGCCAAAATCAAAGAACTAATGGATCAACTGAAGAAGCTAGAAAATGAACAGCAAACCAATCCTAAACCAAGTACAAGAAAAGAAATAACAAGGATTAAAGCAGAATAAATGACATAGAGAACAAAAAAACAATAGAGAGGATAAATATCACCAAAAGTTGGTTCTTTGAGAAGATCAACAAGATTGACAAGCCCCTAGCTAGACTGACAAAATCAAAAAGAGAGAAGACCCATATAAGCAAAATAATGAATGAAAAAGGTGACATAACTGCAGATCCTGAAGAAATTAAAAAAATTATAAGAGGATATTATGAACAACTGTATGGCAACAAACTGGATAATGTAGAGCAAATGGACAATTTCCTGGAAACATATGAACAAGCTAGACTGACCAGAGAAGAAATAGAAGACCTCAACCAACCCATCACAAGCAAAGAGATCCAATCAGTCATCAAAAATCTTCCCACAAATAAATGCCCAGGGCCAGATGGCTTCACAGGTGAATTCTACCAAACTTTCCAGAAAGAACTGACACCAATCTTACTCAAACTCTTTCAAAACATTGAAGAAAATGGAACACTACCTAACTCATTTTATGAAGCTAACATCAATCTAATACCCAAACCAGGCAAAGATGCTACAAAAAAAAGGAAAACTACCGGCCAATCTCCCTAATGAACATAGATGCAAAAATCCTCAACAAAATACTTGCAAATCGAATCCAAAGACACATTAAAAAAAATCATACACCATGACCAAGTGGGGTTCATTCCAGGCATGCAAGGATGGTTCAACATAAGAAAATCAATCAATGTATTACAACACATTAACAAGTCAAAAGGGAAAAATCAATTGATCATCTCAATAGATGCTGAAAAGTTCTTGGGCTCCGTGGAGCACAGTTTGAAAACCATTGTCTAAATCAATAATATTCTGAGGGGAAGAAATCAGATGATCAAGTATTCAATCAGATAACCTAGTCTCTTAGGAAATGATTTGTTTCTTAATTGAAGGTAAACTATATTTTTAAAGGTAAAAGAAATATATTGGTAAAGAAAGAATGTTGGGGTAGATTAAAACTGCAAAAGTTTTAGATGGTTTTTTTTAATGCTGCATTATCATAAAAAATATAAACAAGTATTCAATGATTTAAGAACTGATTTTCTCGTGTGTTGAGTAGCCAAGCTCTTATTTGTAACTACTGCTTACAACAGCAAAGGTTTATTTCTTGTTCACTATCCACATCAGGATACTGATATGTGCTTTATTTGTTCAGAATTCAAGCTGAAGAAGCCAACTCAGTCTGGGCATGGTGACCCTCCAGCAGAGGAAAAAGAGCTAAGGCCAAGGTAAGACACTAGCACAGAGGGTTGACAACAGACGGGTACATGGGAAAAATCTACACATTGTGTACTAAGGACTATAATTAATAAGAATACCTTACTAGTAGTACACAAATACTAGGGACAAATAATTAAGGGCTGACAAGAGCTACGAGATGTTTTGGGTCATGAGAATTGTTTAAAATGGAGAGTGATGAAGATTGTACAACTAAGTGATGATAATGTGAGATATGGATGGATTATTGCGGATATAACATATGCTGTGTGAACTTAGGAACCCTCTACTTTATAAGTCAAGCCCTTGATCTTATGGCTGTAAAGAGGAGGCTGAGCCCACTTGTAATTATGCCTAGGAGTCACTTCCAGAGAACCTCTTTTGCTCCTCAAATGTGAACTTTCTCTCTCTAAGCCTAACTCTGCGAATAAATTCATCACCCTGCCCCCGACATGGGACAGGACCCCCAAGGTGAATGAGCCTTCCTGGCGACGTGGGACGTGGTTTCCAGGAATGAGCCTGACCCTGGCATCGAGGGATTGAGAATGACTTTTTGACCAAAAGGGGGAAAAGAAAGTCAACAAAATAAGATTTTAGTGGCTAAGAGAATTCAAATAGAGTGAAGAGTTTGTCCTGGAGGTTACTTCTACATAAGCTTCACCTAGATAGGCCAAATGATCACAATATGAAAAGCCCAAGTCAACAGTAGTCCCAAAAACCTTAAAGAATACCCAGATCCCTATCTGAGACTCTATAAAGGTTTCGCTAATTAAGTTTATTCATCAGAAACTTAAATCCTCCGGAGAGCTCCTATACCAGCTAAGTCCCAAAACCCAGAGGCAATAGCCCCTTCAAGAACATCAACTAAATGTGTCCCTTTTATGCATAAAGTTGACACCCCTTTTCAATATGAACAGGTTAAGGTGGTCACTACCTAGAAATCTCTGAAGACTGAGAAAGTGATTAAACTGGAGGAAGGGGTAGTAACAGACAAGATGGAATTTAACAAAAGATTATGGTTACTGAATCTTTAAATAATTTTCTTTTCTTAGTTGCTAGGGTGTTAGAATAGTTAGAAGGAAAGAATTGAAATGGTGGAGCTGTAACCCATAGCATCCTTTGAAATTTGTTCTATAGCTATTTGTTAAATTGTAATTTGAAAGCTATACCTTTTTGTATATATGTTATATTTCATAACAAGAAAATAAATGAAACTGTGGAAATGTAACCTATAATATTCGTTGACAGTTGCTCTCTAACTACTTGTTAAATTGAGCTTGGAAAGTTATCACTTTTATGTATATATGTTATATTCCACAATAAAAAAAATTTGATTAAAAAAAGAAGAGTAAGGCCAAACCACTCAATGGCTTGTCAAGTTTCTGCTCACATTTCACTGGCCAAAGTCAAATTCCAAGCCTGACATCAGTGGGACAGTAAAGTATAATCCTCACACTAGGGAGGTACTACAAGTCAGAAGACTACAGACAGGGACATATAATCCTCTCAGAAATGATTAGGAGCAAGTACAATTCTGCCATTCCACTGCATAGATCCACTATGTAGATGCTCAATAAATGCTTTGAATTAATATATGAATGAATGAATGCTGAACTTGAGCTCACACTAAATATAGATCAATTCATTTTTTCTGGTGCAGAGTTTTATCCCTTGGAGTGTCCCACTGTAACATCTCCCCCTCTCTACTGCAAATGTCCCACTATGAATGAATCTCACAAATGAAAGAAGACAGATGCAAAAAAAGTACATAATAACAGGTAAACAGATAGAGAAACTGTAGTGTGTTCATACAATAGATACTACATGGCAATAGAAGAGAACTATTGATATGTGCAATGCATGGGTGAATCTCAAAATAATGGTGGGGAGTGAAAGTCAAAACCAAGCGCATTCTGTGTGATTCCACTTAAATAAAATTCAAGAACGTGCAAACTAATCTACAGTGACAGGCAGAAGATCAGTAGTGGCCTGGGGAGAAGAAGGAAGGGCAAGAGAGAGAGGCTGAGGAAACTTTGGAGGATGATGGACATGTTCATTATCTTCATTGCGGTGATGATTTCATGGATGTATTCGTATGTCAAAACTCATCAAATTGCACACTCTAAAAATATGCAATTTATTATACGTCAATTATGCCTCAATAAAGCTTTAAAAATGCTTTTAGAACGTATTTACCATAAGATTGTATTTATATAAATTTCAACAACAGGCAAAACTACTTCATGGTGTGTGAAGCCAGGCAGCTGGTCACTCTTGGGATGGGCAACAACTGGAAGGATGACAAAGGGGTGTGGGAGATGCTTCTCAAGCTGGGTGCTGGTTACACAGTTGTGTGTGATTGATGAAAATTAACTGAGGTGTCTGTTTATGATGGGTGCACTAATCTGTGTGAAGGCTATGCTGCAATAAAAAGGTGTTTTTTTTAACATGCTGCTATTTTTTAAAAACTAACAACCACCTTAAAAACACCCAAAGAAAACCGTCCTTACTTACTTATAACAGAAAAGCAATGCTTGTGCAATTGCATTCATCTATCATCAACTTTTGAAATGTGAGGACCATGAGTGATTTTTTTCCCTGCAAGTGCACAAGACTGAGGCACAGGGCAGCAAGGACCAATTTGCTGTGCCTTGGGGACAGTAGACATGGGCTTATGAGCAGTTGTAGGGACTGATGAAGGAAGGGGTCAACGTACACACCCCAGAGCCCAAGTCTGTGTCCAGAAATGTGCAAGTATGGATGCTTCTGTTTGACCTTTCTCCTCTCCCATGTCCTTAATTTGAATTGCTGTTACCTGCGCTATCTTCCTCTGCAGGCACGTAGGGGGACGTTATGTTTATGCAGAAGTGGTGCACGTGCACACAAAACTGCTCAAAAAGCAGACAAGCTGCATCTACCTCACACAGTTGAGATAATCCAGTGGCAGACAGCTGACCAAAGATGAGAAATGAAAATTCCTAGACATTTTTATGAACTCATCATTTTTACCACTTAATATATTAAAAAAAAAGAAAACCCTATTCCCTCTGATTGATTACTTTAATGAGTAAATGTAATGCACAGCCAATGGTTTGGTGGTTGGAGTGGATTAAATTTCCCTTGCTGGCAAGAATGGTCTTAAACGAAAGTGAGATGAAGGTTTATATTCCCAACATCTCCCCTCAACCAAAAAAAAAAAAAAGAAAGAAAGAAATGAGAGAGAGATAGAAAATCAGTCCGAACTTCAAATGACTTTGATCTCTGTGTTTATTTTATAAACTATTACCTGGTCCCCATGAATCCCCTGTGGAGTGAAAAACAATTATGGTGTCTCAAATGGTGGACTCAAGTAACTGTAAAAGAAAATTTCTCAAAGTGTCATTGGTCTGCTGTAAAAACTACTACTCTCTTCTCAAGCATAAAGCTTGAGGTTTCCTTGCTAAGTTCCATCTAATAAGAGAAAAATGAAAACAGCCATAACCACCTATGAGCACTATTTAAAATGCAAAAAAGACAAAACAAAAAAGAACTGAAAATCCAAATCTGCATCAAATATCCACTATTGAGCAGGAACTGTGCTAAAGCCTACATAGATCAATTAAAAACAGCTTTGGGTACTTGGAAGCAGGGTGCTGCCTTACCAAAAACCTAAAACTTAGTACCTTCTGGACAATGGTAGGTAGAAATCAAAGGGGCCTTGAAGAGACTATTAAGAGTCTTGATGAGGTTCCCCAAGGAGGCTGTTGGTAAAGGCCGGCAGGAAAGTGAAGAAAATGTTTTCAGAAGCTAGAGGAAAAGGGATCCTTGTTGTGTAGTGACAGACAATTTAGCAACACTGTTGCCTGTGGGAATGTGGAAATAGAAAATGTACTTAATGAAAAGGATAATCTGGTTGAGGAGATTTCTAAGCTGCTTGGCTCTGTTTGCTGCTTATAGAAAAATAAGAGACGCAAGAAATAAGCCAAAGAAAGAGCTGTTACATAAAAAGGATCCAGAACTTGCTAGGTTCAAAAATAAAACTGCTTTGCATCCCCCCAGCCTTTCCAGTTAACAAACAATGCTAAGATGAAGAAATACCTTCTGGACAAAGAGTAAATCCAGAGCATTATCAGGAAAACATGGCTATGGTTGTAAACAACCTTTTGTTAAAATCTTAGGATGATTTAGGCAGTGCCCCTTTAAAACAGAAAGAAAAAACTCCTTCTAAGAGTTTGGCATCATTGTTAAGCTGCCTTACAAGGAGTCTAAGGTAAAGATGGGTTGACTCAAAGAGATTTTGGGTGTGGCTTTTGCCTAATGGAATGGATTATAATTTGATTCACAGAAAACCTACAAAATTTTTAAAGGAAAATTATATTAGCTTGAAATGAAAGGGACAGATGCTACAAAATGGAGCAAAGCCTTTGAACCCTCAAATTTCTATAGGCAAGAAGCAGGTAGAGAAAATTACTCAACTGCAAATAGGGAGCACATTTTATGGAGAAAGAAGAATATTTCAAGGGACAGAGCCAAGAGCCACTGTGAATCATTCTCACAAAACTGGACTGAGCCCTAACTCATGGCCAGCTGAATTTCAGCATTGTTGTGAACCGGGGACTGCTGTGTGTGCCGTCACCCTTTCTGAGTAGGTACGTCTATAGAGTTATCCTATGCCCACTCCACCACTGAACGTTGGGGGAAGGGGCAGCAGATAACACATCTTTGTAGTTCTCAGGTCTACCAGCGTGACTCTCAAAGAGTTGTTCCAGAGGAGCAATACTTGAAGAGCCTCATTCTTGCTGTACCCAGTTTAAATGATGGGATACTGGACATTGAGCTGGAGCCCAATGTCATAACGGGATGAGGCTTTGGGGTGAGTATAATTTGCATGTGGGAAGGATAGGCATTATTGTGGCCAGAAGATAAACAACAAAAGATTGCATTTTCCGCCAAAATGGCTGCAGCAATATTCTTAGTCTTACATGCTCTTCCAGAATCTTGCCACAACCCCTTCAGGAGGTAGAGTGTGCCACTTTGAATATATTATGTCCCCCCAAACGCCATTATCTTTGATATAATCTTGTGTGGGCAGACCTATCAGTGTTAACTAGATTGTAATTCTTTGAGTGTTTCCATGGCGATGTGCCCCACCCAACCGTGGGTAATGACTCTGATTGGATAATTTCCATGGAGGTGTTGGCTCACCCATTCAGGGTGGGTCTGAATTAAATTACTGGAGCACTATATAAGCTCAGACAGAAGGAGCAAGCTGATGCAGCCAAGAGGGACACTTTGAAGAAAGCACAGGAGCTGCAGATGAGAGACAGTTTGAAGATGGCCTTTGAAAGCAGACTCTAGCTCCAGAGAAGCTAAGAGAGGAAAAATACCCCAAGTGCAATTAAGAGTGACATTTTTGAGGAACTGCAGCCTAGAGAGGAATGTCCTGGGAGAAAGCCATTTTGAAACCAGAACTTTGGAGCAGATGCCAGCCACGTGCCTTCCCAGCTAACAGAGGTTTTCCGGACACCATTGGCCATCCTCCGGTGAAGGTACCTGATTGCTGATATGTTACCTAGGACACTATGGCCTTGAGACCGTAGCTGTGTAACCAAATAAACTCCCTTTTATAAAAGCCAATCCATCTCTGGCATTTTGCATTCCGGCAGCATTAGCAAACTAGAACGTAGAGTCTATGTCCCTCCCCTTGAATCTGGGTGACCTCGATGAATAGAATGTGATGGAAGTGACACTGTGAGACATCCAAGGTTAGGTAACTTTAAAAGCAAAATTTCCAAAATGCTATCTTTATGAAAGCTGTAACTCTCTTCTTATGCATAAATCTTTAGGATCCTCCACTAATCCCTACCAGAAAAGAGAAAAATTAAAACAAACATGACATGCTATGACCATCACTTGAAATGTGAAAAAGACAAAATGAAGGAACTGAAAGTCCAATTCTACACTGAATAGCTAACATACCTGGCATTGTGATAAGACCAGTTATACATGTATAAATAACAATCTCTACCCTCATGTAGCATGCAGAGTGGACAGAATGTAAGCCATTACTATAACATAATATTAAAAAGTGCTATAAGATAGCCATATACAATGTTTTAGACAAGAAATAGGAGAGCAAATAATTCTATTGTGGAGAAGACAAAAATAAAAATAGGTCACATTTGACTTAGGTCATAGGGTGAATAAGAATTTGCCAGGTAGGCAAAAGACAGTCAAATAAAGGCCCTGAACTAATTAAGACTAGGTTTGGGGTAAACAAAATAAATTTTATTCTTCTGTCACATACAGGCATCTGGAGCTGGTATGGCAATTCTATAGTCATCAGTGAGTCAGGCTTCTACTATCTTGTTGTTCTGCCATCCTCAACGTGTGGCTTCCTCCTCATGGCACAAGATGGCTGTTTCAGCCCAAGCCATCATATTTGCATTCCAGCCAGCATAAAGAGGAAGGTCAGGGAAGAGTATGCCCCTTCACATGACACTTTAGCTATCCTATTAATCAGAACTTAATTGCACTGCTTTACCTAGATGCATGGGAGACTGGAAAATGCAGTCTTCCTCTGTAGTCACCAGTATAGGTAAGAAGCAGAGGTTCTAACGCAAAGGGAGAAGAACAAATATTGGAAGACTCCAGGTGTCTCAGCCACAGTCATGGAGGAACTAAAGTGCATGGCCCACTGAAAAAGCTGAGAGAAGTCCAGCCTGTCAAGAACAGAGAGCCGGTTTGAAACACTGCATGGTTGGTCAGCATGGAATTTCTGTTTCTGTTCTGTTTCAAATGGCCTTTTGCAATGGGTTTCAACAATGGTGACAATTTGATCTACTTCCCTCCTCACAAGCTGTTGCTATAGGCCCTGTGACCACATGGAGGAGCTTCTTATACTCTAATCATTTATTTGCCAGTCACTGGACAATATGGATAGTCAGTTTGCAAGAGCCCATGAATTTATAAATATGTAGCAGAAAGCTGTTGGAATATCCTATACAGCTATCACCACCACATCGAGTTTAACTGCCCTCCTCCAGTCTCAGTCAAAAGGCGATCATCCTTGGAACAGATGGTGACTGGCCCAATGGAGTCCATCAGCTATGAGTTTTGCAGTTTGGTCTATGAACCAAGCCATACCATCACCTGGACTACCACATTTAGCCAAGGGAGAGGTATGCCCATCTTCTGTGGGCTGTTCAGCCCCATCTAGCAAAGTAGAACTTTGTTCATGGAGCTTCCTAACTCCAAGGTCCTGCCGAGGCTTGCTCTGGTATGTTATATGTCCATTTAATGATGCTTTGTCGAACCTGTCCTACTTTATTAGTAGGATTAATGAGTACCCATGTGCTGCTGGGCAGTTCTGGTCTTAGAGTCACAGAGGGCACATCAGTGGTTAAATGCTCAGATTCCACAAAGTCCCGACAATAGGCTGAAAGTTGTGATTCTAAGGGGATGGGTGATATTTATTTCCACCTTGGATAGCTTTCATGTCCAAAACCCAAGTGCCAGTACACTGTAATAGCACTTTCTTCTTGCCACAGACTCCAATCTGTGTAGGCAGGAGCCATCAAGACCTGTAGTTTCATAGGCATGATAGGCTCCACTGGCCTCAGTGCAGAGTGTGCCACTGTGTGTTCATGGCCTCTAGAGCCTGCTGGCATTGGGGGCCCATTCAAAGGTCACCTTGTGGGTAACCTTAAGTAGATGGTGCAAAAGAATGCCCAAATATGGCATATGTTTTCTCTATTATCCAAACATGCCTTTCAGCTGTTGGCCCTTTTTTTTTTTTTTTTTTTTTTGGTTGTCAGAGCTGTCAATGGTAATGATTTTAAGTAGGATCTTTTGATGAGGCTACTTCAGTTAATGTGTGGCCACCTCAGTCCGAATTGTTTGTAATTCTCTTACTGGAGTCCTGTATAAGACAATGAAATTCAGACAAAGAAAGCCACAGAAGCAAGAAATTGAAATCAACAAAACCCAGAAGAGAAGGGGAAGACCAGCATATGCGATCATGTGCCTTGCAGAGGAGCCAACGATCACTCACAACTGGTCTTCATGAAGAAAACATTGCCCTGATGATGCCTTGATTTGGACATTTTCACAGACTCTGGCCATAAGCAAATAAATTTCCATTATGCAAGCCAAAAAAAAAAAAAAGAACATAGAGGCTGTAAATTGTGAGAAATTGAAAAATTGTATCAGAGTTCTAAGGAGTGGAGGTTGTGGTCTTGATGTAGAATTCCCTCTGATCCCTGGAATCCTCAGTTCTCACTCTCAAAACCTCCAACTAATGGGATGAGGTCCACCTCCTTTATGGAGAACAATCTCTACTTAAAGTCAACTGATTGTAGAAACTAATCCCATCTACAAAATACTTCCACAGCAACCACCAGGTCAGTGTTTAACCAGACAAGTGGACACCATAGTTTAGCCAAGTTGACATGAAATTAACCATCACAAAGAGGAACCTGGAAAATAGGCAGAGACCACACAATGGTGAGCCGTAAAGCCAGCCTAGTGAGTTTTTAATTTTCTAAGCCTTAAGGGATCATGAGGAGATGTTTAAGCAGAGAAATGACATGATTAGAGGGTTGTTTTACAAAGATAACTCAGGCAGCAGTGAGATGGATGGATCACCAAGTACCAGACAGAGAAGACAAGTAGCCAAGTGCAGCAGGCATTCATCACATGTGCACAGTTGGTGTCTCTGAACACTCACCCCACATTGGAGTAATTTCCCTCATTATGAGTTCTACCTTCCTAAGGTAGAAGCTGGAAACTCTCACTCCTAGATTTCTTGGATTCCATTCATCAGATGCATTAGACTTGGATTCTAAAGCAAGTAACATGAAGCAGCAGCTGTGCTGGAGATTCAGTCATCTGGCAGGTGCAATGGTGGTGGATCTGGATCTTCCAGGATCAAAGGTGATGGACCTTTTAGCATCTGTCCTGAGCATCACAGGGGCCAAGTAGCATTGCAGTGGTATTACCAGTGAATTATTTTTGCAATAAATAACCCTGACCAATGTAATATTTTCCTTTTCCCCTTTGCCTTCCTTCCTACCTGGAATTCAGATGCCATGGAAATATAGCAGCCATCTTTCAACTATGAAGACAGGAGCAACATGTTGGAACAACAGAGCAGGAACACAGAAATAGCCACAGTTCTAGAAGGCATTGTAGAGCTACCCTGGCCTACTATGGGCTGCCTATATACAGAATTTTTATTATGTGAGAAACATGAATCTCTGGGGAAGCCAGTGTAAACAGATTTATGATGTAATCAGTTATGCAGAATCCTAAATGATAGACCAAGCTACCATAATCCCACACCTGAACCATGTAGATATCTTCCAAATCCCTATCCCTTCTTCTACTCATTTTTCTCCCACCATCTTTTCTTCACATGGCTGCAAGAGTGATATTTTAAGTACAGATAAAATTGCATCACTCCCTTGCTTAGCTTCCAATGGCTCCTCAGTGTACCTGAAATAAAATCCAAAGGCCCTATCATGTCCCAAGACACCTGGTCTTTACACACTCTTCTAGGCCTCATCTCCTGTCATTCATTAAGCTCCAGCCATGTTGAGCATCTTTTTGTCCCTTAATCATATCAGGTTCTATTGGACTTTGGGATGTTGTGCTTTCTGATCCCTCTAATGCTCCTCACAGTTGGCTCTTTCATGCTCAGGTCTCACTTCAAATGTTATACCCATAGAGACGCTATTCCTGCACCCATAGGTCCCTGTTTTATTTTCTCAGCACTTACCACTTTTGAAATCATTTAAATTATTTGTTTTTTTGCCTGTTTATAACCTCTATCCAGAAGACAAAGACATGCTCCACAAGATGAAATTGTAGGAAAATATAATTTTATTTGGGGTCTGTATTAGTTAGGATTCTCCAGGGAAACAGAACCAACAGGAAATATCTATAAATATGAGATTTTATAAAAGTGTCTCACACAACTGTGGTGACGCATGAGTCCAAATTCTGTAGAGAGGATGCACGAGTCCAAATTCTGTAGGTCAAGCAGCAAACTGGCAACTCCAATGAAGGTGTTTGATGAACTCCCCAGGAGACACTTTGCTGGCTAACTGAAGAAGTGATGGTCCTCTCTCTTTCTCCCTTAAAAGTCTTCAACTAATTGGATTAAATCACAGCTAATTGAATTCTTTCATTGTGGGAGACACACCCCTTTTTGATGTAATCAGTCACAGGTGCAGTCAATTGACTGACGATTTAATAAACCAGCCTTTTGGTTTATTAACCAGCCACAAATGTCCTTGCAGTAATGGTTAGGCCAGTGCTTGCTTGACCAGACACCTGGACACCATCACCTGGCCAAGTTGACAGATGAACCTAACCATCACAGCGTTCATTTCAAAGACCCAAAAAGCAACTCATTTGAGTTTAGAAGTATGATCATGGATAACCAAGATTTGAGTTGCTTTTTGCAGAAGAAAGAAATCATCCCTTTTTCCCAGGTTGTGGGGCTTAGAATGTATCTCAGCTAAGAAGTCATCTCAAAACTTGTCATGCGTTTGGGGATTTACAGAAGTGGGTCATGTTTTAGCTTCCCAGCTGCTAAAACAAGTACCATGCAATGGGTTGGCTTAACAACAGGAATTTCTTGGCTCACAGTTTCAGAGGCTAGAAGGCTTGCTTCCTCCTTGGGTGGATATCTTCTGGCTGGCCAGCAATCTTTGGGGTTCCTGGGCTTTTCTGTCACATGGCAATGAACATGGGGGCATCTTCTCCTTTCTCTTCTTTGACTTCCAGCTTCTGGCTGCTTCCCATGGCTTATCTTTCCATGTCCAATTTCCTTTGTTTATAAGGACTTCAGCCATGTCAGATGAAGGCCCTCCCTCATTCAGTCTGGACACACCTTAACTAATAACATCTTCAAAGGTTCTGTTTACAAATGGTTCACAACCACAGGACTGAGGGTTGGGACCTGAGCATACCCTTTGTGGGGACATGATTCAATCTCCAACAGGCCATTAAAAGATGTTTGCTCAGTTATGAGCCTTTTTAAAAAATTACTGCAGGTCTAGGGGAGGCATAATTTGAAGGCTTGGAGCGTTAGGATAAATAAAATGGACCAACTCTTTTCTGCATAATAAAGAGAGCACTACATTGGGGTGTTATAGGAGAGCCAGGGAAATATTATTCTTCTTTATGGGTTTAAATCAGGGTTTGCAAATTCAAATGCCTACAAGAGCCAGGCAAGAAAGAGAAATGGGAGAAAGGTGTGTGCAAGATGATAAATAGTTACTAATTTACTGCCTTAATTTTAGGGGGTTCCAGAGAGAGTGGTGAGGATGATGGTGAACTGGAGATAGAAGGTCCTTCAAAGGCAGCAGGAGCTACTCACTTCCAGACACATGTCCCTAAGCAGAAATGGATTCTGAGTGTTGTCAGATTTTCCTATTCCTCAAGGACAGGCGGAAATCTGGAGTTTTACATAAAATCTCCTGATTTTAAAGTGTTGGCAACCAATTTGAATTTTTAAATGTTCATGTAGGAAGCCAACATCAAGCTGGATAAATAAAACACATCTGTAGACTGAATCAGAATCACTGGCTGCAAGTTTGTGACCTTCAGTTTCAACCATGCAGCCTAAACTAAGAATGAAAGTTTGTCCTTAGGAAATGGGTAAATGTATTTGCTTTAGCAGTTGCTCCTGAGCAAAATGGAGAATGAAGGGATGTAGTTGCTTCACAAGTGAGTATCAGACTTGGAGCACTCAATTCTTCCTTGAACTAATGCATGAAATTAGAAATTCCAAGGCCAAAATTTACTGTCTTCCCTGGACGGATATTCTAGACTGAATAACTCAGACTTGGGGAAATGTAGTGAGTGAAAAAGCAGGACCAATCCCTGGATGTATGGGCGGGCTTTTTTTTTTTTTTCTTTAAGGTCAGTGATCAGCTACATCATGGAAGCTGGAAAAAAAAAAGCACCTCTGTGAAGTTGAGTAAATTTGTGGACAGAGAAAATAATAATAATGACCATGAGGGTACTTCTTGGGAAGAGTATAACATCTAGGATGGGGACCGATTCTTGAACTAAAGGGACAGCCAAATTTGGAGCACAATTTTAGGTTTCTTCCTGCAGCTGTAATTCTCTGTAGCTGCCTCAACCCTGTAGTGAAGTGACATACAGGAGAAAACAAAGGAAGAGAGCAGAGGATAGGGTTGGAGCTCCCCATTTCCCACCCTATCCTACCCTTAGCCCACCCCCATCCCCAACTCACCCCCACCCCACCCCCATCCCCACCCCACCACCACCCCACCCCTACCCCACCCCCACCCCCACCACCTCCACCCCTCCACAGGCACCTGTGGGAGGAAGCAATATTTATCAAGGAATTGTACCCAGAACTTCCAGAATTAAGCAGTAGAGAAATGATTTGTGATAGACCAAAGCTGGGAGTAGAGATGAAAAAAAACAACAGCCAGGAAGACAGCTCCAGAGGGACATAAATTCAAATCTTCTCATCTTCTCGTTCAACACACAGTAAGAAAATGGCCCTAAAAGATGGGAAAGCTGACCCTTGTGTTACCTATTGTGAGGTCTTTGGATATCAGCTCATCCAACAGTTTTTAAATTCTTTTATAACTGTAGCACTTCTCTTCGAAAGAAATTTTATAATAGTTGAAACTGGGTGGTAGGTAACAGGATCATTATCTTATTCTCTTGTCTTGTGTGTATGTTTGAAATTTTCCATAATAAAATATTTTTAAAAGAAATATTACAGTGAAATTTAATATACAAAACAGATTGAATGCATGCAGTTTAAAAACTACCAAAATATTCTTCCTATCCAAGGAATTTTTGGCAAATGATCTGCCATGGCTTAAATATTTTCAGTGACAAGGAGCTCACTGAATTTGAGGCAGTCATAGTTGGATGACTCAGCTTGAGAGGAAAAAAAATGTTTCTATTAATCCAAAATATGTCCCCTTATCATTTCAAGTGAGAGTCAAACAATTCCTCCACGAAGAAAATATTTTTATCCTTTTATTTTATTCAGTGCTTTTCCAAATAATCCCAAAAAACTGCCAAAGTTTGGTATTCCATATCACACTAATATATGCTACAAAGTCTGCTAGAGAGATGCTAAGGGCTATGTTTCCATCCTGTGGGTTAAAAATATGTGAACAAAATATTTAAGTAAAATTAAGATACCTACAGACAAAATCTGACAAAGTGTTACACATTGCACTACATAACAGATTGAGACTTTTTTTTAGTATTGTGGTATTCCATTTTCACCTACCTGTCAGCTCCACATCATTTGTTATTAATTTTAACACCGGAGAGCCCAGAAAGAGCTTCAAGCTAGTGAGAACACACAAATCAGGAGCAGGGATGGCAAAAGCTTCTTGGCGACTCTTGTACACAGACTTTAAGGGAATTTGAAAAATGCTCCTCAATTTGGAGGATGCTTGATATGAAATCAAATCAAGTATAGTAGTACAAGTATCAGCTATCTAATTTAATACAGAAACTGAGAATAAGGTGTGGATAGCCAGATCATCTGTGAAATTCCAAGCAGCACTGTGGGAAACACCTACCTCTCTTTCTGACTTTCAGTAGCATCTCTCTCCTTAATTAGATGGATCTACACCCAGTAGTAGCTGATTATAAGACACCAGACATTTATATGCATCTCAGCAGAATTAATTGGAGGCAAAAATGCATCCAGGTTTTGACTAGTTTCTACAGCAGTGTTCGTCACTGAAAGTCGCTTTTCACCTTACAGTGAAGAAGTATGTAACAAATGTTTGTCACATATTAACCAAAGTCCAGTCACAGGGGAATAGTTTTCTTTCCAATACATGCTCAGATGTCTTCCTAATCTCAAAAATAGTTTAAAGCAAAATGACTCTTCAGAATATAAAAAAGTCCCTTCTCAACTCAATTTCCTCATAACATTCGACCTACTTCATCAGGATGCGTGTATGTGCACAACTGCGGAGAGTTGAGGATGAAACGTAAAGATTGGCACCAACCTCATTGTGAGAGCAATTGGCTAAATGTTCACCAAACCTATTTCCTCTTCCTGTATCAACAGCCAGGATCCTTGCAGGAAGTGGAATCCAACTCTGATGATTCAAGAGAACATTTACAGGGGTGTGGAAAGAATTACGAAAATCTATAAGGGATATTGAGGCACCAAAGGACTATCCACAACAGGATGCTATTACCACCCCTACATTATCAAGCATTGTCAGATAACATAGCTTGTTTTGTGATCACCCCTCAAAGGGATGGACTCTCTCCTGATGAATAAGTCTGATGTCTAGACTGATGACACTTCACACGCCAGGCGAGTTTGAAAGGAAATTAATGACTCACACAAGTGACTCCTGGAGAGTACAGGATAGGCCCAAGCCAGTCTGAAATGGCAAAAGCAAAGAACAGAGAGTGAGTTTGCCTTGTAGTGCCTAGGGGGTGGAGCTGAAGGGGGGATCCCCATGCCAGGCTAAGGCTGTGGGGTTAAAACTTACTGCTGGTGCTGAGAGTTCAGGAGGAGTATGGGATTTCCTTAAGCAAAGTGCCAGTTGTGTGGTGGTGGGGAAGGGAAGGACAGAAGCTTAAATGCTGTCAATGGCCAAACATCAAAAATGGAGTCAGACTCAATTAATTAGCCAAATGCAAGAAGGGAGCAAGGGATAAATACTGCAAACTTCTGGTCCTGGAAATCTCCTGCCAAGTTCAACCTATCTGGAAGCCAAAGAAGAAGAGATGCTAGGTGATGTCATCCATAAGGGTCAGTCTTCTGGGGCACAGAATAGGGCCAGAGAGTGGAGAATGGACCTAGGGGTTGGGGGAGGAAGTGTGGAATAACCAGCAGACAGACAGATGACTTTCCTCAGCCTCCCTTCGGTTAGCTGTGGCGACATGACTGAGCTCTAGCCAGTGAGATGTGGTCAGGGGTGACGTGCAACATTTTCAGACCTAACCGATAATACTCCACATGGCTCTCAATGTTCTCACCCTTCCCTCAGTGCAGTTCAGATGAAAAGTGTCCAGAGGAGGACTCTGAGGCCTTGGAGGATGATGGAGCCACCAGATGGAGCAGGGGTCCCTGAATGGCAGAGCCCCTCTTGGAAATCCACGTTGAACAATACCATGAGCAAGAGATAAATGAGTATGTGCTAAGCTTCTGAGATTGCAGAATTCCTTGTTATGTAGACTATAACTAATATACACTTGAATAATGTTGGGAAAGGAGACATTTAAAATGAGTGAAGCTTGCAGAAGATATTAAGGATATTCAAAAAAAGCCATTTAATGGGGACAAAAACTAAATGAAAAATAGGGTAGGATGAGGGGAATGATTTGGATGTTCTTTTTTACTTTTTTTTTTAATTCTTATTCTGATTCTTTCTGGTGTAAGTAAAATGTTCAAAAATAGATTGGGGTGATGGATGCATAACTATGATGGTACGAGGAACAGTTGATTGTACACCATGAATGATTGTATGGTATGTGAATATATCTCAATAAAACTGAATTTAATTTAAAAAAAAAGCCATTTAAAAATTATTAGTAGATGGACAACAATGAAATAATAGGTTACTTACTTGGGAACAAATTAGTCACCCATTGGTTTCCCAAGTTTTGCCACCACACTCTCACATGCTCAGGTAGCATTGTGGCGAGTGCTCTCTATGGTATCAGAAAAAGGGGGGAAGAGGGAAAGCTTTTGGGTAGGAAGACAATAGTGCCTGCCATAGGTGGGGACAGATGGGGCCTAATCATTTTGCTTTTATGTAGTATTGGACATCTATAAAGCCAATCCTCTTTCTTATATTTCACTCCCATAATTACTGTTCATTTAGTCTCCAATCACTCATTCTAGAAACATTTATTGAATGCCTAATCTGTGCCAGTTGTCTCTCATGTGACTTAGAGTCTACTTGGAAAAGTCAAAACTTTAAATAAACAAACACAGTGAAGGGCTTCCAATGCTTTGTTGAAGATATCGCAAGGTTCACGTGGGAGCCAAAACAGGAAGTGGTTAGCTATACCTGGGTTCGGGTGGGGGTAGGAATGGGTTAGGAAAATCCTTGGAGAGAAGGTGAAGGTGTATGTGCACATGCCATTCAACAGCTGCACTTCCCTCCAACAGAAAGAATTATCCTGTAATGAGGGTTGGGTGCACACGTGTAGAATGGCCCCAGGCTAACCCTTCATTCACTTTAAAGTAACTCCAGGGACAGTTTTTGCCTTTCAGCCTTCCTCCAGAGAGCAGGAAGAAAATGTTCTGCTGCTAAAAGAAAATCCTATGATTACCTGTCTTTATTGGTCCTCAGGGCTGTGGTTGAAGCTGTGCTAGCAAAGCGGGCCTCCAGTACTGACAGCGACCCCCAGAACTCACCCTCTTCTCAGAAACCATCTTGGTGCCAAGCAGCAGCTGCTGGGGAGTGAGCCACCCTGTGCAGCAGCAACTCCTGGATGGTTCACGGCCAAGCTCTACCTGAGCCCAATAAACACATCCCCCAAGAAGAGCCTGGCACTTCCAATCCATTTACCACTGAGCCAGAGGATATGGCAGGGGTGAGCCTCAAAAGCCTGGTAAAAATTGGATTCTTTCATTCTTCTAAGGTACTTCGCTACCTGCTATGCTCTGAAAATTCATTTTCTTACCCCTCTCTCTGCCTCAATTTCTACACCCATAAAACTGAGATAATGATGGTATTTGCTTCAAAAGTGGTTATGAGCTCCCCCTGAGTGTGTCTTTGTTGCTCAGATGTGGCCTGTCTCTCTAACTAAGCCACCTTGGTGGTGATCTCGCTGCCTTCTCCCTCCTTGGGACCTGACCCCCAGGGGTGTAAATCTCCTTGGCAATGCAGGATATGACTCCTAGGGATGAATCTGGACCTGGCATCGTGGGATTGAGAACATCGTCTTGACCAAAAGGGGGATGCAAAATGAAACAAAATGAAGTTTCAGTGGCTGAGAGATTTCAAATGGAGTCGAGAGGTCACTCTGGTGGACATTCTTACGCACTATAAAGATAACCCTTTTTAAGTTTTAATGTATTGGAATAGCTAGAAGTAAATATCTGAAACTACCGAACTCCAACCCAGTAGCCTTGACTCTTGAATACAATTGTATAACAATGTAGATTACATGGGGTGACCATGTGATTGTGAAAACCTTGTTGTTCACACTCCCTTTATCCAGTGTATGGATGGATGAATAGAAAAATGGGGACAAAAACTAAATGAAAAATAGGGTGGGATTGGGGGGGATGGTTTGAGTGTTCTTTTTTTATTTTTTATTCTGATTCTGATTCTTTCTGGTGTAAGGAAAATGTTCAAAAATAGATTGGGGTAATGAATGCACAACTATATGATGGTACTGTGAACAGTCGATTGTACACCATGGATGATTGTATGGTATGTGAATATATCTCAGTAAAACTGAATTTTTTTAAAAAAAAAATTGGCTGTGAGGATTCAAGAGTTAATACAAGTAAAGGACTTAGAGCACAGCCCAGCATATAGCAATAATCAATGCATGTTTGATAGTCTGATGATGATGATGATGATGATGGGGATGATAAATGGCCACTTCATGAACCCAAAGAAAATAATTCAGGAGAGTAATGAATGTGTGATTGGAGGACTGGTGAAAGGAAATGATAATTGCTTTTTGTAAGCTGGATTGCCAACTCCTGATTTGTAGTTTTCTGAGTCATTTTCAGTTGCACTAGTCTATCCACTGGATATGGGTTTTTTGCCTTTGGTGTAATAAAATTTACTTAAAGACAGGATTCTGCAATGTCCTAGCAATTTGCATGTTAGTAGTTCTGACCCATTGGCTTAGGCTTCAACATCATTCTGTATCTTTACATGCTCATTTATTCATTCAACAAGCGAATTTAACAAGCGCCCACTCTGTTCCAAGTATCGTGCTCAGTAATAAACAGGGCTCCTGAATCCTCCAGGAGCTTCCAGGCTGGCAGCAGAGAGACAAGTAGGGAGGCCATTTCAATGTAGCAAGCTAAGTCCTGCATGGGGAGGTTTCCCAAGGTTGCCTTGCGAACTCAGAAACTCTGCTCTGATGCAGGGATGGGGTAGGGTGGCCATTCCTGCTGGAGGGAACCACAGACTCAAAGGCCAGAGGCAACAGAAAATTTGGGGCTTTCCAGGAGCTGCAAGATGAGCAGGGCCAGGTCACAGAGCTCAAGGCAGAGAGTGTCTGGAGATGAGTCTAAAGAAGTAAACTGAGGTCAGGTTACAAAAGACCTTGGTCATCAGGCTAAGGAGTCTGGACTAGATTCTAAGTCCAATGAGGAGCACCTGCTTTGCATTTAGTAGCAGAGTGACATGATTAGATTTGCAGTTTAGAAAGACCTCTCTAGCTGCAGTGAGGAAAACACATGGGAAGGATAAAAAATGGATATTGGTACTCAGTTAGGAGACTTGTGCCAGTTTGGATGTATTATGTCCCCCAAAATGCCATGTTCTTCAGTGCAATCTTGTTGGGGGGCAGGCTTATTAGTGCTATTTGGTTGGAATCTTTGGATTAAGTAGTTTCTATGGAGATGTGACCCACCCAACTGTGGGTAATACCTTTGATTAGATTATTTCCATGGAGGTGTGGCCCCACCCATTTAGCATGGTCCTTGATTAGTTTACAGGAGGACTTTAAAAAGAGCCACACACCTGCAACGTCATCAGCGGACATATTCTTAGAGGATTTGAGAGCAGGGACATGAATGGACATTTGAACACTGGTGTTTATGGAGACGGTATGCATGATTCACAATGGATGGAGGTGGCCTAAGGATACATAGACTGAGGAACAGAATGGTGAACTGTTGTGTATGCATACAATGGAATATTGAGCAACTGCAAGAAGGAATAAAGCTGTGAGGCACGCAACAAGGTGAATGGAACCTGTAGACAGTATTTTAAGTGAACTACACAAGAAACCAAGGCAAACACTATATAACGCCTCACCAATATGGACTAACTACAGTGTGTAAACTCAGAATTGAAACTTAGAGCACAGCTTATCAGGGGAATGCTTATTGTAATGTTCCCTAGATTGTAAGCTCTTACAGCAGTCATATCTATGCCTGAATTGTAATGGCTATCTCCAAATTCTGAGATGCTGATCCCTTTGTGTTTAACCTGATCGATGAACTTCGGGTATCTGTGTGACACCTGAAACTCAGAGCTAGAACTCGGCAGATATGAATGTCAGTATTAGCACATGCAGCAACTGTTAAAAAAGCTGAAAAAGAGTCCAGACTTCAATTAGAGAAATGAATGAAGCAGTTGTGGTTAGGACTAGGGCAAATTGGGCCAAAGGGTAAAGGACAATACTGACTGTGTTTTAAAACTCCAGATTCCATGTGAGACCAAGGGGAGAGATGTTTAGTTGGTACAAGATCTATATTTCCTAAACAATTTAACTCATACAGTTTGTTCAAATACCATAATTACATGGAACTTTTAATAGGAAGTGAGATCTGGTAGGTTTGCATAGGTTAGTGTGAAATAGTGACACATCCCAAAGTAATTTGGGCAGAGAATAAAAATATATATGCAGCCCCCCCCCCCCCAGGAGCTGGGGGAAAATGTGGAGATGTTGGGCTTCCTCACCTGGATTGTTGCTGGTGTTCTCACAAACATTAAGGACCCGAGGTTTGGTATGCCGAGCCAACTGTCAGGAGACTTGCCCTTATGAAGCTTACTGCAAAGTTACTGCAAAAAGAGGCTGAACCTGCTTATAATTGTGCCTAAGAGTCTCCCCGAGTGCCTCTCTGTTGCTCAGATGTGGCCCTCTCTCTCTAGCTAAGCCAACTCAGTGGGTGAACTCACTGCCCTCCCCACTACATGGGACATGACTCCCAGGGGTGTAAATCTCCCCGGCAAGGCAGGACATAACTCCCGGGGATGAATCTGGACCCGGCATTGTGGGATTGAGAACATCTTCTTGACCAAAAGGGGGATGCAAAATGAAACAAAATAAAGTTTCAGTGGCTGAGAGATTCCAAATGGAATCAAGAGGTCACTCTGGAGGGCATTCTTATGCACTATATAGATAACCTTTTTTAGGTTTTAATGCTTTGGAATAGCTAAAAGTAAATACCTGAAACTATCAAACTACAATCCAGTAGCCTTGACTCTTGACTACAATTGTATAACAATATAGCTTACAAGGGGTGACAGTGTGATTGTGAAAGCTTTGTGGATTACACTCCCTTTATCCAGTGTATGGATGGATGAGTAGAAAAGTGGGGACAAAACACTAAATGAAAAATAGGATGGGGGGATGAGTTGGGTGTTCTTTTTTACTGTCACTTTTTATTCTTATTTTTACTTTTTCTGGTACAAGGAAAATGTTCAAAAAATAGATTGGGGTGATGAATGCACAACTATATGGTGGTACTGTGAACAATTGATTGTACACTTTGGATAATTGTATGGTATGTGAATATATCTCAATAAAATTGAATTTAAAAAAAAAAAAAGCCACACAGGACCAGATGCTTGCTGCAGCTTAGAGAGACATTTTGGAGATGGCCCTTGAAAGCAGAATTTTGCTGACACTTTGCTCCAGAGACGCTAAGAGATGACAAATGCCCCAAGAATGACATTTTGAAGAATGCACAAGAGCTAAAGGAGGAGCTGGAACACAACCTGGGATCAGCAGATGCCAGCTACATGCCTTCCCAGCTAACAAAGGTTTTCTGAACGCCATTGACCTTTCTCCAGCGAAGGTACCTGATTATTAATGCCTTACCTAGGACACTTTATGGCCTTAGGACTATAACTTTGTAACCAAAGAAACCACCTTTATGGAAAGTGTATTTCTGAGGCGGGGCAAGATGGCGGACTGGTGACCTGTATGTTTTAGTTACTCCTCCAGGAAAGTAGGTAGAAAGCCAGGAACTGTGTGGACTGGACACCACAGAACAATCTGACTTTGGGCATACTTCATACAACACTCATGAAAACGTGGAACTGCTGAGATCAGCGAAATCTGTAAGTTTTTGCGGCCAGGGGACCCGCGCCCCTCCCTGCCAGGCTCAGTCCCGTGGGAGGAGGGGCTGTCAGCTCCGGGAAGGAGAAGGGAGAACTGCAGTGGCAGCCCTTATCGGAAACTCATTCTACTGATCCAAACTCCAACCATAGATAGACTGAGACCAGACACCAGAGAATCTGAGAGCAGCCAGCCCAGCAGAGAGGAGACAGGCATAGAAAAAAAACAACACGAAAAACTCCAAAATAAAAGCGGAGGATTTTTGGAGTTCTGGTGAACATAGAAAGGGGAAGGGCAGAGCTCAGGCCCTGAGGCGCATATGCAAATCCCGAAGAAAAGCTGATCTCTCTGCCCTGTGGACCTTTCCTTAATGGCCCTGGTTGCTTTGTCTCTTAGCATTTCAATAACCAATTAGATCTCTGAGGAGGGCCCTTTTTTTTTTTTAATCCTTTTTTCTTTTTCTAAAATAATTACTCTAAGAAGCCCAATACAGAAAGCTTCAAAGACTTGCAATGTGGGCAGGTCAAGTCAAGAGCAGAACTAAGAGAGCTCTGAGACAAAAGGCAATAATCCAGTGGCTGAGAAAATTCACTAAACACCACAATTTCCCAAGAAAAGGGGGGTGTCCGCTCACAGCCATCATCCTGGTGGACAGGAAACACTCCTGCCCATCACCAGCCCCATAGCCCAGAGCTGCCCCAGACAACCCAGTGTGACGGAAGTGCTTCAAATAACAGGCACACTCCACAAAACTGGGCATGGACATTAGCCTTCCCTGCAACCTCAGCTGATTGTCCCAGAGTTGGGAAGGTGGAGCAGTGTGAATTAACAAAGCCCCATTCAGCCATCATTTCAGCAGACTGGGAGCCTCCCTACACAGCCCAGCAGCCCAGAACTGCCCTGGGGGGACGGCACTCACCTGTGACATAGCACAGTCATCCCTCAACAGAGGACCCGGGGTGCACAGCCTGGAAGAGGGGCCCACTTGCAAGTCTCAGGAGCCATACGCCAATACCAAGGACTTGTGGGTCAGTGGCAGAGACAAACTGTGGCAGGACTGAACTGAAGCATTAGACTATTGCAGCAGCTTTAAAACTCTAGGATCACCAGGGAGATTTGATTGTTAGGGCCATACCCCCTCCCTGAAAGCCCAGAAACACGCCCCATATACAGGGCAGGCAACACCAACTACACACGCAAGCTTGGTACACCAATTGGACCCCACAAGACTCACTCCCCCACTCACCAAAAAGGCAAAGCAGGGGAGAACTGGCTTGTGGAGAACAGGTGGCTCGTGGACGCCACCTGCTGGTTAGTTAGAGAAAGTGTACTCCACGAAGCTGTAGATCTGATAAATTAGAGATAAGGACTTCAATTGGTCTACAAATCCTAAAAGAGCCCTATCAAGTTCAGCAAATGCCACGAGGCCAAAAACAACAGAAAATTATAAAGCATATGAAAAAACCAGATGATATGGATAACCCAAGCCCAAGCACCCAAATCAAAAGATCAGAAGAGACACAGCACCTAGAGCAGCTACTCAAAGAACTAAAGATAAACAATGAGACCATAGTATGGGAGACAAAGGAAATCAAGAAGACCCTAGAAGAGCATAAAGACGACATTGCAAGACTAAATAAAAAAAATGGATGATCTTATGGAAATTAAAGAAACTGTTGACCAAATTAAAAAGATTCTGGACACTCATAGTACAAGACTAGAGGAAGTTGAACAACGAATCAGTGACCTGGAAGATGACAGAATGGAAAATGAAAGCATAAAAGAAAGAATGGGGAAAAAATTGAAAAAATCGAAATGGACCTCAGGGATATGATAGATCATATGAAACGTCCAAATATAAGACTCATTGGTGTCCCAGAAGGGGAAGAAAAGGGTAAAGGTCTAGGAAGAGTATTCAAAGAAATTGTTGGGGAAAACTTCCCAAATCTTCTAAACAACATAAATACACAAATCATAAATGCTCAGCGAACTCCAAATAGAATAAATCCAAATAAACCCACTCTGAGACATATACTGATCACACTGTCAAACACAGAAGAGAAGGAGCAAGTTCTGAAAGCAGCAAGAGAAAAGCAACTCACCACATAGAAAGGAAACAGCATAAGACTAAGTAGTGACTACTCAGCAGCCACCATGGAGGCGAGAAGGCAGTGGCACGATATATTTAAAATTCTGAGTGAGAAAAATTTCCAGCCAAGAATACTTTATCCAGCAAAGCTCTCCTTCAAATTTGAGGGAGAGCTTAAATTTTTCACAGACAAACAAATGCTGAGAGAATTTGCTAACAAGAGACCTGCCCTACTGGAGATACTAAAGGGATCCCTACAGACAGAGAAACAAAGAAAGGACAGAGAGACTTGGAGAAAGGTTCAGTACTAAAGAGATTCGGTATGGGTACAATAAAGGATATTAATAGACAGAGGGGAAAAATATGACAAACATAAACCAAAGGATAAGATGGCTGATTCAAGAAATGCCTTCATGATTATAACGTTGAATGTAAATGGATTAAACTCCCCAATTAAAAGATATAGATTCGCAGAATGGATCAAAAAAAATGAACCATCAATATGTTGCATACAAGAGACTCATCTTAGACACAGGGACACAAAGAAACTGAAAGTGAAAGGATGGAAAAAAATATTTCATGCAAGCCACAGCCAAAAGAAAGCAGGTGTAGCAATATTAATCTCAGATAAAATAGACTTCAAATGCAGGGATGTTTTGAGAGACAAAGAAGGCCACTACATACTAATAAAAGGGGCAATTCAGCAAGAAGAAATAACAATCGTAAATGTCTATGCACCCAATCAAGGTGCCACAAAATACATGAGAGAAACACTGGCAAAACTAAAGGAAGCAATTGATGTTTCCACAATAATTGTGGGAGACTTCAACACATCACTCTCTCCTATAGATAGATCAACCAGACAGAAGACCAATAAGGAAACTGAAAACCTAAACAATCTGATAAATGAATTAGATTTAACAGACATATACAGGACATTACATCCCAAATCACCAGGATACACATACTTTTCTAGTGCTCATGGAACTTTCTCCAGAATAGATCATATGCTGGGACATAAAACAAGCCTCAATAAATTTAAAAAGATTGAAATTATTCAAAGCACATTCTCTGACCACAATGGCATACAATTAGAAGTCAATAACCATCAGAGACTTAGAAAATTCACAAATACCTGGAGGTTAAACAACACACTCCTAAACAATCAGTGGGTTAAAGAAGAAATAGCAAGAGAAATTGCTAAATATATAGAGACGAATGAAAATGAGAACACAACATACCAAAACCTATGGGATGCAGGAAAAGCAGTGCTGAGGGGGAAATTTATAGCACTAAATGCATATATTAAAAAGGAAGAAAGAGCCAAAATCCAAGAGCTAATGGATCAACTGAAGAAACTAGAAAATGAACAGCAAACCAATCCTAAACCAAGTAGAAGAAAAGAAATAATAAGGATTAAAGCAGAAATAAATGACATAGAGAACAAAAAAACAATAGAGAGGATAAATATCACCAAAAGTTGGTTCTTTGAGAAGATCAACAAGATTGACAAGACCCTAGCTAGACTGACAAAATCAAAAAGAGAGAAGACCCATATAAACAAAATAATGAATGAAAAAGGTGACATAACTGCAGATCCTGAAGAAATTAAAAAAATTATAAGAGGATATTATGAACAACTGTATGGCAACAAACTGGATAATGTAGAGGAAATGGACAATTTCCTGGAAACATATGAACAACCTAGACTGACCAGAGAAGAAATAGAAGACCTCAACCAACCCATCACAAGCAAAGAGATCCAATCAGTCATCAAAAATCTTCCCACAAATAAATGCCCAGGGCCAGATGGCTTCACAGGGGAATTCTACCAAACTTTCCAGAAAGAACTGACACCAATCTTACTCAAACTCTTTCAAAACATTGAAGAAAATGGAACACTACCTAACTCATTTTATGAAGCTAACATCAATCTAATACCAAAACCAGGCAAAGATGCTACAAAAAAGGAAAACTACCGGCCAATCTCCCTAATGAATATAGATGCAAAAATCCTCAACAAAATACTTGCAAATCGAATCCAAAGACACATTAAAAAAATCATACACCATGACGAAGTGGGGTTCATTCCAGGCATGCAAGGATGGTTCAACATAAGAAAATCAATCAATGTATTACAACACATTAACAAGTCAAAAGGGAAAAATCAATTGATCATCTCAATAGATGCTGAAAAAGCATTTGACAAAATCCAACATCCGTTTGTGATAAAAACACTTCAAAAGGTTGGAATTGAAGGAAACTTCCTCAACATGATAAAGAGCATATATGAAAAACCCACAGCCAGCACAGTACTCAATGGTGAGAGACTGAAAGCCTTCCCTCTAAGATCAGGAACAAGACAAGGATGCCCGCTGTCACCACTGTTATTCAACATTGTGCTGGAAGTGCTAGCCAGGGCAATCCGGCAAGACAAAGAAATAAAAGGCATCCAAATTGGAAAAGAAGAAGTAAAACTGTCATTGTTTGCAGGTGATATGATCTTATATCTAGAAAACCCTGAGAAATCGATGATACAGCTACTAGAGCTAATAAACAAATTTAGCAAAGTAGCGGGATACAAGATTAATGCACATAAGTCAGTAATGTTTCTATATGCTAGAAATGAACAAACTGAAGAGACACTCAAGAAAAAGATACCATTTTCAATAGCAACTAAAAAAATCAAGTACCTAGGAATAAACTTAACCAAAGATGTAAAAGACCTATACAAAGAAAACTACATAACTCTACTAAAAGAAATAGAAGGGGACCTTAAAAGATGGAAAAATATTCCATGTTCATGGATAGGAAGACTAAATGTCATTAAGATGTCAATTCTACCCAAACTCATCTACAGATTCAGTGCAATCCCAATCAAAATTCCAACAACCTACTTTGCAGACTTGGAAAAGCTAGTTATCAAATTTATTTGGAAAGGGAAGATGCCTCGAATTGCTAAAGACACTCTAAAAAAGAAAAACGAAGTGGGAGGAGTTACACTCCCTGACTTTGAAGCTTATTATAAAGCCACAGTTGCCAAAACAGCATGGTACTGGCACAAAGATAGACATATAGATCAATGGAATCGAATTGAGAATTCAGAGATAGACCCTCAGATCTATGGCCGACTGATCTTTGATAAGGCCCCCAAAGTCACTGAACTGAGCCATAATGGTCTTTTCAACAAATGGGGCTGGGAGAGTTGGATATCCATATCCAAAAGAATGAAAGAGGACCCCTACCTCACCCCCTACACAAAAATTAACTCAAAATGGACCAAAGATCTCAATATAAAAGAAAGTACCATAAAACTCCTAGAAGATAATGTAGGAAAACATCTTCAAGACCTTATATTAGGTGGCCACTTCCTAGACTTTAAACCCAAAGCACAAGCAACAAAAGAAAAAATAGATAAATGGGCACTCCTCAAGCTTAGAAGTTTCTGCACCTCAAAGGAATTTCTCAAAAAGGTAAAGAGGCAGCCAACTCAATGGGAAAAAATTTTTGGAAACCATGTATCTGACAAAAGACTGATATCTTGCATATATAAAGAAATCATACACCTCAATGACAATAGTACAGACAGCCCAATTATAAAATGGGCAAAAGATATGAAAAGACAGTTCTCTGAAGAGGAAATACAAATGGCCAAGAAACACATGAAAAAATGTTCAGCTTCACTAGCTATTAGAGAGATGCAAATTAAGACCACAATGAGATACCATCTAACACCGGTTAGAATGGCTGCCATTAAACAAACAGGAAACTACAAATGCTGGAGGGGATGTGGAGAAATTGGAACTCTTATTCATTGTTGGTGGGACTGTATAATGGTTCAGCCACTCTGGAAGTCAGTCTGGCAGTTCCTTAGGAAACTAGATGTAGAGTTACCATTCGATCCAGCGATTGCACTTCTCGGTATATACCCGGAAGATCGGAAAGCAGTGACACGAACAGATATCTGCACGCCAATGTTCATAGCAGCATTATTCACAATTGCCAAGAGATGGAAACAACCCAAATGTCCTTCAACAGATGAGTGGATAAATAAAATGTGGTATATACACACGATGGAATACTACGCGGCAGTAAGAAGGAACGATCTCGTGAAACATATGACAACATGGATGAATCTTGAAGACATAATGCTGAGCGAAATAAGCCAGGCACAAAAAGAGAAATATTATATGCTACCACTAATGTGAACTTTGAAAAATGTAAAACAAATGGTTTATAATGTAGAATGTAGGGGAACTAGCAATAGAGAGCAATTAAGGAAGGGGGAACAATAATCCAAGAAGAACAGATAAGCTATTTAACGTTCTGAGGATGCCCAGGAATGACTATGGTCTGTTCATTTCTGATGGGTATAGTAGGAACAAGTTCACAGAAATGTTGCTATATTATGTAACTTTCTTGGGGTAAAGTAGGAACATGTTGGAAGTTAAGCAGTTATCTTAGGTTAGTTGTCTTTTTCTTACTCCCTTGTTATGGTCTCTTTGAAATGTCCTTTTATTGTTATGGTCTCTTTGAAATGTCCTTTTATTGTATGTTTGTTTTCTTTTTAACTTTTTTTTTTCATACAGTTGATTTAAAAAAGAAGGGAAAGTTAAAAAAAATAAAAGAAAAACAAGGAAAAATGATGTAGTGCCCCCTTGAGGATCCTGTGGAGAATGCAGGGATATTTGCCTACCCCACCTCCATGGTTACTAACATGACCACAGACATAGGGGACTGGTGGTTTGATGGGTTGAGCCCTCTACCATAGGTTTTACCCTTGGGAAGACGGTTTCTGCAAAGGAGAGGCTAGGCCTCCCTATGGTTGTGCCTAAGAGCCTCCTCCCGAATGCCTCTTTGTTGCTCAGATGTGGCCCTCTCTCTCTACCTAAGCCAACTTGAAAGGTGAAATCACTGCCCTCCCCCCTACGTGGGATCAGACACCCAGGGGTGTAAATCTCCCTGGCAACATGGAATATGACTCCCGGGAAAGAATGTAGACCCGGCATCGTGGGACGGAGAACATCTTCTTGACCAAAAGGGGGATGTGAAAGGAAATGAAATAAGCTTCAGTGGCAGAGAGATTCCAAAACGAGCCGAGAGATCACTCTGGTGGGCACTCTTATGCACACTTTAGACAACCCTTTTTAGGTTCTAAAGAATTGGGGTAGCTGGTGGTGGATACCTGAAACTATCAAACTACAACCCAGAACCCATGAATCTTGAAGATAGTTGTATAAAAATGTAGCTTATGAGGGGTGACAATGGGATTGGGAAAGCCATAAGGACCACACTCCACTTTGTCTAGTTTATGGATGGATGAGTAGAAAAATAGGGGAAGGAAACAAACAGACAGAGGTACCCAGTGTTCTTTTTTACTTCAATTGCTCTTTTTCACTCTAATTATTATTCTTGTTATTTTTGTGTGTGTGCTAATGAAGGTGTCAGGGATTGATTTAGGTGATGAATGTACAACTATGTAATGGTACTGTAAATAATCAAAAGTACGATTTGTTTTGTATGACTGCGTGGTATGTGAATATATCTCAATAAAATGAAGATTAAAAAAAATAAAGTGTATTTCTTATAAATAGCACAAAAAAAAAAAAAAATAAACCACCTTTATGAAAGCCAACCCATTTCTGGTATTTTACATAATGTCAGCATTAGCAAACCGGAACAAGACTACTAAAGAATTTCGGACTAAGGATGGTGCTTGTACTAAAGTGATAGCAGTGAGCATGGGGAGAATTGGATAGGCCAAGGGTTGTCAAGGGAATTAGAAATGATTAGAAGGCAGTTTGGGTCCAAATACAAATCCATTGTAAAGACTTTTAGCCAGTCTTCCCTTACTGGGGATCAGGAGAGGGAAGATTTCTTTTTCAGGGTGTTTCATCTGCTCTCTGTTGCCTGAATATGGGATGTGATAGAGAAGGAGGAGCCAAGAATGATGCCTAGACTTTTAACTTGGTCAACAGGTAGTCATTCAGCATGATAGGGACCAGAAAAGAAAAGCAGACTTGGGGAAAGGGCATAGAATAGAAGAAAGGAGTTCAGTTTCAACATGTTGAGTTTGCAGTGCCCAAGAGAACTGAGAGTAAAGATTTCTTAGTGCATCTTATAAGGCCTCTCTGATTCAGTCTAAACTTACCTGTCCATCCTCCTCTGTCACCTGTTCACCCTGAACCTGCAAGGAATGTTGTTCTCTTCCACCTTATGGACTTTGAACTTGTGATTCCCACTGTGTAGAACACTCCACCAACACCACTCCATCTCACCTCTTACCTGACCAAGTCTTTTTCATCCTTCTGTTCTCAACTCAGATACCACAACCTCCAGGAAACCTTTTCTGCCACCTCCCAGTTCCAAAGTAGATGCCTTCATTGTGTTCTTATCATGTCCTCCACTTCCTCACCATTGCCCTCTGCACACGATTGTAATAGCCTGTTTTCTAGTCTCTTCCTTCAAGATACTCTAAGTTTGATGGGGAGATGTTCATCAATGTGTTTTCAGGGCTTAGTACAGTGCCCGACACGTCATAATACCTCAATGAACATGTGGGATAAATGCAGGATATGCACAGATATAAAAGGTTTGGTGATGGATGGTGGTGGTGGTAGCACATCACTGTGACTGTGATTAATGCCACTGAAATGTACACTTAAAAAGTGGTCAAAATGGCAAATTTTATGATATAAACCATAATAAAATTCTCCTTAAAAAAGTATATATGACACCTGCATCACATTATTTACTACACATTCCCTATCACTGAAACATGTCTTTAAAACCCCAACATATTCAGAAATAGAAAGCTAAACTCTCCTAAAACTGAAGTTTGTTTTTTGTTTGTTTTTTGTTTTTTGTTTTTTTTTTTTCAGATGATGGCACTGCTAACAGCAATCTGATATAGTAATCATTTCTGGCACATACAGCTCATTTTACCAGATGCCATTTTAACAGAACTGATCTGCATGACATGAGGAAAGCCGTCAGGCCTGTTCCAAAAAGTAAAGTCATCCAGTTCATGTTCCACTTGCCAAATTAATTTCATTTGACATTTAATTTGTATCCTAAGGTACTGTGGATTTAAACCTTGACTGTGATGACAGCAGATTAGAGAAGTGTTCCATTTGACAGAATCAATTTATCAAGTTTTTATTGTGAGGAAGGCTGTTTTGATACAGATATCTCCAAATCAAATACACAGACCATCTAAAATATGTGTACTGATTCTTTGAAATCAAATGCAATCTTTCTCCTCTTCCTGTGTCTAATGTTGGGTGAAGTAGAATATTCATTGGCCCTTTGTGGTAATAAACCAAGAAGATAGTGGAAAGTTAGAAAGGGATGGACTTCAGAACCTGGAAGCCAAGTGAAAGTGTTAGATCCCCCATCAGTTCATAGGGGTTTGCAAACCTGGCTGCACAGCAAAATGAACTGGAGAGGTTTTCTTTTGTTTTTGTTTTTCTTAATGCCAATGCCTACTTCCTCCCGAACAAAATCAGAAGATTTTTTAAAGCCCCAGGAAATTCATACACAGACCTGTTAGCTATGTGAATCTCGGCAAACAATCCCTGCTGTGTTAAAAAAAAAGAAATCCCTGATATATAAAAGCCCTGGGTTAAAAAAAAAAAAAAAAGAAAGAAACAAAGCAATTTATTTGTTAAATTCAGAAATTAAAAAAAAAAAAAAAAAGCCACACATTGCATTTGTTTGGTATGTCTTTAAATGTATATAGTCCATCTCCTTTTGTCTTTTCTTTTTTTCCTCGCAATTTATTTGTTGAAACAGACAGATCATTTGTCCTATAGTTTTCCATGGTCTATAATTTTCTAATTGCATCTCCATGGTGTCATTTAACATGTTCCTTTTTGCCGCTATTATTTCCTGTAAATTGGTTGTTAGATTGAAAGGTTTGGTCAGTATTCTGGTTTGCTAATGCTGCTATTTTGCAAAACACCAGAAATGGATTGGCTTTTATAAAGGGGGTTCATTTGGTTACACAGTTACAGTCTTAAGGCCATAAAGTATTTAAGGTAGGGAATCAACAAACAGGTACCTTCACTGAAGGAAGGCCAATGGCATTCAGAGAACCTCTGTTAGCTAAGAAGGCACATGGCTGGCATCTGCTTGCTCCCAAGTTGTGTTTCAAAATGGCGTTCTCCAAAATGTCTGTGTCAGCTTCCAATAGCCATCTTCAAAATGTGTCTGAAAGCTGCAGCAACTCCTTCTGTCTGTGAACACTTTTATATGGCTTCAGTGATTTAATTCAGGCCCACCCTGAATGGGTGGGGTAACACCTCCATGGAAATTATCCAATCAAAGGTTTCGCCCACAGTTGATTGAGTCACATCTCCATGGAAACACTCAATCGATAAGTTCCAACTAATCAACACTAATAAGTCTGCCCCCATAAGATTGCATTAAAGAACATGGATTTTGGGGGACATAATACATCCAAACTGGCACATTCCACTCCCAGGCCCCCAAAATGACATGCTCTTCCCATATACATTCATCCCCACACAATATCAAAAAAGCTTAAATCATTTCAGTAACAATAGATAAGTAAAAGTTCCCATCAAAATCAGTTACAAGCATGGTTTGTCCTAAAGCAAAAATTCCCTCTGGCTCCAGACCTATGAAACTTAGAACAAGTTATCTGCTTCCAATTTACAAAAGAGGGACAGTCATAGGATAAACATTCCCATTGCCATAAGGAGAAACTGAAAGAAAAACAGGGTTTAAGGGACCAAAACAATTCCTAAAACCTGCAGGGCAAACTCCATTAGATTTCAAAGTCTGAGGTTCATTCATAGAATGATGTTTATCATTCAGGTTTGAGAGAGTGGCTGTGCCACCCTTTCCAAAGTCTTCCACAGTGGCCCTTTCTTCTCCAAATGCTGGGGTGAGTGCTCCAACATGTCCACACATTGGAGAGACCACTTCCTTGGCCCCACCCCCCTCAAACATCGGGGTGCCACCCGGACTCTGCCTCTCTGGGGCAAAGGCTCTCCCCTCTCCGAACAGTCGGGTTCAGTTGTCAACACTATTTCATAGGTGATGATGTGCATGTATCTCTCTCAGACACACATTTTGCCTGTTTGTCTCTATTTTTTGTGATGTTAACAAATGCTGGTAATCATTGCCTAGTGTGATCACTTCACTGGGAGTTGCAAAATGATATTCTATTTTTCCTTCTTCATTTATTAGCTGGAATACTTTTATAAAGAGACACTTACCCTCATTGGTATTTCATTTCTTTGAGTATAGGAAAATCGAGAAAATGTCTGTTTCTTTGGTCTTTGAGACATCTATTTTTCAAAATAATGATTTGTGTATTTACTCTCCTCCAAAGCTGACTGACAAGAATTGTTTTGATTTTGTTCTTGTTTTTTGCATTTAGTATCATCATGAACTCTTAGACTTACACATATTTAAAGTAATTATTCTTATGGATGTGCAAATTATCCTATCATTGGTCAGTCCTTTTGACTCTCTCAGTACTCTGATGATTTCTTTGCTTTCTGGTATGACAGGATGGTCCAAGCTTATCTGATACACAGATCTGGAATCACCCAGTTCTCTGAATCACCTGGAGGGTTCAAAAAAATTCTGATGTCAAAGAACCCACATTCCTTTTGGTGGAAAGTAGTATTTGAAACCAGAATCTGGGTGTTGGGGTTCTCACTAATATTGAGTTGTCCTTGTTTCTAGGACTTCCAAACAACAGAGCTAGGGAATACTTTTTATTTTCCTTAGGATAAAACCATCATGAGCTCCTATTAGTATTTCAATTCAAACTCATAGCTAAAATGCTTCACTTAATCTGATCTATTTTACGTCTCATTTTCTTCTATTCCATGCCCCAAATCCTGGTTTCCAGCAATGCCATATCATTGCAGCTTTGTTTTATCACACAGTACACATACTTTCTGCTTTGCTAAAGCTGCCAGCATGCAATATACCAGAAATGGATTGTCTCTTGCAATGGAGGTTTATTAGTTCACAAATTTACAGTTGTAATGGCCATGAAAATGTCCCAATTAAGGCAGCAACAGAATGATACCTTTTCTGAAGAAAGGCCAATGGCATCCAGGGTTCCTCTGTCACATGAGAAGATACATGGCTAGCTCTGCTGATCCTTCTCTTTTGAGTTTAGCTTCTGGTTTCAGTGGCTCTCTCCAAAGTGTCTCTGGTCTTCTGTCTCAGCTTCTCTGAGCTCTCTTCAAAATGTCTCTGCCTCTTAGCTTCTCATGAAGGATGCCAGAAAGGGGATTAAGACCCACCTTGAATGGGTGAGGTCACATCTCCATGGAAACAACCTAATCAAAATTTCCCACCCACAACAGGTCTGCCCCCACAAGATTAGATTAAAAGAACATAGGCTTTTCTGGGGTACATAACAGATTCAAGCACAACATGTGCACTAGTTTGTATATATTATGTCCCCCAGAAAAAGACATATTCTTTAATGCATTCTTGTAGGGGCAGACATATTAGCATTAATTAAGTTGGAACCTTTGGATTAGCTTGTGTCCATGGAGATGTCACCCACCCAACTGTAGGTGATAACTCTGATTGAATAATTTTCATGGAGGTGTGGCCCTGCCCATTCAGCATGGGCCTTGATTAGTTTACTAGAGCACTATATAAGCTCAGACAGAAGGAGTAAGCTTGCTATAGCCAAGAGGGACACTTTGAAGAATGCACAGGAGCTGAGAGAGGAGCTGCAGCTGAGAGACAGTTTGAAGATGGCTGTTGAAAGCAAACTCTTGCTCTGGAGAAGCTAAGAAAGGTCAAATGCCCCAAGAACAACTGAGAGTGACATTTTGAAGAGGAGCTGCAGCCTAGAGAGGAACATCCTGGGAGAAAGCCATTTTGAAACCAGGACTTGGAGCAGATGCCAGCCATGGGCCTTCCCAGCTAACAGAGGTTTTCTGGATGCCATTGGCCATCCTCTAGTGAAGGTACCCAATTGTTGATGTGTTACCTTGGACACTTTATGGCCTTAAGAGTGTAACTGTGTAACCAAGTAAAACCCCTTTATAAAAGCTGATCCATTTCTGATGTTTTGCAAAAACACAGCATTAGCAAACCGGGACAACATGCAGCAGCTTCAGAACAACAATGCCAATGTTAACACTGCCAAATTGCTAACTGAATAAAAAACAAAACATTTTTTCATGAATCCTTGTCTTTAGAGGAGATCTTACTAAGAGTGTACAATAAAACTATTGTATTATAAAGTCACTTAAAAGAGTTCCACACTGTGTGATCATGTCATCAACTTCATATACAGTTTTATTTTACTTTCAGTGCTTTAGGGATTTCTTTCTTAATTTAACAACTTTATAATTATATAAAAATATATATAAGCTTCCAAAGTCAAATGTATAAGACAAGGTATAGTTGCAAAAATCTGGTTTCTATTTCTGTCCCCTCTCTACCATTCTTTCCTCCCCACATAGATAATCCTATTTTTTTAAAAAAAAGTTTTTTCATTTACAGTACCATTTTTTTAAATGAAAGTAAGAATGTATGTATATTTGTACTCCTAACTTTGCTAGATGAATGGAAGCATATCATAAACACTTTTCTCTGCCTTGTTTTTTGCATTTGCTGTATCCTAGAGCTCATTCTATACCACTATGTAGATATGTTCTTCATATCTTTTTGGGGCTGCATAGTCCTCCACTGTGTGATGTGCCAAGGTTTATTCAACCAGTGCCCTAGCGAAGGACATGAGTGGCTACAATTTTCTGTTATTACAAACAGGATAGGATTCAATAGCCTTGTGCATAGCTCTTTTCTTCCCCCATATTTTTGCCAGTATTCCATGAGTTGGATTCCTGGAAGTGAGATTTCTGGGTCAAAGGGTAAATAGTTATGTAATTTCGCTAAACATAGCCCAGTTCCCCTCCTAGGAATTGTATCATTTTGCTTTCACCTGAAATGTATGAGACTTCCTATTCCTTCACAGCCTTACCACAGATTGCTGTCACACTTTTGGACTGTTGCCAATCACATAGATGAGAAATGTTATCAACGTAGTTTTAATTGGTGTTTCCCTTAATATGAGTAAATTTGAGCATCCCTTTATATTGTGAGCCATTTGTATAATTTTTGTAACCATTCTATTCATATTTCCACTCATTTTCTATACAGTTGATCTTTTTCTTCTCTCTTTTTAAAAGTTCTTTTACACATTAAGGATAAACTTTTATAGTGTTATAAGTTGCAAATTTTTCCCAGCTTTTCACCTATCCTTTTGCTTTGCTTATATCTTTGCTTTTTGCTTTTTGTTTTGTTTTGTTTTGTTTTGCTATTCAAGAGTTACTTTGCTGTCATGGCATCAAATGTTTTCTTCATCTCCCTATGGCATTCGGATTTGGAGTAATGGTGAGGGAATTTTCCCTGCTCCCGGGCTATAGGGGGAATTCACCCAGGTTTTCTTGTGGTTCTTGTAAGGGTTCATTTTATCACACTTAAGCCTCTAACATATTTGGAAGCTCTCTGTACGGTGAGAGGCGATCCAACACCATTTAGTAAAAAGTCTACATTTTCCCCACTGATTTGAGGTGCTGCTTTTATTGCACATTAACAAATGGATCTGGGTCTATAGCTGGATTTTTCTCCTTTCCACTGATCTGTCTATTCATGTATCAATACCACCCTTCTTTGATTACAGAGGATTTAAAATAATGTTTTAATACCTGAAAGCCCTTTCCAGGCCCCAAACTCCATTGCTCTTTTTTTACCTGCAGGGTTTTCCTGGCTTTTCTTGCTTGTCTGTTCTTCCACATGAACTTTTTAATGTATGCAGCTACAGATAAAAGAAAAGAACACTGCCTCTTTTTCTCCCAAGGAGAGAGGGCATTTTGAGCACCTTGTCAGACCTAGTATACACCCAAAGCAATACCACGTTTATTTACTTATTTTATTTCACAACATTGAGGGAGCTATGAAAATTCCCATTTTTTAAAATTAATTAAATTTTGTTGAAGTGAAATTCACACTACATAAAATTAACCATTTTAAAAGGAACAATTCAGTGGCACTTAGTACATTTACAATGCTGTGCAACCATGCCCTCTGTCTAGTTCTAAAACTTAACTTTGGGCTTAGTTTTCCCATAATGCCAAAAGGAAACCCTTACCTATTAAGCGGTCACTTCACATGCCCACTCCTCTCAGGGGTATTATTTTTTATTGGCATATACTATTTTTAGAAATTAAATTAGGTAGGATTTGATATCCAGATAATATTGAGTCTTCCTATCCAAAAACTTGGTATGTTCTTCCATTTGTTCAAATTTACTTTTGCAGCCTAGAGTTTTTATGCTGCTAACTTATGTATTACCATTTCTTATTAAGTTTACATCTAAGTTTTAAAATATTTAATATAAATGGGGTCTTCCTTCATATTATAACTTCTATATATTGATTGTTGATAGTTGATATTATAATCTGCTACTGTACTAAATTCTCTGTAGTTTTTCCATTGATTCTTTTGCATTTTCAAGATATAAAATCATATCATCTTCAAAGGGAGATAGTTTTCTCTCTTTTGTTGCATTTCTTATGCTTTTAATTACTCTCTCATTTCTTAAATGCATTTGTTAAAATCTCTAGCCCAATGTTAAAGAACAGTGGAAGTGGTGAGCATCCTTGCCTTGTTCCTGATTTTAACAGAAAAATGTCTAACATTCTCCCATTAAGTAAGAAATAAAATGTTAGTTTTTGGGTTACAGGATATCACACACACTCACACACACACACACACACACACAAATACATTCATAAATATATACATGAATTGTTCTTTTGTTGAGTGTTTTTAACATGAATGAGTATTAAATAATATTAAATGACTTTTCTGAGCCTATAGAGATGATTATGTGATTTTTCTCCTTAGCTCTATTAATATGATGGATTATATTAATAGATCTCCTAATGTTGGACCACCCTTGGATTCTTGGCATAAATCCCACTTTGTCATGATGTATTATTTATTAATGTGTTTTTGGATTCTGTTTGTTAATTTTATTTATGTTTTTTGCATTTATATTCATAACAGATTTTTTGTAGATTTTTGTTTGGTGAAATCTTTTGTTCAGATTTGGGGCTTTTACTCTCTTCATAAAACAAATGTTGACGTTTCATGGTTTGTTTTGTTTTTGTTTTTTGTCTGTTTGTTTTTTGCCTTCTATGCTCTGGAATAGTTTTACAGGAATTGAAATGATTTGTTCTTTAAAAGTTTGATAGCCTCCGTCCTTTGAAAACATCTGGACTTGATTTTTTTTGGGGGGGGGCTGTTTTATTACATCTTCTACTTCTTCCATAGTAATCAGTTTATTTAGAATTTTTTGTCTCCACTGGGTCAATTTTACTATGTTATATTTTCTGGAAAATTACTCTGTTTTTTTTTCTAGAAACTCCATCTAAGCTTATGCATTTATTTACATAGTTTTATACAAATTAGATCTCTTACGAGTTCTTAAATTTTCTCTGTTTTGAAGGTTATTTTTCTCTTGTCATTTCTAATTTTTTTGTATTTATGCTTTCTCCCTTTTTATTTATTAATTATATTAGCTGGTAATTTATTTTGCTAATTTTTTCAGCTTTTGTATTTTGAATTTATTTATAAGTTTTACTGTTTTGTTGCCATTGTTTTCTTACACATTTCTTTTATCTTTATTAATTATTTCCTTCTGCACACATTTGCCTTATTTTTTAATTCTTTATCTAGATTTTAATTTTTAATTTATTTTTCTTTTTTCTTCATATAAGTATTTTGCAGTATAAATTTTCCTCTCATTACCGTATCCCACAGATTCAAGAAATTTTACAATGTCAGCCTGTATTTTCTATTTGAACCAAGAGTTATTAAGATGTTTTTTCATTTCTATGTTAAAAAAAAAGAACCTTTTATAAGAAAGAATGCCATCCTGAAGCATGCAACAACATGGATGAAACTTAAAGACTTTATGTTAAGTGAAATAAGTCAGATACAAAAGGACAAATATTGTATGACCTTACTGATATAAGCTAATTATAATATGTAAACTCACAGACATAAAATATAGAATGTAGGTTACCAGGATTTAGAATGAAGCTAAAGAATGGGTAGCGATTGCTTAATATGTGCAGAATGCTTAACTAGATTGAACTTAAATGTTTGGAAATAGATAGAGGTGATGGTAGCTCATTAATGTGAGAATAATTAACAGTGCTGTATGGTGTATGAATGTGGTGGAAAGAGGTAGTTTAAAGTCATGCATGTCACCAGAAGGAAAGTTGAAGGTTAAAACATAGAAATGTATAACATAGTGAATCTTGTGGTGGACAATGCCCCTGATTAACTGTACAAATATAAAAAAGTTCTTTCATGTACTAGAGCAAGTGTATGGCACTATTACCAGGAGTTAATAATAGAGAGGTTTATGGGGGGGGGGGAGTGTACTTATTGCAAACGTGGGCTATAGTTAATAATAATATTTTAAAACTCTTTCATCAACAGTAAAAAATGTACCACACCAATAGCATGGATCTATAATGTGGGAAGAGGGGGACAAGGGGTATGGGAGGAATTAAGTTTTCTTTTTTTATTTTTATTTCTTTTCTGGAGTAATAAAAATACTCTAAAACTGATCATGAGGTTGTTTACACAACTAGGTGATGATACTGTGAGCCAGGGATTGTATACTTTGGATGATTTGGATGGTGTGTGAATATATCTCAACAAAACTGCATTAAAAAAGAGAAAGAAAATGAAATGGGGGAGGACTTTTAAATTTTTATTTTAGTGTTAGTATCTGATTTCATTATATTGTGGTCAAGAATCATTTTTTTTATTATATTTATTCTGTAGAATTCATTGAGATTTTCTTTATGTCTTATGATACAATCAAGTTTCATGAATATTCCATCTGGCAGAACCAACCTAGTCACTTGACCTAGATGTTGGGTAGGTTGGGAAATTGAGTTTTGTCTTGTGTTAGAGAGGCAGTCAGTGTATCTCTACTACCATGACTAAATGACTGACGTTAAGAGAGGTTCACGTGATGAATGAGTAAGCTTGCCAGTTACCTTTTGGTATTAACTAGAAGAAAAAAATATATTTCAAATTAGATGCTGAAGGAGCAAAAAAATTAGAAGAATCTTTTTTTCCAAGATACTAGCTAATTTAGGTAAGAAGACAAGATTACTAGTTATTTCAAAATTGTTCATAATAGAGCACTGTTTTAGCTTCATAGCTGCTAAAACAAAGTGGGTTGTCTTAACAGTGGGAATTTATTGGCTCATGGTTTTGAGGCCAGGAAAAGTCCAAAATGCAGGTATCAGTAAGGCAATGCTTTCTGCCGGAAGACGTGTTCTGGGGCTGGCTGCCTGAGATCCTTGGTCCTTGGCCTTTCCATCACATGGCGATGCAGATGGCGATGTCTTCTCCTTTATCTTTCTGGATCTGTTGACTTCCAGCTTCTTTCCCTGTGGCTTTTTCCCTGTGGCTTTATAGAGATCGTTATATCTCTATAACTACACTTGTAATTGCATTGGGGGCCCACTCAGAGAATCTAGGCTAATCTCCCATCTTAAAATCCTTAACTTCATCATATCTACAAGAACCTATTTTCTCGTAAGATAACATTTAAAGGTTCCAGGGATTGGAACCTGGTATCTTTGGGGGTCGTTATCAGCCCAGCATACTCTTTCTATGCAGAACTGACCATATAAATTGTAGGTCCAGTGCAAAATGAAAACATGGGTCCCTTTATTAAAAAATTAATAAGAATTTCAAGATGGTGCCCACAGAGCAGTAAATCTAGTAGTGGGTGCTTGTAAGTGTGGAGTACTATGTGGTGCCTATGAAGCCGGCTCTGTTGGCATGAATCACTTCTGATCCTCTTTCTAATCTGTTGGTACTAAGATTAAGGAGTATGACAGGTACACCTGGGTCCCTCTCTCTAGGCCCACTCCTAAATTCTCCTCAAAACAAGCAAGCTATTACATTTATACATAGCAGTTGGCCACAACAAAAGAAACACCCACGAATCCTTCATCCTTCAGGATAACCCTTCAGTAATACAAATGTGCATTTTCACTTTAAAGCACGAGTATAGAAGGATAGAATGTTAACAGCAAAAGTGTCCAGAGAGGGTATCTAATCCAAGTCCACTGTGGTATATTTGGGGAAACTGAGACCCCGTGGGGTGGCTGCCTTGCCTAGACTCACAAAACTAGTTAGTGCCGAGACTCAGATCTTTGATTCCTGAAATCCTTTCTAAATGCACCTCTTTTTATGTGGCATCATCTCTTTTACTTCTTGTCTCAGAAGCAATGCAAGTGTCAACAATTTTTTTTTCTCCAGACATGCACATCACAATAAAAGGGAAAATACCAGGAAAGAAAAGAAAATTCAGGATTGGAGACCTTTAGGACTCTGAAGGAAGAAAGAAGCTTATAATCATATTTAAAAAACAAATGACTTTCTTTTTAATTACAAAAGCTATCTACAAAAATTCAAATAAAAACGTAGAAGTTAAACAATGATGCTCCACTTATTTATCCCAACTCACTCCCCCAAAGTTAACACTTTTAGCAATTGGGTGAATATCCTTTCAGACATTTTATACTTGAACTCAAATCTCATGTCTACCACTGATGTCAAGCCTTAATTTAAATATACCATCCACTGCAATTAGATACTGTGAACTCAGAAACTATATATTTTACTACAATCAAAAAGTGTACCTAAATGTTGAAAACAGACATGTAAATTCTCTCAGAAGACTGGTCCCTTCAGTGAATTATTGAAATGTAATTAGTCAAATATTCATTCAATACTCTGAGGGGGGTTGTGATGGTTGGGTTCTTGTGTCAGCTTGGCCAGGTGATGGTGCCCAGTTGTCTGGTCATGCAAACATGGACCTAATCACTACTGCAAGGACATTTCATGGATGGTTAATAAACCAGAAGGCTGGTTAATTAAATCATCAGTCAATTGATTGCATCTGTGGCTGATTACATCTGCTCATCTAAGGGAGTGTCTTCCACAATAGTGGAAAATAAAGATCTGGTATTGAAAATAAAGATCATTAAAAACATTTAGGTTAACACCCTTGGACTATAGTAATTGCTCAAACCCTTAAATCCACAGTTGGATTTAACCCAATCAATTGAAGACTTTTAAGGGGGAGGACAGAACTTTCTCTTTCTTCAGCCAGCCAGCCTTTCCTAGGGAGTTCATTGAAGATCTTCCTCAGAGTTGCCAGCTTGTGGTCTTCCCTATGGAATTTGGACTTGTGCATCCTGCCCTACAGAATTTGGACTTGTGCATCCCCAGTTGTGTGAGATGCTTTTATAAAATCTCATATTTACAGATATCTCCTGTTGGTTCTGTTTCCCTAGAGAACCAAGACTAACACATGGGTGGAAAGTGAAACGGGTTCATGTATAACAATCCATTTTTACTGGAATTTCCTTTGCACTTTGGTTGTGTTGATTTGGTATAATTTTCCTTTCTTTAAGTTTACTTCTATTGATTGAATTAACTCATTAAGTATATTGGGGTAGGAAAGGTACCTATGGTGAAGGTATTCCCCACTGAACTACATTTCTGATTCAGTGATAAACTACCTTGTACTATTTCTATTCTATTTCTCCTGGATAAAGATGCACTTTGTTTATTAATTATTCAATTTGGAAAATATCTTTTATTTTTGGAAATCTTTTAGAAAAACTCAGGACCTCAATAAATGCTACCCATTTTCTATTTTGAATGAGAATATAGCAACTTAAAAATAAAAAGACAAGTTCACACCTTTTTAAACTGAAAAATCGCATGCATTGTTTATATACTTACATCTACATAAACTGTATAACTACTTTCTCTTTCTGGCATTGAAAATAAAGATCATTAAAAACATTTAGGTTAACACCGTTGGACTATAGTAATTGCTTGTCTGATATCTAATATACCCAGTGTTCTATGAATGCTTTTTTTTTTATTTTTTTTTTATTTTTTTATTTTTTATTAAATTCAGTTTTATTGAAATACATTCACACAGCATACAATCATCCATGATATACAATCCACTGTCCACAGTATGATAACATAGTTATGCGTTCATCACCACAGTCTATCTCTGAACATTTTCCTTACATCAGAAAGAACCAGAACAAGAATAAAAAATAAAAGTGAAAAAAACACCCAAATCATCCCCCCATCCCACCCCATTTGTCCTTTAGTTTTTTTTTTGTTTTTTTTTTGTTTTAATTCAGTTTTATTGAAATATATTCACAAACCATACAGTCATCCATGGTATACAATCAACTGTTCACAGTATGATCATATAGTTATGCGTTCATCACCACAATCTATTTCTGAACATTTTCCTTACATCAGAAAGAATCAGAATAAGAATAAAAAATAAAAGTGAAAAGAGAGTACCCAAACCATCCCCCCATCCCACCCTATTTGTCATTTAGTTTTTACTCCCATTTTTCTACTGATTTTTTTTTCAATTTTTTAACTTTGTTTATCAAAAAATTAAAAACAAACAGGCAAACAACCACCAAAAAAACCCCACAACATTTCAAACAAAGCAATGGATTAAGGAAAACAAATAACCTAAAATAACTACTTTGCTTCCAATATGTTCCTACCATACCCCAAGAAAATTAATAAACCATGTCCAAACAGAGGAGTAAGAAAAACAAATAATCTAAAATAACTACATTGCTTCCAACATGTTCCTACCATACCCCAAGAAAATTAACAACCCCTAAGAAAACAAAGGAATAAGAGAAAAAAAAAAACCTAAAATAACTCTATTGCTTCCAACATGACCTTACTATATCCAAGAAAGTTTACAAACCATAATCATTCCTGAGCATTCCCATAACACTGAGATTACCCTCCATAGTTTATCTGTTCTTATTAGATTATCATTCCCCCTCCACTAATTGGTATCTCTAGGTCCTCTACATTCTACAGTATAAAACATTGTACATTTTTCACAGAATTCACATTAGTGGTAACATACAATTTCTCTCTTTTTGTGCCTGGCTTATTTTGCTCAGCATTATGTCTTTTTTTTTTTTTTTTTTTAAATCTTCATTTTATTGAGATATATTCATATACCACGCAGTCATACAAAACAAATCGTACTTTCGATTGTTCACAGTACCATTACATAGTTGTACATTCATCACCCAAATCAATCCCTGACACCTTCATTAGCATACACACAAGAATAACAAGAATAATAATTAGAGTGAAAAAGAGCAATTGAAGTAAAAAAGAACACTGGGTACCTTTGTCTGTTTGTTTCCTTCCCCTATTTTTCTACTCATCCATCCATAAACTAGACAAAGTGGAGTGTGGTCCTTATGGCTTTCCCAATCCCCTTGTCACCCCTCATAAGCTACATTTTTATACAACTGTCTTCGAGATTCATGGGTTCTGGGTTGTAGTTTGATAGTTTCAGGTATCCACCACCAGCTACCCCAATTCTTTAGAACCTAAAAAGGGTTGTCTAAAGTGTGCATAAGAGTGCCCACCAGAGTGACCTCTCGGCTCCTTTTGGATTCTCTCTGCCACTGAAGCTTATTTCATTTCCTTTCACATCCCCCTTTTGGTCAAGAAGATGTTCTCCGTCCCACGATGCCAGGTCTACATTCCTCCCCGGGAGTCATAACTATGAATGCTTTTTAAATGTGTAATCTTACTGCTATTATTGAACTGCAGACTGAGAATAGAAAAATTGGTTTTTCCAGTTCACCAAAATAACACAATTAAAATTCTCATGAATAACGCTATTTGTTAAAAAATTCCATTAGATCGTGCACTCTTTGCTATTCCACTGGATTGTTCAACCCACAGATTTCTGAGCCAAACTCAGGTAAATTTCGGTTCCATTATGTATTAAAAAGTCTTTTAGCGCTTCCAATAGCCTGCTGTTGATAAGTTGGCAGATTCGGTGCACTGCAGCAACCAATGTCCTGCTCCGCCGCTTGCTCTACCTGGACGTCCTAAAGGGCGTCTAGATGCCCCGACTGGAGATTTGCCTTCACCTGTCTTCACCTGTCCCGCATCCCTCCCTAGACCCGCCCCCATTGGTCCCGCCTCCTGCGCTTAGGCGCGCCCTCCGCTCAGCCAATTGCCGGCGACGTTTTCGGGGGCGGGGCTCCCATCTCCGCCAATGCAAGAGATCCTTGTTGTCCGGGCCCCGCCCCTGTCAGACGCTTGTGCCGGAAGATGGCGGCGGCGGCGGAGCTGACGCTGCTGGAGAAGTCGCTGGGTCTGAGTAAAGGAAATAAATACAGCGCCCAGGGCGAGCGCCAGGTGAGGGGCGGAGGCAGCGCGGAAGAGAAAAGGAGGAGGGGAGCGGGGCTCCTGGAGCCCCTGCAGCACCGGGAAGTCGCGGCTCGGGGCGGTGGGGAGGGAGGCGGATCGAGGATGCGGCTCCCCACGTGTCTGCGCCGCCGGTCGTCCGGCGCTCTCTCGGCCTCTTCTGCTGCTCCAGCTTCCTAGGGGGAAACGGGGAAAACTGCTCCTGGCGAGACTCGGCCTGCACTTTCCTCCTGGAAAATTGTCATCATTTCGGTTTTGGGAAAACCACAACAGATGCGGAAGGGCCCCCACTGGGCTCTTAGCTGGACCACCAGCCTGGAGCCCCGCGCTTGGGTCCAAGGACAGTATTTGCTGTAATGATATCCTTCATTCAGTTATGCGATTTCACCGCGAGGGCTGAGTGGGTGTCAAGCAGCTCAGTGCTGAGCGGCGTTTTAGGCAGATACGCCCCCCACCTACCTTCATAGAGTTAGCTATTTAATTTAGCCTGGTAGACAAACATTGTAGTTATTTAAATTATGGTAGTGAAAAGTGCTTCATTGCAGTGTAGATAGATGAGAGAACATGTAATGGGGAATCGGGTAAGGCCTTTGAGGCCTTCTGATACCACGTTCAGTGTGTGGCATGCAGAGCATGGGAGGAAGGTTAAACGGGATGAGATTGGTGAGTTAAAAGCCAGGTCTCAGGGCATTGAAGAACATATGCGTTTTAAAAAGATAGTTTGTTTATGTTTTGTTTGTAAGAGGAGAATGAATGTAGGAAGACAGTTTTTGGTATACACATTTTTTGCTCCTTTGAAATTTTTCTAAATGTTATTTTTTTTGCCGTTTCCCGTCTTTCATTTGGTCCGTGTTAAAATCTTGTCTTCAAAGTGGTAGTATTGTAGCTTTTAGTAATAGGTAAAGGAAAGTCTAGAAGGGTTAAGCGACTTCCTAAGATGACTCACATGCCAGAGTAGGCATTTTCCCGTGTCTGATTTCTTTTTCCCCTGTCCCCATGCTGATTCCATCCCTTCAACCATTATTTGGTAGTTTGGCATACATTTTTTAGGGAACATTTCAAGACATCAGTCATGACCTGAGCATGCTTCTTATCTGCCATGAGAAAGTAATATTGGCAGTTAATTCAAAGCAGAACAGAATGTGTAATGTAATGGAGGGAAAGAAACACCAGGGAGGAATATGCAGGGGAAAGTTGATTTTGACTAAAAGAATGAATTTATAAGCTTTATGGAAAAGATAGTGTTTAAGGGATTAGGCTTTGGAACATATATGAGACCAATACATTTTGAAAGATTGGGAAGTTTCGGGCGAGTAGACCAATGTGACACTGTGCAAGGTTAAGCCAAAATTATAGCTTGAGGCCCAACTGTGAGGACTTTGGAATTCAGAGGCTGGGTTTTTGTTGTTGTTGTTTTAATTTTATTTTAATTAAAACTTCTTTTGGCAGTGAAATTGAAAGTTTCTGTTTATATGTTTGCAGGAAGGGGTCAGGATATGTTTAAGAGTCAGCTGTTTTTTGGAAGACAACTGGCAGCAGTAAGCCAGCAATAAAGTGCTCTCTGCAGCATTATCAATAATAATTAAGAATTGAAAACAGTCCAAAGATCCAACTCTAGGAGAATGGTTCGTTAAATTATGGTATGTCAGCACATTGGATTATTATTTATGTATCCATTAAGGTGATAACTTTGAAAATCATGGAACCCTAAGGTGAATCTGCAAATATCATGGGTCCCATGATTGCAGCCACGTAAGATTTGTGTAGTTTGGGCTGTGTAAAGAAAGAGAAGGGGCTTTCGAGCAAAATAGTGTTTTATTCAAATCCTGCCTCTACCATTACAAGCTGGATGACCTTGGTTCTTCATGTGTAAAATGAGGATGAAATTACATACCTATCTTAGAAGATGTTATAATGAGAAGATGAGAAGAATACTGGGAGTTTTTTGAGTTACCATGGTGGGATTATGGATTATTTATTTTTACAAATAATTCTTTTTAGAGTTAATTGTCTTTCCCTCCACACTCAGCAATTGGGAGTGTCCCCCCCTTTTATTAATATGACACACATTTAGAAACATATACAAACATTTATAGCCAGATGAGTTAGTACAAACCAAACACACTCAAGGAATAGAACATTTCAAGCACCCTGAGAGGATTCCATGTTGTTTTCTTTTAATACATTTTTTACAGGAAGTTACTGATGATCTTAGAAGCAGTGGTTTCATTTGACTTGTGAAGGCAACAGTGAGAATACAAGGAGCTAAACAGTAAGTGGGAAGTAGGTGAGGAGTGGAAAGTGGAAAAAGGTTATCTCCTTTACCTTTCAGGAGGTACAAGATACTGTTTTGTGGTTGAAAAGAGAAGGCATCTTCCCACGCAAATACTCTTTTTTGGGTTGCTTAACTGTTAAATGGATATTGTTTTTTTCCCATTGGATGACACTTTCCATTTTCCTTTAAATTTCTCACAATGCTTTGCGTAGTTGCGCATAAAGAAAATTTAAATTATTAACCGGCAATTTCTTATAAGCAAGTAAATCTTAACCTTTGTATTGCTGTTGTAATAGGGGAATCATAAAAAGCAGAATTATTTTTCAGGTGATTGCTAAAGCCCAGACTTTATTAGCAGTCGCCCCATCTTAGAGTTCCATGGTCTTCAAATTATATTTTGGGAAAGTTTTAAAATATAAACTATTGGCTGACAATGACCATCTCTACATGCCTACAGAATTGATGGATATGCAATCCTTGGCAACAAAGTCAAACATCACAACCCCCACCTAGTACAGGAGATAGCTGATTATATTAGATCACATATCATTAAAACTAGTATAGATTTCATTTGATGGTTCTAACTGTATCACCATGAAGTCAGTATTACTATGACTGTTTCTTCTCTTTATTATAAAAGTCAGGTTTTGTAGGTATCTTTACCTTGCTAAATTAGGATATAGGTAATCTTGATTGAAATTAATGTCGTATTATTAGGATTTTCAATTTATCTTGAACAAAGCTATAAATAACATATTTTTATGGTATATTGTTTATGTAGGAACATTAATTTACTGATTTTTGCAGTTATTACTAGTTCCGTCATCAAGCACCTGTCATCAAATTTTGTGTGACAATGACAGCTATTAGTTTGCCTGACTTACGTTTGTATATAATTTGGTATTCGAAGTCCTACAGTATTTGAAAAAACAGTTGAGGGATATAACCATTACTTAGAATTTATAATCAGTTTGGTGTTTGTTTTTGAAATTTATCTTAACAGCTTTTTTTTTTTCTGTTTAAGATTCCAGTTCTTCAAACAAACAATGGTCCCAGTCTAACAGGATTGACGACTATAGCAGCTTATCTGGTCAAGCAAGCCAACAAAGAGTATTTGCTTGGAAGTACTGCAGAAGAAAAAGCAATAGTGCAACAGTGGTTAGAATACAGGGTAACTCAGGTAGACGGACACTCCAGTAAAGATGATATCCGCACTCTGTTAAAGGTATCATGACTTCTGTTTATTGGCTAAAATGCATGAACTATTAATATTTGGCAGGGATTTCTCAGATTGTATGTATTTGCCTAGGATTTGGTTTGACTTTGAAAATGGTTAGATAACCCTATATGTACTCCACACACCACATTTCCCTTTATCTTGACAAAATCTGTGAACATATTCCCAAACACACTTAATATGAAGTCATTTTATTTGTTAGACATAACAAAAGCATTTAGACACAAGACTTTTTACCACACGAATACTTTGAAAAAGAGACAAAATGTTTTTGCATGTATATGATCTTTATAGCAATTTTTTGTGGTCTCTTCAAAATATACCTGTTTTTTTTCCTTATAACTCATGTTACATTGCTGTTGTCTATTTTCTTTACTCATTGTTAGCTTTATAATTACTTCTTTATAGGGCAGATTGATCTTTGAATCCAAGGTACCTGCCCTGATATAGGTGCTAAGTTTGTGAAAATACATTTGTTCACAGTATAACTAAATTAAAGTGATACAGATTTTTTTAGTAACAAGGAGTCATGCCTTCCTTAAACAAAGAGTCTCATTCCTGAGGTAAGCATAGTTAGCAGAACATATCCTTTCTGAATAGCTTCTTATTTATTCTTTATTTGCGTTCATTCCACATTCTGACTAAGGGCACAGATTCTGGGTCCAGACTGCCTGTTTGTGAATCACTGCTTCACCACTTACTAGACGTTTGACCCCAGGCATGTTTTTGAACCTCTCTATGCCTCAGTTTCCCTATGTTAAAATAAGGATTGTGATAGCATCTACCTCATAGGTAGGAACAAATGTAAAAATTAAATAATTTAATAAAAAGCTTAAAACAGTAAGCACACATAAGTGTTGGCCATTATCACTGTTATCATTAGTGCTTTAGGCATCTCCAACCCTAACCCATTGGCTAGTGGAGACATGTCGTTCGTCACTTGTAAAGCTTGATAAAACCATAGGGGGGATTTGTTGTAATACCAAGGCCAGGCATCCTCCACGCACCTGACCCTCAATAAAAGCTTGTTAATTGATCGCCATTAACAGAGAGAGATGGCACACGCACTTGTGAAAGTGCTCAAAACCACTTTTGTCATTTCTTGTTGTGACATACCGCTGCACATTTCACGTCACGGTGGTGACCTGTACAGCACATTTCAAGTCACTGCCTTCAGTATTCTGCCAAGAAGTAGTGGTTTCCTGTCAAACAGCTCATTATGTTCTACAAAGAAGGAGCAGATTTGGAAAGAAGACATTTTCCTCTTTTGTCTTCTTTTGTGCTAAAGAGTCTTCCTCATCACTGTTGCCCCACCCACAGGCAGCCAGGGTGAGGAAAATCGTTTTGGCAGTGCCCCCTGCCCTCACCCCTGCTGATCTGAGCCTCATGTGATGTTCCTGCCGTCATGTGCTGAAGCCACTTTGGCCGTCACTGCTTGTTCCCTTCTGCCTCAGGGTAGTTTGCCCTCGTCATTACTTCTGCCTGGAACAGACTTCTTTCTCTCTCTCATCCCTCTCTCTTCTGACTTCAGAACTTCCTTCAGATTTCAGCTCAGGTGCCACTTCCTCAGAAAATTCCTTGTCCAATTCCCTCCCAAACCATAAGAAGATTCCAGTTTCTGTACTGTCACAGCACCCTGTACTTTCTTCCGTAACACTCATCGTAATAAGTAATTATTACAGGACCAAGTGATTTCTTTCTTTCCTTTTGTTTTTGGTGTGATGGCTTACTATTTCCCCCACTACACAACCCTGCTTCCCTAAGGGATAAGGTACTTTCTCAAAGTCAAGAGGGAATTCTTGATAGATACCTTGAGGAGAACACTGGTAGAAAGTAAATCTCAGGCCTTGTTTCTTCATCAGTCTATGGTGACCAACTCTCTGTTAATATCCAAACTGATCACTCACAGGGACCCACCCCTTCTCTGCCCCCTGCCATGCTCAAGAGCATTTCTAGAAGGAAGCAGGCCTGCCTGTCCTCCAAGTGAATGTGAGATTTAAGGCAAATAAAAAGTAAAGTAAACTGTCTTCCAGAGGAAAGGATAGTAATCAACTATTTAATTCTCAAAAATAAAACCAGAGTTCGATTTAAATTGGGTTGGTAGGTTCAAAAGTTGTATTTATAGATTTAGTTTTAGAAGCATAGAAGTAATCCCACCGAAATGTTATATCTAGGGTATGTAAATATCTATTTTCTAAAATTGCAATCAGGAGAGTGACCGGTGAGTTTGAAATGTAATGGATGGGGAGAGCAGGGTGCTTGGGTTGTCGTCCTTGCTCTGTTGCAGTTTGCTCGTCATTACCTGCAGCGTATGCCCCTGCAGTGTGCCAGGTGCAATCGGGGCTGGGGACACTGTGGCCCAGTAGACACAGCCCCTGCCCTCACAGAACCCCAACTCAAGGGGGCGTCGGGTGCGTAGATAATGGACCGCAGTGGGATTTGGGGCCATATGAACACAAAGGAGAAAAGGATTGTTTTCTGTTCGGTTTTGTTTTGTTTTTTCACTATTTCAAGTCAGCGGTGTTTTTTTAATATTAAAGGCAGTAAATATTTATTATAGAAATTTAGGAAACACGAATAAGCAAGTGGAAGAAATTTTAAACATCCATAATCCCACCAAGAGAGAACTGTTAATAACACTTGTGTTTAGTCATCAAATATTTCTTGAGCCCCTTTTGTGTTCCTTCCTTGCTTTTTTCTTTGCATGTGTGCGTGCGTGTTATTTCTTTAAATGGGTTATTTTTAAACTGGACACTATAGCCTGTTTCTTTTTCACTGACAATGTACTTTCAACATCTTTTCATGTCTTACATGATTATTTTAGATAACCTATTAGTATACTGTCGTATAGTTGTACCACAATTTAAATTGTCTGTCCTCAGGTAATTATTACCTTGTTTCTAAAGATTTGAACACATTCTCATTTGTTTCTTTAGTCTAAATTCCTAAAGGAAAATTATTAGGCCCAAAGCTATATTTCTTTTTAAGGCTATGTTGCTCATTGGCTCTCCAGAAAAGTATACTATTAGAGTAGAACGGAGTATGAGAGAGTTTTTTCCCACAAACCCCTTGCTAACATGATTATTACACCTTTTCTTCTTCACCACCCCAATTTTGTTACCCAAACTAACAAAAACAGTTTTTCTTTGTTTTGTGCTTTTTCTTTCTCCTTTTCTTAAAAGAGAATTGTGCTAGCATCCCAGAATCCGACCTTAGGCTTCTTCTCTCCCTCCTACCCTCTTTACTATGTCTTAACATTGTGTGGCACTTTTTTATAATGCTTATGAGCCATTTTTGTTCTTTTTTTAAAATTTGTGTATATTTGCCTACTTGGGTATTGGGCTGTATATCTTTTTATTATTTATTTTTTATAACTCTTGCTATTAGGATTTTATGAAAGGGTTTAATTCTTACCAAAGTTTCATTTCAGAGCTAAAACCACGATTCTAAGTTTAAATATCTCGTAATTAAGGTACTAAGTAATTTTAAAAAACAGACATTGCAAAGCACTGTTATTTGTTGGATCTGGATAAAGACTATATGCTTTTTTTATCATACTATTTTTTCAACATGTCTTTATTATTATTATACAATTTAATAAGAACTAATGAGGAGGAAAAAGAAATAGGGCAAACCTCTATGGGGGACAGTATTTAAAAAGGTTTGACAGTGGCATCAGAAAGATGTGTAAATTAAGGAAATGTACATCAGACATTAGTTCTGTTCCGTGAATATTTTGAACATGTGAAGTTCTGTCTTTCAGTGGGAAAAATTTGATTTATGTCACTAATCAGGAAAATTTTGCCTAATTATAGTGACCGAGAGGTCACTCTGGTGGGCACTCTTATGCAAAATTTAGACATCCCTTTTCAGGTTCTAAAGAATTGGGGTAGCTGGTAGTGGATACCTGAAACTATCAAACTACAACCCAGAACCCATGAATCTCGAAGACAATTGTATAAAAATGTAGCTTATGAGGGGTAACAATGGGATTGGGAAAGCCATAAGGACCACACTCCACTTTGTCTAGTTTATGGTTGGATGAGTAGAAAAATAGGGGAAGGAAACAAACAAACAAACAGACAAAGGTACCCAGTGTTCTTTTTTACTTCAATTGCTCTTTTTCACTTTAATTATTATTCTTGTTATTTTTGTGTATGTGCTAATGAAGGTGTCAGGGATTCATTTAGGTGATGAATGTACAAATATGTAATGGTACTGTGAACAATTGAATGTACGATTTGTTTTGTATGACTGCATGGTATGTGAATATATCACAATAAAATGAAGATAAAAAAAACAAGTAATGCTAAATCAAATAAAAAAGTTTAGAGAAGATATTGCAAAAGAGATAGAGGCTGTAAAGGAATCACTGGGCATATATACGGCAGAAATCAAAAGTTCAAAAAAACAACTAGTAGAATCTATGGAAATGAAGGGCGCAACACAGGAGATGAAAGACACAATGGAAACATACAACAGCAGATCTCAAGAGGCAGAAGAAAACACTCAAGAACTAGAGAACAAAACACCTGAAAGCCTACACGCAAAGGAGCAGATGGAGAAAAGAATGAAAAAATATGAGCGTCTCTGGGAACTCAAGGATGAAACAAAGTACAATAATGTACGTATCATTGGTGTCCCAGAAGGAGAAGAGAAGGGAAAGGGGGCAGAAGCAATAATAGAGGAAAAAATTAATGAAAATTTCCCATGTCTTATGAAAGACATAAAAGTACAGATCCAAGAAGCGCAGCGTACTCCAAACAGAAGAGATATGAATAGGCCTACGCCAAGACACTTAATAATCAGATTATCAAATGTCAAAGACAAAGAGAGAATCCTGAAAGCAGCAAGAGAAAAGCGATCCATTACATACAAAGGAAGCTTAATAAGGCTATGTGCGGATCTCTCAGCAGAAACCATGGTGGCAAGAAGGAAGTGGTGTGACATATTTAAGATACTGAAAGAGAAAAACCGCCAACCAAGAATCCTATATCCAGCAAAGCTGTCTTTCAAATATGAAGGAGAGCTCAAAATATTTTCTGACAAACAGACAATGAGAAACTTTGTGAACAAGACACCTGCCCTACAGGAAATACTAAAGGGAGCACTACAGGGTGATAGAAGACAGGAGTGCGTGGTTTGGAACACAATTTTGGGAGATGGTAGCACAACAATGTAAGTACACTGAACAAAGGTAACTATGAATATGGTTGAGAGAGGAAGGTGGGGAGCATGTGAGACACCACAAGAAAGGAGGAAAGATAAAGACTGGGACTGTGTAACTTGGTGAAATCTAGAGTGTTCAACAATTGTGTTAAAATGTACAAATATGTTCTTTTACGAGGGAGAACAAGCAAATGTCAACCTTGCAAGGTGTTAAAAATGGGGAGGCATTGGGGGAGGGATGCAATCAGCATAAACTAGAGACGGTAACTAATAGAATCATTGTATTATGCTTCCTTTAATGTAACAAAGGTGATATACCAAGGTAAATGCAAATAAGAGGGGGGGATAGGGGAGGCATGTTAGACACTTGACATTGGTGGTATTGTCTGATTCTTTATTCTACTTTGATTTAAGGTTATTTTTCCTTTTGCTGCTTCCTAGCTGTTATTTTTTTTTTTCCTCTTTCTTTTGCCTTTCTACCTTCTTTGACTCTCCCTCCTGCCTTGTGGAAGAAATGTAGATGCCCTTATATAGATAGTGGTGAAGGTGGTGAACACATAAGTGTATGACCATGCAGAGAACCATCGATTATTTACTTGGGATGGAATGTATGGTGAGTGAACAAAAGCATATTAAAAAAAAAAATGGGTTGATGACAAAACCTCGAGGGCAATATACTGAGTGAAATAAGCCAGACACATAAGGACAATTATTGCAGGGTCTCACTGATAGGAGTTAATTATAATATGTAAACTCATAGACATGAAATATAAGGTACCAAGATATAGGACGAGGCTTAAGAATGGGGAGTGGTTGCTTAGTATGAGCAGAATGTTCAATTAGGATGAACTTAAATGTTTGGAAGTGAACAGCAAGATGTGAGAATAACTAACAGTGCCGAATGGTGTGTGAATGAGGTGGAAAGGGGAAGCTCAGAGTCATATATGTTACCAGAAGGCAAGTTGGAGGTCAAAAGATGGGAATGTATAAAACTGAATCCTGTGGTGGGCAATGTCCATGATCAACTGTACAAATACTATTAATCGCTTCCATGAACCAGAACAAATGTATGACAATACAATTAGAAGTTAATAATAGAGGGGCATATAGGGAAGAACTATATACCTATTACAAACTATATACTACAGTTAGTAGCATTTCAACATTTTTTCATAAACAGTAACAAATGTACTATGTCAATACTATGAGTCAACAGTTGAGGGGGGTTGGTTAGGGATAGGGGAGGATTAGAGTTTCCTTTTCTTTTTTTCTTTTTTCATCTTTCACTTTATTTCTTGTCTGGAGTAATGAAAAGTTTCTAAAAATTGAACAAAAATTAAGTGTGGTGATGGATGCACAGCTGTATGAGGGTACCCAGGGGCAAGTGATTGTACACTTTGGATCTTTGGATAATTGTATGGTATCTGAACAATCTCAATAAAAATGAAAAAAAAAAAACCTACATTGGGGGGGTTTCCTTAAGAGACTTAATAACTAAAACATTGATATACTTTCTGTTTTTAAAATATACGTGTTGTACAAAGCAGTGATAAATTATTGTTCCAGATCTTTTAAAATTACTTCCTAAAATTAAATGAAGATAGATTTGTTTGTATTTCTTATACTTAATCGAAGTTGATTCCTTTAAAGATGTTTGGCGAGAAACCACCTCCATTCAACAGATAACCATAGAATTTAAGTGGTCACCTCTGAAACACCACTATATTCTACCCTCCCACCCAGAGTCTATTTTGATTCTTCCACGAACTGGCCTTCGTTTTTGTCCACATTCCTTCATGTCCTCGTCCGTCCGACCCTAGTAGTCCCATATTCATATACTCTTTTGAAAATCAATGTCTTTAAGTGAAAACATGGACAAATTTGAAGTGATTGAATTCAGTTCAGTTCAGCAAACATTTCCGGAATACTGAACCACTATGTGCCAGGCACTTTGGGATATTATTTGAAAATCAAAACAAAATGCCCATTCTACAGTTTAAGGAATTCTTCCTGAATACATCCTGTTGCCCACAGGGCAATGTTTTATACTAACCTCTAGAGGAGACTCTGAGAATATCTAACCTGTTTATGAAACCTCTCTCAAGGTTTTCGAATCTTTTGCCTCATTTTATTTGAATGTGAAATTAAGTGTAATTTAATGTAAATTCCTGTTCTGTTCAATTACATGTTAATTTGAGAGAGGCCAAAAGTATTCATATACTATTTCTATCTAATTTTTTTTCTCACAAGAAGCTAATTAAGATTTTCATGTTGGTTTTTCAGGTATTCTAATAGATTAGGACCATTTAAGATTTTTATTTTAATTTTTTAACATGCATATTAAATTTTTTTTTCCTTCAGAGTAGCCTGCTGTATACTTAGGAAGTTGAGTGCTTCCTAATATTTTTAAAAAATGGTTTAAAATGAATTCTTTTTTTTTTTTATGTACTTAAATTAACGTATGCAGGCATTGTCTAGAGAACAAATGATCGAGAATTTTTATAGCTGTAAATGGTGTTTAAAACTATGCAGTCTTTGAAATTATTATGGTTAGTGCTTTTACATCTAACCGTGGGTACTGGTTTGTTAAAGAACATAGGACACAGATAAGTGTATGGCAAAGTCAAACTAAATCTAACAGCAAACATCTGCAGAGATTACAACATTCACTGATGGGGTATCTGTCACACCATCTGTCTGTGGGCGAGAAAGCCTGCAGGATGACTATAAGGTTGCTTGGAAAATCCCCAGATTATTTTTAATGACAGTCTTTTTAAAATCACAGCTTACATAATTTGGGTGGGAATAGGGAGGAATGTTTTCTTGCTTCTTTAAAATAAAATAAGACTTAATATTTACCCTGTTTAAAAAATGGGGTGATTGGCATATGGTTTGTGATTTTGAATGAATCTGTACCTATTAATGCCAAAGATTAAATGTCAATGATTTGTTTTCTAATAAACTTCTAAATGTTTTAAATCATATGAATGTGGTAGTAAACTTTACCATTATTGTTTTTAAATTAATATTTTATTAATTTTGTTTTTTCTAGGATCTTAATTCATACCTTGAAGATAAAGTCTATCTTACAGGTTATAACTTTACCTTGGCAGATATCCTACTATACTATGGACTTCATCGCTTTATAGTGAGTATTTGAACAACTATTTTCTTTTTTCTCGTAATATTCAGAATGACTTTTTTTTTGTATTTGGGATTTATATAGTATTTGAAATTGGAATTTAAATCAGATTTGCATTTTCAACTTATAAAATAAAAATGAAAGGAATTATTTTTACATGAGGTACCTCATTCAAAACTTCCTTCCATATGGCCGTTTAACATAGCAGTTCCCTGTTCCTTGATTTGTGTAATTCTCGACCTTTGCTTCCACACTTCTTGAACAGCTATTTCTCTAGCTACTGTTCTCTGCTCCACCTCTACATCTTCATTCCAGTACCACACCTTCCAGACAGCCTCTATCCTAGCTCTTTCATTCTTATACTCCCTGTTCTGGTTTCCTAAAGCTGCCAAAATGCAAAATACCAGAAATGGATTGGTTTTTACAATGAGGGTTTATTAGTTCACAAATTTACAGTACTAAGATCATGAAAAGTGTCTAAACTAAGGCAAGAGGATACCTTCACTGAAGAAAGGCCAGTGGTGTTCGGAACACCTCTGTCAGCTGCAAAGGCGTGTGGCTGGCATCTGCTGGTTCTTTGCTCCCAAGTTGTGTTGCTTTCATTTTGTGGTTCCAGTGGCTTATTCCTTAAGCATCTGTGGGTTCTTAGCTTCTCTGGGACAGACTCTGGATTTCATCTCTAAGCTTCTCTCCTGGTTCTGGTTTCAATGGCTGTCTCCAAAATGTCTCTGGGCATTTTCTCTCTAAGCTTCTCTGAGCTTTCTTCAAAATGTCTCTGCCTTTTATCCCCTCATAGAGGGCACCAGTAGACTAATTAAGACCTACCTTGAATTGGGTAGGTCACATCTCCATGGAAACAAACTAATCAAAAGGCCCCACAAGATTGGATTAAAAGAACATGGCTTTTCAGGGGGATATAATAGATCCAAACCAGCACACTCCCTAAACCCATTATTACCTGAAGAAATTTGATTCTTCCTTTTCTTCCGAACGTATGCACTTTCTTTCCCATCCAGCCTAGACTTCTTTTTGCATAACTTTAACTCCATCCTCTTAATAGCATCATCAGTTGTTTTGCTCCGCTATACAATCACCACCCTTTCCTTATAAATCCCCAGCTCTTCTTTAGTCCAGGTAAAGCCCTCATTTCTATATCCACACTGTGCTTTGTTAGAGAAAGCACACTGATGCTGCTATAAATTTATAGTACCCAATTTCAGCTGAGCTCTCATGCTCATCAGCTCTTTGATTCTTCTCAGGGACACTTCCAGACTTTTACCACTTACCTCAAGCCCCCGCCCTCTTTATTCATCTTGATTCATTATTAAATTGCCTTCCTCCCTAATTCAGCCAGAAAATGGAGGCTCTTACATTGAATCCCCTGATTTTCCAGAATGCCTACTTCTACGTTCTCATCCATCCCATCTCCTTTCTTTGGTCTCAGAAAGGATTGTCTTGCTTTTATCCTTGACTAATGCATTCATCTGGCCTCTTACCTCGGCTCCACTTCCACTTCCTTCCCCCATTATGGCTGTTTTCCAAAATTACATTTCATTTCTTGTATCTTCAATTTCCCCTTTTATCTATTTAGTCAATCCTTTATTTTAAATTCTGTCCCATCTTATGTGAACTTAGGAACACTTCAGTGCCACTCACTATGTTCTAGGCACTGTTCTATGTGCTTTATAAATGCTAACTCATTTAATCCTGATAGCAGCTTTATGAGGTAGGTACTACTATTATCCCCATTTTGCAGATGAGATCACTGAGTCAAAGAAGTGTCTTCTTTAAGATCAGCCAAGTAGTAAGTGGCAGAATCAGGTCTGGAAACCAGGCAGTCAGTCTGACTCCAGAGTGTTTACTTCTTAATAGCTGTCTCTCCATCTAAAAACTCCCTGACTTCTCATCACCCTAACACCCATTTCCTTCTCTTGTGGGAAAAAGAGCCCACATGTTTTTCTGTATCTGCAGCTTTTGCGTCTGATCAAGCTGGCCCTGTCATTCCCACCTCCTCTCATGTAGCTAGGTCTCTTCCTTTTCATCCTGGCTGATGTTGCTTTAGTTCCAGGAGTCATTATCTTTTGTCGGGGCTATTGAAATAACCTCCTGCCACCAGGCTCATCTCTTATAATCTGTCTTTTTTATTGCCACTGGAGTGATCTTTCTATGTGGTAACAGGTCCTTTGCTTTCTCGAAGTAATTAAGGAGGCCCTCATTCCCTACAGAATAACATTTTATAGCATGTGAGGCCCTTTGTCATCTGACCCCCCACCTCCCTTGCTGGCCTCGTTTGTATCATTCTCCTGTAGACACCTCTATTTCAGCATAATAGCCTCCCTGGAGCCTCTTAACCCCTGTGCTGTTTCTGCTGACTATCCTGGCATCGCTCTTTTGCTCCCTGGGCCCAGCACTCATCTTCCTCCCAAATTCATTTACATTTCACCAAATGTCAGTCAGGGCCAGCACGGTTCCTTTATTGGAGCCCCATCCAACTTCCTAAAGTATGTTGAGAGGCTCCTTCTTCTCTTTCTGTCTGTGCCTCAAAGATAACCACCATTATAGCATGTTTCACTTTGTACTGTAATTCCTCTTTGCAAATGTCTTCCTCTTTTAAACTGAACCGCTTGAGCCAGAGATTGTAGCAGTTCATATTTTTAACACCACTGTCTGATGATCCCTGGCACACATATATAGTTAGCCCTCCATAAACATTGAATAAATTCTTTAACATATTTCTTTATAATTTCCAGAGAACTTTTATATGTATTTTCTCATTGTACCTCATAACCATGAAGGAGGAATAACTAGCATTATCTTTCTTTAACAGAGAATTAAACTAATACTGAGTAATATAGTGATTTATGCAAAGACATGGAGCTCTGTTATTAGAAGGACCAAGCAAGCTAGGTCCTCAGACTCAAGTGGCATAATATATGGAAAGCCCTTTGTAAGCTGTAAAATATCACAATCATGTACGATACAGTTGTATCCCCACTATTGAGCCCCACTCAAGCTATAACTCCTCAATTTGGATTTACCTGACTTCAGTAAGAATTATTCCTCAAAGATACTTAAGTGATTGTGTTAAGTTCCACAGCATTATTACTGCAGTGGTCTAGTGGGAACCTTAATGCAGGATAATATTCTTTCTGTTACTGTAATTTTAAAAATATTTTTTGAGAGCCTACTATATGTGCTCACTTATACTATACTAGGGAGATACAAAAGAAGTGTAAGATTCAAACCCTACTGTCTCAGTTTCCCAGCTGCTATGGCAAATATCACACAATGGGTTGGTGAAACAATGGAATTTACTGACTCGTGGTTTCAGAAGCTCGGAGGCTTGCTTCTGCCCAGGGTCGGTAGCCTTCTGGTTGGCTGGCAATCCTGGGGTTCCTTGGCTTTCCTGTCACATGGCAGTATCCTTTCTCTTCTTCGTTCTGTCAACTGCCCGCTTCTGCTTCTCCACGTGGCTTTCTCTTCATAAAGACTCCAGTATTTGGATTAGGGTCCATCCTCATTTAATGGGGCCACGCCTTAACTGAAAATAGCATTTTCAAAAGGTCCTGTCTGCAATGGGTTCACATCCACAGGAGTGGATAAGATTAAGAACATGTTTGTTTATTTGTTTTTCTGGGATACATAACAATCTGCCTATCTATTATCAAGGAACTATTGATCCGCATTGAAGAAATAAGACTAATGAAAACAATTAGTGAATAAGAGAAAATCCTGTCCAGTGCTAGTTTAGAGTCAGAATATCAAGTTATCAATTCAGGAACCAGGTAGAGAAAAGTAAGATGCAGAATCATGAAAATGCCAGAATGGTATCTGCAAAATTTGGATGACCATGGCCATCTGAGGGAATTTTCCTTATTTTAGAAAGCTTGATAAGTTTGAAATATTGCTTATAGGTAAGATAGCCATAGGACTTGTTGTCCAAAACATTTTTGACAGTAAAAGGATGTCCTCTAATAATTATGCTGGGACAACTGGAGTGAAATGGGATGAACAGTCCCCATATTTATAGGGAATATGATTTAATTTCAAATATTGAATGAGCTTGAGGAGGATCATGTATTTATCTTTGAACCCTCCCAGTTCTTAGCACAGTGTCTTGTGCATCTAAATGTTTAGTGAGATTAACAGTATTTAACAATCTATACCCATTTATATTTCCTATTTTGGGTTTGTATCTTTATATTAGAAGTGTAATCTTTAGTTATAAACTTCAATGTAATTAATTCTACAATAATTTTATTTAAATTTGAAGAAAGTTTCAGTGTAGCTGAAATATTTTGATCATACTGCCCTCTTTTTATTCTGTTCTAGGTTTGTTATATTTTTGTAACTTTTTGCATTTAGAATTAAATGTGGCACAGCGTTCCTCATTTAAAAAAAAAAAAAAAAAAAGCCTCCAAGGTAAAAGGGGTTTGCAGTTAATGTATTTAAGCATCTTTCTCCTGGGGGCAAGCCTACAGTCTTTCAACCTGGGGGACTCCACTTGATTTGAGTGAGACTGTGCTGCTACCAGCATGGTTACCTTACAGAGGGTACAAGAACAGCTCACCTCTAAAAACAACAGCTGTTGACATTTTTAAAACACATTTAAATGTAGCATGTATTTTGGCGTTACTTTTTTTTTTTTTTTTTTAAGCTTAATATTGGAAGAAATGCCAGTGGGCTAGTGAATGAAAGTTAGAATTATCACAGGATCTGGCTTTTTGTAGCATCAAGCTGTCATTAAGAAGGAGAAAATTGCTCACAACTAATTAACAAAAAGATAATGAAGTATAACCCTTGCAAACCAAGTGTGTATTTATCCATTTTTTTCCCTTCTGGTGTGTGCAGATCATGTAGTAGGGAAAGGAAATATTCTGAGAAGGAGGGAGCTTTGTGTGAAATTTCTTTGCTGACAGAGGGAACAAGGTCATAATTCCATAATGCAAGATATTCATAGCACCAGCTGCAAAGTTATTTAATCATACGGGTCTGGGTGCCCTAGAGGGCATTTGGTTGTCAGGCAGATCTGAAGTGTTTCATTCAATTTTACATGATAAAATGAAGGTGACATTAGCAATATTTAACAATTTGTACTTATTTACATGTTTCCTATTTTGGAATGTATATCCTCTTTGTATGTCTTGGCTAGGATATTATGATTAAAGATATTGTCCTTACCTTTTTCAAAACAAAATTGAGTGCAGTTATATGTAAATCACTCTGCTGACCATCTCTTTGGAGTCACACCTCCCTAAGTAAAACATCCCTCGCATCCCACTCCAAGTGAAGAAGTGCACAGAAGAAGCAAACACCCTGCCAGGGAGGACACCTCTCACACAAAAACCTACACAGGGACAGAATCACACTGTGGCATTAAGTCACATCCCTGTTAAGTTAGGTATAAATATACTCAGATGAGAAAAAAAGTCCAAATTACTAGCTCTTAAATAGAGGCAGGGTAGATGTGAAGTTCTAGGTTGGCTACCTGCAGATTTCTTTAGACAGTTTCTTGGTGCTTTATTTACTTCAACAGAATATTTATTTATGCACTCATGCATTCCTTCCTTCATTTACTCATTCACATTATTTATTAGTACTTCATAAGAAATCAGCACAGTGTACAGAAACAGCAGTCAAGGAACCTTCTAGTCATCAAAGAGTTCCCCTGTATTTTGTTTCAATGTGAGCCCAATTTTAATTGTGGCTGAGTTTCTCTGATTATAAAATCTGGTCTATCTTAATTCCCTTTGAGGAACAGTACGTTGTGCTTCCTTTGTTAAACTGCCAGTTAGTGTGGCTGTTTATTATAAAACCAATGACTCTTTGCTTTCTTAAAGTGATTTCACTAGTAGATAAGTGATCCCTGGGAACAGACTGTTACTCAAGGTTATCAGAATCCTTTGTAATGTTATGTGCTACTTGGCTATAAGATTGTTATCCACTGAAAGACATTTGTTTTGATGTTTGGAGCGCAAATGGAGCTATGTTGTTTTTTTAGAAGGAAAAGAAAAGTGAAAGAAATCGCTGTGAAACAATCCAGGAACACTGGCCATAAGAATGTCCACAAGGCAGCATTGTGTCAGTTGGAGAGGCAGCAAACCCGGTTTTCACCCTGGTCTGGAATGGGTCACTTAACGTTTTTCTCACATGCCTTCATGGAAAATTAATGACTAAGAATATTATCTGTTTGGCTGTAAAGTTGAAACTAATTATAGAGTGCCAATATAAATAAAAAGAAATGATTGGGATTAAGAGCCAGGCATCAGCATAGACATAGTGGCATGTAGACCAGAAAGAGGCAGGAAACAGTCAGTAGAACAATTGCATTGTGTTTCCTGCTGTAAGAAAGAAAGAAAGAAAAACTTCAGGCAACTAGAAAGGCAGTAACGGAAAACCAACGTTATAAGTGAAATCGCCCAGGGGGGTTCCCATCAAAAAACTTCTAAAACCCCATAAATTTGATAAGGGAAAAAAATCTGTTATTTTTATTTATTTATTTATTTATTTGCCAGAGATTAAGCTTTGTATATAGAATGTCTACCAAAAAAGTTGTAGAAGTACAAATGGAGGTCAACCGTAATTTTCTGAGAGTCAAGTTCCAAAGTTTAAACTGTAAAGGGAGTTCGAGTGGTAACCTGACCCTTCTGGAAAACCCAATGTATAGCTGGCAAAATTTTCTGAGGAAAAATGAACAAATTTACATTCTCTAAAATGGATCACCTAAAAAAAAAATCATCTAGTTCATATTTGTTGGAATAAATTAGGAAATGTTAGAAGAAGCTTTAGGAACTCTTGGCATAAAAATCATTTTGTGTTATGGTTCTTTCATAATCTTTACACAAAAGACTCTAAATGTGAAGAGTTTAATTTGGAGATTATCAATTTTGCTGTTATTTGTATTTTGTTACCAATTTTCTTGACTAATGTAGGTTTTTTTTGTTTTGTTTTTTTTAAATCTTCACACCATGGACTAACTGTATTTTAGGTTATAGTAACACCTTTTTTGTTAACAAGATCCAAACTGATACCCTCTTAAACAAGAGGAATATACTTTTATAATTTCTTGTAGCAGCTTGTGTGTAGGACTTAAGTTGTATCATAAAATCTGAAACTTTAATTTTTACATAACAGAAGCAGTGAGGTTCTCGCCACTAAAGATTTAAGGAAGCATTTGAGATAAACGGAGATGCCAAAGATTGTGGTAAAAGATCAGATACTAATACAATAGTATCCTGATGTGATAAGGGCAAAAAGGAGGGCAGGATGATCTATATCAATTAATTTTCCTTTTTAGATTGCCTTATAGTTAACATACAATGGAATATAAATTTAAACATTTGTTGAAAAAATGCTGTGTGCCTACTTATAGATGTTATTGTTGTTATTATTTTGTATTCTGTAATAATTATTGCATCCTAGAGTGATTTGTCTCTCAGTTTTGTTGATGTGGTCACTTGGCAGAATATTTGCCTGTGCAAGCATGTTTCATTCTGAAAAGCTACAGGGCTTCCATCTCTTTAAAAGTGTTCCCTAGCAAGGAGACCACGAATGGGTTTGAGCCCATGTGGGATAACGAGGTGTTTTGTTTTTTTGTTGTTGTTGTTGTTTTCTCTGTTAATGCATTCCATCAGTTTCATGGACACTTGTAGTATCTGTTAAATGAAAGTTGTATTAACAATGAGAGATGGAACCACACAGCTTATACATGGGTCATGGCTGCGAGTTTTACTGCCCTACCTGCCTGCTTTCTCTTTTTTCAGTAATCTTAATGGTTTCAAGTTAAGATTCATCTTAAGGAAAAAAAAAAGCCTTAGAGTCACCTAGCTTGTAATTTAAGCCCAGCGAACAGACAGGCATCCACAGTTTTTATTGCATCTTTCTCTAACCAAATCTCTGGGCATTCTTGTGATTTGATAGTAAATTATGTTAACTGCTATATCTACTAAAGATAGAGTTCAGCTTTATTTTTATGTGATTACTCAGCTTCCTTCATCTGAGCCCTGGGCTGTTGGAAATAGCCCTTCCTTCTTGCATTGAGCAATAGTCACTTGAAATTACACGGGTCATTGTCTTTTCGAGTGAGACTTTTCCCCAGAGTTGAGTAGAAAGGCAATTGTAGAAATTAGAAAGGCACTCCTACTACTTTCTAGTGGAAAGTAGTATAAATATATATAGTGTCTGTCCTCATCCCTTCTTCCCTCGCTCTCTCTGTATTTGTATATATAATTTTTTTTGGTTGTACATAGTATTCTCTTGTTAAGTATATTAAACTCAAATCTTTCTATTTTTTAGGATTGTGAAAATGTATTGGGGAAAGAATCATAACTTAGTCTTTTGGAAGCTGTTGTCTTCCTTTTTCCTTCCTTCTTTTCCAATAAAGTAGATAAACTCTTTGGGCCTCCGCATCCTGGCTTAATGTAAATTTTGCTGCTATTGAAAACTTAAGATTGCCCTAGAAAACACATCTGGTTTTAAGCTGAACATAAAAGCATTAAACAAACATGGCACTCTTTCACATGGCCAAAAGTTTTACTTCTATCTGAATATGTTGGCTTTTAAGAAGGCTTTTTTTTTTTTCCTTCCAATTTCTATTGCCTACTCCAGTGATATTAATAGTTGTGCTTATGTAATGTCTGTGTTGTGTGTGTGTTTTTAATCTCTACTTAGGTTGACCTGACAGTTCAAGAAAAGGAGAAATATCTTAACGTGTCTCGCTGGTTTTGTCACATTCAGCATTATCCAGGCATCAGGCAACATCTGTCTAGGGTTGTCTTCATCAAGAACAGACTATATACCAATTCCCATTAGAAGCTATCTATGCTGTACAGAAGAATGATTATAAGTGTTTTAAATGGAAACTGTGCTGTGGACCACAAGATTAATGTAAATTGATGAGCAGTCATTCTTTATTTGTTGAAGTAGAGGCTATAGCTTTTAAAGTGTAAACTTGTGCCTGAATGTTTTCTTTGTTTTTTTTAGTTGAAATTTTGCAATTTTTTATGTAAATATTCAACTGTCGAAGAAACATGAGTTGAGATCAAATTGTAAGTTACCTTGTTTTACAGATGGAGTTTATTTTAATAAAAGTTGCAAATTACTGGCTTAATCTTAAAGAAAAAACTAGACACTCCTTTCAGTGGTTGCCATATTTGGCTATTTATTGACCTATTTCATATTTTAAAATTCATTTTCCCCCATGGATATTTGCCCTAGTTTGTTTATTAAGAGGTGTAATAAATTGTGCCAAGGATATGGGAAGGAAAGAGATGAATTTGTTTTCAGATATTTATGTGAGCTAGTAAATGTAGTTGAAAAAAAAATCTTTTTTGTTTCCTTCTTTCCTGTAGTCAGTATTCATTGGGGTGAAACCAACTACTGAACTGCCCTAGGGGAAACTGGAATAAGATACATTCCCTTGAATTAATGGTTCTTTTTTGGTTATTGGGCTTAATGGAATATGCAGTGGCTAAGAAGAATTGGGAAATTCCAGCTGTCTCACTAACTTTGGACTTTAATAATTATTAGATTTTCCTAAAACGAAAGCCATATCTCATAGAAGGGCTGCAGCTGAAACACTATGTGGAGAACAAAGAGATGCTTTTTAGCAGATCCATGCTTTTTATAACTCATTGGCTAAATAAATAATTATTGAAAGCTAATAAGTTTATCTTTCCGAACAATAAGAAAAGTAGAGACTTTGAGTGCTTTACTGTTTAATGCTATTTCATGTTTCAGTGCTCATGGTGAATCTAATTTGTACACAATTCAAAGTTCAAGTAGGAAGACCAGGGACCTGGGAAATCTATAGCCCTTTGGTTGAATCCTGTTTTTCTCACTTACTAGTTATATGACCTTATAACTAACATGTCTGTTAACCTTATTTTCTTCCTCTGTAAAAATTTTTCAAAATATAAACTGTAAGTTATGAGGATTAGAGGAGATAATAAATGTGATAAAGCCTAACATAGCCCTTGGCTATCAGTAAAGGTTAGTATCCTTTCTCTTCTCCAGGCAAATCAGGGTTTTTGTTTGCTTGTTTGCTTATAAGGAAATGAGGGTTGTAAGAGCACACACACCTTTTGCCCTAAGTGTTACTGCATCAAGAGATTTAATGGTCCAAGTGTGTGAGTCTATTGTAATGGATCAGTACAGTTTTTACAGGATTTCACAATTCATCGCCCTTGGGAACATTTTGATTTTGTAAATGGCCTTTAAATTAGAAGCTGTAAACTTGTATTTGCATGTTCACAGATTAGAGGGCTCAAGTTTATCTTGGGAGTTACTATCTATGCCAGAGAGGCAGCCCCAGTCTGTGTACCCTTTGTGCAAACCACTGTCCCAGCTGGGTTTGCCGTAAGCATTTCACATTCTGCAAAATGACCCCTTCCCCTAAGCTTCTCTCTTCTTGTCCTGGGCAACAGGAGGGGTTGAGCAGGAAAAGCTACAGAGCCTTCGCATCCCCAAGGATTTCATTCTTTCTCTTTGGTTTATGTCAGCTGTAATGAAGGGTAGGGGGACAAAGAGGGCAGGCACCTCTTTACCTCTTTGCGGAATGTTCTCTCCTCCCACTTCTACCTTGTGAGTCTTAACCCTTTGACACCTGCTAGTGTTGAAGTGCACAACATTAATTCAACAGCTGTTACCAAGTACTATTATGTGCCAGGGCTGCCCACCCTCACTTAGATCTTGAATGGTGCGGGAATGGTAGAAAGATAAAGACCTGGCTGTTAAACCAAGAATTAGATAATGTCCTCCAGATCCAGATGGAAACAATTCCTTCCCCCGTAAAAATGCAGTTATATATTGTGAGTCATTTCTGTCCATTACTTCTTCACCCTAAAATGCCCTTAAGTCCATTTGGGGCTAACCAAGAAAAATGTCAGTGTGAATTAGGATTAGATGTTGTCGTATATTACAGAAAAACCAAATAATGTTAAGTGGACTGCTTTTCTCTCATGTAAAAGAAGTTGGGAGATAGATGGTCCACGGCAAGTATGATAGCCCCACAGCATCATGCGGGGCCAGGCTCCCATCTTTCTGCTTCTCCACATTGAACAAGCACTTCCATCCTTGAGTCCAACTCATGGTCCAAGATGGCTATTGGAGCTGCAGACACCAAGATTCGAAGAAGGAGAAAGAGAGGAAGGCAGAGAGGCTCCTCCTTCTACTGAGTCAGGCCACTTGAAGGACCTTTTTGTGGAAGCCCAATTCAGCAACATCTATTTATATTTCTTTGGCCACCCTAGGCACTTGTAATAACAACAACAATAGCTAACATTTTTGAGCATTTAGTATGTATCCAGCACCATTCTGAGTGCTTTAAGTGAATGCTCTCCTTAACCCCTTTTTTGCAGACAAGGTGACTGAGGCACAGAGAGGTTAAGGAACCGGCTCAAGATCACACAACCAGCCATCAAGGAACTAGGATTCAAACCCAAGTGTCTGGCACAAACTTAACCTGTAAATCACTTTACAAGTTCACCAGGGAAGTTCCGTTCAATCACCTTGTGAAATCAGTTTTTACTGATCTTAGAAAAAAGCTGCTGTAGGCATTGGTTAAAACAAATGTGTACATAACTTCAGGAATAAGTGGAGGTGGTTGTACATTTCAGTGGATATACTAAAACTATTGACTTGGACACTGAGTGAATTTTGTGGTATGTGAATTATATCTCAATAAAGCAATTTTTTTTTTTTAAAAAGTGGAGTCATACATATCAACCTTACAGTACTTATAAGATGTTGGTTAAGTCACTGCACATACAATTCCTCATATGAAATAGGAATAAAGGATAAAGATTACTGCATCATTGTTTAGTTTGCAATGAGATAATGTACAAAAATCACCTAGCATGGTGTCTGACAGAAAGTGATCAGTAAAGACTTCTGCAAACTGCTGTTGAAGACTGTAAGGCCATAACCCACAATTTTGTTAAGTCAGATTCTTAAGGCCTTTCCCACCTGCTGTCCCTGACATGTGAATCTATCTAAGGTAACACAGCTGGTGGCAGAGTCATTTCATGATTTCGGCAAAATATGTGTTAATCCTAGTACCAATTTAAAAATCTCTGGTCCTCATGTGTTTCAAGCTATTGGAGAAAAGGAGCCATACTATTTTTCTTAATGCCTTTTTTTTTTTCTTAAAAGATCACTGAGGCTTTATCTTTGTGCATGCTGATCCCTCTGAAACTGAGTGTCCCCTTCTGTTCTGGTTTGCTAATGCTGTCCTTATGCAAAATACCAAAAATGGATTGGCTTTTATAAAGGGGGTTTGTTTGGTTGCAGAGTTACAGCCTGAAGGCCATAAAGTGTACAAAGTAAGGCATCAACAATCAGGTACCTTCACTGGGCAATGGCCAGTGGCATCCAGAAAACCTCTGTTGGCTGGCATCTGCTCCAGAGTTCTAGTTTTAAAATGGCTTTCTCCCAGGACGTTCCTCTCTAGGCTGCAGCTCCTCTTCAAAATGCCACTCTCAGTTGCTCTGAGGTCCTTCTGTCTGTGAAATCCTTTATAAGACTCCAGTGATCCAGTTAACACCCACCTGAATGGGTTGGGTAACACCTCCATGGAAATTATCCAATCAAACGTTTCACTCACAGTTGATTGAGTCATATCTTCATGGAAACAATCAAAGAATTCCGATCTAATCAACACTAATACGTCTGCCCCCACAAGATTGCGTCAAATAACATGGTGTTTTGGGGGACATAATACATCCAAACTGGCACATCTTCCAACCATTTTCTTCTGTAATTCCCAGAAGCCAGCATCGCTGACTGTTCATGTCCCAAATATTTAGCACAGATCTTCCAACTCCGAAGTCATGAAATCCCCATACAGTGTCTAGTACCAGACACTGCTAGATCTTGAGGATTGCACAATTAAATCCCTGCTCTCATAGAAAGTACGATCCAATGGTCTGAACAAATTTGTAAACCACGCTTGTAAAGAGTTCTTTGGAAGGCTGCCAGCCACTCAGCATTTAAAAATAAAAATAAACAGTTAACAGTTATTGCATGCCAACTGTGTTCCAGGTTCGGTACTGGACACTTCACAACATTAACATACTCATGACTATTTAAGAGCTAGGGAGGGGGCAAAGACCAGCCCACATGCTACCCAATACCTCAATTAGACCGTGGTTGGAATGCATGGGGGTTTCGGAGTTGGACAACATAGTCTGTTGCAGTTGTTGCTCACTGGGGTTGATTTGACTGTCCTGACCAGCTAGCCACATGTCTTTTCTCCTATTCCACATGTTCCCTTCGGAAACAGATCAAATATTCCACATAGGGAAGGACCATTCTTCAGTCTAGGATCTGTGGATTTTTCATTAATTGGAATAACAACTAGTTGTCAAACAAATCCAAATAACGGAACTGAAGGCAATATCAAAAGGCCATTTGTCCTTGGGCACAGTTACACCCAAAGCATCCACGATCTCGTGAGGTACTGTGTGGAGTTCCATGGTTGTAAATGACCTTCAAGTGGTTGCTGTCACCATCTGGTAGACTGAGTGACCTAACTTTGGGAATGCACTAATCATACATCCATGACCCCACTTCCCAGTTAAGTTCCACCCCATCCACATCCAGATTCAGTAATAGGATGAATTCACTGAGGCTTTTAAAAATTATGTGGGAATTCACACTTTTACTCTCTTAAACTTTAATCCGCCATTGATTTCACCCAATTATACCTGAAGCCATGGTTATCTACAGTAATGGCACATTAGATTTCCTGTAGGGACAAAGGCAGGAAGGGAGGGACAGAAAGGATGGGAAGGGTCACTTATGGCCAGTGCCTCATGTCCTTAATGCCCCTTAACAAACACATATCCAATTCATGAGAGCCCTGCTGAAAATCCATCCAGAATAGCTTCCAGATATGTCGATAAAAATTTAAGCAGATATATTGTTAGGAAAGAACAGAACTCTATTATCAGGTACATGTACATCACATCGAAAGATAAAATACACAACTGTTCCACCAGTAGTTAAAATAGAATTATTGTGAAGAATAGCATCTTCATTTAGATTTTTTTTCTGACATTCGACTTCATTCCTTAAAAAAAAAAAATGAGATGTTAACCCAAACTTTAATATTAATCTAGCCATGGCAGAGATGTGGTGGTTTAATGAATTAGAGCATTTAACTTTTTACCCCAGAGAGCAATATTTCTTCTTTCTCTCCATAATTAGATAACATGCCGTTACCCATTACCAGGGCACTAAATTTCAAATTCTCCATACATCTGAGCAGGCTGCCACATATCTGGCCATCTTAATTTTAGTCTTGATTTATTGAAGCTGAATTACATTCCTAACTCTTCCTGGAGCTCTGGGTGAATTTTATTGCAAAAGCAATGGGGAGCAAGTTACCATCATATATCTCTCTTGCCGGGCAGAGCTTTTAGATACACAAGGGGCTCCATATCCCACTGCTCCATGTCTTGTATGCTGGATTTATGATACCATGCAGCCCAGCTCTAGGCTTACATACAGGCATATCAGAGATGAGATGGGGAATTTGATTTTGCAATAATGATTACTTGTTGCTGGAGCTCACTTTCCTGCAGGCTCTGCCTTTATTCCCAGTACTGCTGATGAATAAAACTAATTCCAACTGCTACCTAATCTAGCAAAACTCATCTTTCACTAACGGGAGAGAGACCAAAAGAAGGTAGTACAGGAAGTCAGGAGAATTTGAGATGTTAGTCACTTTTGTATTATGACTCAAGGAGTTCTGCTTCCATTGTTGAGATTCCTTCAGGAATATTTTAATCTTTTAAATTTTTGTTTCTTTGTGGGGAGGATGAGATCTTTGCATCTTTTCCAGCCTGGCAAGTTAATTTGATGGCTCATGCATGCTGTCTCTTCCACTTCAAAAAAGCTGGGTCCCTAGGGCTCGCCAATTGTATCGTGGATCCTGCAGTCCTGGCTTGCCATTCCTGCTGAGTGTCATCTGTCCTCGCAGTCTTGCAGTGGATAAGATTTGTCCTCCTTAACATCATCTGCTGGAGAAATTTATGCCTGGCAGGCCTGTCTGTCCAAGTTAAGCCTGAAATACAGCAGCCATGTAACTAATTTGACAAGGCATAGCTCTAAGCAATAAGGCTACAGGCTTTCTTTGACCAAGACCACAAACTTCCAGTCTTCCGATTACATTCCATAGTTTCTTTGGCACAGACAGTGAACTGGTCTGTTCATGTAAAGTAGGTTATCATCCTTCTTGCACTGCCCCATTTTTCCTGACCTTCTACACATATGCACACACACACCCTTGTCTTAAAGGCCCGTAGATTTTTAGTCCTCGGGTTGTCTCACCAGGTTTGCAGTTCCTGTATTCAGCATTTGTCACTTGGATACATGAACTCTAGACTTGACTACCACTGCCAGAAGCTCGGGGAACAGGGACAGATGTTACACTAAACAGTGGTTCTCAGTTTGTAGCTTGTGTTGGAAGCACTTGCGGCTTGTCAAATCATAGAAGGCAGGGTGCCACTTGAGTTCCTGACTCAGTCAGTCAGGGGCGGGGCCCAAGACTTTGTATTTCTAACAAGTTCCCAAGTGGCTCTCGTGCTGCTGAGAGGTGACTACACTCTAAGAATCACTGTACTACACCATCTAAAGCCTAGGTGACATGTGTAGAGAACTCAGATTTTTGTCTTTCTGCATTTGCTGATGCAAGTTTCCTTAGGGTGAACAGTGTGTGATAGAGACATTTGATTTCTGATTGACTGGCCCTGTCCTAGTAACACAGTTTGTCTCCACAGTAGCTCTCATGGTGAAGCAGTGTATGTTCTCCAAATGGTGCCCCCACACCAGGATCATCTCAAGGGGAAACAGCAGGATTCAGTACAGGAAGATTCAGGACAGGGCTATAAAGTTGCTGTCATCTAGAAAACCGAAAATGCAAATACACAGTGCTATTTCCCACCAAACTGATTTGGATACTGAGGTAGATTGAATCATTTCTCCCCACAAAGATATATTCAAGCCCTAACCCGTGGTCATGTGGGTGTGGACTCTTTGATAAATAGGATCTTAGAAGATCCTATTAAGATGAAGCTATACTGAATCAGTGTGGGCCTTAATTCCATGTGATGGGAGTCCTAATAAGCAAAGGAAATTGGGTAACAGGATCAGAAGCCACAGGAGGAGACAGAAATAGATCACAATATGATGGAAAAAAGCCACCCCCAGAATGCTACAGACCAGAGAGGGCGTGGCCTGCTGATACCTTGATTTTGGGCTTCCAGCCTCCAAACTATGAGGCAATAAATTCCTGTTGTTTAAGCCAACTAGCATGTGGTATTTTGTTATATAGTTTTCTAATGTACCATATGTGTTTCCATAACTTTATGAGGTTAATACACAGTATTACCTCAAATGACCCTATAATATTTTCTCTTGCCTTTATCTGTTTCTCCCACTTTTAATTTTTTTTAATCTTCTTTGAAAATAAGTTATATAAAAGAGGATCAACAGTATTACCAACAGAAAATGTTCCAGGGGAAATCTCATGAAATGACTCTGATAAAATGCAAAATAAATTTAAAAGCACAACTTACTTCCCCCCCCCCCACACTTAATGCTTATCTTTGATGGGCTTTGTATTAGGGTTCTCCAGAGAAACAGAACTGACAGGATATATATGTAAATTTATTAACAGATTTGTTAGAGGAATTGGCTCATACAACTGTAGGGATTAGCAAGTCCTAATTCCACAGGGCAGGCCACAAGTTGGGAAATCCAATGCAGGTTTTGATGAAATCCCCAGGAGAAGCTGGCTGGCTGAAACAGAGAAATTTTTCTTTGTCACAGCAGAAATCCTCAGTTCTCTCTTTAAGGCCTTCTTTCAATTGATTGGATGAGACTTTTCTCATTGCTGAAAGCAATCTCCTTTGTTTAATGTAGATGTAATCAGCCATAGATGCAATCAACTAACTGATGATTTAAATCCACTAAATATCCTCACAGTAAAATAGGGCCAGTGCTTTCTTGACCAAACTATGGGCACCATAACCTGACCAAGTTGACACATGAACTTAACCATCACAGTCCACCCCTTGTGAACTTGGCACCCATACACATCTCCTTAAACCATTCTTAATCTCTAAATAAAACAATATTAGTCATACTTTTACCTAACATAATTCACCTGCTCTGCATACACAGTAAATGCGCTGACCCTTTCCCCAGAAGAGGATGCAAGTCCCTGGTAAATAGTCACTCTTAAACTTGATAGCCTGCAATTTAAATACTATGACATAAAGTTAATGCATCTTATGTTATGAGATAAGGGGTAAGATAGGGAACAAAACAAAGATATTTGCTTTATGTATATATGCAAACCTACTCAAAACAATCAAGAAATGTTCCTAACCATTACAGTCCTCAGTTCTTTAACTGGTAACATGGTTATATCTCATATTAAACTTCATTTCATATTCCCTTTACCCTCAGCAAGCACCTCAGTTGGTCATGGTTCTTTGCATGGTGGGGTGACCCAAACCTCCATTCCTGAAGGGATTAGATCATTAGTAGTCCTGCCTGGATTGGGTTGTTACAGGTTTCCATTGGTTTCAAGCACAGAGCATGGTAGTACTAAAAGGCACCATAGAGGATCTCCTGTATTCCAAGTAAATGATTTTTTACCTCCATTGTATACCAGCCCTATTTCCCCTTGACAACCAGGATCAGTCACCCCAGCCAGTACAGGCTTATATTAAAGAATGGATTTTAATTTTGTTCTTGATAATCATATAACTGAGTACTAATTTTATTTTTATTATCTGATGTTATATGATTCAGCATGGGGTTGCAGCAAAAATAATTTACCTGAAGTCAGAACTTCTACTGAATTAGCACTGTTTCCATGATTTATATATCTTAACTCTAAAAGTGCAAAATTGGAAAAATCTTTTTACAATACCATGGTTTAGAAGTATCTGATATTGAGAAATTGAAATACTGAAAAATAATCCTGTATAGAGCACTATGAAGGTGGAAATTGTTATTGTTAAAACCACAGGAAAAGTATATAGTGTATAATTCCACTTATGTATTTTTGAAATGCCAAATTTTAGAAATGGAGGACAGGGGTTGGGGAAGTGAGGTGAGGTTATAAAAAGCAACACAAGGGATCCTTACGGTGTTGGAAGTATTTAATATCTTGACTGTGACTGGTGGTGGATACACAAACCTTCATAGGTGATAAAATTATATAGTTTTACTTTATACACAGACACACACAAATGAGTACAAGGCAAACTGGGGATATCGAAACTAGATTGGTGAATTTTATCAATGTCAACATCCTGGTTGTGATATTTGCAAAATTTTCCCATTGGGGGAAACTAGGCAAACTGTACAAGGGATTCTGTTACTATTTCTTACAACTGCATGCGAATCTATAGTTCTCTCAATAAAAATATCATTTTAAAAACGCAGAAAAATTCCCATCAACCCAGAGATAACAAGAGATAATACTCCAAGTCCTAGTGGGGGATTATTAGTTTTTAGCTGCAAAACTCCGAGATTCCATGGTTCCAAGAACAGGGACATACTCAGAGCAGCCCCGATTCCAGCCAATGGTGGAATTGCACTGCCCACGTTGTCCTCCTAAGGCTCTCACCAAGCTGTCCGAGGTACAGTTTAGAGTTTTTTGCAAAACAGGAGAGAGAAAGACAGGTATAAAGTGGATCCCAAAGAAAAACACAACTCAATAGAGTACAGACAGAGTCATAATCAAATTTCTAGGAGCACTTATTGACAAGCTGGAAGTAACAGAAATGCAGAGAAAAAATTGTGTTCTTATTTTAAAATTCTCTGTTCACCACTATATGCCAGCATTGTGCTTGGACAAATATTAGTTAAGTGCTTTTGAGTGATAAAATGAAAAGCCCATATGCCTTCTGGAGTTTACATGGCTCTTTTCTCCATTCTCTCCAACCTCCATTACCCACTCTCTTGTCCACCTCTCCCAACACCCACAAGCTGGGCAGTCACTTAACCTCTTTGTGCCTAAAATGAGGCACCTCAAAGGACAGTAGTGAGGATTAAGTGAGTTAATGTTTGTAGAGCACTTACAACATTATCTGACACATAGTGGTGCCATGTAAGTGTCAGGGAAATAAAACAAATTTTACTGAATTGAAGAGGCAAACAGGCCAAGGAAGGCATTTCAGGAAGGGGGTGTGTAAAAAGAAAGAGGCTGGAATATGTCGGACACCATGACGGCCCAGCAGAAAGTCTCCCGTGCCCTCCAGCTGATCAAGCTTAGCTATACTGGAATGCATCAACCTTGGCATGCTGTTCACTAACTGGTGCCATCTTGTTAGAGCATATGGTTAACGTAAGCCATCTGCAATCCTTTCCATGAGAGATGGGGCATAATTAAACACACGCACACAGAACACTAGCGACAGATAAAATTACTTTGTTTCAGTGTTCTGTTGTATAACAAACCATCCCCAAACCTAGTGGATTAAAATAACAGATTTATTATGATTTCTCACAATTCTATGGGTTGACCTGGCGGGTTTCCAGCTCCACATGGAATCCATGTGACTGCACTCAGCTGGCTGATGGGCTGCGCTGAAACATCCAAGCAGACCTAGCTCACAGTCGGGGGCCTTGTTGCCCACCCTCTGCTGGACGCCTGGTTCTTGTCCTGTAGCCTCTCTCTCCATGGGGTGTCTTATTTCCGGTGCTTCTCCAGCCCAATGGCCTGGACTTGGTCTGCATCAGACAGTAAAAGCTGCTGCTGGCAGGTGTCTGAAGGCCAGGCCTAGGACTGGTGCAGCATCTTTTGCAATCCATTTTAGGGGTCAGAGAAAGTCAAGGCAGCCCAGATTCAAGGGGAGGGGAAACCAACTCCATGCCTCGAAGGGAGAAGCAGTATGTTGCTTGTGTCCACCGGGAGGAGAAAAATCACTGCAGCCACCCTTGGAGACTCTGCCATATTCTCTGACCCTTAGTTTAATAACAATCAACTAGATTAATGAGAGGATTCAGAGACATACGATATGTGATGTGTGATAGCACTCTATAAATTGTAAACAAGTAGAAAATACTATAGTGGTAAGTGATAAAGGTGGATTGGAAGAATGGGAGCAGATTATACAGGTGTTTTGGTTTCTTAGGGCTGCTGTAACAAAGGACCACACACTGGGTGGCCTAACACAACAGAAGTTTATTCTCTGACAGTTCTGGAGGCTGGAAGTCTGAAATCAAGGTGTCTCCAAGGCTGTGTGATGTCTATAGAGAAGGATCTGTTCCATGCCTTTCTCCTGGCTTCTGGCAGTGGCCAGTCATCCTTGCCTCAGTCGTCATGTGGTATTTTCCTCCTCTCTCTGTGCACCAATCTCCTCTTTTTATATGGACACCAGTAATATCAGGTTAAGGGTTCACCCTACTCCAGTATGACCTCATTTTAACTTGCCTAATTCCATCTGTAACAACCCGATTTCCAATTCAGTTCACATTTGGACGTACTGGGGAGCAGTGCTTCAACGTATGTTTTTTGGGGGCACAATTCAATCCATAACAAAAAACAGATAGAGGGATTAAAAAGCAGAGAGAAAGTTATTGCAACGGTAACATTTATTGGGCATTTACTATGTGCCAGGTGCTATAATTAGTGCTTTACAGTTATTATCTTCTTTAATCACACATAATTACATATAAGATGGGTATTTTCTGTACATTTTACAAAAAAAGGAACCATGGGCATGTGGCAATGCTAGGAATTGAACCCAATTCTGTCTAGTTCCAAAGTCTTAACTACTGCAGCCACTTTCTTTTTTATCACGTGTATCACAATAGGCATTTGGAGGGAAGGACAGGCTATCCCAGGACTCCTGAAACAGAATTTGGGGAGGTGGGATCCAAGAATTGGCATTAATGTGGCAGAAGCATTCAACCTCGCTGTACTATAATGAGCCTTTTCAGGTTTTTTTCTGGAGTTCAAAGACACTGAGAGGAAATTTATCCTTGCAGGGTAGAAGAATGGGGAAAGTGCATAGAAGTAGGGAGAACACCAAGGGGCTTTAAAAACAATTATGTTTACAGTGATTGATGCTTAAACTAGGGAAATGAAAGTACGACTAGAAAGGTCACAAACCAGATCAACTACTTGCAATTAACAAAGTTACATGTTATTTATTAATTCATCTATTTTATGCCTCTTTGGCTTTGGGTTTGTTATTTCCTGTCCTGGAGTATAACATCACCAGTTCCTTCTTCACGTCCACTCCACCTGGCTAACATCTTACCTTAGGTCTGAAGACAAACATTTTCCTGCTCTGGGAACCTTTCCTGATCTCCCACCCTCCATCCCCCTTCCGCAAGGGACATTGGTGTACCTTCCTGCATCCTGTCATTGATAGGCCCCATGTATGTCGGCTCACGTGCCTTCTTCAGGACTAGATTGCCAGACCCTGGAGAACACAGACTGTGCAGGAATAGAGGAAGGAGTAAGGGAAAGATTAAGAGATGATTCTTAGAATCACATCAATGTAGGAGGCAAGAGGCCACTGCAAATTGCATTGTCTATAATTGCAAAAGCATGAAGACTTGTTGAGAATATAAGATGAATTTTATGGAGTTTACCCAATAGCAGCAGTTAGATACGGGGCAGCCCGGCAAAACGGTCCCTTCTATAATGCTGTGTATTTTATTGCAGCCCGTATAACAAACGGCTGAAATTTTGTAAATAGGAACTCCGCCCCCCCGTCCCAAATAGTCATGAGTGAGTCTAATAAGTGATCCAGGCAAGTTACTTAATCTCTAAGTAATCTGTTTCTTCATTAGTTTAAAAGAAATGATAAAACTGTTCCGCAGGGTTGCTGCGACGAGCGAATGTGACAAAGCATGTGAAAAATGCTTTATAAAGCATTAGTGGCAAGTAATAATATAGATAATATATTTATATTACTGCTATATTAATATTATTCAGGGTCCCGCATCCCCCGATACCTTCCCATCTTTCTAAACCACAGTGCCGGCAGGTTTTGAAAGGAATAAGCGCCCTGCGGAAGTTTAGCTTAAACTTTCAGGCACCTTCCTATTCCGGCAGCAACTGCCCTAATCCAGCATGGAGGCAACAGCTTCTTCAAGTCACAGCCCTGGCCACTTCACGGGGGGCTTTCCGGAATCGCCCACTGGGCAGACCCAGCCTGCCCGACGCCCTGCGATGACGCCTAAAACCCGCGCTCCCAAAGCTGGCCGCGGAGGCTTTGCGCAAGCGCAGCGCGCGGGTTGGGGGCGGAGCCCGTCGGGATGAGTGGCGGAGGGACGGAGACCCAAGTGGGTTGCGAGGCCGCCCCGGGAGGCGGCGGCGTCAAGAAGAGGGACTCTCCGGGGACCGCGGGTTCGCCGGCGCACCTCATTATCAAGGGTACGGAGTGAGGCTCTCGGCTGTGGACCCCAGTAGCCCCATTCCCGGGCAGCGCTTTCCGACCCCGGCTGTCCGTGCCGGCCGGCACTCGGGCCGCGCGTATAGGGGGATTTCCGGGGGTCGTGGCCTGCCCTCTTCGCCTTTTCCCGCCAGGTGCTGCAGAGTAACAACAGACCAGCCAAACTCTTTCTGTCTCCTCGCTCCCCTTGCGGCAGACGTGAGCTGTCAGGCCCAGCTTCAGCCCCCTCCCCACTCCCAGGACCCCCCTTGGACGCAGCCTCTTGACCGTCTTGTGGTGCTCAGAGCACCGATGTTGGGTGTCGGGAAGGGCTCGCGCCCCAGGCAGCGTCGCTCAGGAGTTGTGTGACTTGGGGTCTGTTCTCTTCACCCCCTGTCCGATCCTGTTTGCCTCTCTAGAAAATGGGGGTCATGCGAGGGGTAAATGAGATAATATTTATGAAAGCGTCTTGCTATACTGTAAAGCGCCATACACGTGGAAAGAGTTGTCCTACAGACTTTGAACTGGAGAACGGGAGTGGGTGTAACTAGATTCTCACGGAACCTGAATTTTGGTTGATTGCAAATCTCCCATCGACTGTCCTTCCTGCGTGAAGGGCTTCGCCAGTTAGATACAGCACTTTCTCGTCCCCAGTCCCACCTCCATTTCTCACCCCCGTGCTTATGTTGTCGGCCCTACCACCTGTCAATTTGCAAGCCCTTATATGACTCCGGAGTCCTATACCCTGTTTGGCTGATACCTGTTTAAGATTTGTAGGCAGCCCTTTCACAGCTGACTGGCTGTTTTTAGGCTTTTTATTTCGGATTGTATAAAGGTGATTCTAATTAGAAGTGCGGTAGGGGGTGCATGGGTGTTACAACTGAATTATAATTTTTACATATGCAGTCTTACTGAAGTACAACTTTCTGTTTTTTTTAAAGGTAATTCCAAGGAAGTTTTTCAAGTATACCTAAAATTGAGTTAAGCTTGAAGGTATATCTTGAACTTTCCTTTTTATGAGACAGTTTACCCTTTTCATTCTGAAAATGCCAATCTGTTTTTAGTCCATCTTATTTGAAGATCATCAATTATAAACAGAAGTGTTGGGTTTGCTGCCAGAGTCTAGTGAAAGGGAAACATGTAAATAGCTAATTTCAATATTTCTGTCCTGGGTCTTTGAGAGAACAGGGTCTTTGAGGGTTTCTGGCACACAGCATGGTGTTGGGGAGGAGAGCAATGGGAGACAGGGAAGGCTTCTTGGAGAATCTGAGTCTTGAAGAATAAGTGTTAGCTGCAGGTAAAGAAGGCACGGGTCAGGGCGTGTTGGGGATGCTACATGTATTGCTACTGTGTGACTCTGAGAGAGCTGGGGTCTGGCCAGAATCAGACTGTAGAGGATTTTCTAAAGCAATTAGACTTTGTCTTGAATGGCAGGAAACTGTCCAACAATATTAAGTACAAGAGCCATGCAGTTAGATGGGTATTTTAAATAGAGGCAGATATATGGAGTGGGTTAGTGAGTGGTATATCTCTGTTCTAATAGTCCAAGTGAGAAGAGCAGGGACAAGAAAGGAGGGGATAGATTTGAGAAGTATTGAGGAAGTAAAATAATATAATAATAGGGCCCAGTGGCTGATTGAGCACTTCTAGGATTTAGTCAAATACATTTGAAAGAGATTCAGATTTAAAGAATAGCATTTATGTGGGTATTATAAAAAAAAAAAATCTCTATGCAGTAAACTTTTCCTCATCATAAGCAAAGATCCACACATTACATTTAAAGCCTCCACATTGAGGGCCAGAGAAAAATACTTCTCTCTTCTTTTATTGACTAATGAGAGATCTGCAACTTACTGTTTCTCCTTTCCCTGGAGTCCCGTAGCATATTAATCTTCCATTCAAATATTAATCTTTTGTGTGAGGGACTCCCACATTAGATTATGAATTTTTGGAGAACAAAACATTGTATGTTAGTTAATTTGAATATCAAACAAAAGAATGCTTTGCATATAGTAGGACTAGGGTTGGACTTATTTGAAAATCTGTAGTTTACATTTACATTATAAAGCTTTGAAAATTTATTTGTGATCCTTGGGACTCCAGCAAACTCAGATATATAATATTGTGCATGTTTTGTCATCATAATGTTATAACGAACCAGTTACTGGCTTAATTTCTGTGGTAATGTGTATTTCAGAATATGTTTTTCCCCCCAGATCTTTAGTATCTTAAACTTTGGAGCACAGTACAAGTTATAGAGATGACTATTTTCCACTTCTAAACAGGATTGAATTATCTCTCCAAAGCCTAAGTAAATTCCCATTATAGCAAATCTCAGAAGATGGTTTCCCAGAATCAGCAAACTGTCACGGCTTCTCAATCATATAGAAAAATACTGGTTAGCTCCTGTATCCTCTGTGAATAATATAAATAACTTGGTCTCTGAAATACAGGAGAGAGAGTATTTCAGGATGGTGTGGTAAGTGGTGTGATAGAAGTATAGGCCCCAGGTATATCAAAATAGGGGAAGCATAAAGTAGGGGCACTCGGTAAGCCTGGGGAAAGGGGGGTAGAATGAGTGGAAATCTCAGGGAAAAGTGATGTCTAGGCTGTTTTCGAAGGAAGAATAGGAATTAGGCAAAGTGGGGTAGTTGGGGAAAGTTTCCAGGCAGTGGAACAGTGTGAACTTTGTGTGGCAAGGAGCATGAGACAGCATGGAACACTTGGAAAACTGCATCCCAGATTGTGGACCTGGGAAATGAGGCTAAGCCCGATCGTAGAGGGTCTTGTGGGCTTCTGGGAAGCTTGAACTTTATCCTGTGGGCCAGTGTGCTTTTTGGACACAGGTGTTCATTGAGATGTTAACAGAAAGATTTTAGCAAAAATTGTGCTTCTATTTATATTTTTTCTTCCTAGCCTACTTCCCAAGGTGCTTCCTAATGAAATACATTCAAATAGAGAATTGCAATTTGCCCCATCTGCAAAAATCAGGTATTAGAGGAAGAGCATGAATGGCCCATATGCTTATTTGGAGATTTAATTTTCCCAAGAATTTCAAGGTTTGCATTATAAGCTATGTACTTGTTACTAAGTAGAATCAATAGATTGCCACCCCCCCCCCAGCAGTTCATACTTAGCCCTGTTTTTTCTTAATTATGACTTTTTAGAAATATCAGAAAGTTTAGAGATGTATAATAAACAGTCCACCACGCACCTTAACAAACAAAACATGAAAAATTCTCTGTGTACCTTGCTCTGATTATATTCTCTGTCGTCTTCTCCAAAGGTAATCACTATCTAGAGTTTGGTGTTTACCATTCTCATGCGTTTCTTTATAATTTTGTTACCTCTGTATGTGTCCCAAAAGGAAGTATCATGTGCTTATTTTTAAAATTTATATAAATGGCATCATACTATCTTTATCCTTGGGAAACTTGCCTTTTCATTTAACATTATATTTGTGGGATTTATCCATGTTGATAAATGTAACACTAGTATATTCATTTTTATTCCCTGATGTATAGTATCTCATTGTATGAGTATGTTTAGGCTGTTTTCTATTTTTTTTCTTTTTGATATTACACCCATACTGTAATAAACATTTATAAATATCTCATTTATTTGTGCAAAAGTTTCTTTAGGTTACGTATCTAGGCATCAAATTGCTAGGTATGACTGTCTTCAACTTTACTAGAAATTTACCAAATTGCTCTCAAAAGTAGATGTGCATATTTACATGCCCTCTGGCAGTTGGTGAGGTTCCCCTTTAATCTATAGTTTGGGTTTTGACCTTCATATATCCATTGGAAGGAGAAGAATAAACAAGCTAGAGATTATGCCACTTAGCATGGATTAACTCTGAATTTCATTCTGTCTTTATAGATCTTGGAGAAATTCATTCAAGACTTTTAGATCACAGACCAGTTATTCAAGGTGAAATCCGTTATTTTGTGAAAGAATTTGAAGTGAGTATTTAGAACTTATTGTGGAAGACTACTGCCTTAATTGTTTGAGTGTTAATATTACAGAAGGGGAATTCCCAAGTTTTAAAATCTCTGGTATCTGTTCGTAAAATATACAAGGAACAACTTATAGAGGCATTATCTTATAATGGGAATGCGATGGGTAGAAGACTAGGCAGCAGGAGACTTGGCTTTCCATTCTGGTGCCTATTCCAGGGTATTTAGTATCTGTCAATCTCAGCTTTTCACCTATGAAATAAGGTATAGTGAAAGAAACAGATTTTAGAGACTGATGGAGCTGAGTTTTCTAGACACGTTTTTTGTATATTTTTTTCTCATTGGGGCATCAGGACCACCCATGCACTCAAGTTAAATTTAAAAATCATCCTTGGCCATTCCCGCCCCATGAGGCTCTTCCTTCAATGACCAAGTTTGTTTCACCTCATAAAGCTCCATCCCTTCTGGCTGGTGTGCCTGCTTTACATTGCAATCAAATCCAGTCTTCACTCTGCTGCCACAGTGCTCTAATGAATTACTTCACTGTTAAAAAGACTTTAATAACATTTATTATCTACAGGTTAAAGTCCAAACCTCCTATGACCTGGCCCCTACCTTTCTACATTTAGCACCTACCATTTCTCACCTTGCATGCTATGTTCTCACAGTACGGGTTCACCAACATGCCATCCTTTTTTCTAGTACCATGGTTTTACCCATGTTTAATTGGCCAATTGTAAATTAAAGAATAACATCCTAAGCTACTACTGTTGAATAGGCGGTAAATGGTGTCAACACAAACAGTTTTGTGGTTCTGTGTAAATTTGCATTCTGTTTCCAAATGAGACTCCAATCAAACAGGAGGTCTAAACCTGCCAAAAGGAGGGAACCTTTTAATAAACCCATTAAAATTACTGAAAGCCTGTGGATACAGAGCACCCGAGATAGAGGGAGAGAGCTGCAGCATTAAACAACCACTTCTGGAGTTAACAGACTTCCTTTTCTCAAAATCCGCATAATACCTATGCCATGGGGTTGTGAAGATTAAAGGAGTGTGTGTGTATCTTAGAAAAATGTCTGGTATTATGAATAACTGTTAGCTTCATCATCATCATCATCATCAACGTGAGATAAGAATAATGTGAGATACACAAAAGTTATCCAGAGACTAATCCCTTACCATGCCATATAAAAAGTATTACCAATTCCATGGTGAGAGTAAAGTGTAAATGTGTATTGCTATGAATCTTTTACAGTGTGTTGTATAAATATGTTTAAAAATTGTTTCATGTAGAGTGTGGGTTTAGTCACTCTCAGAAACAGATCACTTGGTCATCTCCATAAAAGTCTGTTGGAGAACTCTGCTGTTGTGTATGTAGATACTAGGACTGAGAAAAACTTACCCGATTATTTAGATCAATATTGGTATCCAGAGCAGGCAAACCACGTAAAGAGCTCCTCTTTCAGAATTCTGCTTTAATGTTGCTTACTGTATGTTGCGTGCTGAAATGTAAAGCAATCCTCCATCTTCCCAACAAATAGATTTAATTTGTATGACAATTTAATCATACAGTTGATTTATTCTCACATAATTTAAATTATGTGTATTTATTGAGTCGCACATTCCTATCACATATTATTTGTAAAAATATATTAATTTAGAAATAATGCTTTTTCCTTTCTGTATTTCATAAAATTATTTTGTAACTCTTCTCATATGTCTTTGACATTTGTATCTTTATTGCTAGAACAACTTTCTGAATCATCTAAGAGTTTTCTACATAATTATTTTAGGTTATTGAGGCCTAACACTTTGAATGTGTTTAATGCTGTTACTAGAAAGCTTTTCCAAGCCATAAGTATATTTTGCCAACATTCGGACAGTTTTTGTTTCAAGTATCTTATACATGCATGTTTGCAATTTGTGCAATATAACATTATAGTGTTTTTTAAAAAGCAAATTCTAAAAGTTTTGTATACAACATTGAACTTTTGCAAGTGAGAGCTCATACCTGTAAGAATAATTAATGATTTCATATTAAATTCATTAGCTTTCTTAGTTTTAAGCTGTTCTGTCGCATGACCTCTATATGAGCTTAAACCCAGCATTGATGAAATAGTTTCAGGCTAATAATTCAAAATGAAAGAATTTATATGAATGCTTTATAATATGAGCAACTGTAGGAACCTGATATTAGGCAGCTCTCTGTTTGCTGAGGGAGGAGTTTTTGTTTTTCTTTTTGGCTGGGATTGGGAAGGAGGGTTATTCATATTTGAGCTAATATTGTATGTCTAAGCATATGTTATGTCTGGAATGCTCTTTTCCTTTTATTCTTCAAGATCTGGTTTTCTGAAGATCCTGTGGCATTACCATCTCACTCTCCCTCTCCATTTTCTCTTCTTTGCTCCTTCTGTATTACCTAAGTGTCTTCATTATAGTATCTATCATGTTGCTTTGAAAAGGTTTACATGTCTGTCCTCTCTATGAGCTTGTGAGCTCTTTGAAAGCAGGGATTGTATCTAATTCACCTTTGTATTTTCAGCCCATAATAAGTAGTTAATAAATGCTTTTGAACTGATTGTTCTTAAAGAGGGTTTAAATCTTTGCTCTTCTGCTTTTTGACTAAAAAAACTACTTTGATGAGTTAATTAGCCTCTCTGGTTCTCACTGTAATTTTGATATAACATGACCTGTTTCAAAGGGATTTATTCGGGTTGTTAGTTAATGTGCATGAAGTACCAAATACATTGCCTGATACATAGTAAATAGATATTCTGAAATCTCTTACCTCTTTTCTCTTCCTTCAAGTTTGTTGTGAACTGTGTGTGTTGTGTGAATGAATACATATACACACACACGAGCTTGCTTTGAAAACAAGAACTAAAAGCTGTAACAACTTATTGATATATGTGTATACATATGTGTGTATTCATTCTGTAATAAAATAAAATTTTAATGTGTTGTACAAGTTTTAGTTCTTCAGTTTTTCAGAGCAAGCTCATGTTTTCTTTTTCTACTCTATTTTAATTGTGGTGACATATATATAACATAAAATTTGTCATTTTAACCATTTTTAAGTATACAATTCAGTAGCATTAATTACATTTATAATGGCATGCTGCCATCACCACCATCCATTACCAAACATTTTTCATCACCCAGAACAGAAACTCTGTACCCGTTAAGCAATAACTCTTCATCCCCCCTGCCCCTGATAACCCCTGATCTACTTTCTGTCTCTGAAATTTGCTTATTCTGGATACTTTATATAAGCACAGTCATATAATATTTGTTCTTTTGTATCTGGCTTATTTCATTTAGCATAATGTCTTCAAGTTTCCTCCATGTTGTTACATGTATCAGAACTAAATTGCTTTTTATGGCTGAATAATATTCCATTTTATGTATATACCACATTTTGTTTATCCAGTCATCTGTTTTTGGACATCTGGGTTGTTTCTGACTTTTAGCTATTATGAATAATGCTGCTATGAACATTGGAGTACAAGTATCTGTTCGAGTTCCTGTTTTTAAGACTTTGGGGTATATACCTAGGAGTAGAATTGCCAGATCAAATGGTAGTTCTATGTTTAACTTCCTGAGAAATCACAAAAGTGTTTTCCACAGCAGCTGCACCATTTTACATTCCCATCAGCAATGTACAAGAGTTCTAGTCTCCACTTCCCTGCCAGCACTTGGTTATTTTCCCTTTTTAAAATAATAGCCATCCTAGTGGGTATGAAGTTATATCTCACTGTGGTTTTGGTTTGCATTTCCCTAGTGGCTAATGAAGCAGCGCATCATTTCATTTGCTTTTTAGCTGATTGTGTATCATCTTTAGAGAAATGTCTCTTCAAGTCCTTTGTCTATTTTTTATATTGGGATGTTTGTCTTTTTGTTGTTGAGTTCTAGGAGTTTTTTAAAAACATATCCTGGATATTCAACCTTTATTGAATGTATGACATGCAACTATTTTCTCTCATTCTGTAGGTTTTCTTTTTACTTTCCGTATTTTAAAAAATACCCATTTATCTTGGCAGCCTTGTATGATAACTGGCACAAAGATAAACATCCTTACAAATGGGCAAACTAAAACATAGAATTAATAACTTACCCAATGCTACATGTCAATCAGGCAATGCTGACGACATCCAAATATATGTTCTATCCCTCACCTCTTTCTGAATTGTGAGATTTGCATATCCAACTGCCTACTTGACCTGCTCTCTGAAGTGTCTCACAGACATTGCAAACTAATGTGACTAAAAGAGAACTCTGGATTCTGTGCTCACCAAGGCTGCTCTAAACCTGTTCCTTGCCAGTGCAGCATATGGCACCACTCTCTACCATTGCTTAAGTCAGAAGTGTGGGAGTTAAATTCAATTCTTCTTTTTCCCTCATTCCATCAATCAGACTATCAGCAAGTCTACCTCAAAATTATATCTCAAATCTTTCTAGTTATCCCTCTTGCCACTATCCCCACCTTATCCAGCCCTCCAGCATCCCTCACTTGGGACTACTGCAGCAGTTGCCTGTCTGGTCTCCCTGCTTCTAGTCTTAATCAGTGAAATAATTTTCCCCACACAGTAGCCCAAATGGCCTGTAAATCAGGTCATATCACACCTTTGCTCAAACACTGTCCCCCCATCTCTCTCCACTCCTCCGCAGCCCTCCCACCCACCCTGCCTTTTTGCATGTACAGTATAATCCAACTCCTTATACTTTAAAAAAAACCCAGGAGAGCCCTGACTCCTACTTATCTTTTAGACTATCAGTACAGCTCTTCTCTTCATGCTCCATCCTCACTGTCTTCCTTTCTTTTTTTTAAGCTTACCAAGATTATGTCTGCCTTTGTACCTTTGTATCAGTGACTCCATCTTCTTGGAATATTCCTTCTTCCCTTTTTTTTTTTTTTTTTTTTTTCGCATGGCTCACTCTTTTTTGTTTAGAATACAGGCTAAATATCACTACGAACCCCTTAATCCGAAGTACCCATCCAGTCACTCTATCGTATCACTCTAATTTCCTTATCTATATAGCACTATATTCATTTCCTAATGCTGCATAACAAATTGCCACAAATTGAGCAGCACATAACTTCCCTCATCTTTTAGTTGTCAGCTCTGTAGGCCAGAAGTCTGGGTCCAGCATGGCTGAGTTCTCTGCTTGGGGTCTCACAAGGCTACAGTCAAGGTGTTGGCTAGGCTGTGAGCTCAGGTTCCTCTTCCAAAGTCACTTTGTGGCAGGATTCAGTTTCTTGCTGCCATAGGCTGGAGTTTCCATGTGCTTACTGGCTGTCAGTGGGGGTGGGGTGGGTGGGGGGTATTGCCCTCAGCTCCTAGAGGCTATCTGCTTTACTTGTCACATGGCCTCTTCCGTCTTCAAAGCCAGCATTGGAGAATCTCCCTCACACATGTCTCTTCTCCTTGGGAAGAACCCAGTCCCTTTTAAGGATTAAGTCAAACTCCCTGAGGATAATCTCCCTTTCTTAAAATCAACTGAATTGAGACCTTAATTATATCTGCAGAATCCCTGTGCAGCAACACTTAGACCAGTGCTTGCTTGAATAACTGAGAGAAGGTATTTGTATATCAGCGGGATGGGGATCTCAGGGGCCATCCTGGAATTCTCCCTTCCATAAACACCTAGGCTACCTGATCTTTTTCTTGTTTACTTGTCTCCTTTGTTAGACTATAGGCACTGTGAGTGTAGGGACTTATCTTTCTTATTCCCTGTTTCAGAATGCCTGAAACGATGTCTGGTATTTCATAGGCACTTAAGAACAAGGGGCAGAGTTTGAACTAAAACTTGGGTTTTCTGACTGTTTTTCCTAAATCATCTTTTTAAAAATGAATCTGGTTATTTTGAAATACTAAATTTTTTTAAAGATACATATATATCTTTACATTAGAAGAAGCATGGAATTTTGGAATTAAGAACCAGTCCCCTCACTTCATAGAAATTGAGCCCACAGATGGAAAGTATTATGTGAAAAGTCATACAGTGAATTAGTGGCTGAGTTATCCCTAGCATGCGAGTCATGCTTACACTGGTGTTCTTTAAATAATGTAGATGGTTTCTGTGAAAGGGCTCTATAAGTGAAACTGGGTCTTGAATAGAAGAAAAAAAGAGTTACTTTTATTCTTTTGTGTATGTTATATTTAAGATAGCTTCTTGCTGAAGCAGACACCTCCTTTCACTGGGATAGAAGACAGTTGCCAAATGACGATGGGCACGTGTCTGAGAGGAAAGGAATTACTTGCATTTAGCATAGTCAAGCCCTCCAAGATCTTTTGGGAGATGATTTTTTTTGGAGTTGAGGGGTAGGAAGAACTTGGGCTCGGAGCTTGACATACCTTGGTTCAAATTCTGCACCCTTCTTATGAGCTTTGATAACTTGCTTTACTTAGGTTTAGTTTCCCCTTCTTTCAAATGGGAATAATAATGTATTGCAAAGCATTTTGAGTTTTTGTGAGGATTAAATGATAAGCACTTTTAAAATCCCTGGTATATAGTTGTTAGACAAATTTTGGTCACTGTTATTAAGAGAAAGATGGTAGCACATATAATTGGATAAAAATATATTTCAGAATTTGCGGCATTCTGAATAGGTTTGGGTTCAGTTTTTAGTATCTTTAGTGAAAATAAGAATTCGCTAAGCAGATGGCATAATTGTTATCTTAAGAATGAAGTTTTCACACTGAGTATGATAACTACAAGCTCACTGTATATTAATTAAGTCAAACAAAATGTCTTGAGCACTTCTTTTGCATGAGGCATAACATCAGGAGTGATGTACTGGTGAATGAGACAGACACCTGCTGGCCCTTCATGAAGCAAGGCATTCTTCACGAAGCGTTGTCATTGAGGAATAATCTGTGAAAGGAGAGAAAAATATGTTGTCATCTACATTTGAGTTACTCTCTTCAATTAAGTGTAATATGACTGCTTTTCTTGAAAAACACTTTATCCAGTCTTTCAGCACAGTGACTTCCCCAGTTGCTCTTCATGAGAGTTTAGCGTAGCACAGAAACTTTTTTGTATGTCATATAACTCCCTTTCATGCATGTTATACCCTAACATTTTCCACTGAATTGGAAGAAAAAGCTGAAAGCATTTTGGAGACTTTAGATTTGACTATATTTCTTCATTACTTATAATTCTTTTCTATCTTGGCCCAAACAATAATATGCTGTATTTAATAAAAGTGGTCTTTGCACAGAGTTGCATGGTTGGACAGAGAGGAGTGGTGAGGCATAGATATCACCCCTTCTGAGAAGTTTCTTCTTTCCTATACAATTTAAGTGCAATTCACTTAAAAAAAAAAAAAAAAACTGGCTACCATTTAAAACTAAAGTTGTTTGTAGTTGATAAATGTAGTAAAAGATAAATGCATTATGACAGCATAATTCTCTTTTTCTTTATAAAATTTCATTTCTGAAAGAAGAGAATAAGTACCACATGGTGGCAGCATTACTTAAATTATTGAAGTACTGTTATGCTCTCTTTTTTGTGTATTTTAGTATTTAATAGTTAACTGTCCTTCTTGGCTTTGTAGAATTTTTTTGTTCCCTTGATTCCAATGAAAAGTTTGAACAGAGATTCATAAGTATTTTACTTTTCCACGGGACACTACTAACAAGGAGTAATCTAGTAGTGGGAATCTAGTAATCTAGTATCAGTGGGTAAAGGCATTGTCCTCTGTGCCGTTATCTTTCTAGCCTTGGAGGAAATGTCACGGCCTTTCTCATGGGGAGCAGAGGAGAAACCTATGTTAGTTGGCAAGTGTTTGTGAAGTGTTTATAAGCTATGTAGTACTGTACAAATCCCTTATTGAGCTTTTGGCAAACTTAATCCATTCATTCAATGCTTTGTTGAATAGTTACTGAATACCTAAATATATCAGTAAGAAATGTGTTTAGTCGCTATAGCAAATGCCAGAAAAATAGTGACTTTAGCAAGTGCTTATTTTTCTCTCACAATACCTAGAGTCAGATGTAGACAGCCTGGGGCTGGCATACTGGCTGTATGATTCAGCTTTTTCTTTCGACTTTTCCTTTTACCTCCCCAGGGTATTGCCCTTATCCTTATGCTTACAAGGTGGCCTTTGGAGGTCCAGCTATTACAGCTGCCTTTTATTAAGCAGAAAGGAAGAGACTGGGGTGGGGCGAGGCAAAAGGGGTGCTCGCCAGCTGAGTTAGCCTACTTGAAAGAGTGTCCTGGAATTTCCATGATATCACATTAGCCTAATAGGATGCAGGTAAGGCTTCTGTAACAGTCCAGAAGTTGGAGTGGCTTCAATAATATAGATTAATTCTCTCTCACATAACATTTTGGGAGGAAGAAGTCCAGGGCTAGTGTAGCAGCTGTATACAGGCTCTTTCTGGCTTGCTGCTCTGATGGACTTGGAGTTTTGCACTCATCCACATGGTTGAAGAGAGCTCACCATTACATCTTCTGAGTCCACATTCCAGCTGGAGAGGAGGGAAAATGGGGAAGAGATGATATGCCTAGATGCTATATATCTCACCCTGTCTCATATCACATTGGCCAGAAGTTTGTTGCCAGGATACCCCTGGCTGCAGAGGAGGCTGGGAAATACAGTGTGTGTGTGTGTGTGTGTGTGTGTGTGTGTGTGTGTGTGTGTGTGTATGTGTGTGTGTTTTTCCTTTTGGGGGGTGGGGGAGCAATGGAGAGAGGACCCTGTTACGTGCCAGTAAAAATTCAGGGGTTCTGTTACTAAGGAAGGGAATAGTGTTCATTGGGAGACAGCTAGTGCTATCTGTTTTGGGCATGTTACCATGCCAAATAAAATTTGGGTGTTGATAGCAAAAAAGAAGAGGAGAATGGATGCAGAAATATCTATTATACCAGACATGTAAAAAGAAGTAAGCAACAGTCTGTACCTTCAGGAAGTTCATTACCTAGGGAGAAGAAAGACGTATAAACAAAGAATTGTATAGTGTGATTATGATAATAAAATGTCCCCTGAATACGTGAGAGAGCTCAGAGGATGAAACAGCTCCTCCAGAAACCAGTTCCAACAGAGTGGGAGGAAAATTTTCTTAGATGGGGTCATGTTAGAGCTGAGAAAGAAAAATAGGTGATAGCCAGATGGAAAAAATGGAGAGAATATTTGTTAAAATTAGGCACACAGAAAAGTGTTCAAGTAAGTACAATAATTACAGGAATTGGGAGAGATTACATTGATAGGTTGGAATGTGGGTTTAATTGATCAAGAGTAAATTCCTTAGAAGGCAGGACTAACTGGAATTTCACTGGACATCCTGAGCTCTCATTTTTAGTTAGATTTTTAGAGTAACTGTCAGATTATTAAATGTTCCATTATGCAAAATACCAGGTATAGATTGGCTTTTATAAAGGGGATTTATTAGGTTACAAATGTACAGTTCCAAGGCCATAAAAGTGTCCAAACTAAAGCATCAACAAGAAGATACCTTCACTGAAGGAAGGCCAATGGCTTCCGGAACACCACTGTCAGCTGGGAAGGCACATGGCCAGCGTCTGCTGGTCCTTTGCTCCTGGGTTGCGTTTCAAAATGGCTTTCTCCAAAATGTCTCTGGGCTTTTGTCTCTCTTAGCTTCTCTCAGCTCTCTGCTTGGTTCTCCTGGGTTGTTTCTCTCTAAGCATCCGGGGGTCCTCTCTTAGCTTCTCCAGGGCAAACTCTGGTCTTCATCTCCAAACGTCCTTCTGTCCACATCTCCCAGTGTCTCCAAGTGTCTGCATCTTAACTTCTCTCCAAAATATCTCTCAACTTTTCTGAGCTTCTTCTCTCCTTGAGTTCTCTTAAAGGACTCCAGTGATCTAATTAAGACCCACCTGGAAATAATGGGGTCACACCTCCATGGAAATAATCTAATCAAATGTCCCACCCTAATCAAAAGACTAATAATAGTCTACCCCACAAGACTGCATTAAAGAACATGGCTTTTGTTAGGGACATAATAGATTCAAACCAGCACATTAAATATCAGGGTAATACATCAGATTTTTAGAGTTAGTGTATCATTTAACATGTAATAGGTGTGTTTACACAGTATGGTTTTAAATCCTGTGGGACTGGCTAGTTTTGTGATTCAAATAAAGCTTCATATTATTTTATTGCTTTCTCATACCCTCTCTAATACTGTTAGATTACATCTTTAATATAAAATATTATAATATAGAAACACTAAATTAGAAACACTAAATTAGAAACACTAATATTATTAAAAATTGCTTACATGTTATTGAGTGCTTAGTGCCAGACCCTATTTTATGCATATTACATGAGCACTTGTTACTTATTTCAAGAGAAATTAATTGTTTATATAATTTTATGGAGTGTTATGCATCTGAAACCAAATTTCATTGGTACTGAGAACTTTGTTCTCAGATTTTCATCCCAGAAATAATATACATATACAAATAAGCATATCAGTTTATATTCTTCCTTTTGTATTAGGTGCCACCATTACCCCTTAGTCATAAATAGCAACATGAAAACACATGTGTGCCAGGTGGTAAGTTTAAGGACAGAGACTGATTCTAACATTGTATCATGTGTAACACCATATGGGACATATTGTTTAAATTAATAAACTGTCACCAGTGGGTCATTAGAAAGGTGTGGTTACTAATTCATCTACTATAATGTGTGACAACCAGTTTGCCTGCTACAATAAATACCCTTTAATAGTGATTCTTAACTTTAGTAGGTCATGGGCTTTTTGAGAATTTCACCCCTCTCTCCCCCAGAAAAATGCATAGACACACATCTGTTCAATTTGACTACAATTTTAAGAGGATCATGGAGCTCTAAAGCCCATCCATGGACTCCAGTATAAGAACCTGCCCTCTAAATGGAGCTGCAGAACTCCCCTCTCTGTTTTTTGCATCGTAATGAAGAAGTTAGTCTACGTTAAGGAATGAAATAATCTTCCCTACGTCATAATTCTTCCAAATTCCAATGCTATCTGGAGAAGATGACAGCAGCAGTGGCATAGTGTGTTGGGTTTTTTTCCCCCCTCAAATCCTCTGTAAAAACAAGCAACTAGGATAGCAGAACCGAAAACCCATAGCGACATCTCTGATAAAACCAGGTGGTTAGATATCCCCAAAGTACCAAATGAGCCAAATCACCAGCAACTAAAAGACCTTTATGGTGTCAAACTGTAGGAGGAAGCAGAGGGAAGGCAAAGGGACTTGTGAAAGTCTTGAACATCTCGGAAATGAGATGATTAGAGAAAGTAGAAGTAAAAGTATTAAAAAAAGGTGAAAGAACTCAAGAAAAATTAAGTTAAAAATTAAAAAAATATCATTTCAGGAATGAAAGCTAAACTAGAAGGAAAACAAGATTATGAATAAACACAGTCCCTTAAGTGAAACTGAAAATGGAAACATTTGAAATAATAAAGAAATGACTAAGGAAATAAAAAGAATTCAAGACAAAGTGAAGTTTAGATGAAGTATAACTGTCAGAAAATAGAAGGAGATGGAGAGGGTGTTTGAAAAGTAGAACATCCTCTGGTTGCCTAACAAATATTAATTGAGAGTAAAAGGATACTGTTTCAGATTGGATCCTTAGGGAGAAGGAATGGCAAGGGAACGAGGAGGGTATCGCCCAATATTAATATTTCTTATAGTTGAGAACCAATAAATAATAGGCAAAAAAGCAGAGACTAAGGATTTATATAAAGTATTAGTGTAAATATAACCAGTAGAACAAAAATACCAACAATTCTAAATACTGAAAGATATCCCAAAAAGAGCAAATGGGCAACATAGAGAAAGACTGTATGCATTATGATTGTTATTTGACTCATGAATTGAATTGAATCACGAAGTGAAATTTGACTCATGGAGTGAATATGACTCATGAAGTGAACAAAGAAAAGTCTGTATATCATTTTTTTGTTTAAGAAGGATATTGGAAAAAATATGTATAAATATATATGTATTATGTGTATGCATATACATATATACATGTATGTGCTTATGTGTGTGGCTGTATATACTTATACTTAAAACAATGGCAGCATAAAGTTTAAAAAAAGAATCACCTAGAGAGGGAATGATGGAATAGGGTGCAAAGAATAAGGATAGAAGCATGACTTCTTTGAATATATTTTATATTGTAGTTTTGGAGTCATGTAAATATTTTACATAATTTTTAAACAAAATTAAATTTTAAACAGCAATCCCTAAAAATCTAGTTGGATGTAAAAATGTTAACCTATGTTTCTGGATAGTGGAATTTCTGCTCGGAGAGAAACTGTTCCAAGTGACTTAAAACACAGTAATTTAACTATTCCTAGCGAGATATATGTTCAGGACAAAAATTTTAAGAAAATAACCCTAACTTGTTTTAGCAATCATGTTGTTGATGGTAGAACTGGTATTATCTGATTACATTGGTGGTAAAGCAAATGAGTAATTATATTGGTATTTTAAGAGTTAGAAAGAAACAGATAAGACTTAAAAATTTTGTAGTCCTGGATTTCTTTGACTGTGAGTATGAACTCAAGATGTATCTTTTCTTTTTGAAAAAAAAAAATACATATTTCCTAGCTTTATCCTCTCAAAAGGCCTAGAAACAATGGCCAACCCAGTAGCAATGACCACTCTTAGTGCTGTGTTTCTGAATAGCATTTCTGAATACTAATGGTATTTAGAGACCTGCTGATTCCCAGTTTGAAGCAGGAAATGTACAAGATGAACCTGGAATATAAGGTCATATCAGAAAGCAAAGACGCTATTAAAGAATATTAGACTTTATGCTCAAAGCATTCTAGAGCCAACTTGAATAGTTTCCCATTGGACAAAGATAGGACAATCAATAACTAAAGTTTTAGAAATCTTCAAATCCCATACTGATCATCTTTAGAGAATAGTAGGGAACCAACTCATTGTTTTTAAAAGTAGTAAATAAAGGGAAATAATAAAGCATTTTATTCTGCCTTTCCTTATATGATCTGTCTTCAGAGTAACCGAATAGTTGACGAGGGGAAGTTTCTCTTTATAGAGGTATTCCTGCTAATAAATGAAGAAGGAATGCTTCCAACATCTTTTCGAAGTATGCAAACCACCTCTGAAATAGTCTTGCAAAAAAACACACAAAACCCTGAATATGATCAAACCTCTAATTTTTTTTAAATGCAATTTCTTGAGAAAAGAAATAAAAATAAAATGAACCCAAATCCTCCCATGCTCCTTATCCCCCTGTTATTGGCTCATAATGTTGGTGTGGTACATTTGTTACTATTGATGAAAGAATATTAAAATATTACTGTTTGGGGAAGGGGCAAGATGGCGGCATAGAGAGGAGTGGAATTTAGTCAGTCCCCTGGATCAACTAATAAACAACCAGGAACAACTAGTAAATAGTTTGGAATAATTGCTGGGAGACAATGGTGACTGTCCACACATTGTACACCAACCTGGATTGGGAGGAATGCCTGAGTACGCAGCATAGAATCTGTAAGTAAAAGCTGCAGAGCTGTGCCGAGAGCCCCTCCCCCCACAGCATGCTGAACTGCAAAACTTCATTGTAGTAGAGAGCAGCACGGCACTCTGCAAGAGAGTGAGTATAGCTCAGCTGAGCTCCAACTGGGTTTTAATTAACAAGTGTGGACTGCTGAACACAAGTTTTAAACCCCCAACAAGCAGACAGAGGTTTTTAGTGGCAACTGACCTTAAAGAACCAGAAGACTCATCTGTCCCAGGTGGGGAAGCCCAAAAGACCAGGTGTTACCACTGGCTAACAAGTGAAATTGGGGGTCTCTGTACTGGTTCTGAAAGGGAGCTTTCTGTCCCTTTTTCTCTCTCTCAACCTGAGTGGCTCAGTGGAGAAAACCTCAGCCATTTTCAGTTCACGGTGCTCTGACCCAGACGAGGGTGGAGATAGCAGAGTCAGAGAGACAAAGAACCTATTTAAATGCTGGTGGTAACTCCCTAGGGGATGTATCTTCCCTAAGAGGAAGGAGGTGGTGCCCAGCTCTACTACCTGCCTTCCATTCAGAACCATACCCCAGAGCCTGGAGGAGAACAGCCAAAGCAGAAACTAAGGGGGCCACACCTCCTTACACCAGTCAGGAGCTACAGGCTGACAGGCACCACCTGCTTGGGCAGGTTAGGAAAAGTACAGCGGCTAGAGTCCTCACAGGGTCTGTCAATCTTCTAAGACACACCTGCAGGGAAACCTGATGCTGAATATTGCCTCCTTCTGAGACCTGAGCCCGTTCTGGTCTGGGAAAACCTGATTGGGGTAACAAGGAAACCAGATGCCTAGACAACAGAAAACTATAACCAACATAATGTCCTCAGGGTTCATCCATGTTGTTGCATGCATCAGGGCTTCATCCCTTCTTATTGCTGAATAAGATGCTGTCATATGTATATAGCACATTTTATTTATCCACTCATCTGTTGATGGATGCTTGGATTGTTTCCATCTTTTGGCAGTTATGAATAATGATGCTATGAACATTGGTGTGCAAATGTCTGTTAGTGTTCCTGCTAGGCCTCTAGTTTTAACTACCAAATTACAGGAAATACAGGAGACAAAGGAATATGTTGAATGATACAATGAGGATTCATTCAGCAACTATGCAGAAAATGACTCACTTTTTTTTCAGCAAATTGCAAGGAAGTGGCAGAAGGGAAGTCTGGATTAAAAAAGTCTTAAGAAACATATTAACCAGTTGTAATGTATTAACCTTATTTAGTTTTTGATTCAAATTGGGAGATTAAAAAAAGAATATTATAAGACCTTGGGGTAATGTGAACACTAGCTTGATATTTAATGATATTAAAGACTTAATGTTGATTGTGTGTGTGATGGTCTAATTCTTTTTTAAAAATGAGTCTTTATCTTACAAAGATACATATTAAAATATGTACAGTTGAAATTATATTCTATCTGGAATTTGCTTCAGAATGATCTGTTTTGGGGAGTAGAGAGAAGTATGGGGTGTTATAGAGGAAACAAACCCAGCTATGAGTCGAGAAGTGTGAAGCTTTGTAGTGGGTACATGATGGTTCATTATATTATTCTCTCTTAACTGTTGTATAAGTTTTTAATTTTTTTTTTTGAATAAGTAGGAAAAGTGAGATACTGGCCACAACTGACTGGTTCATAAGGAATGGCTCAAAACAAAACAAAGCTCCAGTAACATAGCTAATTTTGTAATAGTTTTAGACTTACAGAAAAGTTGCAGAAATAGTTGAAATAGTAGAAAGAATACCCTTCACTCAGTTTTTCCCATTATTAACATCTTACATTGTCATTTACATTTGCTAAAAACCTAGAAACTTGCATTGGTGTATTACTATTAACGAGACTCTAGACTTTATTTGGATTTCACCATGTTTTCTGTTACTGTCCTCTTTGTTTTCCAGTATCTAATCCAGGTACCACAATGCATTTAATTGCCATGTCTCTGTAGTCACCTTTGTTCTGTGACTCAGTCTTTTCTTGGTGTGTATGTGTGGTGTGTGTGTGAGAGAGAGAGAGAGAGAGAGTGACCTTGACAGTCTTAGTTATCCTGTAGAATGTCCCCCAGTCTGGGTTTTGATCAGCGTTTTTCTCGTGATTATACTGGGTTATGGGTTATGGGTTATACAGTCATATATATATATATGGGTAAACAGAGGTGAAGTGCCTTGCTTGTCCCAGCCCATCGGGGGGTGTGCGTCAGCATGCCGTCACTGCTGAGGTTAACCTTCCTCCTTGGTTGGGACAGTGTTTGCTAGGTTTCTCCATGATAAAGTTAATGTTTTTCCCTCCTCGATTATCTGGAAATGAGTCACTAAATCTTGTCCAGTTTCAGGTGGGGATGGATTAAGCTCCATTCTCTGAAGAGGGTATGTTTGGGGTCCCCAAGACCACCTTGGGTTCAGTGATTCACTCACTAGAAGATCTCAAAGCTAAGATTTATCACAACAGAAAGATACCAAGAAAAAAAAAATCAGCAAAGGGAAAAGGTGCATTGGGAAAATTCTGGAGGAAACCAGGTGCAAGCTTCCAAGAGTTCTCCCCCAGTGGAGTCACACCACATGCACTTAATTCTCCACTCAGTGAGTTGTGAGAGCACTGTTGTGCAGCGTTGTCTACCAGGGGAGCCTGGTCATGGAGGCACCCTCTTCCTATCCCTTAACAAAGTTCCAGACTCCCAGAGGGAAAGCAGGTGTTCAGCATAAACTACATTGTTTCTACAGACAGGTTAGGCACAGTGAGTCCCTCTTATCATTTTGGGAAAGTTGTATGTCAGCGTAGAGAATGGTTTACTGGATTAATTCCCAGATGCCAGCCCAGGGCCAGCCTTGCAAGCAAGCCTTTGTAAGGAGAGCAGCCTCAGGCCTGCTGTTAACTTCTGCACAGGGAATTATCTACATATTATTATTTTTACCACTTGTTTTTATTTTAAGAAAAATGGAATCAGATAAAAAATATAGAGCATAATAATAGAAACTATAGGATGATAATGACAAAATGAAATATAAAATCAGAATAAGGGTATCTGATTTTTTTTTTTTTTTTTTTTTTTTTTTTTTTTGCTGCACAGAATGAAATGTGTGCCAATCTAGGCTTCTTTGCTCACTCCTTTAGCAGTTCTCTTGCCAACTTTTAAACATTGGTATATAAAAATATTACTCATATTGCAACTTTCAGAGTATTTCATAATTAAGAAATGCCTCGAGTTTATAACCTCATTTACTGCCAAATAATTAGAAGACTGTATACATTTCAGTAATAAGTAATAACGTAATAAAAACTGGATGGAAATCCCGGAGAGTAATTACTAAGATTTAGAACACAATATGTACTAGTTGTTTATTTATTTTTGTTTAATAGGAAAAACGTGGTCTTCGAGAAATGAGAGTTCTTGAAAATTTGAAGAATATGATCCACAAAACAAATGAACAGACTCTTCCCAAATGTGGAGAGACAGTACAGGACAACTTAAACCAAATTCTCCAGAGATGTAAGTCAGTGATTTTTTAAAATATATATTGCTTTTCATTTCCTATTAAATGAATGTCATGCCGAAATGTATTTCCTTATTTTGATGGAAGGTGAAGAGAGAGAATTCTTCACCATGACATCTAAGAGGGGAGCCCTGTCCCAGGGAAAGTGGTTGTCTAGTGATTAATGTCTGTTGACACTGGTGTTAAGAGAATTGATCTCCAAAGTGAGATGTGTGCACAAGACACTCCTTTGGGATGTGAGAAAAAGGAAAAAAATTTTACATTGTTTTTTTTTTAATTTATCCATATATATATATATCTATCTTCAAGTACCTCATAATAGCTCCACTGTACATGTAATTTAATTTATAAATAAATAAGCAGACATACTGAGAATACTTATGTTTGCATTCACATTTTTTGCCCAACAGATTGCATAATCAAAAAAGTTGATGACCAGGATTTTTTTTTTTTTTTATAAGATATCTCTCTCTTTTTTTTTAATTCAATTTTATTGAGATATATTCACATATCATGCAGGTCATACAAAGCATACATTCAGTTGTTCACAGTACCATTATATAGTTGTGCGTTCATCACCAAAATTAATTTTTGAACATTTTCATTACCACACACACAAAAATAATAAGAATAAAAATTAAAGTGAAACAATTTAAGTAAAAAAGAACACTGGGTACCCTTTTTTTTTTTTTTTTTTTTTGCCCCTGTTTTTCTACTCATCCATTCATACACTGCACAAAGGGGAGTGTGGTCTGTATGGCTTTCCCAGTCACATTGTCACTCGTCATAAGCTACATTTTTATACAGTCATCTTCAAGATTCAAGGATTCTGGGTTGTAGTTTGATAGTTTCAGGTATTTACTGCTAGCTATTCCAATTCATTAGAACCTGAAAAGGGTTGTCTATATTGTACATAAGAGTGCCCACCAGAGTGACCTCTTGGCTCCTTTTGGAATCTCTCTGCCACTGAAGCTTATTTCATTTCCTTTCACGTCCCCCTTTTGGTCAAGATGTTCTACATCCCACAATGCCGGGTCTAGATTCCTCCCCAGGAGTCATATTCCATGTTGCCAGGGAGATTTACTCCTCTGGGTGGATGACCAGGAATTTAAAGGATATGAAATAAAGCTGCTTTTTCAAAAAAACTACTAGAGTTGTATAGTTTTTTCAGAAAATTTTTTCATAAATGTTTGCCACTTTTTTAAATCACTTTTTTCATTATGCAGAATATTTAAATGTGGCTATGTAGTTGATCAAGGAGAATATTAAACATATCAAATCATAACATAAAATAAAAGAAGCTCTATTAGTAACTGATTTTAGAATTAAAAATATACCAGAAACTCAGAGTCTCTCCCTGGATCAATATTTACACTATTCAGCTTGTACAAGGATGGATGATGCTGTTAAATAATGATGGATTATTAAAGGGTAAATGAAAAAATGTCTTTCTGGGGGAAAAACAAAGAAAACAAACTGACCTGTAATAGAATGCCCTAGGAAGGAAAGCAGCAGAGACATCTTGGTTAATAACTGAGTTAAATATGTCTGAGTGCAAATCCTAGTTAATAGTCTTGTGTACAATGGTGCTAAGAGGAGGTTGGAGAGGATGCATCTGCCTAGATCGCATGTGGTTTCTTGGAGTGGAGCAGCAGAAAGACTAAAGCTAGTTTAGGCGTTTGCATTTTACTACAAACATACTGTCAATTCCTTAACCCTGACAGACATTCTAGATATCATTCGAAAAGTAAAACTCAAATTATTATTAATAAGAATGCCTATGTATGCATTTGGAGTGTGCTGTGTAACTTTCCTTTTCCACACTTTGAGTGTGTAAAAATAAATTGTGTACAATTGGTAAAAAACTGTGAACGGTTATTTTGACTTGTTTCATCCTTGAGCTAGAGTTACTTCTGATGTGAGGACTAGCCTCTTACAAGTATAGTCTTTGCAGCAAAAGAGAAAAGTATCACTGGTAATGTGAAATCCAGGCTGAAAATGTATTTTCCTGCAAGGAAGAATTAAAACACAACATATAAAACTCATAATTAAGGTTCTAACATTGTGGAGTAATTGTTAGCTCTAGAATGCAGGCAAGGGCTTTTGAAGCCGTGTTCCTGCTTAGAAGCAGGTAGCTCTTGAATAGCGTATTTTCTTGTTCTTATAATCATAAGCATCACAGGTATATTGGAGATAATTATATGTCTTTGAAGCTGTTGTAATTTCAAAAATTAGCCTGGGTCTAATCTGTCATTCTTGGGTAATTTCATATTTGAAAACTTTACCTTCTAAGTTGTGTTGGCTTGTTTATTTTTACTATTAATTGATCAGGGAGTTGTACAAAATGATGCAAGCAAGTTTATATATTCTAGTGTAAGTAGCACATCGCAAGGCTAGCAATGAGTTGAGTTTTGTACTGTGTTTAGTATCGAACTGCTGCATTTATCTCTTCACATACATGGTTGGCCCCTGTTCTGAAAGTGCAGTGCTTCTGTGCATCACAGAGCTCTACAGAGGGTGGGTCGTAAGCTAGTGGTTCAACTTTGTACACAAAGCTAAGCCTCTGGGAAGGAGTAAGGTAGAGTATCTGAATTGTTTGAATGGAGAGCTATAACAGAACCCTCAGTTCAGACCTGTTCATGCATTATCTGTGTAGCCACCAGCTTTGCAGAGTGTCCTGTGACTGGGCGAGCAGGGACTCTGTAGTCAAAGCTCACTTTTGGTTTCCTAAAAACCACAAAAAGTATATGAGAGCTCTAGGAGGCCACCAAAAAGCAACCTATGAAGAAACTTGTCATCAATATACAGCATTTATGTTTTTCTCATCCTGAGGACACAAGCAGTTCTCTGTTCTACTTATTAATTATTTAATGTGCTTGTAAATTTCACTGAGCTTGATATCAGAAGGTCTTGCCTTAGTATTGAGGACCCACCTTGATTTTATAGAGTAAGGAGGAGAGAACATCTAGGTTATTCCTCTTTCAGATTTAGCAACACAGTTGTAGTAAGACAATATCCTCTCCCTCCCTCCCTCTCTCTTAAGAGCAGTGGTTTTATTCTTTTATTTACTTGTTTAAAACAAAAGGATACATGCTCTTTAAAAGTGTTTTTAAGTAATAAAGAACTAAAAAATAATAAATGAAGAAAAAAAGAAAGAATAAGAAGAAAGCAATAAATCACCCCAAATAACTGCCTAAAAATATTATTACTTTTTAACTTTGGTTAACATCATTCCAGACATCTTTGTATCTATCTAAATAGAAAGATAGGTAGAGAGATGATGGTTGGATGAATAGATTGGGGGGGGGGTATGAGGGGGAGAGGGAATATTTGATAAGATGGGATTATAAAATTTTTAAGTTGAAATATTAAATTTTCATTCTATTTGAATTTAACAGAAGAAAAAAAAATAAGTAAAACTGCAGGAAATCCTGTTCTTGAAATAAATGTTTCTTTACTACAGAGGATAGTATTTACTAAATATCATTCTAAGAAAGTAAGTGTTAAAAAAAATTAAGAAGTTGGAGGCCTATTGTTTCTTTAGCACTGCAGTCTCTTTTGCATGTTGTTCTGTATTTTATCATCCTGTGTTTGATCTCTTCTTAAATTCATACTGTGGCTTAAAAGCACCTATGGAGAATTTTTTTAGGTTTATTTTCAGAATAGATGCTTTGTCTGCTTGTTTGTCTCTCACATATTATTTTCTTTTCTCCTCCCACCCCCATCTGTTTCTTTACAAATTAAAAGATATTTGTGAGAGTTCTAAGAATGTTGTCTACTTGTTTTCTTTTCTAACTTTGGCTTTGGGGGAATGGGGTGGTTAGCGTAGGGTTAGGAGTCTCTGTTCCTTACTAGAACCTTGTGTTTCTATTTTTGGCCACCACTTTTCAAAGTTTTAGTATACAACTGTAATTCTTTCCTGATTAGTAAATAGTGAATGTTTTGCCTTTTGAAAAAAAAAAATTATTCACATTGCTAAATATATAGAGGACTAAGTTTGACTTTGCTTCACTCTGCCATCTTTACCCAGAAATTTTCAAGAACTCATTATGAATTAAAATGCTAACTAATTTTTAATGGCACATTACTAGTTAGATATTTTTACCCTTTTTTTTTCATTTTATTTTTATAACCCTGTAAAAAGCTTATCATCCTCCCTACTTTATAGTTGAGGAAACTGTAATTTATTTTGGTTGAATGCCCATGGTTCTCCAATAATAATCAAAGGTACTGTCACACAAACCTAGTTCTTCAGACATCAAAGCTCAAGTTCGTTCAATGTTAGGTTGTTTCGAATCTTTGAAAGGTAATAAGGAAGGAACGCCTTTTCTTCTGTGTACTCTCTTTCTTGCAATTTGCCTCTTATAACACCGGCCCCTCCTCCTCAACTCTTTTGTTAGTTCCCACTTACCTCCTTCACCTTTAAGCAATGGAGTGTCCCAAGGTTTGTTCTATCTGTATGCACTTGTTTGGTGATCTCCAGTAGAATCACAGCTTTAAATATCACCTGTATGCCAGTGTTAATTACACATTTATATTTTCAGCCCAGATCACTCCCCTGAATTTCAGGCCTTTACATCCAACTGCCTAGGGAATTTAGATGTAATCTAATAAGCATCTCAGTGTACGTAAACATGTCTAAAACCAAGCTTGGATTCTCTCCTCATTTCAGCTTTTACTTCATTCTCTCCCTTTTCTGTAATGGCATCACCATTCGCCTAGCTGCCCACGCTAAAAAGCTTGAACTCCTCTTTTTTCTCCTCCCCTTCTTTTCCTCTGTCCCTCTCTCTTCGCCCTGGCTCCCTTCTCCCTTTTTCTCCCCTTTTTTCCCTTTTTCTCTCCTCCTCCCTCCCTCCCTTCTTCTCCCGCATCTTTCTTCCCTCTCTCCCACCCTCCCCTTCCCTTTCTCCCTCCCCTTACATGTATTTTATTAGCAAATATTTTTGGCTTAATTTTGCGAATATAACCAGAATCTGACCACTCTCGCCACCTCATCAACTGCCACCTCCCTGTCTAAGCCACTGTATCTCCACCAGGATTGTTCTGGTAGGCCCATGGCTCATCTCTGTGTTTCTTCTCTTTCTTCCCTGTAGTCTGTTCTCTATATGGGGGCCTGAGTGCTTCTTTTAAAATATAGTTTGGCTCTTGTCATTATTATACATAGAACCTTCCATCTTGCTTATAGTAAAAGCCAAAATCCTCACATTGGCCTACAAGGTGCTAGAAGGCCTGCTCTGATATTTATTTCCAACCTTTTTCCTTTTCCTTCATTTCATTCTCGCTATACCGGCCTCCTTACTCTTCTGACATCCAGGAACGCTCCCACCTCAGGGCCTTTGCGCTTGCTGCTCCTTTAGAAACACTCTTTTCTCAGGTACCTGTTTTCTCATTCCCTTTAGGTCTCTGCTCAGATGTCAGCAGTGAGCCTTCCCCTTGACCACTCTGTAACCTTCACCCCCTCTCCTGCTGTCCTGCATTCCTTGGCCTCGCTACCTTGCTTTGCTTTTCTCTGTAGCAGCCGTCACCACCTGACACACTAAATATTTGTTTGTATGTTGTCTGTCTCCGCAACTAAAACATAAGCTCCCTGTGGTCAGGGGCTCTGTTTTGTTCACTGCAGTATCGCAGCCTGAAGCATAGCCTGGCACATTGAATTATTTGTTCAGTGAGTTCAGCCAACATCTGCTCCTAATGCCAAGTTGAAATTATTTTCTTATTTAAGTATATGTTTCTCTTTTATGTGAGGAAAGTCAGGACACAGTTAACTGTGTGTGTGGCACAATCACTCTATATGTGGTGCTAATCTCTTTGAATAATTTTTGGTTAGGCATAATGCATTTGATAAATTCTTGACTCTTTGTGAAGTTGGTATGGTGTTTTAAAAAAGCAGGGGAAATTGCTTCAGACTGAACTAAGTAACCATACAGGAAATGGAAGTGTTCAGAAGTCCAGGGCAAAGGGCCTTTCCCTCTTGGAGCCACTCCTAGAAAAGGGAGAGAATGCTTGGTGGAGTCAGATGATTTCCTTAGATTTCAGGAAAGTGGATATCATAAAATTCAGAAAGTAAAACATTTTTTTATGGTGAAGCTAAACAATTAAAAAGAGAATTACTTCAAAGGGACTGTGATTTCTAAAAATGGATATTTTGTCTAACAAAGACAATCCTGATGTGGAAGAAAAGTATATTCGAGTAAGAGAAGTTCTAATTAAATTTTAAAAGGAGGTAACACATGACAAAGTAAGTATCATAGGCCTGTAACTTTTTAAAATTAAGCCAAGAATAACCTGAAAAATATGAAGCATATAGAGATAGCAAAATGGAGTTTTAAGTTATGTTCAGAGTCAGGGAAAAACAGCAACAACAACCCAGGAAATGAAAGAAGCACTGCTTGGGAAGGATGATGTAATATTAATATGCCACAAAAAGAAGGCAGATCTGATCAACTCCTAGTTTTCATTTTTTCTGTTGGAACAGTGATTGGGAACCTAATTTTTAGTACTTAAGTATTATCTTTGATATGACTAAATTAAAGGCTACTGTTTAAAATATGTATTCTCATTGTTTTTACCATATTCCCGCAGGGAGGTGCTTAACATTTTTCTGAAAAAGAAATCACAGTCCTGTCCCTGTTATGAAACCCATGACCTAGTTGGGGCAGGGTTGGGGGTGGGATGGAAAGGCCTGGTTGTAAAACAACTAGATAAACCTCTAGTGGAAGCAAATGCCAGATAAAATGGCAGAATGAACACATACCCGAGAAAGGAATTTCAAATAAGGGGAAAGTTCTTATAGGGAAAGGATTGATCTGGGAGGACTTCTTATGAAGGCAGAAGCCTTAAACTGGGCCTTTGAAACATGTAAAACATTTTAATTAGAGGACAGGAATAAGGAAAGCATCTTCAGTAGGAGTGGTACAGCTGTTTGAACACTGGTAACAGTACCTTTTCTTGGCTGTTGACTGTGTGTGAAGAGCTGCTTTAATTTAAGTCTTTTTATTAACATTTAATTGATTTATTTTTAAGCCAGATATCTACTATATCGTCTCATTTAATTTCTCATGTCCACTCTGAAACCCTTTTACTGGTTTTACTAGTTGTCATGCTCATTTTACAAACAAGTGACTAATGCTCTGAGAGATTAGGAGCAGCATCAAGAACAGAGCCTGGCACATAGCAGATGCACCATAAATATTTGACAAATAACAAATGGATGTGCAAACATTCTCGATATCCGTCACATGGCTGAGGAGTGCTGAAGCCTAGATTTGAACCCAGTCTGACTCTTGAGTCTGTGCTGGAGCCTGTACACTAAACATCTCTAGTTGAATAAAGTAAATGAAAATATTTGTGGACAGAAATAAAATAGATCCAGAAGATGAAGAGGTTTGAAATCTTAAAGGAATCGATGGAGTGTTGAGGTTAAAAGCCAAGATTTTAGAGTCAGAGGGATCTGATTTTAAATCCTGTTTCCTGTGCTTATTAGTTGCGTGACCTCCTCATGTGCCACATAGTCAGCCTCAGTTTTGTTACCCTTGATCCTCTCCTTATAGGTAAGTGAGAGTAAGAGTGTACACAAAGTACGTAACACAGGTCTTAGCACATAGTAAACACTCAATAAATGACACCTATGATAATTGTTAGTTATCAGTTTTGGTTCTTGAAAAGGGGAAATGACTCAATGAAAGTGGTCCAGAGAAAGTTGACTCTGGCAGTGGCAGCCAGGATAAAATGGAAGAGAAGAGAGCAGAGGAATGGTAGCTACTTGTCGAAGCCATCTGAACATCGAATACTGCCTGGAAGAGAGTAGGCACGTGGATGAGAAAAGAGAAGGAATCAGAGACAATGTAAAGGCGTAACCAACCCAAACTTATTGATAAAATTCATCAGGGGTTTTATAGCTTTTTAGAAAATTCAGAGGTCATTGTTGACAGCTTGTCATTGGAGTTAGTACTTGGGTACCCTATTTTTTGGCTTGTGGTTCAAAGCTCAAGACTAATGGTTCTAATTATGACATCCTGAATATATTGCCAAAACTTATTTTTCCAGCTGACCCCTCCCAATCTCAGTTTTTGTATCACTTTGAGATCTGAAACAATCCACCTATTTCTTTTTCCAGGTAAGTTTCTCTTCAAACAAGGGATGCTGATTAAAAACCTATTTCTGTTTTATTTCAGTGCAAGCAGCTAATCACTCAGTCTGTAGACTCCAACAGAGGGAGCAGGAACAAAGAAAGGTAAATGTGTACAGTTTGGATAATGGGGCACATGACTTCTTGAGTTTTATCTCATTATATTATTAGCAGATGCTTTTGATCAAAAAAATTCTACGAATTTATTTTGTTTTATGCAGTGATTTTTAAAGATTTAAAATGGCTTATTCATTGAAGAATGTGTTGAGGAGGGTCACAAGATTGCACCATCAACATTTTTTCTACAATTGCAGACCTCTTTTTTCCCCTTTTCAATATTTCCATTTTCCCCTGAAAGTATTATTTGTCTTACGGAGAGAGAATATAGGACTTTCACATGGAACAAAATATACCCACCAGATTGGAAATATAAATCTTTCCTTTGAGCCTGAAACATTGAGTATATTATGTAAGTGTTTTCTAGAAAAGGAGGCATTTCATGCTGGTGTGGATGGGTTATTTAATGAGTAGTCACAGGAGTATGTGAAGCGCTTGCTGGGCAGTGCTTTGCTTATTTGAATTATATCTTAACTAAATTCAGATGTGGAAAAACAGCGCAAGAATTTAAGTTCCTGTGATAATTTGGTGTTTTCACTTCAGTTTTCATGAACTATTTTTATAACTTATTCATTGCGCTAAACTAATAGATACATCTTACTCTTAAGAAATGTTGAAAGTACTAAGTCACTCTGAAAATAATGCCTTTTTCCACGTATGTGTATCAACAAAAGGTACAGTCTCCATTTTTCTGGAATGTGTTATGGTTAATCCACAATAAATGGTTCTGATCTGACACTGTATAAAAATAAAATGGAATGAACCTTGCCAGGGTTTAAGTTTTCTATACCCTCTGCTCAACTCTAGATGTTGATACAAAGTTTGAAAATTCAGCAATTTAATGAATCAAGCCTCCTTGAAAGGATTTCACATTTAAGACAGGTAGGACAGCTTCCCAAGGGTAGTAGGGTCCCTGCAGGCTGGGTCAGGAAGAGGGCCATGGATGAGCACATGGATGAAACAGCAAGGCAGAGCCATAGTCAGGGAATCTGTGTCAGGGGGCGGTGTCCAGGAGTGCTGTAAAGGCCAGGCATTTTTTTCCACTTTACTGCGTGCTACTGAGAATGAAAGATTTTAAGGCAATTCCTACACATGGGGAGCTGAAAATCTAGAAGGGAGTCTCAAACAACTAATACTAATATAATGTAAAATAAAGTAAGATCTGTGATCATGTTATGAAAAGCTTTGTGGGATCTTGGTGAAAGGAGTGATTTATTTGGAAGGTGTTGGCATTCAAGCCAGACCTTCATGGGCAAGTAAGAGTTCACTTGGTAGAAGATGGGAAGGAAGATATTGTAGGCTGAAAATTTAATGTAAGCAAAGACAAAAGATGTGAGAAGTCAATAGTCTCATGGAGCTGGTATGTAGAGAATCTAAATGGGTATTTCTGGAGATGATTGTGGAGGATCTTGAATGCTATGATAAGCAATTTGCTGACCATTTCTGTTTTTTGAGACAAGGAATGACTTTATCTGATAGCACATTGCCTATACCTTTTAATATATGCAGTTCTCTTGGCTTTCAAAATTAAAATTAAAGAGTTATTCCATGTGCCTGTTGCCTCTGACCCATTGCTGTGTGATTGAGGCAGATGCAGGTAAATGTACACTCACATACTCAAATCAATTATAATTCTGATAAAATGGCAATTCTTGTCATTTTTTAGTAGAATTCACCTAAAATTCAATTATAATTAGAATAGTTCCTCTTGATACTTTGAACTGTTTTCATGCTTGGTATCTGAATCACCTAGTAGAAAAATAAGCAAATTGGAGGAAAAGTACCTGTTTCTATTTCTGGGGGTTCCCTTCATTGACTGCATTGGTTTGGGACAAGTCCCTGAGCTCAGGCCCCTCAGCTGCTTACCTTACAGATTATTCTGCTTACCTTTTAGGTTGACATGGTAAATTGTATTACATAATTTATGTGAAAATGCTGTGCAAACTATAAATCACTGTACAAATCTAAGGTAGCATTTTTTTATCTGCTAGCTCACTAATTTGTTTACGATGCAGGCAATCACACTGTAGATGATAACCTTGTTTTAGTTTATTAGAGTTGATGAAGCTTTTGAGGATCCTACACATTCTTGATTTTCAAAATTAAAAATTGCAGCCCTGTTGTTTAAAAAAATGGCCTCAGGAAATAGTATAGCCCTTAGAATATTTTAGTCATAAATATATTTCTTGTAAGTATTATATTAGAGAATGTTATTTGTTTTGATTTTTAGGGACTCCATAGTAATAATAGTATTTTAGAATATACTAAAATGTTTTGTATTTCACTGAGAGTTGGTATGGAGTATATGAAACCTACATTCGTAAGCAGCCACCTGACTATTTTCTTTTCTTGAGATAATTTAATAAAATTAACCCACTGAAAGTCACACAAAGATACATTTTTCACACAGAGCTTCTGAGAAAAGTAAAAATGCTGTGTTCTTACTGGGACAATAAACGTTTAGTCTTAAGTCTTAATTAATTTATTTATTTATTTAAGTGCTTATCTAATTAACAACATTTAAAGTATGGAGCTTAAAGATTTTTTTTTTACTTCCTTATCTGCTGTATATGTATATGTACATACATGTATAGAAGAGAGAGATGACATAGAGGTAAAATTTAATTTCTCATCTAGCAAAAAAAAAATATGTTTAAAGCAAAATTGGCCTTTACCTCCTCTTCCGTTGTACAACCTAATGTTAGTTGTTGCCCTTGATTATACTGTTGGCTACATTGTGCATATCACATGGCTCTCAGAACAAAGAAAGATGGGAGTAGTAATGGAATAAAGTAGACTCTTACCATTAATCAGTAATTCTTTTATGTCAAGACAATTTGTGGAATTCTGTGGGAAGTAAATTATGATAAACGTCATTCATCCAAATCACATTTCCCACAATTGAGATCTAAAACTATATTCAAAAGAACAATAAATGTGCATTCCCCAGTTATTTGACATATGCCTTGAAAGCTACAACTAATACAAAACTACTGCTAAAAATTGCGTTTTTTGGGTACTAACAATAAGAGTAGTACCCGAATGAAAATTCAGTTGGCTTGCAAAACTCAATGGCCCTTAAAAACATCGCCATTCTCAAAGGGAGATGAGGTGGTTAATAAAATCTGTCTATAATTTAAACTTAAGTTCATGCACAAGCATCACCTTTTGAAGCCCTTTTTCAACTAGACTAGAGCTAATGATAAAAAAAAATGTGAGTGCTTTGATTCACCTTGTCCCCAAATGTTTATTAGATTGTTATACCCTTGTATGATTTTTTCCATGAGAGCAATGAAATAGCATGGCTTATACATTGTTGTTGATAGAATTTGAAAATACCGAGTGATATAATATATCAGTATTAATATTTTATTTAAAATTATTGTCAGTAGTTGTTATACCAGTGCTTCTTAAACTGAAGTAAATAGTTTTTCATTTATCTTTGTAAGGCATATATAAAATTAAAGGCATATATAAAATTTGGACCTTACTGGGCTTATTCAGTGTTTTCCTTAGACTGGCGTTTCTCACCCTCAACATATTGACGTTTTGGACTGGATAAGTTTTTGTAGTGGGAGGCTGTCCTATTTACTGTAGGATATTTAGCAACATCCTTGCTATTAGCACCTTCTCCCTCCACCCCACCAGCTGTGACTACCAAAGATATTTATCCCAGTGTAGGAGAAGAGAATCACTGACTTAGATTAATAAATGCAAAAAATGTGTTTTTATTGGGGACCCCAGAGTTCATTTATAGACCTGGTCCTGACATAGTTTGATTTCAGAATTGGTTTCTATTTAATTTTTCTCTAATTGTATATTTATAAGCCAGCTTATTACTATTCTTTTTTCTGTTATAATTTAATTTATACATTTTACTAAGTAGAAAGAGACAAAAACATTACAGTTAAGCATGGTTGTATTTTTTAATAAACTTTCTCTTCATTTCCTTTTAAGGTTGACATTTTTAAATTTTATTTTTTAAAATAAAATAATGGTGTATACTTATATAAGAGTGCAGTGGATTTCATTTAAGAACCCTCTGAAATTTGATTTTTAATACCACATGCTTTTATATGATCACTTGCTAGCTAGAAGAAGCGAGAAAATCGAGCCAAAGTGAGGGGTGTTTTTCTTTCTTAAAGCATAAGTGCACATGTACATCCCTAAGCATTTCACAATATGTGCTTTTAGATTTTTGCTGCATTTTCAGACGTAGTCAGACAGTTTTTTAAAGCTCTTAATGACTTTTGAAATTGGAATGTGTAATTCTTGTTTTTGCCATTTTCCAAAACATTACCAATCCTGGAAGATTAATAATTTAATTATGGTGGGTTTAAACATTATATAGCGGAAGGAGCAGAAAACTAGATTTCTACTCTTGATTCTGCCTCTTCTAGCTATGTGACCTTGGAAAGATGTCCATAGCAGTGGTTTACCCAACATATTTGACACCCAGATCAGGTCGTTTTTAACAATCCCCAATAGGACAAAATTATTTTTAGTAATAATTCTGAAGTTAAGCAATAATGATAAAGAAAAAAGAATTTTCTTTGAACTTCATATGCATAATTCCTGTAAAAAAAAAAAAAAAAAGTATTACAGCACAAAAAGGAAAAAAGTAAAAGATTGGGATTTTTTAAGAACATAAATATATTTTTTGAAAAAGGGAAGAAAACCTATTACCTACATATTAGTCTGGCACAGTAATGAGTAATAATATTACAGTTTGTTTTCAGTTCTTAACTTACGCAAATTTGTCAGTGAAGTCGTTAAACTTGATCTCCTTTGCATAGTCAGGATCAATGTAGTATGGCCTTTTTTTTTTTTTATCTTTTGCATAGTTGATCAAAGAATGCTTTTTATTAATTTTAATTTCTAAAAGTTTCTTTTATATGAAGCAACAGATATATAGTTAGGAAAAGTATTAAACGTAAGAATAAGTCTGGAAGAGATTCATAAAAATCCCCCTTCGCAATAAATTCTACAACTTGCAATACTGTCTTTGTTTCTTTGGAAACCATTCTAGCAGCCCCCAAGGTCTCCATTTTATCTATGCTTTAAGAATTTAAGCATAGTTAAAAATTCCAAATGATCATGTAGAATAACAGTTTTGAATTAATTCAGGTTTTGTTTCTAAAATACCTGCGTTTAAACACAAAAATATGTAATATCTCAGGGGTTGGAGATAAGGGAGTGCAAAGGTTTCCAAACTGTTGGGAATTTACTCTTAAATGAACATATCTAAATGAGTTTACTTTGTTGAGGGCCAAGGAATAACTGGGAGCCCTCTAAATTATCTTCCATTTAGAATACAAGGTTTATTAAAAGATAAGCAATAAATATGTGTTAATTTGAAACTTACATGTATATTATTAAAACTCAACGGTAACCCCAGCAATTGTTTTAGAGATTTCTTTTTTTTTTGGGGGGGGGGGGTATCGTATCACTGACATTTTTCAGTATTACCAGCCCATAGTGATAATAAAGAGTCTAGTTTTTAGTTGTTTGTATTACTGTTTTTAAATTCTGTGCAGATAACACACTCCCTTATTGCCTAGACCTGGGGCAGAGCATCCCCACCCTGCTGCCCTTGGGGCCCACTAGTAATATTATATCATTATTGGGAAAAGAAAGTTGCAGACCATTCCTGTGGGTGTGAATCCATTGTAAATAGGACCTTTTGGTGAGGTGACTTCAGTTAAGGTGTGGCCCAACTGAATTGGGGTAGGTCTTCATCCTATTACTGAAGTCCTTTATAAGAGGAATGAAATTCAGACATATAAAGAGAACGCCACAGAGGGAGCAAGACAGAAGCTGGAAGGTAACAGAACCCGGAAGAGAAAGGAGAAGCCAGGAAAGGCTGCCATGTGCATTGTCATGGGACAGAAAAGCCAAGGACTAAGGATCGCCAGCAGCCAGCCCCTGAACACCATAGTCTTCTAGGAGAAAGCTTCACCTCGATGATGCCTTGAGTTTGGACTTTTCCTAGCCTCAATGCTATGAGTCAGTAAACTCCCATTGTTTAAGACAACCCATTGCATGCTATTTGATTTAGGAGCCAGGAAACTAAAACAATATGTAATATGACTTGTATTTTGTTATTATTATTACAGAAAGAAATATGTTTGTTTAAACATAGGAAAAAATTAGTAAGGATATCCCTCAAACTATTGACAATAATTCCCCCAGGGAAGGGATCTGGTGGAAGTGGTGGTGGGGTGGGGTGGGGTGGGCATTATCACTTTATGTTTTTATATTGTTTGAATTTCTCTCAAAGATCATATAATGCTACTTTAATAGAAGTAAGGTCAAATACTAATATTAGAGGAATGATGTGCCATAAGGTATTTCCACCATTCATTTTAATAGATTTTTGCAAATTGCTCACCAAAAAATACTAATTTCTCCCACCAACATTAACACCAACGTTAAATATTTAATTTAATATGCATTTTTTTTTGTCTCTAGTGGAAACTTAACTGCTGACAGTGATAACGTAATTTTAATAGTTCCTTTACTATGTGCTATTCTTTCTTTTAGACTTGTGTGAATCCAGCAGTGGATTCATAAGTATAGTAAGATTTGATCATTGTTTTTAAAACTTGTTTCAATTAAAGGAATGCTTATTTGAGGCAAAATTTTAGGGAGAATCTCAATTACTGAACATAAGAGCAGAATTACTTTACTGAAGTAGCGATGAGCAAGTGTAATCATTGTCTACTTTAGCTCGGTATTTACAGATATTTTCCCTTATTTCTGAGTGCTCTTTTTGATTGTACACAGATTCATTGGCATGTTAGGCGAAATCTGTGGATTTTCTAACTTCCTCATTTATGAATTGGGATGCAGACTAACTATTAGAATGGTTTTAGTGGAATTGGGGAAATATGGCAGCTCTCCTTTGAAAGATGGAGTTATTGCTGCTCTAGAATAAGAAACATTTCAGCTCCTTGTGATTCTATTCAAAGTTATAGCTAGACCCACTGCGTTTCCTTCCATTTTAAATAAATGTATTTGAGGGTAACTTTCACTACCACTGATTTAGAATACCTTTTACTTTGTTCCTACATGATATTTAAGCTACAGCTAATTCTAGGGATTTTTCTGCTATTCTATGCAATAAAATTTCAAGTATCCAGAAGTCTTGGAAAATGGATTGTTCCATATAGATTTACCACAATACAGAGATTTTTGTCTTCTTCAGCACAGCACTTTTATAATTTTATGTTGGGTGAACATTTAAAAATACATATATTCCATACTTTTCAGGGTTTTAAAAAAAATTTTATTAAATGTCACAGGTTACTTTTCTTTAGTAATTGGGGGTGATGTTTGAGAATATAAACTCGTACACTGCGTTGTGTATGGGTGGTATCCACAGGGCAGTTTAGTGTGCGTGTGAGTGTGTATTTGTACAACAAATGCCCTCAGATGCTCTGCCTTTTTAGTTCCTATTTCTCTTTCTTCCTTTGCTCCAAGGCTGATTGATGCTTATCATTTCTTCCTTTCTCCTTTATCAGCCTTTTCTTTTTCTAATTTGTGATTTTTAAAATAGTGTTGCTTGTAACAGGTTAACCAAACTGGTTAGAATCGTTTATAAAGTAGAGAAAAAAAGTTCAGAATCAGAAAAGTTTTTCATGAGTACTGCAATATTTGTAAATGGACATCGTAGTATTGTTTTTTGATGCCTGAAGGCCTTACCACATAGTTCTCAACTGATTCACATAGATGTTGTTTCCAATACTTGAGTTTTATTTATAGGTGAAGACTTCAGTATTGTCAATGCTTGGATGTATAGGCTGCCCCCGCCCACTCTTTTTAACTAATTGTTGTGAAGAATGCATAGCAATTATTTTTGATAAACGTGAGAGACTAAGAAAAGATTGATGAGGGGGAATGATTTCAAGAACTTCTTCAAAGAAAGCAATAGTCGACTTTTAGTTAGGTTGGGGAGTTCTCAGCATTCAACTTATTTTCCCTGGACTTTGACACCAAGAAGTGGTATGCCTGTTGTGAAGAAGCTACCTGGATGTATGTATCTTTAGTAATAATACTCTGAAACTACAAAATAGCAAAATGGAAATACTGATCTTTGGCAGTATCTTAACTAAAGTCTTACAGCCAAATGGTTAATACTGGATGCATCAGAGGATTGAATTGATACTGGGAGTGGGAGGGAAAGACTGTTAATTTTATTTGAGCTGTCTTTATTGTCTGAATGATTGCAAGAATCTATTGCTAAAATTTAATTAGTAAAATTAAGAGAGAGTAAAACTTAAATGGAGGGTATAACAAGTGGTCTGGTCTTCCTTCTAAATATTTGGCTTGTGGTTTGCAGAATAATAGTGTTTGCCTCTTATTAAGCACCTCAGGCACTGAGCCAGGATCTTGACAAGCATTACCTCTAATTTTCGTAAATACTGTTTATGAATGTAAAATATTATTTTCCTCATTTTAAAGTTCAAGAAATTTTATCTCGCTATTGATAATAGGCAGAACCAAAATTTGAAGCTAGGTTGATAATGTCTCTCAAATCCATGTCTGTGGGAACCCCGGGCACAGGGCATTTACCAAGGGCCTTGAAGATTGCACACAACAGCTTGGTGACCTAGGACAGTTAAGTTTGACTGTTCTTGTAATATCAGGTGCTAAATGTAATCTATACCCAAAACTACCTCCTCCCTGAGACTTCCTGAGATACTGTTATCTCTATAATCCTCCCCTCCCCCCTGTTGATTACAATCAGCCTCTCCCTACGTTGCGTGACCCAACTCCCTGCCTTATGCTCTCATACCCATTGGAACATTGAACCCTTATAATCAGCTCATTCAGCCCCCCAAGGTGCAGACTATTTCCATGTTGTGCTCTGAACTCCCACCATTCAGAGCAGCTCCTGAATCCATTCAGAGGAGCACCTGATTTCAGGGCAACATGATTCGACTTCCCCACCCTGTAGGTAAGCCCTGTAATAAAAGCTCATGTCTCAGAATGTGTCCGGTGCTTTCTTTAGTCCTTTGGCTACAAAAGCCCTCTTGGGCCGTGGCAACGTCTTTCTCCACTGAGCCTCACTGGATGAAATGCTCCCTAGTGGGAGTTGGAACCCAGGCTCTTGCCTTGTGGTCCAAATCACAGGCAGGGTCAACTGAACCAAGTCTGGCTTTCCAGTTAAAAAAAGAGAATGCTTTATTAAGGAACATCTGAACATGCGTGTTTAGCGTTCTCTGTAATTTATAAAAAATTAATTTACAGCTAAAACAAGATAGCCTTTCAGTGAAATTTATTTGCGTTTTTCTTATCCTTGTCGGACTATAGCTCTTCTCTTAGACTGCAGTAGTGTTTGCGAAAGTTTCCAAAAGCTTCATAACTCTTCATGATTTTTTTCATCTTTTGGAGAGTTACAATGCATAAGGCTGAAAAGTTACAAAGGAATGTGTTGAATTTTGTTTAACCTGTTTCTAAATCTGTTTGATCAGCCAACCCCTTCCTAACCCCCTCTCCCCCCCCACTGCTATACTGCCTATTCATATCCCATCATTTGTAGGACACATGGTAGGGGAATGCTTGGCTGTAGGGCTGACTTCAGCCTCCTCTCTTTTGAAAAGACTTGGTGCTGAGGGACTTCAGAGCAGCTTGGCAGAAAAAGCTCTAGCAAAAACTCTTTTTGTCTGTTGAGGGAGACTTGTAGCTACTCATGTAAAACTTCCTCTGGAAAGATCTGCTTTGTACCAACTGTGGCAGAAAATGTCTAGATTTGAGTTTCACCCAGACCTAAGTTTGGGTCTGCAACCTGATTGCTGAATGACCTCGGAGAAGTAAGTTTAGTGTCCCAGAGCCTTAAATTCTTCCATCTATAAAATGAGAATAATGTGATTTTGTAAGGATTTTGAGAATTAGATAAGTTATGCAGAACAACTAGCAAAGAGATGCCTTTCATAAGTACGTAGAGCATGTTGTTTTACCCAGCTTCCTCCTGCCTTTTGTTGTCACCCAGATGAAAGAGAAAATAGAGCAGCTAGAGCATTAGGGACTTTGTGGAAACACTGTTTGCATCTTTTTCCTATTGGCTTTTTTCCACGACTGGCATCCAAATCTCCCAGTATCATTGGAACCATGCATGAGTGAGGACTTAAGGTGCTTTGTAGATTTTCTTGGTTTGCATCTGTCACAGTTTGTATCAAAACTTAGCTTTTATGGATGTGTGTATAGAATATTTGAAGTTGAGATAAAAAGTTATTTCTTCATACTCTGCTTTTCTGTGTAACTCTTTGTTGTAAATATTCAAAGGAAATTATTGAAATTACACTTTGGGGGGGCATGGGGAAGAAAACTAAATTTATGCCTTTTTATTCAGATAATGTTTCATCTTTATTGTTGTGGTACTTGATAGACAAAAATCTTTTCATCCTCATAGAACTGTTAAGGGATATCTCAAAAAGAATCTAGATATCAGATTTGGATGTTTTTGGTGTTATTTGCTTTAAGGAATGAAATTGAATCAGGAGATTTCTTGAGTTCTCTTCCAGTAATTAATAGCTATAGTTCCTTTCAATATATCCTAAAAAATACTTATGTGTCAGACATGCATTGGAATTTCTTATATTAATGATTCTTTTATCCTGTGTTCTTTAAACTTGATAAAAATGTATGTGCAGTTAAATGGAATTTGAGGAGAAATAGAAAAATTTCCTGGATTATGTTTAATTTTGTCATTTAACGATGCTAGACATTTTTGGAAATTCAGAAATGTGAATACCCATGTTCATTCATATTAAGAGAAGCCTCAGTTGTTTCTAATGTTTCATGTTGGATAGTAAAACTGTAATGCGAGTTTATTGTTGTGACTTACAAGTTGACTGCAGTAGTAACCAAATATCAAGAGATATAGTTGTGTTTATGTCTCTTCTGCATATAGTATAATAGTTGTCGGGAAAATGTCATGTGACTTTCAAATTTTCTTTTCTCAGATTCATAGTGAGCATTTAATAGCTAGTGAAAAACAGCATACAATCCAGTGGGAAGATTTCATGAAGGAGCAACACAACAAACGGGCTGAAGTGGACGAAGAGCACAAAAAAGCCATGGAGAGACTTAAAGATCAATATGCCGAGATGGAGAAAGACCTAGCAAAATTTTCAACCTTTTAAGAACTCACAATAACGAATGAATAAGAAAACATTGACACTCCGCCCACCCCAAATATTCCCACCAAATCATTTAGCCTCTGTTTCAAGCTTAGCAATATTTTCAATGGCACTCTTATGTCAGAAGAAAGGAACTTCTGCTTGAGTCCTGATTAAAGGTTTAATAGAAGAGTGCTATATCTTTCTAGTTCTCAAGTGCCTATCTATGATTATTTGGATGGGAAGGAGTAGGAGGAAAAATGGGATAAATTTACACTTTGTTAATTAGAATTGGTCTTACCATTGATTAGCTCAGAGAACTCTTTAAGTATAGACTAACTGCAAAATAATTTAATTCATTCCTGTACAGGGTTAGTATTAGTTTGTTATTGTGGCTTAAAAGGCAGGTTGTAATAGCTGCCAGCCATAGCTTCCCAGGCTATGGGAAGGATGTATAAAGTGTTATTCCATGAAAATGTAGACAAAACAACTGTTCTTGGAGCAGAAATCATATTTAAGAGAAGCAAAAGTCAAAACATTATCTCACCTATGGCAGAGATGGCTGTGTTGGGCTTTGAACTGCCTATTGGAAAATGTTGCAAATTTCGTAGTACAGCATAATGCCGTATGTTACACTGGATGACAAGACACACTTGTTTTGTGGCCTTCCAATAGTTAATATTTTCAGTTTTTAAAATATGCTTAAAAGGAACAGCTTACCAAAAATATATATTGACTTTTAGCCTTTCCAGGAACCATGATCTTGCCCATAGTATTTACCTCATATTTGTGTCTGTTTTGCTGTGGGTAAGCTTTATAGGATAAATAATGTCTATACATGTTTCAACTGTTGAATGAGTAATCAGCAAAATCTGCCAAGTAGTACCTCTGGAACCTTATAAAATATCTGGCTCTGAGTGAACCAGAAGTGTTTGCCCACATGGCAGATGATCCATGTTAAATGTAAATCCTTCTTAGTGTTTAAGTCTATTCTCATAAGCAGGTGAATTAAAGCGAAACATGTACCAGTTCTTTCATCACTGTGATCTTTAAAAATCTGCATTTAACAGTATAATTGAAGAACTAAGTTCCTTTTTTTTTATTTGCCAAAAATCAAACAAAATTAAATGCAATACCTTCAAGAGATTTATGGCAAATGAATTTGAGGTACGGATAAATCCTTCAACTATTTTTTATTGCTCTTTCTTTATTGTAAAGAAAGGCAAGAAAGAAAATATATCCAGCTCTCTCGTGTTGTCTCAGTGTTGCGACTGCATAAAATTGACAATGCTTGCCTGTTTAAATTTATGGCTTACTGTCAAAGCTTCATTCTTGGCTGCATGTTGAAAATGTGATTAAAGTTAATAGAGGAGATGAAATAAGTATTTGAGATTTCTTTCAATAACACTGAACTTCTGCCAACTTTCTCTATCCACTACTGTAGGCTTGACAGGTTCATCAATCATCCTCTGGGTACCTGGACTAAAAAAGCACTTGCTGACACTAAAGCATGTTGGAATTTTCTTAATTCTCTTTCAGTGGATGGAAGAAAGAAAGAAAGAAAAAAAAAGCTTCCAAAAATACCCCACACATGAAAAGGGAGGGGGGAACTTTAAATGAAAATTCCCTTTATGTTATAGGCAGTTTTTGAAATGCTCTTAATTGCTAACACGCCACTGAACAGATACTGGAACCAAGAAATCAGGATGGGGCTTGAGCTGGAATATGGTCTAATTTGGGATTGCCCGACATGGGCAGCAAAGATTTCCAACTACTTTTGTTCATCTTATGTAAATAATAAATACTTTTCCTTGTAAGTTTGCGTATTACATACTTATCTAAGGAGCTTCCTAGACTGAAATGAATTGTTGGGTTTTTTGAGTTTTAAGGATTAAGATACTAAATTCTTCCTTTGTCACTTTCTTAGCTATTCAGTATAGCTTCTAAAAGAGTCGATTCATGTTCCTTCTGACACTTTCTAGTGGTCAGCACTTTCACGTCTATTTTCCAGTTTCCAAATTGCTTTTAATATGTATTTATATGTAAAAATTAACCTTAATAATTACCTAATTTATAACATTTCTGCTGGGTTTATGCTGTTCAGCAGAGGAAGTGTGGGTTCTGTGTAGCTCACGGGCTTGTAATGATCAAATGAGATGATGTTTTGTGATTTTTAAAGTGCTTAGAAATACTTTTAAGTGTTTTTAAGTTCTAAGTATTTTCTGTTTTTCATTATTTCTTTTTTGACTCATGGATTTCTTTTGTCACTTCTAAGTGCATAGATTTTTAAATTATGTACTTGTTATTGATAGCTGTTTTTTTGGATTGTGGTCCGAGAATGGATCCATATAAGGCAAATAGTTTGGAATTTGTTGAGAATTGCTTTAAGACTTACACCATGGTCAGTTTTGTAAGTGTTTCATGAATGCTTAAAAAGTATGCATAATTTTCAGTTGTTGGGTATCCATTAGACAAGACTTGTTAATATGTTGCTTAAATTCTCTGTTTTACTGGGTTTTTTTTCCCCCTGCCACATGGTATCTCAGATTTTCAGATGTGTTTAAATTTCCTCCTCTAGTGGATTTGTTCGTTTCTCCCTGTAATTCCATCCATTTTTGCTTTATGTATTTTGAAGCTTTGCTTCCCAGAGAATTGAATCTTATATTTATGGTAGTGGCCTCTATTTCTAGTGATGTTTTTATTTATTTTATGTTGCTTTAAAATCTGTGTTCTGTGTTCTTTTATATTTGTATGGGTCACACAGCTGGTCAGTATTTATATGGCTTATTTTTTTTTTGTCCTTTTGTTGGTTTCCTTATGTTTTAGGCATGCCTCTTGAAAACTAACTGGATTTCTTTTTCTTTCTATCTGATTGTATTCAACTCAGGAGTTTAATGCTTATTTCTGATATACTAGGATTTATTTCTACCATCTTGTTTTGTGCTTTCTGTCCCACATTTTCTTTTTTTCACTTCCCTTGCTTTCTTGCCTTCTTTCAGATTAATCGAGTTTTGTTTTGTTTTGTTTTTCCAATTACATTTCCTCCACTAATTTGTAAGGTAAACACTTAATTTGTGTCTTTTAGTGCTTACCAAGAAAATACTTGTATAGCTAACTTAATGAAATCTAAAGTTAATTTCTTTACCCTCTTCCTAAACAAATCAAAGACTTTTGAACAAAGTCTGATTTCCCCCCCTCTCAATTTACAGATTATTGTCTGGAAATTCAGTTCTGTCTTACTTTATTTTTAATTCCACAAATTGTTATTTTAAGCAGCCAATATTTGTTTAGATTTACCTACAAATTTACGGTTTCATTATCCTTGAAAGTTAGCTGGATATACAATTCTAGGTTGACAGTTATTTCCTCTCGGTATTTAATGCTACTGTTCCACTGTCTTCTTGCTTCCATTGCTGCTTCTCATATCCTAGTTGTCAGTCTGCTCATTACTCCATTGTTGTTTTACTGTTTTGTCTCTGAGGTTATGTTGAAGATCTTTATCTCTGGTGTTCTACAATCAAACGTCGTTGTACATCTACAGTCAAATGTCTAGATGTGGATTTCTCTAATTATCCTGTTGGGATTCATTGAGTTTCCTGATTCTGAGAATTGGTCCCTTCATGAATTCTGGAAAATTCTCAGCTATTATTTCTTTGAATGTATCGTCTGCGCCCTTCTTTCTGTTCTCTTCTTCAAGAAATTCATTTGAACTTATGTTTTGCCATCTCTCAGCTCTTCTCCATGTCAATCTCTGTTTCAAATTTTCTATCTCTTTGTCTCTCTTTGCTGATTTCTGGACACTTTCTTTAAGTCTAATCATCCAGTTCACTAATTCTGTCTTTTCTCTGTATTTAACCTATTTAACCCCTCTATTGAGTTTTTAATTGTAGAGTTTTTTTTTGTTTTTCATTTCCAGAAGTGTTGTTTGGTTCTCCTGTAAATCTTCTTGGTCAATTGGGATGGGTCTATTATTTCCCCTTTTTCTTTTCTTTAAGCATATTAAATATACTTACTTTATGTGCTGTCTGATAACTTCAGTATTTTTCTTTTTGTGGATCTGATTGCACAGTTTGCTGTTATTTATTTTGGCAGAAACAAGTTTATGGTGACTTGTTTCCAAATGTTTTAGTAATTTGTGATTGTGAGTTAATATTCCTCTAAACTTTACTTTGGGAAATTTCTGTTTGAAGTATGTTCCTACAGAGGAAATTGTTTTGTTTTGTTTCTTTTTCCAGCACTGTCAGTTTGTTTCTTGTGGCACTACTGACCCTGGACCATTTCAAAGCTAATTTTCAACTTAGGCTCCCTACTTCTAACCCTCTCTACTCCCACAACACACACATACACTCACAGGTAGTGTGAATTTCAGCCCCAAACTTATGTGCATGTTGGACTATGATGAGGCATTCCCAGAGTGACTGTTTTTTTTTTCCCTTTTCAGATCTACTTGGAGTCAAGAAAAAGGGCAGATTTTTTCTAGTTCACCCAGTGAGGATGACCAATCCTACATCCAGCTCAGACCTCGACTTTGATTCCTAGCCCCATGCAGTCAGGGTTCATTACAGCCAGGGCCCTTCTGTGCTACAGAGGCAGGCAGATGCTTTTAAGGCAGATACTTCCAGAGCTCATTTATCGCTGTAGAATTTTACTTTCTCCTGACCTCCTTTAGTTTTTTTCATTACCTTATCATAAACTCCACCTTGCATAAAAACATATTTTAAATATTTTAGCATTTTTGGTGTTTCATAGCTGGAGAGATTTCTCTGCACAGAAATGGCATGTTAGACAAGTATATGATATTAAAATGTCACCCCAAAAGAGCATGCCAATATCCTAATATCAAAGATGATACCTTTTCTTTCAGTTAATTATTGTGTCCAATATTGTGGTTTGATTGTTTATTACTATTCATGAGCTAATTTGATTGTTTATCTGAAGACTTAATTTTGGATTCCATCTTTTTTTTTTTGGACATTACTGTGGTTTGTGAAAATGTCCCCAGCCACTATTATGGATATGTACAGATTCTTATATCTGTGGTACTAAACCCAAAGTGCCATAAGCATCTGGAAGAGTCACAAATGCCTCCAAGATACATAGTGAATCCTCCTCTTCTTTACTCCTCTAATGCATAGGTTTTCTATCTGTAAACATTTCCATTTACTTTCTGAACTATTTTTCAATGCACATGTGCTTAGCTGTAGTAGGTTATGGTTGCCATTGCAAATTAAAAGGTAGAAAGTTTTATTGCTTTGAAATTTAGCATAATGATTGCCTTTCCTGAAATTGTACCTGAGAGGTTCTTTTTTGCCAATCGGGGCTGTAAGTCTATTCTCAAGATGAAAAATACCAGAAAAATACTTTAAACATTAATTCCGTCAAAACATTTGCAAGCTACCATTATGGAAAAATATTATTTAGTACTTTGTTCTTAGTCCTTTAGAGGGTTTTATAAGTGCTTCATTAATTTTCAACACCAGTAGAATGTGAATATTAACATATCTACTCGCTACAACCTGAGACCAAACAATGAGTGGAGGATTGAAATCAGTCATATACCTACTGCCTGCTCTTCCTTGCTACGTTCATTTTTGAATTTTAACTGCTAAAAACAGTGCTTTCTTACGACTGGTCTATTAACCATTAGCAAAGCAGTATTTCCTCTTATGTTCTCAGATTTATTTTTCATACGCATATTTTGTTTTGTTTTTCCATTTACGTTTCCTCCACCAATTTGGAATGTGATGTACTTTGCACAGCCATAAGTTAATAAGTCATTTGGTCCTCACAGAAACTTAAGCATTCAAATTTTTCTGAAGAAATAGTCAAATGAAATCAATTAAAGGTAGGTAAACACAATACTTATATTTGTATGACCTATTAAAGCTTACAGCTTACAGTATTTTTAGGTATATAATATGTAGTTTAATATTATTCATCCTTATAATCAAGAAGTACTGATTTTTTCTTTTAGAGAAAAAGCAAAATGGTAGAGAAATACAAGGAATATTCTGTTTTGCCAGCTTAATATTGAACTAGTAGCAAAACATCATATAGAATAATACTAAACAATACTTTTATGTTTTTTTAATTTCATAAGTGATAATTATAAAAAACCATTGTACAGAATTGGTCAAAATTTTTCTCAGCACTTATATAACTTTTTTAAAAAGAAAGCTTCATGTGCCACAAACATTAAATAAGTTAATATGTAAAATTTAGCTCTTCTAAAATATACTGAATTATGAAAGGTATTTAATATACTGTATTGAAAATGAATGCAGAATAGGTGCTTTCCATCACTCCTTGAAGTAATTGTTTTCCCCTCTCGGGCTTAATGAAGAAAATCTTGTTTGGTTGGACCAGGCAGGCATGGAAAAGTTAGGCTCCAGAGAAAATATTTCCAATGTTTATGAGTGAAAAGTTTGGCTTTTCAGTTTTCTTTGTGGTTTGAGATTGTACTTAAATGTTTCTCTGTTTCATAAATCTGATTCATGACTTTAATGACGTTGCCCATATCGTTGAATTTCTAATTCTTTGGAGAAAAAATCCTGAAAATGACTTAATATAATATTTCCCCTTAAAATATGTTGAGACTATGAAAGGAGAAACACAAAGGTAAATCACTTAAAAAAATTCATATAATCTAATATGCTTAAGCAACTTTTTTGGAAATGTATCTTTTTAAAGAAAATAGCTTATTAATTTACAGTAAGATCATTGTCACATAGTAAAGAAAATGTGATCAGTTGTGTGTTAAATAAGTTTATTTTAAAAATTAAGTATACATGAAATAATTAACTTATTAAAAATGGCAAACCTTAATATTCAATTTTCTAAGAAAAATTTGTCCCTAGAGAATCTGTCCTTCACTTAGAATCTAAAATTTATAGCAAAACACCAGCAGGGGTCACTGTGATAACATTTTTTTTCCTCCTCTAGCTAAACAGTTTTGTGTAGATGGGTACATATCATCTATGGACAAAGATGTTTAAGAAATAATAAATTTAAGTTTATATAGCTAAACAAAACTACCAAACTGTAGGAAAGCTTGTACAATATCCCTGGAGAGTTAGGGAGTGCTTTTGAGAGTTGTATTTTTCCTTCATTGCAATGAAGTTATTTCAGGATATTTGTTTTTCTTATTTGTTTGCATTGTTTTGTTTGGAATTTTTTTTTTATTTTTTGATAAATGAAGTTAATTAAAAAATTGTGTTTTTTCCTAACTTTCTTCATGTCTCAGAACCTACAGACTTTCCTCATGTAATTGATTTGACAATTTTATTAGCAATAAAACTAAAATAAAAACTCCCTGGTAATTTTTTTAACTTCATATTGAAGTATAGAAAAGTATACGTATCATAAGATTGCAGCTTGTGTAACCAGCACATAATCAAGAAATAGAATATTCTCAGTTATGTTTTTTATGTGGGTTTTGAGATAACCTTCATCTTTGCCTCCAGATTAAGGTCGAGTTACAATTTTAAGCTAATGTTTATAGACATAAAATTATGGTCATGGGTGAAAAACAAGAATAAGAATTTAAACACTAGATGCTAAGGCATTCCCCCCACCCCACCCGCCATCTAGTATGGAAGTCAAAGTAGAATTTAATAAACATTCATTCATTGCAGCATTGTGCTGTGTCAGGATTATATTCTAAGGGAAATATAGTCAATAAGAGCACTTTCTCTTAAAAGAATTTATTTATAATCTCTTTTTGAACATGTGAAAGTTAGGTAGAAAAATGTAGATCAGAATATCAGATAGTGTCATAATACATCCAAGATCATAATATCACCAAGCAAGGAGTATATGATTAAAATAAGTTGATTTTAAAATAAGAGCTGTCTTGGATTCCAGCTATCTGCGTGAGTTGTGGTGATCAGGGAGTCATTCATAATAAAGATAAAATTTGAATTCAGTAGGATTTAGACTGTGAAAAGTATGGCAAAAGTATTTCATGTTCCGTTTAGTTCAATAAACTTTTACAGAGCACTTTGTGTTTTTCAAGGCACTTTGTGTTCCTAGACATCAGGGGTAAAAAGGTGAATAGTGCTTGGTTTCTGCCCCTGTTTATTCTGGCAAATTGAAACAATAATTTGTGGACCTCTTTGATGTTGAAAATAAGATGAGACTGGAAAGTGCCCTGGTTTGAAAGTCAAAATACCTGGGTTTTCATCCTGCTTCTGTCACTAAATTTACAGAGGACTTTAAACACATCGCTTAGATTATTTTCACATCCTTTCCTGCTTTTAATAGTTTGCACTTACTCTGTAGGTAAGGGAACTATTGGAGTAAGTGGCATGAAAAAGTATTACAGGAAGGTTATGCTGTGGACTCAGACCTATGACTGATAGAAGAAATGACCACCCTATACATGGATTTTTGAGAGTTTAGCTGAAAACAGCAATTCCTAGTCTAGATAGGGCAGGAATAGAGATGAAAATCTTCGTTTGGGGACTTAGATTATGGGAAGTTTTAGTATCTATTTATCATTATATCCATATACTCTTTCTGTTACTTATTACAGTTGCTAGCATGGCTTCAGGTTTAGATACTCAGCCCTATTGTCCCTTTATGTATGCTCATAATTGTTAGCCCAAGTGACTCAATCTTTGCTTTGGAAAACACCATCGCTATAAATCAGAACAATCAAGGGGTCTTCTCCATGTTTTTTAGATAATGGGTGAGAAAACACTATGATGACTTTTATTCAGCAGCTACCTCTATTTAAGGATTTGCCATTACCTTTCCCAGAAGGCTGAATTGCTCAAGGACAGTTTAATGCTGTTTTATATCCCATGCCTAGAACATGTGCTGACCATGTATTAAAAAAGGAAACTTCTTTCATATAATAAGGCTGATCATGGGTTTGGTTAAGGAAGATTTGAATTGTCCTTGCTTTGTATATTACATTTATGGTTTTCTATGATTGAATATGAAGAAAAACAAAGACTACAAGAATGTATTCCATTATTTTTAATCCAGACCATCAGGTTTCTAAATAGTCTCATCACATAGTTTCTAATATGTGCTGTTTCTCATAGGCAAGTTTTTAAGGTAAACTATATGCTGCAAAAATAAAAACTTGAAATCTTACCTCTTTGGAAAAAACACTGTTATCTTTGTGAGGGATAGTCAACTAGTCAACTTGGTTAGATTATAGTTTCTAGTTGTTTGGGCAAGCAAGCACTGGCCTGATTGTCACTGTGAGGGTATTTTGTAGATTGCTTCTGTGGCTGATTGCATCTACAATCAACAAAGGAGGTTGCCCTCATCAGTGAGTGGAGTCTTTCATTCAGTAATTTGGAGATCTTAAAGCCAGAACTGAGGATTTCAGAAGTCAGAAGAATTGCTGTCTCTTCCTTACCCAGTCACCTTCTCCTAGGGAGTACAACTTCCCCTCCATCAAAGTTTCTAGGTTGCATTCTGCCCTAGGGAATTTGGACTTCTCAGTCCCCATGGTCACGTGAGCCAATTCTGTAGGTTCTGTTTCTTTGGAGAACCCTAATACAACCCCTACCCCCTCAACTGACAAATAGATTTTTTTCCCTAAAACTTCATTTAGGTCACCTGTTTGGAACTCAGAATGAATCTTCCAATAGAAAGAACGATGACTGGGCTCTTAGCTAGCCATAGCTATAATGTTGCAGAATATTATGGCACCAAGAGTATTATGCAATGCTATAAGCTGATAACCAGCCGCTTCAATGATTTTTTTTTTTTTTTTTTTTGAGAAATGTGTCCGGAGTTTCAATCTGTGGGACTCAGAGTGTGCCCTTTCTTGCTGCAACTCTGAAAGTCATGTTGGCAGGTAGGAGCAGGGAAGCAGGATCCCTGCGTTCCTATCGCCGAGGGAGATTTCCACAGGTTAGAGCAGAGCCTTTTTTGTCCCCAACCCCAGTGTCCCCACAGCATACTCCCCATTTATACTTACTGCCTCAAAACAGCAAGTTCTTCATCTCATTTCCAACTGAAGGCTCACAGATTCTCTCTTATTGATGCCGAAGAGATTTTGAACTTTTTCATATGATTTGTTGAGAAAAAAGAGAAGTAGATGGAAAAAGAAAAGTGCCCTTCCCCACCCCCACCTCTGGTTGAAAGCATCTCCATTTGTAGTTTCAGTGAGCTTGCCTGATACTGTTTCCTTTGAGTGTCTATGTGGGATGTTCTGTGAGGCAACTAAATTGACCATGAGGTTGCCACCTACTGGCTTTCACTGGGGCTGGAGCAGCAACAAATGAGGGTGGAGAGCAGCCCCTATGGGTTTATTTTCATTTCTTCCCTTCTTACCCCAACCAGCTCTGTCATCACAGCCATGGGTTACTGCAGAGTGAGTTAGGGTTGTGTTGGTGATTCCAGTCACATCGTGTCTACAATCACGAGAGCAAACAAAACACCCCCTCTCCTGTATCTGATATATGTGAGCATGTGTGTCTTGGATGGATGTTAGGGTGATTTATCTTCTATTCTCACATATTTAAGTCCTTAGAGTGAGACCATAGCTGAGTCCTGAGAAAGGAGTGAGCTCAGAGAGAGAGGATCAGGTGGTGGTGGTGGGGTCCTCAGGTCTGGACTTTGAACAGGCAAGCAAACTTGCTGGCATTCCTAGTGAGTAGGGGTTACAGATCATTTCTGCGACATGGAGGTAGGCTGTTAGTCAGGGAGCCATCTCTGTCAGTTGCCTGGACCAAAGAGGAGAATGAGTTATGCTTTGTAAACCAGCTTTATCTATCTATCTATCTATCTATCTATCTATCTATCTACCTTCCTTCTATCTTTTAAATACAGTTTTATTAAGATATATTCACATACCATACAAACTATCAAGTATACAATCACTGGCTCACAGTTTCATCACATAGTTGTGTATACAACCCCACGATCAATTTTAGAATATTTATATTTTATTGTGAGGCCGTTTCCATTTTGTAACCTGCAAGTCTTTGGCGAAACCTTGTTTAAATGTTCCAGCACGATCTCATCTGTGTAGGGAGAATTAAGGAAGGAGGTCTCTTCAGCACTGAGTTTGTACTGCGGTGAGAACAGGCAGTGACCTCTAAGGCCAAGGGGGATGTTGAGGCTATGAGGTCTGGTTACTGTTCTCCACTTGCAGAGTTCATCTCCACTGCCCACCTAGAGCATCTAGGTTTGATTTTAGTAAAGAAGAGGTCAAGTTCCCTTTTTAAGTATTAGAGAAAGGAAAACTCAAGGCTACGGCAACTACAAGGTAAGAGGCAATATTTTTAGTTGCTGTGGCTGACTGGCTGAGTGGTCTAGCTGAACATTTGTATGTTGTCTCGTATCTTTGAAACAAGCAAAACAGGGAACACTAAAGTTATAAACATTGATGTTATGATCAACTTTCTGTTTTTCAGAAGATGAAAAGATAAAAATCTAGAGATAATACAGAATCTTAATTTAACGTTACAATGTGTTTAACTGCCATCTAAACCCAAGAAGCCCTCCTTAGCCTCCCCATTCTGTTCCATTTATTTGCACATTCTTATAGCAAAATGCCTGGAGAGAATTCTCGATATTTGCTCTCTCCACCTACCACACCTCACGTTCTCTCTTGAACACCTCGCTGGCCCAGCTTTCAGTCCCACTCCTCTGCTGACATCCCTTCATCATGGTCACCAAGGACCTCCAGCAAGCCAAAACTAATGACTGGTCGTCAGTTTTGATACTGTTCTACCTCAGTAGTTGACACAGTTGCTCACTCCCTCCTAGAAACACTTTCTTCACTTGGCTTTCTGAATGCCCTCTACTCCTGGTCTGCATCTACCTCTCTGGTTTCCTCTTCTTTCCACTCTCTAATGAGTGATCCGTCTCAGGGTCAGACTTCCAAACTATTCTCTCCCCTACAGGTACTTGCTGCAGCCAGTCCCATGGCTTTAACTATGAATGCCGCAATTCGTATTTCTAGCCATGACTTTTCCCCTCCCACATCCAACTGCTGATCAGCAGCTCCACTTGGCTATCTCAGACATTTCAAACACCACGGGTCTGAACAGAACTCGAAGCCCCTTCCTCCGAAGCCCACCCCTCTGCCAATCTTCCCCATCTCAGTATATATCACCACCATTTATCCAGTTGCCTGGGTCAAAAATCCAGGCATCTTGCATAATTCTTTATTCCCTCATGCCCAACATGGCTGTGCCTTCATAATACATTCCAAGTCTGACCACCAGTTCTTCCCAACACCACTGCTACAGTTAACTCTAGGCTAAGCCACTGTGTTTTTTTAAATCTTGGCTCCAAACTCCCTGCCATGTCTTTGAGGTCCTGCTATTTCCTATTACTCATCTCCCTCACTGTACACCTTGCTTCTTTTCATCCAGCCACACTGGCTTTCTTGCTTATGTTCAAACAAACTCAAGCTCGTTTTCACCTAAGAGCTTCTGCCTGGCATGCTCTTCTCCCAGATCCTATTAAGACTCACTCTTTCACTTCATTCTGTTCTCATTCAAACCTCATCTCCTCTGAGACACCTTCCCTGACCACTCTGTAAAATAGTACCCCCACACATTTTAAATTTAGTGTCTCTCCTCTAGAGTATAAGCACCACGAGGGCAGAAACCTTGTCTACCTTATACATTCTGTATTCTGAATACCTGGCATATGGAACATATTGATTAGATGGAGGGATGGCTTGATCAGTGGGTGGGTGGGTGGATGGATGGATGAACTAAAGAATGAATGAATGAATATGCTGTAGTCTAGCATTCTTTTCACCTGGATTTCTTCACACCTGAGTTTTAAAAAGTGTATGAAATAACTACAGCATTTTCCAGTAGCCTAATGCTGGATTTTTAAAAAGCATTAAAAATAATACATCCTTAAGTTATTGAAGGACAGTGCTGTGCATAGATGCTCCATAAAAACAGTTTCTTTATTGAAGTAGCATATCATGCAACAATACAGCACACTGCTCAAGGGAAAACTAGTTTTTCTATGGAAACTACTGGAAACTAATGTTGAAATAATAGAACTGTGATGTTTCCATTTAAAATATTTAGACTCTAGCTAGAAAATTTTCAGTCTTCTCATTCCATTAACAAACATCCAAACTAGTCCCTCTGTTAAGAAAAGATACGGCTGCTGTTTCATGTCTGAGTCAGACAAAAGTATCAGAACCACGAGGGACGGTGTAGCAGAAGGGTAGGAGTGCCTTCTGTGAATTCTAATTCCAGTTTTCTGCTTCCTTAACCTCCCTGTGCCTTGGTTTCCTCATCTGTACAATGGGAATAATAATAGTACCAGTATTTACCTCTTAAATTTGTTTTGAGGATTAAATGAGTTAATATATGTAAAATATTTAAAACAGAGCCTGACATATATGTGCTATATTTAATGTTTGCTATTTATAATAATCTTTTTATCATAGTTATTATCATCTTTGTTTCCAGTTATGTATTTGAGAATTTACCCTTTATAATCCATCCATAAAAAGTTGATGATGTCATGATTATAAGTGGTTTAAGCGTCTTAAAGTGAAGTCCATAGCAGTTCTCCTTAGAGCACTTAGTTGGATTACACTGATTTGTATGGTCTTAAAGTACATATTAAAGCCAAAGAAATACTAGTTTTGTAAATCCTTACATGGCACACCCATACAGCTGGTACCACAAATGATGTCACATTTCAGGAAGATCGGCTAATATATTCCATGGAATAAAAGGTATTTCTTAGTATGAAATGTGTTTTACTTCTAGTTCTCAGACTGGCTTTTGATTCAGACCCAAATTAGAGACAAGTCTAGCCTTTCAATTAGGCCTTTGCGGAACCCATTTTGATAGCACTTAAAGTACTGAAGTTATTTATTGCCACATCTTAGTAATTTTGGTGAACTATCTCATTTCTCAAAACAAGTTTTGCTTACACCCTTTCAAAAGAATGTCATTGGTATGTGGGCAGGTTGTCTGGGGCCAGCCTCTTATCTAGAGACCAGATGCAAAAAGTCTGAGTTCAGTGAACTGACTGAGACTTCATGGTTTTTGTTTTTTTTTTTCCTTTTTTTAATATGCATTTATGGCTCTTGCTAAAACACATTGCTGCCCCCATCTAGGAACAATGCCGCACACATCATTTCCTGAAATAATGGAGTTGGAAGGCAATTATCTACTCACAAAACAGGCTGAAACAACAGTTCCTGATATTCTTCTCAAATACTTTAACTTCCCAAGGAATCCGGAAAAAATAATTCCGTGAGACGGTGTTGTGAATGAAGGTGTGACATTTCAGCTTCCTTCACTGCAATCCAGTAACCAGAGGTAATGCATTGCTCGCCACTCGTCTTTACTGAGAGGGGCTCTGGCTGTGGGGAGTTGCTTGTCTTTGGTTTGTGATCTGTGTACTGCCATTATAGCCTCTATGAGGTGATCATCTCAGGTTCCTTTGTATCTACTTTTGGAACCATCCTAGTGATTACCTGCAGTTTCTTGAACTATGCTTGTTTTATGATACTAAGTTTTCCTTTTACTCCTGAAGAGAATGTGGGGCTTCTGATTCAGACTTTCCATGGAAGAAATGTGCACTTTTGAGAAAGAATGAGTATCCATTTCAGCAAAACATGTTTTGTAGTAGTATGTGTGAGAGTGTTCTTGAACCTCGTGACTCCTTTATCTTGAACGTGGGTTGGTAGGTAGTAGTCAAAATAAAAACTGTCTTCTTTATGATCCTTGGCAATCCGGACATCACTAAGGTACTCTTTTGATATGAAGGCAAAAAGGCAGCAGTTAAGATTCCGGATGTTTAGACATTGCTTTTTGGAATTTTCATCTTAAAGGAAACTGGTACAGTAAATTGTTTCATCAGGGATGCACACACAGGTTTTCTTCTTGATGTTCTGAGAAAAAATTAGGGACAGTCTTCTGGACATTGAGACAATACAATGCCAAATATAAAGGTATCTGGAAACTTCCTGTTCAAAGATCATCTGAATGTTTGACTTTGTGTGACCTGTCCTTCCCACTGAATAAAAGGTGTAATGTATTGTGTCTAAGGGTCACAGGGAGTGAAATTTGCCTGAATGAAGAAAAACCTGGGAGACTGAAACACATTGCTCAGGGAGGTTGTATAAGCTGTCTCTGGAAGTTTCTCACAGAAAGCTAGACTTTTCTCAGTCTGGCCTGTTTGGGTATTCCTAAATCCTCTCTCTGTCTGGAAGCTTAGGTAATATTGAGTGTCTTTTCATTCTGAAATGTCAGAATCAACTTGTTTAACATTTTCTCTAATGAAATACATACCTTTCAAAAGTGTAGTGTGAAGATTGCCTTTAAAATGGCTTATTTCTAATTGCGTCAAAAATTGACCAGTTCCTCTGAAATAATGGGAATAGATAAACTGAAGTTTACTTGTTGTAAGATATCTTTTCATTTAGTTTGACTCTTGCTGGTTGGCAACCTCAGCCTGGCTCCTCATGGCCAAGTGTGCAGATAAGACAATTCCTTGACGCTTGGCTTTGTCTCCCTTAGACCCCCACAGTCTCCTTTCTAGCCATGAGACCCACATGGGAGAAGCTGTGTAAATGGAAATGGTCAATTTGTTTCAGTTCAAAGGTAGTAGGTAAAATTAAGAACTTGCAAGGAAGAGTCAATGACAAAAGCTAAAGGCAAAATTAGGGTCCGTGCCACTAACAGACAGAAAGTTCTGGGTTAAAGTAGTGGTTAAATTAGTCTTTCTGAATGAACTTGGTTGGTTCTGTGGCACCTGCTGGGGTGTCAGAGCTCATCGGCCTAGCTTAAGAACTTAGGGAGAATGAAATGGGTCTGGAGTCTTAAATCAATTGTCTCGTTTTGACTCTAGTTTGTATTAGCGGGAATCACTTTTGGCTTCTTATCTTGGCTCACTGCCAGGATTGACTTGATACCATAGTTAGCCAATTCTAAGAATTCTGATTACCTTAAAAAATTCTAAGAATTCCAGTTACCTTAGAAAAATCATCAGGCATGAATAATCAACACATCTACAAAGCACTTAAATCCTGATGGATATTATTAATGTTTTCTAATATAGACATTTGCTTGGTTCAGTAAGATATGTTATAACTTTGTAGACAAATACCAGGGGTGTGTCAGTCTTCAACAACTGGGTACCCCACAGACTACATACATGAGGTTGGAAAGTCAAATTAGAGTTTGTCTTTATTTTCATTTCATTGTTACCCAAGCTGGGTGAATGGTAGATTCTGAAGCTGTATTTACCAGAATGCTTTTTAATATGCATTTGAAAATATGGAATGAACATTTTCTAAAGCAGTATCTTAGACTGTGTCTAAAGGGTTTCATTGCTTAGTCAATCCACATTTATGTTGTTCTTAACTATGTACTTTGAAAAGCAAGGAGGATGTAAAAGAAGGAAAATATGTGACTACTGCCCTAAAAGAAGCTTTAGTTGAGTAAGCAAAGCCCAACTTAAATAGTTCAAAAACACTTTAAATTTTAGAACTCTTGGACTTTAGAGGAGGAAGAAAGCACCCTAGGCTGAAATAGTTCCATATATCTTCCAAGCTGCCTTCGTGGAAGAGGCAGAGTATAACCAATGAACAGAATGTAATTGGACAGAAAAAAAAGAATGAGATGGAAACATTTATGGACCTTCTTTAGAATGCCAAAATTCTTGATAGGAGCTTTATGTATATGTATAATCTTATTAATCCTGCAGAGTAGACGTTTATATCCCTATTTATACATGAGGATATTAAGGATTGGAGAGGTTAAGTAGATTGCTTAAGTTTACATAACGATTGAGTTGCTGATAAGAAATACTATCGGCTCTGAATTCTAGCAGTTGTGGGTTTGAATTCCAGCTCGTCCAATAACTGGCTGTGCTTAATTTCTTTGTGGTTCAGTTTTTTCATCTGTGAAATGGAAAAAATAACAGTAGCTACCTCTTAGGCCTAGAGTGATGAATAAACTATTAAATGAGACAGAATTTAGCGACGTTTCTGACTTACTGTAACCGCCCAATAAATATTTTTGCAAATTATATAAAGCAAGAGAATTTGACTGAGATTCACACCCACATCTGTCTGACTCCAAAGTCTGCATTCTTTGTTTTTTATGACCCTGCAGAAGTAGTGGTAGAAAATTCCCGACAGGAGAATAAGAATGAACATTTTGTTTTCTAAAGAAAAGTAGGATTGGCAAAGTAATGACAAAGCAATTGGATAATCAGGTGGAAGAAAACTGTGCAGGGCCATTGAAGTTAGGCAGAGAACTTCAGACGAGACACTGTAGTGACCAGGAAAGCTGCTGCTGGACGGGGGGTGACATGGTGAAAGCGTTGCTCCGAGCAGTCCATGAGGTAAAGGTGTGGGGATGCTGGAAGCCCATTTGGGAATCTGCTGTGGTATTTAAAGTATGGAGTAATGTGGTCCTGTACTGGGGGAAATAATGGAAAATCAAAGGAAAGGACACACACTGGAGTAATCTTGAAGAAATAATAAGATTTATTCACAAGGCAGACCAAAGAATAGAAGATAAAGGAGGGTGAAGGATGACACCAAGTCTTCTGACCTAAAGGGCTGAGAAAATGGGGTGGTTGCACAGGGCAGAGAGTTTGAAGGGGGTGGGATGATAAATTCTCATTTAATCACATGTGCTTCAAGTGAGATAGGATATCCAAACTAAAATTTAGGCCTGACACGCAGCCAGTGGCAATATATAACTGTTCATCTGTGTCGAGGTGATGGCACACAGAGGGCTCACAGGATAAAGTGGTTTCCAGCAGAGAGGCTGTTGGAAGGCAGCCTTAGTGTTGGTTCTGTGGTTCCGGGCTCCATGATTTTCTTGGCTTTTCCCTCATGCTCACTTGTGAGGTAGCTTCCAGGCAGGAAGAAGGGGGTGGGCAGACAGCAAAAGAAAGTACATCATTTGAGTCTGTCTCCTTTTTATGGAACTTTTCTGGGAGCCCCATCCAACAATTTGGCTTATATCTTATTGTCTAAAACTATCTCAAATGTCCATTCTTTTCTTCTAGAGAAGTTAGGAAAATTATTTTAGCTGGTATGGTAGGCAGCTTTTAAGCCGCCAGCAATTCCCGCCTCCCTAATATAATCTCTTCTCCTTGAATCTTGCTTTTAAACCAACAGACTGTAGCAGTGTTGAGGGATGTCACAGATAATTGTGTCCCTGTCTTGCTAGAAGATCCTGTTGCCTTCTTGACATACACAGTGATGAAGCAAACTGTCCTGTTGGAGAAGCCCACCATGGCAAGGAAGTGAAGGGTCACCAGCCATTGGGGAACTGATGCCCTCAGTCCTCAGTCCTCTAGAGACTAATCATATAAGTGAGGTTGGAAGTGGGTCCTTCCCCAGATGAAAGAGATGAGACCCCAGCTCTAGCCGATACTTAGATTGCAGCTCTGAAATCTAAGAAACCCTGAAGCAGAGAGCCCAGTTAAGTCCAAGCAGTGCCTGGAGTGCTGACCCAAAGAAACGATGAAATAATAAGTGTGTGTTGTTTTAAGCTGCTAAATGTTAGGGCAGTTTGTTCCACAGCAGAAGATAGCTAATGCAGCAGGGCACATCATCTACTAGAAAGGTGAGGTTCTGTTAGTAAGAAAAATGAAGAGAATAGATATTTAATACACACCAACCACAAACTCCCAGTACATTGTAAAGAGACTCTGGGATATGCAAGGCGATGAAGCATACCAGATAGCCTTACTTAAGCAAAATGAATGCATCCCAGTAGCATTTTCTGTCAAGTTGGTCTACACTAACTGAATAGTCCCAGTTTTTCCATTATGAAGTTAAAAGTGTGTTCTACCCTCTGCAAAATGTGATTGTTAAGCAGTAAAAATTCCAGATAGTTTAATCAGGATATCAGGGGACTCTAAAAATATGTAGGAAAGGAGGGACAGGATTGCAGGAAGCAAGTGGCCCATCCTCATTAAGATTCCCTGCACCAACTTGCTTGCTGGCTCCATACCTGCTGGGCCCTGGGTGCTGCCCCCACTGCCAGGATACCTGCCCTTGTTCCTGAGGCCAGACTCTCACTCATACCCGTGCCAGAGATTGTTTCTCCGCTGTAGCCCTTAAACATTAACAACACTGCAGCCAACCTTTAGAGTAACTAAAAATGATTGTCTTGATTTTTTAGAAAAACTCACAAATGTTTTTATTCTAACTAAATCACAAAATAAAACATATGAGAAAAATATAGTATACCATGAGAACCTCTTGACATATATCATTTTTTGGTTTCAGGGAGACTCACAGCTCATTCCGTGCCATACATATAACTTACCAAAGATTTAGTAAACTGATGATAAAGACTTGACATTTCTACTTTTATATTCAATTTCTTTCCATTTGTTTACATCTTTGCTGAATAACAGCTGTCCAGTTTGAATGCAATCATGTCCAGTACTTTTCCTTAGCAATATGCACTAGTGCTCATACCTGCTAGGTCCTGTAATTATCTACAAAGGTTATTACCTGAAGATAAGGAACTATTAGCTGAATGTTCCTGAGTAAATCCTTTGTTTATTAACCTAAAAACTATCATCTATAGGTATTGCTTACATATCAAAAGAGCATTTTATGAGCTAGGCATGAAATTATAGCATGTTCAGCCAATAACTCGAGTTAAAGCATACAAGAAGTGCAATGATAATAGTAAGAGTTATAGCATTAGGTAGGAAGCAGTATATAATAAGAGTTAAGAATATGGAATTTGGAATCAGACAAGTCACGGATTCCAGTCCTGACCCTCTTCCTCACTAGCTCTATAAACTTAGTAAGTTACTTTAACCTCTCTTACCCTCAGTTTCCTCATTTGGTTGCTAAGGGGGTTAGATGAGACAATATTGGTAACACACTTAGAACAGGATCTGATACTCTAAAAATGCTGAGTAAAAGTTAGTCAGTACTTAATAGTTGTATCACACATCATAGTTTACAAAACACTTGTCCCATATTTATTTTGAGCCTGTCGGTCTTGTGACTTAAGCGGGAAAAGCGTTATTCTAATCTGATGTTAAGAAGACTCAAGTTCAAAGAGGGTTTAAATAACTTTACTACAGGTTATTAATGGGAAATCCATGGCTCAAGGTCAGGTGCTCTGTCCTCTAGACTTCCCAACTGCACGCATCAAAAAAAGATGGCGGCAGGGAGCCCTGGATTTTATGAATTCTAGAGAATTTTCTGAATGGCAGTAGTTTCCACTTCTGGTCCACAGACAATGACTCATACAAGACATCATTTTACTGCTTGAATCATTTAGATTTCTCTGGCAAGATGGTGAACTGAAAGAATGAGGGTTGGTGTAGTGAGTTTTAAATTAAGTTGAATTTATCCAACCTAAAGGAGTGCCTTTTATTCTAAGATTTATTTCTTTCCTACTTTTTTGGTGTTAAAATATTCTTATGAAATGATAGTGACAGAACAAGGTAGATATGGTTTTTGTTAAGATCTCTACTTAAAATAATCAAATTTTGGCAAAACCACTTTGGGCCACACATTTTGTTTTGGAAATTTTACTTGTCCAGAATCTGACAATCACTGCTTGAGAGTAATTTCATTATTTTACTTATTAATGGTTTAAGTTTATAGTGTTATTAGTTTATTTCCATTGAAGTACTGGATTTTTATACTATTACAATTTTATTATTATTATCATTATCATCATCATCATTATCATCTAGAGTTGTAGCTTTTTTTGGCAGGAGAAGTCACAGACCATCTTGAGAACCTGGTGAAAACTATGGATTTCTCACCCTACCTCCACCCCCCCAAAAAAGCACATACACACACAATTGTGGGTGCAAAGCAGGTAGTTCACAAATTTGTTGTAGCAAAGCCCATGGACTTCTAGGTGACTCTAATTGGTTTGTTCACATAAACTTTTTTTTTTTTAATCTTGTTTGTTTTGCTCTGTTAGATTTTAGGGCTTATATAGGAGATAAGTCTCACTAGAGGCTGGGTGGAAGGCTCAGTGGCAGGACCCGATGTTTATTTGGATGTCGCTACATAAGAACCCTTATGTGGTTCTTTGGGCAGAACTGGCATATGATGGAAGATTGCAGAATATTATCAGAATGCTGCGTTGGCAAAGAAGTGGGGAACAAGGACTCATATACTGTTGGCAGGAGTTTAAACCAATGTAACCTCTTGGGAGGGCAATCCGAAAATATCTACCAACACTTTAAAATGTACATACTTGTGTTTGTATGTAAAGACATCTGTACAGAGATCTTTGCTGGAGCTTTTCATGTATGAGCAAAATATTGGAAACCACCTATATATCTATCAGTATGGAACTGGTTAAATACATCGTGGTGTATATAAACTAGAATACTATGCAGCCATGAAAAAGGATGAGATAGCTCTATAGATAACAGTATGGATTGATCTCCAAGATATATTGTTATGTGAAAAAAAGCAAGATGCATTTTAAAAGAGAAAATATACACATAGGTGTGTCTGGATATTTCCGGACTATACAGCTGGTAATAATTACTGCCTTGGTGGTATAGACTGGAGAGCCAAGAGTCTCCAGTGGGGAGAACACTTACTTTTTTACTTATTATAGTATCCGAAGACTTTAAATCAGGTCCTTGTATTAGTAATTTAGTTTTTTTTTAAACTAGTAATTTTTAAAATCATTATGCAACATGGGAAAGTGAGGTTAGAGACTATTTAGATTAAATTGTATAAATAAAAAGGAGAAGATGCAAAATTTATGGACTTTTCATTTTGCCTCAGTCTCTAATGTCAGAACAAGGGGACACTGATGGAATTAAGAACTGGTGAATGAATAAATTAAAGGAAATAGCTTTTCACACAGCATGTGGCTGGTCTGAGGAATTTGCCACCACAGGCAGTCAGAGAGTCGAACAGTGCGGCTGGATTTTTTTTGGAAGTCTGGTCACTCATGGCCAGTCATAACATTTGTAGTTATGCAAGAAAAGATAAGGACAAGCAAATCTGATGGTGCAGGATGTAAGCCGATCGTTGCAAAGGAAGAATGTCTCCCCATCCTCCCCTTTTTTGGCTTCCCCCAGTGCCTCGGAATAACATTACACAATTAGCTAGGGCTGCTTTGAAGAACTGACAGTACTTCCTCTGAATCACTTATATTACCAAAGGCCAAGGGAAGGATCCAGACCCACCAGTGCAGCAATGCACATAACACTTCTTTTTGCACCCGGAATGGTGGCCCCTTTAGTTCAGAGCTAAGCGTTTTTGGCAGATCAGTCCCCCTGCTGCTGCACTAACCCTGCTATTCCTAGTAAAGGACATTCAAAGGGAAGCCATGGCCTTCAGTTCTTCTCCTGTTCAGCTGGCAATTGCGTATAAACAACAAACCCGAGATTATTGAGAGACCAAATAGACATTCAGGAAATAATTCATGCTTTTTTTTTTTCTCTGTCTCTTTCCTTCTTTGGCTCCAACTGTTCATGGATTCCTCCACCAGGGGGTGGACAAAGGACAGAAACCAGCACTCACCCATCTCATTTAGCCCCAGTAACAGTTTGGGCATTGTTACAGGCCTGGGTCCTCCATGTGACCCAAGAAGTACTGCACTAAATAGCTCAGAAAGTTGGGAAACTCCTGTTAGATTTTTTTTCCCAAGCCAAACTGTATCCAGCTTTATTAAAGAAACTTTTCATAAACAATCATGGTATTTCAGGCAGGACATGGGCAGTATGCAACAACCTTCAAACTCCCTTCTTCAGTGGTCTGCCGAAATTAGAAAGCCACTCTAAAGCCCAACAAAGTCGTCATTTGATGCTCTGAACAGGCAAAGTTTAGATGAAGGGTTGACATTTCACATGTAGCATGTTGTTTGACAACTGTTCATGAGCTGACCCTGACTTTCAGGAAATGAAATGGAAATGACAGAATTTTCAGTTTGAAGATCCACAGCCTAAACAAGGACTTGCTGCTCTTTCGAGGGACGCCATCTCAGGAGCATCACTGGAAGGTTGGGATTGCCTGGCATTCTGGGAACCAATTTTTAGGCCAGTCCCCAACAGGTCTCGGGGCTTAAGGGAGTCAAGTCTATGCTGAAGGCTGAGATGGAGAAGAGGACATGAGGACATAAAAATGAATTTTAGGTGTTTTTTAAATTTACTTTTGGATATACAATTATCCAAAGATCCGAAGTACACAATCAGTTGCCCATGGTACCATCATACAGCTGTGCATCCATCACCACAATAATTTTTTTTTCTAATTTTTAGAGCATTTTCATTACTCCAGAAAAGAAATAAAGACAAAAAAGAAAACTCAATTCCTCCCTACCCCTAACCAACCCCCCTCCATTATTGGCTCATAGTATTGGTATAGTATGTTTGTTACTGTTGATGAAAGAATGTTAAAATACTGTTAACTAGTAGTACATAGTTCGCAATAGGTATATTTTTTCTCTATATACCCCTCTATTATTAGCTTCTAGTTACAGTGTCATACATTTGTTCTAGTTCATGAAAGAGATTTCTAATATTTGTACAGTTAATCATAGACATTGTCCACCACAAGATTCACTGTTTTATACCTTCCCATCTTTTAACCTCCAACTTTCCTTCTGGTGACCTACATGACTCTAAGCTTCCCCTTTCCACCACATTCACACACCATTCAGCACTGTTAGTTATTCTCACAATAACCTGCTACCGTCCCCTCTGTCCACTTCCAAACACTTAGGTTCAATCTGGTTGAATATTCTGCTTATGTTAAGCAATGGCTCCCCATTCTTTAGCCTTGTTCTATATCCTGTTAACTTATAATTCATGTCAATGTGTTTATATATTATAATTAGTTCATATCAGTGAGACCATGCAATATTTGTCCTTATGTGTCTGATTTATTTCACTCAATGTAGCACCCTCAAGGTTTCTTCATCAACTCGTTTTTTTTTTTAAGACAGTTTTGTTCACCCACCATACTTTCCATCCTAAATAAAGAATCGATGGTTCCCTGTATAGTTACATATTTATGTATTCACCATCATCACCACTATCTATATAAGGACATCTCTGTTTCTTCCACAAAGAATGAGGAAGAATCAAAGATGCTAGAGAGACCAAAGAAAAAGAAAGGAAAAAAAAATGACAGTTAAAGGAATGAAAGATAGAATTAAAATAAATTAGAATAAGAGTCAGACAGCATCATCAATGCCAAGAGTCCCATACCTCTCCCTTATGTCCCCCTCATAGGCTTTAACTTTGGTATATTGCCTTTGTTACATTAAAGGAAGCATAATTCAAAGTTCCTGTTAACTATAGTCTCTAGTTTGCACTGATTGTATTTTTTCCCCAATACCACTCTATTTTTAACACCTTGCAAGGTTGACATTCATTTGTTCTCCCTCATGAAAAAACATATTTGTACATTTTATCACAATTGTTGAGTATTCTAGGTTTCACTGAGTTATACAGTCCCAGCCTTTATCTTTCCCCTTTCCTTCTGGTGTCCCACATGCTCCTAACCTTCCTCTTTCAACCATACTCACAATCATCTTTATTCAGTATACTTACATTGCTATGCTACCATCACCCAAATTGTGTTCCAAACCTCTCACTCCTGTCTTTTCCTCTCTGTCTGTAGTGCTCCCTTTAGTATTTCTTGTAGCACAGGTATATTGTTCACAAACTCTCTCATTGTCTGTTTATCAGAGAATATTTTAAGCTCCCCCTCATATTTGAAGGACAGTTTTGCCAGATGTAGGATTCTTGGTTGGAGGTTTTTCTCTTTCAGCATCTTAAATATATCACACCACTTCCTTTTTGCCTTCATGGTTTCTACTGAGAAATCTGCACATAGTCTTATCAAGCTTCCTTTGTATGTGATGATCATTTTTCTCTTGCTGCTTTCAGGATTGTCCCTTTGTCTTTGACATTTGATAATCTGATTATTAAGTGTCTTGGTGTAGACCTATTCAAATCTGTTCTGTTTGGGGTATGCTACGCTTCTTGGATCTGTAATTTTATGTGTTCCATAAGAGATGGGAAATTTTCATTGATTATTTCCTCTATTATGGCTTCTGCCCCTTTTCCCTTCTCTTCTCCTTCTGAGACCCCCATGACACATAGATTCATGCGTTTCATGTTATCCTTCAATTCCCTGAGACGTTTCTCATATTCTTCCATTCTTTTCCCTATCTCGTCTTTCGTGTGTAGGATTTCAGGTGTCTTGTTCTCCAGTTCCTGTGTGTTTTCTTCTGCCTCTGAAGATCTGCTGTTGTATGTTTCCATTGTGTTTTTATCTCTTGTGTTGTGCCTTTCATTTCCATAGATTCTGCCAGTTGTTTTTTCAAACTTTCGATTTCTACCTTATGTTAGCCCAGTGTTTTCTTTATAGCCTTTGTCTCTTTTGTTTTATCTTCTCTGAACTCGTTGATTTGTTTTTTGTTTCATTGAGCATATTTCTTCGGAAATCTTTAATAGATTGTTTCATTAAAGTGAAACACTATGTCAGCTGTATCTTGATTGAGGTGTAAGTTTGTTCCTTTCACTGGTCCATATCTTTGTTTTTCCTAGTATAGATTGTAGTTTTCTATTATCTAGGTATCTGGTTTCCTTGGTTACCCCAGCCGGATTTTCCCGGACCAGACAGGTTCAGGTCTCAGAATGGGGCTATATTCAGGTTTCCAATCGCTGTGCTTTTCCTAACCTGCCCAGCAGGTGGCGCGTGTCAGCCTGTCTCTCCTGACTGGTGTAAGGAGATGGGCCACCTCAGTTTCTGTTTTGGCTGTTTTCCCCCAGGCTTTGATCAGTTTGGGGGTCATGCTCACCTCTTCACGCTACTCTCCTGTTAGATTTTAAGATCAAGAGTAGGCTGCATGAAATCGAACTGGATTTCGGCAAGTAAATGGAGGGCAGAAGAGCATGCTTTGTTAATGTGAGCAAGATAAATTGCACTAACCAAATTATACTGCAGAATGACTCCATCCTGTCCCTTCGTGTAAGCAGGGCAAGGACAACCCTTGAAGTGTTAGAAAGGATCTCTCCCACGTCCCAGAAGGCAGTAGCGGACAGGGTGTTTGTTTATGTGTATGTATGTGTGTGCAGGACAGATGCACTTCTCTTTCTCATTGTTTTCCTGTCCAAGCCCTTTCCTGACAGCCAGCAGCTGGGTGACACTGAGACGACACAGTTAGTGGTCTCAGACCCACCTGGGCACAGGACACAGGGGCATGGAAACTTACCTGTCCCCACAGACACCCAGAGTGCCTGGAGAAAGTTTGTTTTCATCATTTTTGTTTGGCTTAATTACATGCTACCAAGTTCCAACTGAACTGTTTTTTTAATTCAGTTTTATTGAGATAAAACATTCATGGTGTACAATCAGCTGTTCACAGTACCATCATATAGTTGTACATTCATCACCCGAATCTATTTTTGAACATTTTCCTTATACCAGAAAGAAGCAGAATAAGAAAAAAAAATAAACATAAAAAAGAACACCCAAATCATCTCCCCCATCCCACCCTATTTTTCATTTAGTTTTTGTCCCCAGTTTTCTACTCATTCATCCATACACTAGATAAAGGGAGTGCAATCCACAAGGTTTTCACAATCACACTGTCACCCATGTAAGAACATTGTTATACAATTGTCTTCAAGAGTCAAGGCAACTGGGTTGGAGTTTGATAGATTCAGGTTTTTACTTCTAGCTATTCCAATACATTAAAACCTAAAAAGTGTTACCTATGTAGTGCATAAGAATGTCCACCAGAGTGACCTCTCGACTCCATTTGAAATCTCTCAGCCACTGAAACTTTATTTTGTTTCATTTCACATCCCCCTTTTGGTCAAGAAGATGTTCTTAGTCCCATGATGCTGGGTCCAGATTCATCCCCGGGAGTCATATCCTGCGTTGTCAGGAAGATTTACACCCCTGGGAGTCAGGTCCCGTGGAGGGGGGAGGGCAGCGAGATCACCTGCCAAGGTGGCTTACCTACTGCACTTTTTAAAACTCTCTCTCATTACATTTAATTAGAACTTCTTTTGGTAATTCCTTTTGCTCTCCAAACCCATTGGCATCAGGAAGAGTCCCAACATTCAGCCTCTCCAGGAGACCCCTTCCACTCCAGCATTGTCCAGTAGACCTTTCTGTGATGAGGGAAGTGTTCCCTGTCCACACTGTCCAGTGTGGTAGCCACCAGCCACATGGGGCCATGGAGGACTCGGAATGGAGCTAGTGTGACTGAGGAGCTGAATGTTTAATATTACTTAACTTTAATTAACTTGTAAACAAAATGCTACTTGAGCTTTGACATCTCTTACATCTCTAGCCAGTTTTGACTTTACCAGCAGAGATGTATCCTAGCAGACATTCAGCAGTGACATAGCAATTTTCTTCCTTCCTAGATGCAACATTGGCTCTCTTTGTTTGTCATTTAGATCTCTAAAAGCTATACTAAGAGATCACTTTTTGCTGTTTTCATACATTTTTCGGAAGAGTGATACAGCCTGGTCAGTATGCAAAGGCCAGAGTTGTTATTCAGATCTTGCCACTTCTGATACCCTAGCAGCAACAGTAGTGAGGCCTCTTTCTCTAAATGACATAACTTTGAGTAAAAATTTTAAGATCTAACATTTGCATAGCCAAGAGCAACACGAAATACTGGGAAATTCCGTAAGAAAGCCAAGCGTCTTCTTCACAGCAAGGACTGTGCCTTCCATGTGTTTCCTTAGTTCCTAGCATACATTTTAATAAAGCCTTCTGGAATGAGTGAGTCAGTACATAAATGGAGGAATTAATGTGGCTCAGAAGTGGTACTCATATTGTGATATCTAAGAAGTCTGTCATTAAAGCACCTAGAACCCTCGCAGGTATCTTTATTAACAGTTATGTTGTTGGAAACACACAATAGAAGTATTAATGTTTTGAACTTATGTCCCAATTAATATAAAACACTGCAAACTCCTCTATGACTAGTTTGAGTTCTCCACAAAACAAATGGTATCCTACGTTTATATAAAGTCTATGGGTAAAAAAAAAAATCTCCATTTCCACAAAATCTTTACTTCTATTTTCACTTTATTATGATCGCGTCATCCCTTCCTGGCCATTCCTTTTCACCTTGCCTTGGTTTTTTGTTTTGTTTTGTTTTTTGCCACCATACTGACAAAGGCATGGCAGAATCAGCTGCCTGCCTTCTGTCACTCCTGCTCAGGTTTATCACTGTTACGGGCAGGTGTATGACATTCCCCTGTAAGCTGAAGGATAACGTTGTTCCTTTTGCAGATAACAAAACCAAGAGCTTCACTTTATGCTTGAAACTGCTTTGACACAATAACTTCAACTTTTCCTCATCTCCTGTCTGCTTTAATCTTTATTCTCATCAAAACAGTTCATCATTTCCTTCATGTGATCAACCCATTCCTGACTTTAAACCTTTTTTCAAGTTGTGCCTAATGACGTGAGCCGTATCATCTCAAGCTTTCTAACCTCACTGCCTTCTTAGTCTCAAAGAAGTAATTAGTACTTGAAATCCCAACTCACATGTAGAAGTTTTCTCAAACAATGTGTCATGAAAGAACTCAGAACTCTAGGAAGTATGATAACTGAATTATAATTCTACTTAGGCCATTAACTGGTTGTATGACTTGGAAAAGTTAGCCTCTCAGGGACTCAGTTACTGCATCTGTAAAATGAGGATGGAGGTGTCTAGGTGAACTCAAAAGGTCCTTCCACATACTAAAATTCTGTAGAATTAAGGAGCAGACTTTATTCCCTACCATCCTATCAAAACGTACAATAATGATGTGCTCTCTGATTATCAAAGAGCAAATGTATTCTGTAATGCCATAGAAATAATTGGACACTTAATTTATATGAAATGTATTGTGTGTAATGCTGTGCTCTCAGCATACTGTCATGGATGGATGAGTATTTAATATATGATGGTATTGAAACATTTATGGGTTTTTTCTTCAGTTAGTGGTAGACTGGTTAATTCAGACAAACCCTCCCTGGAGAACAATTTTTAAAAAATTGTTTGAATACATTGGAGTGCTAACAAGTTCGTGAATAATGATACTTCCCAAATCTGAAGGTGAGCATTTGGGCCCACTCTTTCCCTAGGGGCCTCTGCCTGTCCCTTAAGAGGTCACTGAGAAGAGGCAGGGCAAGATGGCAGACTGGTGAGCTGTATGTTTTAGTTACTCCTCCAGGAAAGTAGGTAGAAAGCCAGGAACTGCGTGGACTGGACACCACAGAGCAATCTGACTTTGGGCATACTTCATACAACACTCATGAAAACGTGGAACTGCTGAGATCAGCGAAATCTGTAAGTTTTTGCGGCCAGGGGACCCGCGCCCCTCCCTGCCAGACTCAGTCCCGTGGGAGGAGGGGCTGTCAGCTCCGGGAAGGAGAAGGGAGAACTGCAGTGGCAGCCCTTATCGGAAACTCATTCTACTGATCCAAACTCCAACCATAGATAGACTGAGACCAGACACCAGAGAATCTGAGAGCAGCCAGCCCAGCAGAGAGGAGACAGGCATAGAAAAAAAACAACACAAAAAACTCCAAAATAAAAGCGGAGGATTTTTGGAGTTCTGGTGAACATAGAAAGGGGAAGGGCAGAGCTCAGGCCCCAGCTCAGGCCCTGAGGCACATATGCAAATCCCGAAGAAAAGCTGATCTCTCTGCCCTGTGGACCTTTCCTTAATGGCCCTGGTTGCTTTGTCTCTTAGCATTTCAATAACCCATTAGATCTCTGAGGAGGGCCCTTTTTTTTTTTTTTTTTAATCCTTTTTTCTTTTTCTAAAACAATTACTCTAAGAAGCCCAATACAGAAAGCTTCAAAGACTTGCAATTTGGGCAGGTCAAGTCAAGAGCAGAACTAGGAGAGCTCTGAGACAAAACGCAATAACCCAGTGGCTGAGAAAATTCACTAAACACCACAACTTCCCAAGAAAAGGGGGGTGTCGGCTCACAGCCACTATCCTGGTGGACAGGAAACACTCCTGCCCATCGCCAGCCCCATAGCCCAGAACTGCCCCAGACAACCCAGTGTGACGGAAGTGCTTCAAATAACAGGCACACACCACAAAACTGGGCGTGGACATTAGCCTTCCCTGCAACCTCAGCTGATTGTCCCAGAGTTGGGAAGGTAGACCAGTGTGAATTAACAAAGCCCCATTCAGCCATCATTTCAGCAGACTTGGAGCCTCCCTACACAGCCCAGCAGCCCAGAACTGCCCTGGGGGGACGGCACTCACCTGTGACATAGCACAGTCATCCCTCAACAGAGGACCCGGGGTGCACGGCCTGGAAGAGGGGCCCACTTGCAAGTCTCAGGAGCCATACGCCAATACCAAGGACTTGTGGGTCAGTGGCAGAGACAAACTGTGGCAGGACTGAACTGAAGGGTTAGACTATTGCAGCAGCTTTAAAACTCTAGGATCACCAGGGAGATTTGATTGTTAGAGCCACCCCCCCCCCCTGACTGCCCAGAAACACGCCCCATATATACAGGGCAGGCAACACCAACTACACACGCAAGCTTGGTACACCAATTGGACCCCACAAGACTCACTCCCCCACTCACCAAAAAGGCTAAGCAGGGGAGAACTGGCTTGTGGAGAACAGGTGGCTCGTGGACGCCACCTGCTGGTTAGTTAGAGAAAGTGTACTCCACGAAGCTGTAGATCTGATAAATTAGAGATAAGGACTTCAATTGGTCTACAAATCCTAAAAGAACGCTATCAAGTTCAGCAAATGCCACGAGGCCAAAAACAACAGAAAATTATAAAGCATATGAAAAAACCAGACGATATGGATAACCCAAGCCCAAGCACCCAAATCAAAAGACCAGAAGAGACACAGCACCTAGAGCAGCTACTCAAAGAACTAAAGATGAACAATGAGACCATAGTACGGGAGACAAAGGAAATCAAGAAGACCCTAGAAGAGCATAAAGAAGACATTGCAAGACTAAATAAAAAAATGGATGATCTTATGGAAATTAAAGAAACTGTTGACCAAATTAAAAAGATTCTGGACACTCATAGTACAAGACTAGAGGAAGTTGAACAACGAATCAGTGACCTGGAAGATGACAGAATGGAAAATGAAAGCATAAAAGAAAGAATGGGGAAAAAAATTGAAAAAATTGAAATGGACCTCAGGGGTATGATAGATAATATGAAACGTCCAAATATAAGACTCATTGGTGTCCCAGAAGGGGAAGAAAAGGGTAAAGGTCTAGGAAGAGTATTCAAAGAAATTGTTGGGGAAAACTTCCCAAATCTTCTAAACAACATAAATACACAAATCATAAATGCTCAGCGAACCCCAAATAGAGTAAATCCAAATAAACCCACTCCGAGACATATACTGATCACACTGTCAAACACAGAAGAGAAGGAGCAAGTTCTGAAAGCAGCAAGAGAAAAGCAATTCACCACATACAAAGGAAACAGCATAAGACTAAGTAGTGACTACTCAGCAGCCACCATGGAGGCAAGGAGGCAGTGGCACGATATATTTAAAATTCTGAGTGAGAAAAATTTCCAACCAAGAATACTTTATCCAGCAAAGCTCTCCTTCAAATTTGAGGGAGAGCTTAAATTTTTCACAGACAAACAAATGCTGAGAGAATTTGCTAACAAGAGACCTGCCCTACTGGAGATACTAAAGGGAGCCCTACAGACAGAGAAACAAAGAAAGGACAGAGAGACTTGGAGAAAGCTTCAGTACTAAAGAGATTCGGTATGGGTACAATAAAGGATATTAATAGACAGAGGGGAAAAATATGACAAACATAAACCAAAGGATAAGATGGCTGATTCAAGAAATGCCTTCACGGTTATAACGTTGAATGTAAATGGATTAAACTCCCCAATTAAAAGATACAGATTCGCAGAATGGATCAAAAAAAATGAACCATCAATATGTTGCATACAAGAGACTCATCTTAGACACAGGGACACAAAGAAACTGAAAGTGAAATGATGGAAAAAAATATTTCATGCAAGCTACAGCCAAAAGAAAGCAGGTGTAGCAATATTAATCTCAGATAAAATAGACTTCAAATGCAGGGATGTTTTGAGAGACAAAGACGGGCACTACATAGTAATAAAAGGGGCAATTCAGCAAGAAGAAATAACAATCGTAAATGTCTATGCACCCAATCAAGGTGCCACAAAATACATGAGAGAAACACTGGCAAAACTAAAGGAAGCAATTGATGTTTCCACAATAATTGTGGGAGACTTCAACACATCACTCTCTCCTATAGATAGATCAACCAGACAGAAGACCAATAAGGAAATTGAAAACCTAAACAATCTGATAAATGAATTAGATTTAACAGACATATACAGAACATTACATCCCAAATCACCAGGATACACATACTTTTCTAGTGCTCATGGAACTTTCTCCAGAATAGATCATATGCTGGGACATAAAACAAGCCTCAATAAATTTAAAAAGATTGAAATTATTCAAAGCACATTCTCTGACCACAATGGAATACAATTAGAAGTCAATAACCATCAGAGACTTAGAAAATTCACAAATACCTGGAGGTTAAACAACACACTCCTAAACAATCAGTGGGTTAAAGAAGAAATAGCAAGAGAAATTGCTAAATATATAGAGATGAATGAAAATGAGAACACAACATACCAAAACCTATGGGATGCAGCAAAAGCAGTGCTAAGGGGGAAATTTATAGCACTAAACGCATATATTAAAAAGGAAGAAAGAGCCAAAATCAAAGAACTAATGGATCAACTGAAGAAGCTAGAAAATGAACAGCAAACCAATCCTAAACCAAGTAGAAGAAAAGAAATAACAAGGATTAAAGCAGAAATAAATGACATAGAGAACAAAAAAACAATAGAGAGGATAAATATCACCAAAAGTTGGTTCTTTGAGAAGATCAACAAGATTGACAAGCCCCTAGCTAGACTGACAAAATCAAAAAGAGAGAAGACCCATATAAACAAAATAATGAATGAAAAAGGTGACATAACTGCAGATCCTGAAGAAATTAAAAAAATTATAAGAGGATACTATGAACAACTGTATGGCAACAAACTGGATAATGTAGAGCAAATGGACAATTTCCTGGAAACATATGAACAAGCTAGACTGAGCAGAGAAGAAATAGAAGACCTCAACCAACCCATCACAAGCAAAGAGATCCAATCAGTCATCAAAAATCTTCCCACAAATAAATGCCCAGGGCCAGATGGCTTCACAGGGGAATTCTACGAAACTTTCCAGAAAGAACTGACACCAATCTTACTCAAACTCTTTCAAAACATTGAAGAAAGTGGAACACTACCTAACTCATTTTATGAAGCTAACATCAATCTAATACCAAAACCAGGCAAAGATGCTCCAAAAAAGGAAAACTACCAGCCAATCTCCCTAATGAATATAGATGCAAAAATCCTCAACAAAATACTTGCAAATCGAATCCAAAGACACATTAAAAAAATCATACACCATGACCAAGTGGGGTTTATTCCAGGCATGCAAGGATGGTTCAACATAAGAAAATCAATCAATGTATTACAACACATTAACAAGTCAAAAGGGAAAAATCAATTGATCATCTCAATAGATGCTGAAAAAGCATTTGACAAAATCCAACATCCCTTTTTGATAAAAACACTTCAAAAGGTAGGAATTGAAGGAAACTTCCTCAACATGATAAAGAGCATATATGAAAAACCCACAGCCAGCATAGTACTCAATGGTGAGAGACTGAAAGCCTTCCCTCTAAGATCAGGAACAAGACAAGGATGCCCGCTGTCACCACTGTTATTCAACATTGTGCTGGAAGTGCTAGCCAGGGCAATCCGGGAAGACAAAGAAATAAAAGGCATCCAAATTGGAAAAGAAGAAGTAAAACTGTCATTGTTTGCAGATGATATGATCTTATATCTAGAAAACCCTGAGAAATCGACGATACAGCTACTAGAGCTAATAAACAAATTTAGCAAAGTAGCGGGATACAAGGTTAATGCACATAAGTCAGTAATGTTTCTATATGCTAGAAGTGAACAAACTGAAGAGACACTCAAGAAAAAGATACCATTTTCAATAGCAACTAAAAAAATCAAGTACCTAGGAATAAACTTAACCAAAGATGTAAAAGACCTATACAAAGAAAACTACATAACTCTACTAAAAGAAATAGAAGGGGACCTTAAAAGATGGAAAAATATTCCATGTTCATGGACAGGAAAGCTAAATGTCATTAAGATGTCAATTCTACCCAAACTCATCTACAGATTCAATGCAATCCCGATCAAAATTCCAACAACCTACTTTGCAGACTTGGAAAAGCTAGTTATCAAATTTATTTGGAAAGGGAAGATGCCTCGAATTGCTAAAGACACTCTAAAAAAGAAAAACGAAGTGGGAGGACTTACACTCCTTGACTTTGAAGCTTATTATAAAGCCACAGTTGCCAAAATAGCATGGTACTGGCACAAAGATAGACGTATAGATCAATGGAATCGAATTGAGAATTCAGAGATAGACCCTCAGATCTATGGCCGACTGATCTTTGATAAGGCCCCCAAAGTCACTGAACTGAGTCATAATGGTTTTTTCAACAAATTGGGCTGAGAGAGTTGGATATCCATATCCAAAAGAATGAGAGAGGACCCCTACCTCACCCCCTACACAAAAATTAACTCAAAATGGACCAAAGATCTCAATATAAAAGAAAGTACCATGAAACTCCTAGAAGATAATGTAGGAAAACATCTTCAAGACCTTGTATTAGGCAGCCACTTCCTAGACTTTACACCCAAAGCACAAGCAACAAAAGAGAAAATAGATAAATGGGAACTCCTCAAGCTTAGAAGTTTCTGCACCTCAAAGGAATTCCTCAAAAAGGTAAAGAGGCAGCCAACTCAATGGGAAAAAGTTTTTGGAAACCATGTATCTGACAAAAGACTGATATCTTGCATATATAAAGAAGTCCTACCACTCAATGACAATAGTACAGTCGGCCCAATTATAAAATGGGCAAAAGATATGAAAAGACAGTTCTCTGAAGAGGAAATACAAATGGCCAAGAAACACATGAAAAAATGTTCAGCTTCACTAGCTATTAGAGAGATGCAAATTAAGACCACAATGAGATACCATCTAACACCGGTTAGAATGGCTGCCATTAAACAAACAGGAAACTACAAATGCTGGAGGGGATGTGGAGAAATTGGAACTCTTATTCATTGTTGGTGGGCCTGTATAATGGTTCAGCCACTCTGGAAGTCAGTCTGGCAGTTCCTTAGAAAACTAGATATAGAGTTACCATTCGATCCAGCGATTGCACTTCTCGGTATATACCCGGAAGATCGGAAAGCAGTGACACGAACAGATATCTCCACGCCAATGTTCATAGCAGCATTATTCACAATTGCCAAGAGATGGAAACAACCCAAATGTCCTTCAACAGATGAATGGATAAATAAAATGTGGTATATACACACGATGGAATACTACGCGGCAGTAAGAAGGAACGATCTCGTGAAACATATGACAACATGGATGAACCTTGAAGACATAATGCTGAGCGAAATAAGCCAGGCACAAAAAGAGAAATATTATATGCTACCACTAATGTGAACTTTGAAAAATGTAAAACGAATGGTTTATAATGTAGAATGTAGGGGAACTAGCAGTAGAGAGCAATTAAGGAAGGGGGAACAATAATCCAAGAAGAACAGATAAGCTATTTAACGTTCTGGGGATGCCCAGGAATGACTATGGTCTGTTAATTTCTGATGGATATAGTAGGAGCAAGTTCACAGAAATGTTGCTATATTAGGTAACTTTCTTGGGGTAAAGTAGGAACATGTTGGAAGTTAAGCAGTTATCTTAGGTTAGTTGTCTTTTTCTTACTCCCTTGTTATGGTCTCTTTGAAATGTTCTTTTATTGTATGTTTGTTTTCTTTTTAACTATTTTTTCATACAGTTGATTTAAAAAAGAAGGGAAAGTTAAAAAAAAAAAAAAACAAGGAAAAAAAAAAGATGTAGTGCCCCTTGAGGAGCCTGTGGAGAATGCAGAGGTATTCGACTACCCCACCTCCATGGTTGCTAACATGACCACAGACATAGGGGACTGGTGGTTTGATGGGTTGAGCCCTCTACCACAGGTTTTACCCTTGGGAAGACAGTTGCTGCAAAGGAGAGGCTAGGCCTCCCTATGGTTGTGCCTAAGAGCCTCCTCCTGAATGCCTCTTTGTTGCTCAGATGTGGCCCTGTCTCTCTAGCTAAGCCAACTTGAAAGGTGAAATCACTGCCCTCCCCCCTACGGGGGATCAGACACCCAGGGGAGTGAATCTCCCTGGCAACGTGGAATATGACTCCCGGGGAGGAATGTAGACCTGGCATTGTGGGACGGAGAACATCTTCTTGACCAAAAGGGGGATGTGAAAGGAAATGAAATAAGCTTCAGTGGCAGAGAGATTCCAAAAGGAGCCGAGAGATCACTCTGGTGGGCACTCTTATGCACACTTTAGACAACCCTTTTTAGGTTCTAAAGAATTGGGGTAGCTGGTGGTGGATACCTGAAACTATCAAACTACAACCCAGAACCCATGAATCTCGAAGACAGATGTATAAAAATGTAGCTTATGAGGGGTGACAATGGGATTGGGAAAGCCATAAGGACCACACTCCACTTTGTCTAGTTTATGGATGGATGAGTAGAAAAATAGGGGAAGGAAACAAACAGACAAAGGTACCCAGTGTTCTTTTTTACTTCAATTGCTCTTTTTCACTCTAATTATTATTCTTGTTATTTTTGTGTGTGTGCTAATGAAGGTGTCAGGGATTGATTTGGGTGATGAATGTACCACTATGTAATGGTACTGTAAACAATCGAAAGTACGATTTGTTTTGTATGACTGCGTGGTATGTGAATATATTTCAATAAAATGAAGATTAAAAAAAAAAAAAAAAGACATATTGCCTTAACTAAAAAAAAAAAATATATATATATATATAGAAAGATTTTTTAAAATCTCAACTATTATGTGGGGTGTAAATAGAATTCAAGTATCCTAAAGCCTCTTGCATTTAGAAATTAAGTATTCATATTAGCTCTTGATAATTCAGCAATGCACATTGTAAATTCTGCTACTATCAGTAAAGCTATGGAAGATGTGAACAAGGCAATTAACACTATCAAATTTTCATACATAGAACAGCACACCTACTATTACACAATGTACAGAGTACACATAATTATTAAGTACACAGGAATATTTATAAAAACTGACCATGTGCTGAGCCATAAAGCAAGATTTCAAAATATTCAAAAGATCATATAGACTATATTATGACTACATTAGAATTAAACTAGAAATGAATAACAAAAATATTATTAGAAATAACTTCTAAGTAAGTCATGGGCCAAAGAAAAAATCATAATGGAAATTAGAAAATACCTTAAAAACTGAAATATAATTAAAGTACAACGTTGAAACTTTGGGGATGCAACTAAGGACCTGCTTACAGGAAAATTTATAATTTTAAATTTTATTAGACAGAGCTGATGCTGATCCTCAGTTTCCTAAACTCTTATCTATATAAGTTGAAGAAAAATAGCAAATTAAATTTAAAGAAAGCAGAAGCAATTAATAAATAGATTGAAGGAATTAATAAAATAGAAAATAAATATGAAGGATCTATAAAGCCAAAAGTAGTTCCTTTTAAAAGACTAATAAAATTGATAAACTCCTGGTGAGACTGATCAAGAAAAAAAGTGAAGGAATGGATAACCAATATCAAGATTGTGAGAGGAGACATCACTTCAGATCCTACAGATATCATGAAGATAATAAGGGGATATTTTGTACAACTATATGCCAATGAGTGTGAAAATGTGGAGAAACTGACAGATTACCAGAAAAAATACAACTCAACAAGGCAGACTTAGGAAGAAGTAGAAAATCTAAAGTTCTATAACTGTATTAAAGAAATTGAATATATAATTAATGGCTATCCTATAAAGAAAACTCATCCAGGGTTAAATGCTTTTAACAGTGAATTGTTTCAGACATTTGACAAATAAATGATGGTAATGGTATTAGAAACCTATTGCTATATAACATGTTACCCCAAGGCTATATGACCTCAGACATTTTTATCTGACAGCTTCTGTGGGTCAGGAATCCAGGTGTGGCTTAGTTACGTGACTCTGGCTCAAGGTCTCTCAACAGTCAAGTAGTGGCTATGGTTGCACTTACATCCGAAGGCTTGCTTGGTGGAGGATCAACTTCTGAGTTCGCTCACATGGTTGTTGGCAGACTTCAGTTCCTCACAGGCTGTTGGACTGTTGACTTAGTTCCTCATTGGCTTTGGCTGGAGACCTCCCTCAGTTCCTCACCACATGGGGCTCTCCACAGGGAAGCTCACAACACAGCAGCTAGCTTCCTGCAGAGGAGTAAGAGTGCATGCCCAAGAGGAAGCCACAGTCTCTTCATAACCTACTCTCGGAAGTGACATCCCATCACCGCAGCTGTAGTTTGTACTTGGAGGTGAGTCACTAAATCCAGTCCACACAACATGGGAAGGGATTGCAGAAGCATATGAATTTCAGGATGATAGAATCTTTGGAGACCATCTTAGAGGCTGCCTACCACAATAACCTTACACAAACTTCTGGAGATTAATAAAAGATTAATAAAAGAATTAATAAAAGCTCAACTTGTTTTATGGGACCAGCATAAGGTTGACACCTAATTCTGATGAGGACTTTACTAGAATGGAAAATTAAAGCATCTTACTGTGAACATAGATGCAAAACTGAACAAATAGTTAACAAACTGAATTTAGCAACATTTAAAACATTGGGTTTATCCCAGGAATTCGAGATTGGTTTAGTATTTGAAAATCAGTCAGTGCAATTTACCATATTAATACAATAGAGAAGAAAAATCAAATGATTATCTCAACAGATGCAGAAATTTTTTTTAAATTCTACATTCACTCATGATAAAGACTTACTGGAAACAGAATGAAAATGTTATTATTCTGAAATAGTATCCAACAAAAACCTACTGCAAACATACTTAATGGCAAATGTTAAAGCTTTTCATCTAAGATTAGGAATGAGAAAATGATTTCCACTATCATTACTTCTGTTCAGCATTATGCTGGAATGCTTAACCAGTGCAATAAAGCAAAAAAAAGACATCAAATGTATAAAGAAATAAGGGAAAATATAAATGTCACTATAAGCTATATATATGTTTTGGAGTAAGTATGTATGTATATAGGTATATATAAATACATAAATGTGTTCATAGAAAATCCAAAGTATTTTGTAGATTAGTTATAGAAATAAGTGAGCTTAGAAAATTGCTGGAACATTTAGTCAATAGATAAGCATCTCTGATATTTTAAAATACCATAACAAGCATAACATGAATTTTCAAAAAGATACCATGTAGATAGCATCAGAAATATCAAATACCCAGGAATATATTGATTAAAAATGTACAAGATTTCTGTGCATAATTCTTTAAAATATTATTGAGATAAAGAAGACCCTAAATATATGGAGAACTATGTAATTTTCATGTGTTGGAAGAATCAGCATAGTAAAGATATCTGTTTTCTCCAGTTGACCTATATTTTCAAGGCAGTCCCAGTCATAATTTCTGTATTTTTTAAACAGAAACTGACAAGCTGATTCTTTACATGGAAATGAAAAGGGCAACAAGAGCCAAGACAATCTTGAAAAGAACAAAAAAGAAGGGCTGACTCTCCAGATGTTGAGATGCATTATAAATGTACAATAATTAATACACGGTGGTATTGTTACAAAAATAGGCAAATAGATCACTTAACAGAATAGGGATTGCAGAAATAGACATGTGCGTATATGGACAACTGATAATGAACAGGATGATATACTCTTCAATAATTGGTTCTGGGTGCATTGGCTATCTGTATGGAAAAAATAAATAAAATTTTCCCTTACCTCCGTATCACCCAAAAATTAATTCCATGTGGACTGTAGGTTTAATATGAAAGGTAAAATAATAAAGCCTGTAGAAGATAGGAGAATATTTCATGAGCTTTGAAAAGGGGATAATGTCTTACCAAGACACTAAAAGCCCTAACCATAAATGAAAAGACTGATAAATTGGTCTTCCTTAAAATTTGGAACTGTTTGTTATCAAGCACCACCACTAAGAAAAGGCAAGCCACATGGTGGGTGTTCTAGTTTGCTAATGCTGCCGGGATGCAAAACACCAGAAATGGATCGGCTTTTATAAAGGGGGTTTATTTGGTTACACAGTTACAGTCTTAAGATCATAAAGTGTCCAAGATAACACATCAGCAATAGGGTACCTTCACTGGAGAATGGCCAGTGGTGTCTGGAAAACCTCTGTTAGCTGGGAAGGCACATGGCTGTTGTCTGCTCCAAAGTTCTGGTTTCAAAATGGCTTTCTCCCAGGACATTCCTCTCTAGGCTGCAGTTCTTCAAAAATGTCACTCTCAGTTGCTCTTGGGGCATTTGTCCTCTCTTAGCTTCTCCAGAACAAGAGTCTGCTCTCAATGGCCATCTTCAAACTGTCTCTCATCTGTAGCTACTCTCTCAGCTTCTGTGCATTCTTCAAAGTGTCCCTCTTGGCTGTAGCTCCTCTTCAAAATGTCACTCACAGCTGCACTGAGTTACTTCAGTTTGTCAGCTCATTTATATGGCTCCAGTGATTTAATTATGCCTACTCTGAATGGGTGTGGTAACGCCTCCATGGAAATTGTCCAATTAGAGTCATTACCCACAGTTGGGTGGGGCACATTTCCATGCAAACAGCCTAATACAAACATTCCAACTTAATCCCCACTAATATGTCTGCCCCACAGGATTGCATCAAAGAATATGGCTTTTTCTGGGGGACATAATACATTCAAACCAGTACAGTGGGAGAACATTTTTGTAACATGTATGATTAAAGAAGGGTGTGTAGCTAAACAAATTAATAAGACAAAGTCATATAGCCCAGTAGACAAAATGTTCAACATAATTGAAAAGGCACCTCATAAAAGAATATCCAAGTGGCCGATAAATACATGAAAGGATGTTCATTCTCATTAGTCATGGAGAAATGCAGCTTAAATGCAACTAACTCTCTCTCTCTCTCTCTCTCTCTGTCACTCTCTCTCTCTGTCTCTCTCTCCGCCTTCCCCTCCCCTCCCCTTGCCCTCCACACATGCATGCATGCACACACACACACACACACACACACACACACACACAATGTATTGACAAGACCAAGTGTTTGTCCAGATGTGAAGCAATGGAAACTCATATAGTGCCTGTGGGAATATAAACTGCACAACATTTGGGGAAAAGTTTGGCATCACCTACTAAAACTTGAATGTAGAAGTCTACCCAAGACCTGGCAAGTACTTTCCCAACAGAAATGGGTGCCTACATGCACCATAGGACTCATGCAAGAATCTTTATACTTATGTAATTTGTAAAAGCCCCAAATAGAAATCATCCAAGTATCTATCAGTCATAAAATGGATGAAGTGTGTCATATGCATACAGTGGAATACTATACAGCCAAAAAATGAACTAACTCAACCACTTACAATAACATGGATGAATCTCACAAACATAACATTGAGTGAAAGAAACTAGATATAAAATTATGTATTTTACATAGTTCCATTTATATAAAGTTCAAAACAGTTGAAACTAGTATCTGGTGGTGATAGAAGTCAGAATAGTGGGTACCATTACATAGAGTAGAAGAGGGTAGTGATTGGAGGGGGGCTCGAGGTGGGACTTGGGGGATGCTGGTGATTTTCTAGTCATTATACTGGTGTAATCTCTGGATAATGCACTGATAATTTATTGAGCTATATGCTTCTTTTGTAAAGATAAAAACCTTTGTTTACATTTATTCAAACAAGGATTTACTCTAACATTCACTTAGCTCTGTGGAATTGGAAAGGTGAATCAGCGACAGTGTCTGGCTTCCAGAAATTCACATCTAGCGTGGACAGGGACCTAGAGGCGAATTGCTGTAGCCTCATGTACTGGGTGCCTTCAGGATCGCGATACAGATTGAGGTTAGGAACAGTCCTGCCACCTAGGGCCAGGATTGGTTTTTCTTAAGGAATTGACATGTGCAAAAGTATGATCAGGATTTCAACAAATGAAAAAGAGGAGCAGGGATGTTCTGGTCAGAAAGTACAAGAACAAAGACATGGCATCTTAAAAGTGCAGGCATGTTCGCTCAGCCACTGAATAAATAATAAAGAAAAAAACGAATGCTTATTTAATTTTGAGTTAGTACTGAAGGCTGCTAAAAAGACTGCAGGAAGAATGGTCTGCAGCCAGTAGGCATAAGTAAAATAGAATCTGGGGAGACGTTTTCCTTGTTAATCCTGCACTGCATGCCTGTATCATAGCTTCTTGAGAGTGGGTTTGCTTTATATATTTGGTAGTAGCCAACTATTTATAGAAGTAAATAGTTTTAAAAAAAAATTGTGCATGTCTTTAGGAAAAAATATGAGTGCTTCTTGGCTTGATGTTTTCACTGTGTCTTCCAGACACTGATAATGCTTCCCGAAGCAAAGCAGGCAACACACCTACTCCGTGTTTTATGGTTCTCTGTCTCTGCACACTGCTGACGACACAACTGTCATCCCCTACAAGCTGGAACCTACCCTAATTCTCTGAGTGGGCAGCCCCTTCACTGACCTGACATTTCGAGGAGGCCTGAGGCCCTGTTTTGTGTACCCCTCTGCTACCGCCTGTAGCGCAGGGCCACACAGATGTCTGTGCAGGCGTCCATCTCCCTGATGGGACTGGGGCTCCTGTGATGAGGAGTGCCATGGGCTGAATGATGTCTGTCAAAAAGACATGTTCAAATCCTGACTCTCAGCCTGGGGAAGGCGACCTTATTTGCCAATAGGATCTTTGAAAATGTGATTAGTTAAGATGAGGCCACACAGGATTCGATTAAGGTATGTCCTTATTCACGGTAACAGGTATCCTATAAGTAGAGGAAATTTGGACGCAATCAGTAAGAGACAGAGAGAGAAGAAAGCCATGTGACGGAGGTACACGTAGATGATGCTGTGACAAGCCAAGGAAGGCCAGATTTTGGAAGAGGCATGGAACAGATTTCTCCCTGCAGACTTGGAGACACCTTGAAGCACACTCTGCTGACATCTTGGTTTTAGACTTCTAGCCTCCAGAACTATAAGAGAAGAAATTTCTGTTCTTATCAGCCACCTGGTTTGCAGTACTTTGTTACGGCAGCCACAGGAAACTAAGACAGGAAACTTTGTATCTACGTTTGGTCCCCTTCACCCAGCACGGTAGCTGATGCGCTATAGGTGCTATTTTCCAGAAAGCAGCTGTTTTCTGGAACCAAATTAAAGAAAAGCCCAGGTGGTGAATGGCACTAATAGCACAGCTGTGTCATCAGGAGACCTTACCTTTAACTCCGAGAGAGTGTCGATGAATGAGGGGAACCGTTTAATTCATCATCCAAGCAAAGAGGCTATTGAGCGTGAGAGAGTGCTGTTAATACAAAGGCCAAGACAAAACCAGGATCTTCTGGAGGAAGCTGGGAGAGACGGCCCCCTCTGATTACTCTGTCACCAGAGAATTATTACAAGATGTTGCTGAGTCACCCTTGGAAGTCCCGACTCTCTTGTGATCCCAATCCTAAGCGACCCTTGGGAATCTGGCACACATAGTGCTACCCTTGTTCATGCTAGATCTCCGGGAGGAAAAAGAGGACCTTGGCTTGCAGCAGGCATCCTCACCCTGCATTTCCCCAGGAATCCTAACTGCGCCATCATAGTCCCAACATTTCTGCTCTTCCCTCGCCTGGGCCCCCTGGGTTCCTGCCGAATCACCAAAGCTCACGTGTGGGCATCGCAGAGACCCATGTAGATGCTGAGATGCAGGGGCTGCTGCTGCATCCTGCTGAGATCTCGAAGGTGCAACACACTCTCGCCCTGCCCCTGCCTCTGCTTCTGCTGCAGACATAGAACCTTCCCAGGGCAAGGGCTCGCGAATGCTTCCCTGGCGACTTTCGGAGAAAGCCTGCACTTTTAATCTCATTGCAGGCATTTCCGAGGCCAGTCAGGGTGGTTTCCCTGATGGGACAGGGATAAGTTCAGGAGACAATAAATGTCTTGGCAGACCAGGGACTTCCTCAAATGTGGAGTCTGACAAAAAAGGAAGACGAATGGTGAAGATATAAATTTGCAGTTAAAGGAAACAGTACCCCCAGCACCAAAAAATACTTTCCATGCTATGTAAGTAATACATAAACATTACAGCCGATTAACATTTGATAAACTATTAACTTCCCCATTTCTTTGCTAGGAAGGCTGCGGAATGAGATAAAGCAGTTTGTGCTATGGAGGACAAACATCTCGGCATCCAATAAACTTCCAAATATATCTTTCTTTTTTTTTGTTTTCAAGACTGGCTGCTATTTCCTCTGTGGCTCTTGTTTATTACCGTGTTGACTCATCTAGGATCCATCTACACCAGCGAGATGGACTTGCACATCTGCCAAGCGGACTCTGAGCGAGAGATAACAGCGAGCGACAACAATAGTTTTCCTCCGTCTCTTGGCCCCAGACCCTTTTGGCAGAGCAGACTGAGAATAACTTATCGTCAGTGCTCTGAAAGGCTCTGAAGTTCTGGAAGCCCAGGGTGGTTGTTTGCCAGACAGAGATAACAGGCAGGATGCAACCAAGAGCCAGCCCACTGTGGAAGTCAGAGTTCCACCTGGCAGACAGAGAAAAGGAAAAAGGGATGAGGCGGCCAATTAGCAAGCACATGGTTTCCTGGCTGTCCAGTCCCACTGTCAACACAGTTGAAAGCTTTTAAGGTAGTCAGAGGATTTAATTCATCCCTGGGTCACCTAAAGAATACTTACTGGTTATGTTGCAGAGAAGAATTGCCATATATATGATTTTTTTTTCCTTAATGCAAGCAGCAGCTCTTGAAGAGAGAGTTTGTCTTCATTTTCACATTTTCTCTTAGAAAAAAAGCAAACACATGATTGTGTGACTGATGAAGTGAGGGTTTACTTGGCATATAAATCACCCCTAAATTGTCGACACATCCTTGGTTATCAAAGGATTGATTTGGTAATCTAAAGAGGCAGTTGAGGAGAGCTTCTTTATTGGACCTGCTTGTCTTGAGCTGCCCACAGGAGTGTCCGAAAACTGGTATCAATAGTTCCACTCACTAAACTCACCTTTAGTTGTCAAAAAGATACACATCACTTCGGAGACTTCTTCAACTGGAGTCACTGGAAGCACAAAATTAGACATCACCTTAACAGTTACTGTTGCAAATTTGTGATGAAAATTCCCTTTATGGTCTCTTAGAACTTTTCAGAGAACTACCTAAAAGAGTAATAATGGAATGATTGTTTCAGTAAGAACTTTCGTATGTACTGTAGATCACTAAAATATAAGTGCTATATAAATCTTATACAGCATGCTCATTTTAATAATGGTTGTTAATTTGAGAGCAGATGAGAGTATGCTGAGTTCTGTTTCACCATTGTTCAGAGTCACAGAGCTTGTTCTTCAACAATGACTCAAAGCAAATGTTGTAGCCTGCTGAGTTACTGGAATTTTTGTGCATAATTAGTGTTTACATAATGACTTAAGATTCCAACGTGGAAGCTCCATTGTCAGTGCGAACCTGTTTAATTACATGGTATGTAAATATATTCATCCCCTTCACCGAACACCTACTCATGTTCTGACAGTTATTATAAAATAATTAGCTTTATTTCCAAAAGCATTTATCAGGCATTTATCATGGTACTGAGCTGCGTCGCCTAAAACAAGGCATCATTTTCTTCCCTTCAGATTTGATACCACTCCCCTTCCTTAATATGTGGACAGGTTTGTTTTTTTATGTTGGTCACCCAGATCCCTTGAAGAGAGGGACCTCTTGAGAGTGTGAGTCTTGCCTCAATAGAAGTCATGTTAAGGCGATGCTTAGCTTTAATCCACTTAGACTTGACTAAGGACCTCATGATTTGGTTGTAGCATTTTTGTCAGTAGTCTCTGGGTCTAATGAAAATTGGGATTAGCCATCTACTCTTAACAGTAGCCAGTTTCTTGCATTGGGCAGTTCAGTAATTTCCTCCAGATCACTCAAAGAAATTTGAATGTCTGAAAGGCGTAAAATTGACTTACCTGTTATGAGGGCATTTAAAATTCACAGAGGAAAAATACGGATTTTGTGGCTACTGCCTCCCTTGGGTCCAGCCATCTGGAGGGCATATGGGAAATGATATAGTCATCCAGAGCCCCAGGGTGGGAGACGGCCTGGCAAGAAAAGCCCACCACCCATCCCCCTGTTGCTTCAGGAACAGGGCAGCTCTCCTCCCGTGAACTTGCTACCTGGAGAGGGCTCTGTTTCTATCCTCCCCACCACCAGCCTCTGGGTGAAATGCTGCCTGTGTGTCCTAGAACCACTTTTGGTCCCCTATTTCCATATCCATTAAGATGAAAACCTATCTCTTGGATGATAGAGTCTAGTTCCTAGGCGTTTTCTCCACATTTATGGTTTCTGTCAGTATATAATATATTAATGTGTGGTTAGTGAAGAATTCTCTCCCAAATTTCACTTAACATGGAAAATTAAGTATTTGGGGATTTTCAGAATGCTTACTATGGAATAAATAGGCCCTTGTCCTATTCAGCCACTTTACCCCAATCTGGGAGCATAAATATAGTTATGCTTTGAAATGTTGTTTTGGATAGAAAATTATTTGAGGAAAAAGTGATTATATTCAACATATTTAGGGCAAATCATCTGAAAGATGAAGGAAAACTAAGACAATTTTAATTCCTATTTTATTACCATAGGTCCTCAAATCTAAGAAGCACTTTTTTTTTTAAATGTTATTTCTGAAATGAGGTGGTGCCTCACAACAGATATAAACATTTAATGTGGTAGTGTAACTCCCCCCCCAAAAGTCTATTATTAGTTCATCTTAAAAATCAGTGGCCTTTGATAATGCTTGTGTAATTATATAGCTTTCATCTCATTACCATGTGGTTGTAAAAGCCTTTTAACTGACACCCCCTTTATCCAGTGTATGGTTGATGAGTAATAAAATAAAGACATGCATGAAAAAAATCAATGGCATCTTGGAGTAAAGGAAATAAAGAAGTCAAGAATTAAGCAGAGATGAGTAATAAAGACAAAAATATACAAATGATGGGGATAGCAGTATGGAATATTTTGGGTGTTCTTTTTTATTTTATTTTTTTCTTTATTTTGGAGTAATGAAAAGTTTCTAAAATTGCTTATAGCAATAAATGCACAACTATTTGATGATACTATGAGCCACTGATTGTATACTTTGGATGGATATATGGTGTGTGGATATATCTCTAAAATTGCATTTAAAAAAAGAATTAAGTAGAGATGTCATTTTCCTTAATTTCCTCAGAGCCAGTAATTTCACATGCTAAGTTTTTTCTCTTTAGTTAGGATGGTTATCCTACTTGAGTGCTGCATAGGAGACTGGATAAAATTTAAATAAAGTCACTGCTCATTGTGACATTATGAATTCCTTAATTATTGTCAGCTAATGACTTAAGAATAGTAAGAAATAAAATGCAAAATTCAATAATCTTTCCTTTTAGAGCTGTGCCTCTACAAATCTAAAAACCCTGAAATCTAAAAATCTTACAACTTTGAGTAATGCATATGTGCTCACTACAGACAACATGGTTAATCCAGATTTTGTATAAGTCTCCCATTTGTATCTCTTACCTTGCCACTCAGCCCCAGTGGCGTGTTCCCAGGCTATTTGTGTTTTCTTTCTCCAGGATGTGTTGCTGTCATCTGAAGCTCAGCAAGTTCAAAATTATGTTTAGCTTCATTCCCCAAATTACCTTGTCTTGTGTTTGCCATAATGGTTCATAGAAATCATTGCACTCCTGTACATTAACACTCCAAATCCCAGATTTTTCCTCAACTCTCTCCTTTTATTAAGATTTCCTGTAAATCTCGTCTGATCACATTATTTAGATCACCTTGCAGCCGTTTTGAACCTAAGCCTCTGATAATAAATGTTAAAAATCTAAAGACAAACAAAACAGTTAGAACCTGGGCCATGTTAAACTCTGCACACTGCTCCACTTACCCTTCCTCCCAGAATTTCCGGTTCAGATTATAATTGGATCTCAAATCTGACTGTAGTCATCCTCAGCCTTTTGAATCCAAAATCATGACTTATGTTTTGGGGGAACTGTAGCTCCCTGTGCCCTTGAACAAACTGCTACTAAATGTCTTGCAAAACAGGTTTTTGGATTTAAACCTGATCAGAGGATGGGGGCAGTGTGGGGGTGGCAGGAGCCTGTAGATAGGAGGTGACTGTAGTTTGCAAGCAGGTTGATCTCCTTTTCCTTTTTCTTAACTTTCCCTTGGTATTCTGTTCTTTGCATCCCACAAAGCAAAATTTCCTGACCCATGACTTTAGTGCATCCATTCATTCATTTGCTTGTTCATTTATTCATTCACCAAGTATCTATCGAATACTTTCTCTAGGCCAGACATGGTAACAACACCGGGATAGAACAGTGTTTAAAACATGGCCCTGCTCTCTGGGAGAACCCAGTCTACTGGCAGTGGCAAGAAGTGAGTAAATGAATACCCAAGATAACTTCAGATTGTGATATGTGCTAAGAAAACAATGTTAAAATAGGCCAAGATGAGAGAGAGCTGGTATGTAGCTTAGTTTGGGTGTTCAAAGAAACCCTTTCTGAGGAGGCAGTGTTTGAGCCTAAGCCTGAAGGATCTGAGTCTTGCCTCTCCTGCTCTGTGTCCCAGAGGCAGCCAGAGGTTTCACCTCTTTCCCTCCGGAGTCTTTGTATAACCACCTTCTCCCATTCTGTCCCCAAACAAAGGGGAATGGGGAAGAGAAAATTCTAGGGTCATACTGCAAGGAGGCCAGGGGTCAGTGGTGTTTAAGGACACGAGATTTGGAGAGAGATAGACAGTGACTGCATCCTTCCTTAGTGTCCCCCAAAAGGGCTCCACGGGTCCATGTTGGTTTCCTACTAAAGCAAAAACACATGAACTAACCTCTCAGTTTCCACTCCCTTAGATTTCATGGCTCAATCTCATCTCTCCCTTTCCCTTCCCTCCTCTCTCCCTCTCTCTCCCTCTCTCTCCATAAATAAACCTTCCTTCTGTTTACTTAGGGTGGTGAGCGAGTCTCTATTTTCAAGGCACACAAGGCTACAGTCAGCCTCCGGCCCTCCTGGAGGCCCTCGGCGTTCAGGCACACTGGTGTGGCGAGCCCCTCTGGGATTAATACAGACGGACCCACAGTGACAGTGAAATGTGAAGAATGTCTGGGGGCGGGGAGCACCCTGCAGGAACGAGGTGCTTTTCCACAGGCCGGCAGCCCCTCGATGACTGAATGCCTTATTATTAAGTCATGCGGGGGGAAATCACTTCTGGACTGAGACCAAATATGGGAAATTTCAACACCAAAGGTAACTTTTTCAGAATATCTCATAAGGAGCTATTTTATAAGGGTTTCAAGCCAAATAATATTCTGGCTTTTAGATACACTTTTGTTGTATTTCTTAGTTGTACCTCATATGAAATATAAGTACATCAGTTTCCAATGATGCATCAGGACAATGATATGCTTAATCCAAATTACTTTGTAGTAGATTCTAAATAACGTTTTGTGCATACTTGTACCTAGAAGGTTTGAAAATTCATTCTGACTTCCTATTCTTTGCTCTCGACCCCCTTCACCATCACAAACCTTCCACACCATACTGGAGCATCACTTTGTAATGGCTTGGTAAGAACATCTACCCATCTTTCTCTTCACTTAGAAATTTGGGAGTGGAAAGAAACAGAAATCAGTAGAGCTTCCTCATTGGTGTTTCCAAGGGATAAGCTGGGATTCTTCTCAAGCTTTTCCCTCTCCAGCTCCTACCAACCGATGGCTGTCCTCAGTATGAACCAACAGAGGAAGTTAGAAAGTCAACAGATGAATCGACTCCAAACCTGAACACTACCTGTGTTAGTTAGGGCTCTCTAGGGAAACAGAACCAACAAGGGTTATCTGTAAACAAGATTTTATAAAAGTGTCTCACGTAATTGTGGGCATGCACAAGTCCAAATTCCGTAGGGCAGGCAGCGAACTGGCAACTCCAATGAAGGTGTTCAATGAACTCCTCAGGAAATGCTTCCCTGGCTAGCCAAAGAAGTGAAGGTTCTCTCTCTTTCTCCCTTAAAAGTTACCAACTGATTGGATTAAATCCAGCTGATTGAATTATCTTATTGCCGAAGACATGCCCTTCATTGATGTAATCAGTCACAGGTACAGTCAGTTGACTGATGATTTAATAAACCAGCCACAAATGTCCTTGCAGTAACAGGCCAGTGTTTGCTTGACCAAACACCTGGGCACCATCACCTGGCCAAGCTGGCACATGAACCTAACCATCATACTATCTTAGCTAATGTGACAGCCTATTTTGAGAAGACCTCATTAAATATTTACCTGGATAGCCTGCTCATAGATAATTAAACTTGCCCATAGAGAGCACATTACACTTGAGAGAGGTAAGTACTGTCAGTACTAGAAGCAAAAATAAATAGCCAGCAATGCCTGAGACCTCCCTATGACAGGGCCTGAACCAGAGGAGAGCCCAAGGCCTTGGGGTCCATCCATTCCACTGTTGCACAGCTCTGACTGCTACACAGTTCTCACTCTACTTGAGCCGAAATTTCTCTCTACTTGCTATACCAAATAGGCCCAATCCTTTCAGTTGAAAGCAGCCTTCTTGTCTTATCTCTAGGTTAAATGCGTTGATTTAAGTGAACAGTTTTCATAGGAAGGTTTTTCACATCTGTTTCTTCATTCTTTCTAATTTGTGTCTCTCTTACATGGTTGTGCTTGAAGCCTCTTAGTGTCCTATCACTTATTGCTTTCAGTCTCCTGCTTCCCTCCCATCACAAACCCTTTGGTCCCTTTCCCTCTCACAAAACAGTGGATGATGCCCACTAGGTGCTACCCCCATCTTCTAAGTTTGGTTGGATTTATTCTTTTTATAACTACTTGGATTCCTAAGGACGTTGATGATGCGTGTGTGAGTTCAAATATGTATTTGTGGTGTGATTGGTGAGTCATGTGTTTCTCTCAGAGTTTGTAGACCCTGGAGAGGGCAGGCCACGGGAAGCCTACCTTGTCAAACAGAATTCTTCTGAATTTCCTATGATAATAATAATAGCTACATGTATATACTATATTATATTTAATATATATTGCTTATTTAAAAACAGCTACTGTTCTAAAAGCTTTATGTGGATTTTCCCACTTACTTGAACGTAACTTACAAGGTAGATGAGGAAGCTGAAGCTTGGACAGGTTATGTAGCTCACCCAGGTTCCCATAGCTGGTGTGACAGGCCCAGGTTAGAGCCACTTTCATAACCAAGATGAGGTCCTGCAGCTACTCGGGTTTTTTGCATGGCGGCAAGTATAAATACTGTTGATTTACTAATACTCAGGGCCTACCTGTCTTACAGTTTTGCCCATTTGGGTTCACAATCTGAATAGATTCAAGCAAATACTCAGAATGATTTTTTTTTTTAATTTTTAATTCAGTTTTATTGAGACATATTCACATACCATACAATCATCCATGGTGTACAATCAGCTGTTTACAGTACCATCATATAGTTGTGCATTCATCACCCCAATCTATTTTTGAACATTTTCCTTATACCAGAAAGAATCAGAATAAGAAGAAAAAATAAAAATAAAAAAGAACAGCCAAATCTTACCCCCCATCCCACCCTATTTTTCATTTAGTTTTTGTCCCCATTTTTCTACTCATCCATCCATACATTGGATAAAGGAAGTGCAATCCACAGGGTTTTCACAATCATACTGTCACCCCTGTCACCCCTTGTAATCTACATTGTTAAACAATCGTCTTCGAGAGTCAAGGCTACTGGGTTGGAGTTTGGTAGTTTCAGGTATTTACTTCTAGCTATTCCAATACATTAAAACCTAAAAAAGTGTTACTCAGAATGCTTTTTAAGTCAATTCCCTGGATAAAAACCAAAAGATTTGGCTATATTAATACATGAACTTATTTTTTTCGTCTTGTGCTTTTCACCAGGTTTGCCTTGTAATTATAATAAACACATCAAAAATAATGTGTCTTTGCTACTTGATGAACTGTAAAAAAAAATGGCTGCTTTGTAGTTTTTCTGAAATAAAACTTGAGGTATAATTTAAATGGAATATAATCCTTGCTTAGTTACTGACCTTTAGTGAAGTGTTCAGTATTTTACCACTGAGTATGACTCTGACATTGATGCCCTTGATGAAAATGAGGAAGTTCCTTCAGCTCCTAGTTTGCTGAGAGTTTTTTTTAAATCATTAATGGGTGTTGATTTTTGTAAATTCTTTTTCTGCATCTCTTAAGATCATATGATTTTTTTCCTTTATTCTGCTAATGTGTTGAAGTGCATTGATTGATTTTTTTGATGTCAAACATACCTTGAATCCCTGGAGAAAATCCCACTAGTCATGATTTATTACTCTTTTTATATATTGCTGGATTTTATTTGTCAGTATTTTGTTAAGGATTTTTACATCTGTGTTTACGAGATACTGTGCTCTGTAATCTTATCTTGCAATCTCTTTGTCAGATCTTGATGTCAGGGTTATGCTGTGTAATTTAATGAATTGAGAAGCTTTCCTTCTCTTCTATTTTATGAAACATTTTGTGTGTTATTAATTTTCCCTTACGTGTTTGATAGAATTCACCAGTATGACATCCAGGCTTGGAGTTGTCTTTGTGGAACGTTTTAAAGGAATGTTTATTGCCATTCAATTTTTTAACAGATAAGGGGCTACTTAGATTTTCTTTCTTTTGAGCCAGTTTTGGTAAGTTTTATTTTTCAAGGAACTTTAATGACAGAAAGGTGTACTAATATTAATGTTATCTTTTTTCTGTGTAGAAATATAGTGATAACTTTTCTGTCATTCCTGATATTGGTAATTTGTGTTTTCTTTCTTTTATCCTTCAGTTGCTAGAATTTTTTTATCAGTTTATCAAGCTCTGTTGTGAGGTGCATACTTTCAAAAAGCCAGCTTTTGTTGTTAATTTTATCTGTTTTTCTGTTCAGTTAATTTCTGCTCTTACCCTTATTTATTTCCTTCAACTTTGTGTTGAATTACTTTTCTTTGACTTGCATATTAAGGAGGAAAGAATTTAAAGTTATAAATTGTCCTGTAACCACTGCTTTCACTCTGTCTCAAGCACTTTGATGTGTTAAGTTTTCATTATTATTCATTTGAAATATTTTATAATTTCCATTTTTATTTCTTCTTTAACTAATTGGTTATTTAGAAACATTTTGTTTATTTTCAAAATTTGGGGGAATTTCCTTGATGTCTTATTGTTATTCATTTCTAATTTAATTTTACTGTAGGAGAACACAGGTTAATTTTGCTAATATCAGTTAGGTCAGGTGTTTTATAAATGTCAGTTGGGTCAAGCTGGTTGATAATGTTGCCCTAAACTTCTATATATTTACTGATTTTTTTATCTAATTGTTCTATCAATTGCTGAAAGAAGAGTGTTAAAATCTCTGACTATGATGTGATTTTGTCCATTTTTCCCTTTGATTCTGTAAGGTTTTGCTTTCTGTATTTTGATGCTCCATAGTTAGGTACATACCTATTTAGATTGTATCTTCTTAGTGAATTGTCTCCTTTATCACCACATATGTCCCTCTTTATCTCTGGTACTATCCCTTTTCTGAAGTCTAATTTGTGTGGATTTTTTTAACAGATTTATTGAGATACAATTCACATACTATACAATTCACCCATTGAAAATCAATTCGGTGGTTTTTAGTATAGTCACATCCTTTATCGCTCACATCAGATTCTCTACATTGTTTTTAACTGACATGTCAGCTTTCTTATGGTTACTGTTTGTACTGATATATCTTTTTCCATTCATTCACTTGCAACCTTCTGTCCTTATATTTATAGAGATCTCTTATAGACAGCATATATTTGGCCCTTGCTTGTTTTTGTAATCCTGTCTGATAATCTCTGCCTTTTAATTGAAGTATTTAGTTCACTGACTTTAATGTAATTATTGATATAATGGAGTTTAAGTCCATTATATTACTATTTCTTTTTCATTTGTCCCTTCTGTGTTTTGTTCATCTGTTGCTTGTCCCATTTTCTTTTGAGTTAATTGAATATTTTTTAGTGTTTCATTTTATTTCTTTTATTGGATTTTTAATTTTATCACTAGGTATGAAATTTAGAGGTTTGTCCATGACTAACAATTTGTATCCAAATTCACCAAAGTCTGTCTAGAGTCAAGATTGTGCCACTTCCCATCTGACATGTTGTGCCTCTCATTTCAAAAATGTAAGACCCCTTCCCCAAATGTGGGCTGGACTTTGTGACATGCTACTAATGAATTGAGTATGAGAGGGAAAAACAACAATTTCACAGTGGAAAAACCTGGCAGACCTCACTTTAATGAAGTAGTTGATGTTAACATCATCAGAAATCTGTCATGTTGACCATTTCATACCCTCTGATAAGATGTAATGAGGGATCTTTGCTTCAGTAGTATTTTCCCCCCAAATTACCCTGTTCTAATAAGATAACATCAGACAAACTTAAAATGAGAGGCATTCTAGGAAACACACGGCCATTGCTCCTCAGAAGTATCGGCAGGGTCACAAAAGACAAAGAAAGACCAAGAAACTATTACATACCGAGAAGATGTGACAACCAAATGCAATGTGAAATCTGGGACTGGATGCTGGAACAGAAAAAGGATTTCAGGGAAAATTGGTGAAATATGAATGAAGTCTGTACTCTAACTGTCAGTATTTTACCGATGTTAATTTCTTAGTTCAGATAAATGTGCTGTAGGTTATATATGACGTTACCTTCAGGAGAGGGAGAGAGAAAATTGTATGGGAAGTCTCCGTGCTGTCTCCGTGACTCTGCTGTAAATCTAAAATTATTTCAAAATAAACAGTTTTTTAAAAACTCAGAAAATTATAGTAATATCTAACTAGGTGTACCCGGAAAACCTAAATCATCGATAAAATATTGTTGCCTTTTTTTTTGTAGAAGGAAATCATTGTCACACCCTCGCAACAGGATAATTGAGTTTACTCCACTCTTGTCTTTTGTGCTGGTGTCATATCTCTTACCTCTATGTACAGGGCTAACCTCACCTTAAAATGCAATTATGTTGTTGTAAACAGTCAGTAGCCTTTTAAGGAAAATTATGAGAAGGAAAAAATATATGGTCTTTTATATTTACTTATTTATTTACCATTTCCAGTGTTCTACATTCCTTCCTGGATAGCCAAGTTTCCTTCTGCTGTCATTTCCTTTCAGCTGAGGAATAAGGGACTCAGTTTTGCTGGCAGGGAATCTTCTCAGCTTTCCTTTATTTGAAAATGTTTTTATTTCACCCTTGCTTTTGAAGGAAATTTTTGATGGCATAGAATTGGGGGTTGACAGATTTTTTTCTCTGAGCACATTAGAATTGCCATTTTATTATCTTCTGGGCCCATGATTTCTGATGAGAAATCAGCCAGTAATCATGTAATTTTTCTCCTGTATGTAAAAGGCTGTTTTTGTTTTGTTTTGTTTTGTTTTCTGGCTGCTTTTAATATTTTTTAATTTATCTTCAGTTTCCAGGTGTTTTACTATGGATGAGTTTGCGTGTGAGTTTATATATATATGTATATATATATTTACCCTGCTTGGGGTTTGATGAGCTTCTTAAGTCTTTACGTTTATATCTCTCACTAACTTCAGAAAAATTTTAGCCATTTTTATTTCAGATATCTTTTTCTGCCCTGTGTCACTCTCCTACTTCTTAGACTCCACTGTACTTATTTCTACCATTTAGTATTATCCTACTAATTCTTGAGACTCTGTTCACTTTACTTTCATCTTTTTTTCTCAGATTGAACTATTTCTGTTTATCTATCTCCATGATTACCAACTCATTTTCCTGCTATCTCTGTTTTGCTGTTCGGCACTTCCAGGGGATTTTTTATTTCAGTAATTATGTTTTTCAGTTCTAGAGTTTTCGTTTTGTTCATTTTTATAATTTTTACTCCTGTGCAGAATTTTTCTATCTCATCAAGTGTTTAATTTCCTTTAAGTGCTTGATCATGTTTATATTAGCTGTTCTAAGGTGCGGGATACTGATTACGTGCTTCGACTTGGCGGGCCTGGGCTGGGGGACCTGATCAGCCCCTGGGGAGGGTGGTGGGCACGGGCGACAGCGCCCTCCACAGCCCCCCAGGCCTGGGAAAGTGAGGCCGGAGGCAGGCCCCATTTCCTCACCCAAAATACCACCGTTAGGGGAGGCTTGCCAGAGGGAACCGCCTTTTCCCCACCCCCTTATCTTGCCCGCACACCCCCCGTTGCCAGAGCAACTCCCGCCACCACCAGTGCGCATACACTGTTGCCAGACACCGTTGCCAGAGCAACTCCCGCCCCTTTTCAAACAACCTCCGCGCCCTCTTAGAACCAATCCTAACCTCCTCACCCTCTCAGAACCAATCCTAGCCTTTATCCCCTCAGCATTGGCTTGTAACAACCCCCGCCCTCTATGCCAGCCTATATAACCTGTGCTCACCCCTAATAAACGCTCTTGGCTTTACCCTCCTGAAAAAAGCGTCCTGCCTGTTCCTTTCTCGCCGCCCTCCATACCTTGCACGCCACCGCCGGGGACCTGGCCAAGTCCCCCGCCTCGCCCTCGCCTCCGGGAAAGAGCCCCCGCCGCCGGTACCCTCCGAGCAACGCCGAGAGCCGAGGGTTCAGCAACCGGCCGCCCCCCCCAGACTATTTAACTGCGACCGCAACTGGTGCCCCGTGTGAGGCTGGTCCTCTCCACACAACGGTCCAGTAAAATCAACCGCTCGCCTGGACGCCTCTCCAACTCCCCTTCTCCTCGCCTGCAAGGTAAGGGCCGCCTCTCCCTCGCCGCCCCGCGGAGCCGCCTCTCCCTCGCCGCTCCACGTCCGGAGCCGCCTCTCCCTCGCCGCTCCGCGCCCGGGCCGCTCCTCCCTTCCCAAATTAACCCGGCTATTGCCCCCGACTACCTTTCGTCCTCTCTTCCTATGACCCCCATTCCTCCTAACACTCTCCCTCTTCCCCTCCATTACTTTGCTGTAGTCCTCTGTGTCTTTGTTTCTTTGTTTGGCACGGTGTGCCTCTTTGCAACCGCCCCCCCAGACTGCTCCCGCTACCAGAGGGTCCTGCTTTCTGCTCTCGCCGTCTCCTCCGGCCTCGCGGCCACGGTTTACCTCATTCTCCTTGCTCGGTAGACAACCCCCCCCCCTCCTTTCCCCTCCGCTATGGGTAATCGTCTATCCGCATGCCAAGCACCTCAAGTTCGCGCTCTGGCGGGTCTCCTAGACACACATCGCTGTAAGGTGTCTGTCCGGCAGCTGCAAGTATATTGGGACCTCCTGCTGCCCTTTAACCCATGGCTCACCACTTGCCATCTTTGGGACCCTGTCACTTATAATCGCCTTATTGATCGGGTCACCAACGCCATGGAACATGAGAGCAAGCGCTTCCCTCCCGGCTTGCTCCCCACCTTAATAACCGTCCGCTCCTGCCTTCAAGGCTCCCTCCCCCCTGATCGGGGCCCTATTAAATCCAAGGAGGCCCTGTCAACTCAATCGGCAAATTCGGACAGTGAGACCAATGCGGACCACGATTCGGACCCAGAGTCCTTAGTCGAGCAAATTAACAACGCGCTCGAAAACACCCCCCAAAAGCGAAACAATACCGAGCCTCGCCAAGATGGCGAACTTCCTCCTTCTTCTTCCATCGAGGGGAGGAAGTGCTCTGGCGATGACGTCAGCCCTAAGCCAGGCCGGAAACCACAAGCGCTTTACCCCGCCCTTTCACAGGGCAGAGCTAGCCCGCCATTTTATGCCTTAGCCACACCTACCGCGCCGCCATCTTGCGACGCTTGGGGCCTCCCACTTCCGCCTCCCCCTTCGGCGAGCTCCCCCTCGGAGCCGCTGCCGGCAGCTGCCGCCGCCCCTCCCACCCTGCCGGCAAACAACCCCTGGCTGCCTTCTATACCTCAAGGCAACCCTTGGGGCAATGCTGCCCCTACCCCCACTCCCGTGCCAGGCCCTCTGCAAGCGCGTCCTCCTTTCTCTCGCGCTTTTCGCTGCTTTCCCCTTAACCTTACCCCCACACCGCAGAAACCGTACGACTGGTATCCCATTGACTCAGATACTATCAAGCAGCTTCGCAGGGCCGTCAAGGAAGACGGGTTAGGTAGCCCATACGCTTCCCAAATACTGCAGGATATCGCCATGGACTTTTGCCTCCCCCAAGACTGGGCCTCGCTTGCCCGTACCATCCTTAACCCCGGCCAGTTCGTTGATTAGCGTGCCCACTTCCAGGCAGAAGCAGCTAGGCAGAGCGAGCAAGATGCAGCCACTGGGGCCAATCATAACCCCGAAGCCTACTTGGGCACGGGAGCGTTTATACATGCATCCGCCTATATTAATGCACCTGCCACCTTTTGGCCTATCCTTCGGGGAATCGCCTTGCGAGCGTTTGCCAACTGTTCCGCCTGTCGGCCTACTAAATTCACCAAGCTCCTCCAGGAGCCAAATGAGCCTTTTGCCACTTTTGTCTCTAGGGTTGAAGAAACCTGCGCTCGAAAAGTTAGTGATCCCCAGGCCCAACTGGCCCTCGCTCGAGAACTCATTCTCGAGGGAGCCAATCCCCCTTGCAAGCAGGCTATCCTTCCCTTACGGGAGAAGAGCCTGCACGATTGGGTACTTGCCTGCAGCGCCTTTGACCCAGCTGCCGCGTCCCTAGCCCAGGCTGTCTCTGGCGCTGTCACTGCCGCCTTAGCCGCCACCGCCGGTTGCTTCAAGTGCGGGCAGAGCGGCCATTTTGCCCGGGAGTGCCCCAATGCGGAGGTCAACCGCCCGCCTTTCATGCAGCGCAATGGGCGCCCCCCTTCCACTCCTTGCCCACGCTGTCAGCGTGGCTATCACTGGGCGCGCGATTGCAAAAATAACCCCAAAACCCTCTGCCGCTTCCCCGGTGTTAATCAGCGCCGAGGCGCTGAGCAAGCTTTAAACTCCAAGCGGGGCAAGCCTCAGCCCCGCCCCTAAGAGGCAGCGTGCCGGCCGGTTCTAATAAAACTCATCACCTCACCGGCAATAAAACGCTTCTCTGGACAGTCCCTATCACTCCGGAAAAGCCTACTCGTAAATTAAGAATAGGGGGGCAATGGTACACGGGCACGCTCGATTCAGGGGCAGAAGTCTCTTGCATGCCCGCTCAGTATGCTACCATGTGCATGGTTCTCGATGGTCCCTCGGTAGTAGGAGCCACTGGTACCTCCACTTCTCTTCAGGCCATAGGGCCCATTAAGTGGGAGGATGAAGAAGGCCACTCAGGCACCTTCTGCCCACTGTTCCTACACACCATAGACCAAATTTTATGGGGCCGTGATATCCTCGCCGCCTCTGGGGCAGTGCTTACCACGCAGCCCCCCCAATAATGTGCGCCACTGCTCGTTTAACACCTCCAGCGCCCGTTCCTCTGCAGTGGGATACTGAGGAACCTATATGGGTAGAGCAGTGGCCCCTTCCCACGCACAAATTAGTTGCGCTCCAAGCCCTTGTCCAAGAACAATTGGACGCAAGCCACATAGAACCTTCTACTAGTCCCTATAATTCGCCAGTGTTTGTTATTCATAAAAAAGCCACAGGGAAATTTAGGCTCCTCCATGATCTGCGGGAGATCAATAAGCATATTCTTCCCATGGGCTCCCCGCAGCCTGGCCTCCCCCATCCGGTGGCCATCCCGGCCCACTATCATGTAGCCACCATTGACATCAAGGACTGTTTCTTTTCCATCCCGCTACATAAGCGAGACCGCCCGCGCTTTGCCTTTACAGTTCCCGTCCCCAATCACGCGGGCGCGGCTAGCAGGTACCAATGGAAAGTCCTCCCTCAAGGGATGCGTAACAGTCCGGCCATCTGCCAAATGTATGTTAATCACGCAGTGGCCCCCCTGCGAAAGCGGGCCATGCTCATCCATTACATGGATGACATCTTGGTGGCCTCTGAGGACGCCGAGGCGCTTCCTCTAATCCTTAAAGACCTCACCGCTAATTTAGCTGACCTCGGCCTTACGGTTCAGCCCGAAAAGGTTCAGATTGTGCCGCCATTAGCCTTCTTAGGGTTTAGTATTGATAAAACCATTGCCCCGTCCGCTCCCCAGCTGGACATACCGGATCGGGTCAGTATCACTGAGCTTCAACAGCTCTGCGGTCAGATCAATTGGCTCCGCTCTGCGTTGCCAATTACCACCGCGCAGCTCCAACCACTCTTTAAGCTGCTGAGTGTCCCAGAAGCCCCGCCGCTAGCAATCTCCCGGCGCATTAAGCTCACCCAGGAGGCAAAGGAAGCCATTGCCGCCATTAACAAGGCGCTAGCCGCCTGCTGTCTCAACAGGTTCAGCACTAGAGAGGGCAATCTTGTAGCACTCATCCTTCCTACGCCCGGCACACCCATGGGCTGCCTGTGGCAGGAAGGCCCTCTACTTTGGGCGCACCCCGCTAAAAGCCGGCTTAGAAAAATCTGCCCCGCAGTGCGGCTCTGGATCAGCCTAGCTTCAGATCTAGTCACCCTGGCTGTTCATGTATTTGGAGCGCTGCCGGAAAAAATTGTTTGGCCCCTGGACGCAGGCCAAACCCGCCTGCTTATACGTGACAACCCGGACATGCAAATCCTTTTAGAAGGATTTCATGGGGAATTCAGCTGCCACTATCCTAGCCATCGGCTATTACAGGGACTCGCCAAGCTTCCCTTCCGCAGCCCCTTCCATCCTTTCCCCTCCTCTGCACCCATCCCGGGTGCCACTACCGTCTTCACTGACGCCTCCAAAACCCGTTTCGCCTTCCTCTCTTATTCCCAGGACCACCCGGAACCCCGCGTATTCAGTTATGTCAACCTTCATTCAGTCCAAGTGGGGGAAATCCTGGCGGTGTCATACGCGCTGAACACCCACTGGGACCACCCAGTAAACATTTTCACTGACAGTCTCTACACTTATCAGGTCTGCCGAGTCCTCGCATTTTCCACCTTTTTCCCCAGGAACTCAGCCATTGATAAAGCACTTTCTGACCTCAGGAGCATCCTGGAGCATCGACAGGATCCTTGGTTCATTAGCCACATTCGTAGTCACTCAGGCCTTCCGGGGCCCCTGGCTAATGGCAATAGTATAGTAGACCAAGCGGTCTCAGCTCAGAATACCCAAGCTATGCTAACCCACACGGCAGCCCCTCCGGGGGATGCTGTTAACCAGGCTAAGTTATTGCATTCCAGGTTTCACTTTTCGGCTACGTCGTTACATCATTTATGTGACCTCCCCCTAGACACCTGTAAACATCTTGTCCGCAATTGCGCAACTTGTGCGCCCTTTGCGCCGCTTGGCCCCCTGCAACCTCAGGGAGTCAACCCACGAGGCCTAAAACCCAATTCTAGATGGCAAATGGACGTAACTCACGTTCCGTCCTTTGGGCGCCTCAAATATGTGCATGTAATAATTGACACCTTCTCGGCTATGTGTTATGCAGTCCCCCTTGCCGGAGAAACGGCCAAACACTGTATCAAGGCCCTAAGACAAGGAATTCTCTTCATGGGAGTCCCCTGGGACCTAAAAACAGACAATGGGCCTGCCTATCGCAGTGCCTCCTTTGCAGCCTTTCTTCAGTTATATAACATTACCCATCATTTCGGCATCCCCTATAATCCTCAGGGACAAGCCATTGTAGAAGCAGTCCATCGCCGCTTGAAAACACAAATTGAAAAAGAAAAGGCAATGCTCCCCCAGGCAACTCCAGGGGACCTTATCATAGCAGCCCTTATTCACCTTAATCTACTCACATTCAATAAGGAAGGGCTTTCGCCCCTACATAAACATTGGGGGCCCTCGTATAGGCCCACCCAGGCCCCGATGGTCTACTGGAAGGACCCAGAGAATAATGCCTGGAAGGGTCCCTCCCCACTCCTCGCCCAGGGGCGCGGGTTTGCTTGTGTTTTCCCAGATGATGCAGCACAACCAATCTGGATCCCAGGAAGGGCAATCCGGCCCGCCACCAGCAACCACGCGTCTAACGAGACGAGAACGCCGTCGTCTCCGCAACCTAGTGCACCAGATGACAACAGTACACCTGGGCCTGGACCCCAGTCCAAGTGAAACCCCGGAGAAACAAGAAATCAGAGAAATCATACGCCTCTATAGACAGGCAAAAGCCAGCCCCCTACACCTCCACAACCCTCACCCAAGCATAGCTTCCCTTCTAATGGTCATGTTGGCCCTCGCCTCTTCTACCCAGGCCAACCCCCACCAGCCTTGGAAATGGACCTTGGCACGGTGGGAAGATTCCAAGATTGTGCAAACCCACGTTACCGCAGGACGCCCTTCCTTCGTCATTTACCCCTGCGACCTAATCCTGTTCCCGGAGGGCACACCTTGCCTTAACCAATCCCAATATTACATGTGCCCATCCTCAAACCCCAGGAAACAGTACTGCAATGCTCCCAACCAATACTACTGTGCATACTGTGGTAACATTAGCCACTACTTGGAAGCCTTACGCCCCTGATCATTACGTAACTTTAAATTGGGCCCCTTTTGGTTGCAAGCCCCGTGACCATTCCATCAATCCTTATTACGATAAATATAATTGTCAAAAACTACATCTCACCGTACAGCTCCCTACTGATCCCTCTTGGCTACTTGGTCGAACCTGGGGCTTCAGAATCTATTTGGAAGGAGTCGACCCAGGTTCCCTTATTTTGATAAAAAAGGAAGCTGTACTAAAAAACCCCTCTGCCATTGGTCCCAATAAAGTCATTAACCCCCTTTTTCCACAGCCCTCCAGCCGCATCTCAGCTCCAACCAGCCGCACCTCAGCTGCAAACAACGCATCGCCAACCCCACCACCCCAACCTTTCCTACCCCCCTCTCGTTACTCCTCTCCCCTCCTCGGCCTTATCCAAGCGGCCTTCACCTCAGTGAATTCCTCCAACCCCAATCTTACCTCCTCTTGTTGGCTTTGCCTCTCCACTTCCTCCCCCCTGTATGAGCCAGTTGCCTCCAACCTCTCCTTTTCAGAAAACACAGAGGACAGCCCCTCGGAATGCAATTGGAATACCTCTGCCGTCCCCCTAACCTTTCATTCAGTCTCCTTTACAGGACAGTGCATCCGCCCTCGCTTAAGTAACTCTCCCAACCTCACAGCTTGTGCCAACTACTCATCTCCCAGCAGCTCTGCCAAGTTTCTTATTCCCCACAACTCCTCCCAATGGCTCTGCTCCTCTACAGGACTTACCCCCTGCCTCAACGTGCAAACCCTCAATACAACTAATGAAACTTGCCTCCTAATTGTCCTTATCCCTAGGGTCCTATACCACAGCGAGGAAGACTTCTTCCTCCGCCTGGAAAGAACTGCAGCTCCTGCCCCTCTACAAAAGCGAGAGCCAATCACCGCCCTCACAATTGCCTCCCTCCTAGGTCTTGCAGGCGCTGGCACCGGAATCGCTGCACTAGCCAGTCAAGGCTCCACCCTAACTCACCTCCGGGCGGCTGTTAACGAGGACATTCGTCACCTACAAAACGCTATTTCCCATCTTAAAAATTCTGTTAACTCCCTCTCTGAGGTCGTGCTCCAAAACCGCTGAGGTCTCGACCTTCTTCTCCTCAAAGAAGGAGGCCTTTGCGCCGCCCTAGGAGAAGAATGCTGTGTTTATGCCAATTCCACAGGTCTCGCCGAAGACAGCCTAAAGAAAGTCCGAGAGGGACTAGAACAGCGCAAAAGGGACCGTGAAGCTGCCAACTATTGGTCCCACATCTTTACCTCCCTCCTCCCTTACCTCCTCCCCCTCATAGGCCCCCTACTAATAATTATTCTAGCTCTCACCCTAGGACCCTGGGTTATCCGCAGACTTCGCCAACTTGCTAAAAGCCAGGCCAATACCAATGCTGTCCTCTCATCATTTGTGCAAGTCCAGTATCAACAACTTGCCTCCACTGAAGAAGCTAACCCTCCGCAGCGTCGCCACCCTCGTCCATCCCGCAAGCAGCGAGGCCCTTGTCGAGCGCCCGGGCGCCACACCAACGTCAAGCTCCAACCTCGCTGAGCCACCGTCAACCCCTTTTCCCCTCCCCGGCCTCCCCCTTCCCTCATCCCTTAGCAGACCTCTCCGGTAAGCTTCTTCCTTTAATTAGAATAGAAGGGGGAAATGCGGGACACTGATTACGTGCTTCAACTTGGCGGGCCTGGGCTGGGGGACCTGATCAGCCCCTGGGGAGGTTGGTGGGCACGGGCGACAGCGCCCTCCACAGCCCCCCAGGCCTGAGAAAGTGAGGCCGGAGGCAGGCCCCATTTCCTCACCCAAAATACCACCGTTAGGGGAGGCTTGCCGGAGGGAACCGCCTTTTCCCCACCCCCTTATCTTGCCCGCACACCCCCCGTTGCCAGAGCAACTCCCGCCACCACCAGTGCGCATACACTGTTGCCAGACACCGTTGCCAGAGCAACTCCCGCCCCTTTTCAAACAACCTCCGCGCCCTCTTAGAACCAATCCTAACCTCCGCACCCTCTCAGAACCAATCCTAGCCTTTATCCCCTCAGCATTGGCTTGTAACAACCCCCGCCCTCTATGCCAGCCTATATAACCTGTGCTCACCCCTAATAAACGCTCTTGGCTTTACCCTCCTGAAAAAAGCGTCCCGCCTGTTCCTTTCTCGCCGCCCTCCATACCTTGCACACCACCGCCGGGGACCTGGCCAAGTCCCCCGCCTCGCCCTCGCCTCCAGGAAAGAGCCCCCGCCGCCGGTACCCTCCGAGCAACGCCGAGAGCCGAGGGTTCAGCAACCGGCCGCCCCCCCAGACGATTTAACCGCGACCGCACTAAGGTTTTTGTCTGCTAACTGTGACATCTGGGCCATCTCAGCATCAGTTTCTAATGACTGCTTTTTTGTTTAGTATGGGTCATGTTTTCCTGTTTCTTTACATGTCTGGTAATTTTTACTGTACATTGGACTTTGTGTATGATGTGTCATTGAAACTATATTTTGTAAATTTTCTTTGAAAAAAAATTGTTTTGTTCTCCCAGGCATTGTATTTCTGACTGATCATCCTGCACTTAGGTAGGCTTGGCTTTATGCTTTGTTTGATTGGATCTGTGGAAAAATCAATGTGATTCCCAAGCCTCTCTAACTTGGTGGGCTTCAACCTCCAAACTCGTCTCCCCCGTGGACATTATCCAGTCTTGGTTTTAGGCTTTGTTAGGGTCATCTGGAATAGGTCTCACTCTAGAGAAGCCGTTCTCAACCAGAATTCTGCAAGAAGATTAAGCCCTTACACACTAAGGCATCCATTGTATGTAATGAAATAGCTTGTCTCCTATAAATCTAGATTTGTACTTGCTGTATACTTAAATCCTTTCCTGTAGGGCTTAATACTTTCTCAGAACCTTGGTTGAGGGAGGCTGCTCTAGGGCATGGTCCTTAATGAGGTATGGTCTGTCTAGTAAATCATTTAGTTGTCAGTTACAACAACAAGGGATCTTCATTCTGGCCATGCTAGAACTTCAGAGTCTCCCAGAGCTACCCAACTTTCAGTGTATCTATTCCACTCTCAATCCTATGACAGCTACTCACTGGTAAGCCTTGTAAAGCCTGTCTGTGTGTGTGTGTGTACCACAACTCTTGGTCAAGAATCTGCAGGGAACCTTAGGACCTGCAGGGAACCCTCACAAGTGTTTGCCCACCTACCACCCTCACCCTGAGCAGAACCTCTACTTTTGTGCCCTGGTCCTATAGATTTCAGCCACTTTAACAACCCTAAACTCTGATCTCTGCCTCCTCAGCTCAGGAGCACTGCCATGCTCTGTTTGGGCTCCAATTCCCTGCACTATGGTTGGAAAATAGTCCCCAGAAAAGAGCCAGGTTGATCAAGGACATCATCCCGTGAGTTTTCCTTCTATCAGGGATCACAGTCTCGAACTACATGAAGTCTAGTGCCTGAAAATAATTGCTTCATATTTTTGTCCAGTTTTATAATTGTTTACAGTGGAAAGGCTACTCTGATACCAGTCATTCTATTATGGCCACAAATTAAAGTCACTTTTTGTGTTTTTTTAAACAAAACCTAGTTAGGGAGGATGCCCAAACTCCTATACCTAGAATATGTGGACTTTCGTGATCTGGCTTGTCTCCCCCATCTCTCCCACAGTCACTACTGCCACTCCTCCAAGCCCTTAAAGCTTCAGAAAAAACACCCTACTTAGTTTTACTCTTTGCTAAACATACCTAGAAATGAAGCCGGCATGCTTTTTTCTCTGGCTTATTGGGTCCTTGGCATATGCTGTCCTCTTGGCCTTACTGTCTTCTTCTCCCTCTCGTATCTAACTCGTGTTCATCCTTCAGAACTCTCTAGGCAGACTGATCCCAAGGCCAGATCATGTGCTCCTCCTATTGCTTTTTGTGCTTATTCTTATCAGAAGACTTGGCATAGCATATTATAATTGTTCATTCTTTTTCTGCACCCTCCACTTGTGGGCAACGAACTGTTTCTTATTTGTCTCTAAATGAATAAATACCTAGAAGGTGCTTGTTGCCTAGAATGTCCTTAATAAATATTTGTGGAATGACTAAAGTACTACCACTAATAGGAACCTAAGGTATTGTTTAAAATAATTAGCTTTATTAATGCTTCTTAGTGAGCTAGACTGTAGAACTAGAACTGTTGCTTCCTGTGTTCATAGTCCTTTGAGCCCAGCTTTGGCCCTTCAGCCTAAGTGAGAAAGGCTCTTGAGGGACTGGGAGAATACAGATAGTGGTGTTATTCCAGAGGCCAGACTCCTTAGAAGCTTGGAGTGAGACATTTCATGACTTTCCACTTTTATATTATGTTTCATGATCTTGGGACTGATTTTCCTTTCCTCTGACAACTCACCTGGGAATCTGGCCCTATGATACTTCAGCGGGCTCCTCATTCACCAGAATCCAAGGCAGTGCCAAACTGCATCCTCCATTTCTCCAAGCAGTCCACAATGGCTGGTTTCCCTTGCTAGAGAAGAGACATACAATGTCTGAACGTACGTTTTCATTTTCTGGGTCTCCTTCTGCGTGCATTTTATTTTAGTGTGGCAGAATTCTTCCTTGCTCTTCCATCTGAGGGGATATGATTTCTTTCTTGGGTGAACTAATTTCTCATTTATACAAGCATTCTACAAAGATTGAAATACTTTATGTCTTAGGATGGCTCTAAATGTGACATTCTGAAACAAAATTTGATACAGAACCTAAAGCTTTCTGAGCACTGCAACTTCTCCCTGGAAAAATGACTTCCTGGTTAAAGTCTCTGCTTGCTGAGAGACTCTCTAGAGCCCAAAGTTGTGTCCTTACTCCTAATAAGCAACTTTAACCCTCTTCTTCTAAGAACCATGATGCCTTCTTTTGTACCTTAGAACCACAAAGTTTATGCTGGTGAACACACCATCTGGGAAAGGAACCATGACTTAAGCTAATAATTAAAACTAAATTTTGTGGAAACTGAGATTAAATCCATTAGCAATTGACTGATTAGTCTGTTTGTTTGTTTGTTTTACTATTTTCCAAAACTTACAATATTTGGGTGTTAGAATTATGTTTACTTTGTAGCCATGAAAGATAGCTTTCTATCTTTTTCTATATTCTGGAAGAGTTTATGTACTATAGATTTTTTTTCCTTATGAGTTGGATAAAAATCAGAAATATCAGCTTTTTGGGAAGATTCTTTGGTAATTTTCTAAATTTTTTCTAGGTATTTTATGTACTCATCGACCTTGTTCACATTTTTTTCAGGAGATGTTTTCTGTTTCAACAAGTTCATTGAATATGTAAGCATGTAGTTATGTGGAGACTTCTCTTCTAATCCAAGTGAGTTTTCTGTTAATTTTTAGAAATTGATAAAAGATCAAGGATATGGTTTTTTTGTTGTTGTTATAATGTATTATTTGTCCTGGAAACCCAGAAATCTCCAAATCCAGGCTAGGCCCAGCTACCCCTCTTTCCTGAAAGGTCTCCAAGGGAAATATATGAACAGAGAAGAGTAGCAAAGTGAAACAAAGGAAAGCACAGTATAATTTCATTAGTATCTGGGACTTTATCTCAGCACTGCAATGTTGAACGGAGTAGATTAAGCTTGAGCTGGACTGCGTGGCAATCCCCTTTATGGAAGTGAGGTAAATGGGAATGGGTAGAACTAGAGCATGTAAATGTCTCATCTTCCCACTCTGCTGATCCACATACACACTGAAAACAGAAGGAAAGAAGATAGAAGACAGGGCATTTCCGCAGTGACTAGCATCGAGCTAGCCTAGGCGCCTGCTCCAGGACTTTTCTGGCAGGCCAGCAGCTTCCAGCCCAATTGCCAGATTGGAGAAAAGACAAGGAGAGAAAAAAAGAAGTTGGCCAGCACTTCCTGACATAGCCACAGAAGGTAGGGACGTGTCTATTGGGATGGGGCAAGGGGGTGATGGAGGGATGAACAAGTAATAAAAAATTCAGAAAAATAAAAATATTCTATACCCTAAATTGTATATTTTAGTTTGACATTTTCAGTTATTACAACATTATTATTTTACAGTTCAATAACCAAATTTTAATGTTTTCACTGTAGCAAAAGAACAGTATCTTCTCAGCCCCGTCATCTGCCAGCCCTTGGTTTGCTCCTGAGTCACACATTGGCCATACTAAATTGCTCGCTTTGAAAATGAGGTCAGAGAAGGAGTAGATATTTTGGGAGCACATAGTTTTTCTTTAACACTTTCTTCTTTGCTTATATTCTTTACCATGTCTGCTTCAAATATAATTTATCCATTGATGTTATTGTACACGATTTAGGTATCTTTCCTCCTTGTGAAATTCTGAGGTGGCAGAGTTGACATTCTGCTTTTTATTCATTTTCACAAGACTGAAGAATTGCCAAGTAGAATTTTTCCTTAATTTATGGCATTGAAGAATAAAAAATATCAATTTTCTTGAACATTGTAGGTACTAGTACGTTGTACAATTCTACAAACTATAGGGTTAGGTCTAATCTGATCTCTATTGTTCTGGCTTCTATTATTATTTTATCTTTTATAAAATGGGTTGGCTAAAATAGAATTAATGTTTCTCCTCAAGTTATCTAGCTAATATATTCCCTCTTATATATACAATTGCATCAATTGTCAATCTTGTTCCCTATTTATTTAACTATTTGATGGTTCTGTGGTCCCTGTACATAAACTAATAGTTTTCGTAGACATTATTAATTATAGCATTTTATTCTTACATAGCAAATGTACATTTATATTTTAACTGACTGATAGAATTTCACCCTATAAAGCATGTAGGCAGTTTCATTCTAAGTTTCATTAAGTGAGTACTCATATATTAACTGCACGTTGGACTGGTGTGACTTAACGTAAACTGACATTATGCTAATTTGAAATTTTGGTCAATTAAGCATTAATTCCCTATTCTGCAGTTCCACCCCCACCCCTGGTAACTTGTAATCTACTTTATGACTCAATGAATTTGCATATTCTAATTAGTTCATATAAGTGAGATCATGCAAATTTGTTGTTTTGCATCTGACTTATTGCACTCAACATGATGTCTTTGAGGTTCATCCATGTTGTCACATGTATCAGAATTTCATTCCTTTTTATAGTTGAACAATTTTCCATTGTGTGTATATACCACATTTGGTGCATACCTTTATCCATTGATGGAACACTTGGGTTGCTTCCACCTTTTGCAAGTTGTGGCTAATACTGCTATGAACATCAGTATACAAATATTTGTTCATCACGCCTTTAAATTCTTTGGGGTATATTCCTAGAAGTGAGATTGCTGGGTCATATGTTAATTCTATATTTAACTTTCTAGAAACTGCCAAACTGTCTTCCATAGTGACTGCACCATTTTACATTCCCACCAACAATGCGTGAGGGTTCCTATTTTTTCTTCATCCTCACCAATACTTATTTTCCTTTTTTTTTTTTTTTTATAATAGCTATTCTAGTGTGTGTGAAGTGGTATCTCATTGTGGTTTTTATCTGCATTTCTCTAATGGCTAATGATGTTGAGCATTTCCTGTGCTTATTGGCTATTTGTATACCTTCTTTGGAGAAATGTTGATTTAAGTCCTTTGCCTGTGTTTAAAATTGGGTTATTTATCTTCTTGTTGTTGAGTTGTAGGAGATCTTTATATAGTATGGATGTTAAACCCTTATTCCATTCACTTTGTGATAGTGTCCTTTGAAGGAAAAAGTTTTTTTAATTTTGATGAAGTCAAATTTATCTATTTTTTCTTTTGTTCTCATGCATTTGGTATCATATCTGAGAAATCCATTGCCAAACCCAATGTTACTAAAATTTACCCCTGCATTTTCTTCTTAGAGTTTACATTTAGGCCTTTGATCCATTTTGAGTTACATTTGAGTTATATGATGTGAGGTAAGAGTCCAACTTAATCCTTTTGCATGTAGCTATCCAGTTGTCCCCCATCAATTGTTGAAAAGATAATTCTTTCTCCATTAAATTGTCTTGGCATCCTTGAGAAAAATCATTTGACCATGGATTTATGGGTTTCTTTCTGTAATGTCATTTCTACCCCATTGACCCATATGTCTGTTCTTATGCCATTACCCACTGTCTTGATTACTGAAACTTGGTAGTAAATTTTGAAATCCTCCAACTTTGTTCTTTTTCAGGGTTTTTTTTTTTTTTTTTTTTTTTTGTAATTACATGTGACTTTCTACAAATAAGCCAGTTGGGATTCTGATAGGGATTGCACTGAATCTGTAGATCAATTTAGGGAACATTGCAATTTTAATAATATTAAGTTTTCCTACCCATGAATATGGGATATCTTTCCTTTTATTTAGGTCATCTTTAATTTCTTTCAACAATGTTATGTAGATTTCAATGCACAAATTCTGTACTTCCTTGGTTAACTTTACTCCTAAACATTTTATTCTTTTTGATAGTATAGTGAGAGAAATTATTTTCTTCATTTCATTTTCAGATTGTTCATTGCTAGTTTATAGAAAGAAAACTGATTTTTATGTATTGTTCCTGCAACCTTGATGGACTTATTTATTAGCTCAAATCATTTTTCATGGGTGTGTATAGAAATATAAGGTTTTTCTATTTATACTATCATGTCATCTACACATAGAGATAGTTTTATTTCTTACTTACTGTGCTAGTTTGGAGCTGTTATGTACCCCAGAAAAGGCCATATTCTTTAAATCTACTCCTGTGGGTGCAGATCTATTGTAGTGGGACCTTTTGATTAGGTTGTTTCAATTAAGATGTGACCCAGCCCATTCAAGGAGGGTCTTAATCCTTTACTGGAGTCCTTTATGAGGATAAAAGACAGAAAAATGCAGAGAGCTGAGAAGGAAACACCCAAAGAACAGAGAGAGACACCCAGAGAGCTTGGAGACAAAAGCCCCAGGAGGAGCAAGCAAGGACCCACAGAAACCAAAAAAGCCAGAACCTGAAAGCAATGAAACCCAGGAGAGAAGGATCAGCAGACACCAGCCAGGTGCCTTCCAATATGACAGAGGAACCCTGGATAACACAGGCCTTTCTTCAGAGAAGGTATCGTCCTGTTGATGCCTTAAGTGGGACATTTTCATGGCCTTAGAACTGTAAATTTGTAAACTAATAAATCCCCATTGTAAAAGCCAACCCATTTCTGGTATATTGCATTCTGGCAGCTTTAGCAAACAAAAACACCAATTTGGATGTGTTTTATTTCATTTTCTTGCCTAATTTCCCTGGCTAGAACTTCTATTACAGAATTGAATAGAAGTGGCAAATGTGGACCTCTTGTCTTGTACAAGATCACAGGGAAAATTTTCTGACCTTTCACCATTAAATTACATTAGCTATGGAGTTTTCAAAAATGCTCTTTACAAAGTTCCTGTATATCTCTGCTTTGTTGAGTGTTTTTATAATGCAATGTTATTAGATATTATACAAAGCTTTTTCTGCATCTATTGAGATAATCATGTTTTTGTCCTTTATTCTGTTAATATAGTGTATTATATTGATTGGTTTTTATATGTTGAACCACCTTGCATTCCTATAAAAATTCTCACTTGTTTTTTGTGTATAATCCTATTTACGTGTTGTTGGATTCAATTTTACAGTATTTTGTTGAAGATTTTTGCATCAATATTCATAAGAGATTTTGATCCCTAATTTTTTTGATGTACAGCTCAACAAGCAGTTATATAGGTAATTTCAAAAATTGTTATAGATTATAGTTCCACAGTTTCAGTTCCTTCCTTATTATGAAATATAGGGTATATACAGAGAAGTGAAGACTTTCAAAGCACAATTCAATGAGTAGCTACAGAGCAAATTTCAAAGAATGTTATGGGTTACAGTTCCACCATGTCTTTTACCTCCTTCCAGCTATTCCAACATCCCAGGCATCTAAAAAAAAAAAAAAAAAATATATATATATATATATATATATATATATATATATATATATAAAGTTTCAGTATTCATAGACCTTTGTTAAATCTTATCTTGTTTGTTGCTACCCCTTCCTCTCACATAATCTCTTTCTCCATCTTCAGGGGTATCTAGGCAGTGAGCACCCTAACTTGTTGATATTGAAAGTGGGTGTCGACAGGATGGGGAAAGGGGCTGTATCTGATTGTTGCTCTTAAAGAGGCTGTTGCCTCTGGGTTTTAGGACTTGTCTGGCATAGGAACACTCTGGTGGATTTAAGTTTCTGACAGATAAAACTTAGTGAGTGAATCTTTTATAGAATCTCAGGTAGGGACCAAGGTATTTGGGGACTACTTTTGGTAAAAGCATGATGTACTGTGGCCATTTGGGATCTCTAGCCAAAGCTTGCATAAGAGAAACCTCAGCCACTGTAACCTCAGCTTCTTACCTTCTTTTACCCCCTTTGGTCATAATCCCTCGCTGCCAGGGCCAGGCTCATCCTGGGAATTATATCCCACATCACCAGGGAGATTCATTCCCCTGGGAGTCATGTCCCACATGTGTGTGTCAGGGGTGGGGTTAATGAATTTATTTGCAAAGTTGTCTTAGAGAGAGGCCACATCTGAGCAACAAAAGAGGTTTCCTGGAGGTACCTCTCAGGCATAATTATAGGAAGGCTCAGCCTCCCATTTACAGCCCTAAGTTTCACAAGAGCAAGCCTCAAGTCAAGGGCTTGATTTATTAAGTAGTGGGTACCTAATTTCACTTAATATATATTCTATCCCAAGATAAATGGTCAGTTTCTTGCATTATCTTCACTTAGTTGTACAATCATAACTCCCAACTTTAAACAATCTATAGTTTTCTTTTCTTGTGATATTTTTGTCTGATTTTGGTACCAGGGTACCCCCAGTCTCATAAAATGAGCTGAGAAGTGTTCCCTTCTCTCCTGTTTTTTGGAAGTGTTTGTGAAGGGTTGATGTTAAATTTTCTTCAAATGTTTGCTATAATTCACCAGCAAAAATCTCTTGTCCTGGGCTTTACTTTGAGTAAAGATTTTGATTACTATATCAATCTCTTTACTTGTTATAGGGCATTCATATTTTCTCTTTCTGAGTCAGTTTTTTAGTTTCCATGTTTCTAGGAATTTGTCCATTTTATCAAGATTATCTAATTTGTTGTCATACAATTGTGCATAGTATTCTCTTATAATTCTTTTTATAACTGTAGAGTCAGTGGCATTTTTGCATCTTTCATACCTGATTTTAGTAACTTTAATCTTATTTCTTTTTTTTGGTCAGTCTGGCTAAAGGTTTGTCAATTTTGTTGATCTTCTCAGATAACCAACTTTTGGTTTCATTGATTTTATCTATTGCTTTTTTCTATTCTCTATTTCATTAATTTCTGCTATCATTTTTATTATTTCCTTCCTTCTGCTTGCTTTGGAATATTTTGCTCTTACTTTTTCAGTGTCTTAAGGTGAAAGATTAGGGTATTAATTTGAGATCTCTCTTTTTTATTAATAAAGTCACTTACAGCTATGAATTTTCCTCTAAGTACCACTTTAGTGGCATTCTGCAAGTTTGGGTATGTTGCATCTTTACCTTCATTCGTCAAAGTATTTGCTATTTTTTCCCTTCTGATTTCTTCTTTTGCTCATGAGTTAGTTAGAATGCATTGCTTAATTTCCATATATTTTAATTTTTACATTTTAAAATTTCTACAACTTCCTTCTTATTTTTTTCTAATTCCATTTCATTGTGGTCAGAAAGCATACTTTGATTTCAATCCATTTAAATTTATTGAGACACATTTTTTGGTCTAATATGTGGCCTGTGCTAGAGAATGTTCCATGTGCATTTGGGAAGACAGTGTATTCTGCTGTTGTTGAATGGAGTCTTGTATAGGTGTATGTTAGGTCTAGTTGGTTTATAGTGATATTCAAGTTTTCTGTTTCCTTGTTGATCTTTGTCTAGTTGTTTTATCCATTATTAAAAGTGGGGTATTGAATTCTCCTACTATTATTTTTGGAATGGCTATTTCTCCTTTCAATTCTATCAGTTACTGCTTCATGTATTTTGGGTCTCTGTTGTTAGGTGCATGCATTTTTGTAATTGCTATATCTTCTTGAGACATTGAGCCTTTAATCTTTATAAAGTACCCTTCTCCGTCTCTTGTGACTATGTTTGTCTTAATGTCTACTTTTGTATAGTATTAACATAACCACTCTAGTGCTCTTTTTTCACAATTTTCATGGTATATGTTTTTCTATCTCTTCTTTCAACCTATTTGTGTCTTTAAATCAAAATGTGCTTCTTATGATTGATAACATATAATTGGACCATGCTTTTCATCTATTCTGCCAACTCTACCTTTTGATTGGAGAGTTTAATCCATTTACAAATTTAATGTAATTACTGATAAGATAGGATTTACACCTGCCATTTTGTAGTTGTAAAATATATATATCCTATGTAGTTTTTGTTCCTCTATACCTTCATTACTGCTTTCCTTTGTGTTAAATAGATATTTTTTTCTATTGTATCATTTTAATTTCTTTGTCATATTTTTTACTATATATTTTTTAATTGCCTTAGTGGTTTTCCCGGGGATTACAGTTAACATCTTAATTTACAGAAATCTTGTTCAGATTTATTCCAACTTAATTTCAGTAGTATACAAAATCTTTCCTCCTATATGACTCAATTCCCTCCCCTTCCTTTGTGCTATTACTGTCATACAAATTTTATCTTCATACATTGTATGCCATCAACGCAAATGTATAATTATTGCTTTTTGCAATTGTCTTTAAAATCAGGAGAAAAAAAGAGTTACAAAAATACATTTATAGTGTTTTTTATATTTACCTATGAAGTTATCTTTGCCAGCACTGTTGATTTCTTCATGTGGATTCAAGTTACTGTCTAATGTCTTTTCATTTCGGTTGGAAAGACATTTAATTTCAAAAGTATTTCATGTAGGGAAGGCCTGCTAGTGATGAATTCTCTGTTTTTGTTTGTCTGAGAATGCCTTAATTTCTCCTTCATTTTTGAAGGATTGTTTTGCAAGATATAGAATTCTTGGTTTATGGTCTTTTCTTTCAGCTCTTTGAGTATATCACCTCACTGCCTCTTACCTCCATCATTTCTGATGAAAAATCAGCTCTTAATCTTATTGAAGATCATTTATACATGATCTTTTGCTTCTCTCTTACTGCTTTTAAGATTCTCTCTTTGAGTTTATCCTATGTGGAGTTCACTGAGCTCCTTGGATGTGTAGATGAATGGTTCTTATCAAATTTGAGGAGTTTGGGGCTACTGTTTATTCAAATATTCTTTTTACCCTTTCTCTCTCCTTTTTTAGAGGACTTTGATTATGTTTATGTTGGTACACTTAATGGTGTTCCACAGATCTCTGAGGCTCTCTTCATTTTTTAAAATTAATGTTCCTCTGACAGAATCATCTCAATTGTCCTATCTTCAAGTTTACTAATTCTTTCTTCTTCCAGTTCAAATCTGCTATTGGGATCCTCTAGTGAATTTTTTGTTTCATTTATTGTACTTTTCAACTCCATAATTTCTATTTGGTTCTTTTTTTAAAATCTATCTCTTTATTAGTATTCTATATTTGATGAGAGATCATTCTCATATTTTTCTGTGGTTCTTTAGACATGGTTTTCTTTACTTCTTTGAGTATATTTTAAATATCTTATTTAAAGTCTTTGTCTAGTAAGTCCAACACCTGGGGGACAGTTTCTATTGACTTCTTTTTTTCTTGTGTATGGTCCTTACTTTACTGTCCTTACTTTATTTGCATGTCTCCTAATTTTTTTGCCAAAAAGTGGACATTTAAAATAATATAATGTAGTAAGTCTGTAAATCAGATTCTCCTCTCACTCCAGGCTTTGTGGTTGTTGCTGCTCATTATTGTTCTTGCTACCATTTGTTGTTTGTTTAGTGACTTTCCTGAACTGATTGTGTAAAGTCTGTATTCTTTGTCATGTGTGGCCGCTGAAGTCTCTGCTCAGTTTAGCTTAATGGTCAGCTAATGATTGGACAGGGATTTCCTTAAATGCCTGGAACCAATTAGTCTTTCAGCTTTGATGAGTGATTTTGTTTGCATGTTGGGGCATGCCTTCAACTTTTGAACAGGCAAATTGTAACTCTGCCTTACCCTTTGTTTTCTGTTACCATGGAGCCTCAGTATTAGCCAGAGGTGAGAACTTAGGGCCTTCTCCGGTCTTTCCCGAGCAGTCACACAGTCCTGAGCCTGAGCACAGCCCTGGACACTAGCATATTCTTTTAGATTCCTAGAAAAATGCCAGAGCTTTTCAAAGGCCCCTGTGGACATCTCATTTCCCAGCTTTTCCATTTAACTGTTTTGGTCAGTTTATTGATTGCCCAAATTGTTAATGTTGCCTCAGGCAGCTATTAAACAATTATCATTGATTGTTTTCAACAAATACCCACAGGGAAGGGTTGTGCCAATGCAATGAGTGCTGTGTCAGGTCCAATAAAGATAAATTTTCCAAGGCATTGCCAGAGAACAACTCCTATCAATCACTTCTCTAGGAATGGAGGTTTGGAAGTGCTCCAACCTCATGCTGCCCCTCCAATGGCTGTAAGGCTGCTGGTTTTCCCTGCAATTGTGGGACTGTTGGTTTTAAAGGCTACCATGGAGCTGAGGAGAGGGGGATAGGAGCTAGCATGTTAAAATGCCCAAATCTTGCTCTTCTTATTGAGATTCAGCCATATTTCTTTAATAAATGGTCCCTGGATTGTGGCAAGCTTTTAGTTAGTTTTCAGAGTCCTGAGAAAGTTGCTTTTGGCAATTTTTGCCAGTGTTCTCATTGCTTATATGGAGGAGAGGATTTTCAGAAATCCTTATTTCTCCATTCATGCCCAAACCCCACCTTTTAAAATCTTTAATCAAATTATATCACAACCTGCTTAAAATCCTCCAATGACTTTTCTTTAGAGTTAAAATCCCAACCCCTGATCAGGAGCTCCTGCCGCCCCTCTCATCTCACTCTCTATCAGTCTCATCTCTCTTACTGTACGGACACACCATTGTTTGTTCTTTTCCTTGAATTCACCAAGGCTGGTTGCTTCTGGTCATTCAGGCCTCAGCTCAGTGTCACCTTCTCAGAGACGTAATGTCTTCCCCTAATGCCCCCCCTCTCCTCCACTCCCACCCTCTCCTCCACTCTCTATCACGTTATGGTGGTGTGTTTTATTTATAACATTTAGCAGTATCTGGAAATATCTTGTACCTTTATTTTTTCACCGTATATTAGCTGTCTCCCTCACTAGATTGTGAACCCCATGAGAGCAAGAATCTCATCTATCTTCTTCTCTGCCATAGCCCCACTGCCTAGAACATTTTTAGTACATCATGGGTACTCATTAATGAGTGAATCAAAAACTAAGTTCAGAGTTCCCAGGCAACTGAAAGAGACCCATTCCCATTCTTAAAAAGAATTAGAACTTTGTTTTTCTCCCTTAAAATTATTTCTCAAATCTGTATTCTGACTGTTAAAGTTAATAAACTTTTTCTTGAAAGGCAGTTTTTACTATTACTTTCTGAAACTAGTTATAGTCTACATTAATTATGCCTAATATACATTCTTAATCCCTTTCATTCCTGACTTTATATCTTAAGTCCTCTGTTGAATTCAGAAGTCAACTTTAAATGGTGTATTAGTCAGGGTTCTTCAGGGAAAGAGAATCAACAGGAGATGTATATATCTAATATGTAAATATTATGAGATTATTATAGGTATTGGCTCATGTGACTGTGGGGATTGGCAAATTCAAATTTCGTAGGGCAGGCCGCATGCTGGGAACTCTGATGATGGTTTCAATGAATTCCCCAGGAGGAGCTGGCTGGCTGAAGCAGAGATAGCAATTCTTCTTTCTGACTGCTGAAATCATCAGTTCTCCCTTTAAGGCCTTCAGCTGATTGGCTGAGACTTCTCTCATTGTTGATGGCAAGGAAATTCTGAAAAATCTCAATCCCTGAAGTAGGAAACCACAAGATCTGCAAGGAAAATTCAATATAATAAGCCATAGAAGCTAAGAACCTGTAGTAGTTTTGGTTGCAAAGTAAGCATGGGAATCTATTCTGTCATGCTATTATTTAATATACTTAGTGGCAAATTACTTCCACAGTGTAACCAATTCAAATCTGTATTTAATGTAAGAAAACTTTTCCAACTTTCCCCTGCTGGACTTATGTTTGAGATCCACTTTTCCTTTCATGGCACTACTCGCAGAGTTGAAATCCATGAAATTATTGTGTGTCCTTTATTAGTGTCCTAGTGTTGAGTATGCTAAGGTGTGGCCTGATGACTCATTTCGTGTAACTAACTCCACTCTATCCAGGAACTGAGCCACATCCATAAATGTGAGAGATCCAACACCAGATGTCAGAGAGTCAATGTTTATTTAGGAAGGGAAATATGCCATTGAATGATTAACTCCTAGGAGAAATACTTAAACTTTTGAATCATCTGAATTTGTTTTATAGTACCACTCTGCTTTGCTTTGTTGATGGGATTATTGGGATTATTTATCAGACATTTGGGTTTACAGTAAGAAAACAGTATGTGCACCTGTCAAGGTCAAGAGTTTCCTTTTTATCGTTGGTCTGTAAAATTAGTTGGGCAGTTCAGCAGTTAATAATTTCCTGCTTTGAGGGGAGCCTTTTAACCTTACCAGGTTTGTTTTCTGAGGTGTGTACTCTCAAAGGCAGGGAGTAGCCTTTACACAAGAAGGTGCCAGAAACCAGAAGCATGCAGCAGTGGATGGGGTAGGCTAGTTATTAAAACGTTTCATACAACATGTGACTCTCAAAACCTTTATTGTTTAAAAGGGAGAGCAAGAGGTGGCCCTCTCCTTCCCTTGTAGATGAGTAGAGGGATATCTCAATGACTCGGCACCCAGTAGCTGTGAATAGCATAGGCCAGCAGGCCCTGGCCAGCTTGCCCATTGGGTTCAGTTGGTTAAACTTGAGGCCCCATCTGACTCCTCTCAGGTCAGTTTGCTTCAATCAGAGGAAGACTGTCTAGCACGTGGCCATAAGAATCATCCTTGGCCAATTCACTTAAACCCCAAACATTTAGAATTTCATTACGCATTTGTAGGTTGGCTCCAAATAAGGAAATAATGGCAAATCCATGTAGAAGTCACTTTGTAAATGCTATCCCCTTGGTTTGTCTAAGTTTCAAGTTCATTTCTCGAGAGCAATGTAACTAATATTTTCTAATATTATTAATTATTAATTAATTATTAATATTTTCTAATATAATCTAGTATTTTCTAATGTGGATGAAAGTATCTCAATAGCTATAGAATGATATGAGTTGTATAAATTATATTTCGATATTTTAATATATTCACTCTGGAATATAGTCCCTGAGTTGTCTGTTCCTTGGGGTTGTATCCAGCTAGTGTTATGACAGACATTTCCTTGAATGCCAGGAGCTAACAAGAACAGACAAAAAAAATTGATTCGCAGTCTTTGCAGATTGGCTCTATGTTGGCTGGTGCTCTTCTTCAGAGCTTAGTCCTCCTACCAAGAAGTGAACATCAGCTGTCAGCGAAAGCACACAGTCTGGTTCCGTCCTGTCTTTTCTGAGCTTGCGTCTCACCCTAAACCTGCACTTGTGGTCTTAGGAACTCCTCCATTTACACAGTTTGGAATGTCCCTTCTTCTCCCCTATGAAATAGTGTTTCCCCAGTCTCAGGTGCTCTATTGTATGTCTTAAAGCCAGTAATCCTTTGCCCCAGTGTACTGCAATTTGATTGTTTCTCACACTGATTGAGCTGTCTGCAAGCTGCTTCTGCTGGGCACATTCTGGGATGGTGAGCCAAAGACGAGTGTCCCGGTCTAATCCTTCAGGCTCCACCAGGGAGATTGGCACAGACATATATGTACCCCAGTATGTGCACAGAGGTTACTCTGCTACCTCCAGAACAGGACTAGGAACCCGCAGTGAGAACGTAGGCTGGCTCCTCCATTTTAGGAAGTGGGTGGGGCAGTAACATCACCAGGATCTTTTCCTACTATCTTTAAGTTGCTTTTTTCTTGATTCAGTGCTCCCCTAGTTGCTGCAGACCTTTAACTCTTTTCCGGAACTCTGAGGAAAATGGCTCTTCCAGTTTGGGCTAGTTGTTCAAAGTTTATGAGGGAGAATGGGACATTGGAGTGTCTCGTGCCACCAACTTGATCAGCTGTAAGACCTTGCATAGTCTTTTAATCATAGATGTAGATAATCAAATGTTTTAATTTGTTGAAAACTTTTTTGCTATTATAAAAATGCTAGCAGTGAACATGTGCTGTTTTTAATAACAAAACAAGACAAAAAAAAAAAAGAAACCACCCCAAAACGAACAAGCAAGAAAAACAGTTTGTTACCTCCAAGATTATTTCCTGAGGGTGAATTCCTAAAAGTAGCATTTCTGGATACAAGTACTTAGACAGTTTTAGGGCTTTTAATAGATACTACCAAGAGAATGTTTATTTTTCATTCAGTGTCTACACTGCCAGAACATAATGGACTTACTGGTTACCTGATCTTTTTCAATAATGTAAACAATCAGTTACTTTAGAACACAGAGTGAGTTATTTACTTTCTTGGACTGCATCACCCCCTTCCTCCCAGCAACTCCAGCTTCCTAGTTGCCAGACTGACTGAGAAATCACAGGATCCTTTACTGGGCTCATGGGACCTTCTTCTAACATGGGGGAGGCAAAGCAATTGCCTTTCAGCTCAAAGAAATGAATTCTAATATGTTTTTATAAGGTTAAATGCCTAATGAAGGTTTCTATAGGTTAAAGCCCATACTGCAACATTTTTTAATGTCACTATAGCATCCAAATCCTGAGTCATGTCGCTGACATGCCATCAAAAAAGAATAGAAGAGAGGGTGCATCTACCTATCCCCCATTCTCCCACTCCCCCATCCCTGCAATAGGGAAACTTTTGAACTTGAAAATCATATCTGAGAATCTCCTGCCCTTGTGGTCTCTGGGGGTCTCGACACATCTGGCTCCACCATTAGCCTGGAAAAATCCCCAATACTCTCGACATTGGCACCTAGGAGATCACTTAGATCCTCTAGTAAGCTTGCTCATGTCCTGCAGCAACTGTAATCCAATACCAAGATCAGATGTAGTGGTCACGTCAGGTAAGGGGACATTACAGGACATTAAGGCATCATAATCTAACACAAACGGAGATGCTATTTTTCTCTTCAGCTTCAAGAAAATGCCAGTCTTGGGTAAATCTTAGAAAATGTTAAATATTACATCCTGGAGATGAAAAGAATACTTGTCAAGGCAAGTTTGGCCTCAAATATCTCCCCCACTTATATGCTTTCCCATTGCCTCTTTAGTTTGGATTTTATTTTGACACTTTCTCTCTGGTATCATTTGGTACCATATTTGTCATTTTTTTTTTTTTTTTTTTGTCCCCTTGAGAAAATTGAAACTTTTGAAAAGTCTTTTCTCAAAAAAATACCAATCACAGACAGAATTTTAAAAAAAAGAAAGAAAACAAACCTAATTATTCGTGTCTCTTTTTCCCCATGTTAAATAAACAACTAAGTTGACTTAGGATTCTTCAGAAAAGGAATTAATTGGTAACATGACTGGTAGTAGTAGTTCCTTCTTCTTTGCAGGATCAAGTTATAGTAAGACGTTTGTTAAGTATCACCTGCACATCGGTGGGCTTATCTATACTTTGAAATAATCATGTATCCTGTGTTAGTTTAGAAGGTGGGGGAAGTAGGCGCATATTTACTTTGGTCTGCTGTGAGTACTATTTGAGAGTCCTGTCCTGTTACACATTATATTACTCACGAGTCATTTATAATAGGCTCATGCTCTACCTAGACATTTAAAAGAAGCACTTGGAGTCAGTCTGGAATATGTTCTGAAGTAATAGAATTTTAAAGGCTAAAAAAAATGTCTTGTACCATCAATGTGTGGCATTCAATAAAGTACTTTGATCAGCTTGTGGTTTAAAAAATGAATTTTTTGCCTTAAGGTGGAAATAAAATCATAAATTTAATTTAAACTAGGACACTTTTCCTGCTTCTGTAGATTTAGCCTAGGCCCAAGGGAATATAACTCCTGGTATGAAATTTTAAGTTTCAATATTATATTTGAGTTATAAATATTGATGTTGTTTTTCAAGCAGGTTTTCCATTCAAAGGGTGATGTTTAAAAATTTGCCTACTCCTTCACTATGGTTTTTATCAACTGAATTGTATCAGCATGTTGGAATATACCTTCCATTTTATAAGCAAAGTTAATAATGATAAAATAAGCGTAAACTTATTTTCTCACCAACTTTCGAAGAGATCTCTATTCCTTAAAGAGAGATGTGACTTGGCTGCAGTGAAACCTATCAATATGTAATATAGATCAAGTGATTATATTTAATTTTAATCTTCTGTTTAGTTACCTATCTTTTACTGTATTCAACAGTCTTAAGTTTATTTTCACCATTGTTTATAGCCACTATTTAGATATATACATTTTTCTGATTGGGAACAATATTTTAAAAAGAAAATATGATTCTTATATATTCAACAAAAACATTTACCAATCATTTATCAAGCACTTTTTATATGCCAAGTCCTTGCAAAGAATTTTTTTTTCTTTTAGGATGATAGTAACTGTGAAAAAAATCTTCATTCTGCCCTTTTCAATAGCAATTAAACATTCAACCTTAAAATGGCCCTTCTCACTGCTTTACTTACTTATGAATGTGCTTCCATTTTTTAAGATACATGGGTCACCGTGACTTCTATTATTTATTATCATTTTGAAAGAATCATTCTCTTGTAGTGTCTAAAAATACTGCTATTTACAGTATATAAATCAATATTTTCAGAATAAAGAAAACTAAATTCCATTTTTATAACATTTTCAAGAGTCCAGTTGATACAGATTTTCCAACTTCATAATAATGCCCTCTTATTTCTTTACTAATATTTTGGTTGCGTGTGTGTGTATGACTGTGTCTTGCCTTTCCTTCATCATCTTCATTTTTTCCTCCCTGGTTTCCATGACCTGGCTGGACTGTGAGAAATTTTATGTCTCTGAATATTCCCGACAGTGTTGCAAAATACCTGTTCCTGACAGTTGTCCTTTCTGTGATGGACTTCCTTCCTTTCATGTTCTCTCCTTAAAAGATGTCCATACTTTACTATATTAAAAGTAGGCTGTCCCAGAAACGTGGGGTAATTGGAAGAATATAGAATTTAAAATGGGGTGGGAGGGAATCAGCTTACAGAAACCTGAGTCTCCATTGCCTACAGCCCTTGCTTGCAGCACTTAGAAGTGAGAGCTGCTCCTTCTTCTGCAATATGATCCCTTTGCTTCTTTCATTCAGCTATTTTTAACAAAGAAAAGGAAAAGTAGTCAACTAAGCCACTTGTCTCCTCTCAAGCAAAAAGCTTTTTCTCCTTTAAAATGGGAGAAATTGCACATTTGTCATTAATACACAAACCTTTATTGAGGGGAACCAGAATTGTGTTAGGCATTGGGGAAACAAAAATGAAGAAAACCTAGTTAGATGGTGACCTCTCCGAGCTTCCAGTCTTGGGAGGGAGTTGGACAATCAACAGAGAACAGCAAGAAAAATACTCTCTGAGAGGCGTGAAGAGATGGAATTAGCAAGCAGAGATGAACCTGCTTGAAAAGTTTCTGGAGGAAGTCAACACCTGAGTCTCACAGGAAAAACAGGAAAAACAGGAAGAGATGAATGCAGACAGAGAGCAGCATGGGCAAAGAACCAGAAGTGAGAGAACATGTCCCCCTCAGGAAACTGGGCTACTTCAGTATCTTGGGAGCGAGTCTATGACACTAGGAGATGAATGAGGCTGCAGCCTGGACAAGGAATTTGGATTTTATCCTGGAGGCCGTGAGAAACCTTGATCAGATTTTCTTTTCCCTTTATTAGAGAAGTTGTAGGTTTACAGAAAAATCATGCGTAAAATTACAGAATCCCTGTGCACTACGAAACCACAAATGCCTTGCATTGATGTGGAACATTTGTTACAATTGATGATAGTGCAGTTTTCTAACTGTACTATTAATTAAAGTCCATGGTTTAACTTGGGGTTCATTGTGTAGTGCAGTTCCATGTTTTTTTATTCTGTTACCATATATGCAATCTAACATTTCTCCTTTTAATCATATTCAGATATATATTTCTGTGCTGCTAATTGCGTTCATGATGTTGTGTTACCATCATCACCATCCATTACCAAAACATTTCCTTCATTCTAAATAGGAACTCTGTACATTTTAAGCCTTAACTTCCTGTTCCCTATCCCTGCCCGGTCACCTGTAACAGGTATTCTAGATTCTGACTCTAAGCAAATAGAGTTTGCTTATTCTGTTTCACATCAGTGAGATCATTCAAAATTTGTCCTTTTGTATCAGGCTTGTTTCACTCAACATGATGTCTTCAAGATTCAGACATGTTGTCACAAGTATCATGACTTCATTGCTTTTTATGGCTGAATGGTAATCCATTGAATGTATATACCAAATTTTATTTATCTGTTCATTGGTTGATGGACATGAGTTGCTTCCATCTTTTGGAAATTTTGAATAATGCTGCTTTGAATATTGGTGTGCAAATATCTGTTCGAGTCCCTGCTTTCAATTCTTTGGGGAATCTGCTTAGTAATGGGATTGCCCCTAGTTCTATACTTAACTTTTGGAGGAGCCACCAAACTGTCTTCCATAGCAGCTGCACCATTTTACATTGCCACCAGCAATGAATGGGTGTTCCTGTTTCTCCACATAACACAGCAGTCATTCTAATGGGTATGAAATGGCATTTCATCATGGTTTTGATTTGTATTTCCCTGATGTCTAATGATGTTGAGCATCTTTTCATGTGCTTTCTGCCTATTTGTGTGTCTTCTTTGGAGAGATGTCTGTACAAATCGTTTGTCCATTTTTAAATTGGTTTGTTTGTCTTTTTGTTGTTAAGTTGCAGGATTTCTTTACATGTGTTGAATATTAAACCTTTATGAGGTATGTGCTTTCCAAATATTTTCTCCCATTGTGTACATTGTCATTTTACTTTCATGATAAAGTCCTTTGAGGAGCAAAAGTTTTGAATTTTGATGAGGTCTCATTTATCTATTTTTTCTTTTATTTCTTGTGCTTTGGGTATACAGTCTAAGAAACTATTGCCTAACCAGGGTTCTGAAGATGCTTCCCTATGTTTTCTTCTAGGAGTTTGATATTTCTAGGTCTTATATTTAAGTCTTTGGTTGATTTGAGTTGATTTTTGTATATAGTAATGAGGTAGGGGTCTTCTTTCTCATTTTTTGCAAGTGGAGATCCAGTTTTCTAAGTACCATTTATTGAAGAGACTTCTTTCCCAATTAAGTGGTCTTTACACCCTTATCATAAATCACTTGGCCTTAAATGTGAGGACTGATTTCTAAGCTCTCAGTTCAATTCCATTGGTCTATATATCTGTGCTTGTACCAGTACCATGCTGTTTTGATTACTGTGGTTTTGTAATAAGTTTTCAGATCGAGAGGTGTGAGTCCTCCAACTTCATTCTTCACTTTCAATATGGCTTTAGTTATTGGGGTCACCTTACCCTTCCATATAAATTTGATGATTGGCTTTTCCATTTCTAAAAAGAAGGTTGTTGAAATTTTGATTGGGATTGCATTGACTCTATAAATTGCTTTGAGTATGATTGACATCTTAATGATATTTGGACTTCCAAGCAAGAAATGAGGAATGCCTTTCCATTTATTTAGGTCTTCTTTGATTTATTTTAGCAATGTTTTGTAGTTTTCTGTGTACAAATCTTTACATCCATGGTTAGATTTTTTCCTAGATACGTGATTCTTTTAGTTGCTATTGTGAATGGAAATTATTTCTTGATTTCTTCTTCTGATTCTTCATTGCTAGGATATAGATACACTACTGGTTTTTTAGTGTTGATTTTGTATCCTGACACTTGCTGAATCCATTTATTAGCTCTAGGAGCTTTGTTGTGGATTTTTCAGGATTTTTGGTATATTAGATCATATCATCTGTAAATAGTGAAAGCTTTACTTCTTCCTTTCCAATTTTGATGCACTGTATTTCTCTTTCTTGCCTAATTGCTATGGCAAGAACCTCCATTACTATGTTGAGTAACAGTGGTGAGAGTGGACATCCTTGTCTTATCCTCATTTTACAGGGAAAGCTTTCAGTCTTTAACCATTAAGTAGGATGTTAGCTGTGGGTTTTTCATATATGCCCTTTACAATGTTGAGGAAGTTTCCTTCTAATCTTAGTTTTCTAGGTGTTTTTATCAAGAAGCAGTGCTGGATTTTGTCAAATGCCTTTTTTTGCAACAATTGAGATGATCATACGGTTTTTTCCTTCTTTCTGCGAATGTCATGTATTACATTAATTGATTCTTATGTTGAACCAACTTTGCATACTAGCGATAAATCCTTCTGGATCATGGTGTATAATTATTTTAATATGCTGTTGGATTCAGTTTGCCAGTGTTTTGTTGAGGACTTTTGCATCTATAGTCATAAGAGATGTTGGTCTTTAGTTTTCTTTTCTTGTGGTATCTTTATCTGGCTTTGGTATGAGGGTGATGTTGGCCTCATAGAATGAATTAGGGGGTTATCCCTGCTCTTCAATATTTGCGAAGAGTTTGGTAGAATTCCCATGTGAAGCCGTCTGGTCCTGGACTTTTCTTTGTTGGGAGGATTTTAATTACCGATTCAATCTTTTACTAGTAATTGGTTTGTTGAAATCTTCTATTTTATCTTGAGTCAGTGTAGGCAGTTTGTGCATTTCTAAGAATTTGACCATTTCATCTAAATTATCTGATTTATTGTCATATGGTTGTTCATAGAATCCTCTCATAGTCCTTTTTATTTCATTGTAGTCAGTAGTAATGTCCCCCTTTTCATTTCTGATTTTCATTATTTGTATCCTCTCTTTTTTCTTTGTCAATCTGCGTAAAAGTTTGTCAATTTTATCTTTTCAAAGAACCAACTTTTGACTTGTTGATTCTCCCCATTGTGTTTTTGTTTTCTATTTCATTATCTCCACTCTAATTTTTGTTATTTCCTTCCTTCTGGTCACTTTTGGTTTACTTTGTTCTTCTGTTTCTAGTTCTTCCAGCTTTGAGGTTAGGTCTCTGATTTGAAGACTTTCTTCTTTTTTAATGTAAGCATTTGGAGGTGCAAATTTCCCTCTCAGCACTGCCTTCGCTGCATCCCATAACTTTTGGTATGTTGTATTTTTATTTTCTTATGTCTCAAGATATTTCCTAATTTCACTTCTGATTTCCTCTTTAACCCATTGGTTATTTAGGAGTATGATGTTTAATTTCCACATATTTGTGAATTTTCCATTTCTCCCTCTGTTATTGATTTCTAGTTTCATTCTCTTGTGGTTAGAGAAGATACATTTTATGATTTCAACATTTTTTAATTTATCAAGACATGTTTTGTACCCAACATATTCTCTATCCTGGAGAATGATCCGTGTGCACTTAAGAAGCATATGGATTCTGTTTCTGTTGGGTTAAGTGTTCTATATATGTCTGATAGGTCTAGATCATTTAGAGTATCATTCAATTCTTATACTTCCTTATTGATCTGCTGACTAGATGTTCTCTCCATTATTGAGAGTGGTGTACTAAAGACTCCTACTATTACAGTAGAACTCTTCACTTCTCCCTTCAGATCTCTGAGTATTTGCTTCATATGTAGTTGGCTCTGCTGTTGGGTGCATATTTATAATTTTTACATCTTCCAATTTTTACATCCTGTTGAATTGTCCTCTTTATCAGTATAAAATGATCATCTTTGTCCCTCATAAATGTTTTTGACTTAAAGTCTATTTTATCTGATATTAGTATGGCTACCCCAGCTCTCTTTCGGTTACTACTTCCATGGTATATTTTTTTCCATCTTTTCACCCTCAACCTACTTGTAGCTTTGAATTTAAGGGGAGTCTCTTGCAGACAGAGTATAGTTGACTCATGCATTTTTAAAAATCTGTTCTTCCAATCTCTGCTTTTTGATTGAAGAGTTTAGCCTTTGTAAGTCATATCATTTTTGTCCCTTACTTCCATTAATGCCTACTTTTATATTTATTTGATTTTTTTGTGTTGTACCATATTGAGTGTCTTCTCATTTCTATCTGAGTATATTTTTTATCTGTTTTCCATTTGGTTATTATGGGGTTAAAATTTAACATCCTAGATATATAACAATCATATTTGGTTTGAAACCAATTTAACTTTAATAGCATACATATATACTTCTCCTATATCCCTCTGTCCCTCATCTTTTTTTTTGTACTTGTTACCACTCATATTATTGTGCATTATATGTCCAAAAACATAGATTGATCATTACTTTTTATGCACTTGAATTTAGCATGTGTAAGAAGGAAGAAGTGGAGTTATATAATGAACAATACACTACCATTATTCTGGCATTTATAATTACCCAAATGGTTACCTTAACCATAGGTCTTTATTTCTTTATGCTGCTTTGAATCACAGTCTTGTGTCCTTTACTTTCAGTCTGAAGAACTACCTTTTGCATTTCTTATAGGTCCAGTCTAGTAATGATGAAATCCCTCCACTTTTGTTAATCTGAGAATGTCTTAACCTCTCCCCTCACTTTTTTTAAAATTCAATTTTATTGAGATATATCCACATACCAAACAGTCATCCAAAGTGTACAATCAGTTGTTCACAGTACCAAAAAGGGATATCTATATAATGCATAAGAATAACCTCCTGACTGTCCTCTCAACTCCATTTGAAATCTCTCAGCCACTGAAACTTTATTTTGTTTCATTTCTCTTGCCCCTTTTTGTCAAGAAGGCTTTCTCAATCCCTTGATGCAGGGTCCAGTTTCATCTCCAGGAGTCATGTTCCACATTGCCAGGGAGATTTACACCCCCTGGAGTCATGTCCCATGTAGGAGGGAGGGCAGAGAGTTTACCTGCAGAGTTGGCTTAGAGAGAGAAGCCATATCTGAACAACAAAAGAGGTTCTCTGGTGGTGACTCCTAGGCACAATTATGAGTAGGCTTATCCTCTCCTTTGCAGTAACAAGCTTCATAAGGGCAAGCCCCAAAATCAAGGGCTCAGCCTTCTAAATTGATTGTCCCCAATGCTTGTGAGAATATTAGCAATTCCCGGGTGGGGAAGTTTAATATTTCCACATTTTTCCCCAGTCCCTCAAGGGGGGCTTTGCAAATACATTTTTAGTCTCTGCCCAAATTACTCTGTCTCCCTTCACTTTTGAAACAAAGTCTTGCCAGATAGAAATTTCTTGGTTTGCAGTTGTTTTCTTTCAATGCTTTAAGAATTTCAACCCACTGCCTTCTTGCCTCCACATTTCTGATAAGAAATCAGCACTTATTCTAATTGGGACTCCCTTGTATGTAACATGATTCTTTTTTCTTTTAGCTTTCAGAACTCTCTCCTTGTCCTTTGCATTTGATAATGTGATCATTATATGATGGGGTGTATTTTTCTTTATGTTTATCTTGTTTGGTGTTCTCTGGGCTTCTTGGATGTGCATATTTGAGTCTTTTGCAAGTTTGGGAAGTTCTTTGTCATTATTTCTTTGAATATTCCTTCTGCCCTTTTCTCTCTTCCTTCTCCCTCTGAGTCCCGTAATGCATATATTGACACATTTCGTGGTTACCCAGAGATGTCTTAGGCTATTTTCACTTTTATAATTCCTTTTTCTTTCTGTTCCTCAGCCTGACTTATTTCAAGTATCTTGTCTTTGGTTTATTTACTCTTTCTTCTGCCAGTTCAAATCTACTCTTGAAACCCTCCTGGGTATTTTTTATTTCAGTTATTGTGGTCTTCAACTCCAATAGTTCTGTTTAGTTCCTTTTTCAAAATTCTGTCTCTTTACTAAAACTCATGTTTCTTCATTCATTTTTTTCCCTGATATCCTTTAGTTCTTTCTCTGTATTTTCCTTCATCTTCTTGAGCATTTTTATGATCATTTTTTTTAAAAGGCTTTATTCACTATGTCCACATTCTTGTATTTTTCATTGGTGTTTTCTGGATTTTTATGCTCTTCCTTTGTGTGGGCCATCATTTCCTGTTTCTGCTTTTGTCTTGTACTCTTTTGTTGCACACTCTAGAATTGTTTCTCTGAGATGTCTGTTTCTGGGTTTTATAACCAGCTGGTGATAGGACAGAGATCTTCTTGAGCTTCAGCCCTCATATCAGGAAGGTCTGCCCAAAGTGTGCAGGGTTTTCCCTGTTTTTCTGGGCTTTTGTCTTTTCCTGGCTTTTGCTTGTTGGTTGTTTTGGAGTTCCTATTTATCAGGAGACAGACTTCCCTTTCCCGGCTGTTTGAAGCCCGCAGGCCTTTGCCCCAGACTGCCTGCCTTCATAGTTTTTTATACTCCTTTTGTTGTCTCAAGGTGCTTTTGCCTGGAGCACAAATTTTGGGAGGAAGGGCATGCCTGAGATGACTTTCCCAAGTTAGTCTTTCCCAGCCAAAACAGGGGCAAGGACCAATGAAGGGGGCACAGAACAGCTCCAAAGTGGCCTGGGGAAGGGTTCAGAAAGGGCACCAAGAGCTTCTCTGATGGCTACCCAAAACTGAGTTTTCCTGGCCTGCCCAGCAAATGCAGCCCTTCAATTACCTGTCCCCCGGAACCCTGAAAAGTATAGTATCTTTACGTCACCTTCTCGCTGCTGCCCCTATCTGGTGTGGTTTGAAACAACAGCAGATGTTGCCCTTTTCCATGTGCATTGAAACAGTGGTCACCCTCAGAGCTGGGCCCCCAGTGATCCACAGTTGCTAATCAAACTCCATGATCATTGATTGGCCATGCCCATGCCTGGTCTTGGGGAGGAGGATTTTTTTTTTTTATCTTCATTTTATTGAGATATATTCACATACCATGCAGTCATACAAAACAAATCGTACTTTCGATTGTTCACAGTACCATTACATAGTTGTACATTCATCACCTAAATCAATCCCTGACACCTTCATTAGCACACACACAAAAATAACAAGAATAATAATTGGAGTGAAAAAGAGCAATTGAAGTAAAAAAGAACACTGGGTACCTTTGTCTGTTTGTTTCCTTCCCCTATTTTTCTACTCATCCATCCATAAACTAGACAAAGTGGAGTGTGGTCCTTATGGCTTTCCCAATCCCATTGTCACCCCTCATAAGCTACATTTTTATACAACTGTCTTCGAGATTCATGGGTTCTGGGTTGTAGTTTGATAGTTTCAGGTATCCACCACCAGCTACCCCAATTCTTTAGAACCTAAAAAGGGTTGTCTAAAGTGTGCGTAAGAGTGCCCACCAGAGTGACCTCTCGGCTCCTTTTGGAATCTCTCTGCTACTGAAGCTTATTTCATTTCCTTTCACATCCCCCTTTAGGTCAAGAAGATGTTCTCCGTCCCACGATGCCGGGTCTACATTCCTCCCCGGGAGTCATATTCCACGTTGCCAGGGAGATTCACTCCCCTGGGTGTCTGATCCCATGTAGGGGGGAGGGCAGTGATTTCACCTTTCAAGTTGGCTAAGCCAGAGAGAGAGGGCCACATCTGAGCAACAAAGAGGCATTCGGGAGGAGGCTCTTAGGCACAACCATAGGGAGGCCTAGCCTCTCCTTTGCAGCAACCGTCTGGGGAAGAGGATTTTTATGTCCCTTTCTGTCATCAGCAAGCTAGCCAGGGGCTGGACCCCATGGTGGCCACTGAGAGAGTGGGAGATGGGCATTGGGAGCTGCTGTACAAAGAGAGCTATTTACTGTTCTGTACTCTAATGTAGCAGCCTCTTCCTCCTGCTCCTCCCTGGATGCTGTACAGTGTTCTTCTGGTCTCCAGAGTTTCAAAAAAAATTGTTTCAGACAGTTCCTGCCTGTTTAATTTTTATTTTGGTGGAAGGACTGGGTCCTGGAGCTCCCTATTCCGCCATCTTCCCACAGTTCCCCCTTGATCAGATTTTAGCAAAGTCATGATGCAATGAAATTTGCATTTAATTTAAAGGACTGGAAGTGGGCAAGACTAAATATTGGCAGTGAGCATGCCAGGCAAGAGAGGAGGAAGTTCTTAACCAAGTTAATGGGTAGAGATGGTGGAGAGGAGGGGAAGAGATGAGAACTAATGAGATGGCTGAACGGATGGGCTCCAGCTGATTGGCTGAGGCAGACAGTTCATTGTGCTCTCTGGATGTGAAATAGTAGTGATGCTCTCAGAGTCAGAAAGCCCTGTCCCACCTCCCTAGCTCAAGCCTCACAAACAACTCTCAGCTCCCTCTCAGCCTTTCTCCCTCTCTCCCTTTCCCAAATCCCAGGATAAAGTGAGGTTATTCTTTTTTTTTAAATAGTTCAATTTTATTGAGATATATTCACATACCATACAGTCATGCAAAGCATACAGTCAGTTGTTCACAGTACCACCATATAGTTGTGCGTCCATCACCAAAATCAATTTTTGCACATTTTCATTACCACACACACAAAAGTAATAAGGGTAAAGATTAAAGTGAAAAAGAACAGTTAAGGTAAAAAAAGATCACTGGGTGCTTTCCTCCCCCCCTTTTTTCTACTCATCCATCCATACACTGGACAAAGGGGAGTGTGGTCCACATGGCTTTCCCAATCACATTGTCACCCATCATGAGCTACATTTTTGTACAACCGTCTTCAAGATTCATGGGTTCTGGGTTGTAGTTTGATAGTTTCAGGTATTCACTGCTAGCTATTCCAATTCATTAGAACCTAAAAAGGGTTATCTATATTATGCGTAAGAATGCCCACCAGAGTGACCTCTCAGCTCCTTTTGGAAACTCTCAGCCACTGAAACTTATTTCATTTCCTTTCACATCCCCCTTTTGGTCAAGAAGATGTTCTCCATCCCACAATGCTGGGTCCAGATTCCTCCCCGGGAGTCCTATTCCATGTTGCCAGGGAGATTCACTCCCCTGTGTGTCTGATCCCATGTAGGGGAGAGGGCAGTGATTTCACCTGCCAAGTTGGCTTAGCTGGAGAGAGAGGGCCACATCTGAGCAACAAAGAGGCATTCGGTAGGAGGCTCTTAGGCACAATTATAAGCAGGCCTAGCCTCTCCTTTGCAGCAACAGTCTTCCCAAGGGCAAGTCCCATGACTGAGGGCTCAACCCATCAAACCACCAGTCCCCAATGTCTGTGAGCATATCAGCAACCATTGAAGTGGGGAAGCCAAACACCCCATGCATTCTCCCCAACACTGTGCACGTTAATGATAGCATATAATATTTCTCTTTTTGTGCCTGGCTTATTTCACTTAGCATTATGTCTTCAAGGTTCATCCAAGTTGTCATATATTTCACAACATCATTCCTTCTTACTGCTAAATAGTATTCCATTGTGTGTATATACAGCATTTTATTTATCCACTCATCTGTTGAAGGACATTTGGGTTGTTTCCATCTCTTGGCAATTGTGAATAATGCTGCTGTGAACATTGGGGTACAGATATCTGTTCGTGTTGCTGCTTTCAGATCTTTTGGGTATATATCAAGAAGTGCAATTGCTGGATCAAAGGGTAACTCTATATCTAGTTTTCTCAGGAACTGCCAGACTGTCTTCCAGAGTGGCTCAACCATTATACAGTCCCACCAACAATGAATAAGAGTTCCAATTTCTCCACATCCTCTCTAGCATTTGTAGTTTCCTGTTTGTTTAATGGCAGCCATTCTAATTGGTGTGAGATGGTATCTCATTGTGGTCTTAATTTGCATCTCTCTAATAGCTAGTGAAGCTGAACATTTTTTCATGTGTTTCTTGGCCATTTGTATTTCCCCTTCAGAGAACGTTCTCTTCATATCTTTTGCCCATTTTATAATTGGGCTGTCTGTACTATTGTCACTGAGTTGTAGGATGTCTTTATATATGCAAGATATCAGTCTTTTGTCAGATAAATGGTTTCCAAAAATTTTTTCCCATTCAGATGGCTGCCTCTTCACCTTTTTGACCAATTCCTTTGAGGTACAGAAACTTCTAAGCTTGAGGAGTTCCCATTTATCTATTTTTTCCTTTCTTGCTTGTGCTTTGGGTGTAAGGTCTAGGAAGTGACCTCCTAATACAAGGTCTTGAAGATGTTTCCCTACATTATCTTCTAGGAGTTTTATGGTACTGTTTTTTATATTGAGGTCTTTGATCCACTTCGAGTTAATTTTTGTGTAGGGTGTGAGGTAGGGGTCCTCTTTCATTCCTTTGGATATGGATATCCAACACTGCCAACCCCATTTGTTGAAAAGACTGTGATGTTCCAGTTCAGTGGCTTTGGGGGCTTATCAAAGATCAGTTGGCCATAAATCTGGGGATCTATCTCCTGAATTCTCAATTTGTTCCATTGATCGATATAGTTATCTTGTGCCAGTACCATGCTTGTTTTGACTACTGTGGCTTATAGTAAGCTTCAAAGTCAGGGAGTGTAAGCCCTCCCACTTCGTTTTTCTTTTTTTCGAGTGTTTTAGCAATTCAAGGCATCTTCCCTTCCAAATAAATTTGATAACTAGCTTTTCCAAGTCTGCAAAGTAGGTTGTTGGAATTTGATTGGGATTGTGGTTGAATCTGTAGATGGCAGTTGGGTAGAATTGACATCTTAACGACATTTAGCCTTCCTATCCATGAACATGGAATATTTTTCCACCTTTTAAAGTCCCAAGGTTATTCTTTTAGAGTGGCTTCCAATCTAGAAAATTCAGAATCCCATTTTAACTCCCTCCTCTCCTGGTCACCAAATGTTACGGAGGCTACTAGCAATTTTCCCCAATCTCGCTCCTTTCTCTCAAACCGCTGCTTACTCCTATGACTCAAAACTTCATTTATCTTTTCATACCTCCCTTATTCCTATGCCTGCCATTTAATCCTTATTAGCTGTGATTGGCCACTTGGAGTGATTAGAGATGGAAGAAAGTAAAAACTCTTTTCCTTCTGGCCAAATTTCAGTTCTTTTGAAGACTTGATTTAAGCAATAACCTAAAGAACTTTGGGAAAGAATTTGTTAAATAACATTTAATTTACATTTTTCTTTAGAAGAGCTGATCAAGGAGCAGAATTATAACTTTTTCCAGAACACACTGAATAAACATGTCTTCCCATATGTATAACAATGTAGCTTACGAGGGGTGACAGTGTGACTGTGAAAGCCTTGTGGATCACAGTCCCCTTTATCCAGCATATGGATGGATGAGTAGAAAAATGGGGATAAAAAACTAAAGGAAAAATAGAGTAGGGGTGGGGGGACAATGTTGGTGTTCTTTTTTTTACTCTTATTTTTTCCTATTCTTATCTTCACTTTTTCAGGGTACAAGGAAAATGTTCAAAAAAATAGATGGGGGTGATGAATGAACAACTATATGATGGTACTGTGAACAGTTGATTGTACACTTTGGATGATTGTATGTTACATGAATATATCTCAATAAAATTAAATTTAAAAAAAACAACAGCAGTGTCTTCCTCTAAAATTACCAATGAAAAAGCTACCTACTGCCTCACCCCCCTCTCAGAAAAAGTTATAAGAATTCAATGAGGAACAAAAGACGGTTTGAAAATCACTCTTGATCATAATTCAAATACTCTACACCATTTCATTATTCTAAAACACAGATGATTAAAATGAGAAAATTTGCCAAGAAGACTATGGCTAATCCTACTCTTCCATTGTCTGTGTAAGTAGGACAAGTTCCTTGGCTTTGGCTCTTGCCAAATTACGTGGTCTATTTAGGGCAGCCACTGCTACCAAATTCAGTTAATAAGCTCTAATCTCTTTTTTACAGGCTATATTTGATATCGGATTAATAATGTAAGTGCTTGTCTTTCCTGCTAACCCTTTCTTCCTGAGAACATTCTTTACTTGCCTCAAGGATGTTATGTTTGAAGATTTTTATGCTTAAGAATCTCTCTAGAAAACTTCTCCCTTGAATGGGAAAGGTTTTCTCTACTGCTAAACAGAGTGGAAAGCACAGATTCTAAGTTCCCACCCAAAAAAGAAGAATAAGGGTGCCTATCCTTTCTCATAGAGTTCAGCTTAAAGAAAAAAAAAAAGGAAAATAAGTGAAGTTATTTGCACTCTTTGTTGAACATCATAATAGTAACATAACAATGGGAAAAGTGATTTGTGATTTTAGAGAACCAAAATCAGTCAATTGCACAAATTTGTAGACATACAACGGTAATTTTAGAGCAAATAAAATGGTCCATTACAGAGTGTTTTTAGGATAGGATAGAATGTTATAGAAACCTGGCAGATCTTTGGGGAAGTGTCTCTGAACTCCCAGGAGTTCACGAGGCTCCCAGGCTAAACCAGGGCAACTTGACCTTCTTGGATCCAAGGAGATTTCATTTTAGATGCAGCACGTCTCTGCACTAATGACCCCTGGCCTTAGGTGTGGTGTCGAGAATCTGCAGGATGGTGGAATCTGTGATGACAGAAAACACAAGGAATGTTGGGAGTCAGAACCTTTGGGTTCAAGTCCCATCTTTTCCATTTCTTGGCTTTATATCATACACAAGCAAGACTCTTAATGACCATGACTCTGATTTCTCATTTCTCGACATTAGGGATAACACCATTTTCTCATGTACCTCTCAGGATGTTGTAAGGAAGGGTCAGAGAAGAAGGTGGTCCTGAAGGTGCCCTGTGAGAGGACTTCCTAAATCTAAAGCATAGCTCTGCGTTTTGGTAGGTGCCCATGGAGCATCAAAAAGCTTACGGGTTCCTCTGAAAGGAAAACTGAAGTGAGAAAGGGGGTTGTCTCGAGGGACTTTTGCTTTATCTTTATTATTGGAATTTTAAATAATGACAGTGAATAAGTATATCCCTTGTAAAAATGTAAAAACTGAATGAGTACAGAAATAAAATTATGGTATTTTTAGAAGAATATTTTATTAGTTACGGAATTGTAATATAAAAGAAGCAGCCCATTTGTTTTTCTTTTTGAATGTAAGTCCACAATCCTTCATTATTTTGAAATCCTAAAAGCTCTGAAAACAAAACTTTTCCCCCTAAGTTTGCAGTAAACTTATTTGATGGTAAAACATAACCTGAACCAATGTAAGGTTATCTATAGCCCTTATTTATTCCTTTATTTATACTTAAAAAAAAATCTGGACACAGATGACATGTTATATAATACAAAGGCTATGCTAATTTTTGAAAATTTGAAAGATTCTGATTTCCAAACAGATCTTGACCCCAGGGGGTTCATATAAGGAATGAGGTACCCAAGTATGTATATGAAATTCATGAATACACCCACAAAATACTCCAGTGGCTCTTTGTAGAGACTGTGTGAGTAAATCCAAGAATCTCAGATTTAGTGGCCTTTTTGAGGGTATAATTCAATATAATAAACATTTACTGACTAGGTACTTTGTACGATTGATAGAGGGAATATAAAATTTAACAGGACTTGATTGCTGCCCCCAAGGAGTTCTCAGTAATGAGGAATACACTTCCACCTAAATTTAATAAAATGACACTGAGATCGGTGCTGAAAAGGGACTATAATTAGGGAACAAAAATGGGTGATAGGAGGAGGGGGAAAGAGAAGACTATTTAAAGTCCTGATATTTTAGATTCTTTTTCTTTCTAAGAAATACATTGTGTTATTGACACCTTTTTCTGTGAGAACCAAGAGGACTATGGAATCAGGGTTCCAAAAACATTTCCCAGGGTTATTCAGAATTACCCGGTATTCAGAATCATGAGGGACTAGTCACCGAGGTTCTTTCCTACCAGAGGGGGTGCTGTGGGAGAGGGATTATCCCACCCAGAGTTGGGTTGGGAAATTATGGTTATCCCTGAAAGGGTAATGTGAAAGCCCCACCTTTTTGGTGGTTGATATTAAAACACATTGGTTGTAAAGCCACCAAAAGAATCGTGGGCACTGAAGAAAGAAGCTGATAATTAAAACATACTTAAAACCAGGTTTTCCACTAAATCATGTGGGCTAGACCAAGCCCTGAAATTGGGTAAAGAGAGCACATAGGGATTTTTTGTTGTTGTTTCCCAAAGCTTCACTTGTGTCCAGGGTGCCTTATGATTTTGGTGCTATTTGTTCCTTTCCAAAATTGCCCCTTTTTCTGTAATTTCCACATTTATGGTTACTAGCAAACTAGCTCCATAATATGCATATAAAAACATATCCAGAATGAGGGTAATTCTAGAGCCATAGGTGGGAGCAGCTCCGGGCCACGTAAAGAAGGTGTATGCCCTTTAATGGAAGAGAATTTGATCAGAGAAAAATATGTCTAGCATTCCAGCAAACACAGGACGGCAGCCACAAAATCAGCAGGCAGGAAACACTCTCTTTATCATACATAACAACCTCAATATGTATGTGGTACGTATGAGCTCTCATGGCCTAACTGAAAAGCCCAAGTGATTAGTATTTGTGGCAGATTGAATTCTGAACCCCAGTTTAGACATGGTCTTAATCCAATCTGCATTCCTGTGGGTGTGAACCTGTTGTAAATAGGCTCTCTTTAAGCTCCTTATTTTGGTTAAGGTATGGCCCAACTGAAAGAGCTTGGGTCTTACTCTGGATTCCTGGAGGCCTTTATGAGCAGAAGAAATTCAGACAGAGAGAGAAAGCCATGGAACCCAAGGATCCATGGCCAGCCAGAATGCTACTGATCCCGGGAGAAAGCAGACTTTTTAGCCTCTAAAACCATGAGCCAATAAATTCCTGTTGTTTAGGACAACCCATTGTGTGGTTTTTAACATAGCAACCAGGAATCCAAGCACAGGAAATTGCAGAAGGACTAACATCACAATAGCATTTGTCCTCTATTAATATTAATCTCAGCCTCCAGAGCTCCCAAGTTGTGAAAGCGCTCCCGAGAAAGGGCTCTAAAACTTCTGTAATTCACACAGAGGGAGCTTTTGCTCAAGGCTCTGGAAGTTAATGGCTCATTTTCATGATCATAATTTCATTGGAGTGGCAACTGCCAAACCAAAACAGAAAATGGAGAAAAGAATAACTTTCATGAAAATATTTCCTCCCAAGCACACGAAAACTGCCAGCTTAGGTGGAGTTGTAGTCCTTCGTGTGTATGCCATCCTCTGGGCTGTCAAACCCATAACATTTGTGGGTGGCAAGATGATGTCATTTGTAATCAGCAGCTTGTAGTAATTTCCACTCCCAGCCCTGCTCAGAAGGTTGAAGTTATTGCAGTAAGTGGGACCTAAGCTTAGAGATGAAAGCATCACTTTTCTTTTCCATTGAGAACCCAATACTCTTCTCTTTAGCAGGATGACAATTGTGCTGTCACCAGCATTACATCATGCTATCTCCCTTGAAATGGCATCATTTGAGTGTGTAAGCACAGCTGTGAAAACAACATATTTTACTGTGAGCCCTGCAGAGCCTCACAGCACATACTAATAAGTTTGCCTTTTTTAAGTAATATCAAAAATGTGATGTAAGAGGTGTCACCACTACTAGTGAGTCAGGAGCAAGATTCAGGAGCTCAAGAAGGACTAAGAGGTCAGGCCTGGGTTGGAGGAATCAACCCAAAGCCTCTACCCACTGGTGGCTGGGCATGGCCCTGGGGGTGACTGTCATGGGTCTTTCTTCTGCCTGGAATCACGGATCCCACCACAAGTTTGGGTGTGAGTATGAGTATAAGCTTTCCTGAATTAGCCACACTAATTCACCCTTGGTCCAGAAGATTGGGGGCTACTTATCATAGCTGATAACCAGAAAGGGGATCAAATGATTATTTTATATTCTGGAGACCACACTTACCATCACTGCTATCAAGATCTGAAAGGTCGAGTACCTTTTACAATTTGTGATCCCAAATCTAGACAGGCATCAAGAAATATAGCAAACATACAGATACTGTCAGGTAGTGGTGGAAACTAGAAAAGATTCCTGATGTAGGATAGAAGATTCACCCGATAGTGTTTACTAAGCTTTTAGGTACAAGATGTCGTATTATGCACAGGAGATTAGAAAGGACTTGAAACTGAAACATAAACCAAAGGAAGGTTTGCTTCCTTTATTCTACAAATGGCAAAAACCGTGTAACTAACAGAAAAGGCCTACTTTGTGCTTGCCAGAAATGACTTCACCTGTAATTTCTGTAAAGAGTGCCCCTGTGGCCCAACCCCTGCCCAGTCCCAGACAGCGTGGGCTCTGAACTGCGTAGGGGCTTCCGGGAGCCCCTCTTCTCAAACAGCCAGAACAGCTGCCAAAGCCCTTGTCGCCACTGGGTTTGCTCTCTTGCTCGCTGTCTCATCATCTTCTGCTGTCTTTGGTGCAGAGGGGCAAAATAAGAAAAGGAAGTGCACCATGATTTCAGAGATGTGCCACTTCACGGAGCTGGGTTTCAATAGGCAGGAGTCATATTGTCATCAGTCACTGGATCCTGGGATCCACACTGCCTTCCGAAATGGAAGGACGTCCCGTGACTCAGTGTGATGGTTCATTTTATGTGTCAATTTGGCGAGCTTTTGGCTTCCAGTCGTTTGGTCAAACACCAGCCTGGTTGTTACTATGGAGGTATTTCGTAGATGGGATTAGCATCTACAACTGCTGACCTTAAATAAACTGGACAACCCTCCATCATGTGGGTGGGCCTTATCTCATCAGTCGGAGGTCTTAGCAGCAAGAACTGAGGGGGGCAGAGGTCAGAACAACTTCTGCCCCATCATCGACTTTTACCAGAATTTCCAGCCTGCCAGTTTCCCCTAAGGAATTGGAACCAAGACTTCAGTATCACTTTTTTTGGAGTTTCCAACCTGTTGGCCTGCCCCTATGAAATTTGAACTTGCCAACCCCCACAACTGCATGAGCCAATTGCTTCTAAAAAATCTCTTCATGTATATATATATATATATATATATGGTGTAACTGTGAAGGAAAACAAGAATCTCAAGTATGGTACCATTTGCATTTGGCTTTAGATCTCCAATGTAAACTTTTATCACTAGCCTTTTTGCATTTACAAAAATGGCTCTTATTGTATAAACATAAGGTACAAAGTTTGGAACTGCTTCAAAAACATTTTTGCTTTACGCAAATAGCATGAAACCTGTATGCTGTACATCATTTCAAACTAATACAGGCCAAACTCCTGTTTAGAAAAACCCCAGGTTACCCAGGGATGGTGACCGTGTTACTTAGAAGATAATGTTTCACATATATTTCTATTTTTATTTAGACATCATTAACAAATTTCTGTAACAAAAATTCAATAACCTTTGGGCAAAATATTATTAACACTGTTTTATTTTACCTAAGGAAAATGTTTAAAAGAATAATGCAAAAAATATTCAGTGGAATGTTTTTCCTTCCCTTAGGACAGCAGAATCCTTAAAGAATAAGAGCTCACAATAGCTCTTGAAGATGAATTAGAGTAATAGTAGAATGTTTCTATGAACCCTGAGGAATTTGACTTTGCCATCGCCATCCACCAGTCTCATCTTGTGATCCGCTCCTGGAAGGACATAATTCTTCAGAGAATCATCCAGAAAGGGCTGTGAGGGGAACGGAGGGGCCACTTTGCTCCAGTTCTCCAATACCTTCCAGATACAAGGGAAGAGAGGATTTCTTCCTTTGCTTCTTCCAGAAGTTTCCAGGGTGTAGGGCATTTCTCAAACTCCATATGAGGACCTCATTATTGTGTCTGTTTTGCAGACAAAAAAACCTTTGCCAGCAAGTCTTTGGCAGTGACAGCCCTGCACTCAGAAATTCCAGATTTCTCAAGCCTCGGTGACAGAGATGTAAGCAACTACCACTGCTGACACACAGCTCTCCCTGGGGGGGATCCCCAACAGCTGCTTGACAGCTACATAGCAACACAACACATGCCAGTCGGCCAGGGCTCCCCTCCTTTGATACGAAAGGGAAGATGCTGCTGGGGTGTGGGGATTTGGCTGGGATATCGGGAATAACACAACTTGTTTATGAAAAAGGCAAAGAGATTTTTAATTGAGCAGAGAAGTTACAGTTACATCACTGAGGTTTGTCCATCGTTAAATGCAGTTGGTTTGTTTTATACAATGTCTTGCCAGTGTGTGTGAGGCTGTCGATTCTCCCACATCTAGTAAAACTCTGAGCAAGGAGGCACAACTGACTAAGGACTTGATGTTCAGGACCAAATAATGTTGGTCAAAAGGTACATGCCTTCACAGTTCTCACATTATATGAAGACAATAAGACCCAATTTTGCTATCTTTGTGTAATCAGTTCTTTTTTTTATTTGCATTTTTTTAATATTCATTTTATTGAGATGTATTCACATACCACGCAGTCATACAAAACAAATCGTACATTCGATTGTTCACAGTACCATTACATAGTTGTACATTCATCACCAAAATCAATCCCTGACACCTTCATTACCACACACACAAAAATAACAAGAATAATAATTAAGGTGAAAAAGAGCAATTAAAGTAAAAAAGAATACTGGGTGCCTTTGTCTGTTTGTTTGTTTGTTTGTTTGTTTCCTTCCCCTATTTTTCTACTTGTCCATCCACAAACTAGACAAAGGGGAGTGTGGTCCTTATGGCTTTCCCAATCCCATTGTCACCCCTCATAAGCTACATTTTTATACAATTGTCTTCAAGATTCATGGATTCTGGGTTGTAGTTTGATAGTTTCAGGTATCCACCACCAGCTACCCCAATTCATTAGAACCTAAAAAGGGTTGTCTAAATTGTGCGTAAGCGTGCCCACCAGAGTGACCTCTCGGCTCCTTTTGGAATGTCTCTGCCACTGAAGTTTATTTCATTTCCATTCACATCCCCCTTTTGGTCAAGAAGATGTTCTCCATCCCACGATGCCAGGTCTACATTCCTCCCTGGGAGTCATATTCCACGTTGCCAGGGAGATTCACTCCCCTGGGTGTCTGACCCCACGTAGGGGGGAGGGCAGTGATATGTAATCAGTTCTTATAGTGTCTTAACCTTTAGCCATCTTTTCATATATGGGGGGAAAAAAGAAGACAAAGAGAAATTAATGACACCCCCAGAGGAGATTAAATTTGGACCAAAATTCTTTAAAGCAGATTTTTATTTCTATGGTAATATATTCTGACTAAAAGTTTAAAAAGAGAAGTAGACATAATGTACTTTTCAGACTTTACACAAGGGCCTCCATGTAGAATGACTTTAAAATTTACTCCATTGCCTTAGGTGCCAGAAAGTTTGAATAAAACAAAAGTTATTTGGATATGCTCATTAAATGAAACAGTTACATTGAATGAGGCATTGTTCTTTGGAAGTGAAGAGGAATAAAGTGATTCTTTTTCAGAATGTACTGGCATTGAGAAGGTTTCTCTTCAGAGTCAATAATTGATTCTGAATTGGTATACATATTAATAAGTGTTACAATATTTCTAAATTGGCTGTTTATAAAGTAAAATACAATATAGGCTGAGGAGTCCTTCATTGGATAGTGAGGGCAGTAGCTTTCACTCAAACTTCTCAATTCAAAGCAAGCAAATTTGCAAGCAGATTCTCTTTCATCACAAGGTCAATGTCTAATCTACAGTCCATTTAACCTACAATACAAAATGAATGAAAGTTCTAATTTTTCACGTATAGAATGGCCTATTTAGGAAGCACCATTTTATCTAAAAGAAAAGGAAGGATAAAAACCTGCTTAATACCTAAGAAAAGCATGCTCTCATTTAAAATATATATATATATATATCCTGGGACTTCCAGGTAAAGAAAGTTGGTTTTTTTGGATGCACATTGATTTCTAAATACCCATTCCCCACTAATTCTTAAATAACCTAAGAAGTATGAAATTAGGAAAAGCATCCATTTACACAGAAAGTGAAGGAAACAAACCATCACAATGGCAGAGGTAAACACACACACATGCACACACACCCCTGAAAGCACGGTGTGGCCTCCTGGAAAGGAAATGGGGAAAATTCTGCTCCCCCCCACAGATTCTCCTGGGCTTGGAGGACTGCTTCTGGAGAAAAGGGTGGGCTGCGAGGCTCACACAGAAAGCTCCTTGTGAAGTCTGGGTGTGTGCCTTGTTAACAGGGTCAGTGCAGGACCCAGAGAGTCACACGCTGCGAGGAGTGCAGATGTGTGGTTGCCGTAGCCACGGAGAGAAGTTTCCCAGAGTGGAATGGGGATCCTGGTTGTGGCCACAAGGAATCTGGAGAAACTGGACTGGAGACCAGGGGGAGCAGGGACCACTTCACTGGACATCAGGCTGCTGGTGGCAGAAGTAGCATCCCTGGAAGGAGGTTTCACAAGAATGAGCCATGTAGAAAAACTGGTCTGAAGAGGCAGGTACGTGTGTGCCAGGTGGGAAGGCTGGCCACAGTAAGTCTGATGCCAGGCAGAGCAGCTTTGCTATCAGCAGAAGAGACAAGTTCCCTGTGGTTCAAACTCTCCCTTTGCTACCCTCGAACTGTTGGGTTACTGGATTAGCAGCAATCGGTAAACAAGGATAAAACTAATATGGGGCCCATAAAAAGATTCTTTATCATAAAATCCCATGTTTAGGGCAAAAAAAATGAACTTCAGTGACATATTTTTTTCTCAATAACATTCAAGAAAATATGATCTCCATAAAATTAGGTGGACTATAAGTTACTCAGCAAAAGAGGGGAATATATGAGGTATTGGAGAGATATTTTAGAACTAAACAGAAGACATCAGAGTTTCAAAATGTATTAGATGTATTAGAAGCAGTAAAGAGCAAAACCAACCCTCCCCAAAATTATTTCAGTAATACAGAAGACTAAAAAAATACATAAGATAATGTTTAACAAAAAGAAGAGGCAAAAAGAAGATAGGAGATTTCATTATTTTACCAAAAAAAAAAATTCTATATATGGATAACGTATTCCTGAAGAAGGAGCCAGAAAAAAATGAGTAAAAAATATTCAAATACATGGAAAACTTCCTAAACACTTAAATCTCCCAAATAAAGTAGTCCACTAGACACTAGGCAAAATGAACAAATTCCAACATTTAGCATATCTTGGTGCATGTTCAGAAATTCATAGAAAAATGAAGTACTCTATATGTTCTGAAAGATGTTTACAGGAAAAAAAAAAAAGCAATGTCTGTAGTTTCGAGGGAGAAATTTTATGATCCCCAATACCTTATGCTGCCAAGTGTCTTTCACTTGTGAAGAACAGAAAAACATTTTCAGAGATTCAAGGGCTCATAAATATGTGATCCATTTACTCTTCCTGGGGAGTCAAGAGAAGTAGCCTCTGGTTACTTAAAGTGTGGCTCACAGACCAGCTGTATCACATCACCTGGGATCTTGTTAGAAATGCAGAACCCCAGGCCCCTTCTCAGACCTCCTGAATCAGAATCTGCATTTTAATGAGACCGCCATGTGGTTTATGTGCACATCACAATTTGGGAAGGACTGCTCTAGTAAACCAAGAAATTAATCAAAATGTAAAATTCTCCAAATGGTGAAGTTACAGTTGAGGACTGCAGTGAACTTTTAAATTATAAAAACATAAATGTATATTGAAAGTCTACGTAGACATTTATCTAATATAAAAATAATAATTTGAAAATAAATGATGTCTAAAATCTAACATAAATAGAGGGGAAGAAGGATTTGGTGGCAGGAAATAAAATGAGCTCATTTCATCATTTTTTTCAGAGACATTCAGTAGAAGTCTTAATTTTGGTATGTTTTATTTTTTGGAATTGGTAGACAAATATATATATATTCAAATATGTTCTTGAAAATTTTAAAGACAAATGAAACCCAAATTATAAATTAGCAATATAGCTAACTATGGAGACCCAAGGCCCGGGCTCCCCCTCCATAATGTAGAATGAAGCCCCACAGCATGTAGCAGCCTGTGTGTCCCGGACAGAAGTTGAAGGTCATCAGATCTCAAGGAAGAAAGTATGTACAGAAGGCATCATAAACAGAGCATTGAAATTCCCCTCCCCTTATCACTCTGGGTAACAAATCTCCAGACCCCTGTGACATGAGACCCTGCTAAAACTCTGCTCTCATACCCTATGGAATGTCTTTGTCCTAAGCCCTTATAAGCTGTTCCTTCTCACCCCCACCCTTGCAGAACACTAATTCCATTTTCCTTGGACAGCTACCACCAAGGACCCTCCTGTTTGTAAGTCCTAATAAACCCATGTCTCAGTCTTTGCTTAGTGTGTTCTTTGGTCTTAGGCCCTCCAAGAGCTGGGTTGGAACACTAACAAACACTTTGAGACAGGAAGAAGTTCCAAAATGAAAAGAGGAAAAAGAAATCTATATAGGAGGAAGAATGAATCAGAACTCATTGAAATTAAATGTAAATGGGATAAACTCCTCCATTCAAAGAAGTAGGCAGATTTTTTTTTTAAATGAAAATAGCTTTATTGATTGTCTTCAAAGAAGAAAGTACAAAGCAGAAACAAAAACTCTCCTAAGGTTCCATTATATAGAAATAATCATAATAAATGTTCTGATGATCATCTTTCCAATCAAATCATTTCAGTTTTTATAAATGGGACCATACTATACAAGCAGTTTTAAAACCTAACCAATTGACTATGATATACCTAGATGTGGAATTTTTGTTGTTGTTTGTTTACTATTTTCCTCTTTAGGGCTCTCTGAACTTCTCGAATCTGTGGTTTAATGTATTTCATTAATTTTGAAAAATTCACTTTAAATATTTCTCCTTCCTAGTTCTCTCTCTCTTCTCCTTCTGGGATTCTAATTACCCACTGTAGGCGTTTGAAATTATCCCACAGCTCTTGCATGCTCTGTTTGTTTGTTTTGTTTGCTTTCATCCTTTTTTCTCCTTATGTTTCAGTTTGGGTAATTTCTGTCAACCTGTTTTCAGGTTCATTTATTCTTTTCTCAGCTCTGTCAAGTCTACTGAAGATCTTTTTGAAGGCATTATTCATCTAAGTTGCCATGGTGTTTTTTTCCTCCCTGATATTTGTTTGTATTTTTCTTATAGTTTTCCTCTATCTGCTGAAATTTCCCATGCCTTGTCCACCTTTTCCCTAGAATATCTACTATATTACTCATAGTTATTTTAAATTCCTTATCTGATCATTCCAATATCTGGGTCATCCCTGAGCCTTGTTGTGTTGATTGCTTTTTCTGTTAACCTTGGTTGTTTTTAATCTTGTTTGTGTGTGTTTGTGTGTATGTCTTGTAATTTTTAATTTAACATTTGACATCATATATAGAACAGTAGACACTGGGGTAAATAGCATTTATTCCTGTAAATGGGCATGTTTTTTCTGCTAGGCTGAGTAAGTCTAGTCAGGGGTTGAGCTGCGTTCATGTCTTGTTGCTATCGGTACCTTCCATGCACCACCAGCATTGAACTCCTCTAGCATTACCCTGTACTTAGGATTCCTGGGGGTCCCTGAGGGTTTTTCAATGTTCCTACTCCACCCTTAACTGCCAGTCTTCCAAGTGTGCCTGAGCCGAAGAGGGTCAGATCTGTCCCCATGCTCTTGCCTCTTCCCCAGCAGCAGACTGTGCTTGTTTGTTATTTGGTGCTTGCTAACCTAGTGACAGGGAAAGGGAAGGGGAGTATCTTTGTTTCCCCAGCTGCTCAACAGCCCATCCAATGGGTTGACTTAACAACAGGATTTATTGGCTCATGATTTCAAAAGCTAGGAGATTTGCTTCCTCCTGGGGTCAGTATCTTCTGGCTGGTCAACAATCTCTGGGGTTCCTTGGTTTTTCCATCACATGGCAATGGGCAGGGTGGCATCTTCTCCTTCCTCCTCTAGGTTCTGTTGACTTCCAGCCTCTGGCTGCTCCCCATGGCTTCTCTCTCTGTGGCCAATTTCCTTTGTTTGTAAGGACTTCAGCCACATTGTATTCAGGTCCAAGCTCATCCAGTTTGGGCACCTTAACTACTAACATCTTCAAAGGTCCTATTTACAAATGAGGTTCACACCCACAGGACCAGGGTTTGGGACCTGACATGCCTTTCATGGGGGGCATGAGTCAGTCCTCAGTGGGTAGGTTCTCTTTGTCCTGGACCAGCTTTAGACTTCAGCCCCGTCTGCCTGGTCTTGGGTGGGATTTTCTCAGAGATCCTGCTCCTCTTCCCCATGACAGCCAAACTGTCCTGTATCTGTGATGGGTCTAGAGTGGGTAGCTCCCTGCTCCTCCCCTGCCACCCCAGCAGTAGGAGTTCATATTGGTATATGATCCTGGGCCCAAAACATTTTCCTGCCCATTCTTCAGGGGTAGAGCGTGGTGTTTGCTTGTTCATTTCTTTTACCCTTCCCCCAACTGCAATGGATCTTCACTAGTGCCCTGAAGCTTAAGGCTTTTTCATCTAGAAGAGGCAGGTCCGGAAGGGTTTTGTGCCTTTCCCACAACAGCAACCACTCCCCTCTCCCAGGCCCACACCATGCGAGGAGGTTCTCTGTGATCTCCTGCTCTTCTCCCAGTCTTTCTCAGGAGCACGCAGTGGGGATCATGTAGAAGAGCCTGTATGTGGGTGTGAACTCCTGTATCTGCAGCTCTCAGAGTTTCTATGTGCTCACACTAGCCCATACTTGAATTTTGGAATTTGTTATAAAATGTTGCTGGATTCTTCTTACCCAGCATCTCTTCCTCCAGTGCTCTGCCACAGATGAGTCAGTGCTCATGACCCATCTTTCCTTGGAGAGGTCAGACTTTCCTTGGATTTAAGGATACTTAGTTGCCACTTGGCCTCAGAAATCTGATGAGTTCATGAAAATTTATGACGTCCTTTATCTGGCATTTTTCTATTATTAGAGTGGAAGAATGCTTCCCCCTGCTTTCTACATCCTAGATGGAACCGAGAATGTTTTTAAACTATTTATATGTAATAACTCATCTCTTCCTTACAACAAATCTATGAGATAGATACTAATATGATCCCCATTTAACTGATGAAGAAACCAAAGAGGATTTTATAGCTAGAAGGGATAGAGCTGGGATTCAAATTTAAGTAGGCTGACTGCAGAGGTTGCACCATAAACCACTGAAATACATTGGCATGCACTGCATGCATGGCCTGAATATACCAGTTTTTATTTACCCTGTCCACTCCAAAGGGATTTTGGGATGCTTCCAATGGTTTGCTATTATAAACAATGCTTCAATGAACTTAGGAAGCTGTCTCCCAAAGATAAGGTTCTGCACCTATTGCTGGACCAAAGGGGATACTTATTTAAATTTAAAATACCTAATGCCAAATTGCAACTAGGAAACCTTCTTTGAAATTACACAGGTGATGTGAAGACATACTTATTGCAAAAGATTCTGGTGGCAAACGGTAGCTATAGATGTGTGTTTGTGTGTGTGTATGTGTGTGTGTGTGTGTGTATGTTTGTGTGTACATTTGTATATTTAAATGAAAATTACTCTATCCATGGCCTACTCCAATCCCAGTCCTCAACTTGTAACAACAACTATTGCAGTTTACTCGGTTTAGCAGGTAGAATCTTGAAAAACAAGGAGATTCCAAGCAGATAGCATAGCATGAGTGAGAGAGGAAAGTTGAAAATGAAGACATCATCTGGCAGGGGCAATAAGGAAATCAGCAGGTCTGTGAGAGACAAGTTTGTATAAGTAGAAGGGGCCATGAAAGGCAGGCAGAAGATGTGATGACATGAAGATATAGAGCTATTCTCTATTTTTGGTATAACTCACTTGACTGTACCACACAGCTGAACACACCAGGAGAAAATCCAGGTATGTTACATCGACTGGTCTTACTTTAAATTATTAATTGCTAATGTCAAGAGGCCCCTCCAGACCACGAGGCAATAACAACAAACTGCCCTGGTCCATTCATTCTCCCATTCTTTCCTAGACCTCAATTTCATCTTCCTTCCCCAAACCTCCAATACCTCTTCCCCATCTGCAGTCTTATTTGCTGATATAGTTTCCCATTAGGGGAAAAAATTTGAAGCAACCAGGAGAGAACTGGAGCAAGCTCCCAGCAGCAGCCACATCTGCCCAGCTCCTTGGATCTGTGCTTATCTGTTGTACCCGCTGTCCTGTCCTTCCAGACAGTGGTCTGAGCTCCCAGGGGAGGCCAAACTCCTCCAACTCAGCAGGTGGAAGTGCCTTCTACTCACTCCAGGATGTCATTCCAGCCATTCTCCTTCTCTCTCCTCCAGCCCCAGTATTTCCCTCTTTTTCTGGATCATCCGAATCAGCCTAGAGGTGTGCTGATTTTTTTCTTTTATGTTAAAGACAAGAAAAGGGGAAAAAAATTCCTTGGCCCCACTCTCCCCTCTAGTTTCTATTCCATTCCTTTCCTTTCCTTTACAAGGGAAGCTCCTGAAAAGAAGCTCGTTGTCTCCAATTCCTCTCTTTCCATCCCTTCTTGAAGCCTGGCCAATGATATTTTTGCTGCCATCTCTACTGCCACCACTATTATCAAGGTCACCAGTGACCTACACATTGTTAAATCCAGAAGTAAATGTTTAGCCCTCATCCTACTTGACATATCAGTAGGATGTGACCAAATCAAGACACATTTAAGAGTGAATGGGTGCTAGTAATGATTAAACCAAGCTGTGGTATGGAGCTAAGTACCCCAGTAAAAACATGTTATTAAACTTAATCCATTCCCGGGGGTACAAACTCTTGTAAATAGGACTTTTTGATGAGGTTTCTTCAGATAAGGTGTAGCCCATGATGAGACTTAGTCCTATTACTGAAGGCCTTATAAGGGAAGACGACAGAGAGAGCAGCTCATATCTGCTCAGTCGGCAAATCCTGTTGGTATTTACATCAAAATACATCCAGAGTAGGACTACTCTCATCAACCTATGAATACGGAACAAAAGTGGGGTTCTCTGACCAATGCACACAGCAGCCAATCCATGACACCAGGGTTTCAAAGAGAGAAAGAGTTTATTTCTAAGCATGAAGCAGGAGATCTGATGGCCTAAAAATCTGTCTCCTTGAGTCTAAGGAGTTCAGGGGTTTTATGGATTCAAACAAGGGGAGATGGAGTTTTTACCATTACAATATCAAGTGTAAACAAGACTGAGACTAGTTTCAGTAATCTAAGGTATTAACTTTCAGCTATTCTACAATATACTAGAAGGAAGATAAAGAAAATCCATATAATGATTCAGTAATCGTAATCATTTGTTAATTCTTAATTTCTCAGTTACACTACTGCCTCCACCCTGGTGTGAGTCTCCATCATCTCTTGCTGTGATTATTATGTATCACATATTATGTTACATTTTATTATACTAATGTTATATATTGTCCATCATTATATTATGTAACTTCCTACATTGTCTCCTGACTTCTGCCTTTATTTCCTTTCACATTCCTTAATGGAGCTCTGAGTGATGCCGTTGAACTAGAAGTCAGTTGGTGGTGTATCTCTGCTGAAAACCCTCCAATGTCTTCCCTTCTCATTCGAGTTAAAGCCAGAGTTCTCACTCTGAACTGCCTCCTTCTGTGCCCACTGCCCCTGCCCTCCTCTCCTGACTGTCCTCCCCTCACTCACTCCTTTCCAGCCACTCTGACCTTCTGGCTCTTCCTCAAATATGCCAAGCACACACCCACTCTGAGTACTTTGCAGTTCTATCCCCTCTGCTGGGATGCTTGTCCTCCAAATATCCACATGTGCTGCTCCCTCAATTCTTTTCAAGTTTTGCCCAAACGTTCTTCCCAGTGAACCCTTCTCTGGATACTCTAGCTGAAGATTCAGTCCCATCAAAACCCTGATGCTTCATATCTGCCTTCAGCTTTGCTTTCTCCTTAGCACTTAGCACTAACATAGCATATATTTTACTTATCTTTTTTAATATTTTTAATTGTAGAATATAACATATGTACATAGGAGTGGTAACTTTCCAAGTGCAACTTAACAAGTAGTTAGTAAATTTCAAAGAATGTTATGGGTTACAGTTCCACAGTTTCACTTATTTCCTTACTGTGGAATATAACATATATACAAAAAGGTAATATCTTTCAAAGTATGATTTAACAAGTAGTTATATAGGAAATTTCCAAAACCGTTATGAGTTGTAGTAGCATAGTTTCAGTTATTTCCTTATTGTGAAATATAACAGATATACAAAAAGGAGATGACTTTCATATTACCATTTAACAAGTAGCTATAGAACCAATTTCAAAAGATGCTATGGGTTACAGTTCCACCATTTCAATTCTTTTCTTCTAGCTATTGTAATACCCTAGCAACTAAGAAGAAAATTGTATAGAGATTCAGTATTTATAATCCTTTGTTAAATTCCATCTTGTCTGTTGCTACCCCTTCCTCTAGTTTAATCATTTTCCAAATCTTCAGGGATGTCTAGGTAGTGACCACCCTAACTTGTTCATGTTGATAAGGGGTGTCAACTTTATGGGAAAAGGGGACATATCTGGTTGATGTTCTTAAAGAGGATATTGCCTCTGGGGTTTGGGTCTAAGCTGGCATAGAAGTACTCTGGAGGATTTAAGTTTCTGAAAAATAAACTTAGTGAATGAACCTTTTATAGAATCTCAGATAGGGATATATTTTACTTATCTTGTTTACTTATTTATCTTATTTATCTGTCCCCCCAACTAGAATTGAAGTTCCATCAGAGCAGGGATTTTTGTCCGTTTGCCCTAGAGCAGTGCTTGACACAAACTAGACATCATCAATATTTTGTTGAGTGAATTAACTTGCAACTCAGAACCGGAAATGGAGGAGGAGATGTTGTAGCAATAGCAAGTAAATGAGAGCAGACATTTCTTCTTCCGTGGGAAATAGTATCCAACTTTAATACAGCATTTCCCGAAGTGTTCTTCAGAGCAGTGGTGGTATAAGATTCACCATGAAAGAGAAAGGAGCCTATGATCAAATAAGTTTGGAAAACACCACATTCAATACTTCTAGAGATTCAAGGTCCAATTCACAGATTAGAAACTCTAAGTCCTTTGGTATTTATTAAACTTGTGTCTTTTTCTTTCTTCCCCCTCCAGCCTTCATGTGGATGATTTCTATGTATTCTTTGAGACTCTATGTGCAAACATTTGACTCTTTTTCACTGTCCAGCTTCTTTGAACACCTTCCCTGTGTTTGTGGAGTTTCCCACTGTTCTGGTTTGAAGCTGATTGTACTCCAGAAAATGCCATGTTTTTTCAATCCATTCCAGTGGGTGCAGATTTATAGTGGGTGGGACATTTTGATTAGGTTCATTCAATTGAGATGTGACCCAATTCAAGGTGAGTCTTAATCCTTTACGAGGATAAAAGACAGAAAAATCCCAGAGAGCTCAGAGAGAAACGCCCAGGGAGAGCTGAGAGAGAAAAACCCTGGAGATGCTAAAAGAGGACCCACAGAAGCTCAGAGAGGAAGGCACTGGAACCAGGAGCCGAAAGCAACGAAATCCGGGAGTGAAGGACCAGCAGACACCGATCACATGCCTTGCTGTCTGACATGGAACACCAGATGGCAGCAACTTTTCTTCAGAGAAAGTATCGTCCCGTTGATGGCTTAATTGGGACATTTTCATGGCCTTAGAACTGTAAATTTGTAAACTAATAACTCCCCATTGAAAAAGCCAACCCAATTCTGGTATATTGCATTCTGGCAGCTTTAGCAAACTGAAACACCCACCAACCATCCCAGCGTTAGAGTGGGAGTGTAGATGCTTCAGACCAAATGCAGTAATGCAATGGGGTTCCATTTGGAAGCTAGTTTGGGGAAGAAGCAGGTGTCGTGCTGGATCCATTCCTGCAATGTTTGTGGCAGTGGTGGGGGTTCCAGTGGCCATGTTCTGTTTCCTGCACCTGAAGCAGGACCTGCTGAGTTTGCACCCAGTGGCTCATTCCAGGAAGTATTTGCAGTATAATTTGGGCATTGTTCCTGGTTGTTCTGAGTCTGTTTAAAATCCAGTGTTCCTCAAACATACTCAAGTGCAAACCCTTTTCTTAAGAACACATCTGTTAACTTCTGCCACACCCCAGCATTTCTTTGGTGGTCTGCTCCCCATTTGTGCTTTCAGGACCATGCTCTAGCCCTCTCCAGGAGCATCAGGGGCACAGACCCTGGCTGTGAACCCTCAAATCCAGGTGCTGCTCAAGCTATGCAGTTGGGCCAGGCATCAAGACCCAGGTGATTTCTACATGCAGCCAGGGTTGGGAACCACTGGGTTAGGTAAACCCTTTTCCTGGATTCTGGATTTGGAATAGTGTTCTGGGATTTCTGTGGCCATTAGGAGCTTACTCCTAGCCACCACAAGAAGAGTGTGACGGTTCCCATGGGAAACATGGCAGATCCACAGCCAAGACCATGAATGCTGTTAGTGAGGTCAAGAGAAGAGTAGGATTGCTTAGTGAGCTGCCTTCACCCTTGGTGGGAAGATGGTTCTCTGGTTCCAAAACCTGGTGCTGATGGCAGCTTCTACATAAGGCTGTGGCCCCTGCACCCAGGGGGGGTCAGTAGGAAAAAGGCAGAAGAGGTACCAGAGTAATATCCAGCAAAGGAAGAGATAGGCAGAATAACAGGGGCTGAGAGGGACAGAAAGAGACAGCATCTGACACGGAGTAAAGGAGCCACAGTGGAGAGCCAGAGCAGGATTTCGGTTCTTTAAGCCTGGAGACCCAACCCATTCAATGAGGAACTCTTTTTATATTTTCCCTTGCATGGATCCCACATGGATTTTGGAAGACTTTGTCTCCCAAACATTATTAAGTTATAATGTGTTTTCTTGTGCTTATTAATCATTGAGGAGGAGGTAAGCAGTGATGCCCCAAGAAGTTTAGGTGGGTAGTGGGTAAATATCAAATTACCTACCATATACCATTTTGAAACACTGATGCTAGCCATACTTCCCTGGGTGGCTCCAGGCTGGGAAGATTGCATTGGTCTTTTTCTTTAGACTTTCTCTGATGAGAGCAACCCTCCAACTTTGCCCCCTTTTCTCAACAATTGCATTTAGACAGCTCATCAAGAAAAACATAGTTTCTCATCTTCTTTAGATGCACCTTCCAGAATATTCTGACCAAGCAGTTAGAACAACAGGATGCAAATGCTTTTGGTACCTGCCTAAAAGTAGCATTTTCAGCCCAAGAATAACTCAGGATGCACCTGTGAAAGTGGTCCAAATGGTGGCATTTCAGTTTCTGTATTAAGAAAATGTTCTGTGGTGTCTCTCTCCATAGTGACAACATATTGGGTGTTCATTTCACCCTCAGGAAGTGGGAAGCTAAGACTGCAGCTTTCCCAGTTGTGAGCAGTTACTCCCACTTCAGTTCTCATTGTGCTCACCGGGATGAGATCAGCTTTATGACGACCAAGGCTTGCTGTGAAGGGAAACTAAGGAATTGGTCAGTATCTGGGAGGATGTGAAATCAAAGGATTTTTGGGAGATATGGAAGCATGTTTGTTCACTGATGGAAATGATCCAGCAGAGAGGTAGTGATTAGTATATAGAAGAGAAAGAAAGGGTAAGTGAAAAGCACAATCCTCAAGAAGGTGAGCTGGGAGGATGTATTAGTTTCCTATGGCTGCTGTAAAAAAACTACCACAAACTTGATAGCTTATAGCAACCAACATTTATTCTCTTACAGTTCTGGGGGCCAGAGTCCAAAATCTGTTCCACTGGACTAAAGTCAAGGGGTTGGCAGAGTCACACTCCCTCCAGAGGTTCTAGGGGAGAATCCTTTTCCTTGTCTTTTCCAGCTTCTAGAACTGCATTCCTTGCATTCTTTGGCTCATCTCCACCTCCAAAGCCAGCAACATGGCATCTTCAAATCCCTCTCTGGTCTGTCGCATTGCCTACTCCTCCATGGTCAAAACTCCCCCTTCCTTATAAGGACATGGTGATGGCATTTAGGATCCACCCAAGTAATCCAGGATAAGCCCCCATCTCAAGATCCTCAACTTAATAACACCTGCAAAGTCTCTTTTGCCATAAAAGCCAACATTCACAAGTTCTATGGACAAGGCCTATCTTTTGGGGCCATTATTCAGCCTATTGCATGTGGGCTCTAGGGCACCTGGAAAGTGTCTCCCTTGTAGCCAGAGGGAAGACGGTGAAGGGTACTGTGCAGATGTGTGTAGATCTGGTGGTGGGAAGATGAGGGAGTTCATGCTTTGGGCTTCAGTTCTGTGAGAGAAGTGTGAGGTGAAGTGCACAGCTGAGAGGGAGGGCGACTCAAGGGGGGGCAGGCGGGAGGGTTGGAGCAGGGCTGTCAGTGGAAGTATGGAAACTATCTCAGAGAGTGGGAAATCAAACTATGAAGGGAAATGTCAGCAGTTTCAGGGCAGGGTTGAAGACTGATCTAAGGTCTATCTTTATGAGTTTAAAGCAAAACCACTACTTGAATGAGTGATTTTTCTCCAGCAGTTTGGCTACATGGATAAAGGCAGAGGGAGAGCAGAGAGAGGGAGCTGACCAGAGCTGAGGATTTGCTAGCATCACTGGGGGTGGGGGGGTGGGGGGAGTGGCAAGGCAGTAAGTGCAAGGATGGAAATCCGTGGAGTCGACTTTGATCGAGAAAGCAAGGGAAGGCAGTAGCAGTCTGGTGGATGGGGTGGAGATTGTGTGGAGACAGTGCGATCAAAAGCTAGGAGCGTCTGCTGTGGTGCAAGCATTGCAGGAGTGGGTTTCTTGAGCAAGTGTAAGATGCCTTTAATTCCCATTTTGCAGATGGTGCCATTTGTGCTGATGACAAATTCTAGAGTTTCCCTTTGGGAGGGAGTCACTGAGGGAGAGACAGCTGGATCATCCACGTAGAAGCTGAAGAGACCAGGAATGAAGACAGGAGAGAAGTGGCAGGGGATACCGTGAGCGGGAACCAAGGTCTTCCTTATTGAGGGGAGTGACTGGGAAGAAGTGAGATGATGGAAGTGGGCAGGTGACAAGAACTGGGTGGGTAGAGGGTGCCATAACCCAATGACATCATCTCAACCAGAGCTGGGGCGGGGGGGGGGGCAGTTGGCAGGAGGAAGGAGGAGAAATGGTTTGGAAGGAGGACTGGGAAAGGGAGGCAATTACCTTACTTCCTGGCTCTAAGAATAAAGAGCTAACACTTGAGAAGGATCCTGAGCTGTGTTTCTGTGAAGCTAAGATTGTGTGCTACTGCTTTGTTGGAATTTACTGATGGCCCAAGGGAAGGGTTTGGGAGGCATGAGGTGTTGGGGAGCATGACTGTTGGAGAGGATCCCTGGACTGCTAATGGTGAGTGACTTCTACAAGGACACAAAGCATGAAGGCACCGTACCATGGAGGGCCTTGAATGGCAGACGAAGGAAATATTAGTCTTGCCCTACACCCAAAGGTTGTGGTAGTAGTCCAAGTTTGAGTTTCCAGCCATGTGAACGAAGGAGGCCCCTGAAAAGCTACCACAATCATTCAGGCTTCAGGTCAGGGTGTGCATGAACTCTGAGCCTGGTGAAAAGAAATGAAGGCTGCAAGACAGATGGTGGAGGCAGGACCAGTGAAAATATGCTGGGTTGAAATTAAGGGAGATAAGGGAAACGAGGGTGCTGGAGATGCTGCCCGTGTTTGAAGCTGAAGTGGCTGGGAGAAGAGGTTTGGGAAGGAAATTGATGGGTTTGATGTTTGGCAAAACTGGGAGGAAAGTTCAAAAGTGGCTGAACCTGGTGTGGGGCACTGCTTCTGTTGCCAGGCAAGACTGAGGATAATCAAGCATTAAGCAGGATCTGCTGTAGCAACCCAGTCCTCCCTAATTTAACCAGGGCCCGAGCCTTCAATTATCATGGGTGTGTGTGCAGGTGTGACTTGTGAGGTGCCCTGCCCAAGCCCAGGGGGTGCCTTTCAGCCATCCCACAAGATGCTGAGCACAGCCAGAGTAAGGGTGTTGTCATTCACCCTTGTAACCCGAAAGCACAGGACAAAGCCAGGACACCAGCTAGCCAGCAAGGGGAGCCTTCCTGGGCAGATCCAGAAGAACCCGCTTTGAACTTTTCCCCTCTTCACCCCCAGGCAAAGGCAGGACAGCGAAACCCGGTCAGGGTTTCACGTGGAACGCGAGTTTCAACACACCTGTAAGCTCGGGCCCACAGCCTGACTCATTCAGGTGCAAACCGTACTCCCTTTTACCCAGTTTCCCACATTCTGCTGACTGCAGCTCTTTCCTCCCTTTTGCCTGAAATCCTGTGGTCCTTATGTGCGCTGAGATGAACCCAGGCCGACGTCTCCCCGGGGGGCTTCCCTGCCGGACTCGGTTCCCGGGGTTCATTTCACAACTGTTCATCGCCCTGGCTGGGGGCCGGGGTTTAGAGGGGCGCAGCGCCTTGCAGGATCAATCTGAACAGTCCCAGGAAGTGGGGGAGCCCTGCCAAGTGGGATCTGCCCGGGCCAGCGCCGGCCTCGTCCTCTCCTTCCCCCGGGGCCGGGCGCCCCGAAGGGCCAGGACCCGGATCCTTGGGGAGAGGGGTTTGGGGGACGGCTCTGGAGCGCTCCCCGCCAGGCCGGGGATAGGGTGCGGGAGGGGGAAGGGTGCCGGGGCGGGGCGGGCGGAGGAAGTGGCGCGGCCTCTCCGGGGCGGGGCGCGGGGCGCGGGGCGGGCGGCCGAGCGGCGCCGGCGAGGGGACCGGCGGAGCCCGGCGAGAGCGCGCCCAGCCCCGCCGCGATGCCCGCGCGCCCAGGTCGCCTCCTGCCCCGGCGCCTGCCCCTGGCCGCGCTGCTGCTGCTGCTCGGCGGCGGTGGCGGGCGCTGGGGCCTGCGCTGCGGGGCCCGGGCCCAGGAGCCCGGGGAGGCGGACGAGCCCCCCGCGGCCCCCGAGCAGGACCCGCACGCCAAGCACCTGTACACGGCCGACATGTTCGAGCACGGCGTCCGGAGCGCCGCGCACTTCGTCATGTTCTTCGCGCCCTGGTAACGGCCCCCGCCCGCCTCCCGCACAGCCCCCGCGCCCCGGGATCGGTCCCCGCCCCGCGGGCCCCCCATCTGGGGAGAGTGTGTGTGGGAGGGGTGGGGGGCGGCGGCGGCGATCCGTGGCCCGGACGCCGACCCCGGGGACCCCGCCACGCGGCCACCCCTGCGGGACCGCGGGGGGCGCGGGCGCGGCGCTCGGGCGCTCCAGGCTGACGTGGCGGGGGGCGGCCCGGGCGGCGCGAGGGGAGGAGGCGGGGGCGGATCCGCGCCCCGAGGAGAGCGCCGCGAAGGGCCGTTCACTCCCGGGTCCAGCGAGGGGGACCGGAGGCCTTTTAGGACTGGGCAGCCCAGGCGTCACCCCGCCTGTCCCCGGACTCCCTTCCCCCGGTTATGCGGGGACCCTCGGCCAGGGCTCGGCGGGCCGGACTCGCTGGCCACCGGGGGTCCGCACCGACGGGAGGGTTTAATCGAAGGAAACGCACCGGGGAGTGGTTTCCCACTTTGTGTGTGTGTTGTCGGGTGGGAAGGGGGGGTTCCCAGGCCAGCCTGGGAGGCCGAGGGCAGGTAGCCTTTGAAGACAGAGAACAGCCCGAGTTTGGGCACTTGGGATAGAGCAAATTTCTTTTTCATTGTATGGGGTTTATAGAAGTTGTTGGAGCGGATATGAGTTTTGTGTTTGGTGACAGGAGCCCATTGGCCTTCAACTCAGCGCTGTCCCCTGGCATCCTCTCTATTCTCTTGGGGTCAGGTCATTTGGAAAGTGTCGGATGGGAAAAATCACCCGGACTTGGTAGCTCCTGCCTTCACGTTTGGGTGGGGGCTTTGGTGGGGGTCCTTGCTGCTAATCTGAGTGACCCCTGACCTAGGGATTGTCTTGCTAAAGGTCTGTCTGTCATAGGCTTAAGCCCTGCCTTGTTCCAGGGCCTAGACTCAGCACGTGCTTCTGGGCAGAGCAGAGGGCCACGGTTTTAAGGTGTACAAGCCCCTGAGATGTCAGGTTGGCTGGGTATGCTTATTGCAGAATTTGGCTTTCTTACCTGGAGCTGGGGAGGCTCTTTGAGAAGTGGGAAAGGGAGGTAGGGAGCAATAAGGAGGCATTAGGGAGGTAACAGAAGGTATCTGAGGAAAACTGCCCATTGGAAAATTGTGCCAACTCCATGCCCTTGAAAGTGGAGGGAAACTTTTTTCTCTCAACCTTGTATCCATCCAGCAGAAGGTCTTGCTCCTGGGGCTCAGCCCAGAATTCAGGCTGTCACTATATTCTAGCAATGTTGGAGTTAAATCAACTTTAGAGGGCCTGTCTGGGACATAGCCATCATTTATTAACAATTTATCAGAAAATATGTTTCAAGTTCCCAAGAACCAACTGACATGAATTTTTAGAACTGTCAGTGGTATAGAAAATACTGTGTAGTATAAAATAATCAGTCATATTTAATGGTTTCTCTGAGCAGGAGTAATTTCCCAGTAACTATTGCAATTAAGCAGACCACTTAATTGGAGCCCATTATGGTGGAAAAAAAACTATCTATGGGTTTTCTTTTTCTTCTTCAGGAAAAATTGACATGTGGACACAGCTAAGGCCTTGCAGTGCCCAGGGTGTTTAATTTTGGGGTGTCTGCCATAATTGTCAACTAGCCTTGGGTGCTTGGTATTAAGTGGCTTCCTTTTTTATTGTACGTGGCATATAGAAGTGGATGGTTGCTCCCCAGACACTTACCTTTTAAGCTTTTGTGTGTTTGCTTTTTTATCGCCTACTGCTTTTTTATCACCTACTGCACATTTCCTAGGATGGCATTTAAAAGCTATGCAGGAGAGAGCAGGTTGGGACTCGGGGTGAGCTGTGGGCTGCCTCCGTCTTCCCTTCAGTGATAACTCTCCAGCTGCAGTTGCTGTGGCATGTTGGAAGACCAGGTGTGATTTGGGATTCAGGGCATAATGTCATGAAGACACCGATCTGTGGGTTTTGGGGTTTGAACTTGGCAGATTTAAGGGTGTCCTTCTGCTGTATGTTTTGTGCCAACGTCATATTGTAGCTTCCCTCGGGCCAGTTTGGCGGCCACACTGAACTGGGTTCCAATGAGGTCAAGGTCAGGGCTGCCTCCTGGGGAGGAGCAGGAGACCTTGCTCTATTACATGGCCACAAACTGCCTTCTGGATGCAGCTGGCTGTCTCAGAGCAGCGAGATGGAGCCACAGGGTCCCGTACTTGGAAGTGCCACTTGGATGGTACTTGGGGTGGGGGGCGGGAGGGGCACACAGGCTTGGTGATGAGCCAGGGTAGTCAGTTCCATTTTAGTGCACCGTAAACCCACTGTTTATTCTCATTCTTAATCTGGCGTTGTGTTGACTTTTTAACAATGCATTGGAACAGTGCAAACAGTGCATAGCTTCCTGGATTTAGTGCTTTAGACAGCTAAAGAGTGTCTTTAGAAAGCATCACACTCAACGTGGTAAGATGCTTGCACCAGCTGCAGGAGCCTGCTGGCGGCCATCCCAGCTGAGGAGCAAGTGCTCAGCTCCACTCCATGGTGCTGTGGAACTTGGCATTTTTTTTTTTTTTCTCTTGTAATCTTTTTGCCCCTTGCCAGTCTCACTTTGTTGCATCTCAAGAAGTTAAGTCCACATCTGGTGCAGTTTCACTGTGCTTTTTCTCATTCATTCATCTCATAAATTGCCAGGCACTTAGTACACCTCAAGCACAGGCGAAGTGTTAGAATACAGTAGTGAGAAGGACACAGTGCTTGCCTTCTTGGAACTTGTATCATATACACTTAAAATATAACACTGAGTTTGCTCTAAAAATTATCCTCCAGAAGAGAGGGAATCCTATTGTATTTGAGTCTCTTGTAAAACAGGGAATCTTCTAGCTTTGCCCAGAAAAGGGCTGCTTAGGGGAGACATAGTAGCTGGGACCAGACTTAATTGATTCAAGTTTAGATGCTTATTATTGAGGTCACCTGTCAGAAAAGAGGCAAAGAGATTTAACACAGGTTTTTTTTGGAAATTATTTGGAGAAAGAACACATAGTTATAATTATTGGATGTCCTGGTAAGCAACCCTTTTAAAGATCACTTTGCAAACAATACAATAAGTAGTTACATTGTAGACAGCATGAAAACACACTTACTAGATGAGTGAAAAAAGCCAGTTGCCCTAAGGCTGCTTGAATATGTACTTGAGGCTTGGGATAAAGTTTCCAGTGTTGGCTCAGACACAGTTCAAATGTGGCTTGCACACAGCAGAGACAGTTAAAGGAGATGATCAAAGAAAGAATGTAACTCAGAAAAGTAGCTCTAGTGATGGGAAAGATGCTGATGCTTTCGTGAAATGTGGCGAGTGGAAAAAAGCAAGGATTCTAAATTATTCTAAGTGGTAGGGAATTTAAAAATATTTATGTATAACTAATTTTTTTTTTTAAATTCAGTTTTATTGAGATATATTCACATACCATATGGTCATCCATGGTGTACAATCAACTGTTTACAGTACCATCGCATGGTTGTGCATTCATCACCTCAATCCATCTTTGAACATTTTCCCTACACCAGAAAGAATCAGAATAAGAATAAAAAATAAAAGTAAAAAGAACACCCAAATCATACCCCCCATCCCACCCTATTTTTCATTTAGTTTTTGTCCCTATTTTTCTACTCATCCATCTATACACTGGATAAGGGGAATGTGATCCACAAGGTTTTCACAGTCACACTGTCATCCCTTGTAATCTACATTGTTATGCAATTGTCTTCAAGAGTCAAGGCTACTGGATTGGAGTTTGGTAGTTTCAGGTATTTACTTCTAGCTCTTCCAGTACATTAAAACCTAAAAAGTGTTATCTATATAGTGAGTAAGAATGTCCACCACAGTGACCTCTCGACTCCATTTGAAATCTCTCAGCCACTGAAGCTTTATTTTGTTTCATTTTGTATCCCCGTTTTGGTCATCAAGATGTTCTCAGTCCCATGATGCTGGGTCCAGATTCATTCCCAGCAGTCATATCCTGCGTTGCCAGGGAGATTTACACCCCTGGGAGTCAGGTCCCATATACGGGGGAGGGCAGTGATTTCACCTGCCGAGGTGGCTTAGCTAGAGAGAGAAAGGGCCACATCTGAGCAACAAAGAGGCACTCGGGGAGACTCTTAGGCACAATGTACAACTAAATTTTGACAATAAAATAATATAAATTGACATTGGATTATATCAGCCTTAGAAGTTGGGGTGGCCATAAACTTTTTTTTAAGGACCTTCTCATTGGAGAGAATACAGAATTGATCTTAAGTTTGAGGTGGCCTTGCATTTGGGGATATTTGGTTAATTAGTAGAGGAGACCTGACTAAATAAAGGAGCAATCACAGTGAGAAGTGCTAAGCTGCTGTAGCAGAGGAGGAGCAAGAGAGCCTTCCAGAAGAGGAGGAGAAGGGGACAGATACCAAACTTAGCCTGGGGAGTCAGGGCAGACTTCCTGGAGGAAGCGACACCCACGCTGAACCTGTGCTACAAATCAGAATTGGCCAGGGGGAGGCTAAGGAGAAAGAGTGTGTACAGAGGCCAGATATGGCCTTTTGAGAAACTTGTAAATACTGCAATATGGCCCAGGGCGGACTGCAGAGAGGAGAAGCGTGGGCTCCTGGGTGAAGTAGGAGGTCTGCAGTGCCCAGATCGAGGTGGCTCTGGAACAGTATTTTGCTGAGTTTGACTTTCAAGCTGAGAAGGGTACAGGACTCGCTGGCGAGTTGAAGTGGGGGAGGGGTGGGTCCTGTAGCCATCCTCTGTAAATCGACTCTGCACTCAGCATGCTTGTCATGCACCTCTTGTTTCAGGTGTGGCCACTGCCAACGGCTGCAGCCCACGTGGAATGTCCTGGGGGACAAGTACAACAGCATGGAGGATGCCAGAGTCTACGTGGCGAAGGTGGACTGCACAGCCGACTCGGAGGTGTGCTCTGCCCAGGGGGTTCGAGGATACCCCACGTAAGTGGGGAGGGGGGCACGCTTCCCACCCTTTACAGATTTTTCCACTTCTATTTGCCAGCTACACTGGGCCAACAAAAAAAGTCCAAGTGAAACTTTTTGGTAACTTCCTTTGTAGCTCTGAGGAGTTAGGAGATGCTAAATTTAAGCAGGCAGTCTGTGTTTCAAAGGAAAGGTTATATTTAACACCATCTCTATTTTCGATGCCTTTTTGTGCTCTGTGTGGGAAAGACCTTTGATTAATCCATGTTGTCTGAAACACCTTTTCCTGTTTATAGAGTGTGTGTTTACCAGACAAAAGTGGTGGTCACATTTCTCCTTCACAAATAACCTTTTCAGCAGTGAACCCAGATGTTGAAATCAATTTCGGTTTGAATTTTCAGTGACTTTTTTTCTTAAACATCCCTCCTAGAGTAATTCCCTGTGTGTCTGTCAGAGAGACAAATCAGTGCAGCAGTTCTGACAAGCACTGCTAGCCACTCCCTTGACAGGGAGTAGTTCTTTGATTGTCAGACATGGCGATTGAGACTGGCTCATTAAAGAAAAGGGGAGATTAATGAGAAGCCTGCTGGGGAAGCATGGAAACTCGGACCCAGGACTTTGGGGACCTGTGCTGCCCATGAGGTGCCCTCACAGCTTGTAGGCTCTGTGTCCCTCAGTTCCTGGAAAAGCACTTGGGCCCCCACTGATGGGTCCAGCTTGGGGGGGGGGGTTCCTTCTAGAACATTCTGTGTGCCCAGGGAGGCAGGGTCTTGTAGGAAAGCATCAGATCACATGGCAAGCCCTGGAGGGGAGCGTTCTCTACAAAAGGGAAGGTGCTGTTTGCAGAAGGGGGAGGCTTTGTTCCTGAAAATCCCTCAGTGTCTGTGCAGGTTGACGAAGCCAATTCTACATCATTCATTATGTGATTGAGTGACACAGAGAACCACCAGTTATATATAAAACCAGAGCTTACCTTCCACCCTGAGAGGCAGTACTGGAAAATGGGAAGGGCTGTGGGCCTGAACCTAATTTGAACCCTGGCCCTACCACTAATTCCCCACCATTGAACCCTAGCTCTACCATTAATTCGCCACGTGGCTCTGGCCGCATTCTTTAACCTCTGAGTCCAAACTAGGGATGGTGAGAACCCCCAGAGAACATTGTTATGAGCGTTAAATGAGGTAAGGTGTTTGCAAACAGTGGTCTAAGCACACCCATTAATTGTCAGGGTTTCCCCCAGCCTCCTCCTTTCAAACTTGGCATTTCCATGAAAGCTCTGGAACTCTTGGTCTTTGCTTGGCCACTAACACAAGTGCCATACTGTCAAGTTTGCATCAAGTCAGATCGATAGGGATCAAATTCCCTGCTCTGTGTACTTCCTAAAGGCATCGAGTTTTCTGTGCCTCATAGCATTGCATTAAATAAACTCTGCTTGGATCAAGGGTGTCCTAAATAAGTCATGGGGGCCAGGATGATGGGATAAATGGTGACATCACGAACCTGTCATTTTCAAGGCAAAGGCAGCAGAGGTGGGCTGGCCGTGGTGTTCCCTCTCGAGCAGCCGACCATCTGGGGCTGTGTGACTGTGTACACCTCAGACCTTACTGCAGGGAAGAGGAAACAGGAGCTGCTGTAGGACTAAGAAGGGCAAACGTTAAGGAAGTTCAGAGAGAGAGAGTGTTCCCCTTGGACCTGGTTGTAGGGTTGTGTGGCTGCAACATCAGCTACTGCAGATCCATGTTGGATTACGTGCCCTGAGTTTTATTTAGGAGATCTGCTTTCCCCACGTAAACCATGTGCTGACTTCAAGTTGCTAGAAGGAACTAAAACGAGCTCACGCTATACAGACACGGTTTGGGAAGGAACTGCCATGTCCGCACAGAAGTGCTGTGGACAGCTTCTTTTTTGCAGAGTGCACGAGACAGGGCATGCTGCGTAAACGTAGCCAGCACACATGGGTTTACCTGTGTGAGCTTTTACTTCCTCTAAACAAAGACCCATCTCATAGAGTTATCGTGAGGCCTGAATCAGATGATGCACGTAAGTGTCTAAGCTCAGGATCTGTGACGGTATAGCAGCTTTCGTATGGTATTCTCCCCACCAGCACTTTTGTCAGAAGGATTGGAGAGGCAGGGAGTTTGGGTTCCCAGAGCCCTGTGAGATGGCTGGCTGTGCTCAGGAAACCGTTGTGAGGTCTTCCTGTTGAGCCTGTAAAGAATCATTACGTCTAGGGCATCAGGGGAGCAGGCCTGAAGGACTTCCCAGCCATCTATTTCGTGTGTTTTGTTTTTTTTTTTCCAACATCTGCAACATATGTAGGAATTTTGTCCCCTGCAGTCCCCTTGAAAGAGAGAAACAAATCACTAAGGGGGAAAAATGCTCGTGCAGAGGTGGGGTCATAGCAGAAAAGTTTGGAGCTTGTACCCGATGGCCCAGTCTCCACCACCACCGTCATCTCTGACTGTAGTGAGAATTGAGGTCAGAGGGCTGGACAGGTGGAAGCCCTCAGCCATTGCAGGCGGAGCTCCAGCTCTGTCCCTGGGCTCTGGACTTCTTAGGGAAGACTCTTGGTCTTGGGCAGGTTAGAAAGATTTTCACTCCAACACCAAGAAGAGATATCTATTTAATTGTTTATTTTTGTTTTGCTCAGTAGAAACTCATGGGTTAGGTTCTACAGTATTTTAACCTTAGCAAAGAAATGGGGAATTCATCTTACCATCCCCGATCCTTTCTGATATTTTCACCATCCACCTGTTTGCCACTCTGAAGCCCTTTGGTGGGGGAGTGAGACTTGAGAGAGCTAGAAGGGAGGTGGAGAAGGGCAGTGGCATCTTCTAATTCCCGAAGGGGAGAACACACATTTCAAGAGCTTCAGGACGTCCCTGGGATGGGTGAGGGAGGTCCTAATGGTTACATCTTACTTTGAGGTTCCTTAAAATGTTAAGAAACATTGATGCAGTATGGGGTATTGATTAGACTTTGGGTTTTTGTTGTGGTTATAAGGTATAAGCTACTGAGGAAACGAGGTATGTTTTCTTTCTTGGAGACACATTAGGGATGTTATTTGAGCCCCATCATACCACTTCATGTTCTGTGTAAGGCCAGGAACACCCATTTCTGTTTAAATGCCCACTGTAGCCAGTGTCTTGGTGTTCTCGTGTAGCTATGAGACTTCATTTTGAAGCCACTGGGGAGTTAGCTGTTCAAACCTGAAGTTCTGATTTCTGCATATCTTGGCTTTTCACAGTTCTGATACTGTGCATTTGGCATCTACCAGCAAAATCCACATGAGTGCCGTTAAAGTGTTAGGAGTTTTAGATGAGTAAACTTGCCAAGAAATGCTAGTTTGTATTTTTTTTTTTTTCCGTCAAGAGCCACATTCTGCACCGGCCAACTCCCACCCCCCCACAATCCTTGACACCTCTATTAGGTTTTATTTTGTGCATATTTTTTGCATTCCCAGTGGAATGATCCAGAAAGTGGCAGTATTAATTTTGTCCCCTGGAGATGTCTTTTGCTCACCACTAAAGGAAATGCTCCTGTCTCCTATTTGCATTTTCCTTCAGAGGCCAATACATCTAGAGAAAATCAGGTTCCCTCTCTGTGAGGAAGTAAATGAACCACATCACCAGTGTCAGAAATTTCTTATAGTTGGAAACTTGAATTCTCTCAGTAACTGGATATTCATACACTGGTAGGGTCTGCTACCCGAGAGGTAGCCTGAAGTTAAATTTATTGCAAAAGGATGGTGTATCTACTACAGTTTAAATTATTAAAAACAAAAGTATTGACATCTGAGAAGGATAACAAATATCTGGCGGTGGGGAAAGCTTGTAAGTTCTGCATATATGAGAAATGAATACTTGCAGCTTGGGATTTAATTCACAGCATCAGTTTTGAAGTTTTCACCTCAGTTTTATTTTTCTTGAATAAAATCAGAAACCTATAAAGGTTCAGGATTAAATGGATCTATTCTCTCCCTAGACCACGATGTTGGTTTCCTCTTCGAGTTTTATCAGAGAGTGGCAGATCTTGTGTGTAGCTACCGCCCATTCATAACTCGTTCCCAATCATTGCTTCAGTAAACACTGTGTTTGCTCCCTGAGAGGATAATGCTGTCAGCTCAAAGTGGTTTGAAGTGCTTTAAAAGTTGGCTCTGCCTAATCCTTTGTTACCCTTTCAGCTTAAAGTTTTTCAAACCTGGCCAAGAAGCTGTGAAGTACCAGGGTCCCCGGGACTTTGAGACCCTGGAAAAGTGGATGCTTCAGATGCTGAACGAGGAACCCGCTGTAAGTACACAGAAAACCTGCTTCCTGTCCGCCTGCCCTCCTGCACGTTTGGGGTAAGAACGTAACTAGACAGAGACGAGTCTAAGTGCGTAATGAAGGCTGCCATTTCCAAAGCAACTCTTTACTAATTTAGAACTCATTGCTCCTCTACATGCAAATTAATAACTGTTTAACTTTTTATTATGGAAAGATCTGAACGTGCAAGGAAGATGAGAGGAAGAGTTTAATGAATCCTCATAGACCTATCACGTGGCTTCAGCAGACGTCACTATCTCCCCAAGCTTGTTTGGCCCACCCCTCCCACATGCCACATCCCACATCCCCTCAGTACTGGTGGCTTGTCATCATGAACATTTCAGTACATGTCTCACTGAGAAGCACATTTTATTTTTTTAACATCACATCTGTGCCACTGTCACATGGAATCCAGTGGACTCTAGTTCCATAGCATCAGAGTTTGACTCTTGGGCTCAGAGTGACCTGTCCAGGCTCATTTTGGCTCTTCCTGCCCACAATTCCCGAGGGAGGACAGGGGCCCTCCACCCCCTGGCCCCCATGGCCACCAAACACAGACTTTCCCACCAGCTCTGCCCAGGTTTTGAGTCTACCCATTTCTTCTCAATCCTCAGTCCTCAAAGCCCTAAGTGGTTTTGCTGGAAGCCTAATTTAATACCCTTAACTAAGTCTTAGTGTCTGAATGCCCCTCCCTGTACTAAGGATAAGTGATTTTTCCCACCCCATCCCCCAATTAATGTTGGGAGTCTTACATTTTGTCACAAATCATTATCATCATAAGCAGTTCATTAAGTTCCTTTGTGTGTGCTCCTTTTTGATTAATGCTCAGAGTTGGAAAAAGCCCGTGGAGCCTCAGTGGCCTGTGGATGTTCTGTAGGGGGGTATTGGAGAGGGACTGGGAAGATGGCCAGCTTTGCCAGGCCATATGTTCTCCTGAAACATAGCATTTGAGGACTTTGAATGCAATTCCAGTTGAAGCAGTGAGTGAAGACTCATATGGCGTCAAGTGGGGTGCATAGAAAGGAATACTATCTGGGGTTGGGCACAATGGCAGCTGTAAATGGGTACTGACAGGGGTTGTTTTCTGGGGTACAAGCAGCTCTTCCCCTCTATTCCGGTTTGCTAATGCTGCCCTCATGCAAAACACCAGAAATGGGTTGGCTTTTATAAAGGGGGTTTATTTGGTTACACAGTTACAGTCTTAAGGCCATAAAGTGTCCAAGGTAACACATCAACAATTGGGTACCTTCACTGGAGGATGGCCAGTGGCATCTGGAAAACCTCTGTTAGCTGGGAATGCATGTGGTTGACGTCTGCTCCAGAGTTCTGGCTTCAAAATGGTTTTCTCCCAGAATGTTCCTCTCTCAGCTCCTGCGCATTCTTCAAAGTGTCCCTCTTGGCTGTAGCAAGCTCACTCCTTCTGTCTGAACTTACATAGTGCTCCAGTAAACTAATCAAGGCCCATGCTGAATGGGCAGGGCCACACCTCCATGGAAATTATCCAATCAGAGTTATCACCCATAGTTGGGTGGGTCACATCTCCATGGAAACACTCAATTAAAGAATTACAATCTAATCAACACTAATATGTCTGCCCACACAAGATTGCATCAAAGATAATGGCATTTTGGGGGATGTAATACATTCAAACTGACACACCCTCCCTCTAGCGTTTTCTGTAGACGCCACAGCCAGTCAGAAACCCAGTGCTGCATACGTGCCTCAGTACCTTATATTTTAAAAACGATAGCTGCCATATGGAGAAGGTTGCTGTGACCAGAGACAGATCCAATTTTAGGTAACAGGGAAAACCACGAACCTCTCAGAGAGTAAATTTGCATCTCGGTCATGGCCAGAAAGCTGGATGAGCAGGTGTAACTTTCACGTCGAGTCAACCTTCAGCTCATTTCCTTTGTGAAAACTAGTCTCTCTTTTTTTGTGAGGAGAGGGTTTGGATTTTAAACCAACTTTAAAGAGGAAGCAGTGGCCTCAAATAAACCTTTTAAATGAACTTTTCATATTTGTCATAGATGAATTCATCAAAAAAAAAAAAAAAACAACACACACACACACACACAAGAAACTTGTCTCCTACATTAACTCTATATTCAGGAATCCAGCAGCCTGTGTCAGGATGGCAGAAAGAGTTTGTCTCAGGGGCACCTTCCATTCAGGGATGTCAGACAATTGCCGGAAACAATGACTATAAAAATCAGAAGCACAGTTGGTGCTTTCCATTGCAAGTCTTCTTTTTTAGCTGAAGTAATATGCCTTACTGTGGAGGAAATTCAAATTATGCACCCTTTATATTGCATACTGAAAATTCTCTGTGGGTTGAACCTAGCTTTTTATTTTAAGCAACAGCTATATTGGAAGTTCTTCATCTGTTTTTGTACCATAATAGCTAATATTAGGCTGTTAAGTAGCTTAATATATCCATTTTTATATTTAGGCAGGATAAATTTAGATCTCATTCGCCTAGTGTTAATAGCAACATTGAAGAACTTAATGAAAAGAAAACCTGCTGTTTTCTTTCCTTCTACCCCAATTTTTATATTTCCATGTTTGAATCTGTATTTTGTTTTCCTTAAACACTTACAATCATTAAACACATTCCATTCATGATTTTCTTTATTAGTGTATAGTCTTTCTACTGATCATATTTTATATTCATCATATGGGTTTGCCATAATTCAGCTATTCAGTCAATGGATATTTAGGTCATGTATAATTTTTCAGACATCTTTTTTCCTTCTTTTGAATGATTTCTTCAGAATCTATCCCTAGACATAAAATTGCAAGGCGAAAGAGCAAGACCATTTTTATGGCTCTTGATGAATCTCGCCAGGTTGCTTTCCTGAGAACCGTAGCAGTGGACCCTGCCTTCAGCAGGATGTGATGTCCCTGTTTCTGCAATGCACTGAGCTGTGGTCTCCCTAGGACGGAGGGGCGTGCTCTTGTAGCCACCCAGCAGCACAGGAACGGACAGTACCCCAAGAGGTTCCGTAAATGAACATTTTAGTACTTAAAGCCCTGTGCGCATCTTTGAGAGCTAAATAGAGCATCCTGTTTCACCTTACTTGGACTCACTGACTCTTCACTTAGTCATCATTCTCCTGGGCATTCTTTACTGTGGATCATCAGCCTTTTTCTTTTGTTTGTTACTTTTATTCATTCAATTATTGAGTGTCGACTACGTGTCAGAAACTTAACTACCAAACAAATATGGAGCAGAAAATATGCATGGTGGCATGTGATACCTTTATTTTTTTAGTTGTGCATTCATCACCCCAATCTGTTTTTGAACATTTTCCCTACATCAGAAAGAATCAGAATGAGAATAAAAAATAAAAGCAAAAAAGAACACCCAAATCATCCCCCCCTCCATCCCACCCTACTTTTCATTTAGTTTTTGTCCGCATTTTTCTACTCATCCATTCATACACTGGATAAAGGGAGTGTGATCCATAGGGTTTTCACAATCACACTGTCACCCCTCGTAAGCTACATTGTTACACAGTCTTCTTCAAGAGTCCAGACTACTGGGTTGGAGTTTGGTAGTTTCAGGTATTTACTTCTAGCTAATCCAATACATTAAAACCTAAGAGGTGTTATCTATATAGTGGATCATCAGCATTTTGAAAGTTGTGACAAGCCAGCAGCAGAAAGGAAAATTTCGTGGTGCTCTGTGATTACAACTTCGCGTGGCTTTGAGCCCTCAGCACTTTTGAAGCTTTTCCAGACTCGACTAGGATTTTGAACCAACAGATGAAAACTGAGTAGTAAATACCTGTGGGTCTGCAACAAAATGGCAGTTCAGTTCCCGTTTCTTTTCTGGTTACTTCAGTTGGAGGCCACAGCGGTACTGGATGCAAAAATTGAGAAATCTGAAGGCAGGCAGATTAGCCTAAGGCTAAGAGTGGGAGTTAGAACACCGGGAGGGGCAGAGGTAATTGAGCATTGAAAGAGCAAATGTGTGAAACAAATGTGGTCAGGTGTGGAAACAGTCTTGAGAGATTGGGAGCTGTGACAGGATTAGATACCTTCTAAAGCAGAGTGCCTTGAGTTCACAATCAAAGAAATAATTTGATATAAATGGAAGGTCTACAGTGTGTCCTTGCTTTGCAGAATTATCCAAACGCAACTCTCTTGTCAGTGTCAGAACTTAATTCTGCAACCTGTTCCCCTACAGGTCCAGAATTGTAAGCTCTGAATGCAGAGCGTGTAGTTTACTGGTCATCTTCCACTTAACTTGTGAAAGCGGTTTGAGGACAAATCATTACAAGCTCAGACAAGTATAATCGACTTGAGAAATACATGGGATTTTGAAAGCACCAGCACCTTCACGTGGTCATCGAAACCTAATGCGATGGCTAGATGTGTGATAAAGCAAATATAACAAAACGTCAACTGTAGAACCCCTGTGGTAGGAATATGGGTGTTTAGCATAGAATTCTTTCACATTTTCTGTCTGAAAAATTTCATAATAAAATGTTGGGAAGTAAAAGCAAAAACAAAGGGAGAGTAGTGTTTAAAAGATCCTGTTGTTGACTAGGAACTTTACCCAGATGGCACTGGAGCCACCATAGGTAGATCAGATGGCCCGGACAAATAGCCCCATAGATTTCCTTTGCTGGAACCCTGCAAAGCTGTGGTTCAAACAGAGGAACATGTTTTTAATCATGCAATGATAACATCATCATCTTCATCATATATATGTGTATATATATATAAATATATGTTTTGTTTAAGGTAAAAAAAAAAAAAATTTAGACTTGGATAGAGGTGATCCTATAGCTGCCCACACATTGATTCGTCATGCTCAGGGAGTGGCAAAAGCATTTTAAAAAGCCACTTGCCCCTGCATTGCATGTTCCTATGCCAAATATGGTCATGCAAATTACATTCTGTCTTGAAAGTACTGGTTATACTTGCCCTGTGGGTTCTCATTGTCACCCTCCACTCACCTGAATTTTCTTCCTCTCCTACTTTTCTCTTGGATCATGCTTCTCTTATCTTTCCCTGTTTCCTGTTCCCTGATGGTTTTGCATTCTGTTCTGTCCATTTTGTTGCCTCCGTGTCTTTACGTTCTAATCCCTTCTGAGTGAGTGTACCAGGAATTTTATTCTGTATTCTATGGGAGATGGCAAATAACGTTCCAAAGAAGGGGACAGAGTCCTCACTTGGGATGGGACTGTCCTTTGGTTTGTTAGCTTTGCTTGGCTTGGGGTCAGCAAGCGGGAGGTTGGGGTGGGGAGGGCGGTCACCCCATAGCGCCTGGACTTCACTAAATTGACTCCTGGCCCAGCCTCCTTCCAGAGTGCAGCATCGCACAGAGAGGGGGGGAGTCCTCACGCGTCTTTAGGCAGACAAGAGTCATCTCCTCAGTGGACTTCCCTGTCTGCAGAGACGCACTTGGTGACTGTTTTGTTTGGTTTCTTCCTATAAGACGCCAGCGCCAGAAGCGGAGCCTCCCCAAGCCCCTGAGCCCAAGCAGGGGCTCTATGAGCTCTCAGCCGGCAACTTCGAGCTGCACATAGCACAAGGTAGGGGGCAATTCTCGTGGGCATGCCCGCTGGGACGCACATTCTAGAACCACCAACTACCACTCCTTGACCTCTCACTTTGCTTTCTTGCCACTTAGGGGCTCATCCCAGTTGCAAGGTTTCTCTCTTCAGAATGATTCCCCCTTTTACCTTCTGCCCTCATGGAAACACCTGTTTTAATGCCAAACCAAAGCCTGAGGTGTGGAAATTCAGAGCTCACAAATCAGCAATTTGTGACTTAATTCATACACTAGATGGACAGGGCAGCCTCGAGAATGTTGCTCGTTTATAGTAATGACAATCGTATGCTTTTTCAGCCTGAGGCAAAAAACAAAAGCTTCTGATACTTTGTTTTAAAAAAATTTAGGGCACCATTATATGTGTCAAATTAGAGAGTCTTTACACCTGAAATAGTGTCTGATAAATAGCAGAACAATTCAGTTGCCATTTCTGACATCAGTAACATATGTCTTCCTCCCTTCTCACATAGATCTGTTTCAGAGAAGTTGGCTCAGCAACAAATGGCTTGAAAGCACATTGAGCCAGCTTGCTGACTTCCATTATCAAATGCTACCATGGAGAGAAATCCTTCTTTAAGACCAGGTTGAAAATGTTGTGAGAAAGTGCTTAAAATTGTATCTGGCTTTGAAACCTAAGCCTGCTGGGGTTGAAGCCCTTTCCCCACCACATTTAACATCTGAAATAACAGGCGATGTCCTCAGCCTTTTCCCTTTTTTTGGAAGGTTATTATTTAATCTGTAACGGTGGTGGCAGCGGAACCTCGGGGTGCTTTCCCATGGGGGTGTTGGGTCTGCTGTAAGTTGGGAGTGGCTTGGGTTCTGTGCAGGCTGTGCTACCCAGATCACCTTGTTCAGGGACCATCTAAGCCAAGTCCTAAACAAAGGGCAGGGCTCTACAGGTGCTATTTTGTACAGCTCTCAGAGGGTCTGAGGTCACATCTTTCTTCAGAAAGCTACAGTCGCTTCCTGCCCTCAGTGGTGTTCCCCCATGGATGCGCTGACAGATTTCTACCTCCCAGCACAAGGTGATATAAACCATCTGCAGAGGCACGTTTTCAGCCTCACAGATAAAGTCACTAATTCTTTTGTGTAAGTCTTTTCACCATTTCTCTCCAGCTCACTATTGCCGGATTGGAGAGGCTCAGATGTAGCAAAATCATTCTGCTTCGAGGCTGTCACGTTTAAACCCCCATTAATTCTGCATTTTGCTCTCAGCCTGATTTCATTTGAAGTCTCAGCCTGTAGAACAGCCTAGATAAAAATCTTCAGTGTCCAAATAATGATTTGGGGAAGTTCCCTCCCCCCGACCCCAGCCAACGGGGTGATATTCAATTGTTTAGATTGTCTATATTATTATAAAATATAACACAGAGATATATGTGTTAGATATATGTGTAGAAAACAAATGTAAAGCAATTACCCTTGTAATCATGCCTGATTTAAGAAGTAAACCTCCTCCTCTGCCCCATCCAACTCACAGACCGCTTTCCCCAAGGAAGCAGTATCCGAACTTCCATGGAAACCACTTCTTCGCCTTTCTGGTTTCATCACCCAGATGTTCATTCCAGAGCACTAGAGTTGTTGAATTTGACTGCTTTTTAAAAATATCTCTTACGTTTCTCTCTTTTTTTTTTTTGGAATAAGTTAGAAAAAACTGAGTAAATTGCTGATGATAACAAGCCAGTAAGTGGCAGAGCTGGAATTTAAATCCATGAATCTTGATTTATATCACACTTTAATTTAAAAAAAAAATTTTTTTAAATATATGGTTAGAGCAGTTGTAGGTTTACAGAAAAGTCATGCAGAAAGAGTTCTCATATTTTCCTTTATACACACTCAGTTTTCTTTCTTATTAACATTTTGCATTAGTGTGGTTCCTTTGTTACAACTGATTAACCAATATTATTTATCTGATTAACATTAGGGTTCACTGTGTTGTACAGTTCTGTTTTTTGTTCATTTTTAAAATTTCTTTTCTGATAACATATCAAACATTTTCCATTTTCACCACTTTCACATATTCAATTCAGAGGTGGTAATGACACCACAATTTTGTGCTACCATCCGTACCACCCAGGTTCCCCCAAACCTCTTTTTCTCTGTTGCATTTTATTTGTTGAGGATCCAGGTGACTTGACCTTTCAAGTTCCCGCCACACAGTCCTGACTCTGCTGATTATGTCCCTGTGACACAGTTTAACACGTTTCCCTGATCTCTCTATTTCCTGTAAATTGGTAGCTGGATCTAGGGATGTGATCAGTTTTGGTTTGATCTTCTGGGCAGTGGGGGCAAGACTCATAGCTGGTGCTGGCACAAAGCTGACGTCTTTGTGACGTCAGCAGCCATTGACTGTCACTGCCTATCCTCATTCATTCATTTGAGCTGCAAAGTGCTGATGTTCTGATTCAGGTGTTCCTGTTTCATTTTTTTAGCAAAGGAAACTTGCCACCATCTATCACTTGGCTATTCTGTGGAATATTCACCTATGACTGGCAGGAGAAATGCCTGATTCTTTTCCCCCATTGACAGTTTTCAAAATGATGCATTGGTTCCTCATTGTTCGCCAAAGATGACACATTAGTCTCTTTTTCTTTTTCTTTTTTTTTACTTCTTTATTTAGCATATTGTCTCAATCAGAGAAAAAAATAAACATAGGTTGTTTTAACATATTGTAGCAATGGTTTCTTGGTAGGTGATTTGATCAGTGGAGTTATGAATACAAAATGGGAAAGGGGCTACCAGAAATCAGACATTATTTGTAACAGAGCTTCAGGAAAATTTACAAATTAGACTTTGTTGTTGTGTTTTAAGTATCATTGCAAACTCATCGATATAAACTTATCATTTGCATCGAGTCACTCTATCAGTTAAAGGATTCATACAGAACTGACACTTGCTAGACAAGAGGATAGAGGGTCTACTTCTTCGATTAAGTCTCTAGTTAGGTCCGACGTAAATTAACAGTGTCTCTCACCCCCGCTTCCCCCATGGCTCTCCATTAAAGGCAACCACTTTATCAAGTTCTTCGCTCCATGGTGTGGCCACTGCAAAGCCCTGGCTCCAGCCTGGGAGCAGCTGGCTCTGGGCCTCGAACATTCCGAAGCCGTCAAGATTGGCAAGGTAAGTGAAAGCTCTTATTAGACTGGAAATAGACCTCCTTCGGCTGGAGTAATTAGCAGAAGAGCCCATTATTCATTCTGTGTGCAAAATCGCAAACTTGATTTATTAATTCCATTTAGCATGCCACTTGATAATTCATTTCCCCTTCGCAGATGGCAGCCCGGTTTTGGGTTTGCTGGCGTTTCCACGGCATAGAGATAAATTACAGCCTCGGCCACTTTGTTTATTTTGAAGAGACGGCCAATTCTGAATTGGCAGCCCCGGAGCCCTTTCTGCAAAGATACGGGGCAGGGCCTTAGAGACTGTTCGCTTGAGGTTCTTAGAGATCTTCCACCTCTGAGCTCCTCCACTAGTGCTTTCCTGCCATAGGCGCCTCAGCTTTGTTCTCTCTGATGGGGAGCCCCGATTTGCACTGCTGCCTGGAACTCTTTCCAACTTTCCAGCTTTACGTCATGAAGCCAGAAGTGATACCTAGCCACTTCTGTGTAACTGGATATTCTGGAATTCTCTCAGGCAGGCTACAGAGCAGCTCTGGGGGTCTTCAAGCATTCTTGATCTCATCCATCCTCTGGACTCACCAGGCGCCCCATTGTGGATTTTCTTTTATGAAAATCTCTGTGTTCTACTCTGCCACCTGGCTGATTTGTACAGAGGTGATGATGTGGCAATGTGGCATGCCCAGGAACTGTAGTTAATAAGATGCTACCCAGTACAGGAGATGGTTAAAACCATATGGTGGGGAAAAAAGCAAAAAAAAAAAAAAAAAGAGTTTTTTAAATAGAAAAAGAAAAAAGCATATGGTGGTGGAGGTTGGAAAGACCCAGCCAGGTTCAAGCCCTCACTGTGCCCGTGCTGGCTGGCCATTGGGCAACCTCTCCACGCCTCCTGCTGATGTCTACTTGGTAGTGGTATTAAGAATGAAAGAAGTAAAGGCTGAGAACAGTGCTTGGCACAGAGCAAACACTTAGTAAATTGCAATGGTTATTACTGCTGATAGTTAGATGGGTTTTCACTGTTGCCTGTTAAATGCTTTCAATCACGGGTTGTAATTATATGTTATAACTATGACTTTTTATTTATTGAACAGTTCATGTGTGTAACTATAAAATAATCTTCCTGTCTTGCATCTTCCCCATTCCTGCATCCTTACCCTAGATTATTTTATGAACTTTTATAGGAGATTGTTTGAGTTTATACCAACAGAGGCTGTAAGCAGAACCAGGCCTGAGCAAACAGAAGCCTAACTATGTTTAGGTGGCTGGACAAAAGTGGACCCTTAAAAATGCTTGTCACCCTCCGCTCCTTGGGTTAAAGCTTCCTGTGCTTCTGTTTAATGCCCTAACCATTTTCTGGTTACTTATCTGCTAAAATAGCGTTTTTATCCTACTTTGTTGATGTAGGAAAAAAACAACTCAGTCCTGCTTAGCTGATTTTGCTATCACTAGAAACTCAAAAAGAAAGAAGCTGCTTAGAATAAAACGTCTCATGAGAATGTTGGACAAGCAGAATCTTTATAAAATTTAATTTTTAAATAAAAAATTTGAAGGGCTGTGATAGTTAAGTTTATAGATTATAGATTGAACAAGTTATAATCTTAATTAAGTTTTAATTTTATAGATTGAACAAGTTATAATCTTAATTTGACATCTTTTCAGGGTTATCTTAATTTGACATCTTTTCAGGGCTTTTTTTTTCCCCCTTATATGCCACAAGTAAAATTTTTTTCCCTTTATTATACGCCTCATAGTTAAAATTGACTACTTGTTCCTCCTTGACTTTAAAACTCTATTGTGTTCAAATTTATGGAAAGCTTCCAAGCTAGTAGCATCCTGAGCTGATGGAGGGCAACCTCTGTAGCCAGGCCAGCCCCTCACTCCCCTCAAATGTCAGGCCAGGGCTCACGTCTTCCTAACCCGCTCAGGTTAAAATGTTTACCCCCTAAAAATTGGCATTTTCAGCAGAGCTAAAATAAATCATGTCCCCAGATTAAATCCCATCCTCCTGCTCCTTGGCTTAGGTGTATTTAGACTTAGCCTTTAGGGAACATCTCTCTGCAAACCACATTGTGCCGGCAGAGATGCTACAGAATCTGGATTTTTTACAAATGCCCACTCATAAGTATCAAATGTCTAGGAGTCCATTTTGCATGAAAGCTCCTGAGGTCACCGACCGCGAGCCTCGTCTTCCTCTGTGTTAGGTTGATTGCACGCAGCACCACGAACTGTGCTCGGGACACCAGGTGCGCGGCTATCCCACCCTCCTCTGGTTCAGAGACGGTAAAAAGGTAAGTCTTCCATTCTTAGTATTGAGACAGAAATTGCTCTTCACCAAAGTGAGGTGAGCAGTTGTCTGGTTTACCAGCTGCAGCATCTGCTGGGACTGTTGGTTTGGGCTCTGGTTTGGAGGAATAACGTCTACGAGACAAAAATGTCTTTCTTTTAATTGATAAATGTCTTTTTGTTGAGAGGTCAAACCTGTCAGTTGTTGTACCATCTTAAAACGTTTCGGGTGGCTCAGGTTATCGCTGGAATAACTAAAATCTTGCAGACATGGGGTAACCGTGCTCTGATAACCAACGCAGATCTCCGGACCTTTGAGTAGGATTAACTCCTGGTCTGGGTTAGGGGCCCTTTCTCTCCCTCCTATGAGGTTTCCTCTGTCCCTGGCTGACATTCCATTCTTCAGAACAGTCTGGTCAGCAAGAAGGCTCTCTGGCAGGCTCTCACCCTACACTTTTAGGACTCCAAGTCTGCAGGAGGGGAAAGCAGTAACATTCTCTCACCAAAGCCAGATTTATAATTTATAAACATGAGATTTATAATTTATACTCTCCTGTTTAAACGTGAGCATGCACAGCACAGCGAGGACAAATGACGGGGAGTCTCGGATGGGTGAGAGCAGGTGGGGGGGGAGGCTGGAGGGGTTCAGAGCTCCGAGACGCACTAACTCACGGCCTGCTTGTCGGCTTGTACCTCTGACAGATCGATCAGTACAAGGGGAAGAGGGACTTGGAGGCGCTGAGAGAGTACGTGGGATCGCAGCTGCAGAGTAGAGACGGGGGGACCCCAGAGACCGTCGAGCCCTCAGAGGCCCCCGCGCAGGCTGCTGAGCCTGCTGCTGACCAGGTGGGTGCCAGTGACGTCCGCGGGCTGCCCGCCCACCCGCTTCTCAAGTGCTTTGGACAGAAAGACCATTTGGGGACATAAAGAGTGATTCTGACATACAGAGCTGGCTATATTGGCATTTCAATATGAAACCCTTTCTTCTTTGACTTTTTCACATGCTGGTTAGGGGTAAGCGTAAACAAAAGCTTCCCTTGGAAAGATCTGAAACAGACACGAGATAAATCTCCGAGACAGTATTTGGTGTCAGGCTCTCTAGAGAATTCTTCCTTTTTGACCCAGTAACTTTGGGGGATGACTATATTTGCCAATGTGTGCTGTGACATCTTGGCTGCCACCTCTTGTTCTCCTTCTGTGTGTTGCCATGACTTCCTTTGATCATTCTTTCACGCTGTGGCAAGGCCCCCTGAAAGACTTGGAGCAGAAAGGTTTTCTGCAGTGAAATTGAGAGGCACAGAATTGTGGGATATTTAGTTTGCTTCGGCTCTCTCTGACATGTTAGAGGTTTTAGACTTACTCATTCAGCTCTTGTGAAGGTTTTAGATTCACTTGTTCTGCACTTATCAAGCCCTTAGGTTCCATTTTGGGCACTGGGCTAGGCTGTCAGGAAACAAAAGCAAACAAGACCATGCTTCTGCCCGAGGAGTGTGCCCGTGCTGGCAGGCAGACGGATGTGAACACATACCGGTGATGTTCTGGGGCTAGGAGCAAAGCGTGTGCAGGGCTAAGCATGGTGGTTTTGAGAGAGATGGGGGACAAATATGGCACAAGTGACCCTACAGAGGTGGAAGATGAGTCAGTGTTGCAGATGGAAGGGCCAGGGCAGCTGGGCACGCTCAGGCAGTGCCAGCAGTCGAGGCTGGGGGGCTGGGGTGCAAGGAGGACAGGGAAGAGGGGGTGCAGGGCAGGCTGCCAGAGGAGTGGGAGGTGGAAGCTGAACTGTAGAGGATTTTGTCAGGCAGCCAAGGATTCGGAACCTTACCCTATATTTATAGGGAGTCAATGATGGGTGTCGAGCAGATTTGAATTTTAGAGAGATGACTGGTGACAGGTGTAGGAAAGAGACGTAAAACCGCTCTATTAGGCCATGAAAGATGGCGAGACCCCAAACTAAGGCTGTGGCTGTGGTGAGGGGAGAAAGGAAAGGGGTCTGAGGCCATGAGCAGATGCCAGTCATGTCTGGGAGATGGTGCTGCTGGGCACCAGGGCAGGTGCGTTCAGTCTTCAGATGTTGGTTCTGAGGGCTGTGAGGTGGGGGACACTGAGGTGGAGAAGCCCTGTGGGTGATTAGCCAGCCAAGGCTGCAGGGCAGGCAGGTGTCTGCAAGTTCATGGGCCATCACCTACAGACAGACGCTGACCCTGAAGCCACAGCTGAAAACGAGACTGCTCAAGGGGAGTCCAAGTGTGTCTTCCTGGGGAAACAATGCCCAGATTTTCCAGCTGATAACCCACAGGGCCTGTGTCGACACCTTTCCAGAGCAGAATGCTTGCACTGCTGTGTCACTCCACACAGCTGCACTTCACAGCACGGCCGGTTCGTACTTGGGACGCTGGGGACATTTGGGGCCGAGGGAGGAGTGGTGAGGGGCAGGGAGCCAGGTGTGCATGAAAGCTCGTTCCTGGGCCCCAGTTTATTTAGAATCAGAAAAACCGACTGAGCCACCTACCCAGTTCCCCCAGGCCAACCCCCCCCCCCACCATGGCCCAGTCCCAGGTGGACACTCGTAGGTTGGGAACTGCCCAGGTGTCAACAGTTGACGTTTTGGTTGAAGAAGCAAACAGCTGAGTCTGTCGTCGTCACCACCACGTACGTTCGAGGAGCCGACGTGTCCCGGTGGTTATAAAGGTCATCCCAAATGGAGCATAATTATATACTAGGAATGTTTTCATGCAACACAGAACCATGTCTATTTATAATAAAAGTTTTCCACCGTTAAGTGGGTCTTTCAGCGAGGGCAGCGTAACTTTCCTGGATGTAAAGAAAAGAAAGGTGGTAGTGTTCCACAATGGCCCCGCCTGGCAGGGCCTCGTCTCGGAATCAGTGGCTGACATCACTCGATGCCAAACCCAAGTGGGTATCTCCAGCCACACAATAAATCACCCAGGGGCTTGCTCCCATGAGAGAACCACCCATCCGTTTTGGAGACACGCATAGACGTAATTCTGCAAATAACTGTTGCAATAGAATCTTGAAGCAGCTTTCCCCTTGACTCTCCAGCCAGAGCTTTGGATAATCTGCATTCAAGAAGAAACTTTCCATGGGGGATTGAGCAGGGAGTAAGGCTTCTCTCTCATGCAAAGGCCTGTGTGTGTTCTCATGTCAGTTCTTAGATTCGCATTTTCTACCTTTATTTTGGGAACTTGAAAAGAATTCTGCTACACGTGAATTAGCGTTGCCCATGCTTTTGTGACTTGGTTCTTTTTACCTAGAAAAAGTAAAATTTTTTGACAAAATATGGGCGTGGTACACTCGGGGAGAAGAGCAGCAGACAGACAGACTTCAGGGGGAGCCAGCAAGTTGGTGATACTGACTGTTCTGTTGGTGCTCCCACACCAAAAAGGGCAGACACAGGCCTGGGTGGCGTCCCCAGCCCCTGACCCCATCCCGGCTGGGAGATCCACCCTGGACTTACCAGCCTGTCATATCCCTTTATGACAGCACCTGGTGTCCTGCCACTCCTCCTGTCCTGAGTTCAGGCCCCTCTGCCCCCACCCCCTTTGTGTAGCTTGTGACAGACAAGTTGTATGGGGATTTTTGTGTGGCCTTGCAGCACTGATTACAGCAATTTTTAAAGATGATTGATGCAGATTTCTGCTCCCCCTCCCCATCATAGCACAGCCCTGTTCTACTTTATGGTGTGTGTTTGAACTGTGGCTTTTCCCTCCCCTGCAGAGCACAGTATTGGCACTGACCGAAAGCAACTTCGATGACACTGTGGCAGAAGGAATAACCTTCATCAAGTTTTTTGCTCCCTGGTGAGTGGCCGTTTCGTTCGAAATGGTTTTGTCCTCATGCACTTAAGTCACAGGATGTTTTTCATCAGCTCATTAATCAACCCGCCAGACTCCGTGTTGGGCAGATAAGTGCATTTACACGTCAGTGGGAACGGTGCAGGCTCATGGGCTGAGGTCATGTTGCTAGAAATCAGGAAATGCTATCATGAGGCTCACATACTCAGATTGAGTGCCAAACCTTCTCAAATTTGATCACCAGCATCTCAGAATTTCAAAACAACTTCAAAGCTTCCTTTTATGCAGCAGCAAGTTGGTGGAGCTCTGAGGCCACTGTTTGGTTTCGTTCACACCCTCCCTTCTCCCGTTACTTTATTCCCTTTTCTTTTCTGACCCTCCCCCCACTATATGAACCTCCCACCTTCAGTTAAAGGGGGCCTTTGTACATCATACTTGATCTATATAGCTTTAGGGTTTTGTTTTTTTTTTAATAGAAGATACTCGTTTTAAAGACACTAATCTTTATTCCTTAAGCAAAATTGCACAGCTCTTATGAGTTATGGGCCGATTAATTTTTTGTCTTTGCTATTATCTCATGAATACTTGGAGAGCAACAGATTGAAGAGCAAAGTGGTGTGTGTTTCCTGCTCCTTTTCTTTTGTTCATGATGTGTTCGTCAACCAGTTAGCTTAGTTGACCATATCACGGCAGTAGTCTGCAAAATCTAAACGTGCTTTCAGATCAGCTTACTTCCAGCAGGTAAGCTCAGTCTGCTTTGGTTTGCCTTTGGAGTCCTTATTTGGGAGGAGGGGAGAAGTGAGGGTGCAACCATCAGGAGCATTTGATGTGTTATACATTTCTAGGCAAAGGCTGACTGCCTTGTACAGAGGAAGACAAGGCTTGGTGGGAAAATGCAGGTGCGTGAGCTGACCCAAGACTTCACCAGAGCTCTTGTCGTTCTGTCCCAGGTGTGGCCATTGTAAGAACCTGGCTCCGACTTGGGAGGAACTCGCAAAAAAGGAATTCCCTGGTTTGGCAGAGGTCAAGATAGCTGAAGTAGACTGTACAGCTGAACGCGCTATTTGCAGCAAATACTCAGTAGGTATACGCCGTGGTTTCAAGGGAACTCCGGATGTTGGCAGCAGCCAATCCCAAGCAGAATGTCATTTGGTATCGTGGCATCAACCAAGTCAAGTCACTCTGTCCTCATCCTTTCTACAAAGCATGTTTTGCATCCTTTTGAGATTGGTTTTTATGGAAAGGCTAACAGAGATGCTCTCGGAGGGAAAGGCTTTTCTGAGCTACGTCCCCTTTCCAGTGGGGGGGTTTAGGCCTTGTCCGGGTAGAAGACTGGACAGGATCTGAGATGCCAGTTATTGAAAATGTGCAGACACCTCCGTGGCCAGCACTGGGTGAGCGATACTCTGCTGGCTTATAGCCTTCGTTGTAGGTATCTGAGTAAAGGTTTGTTTTTTTCAGACATAAGCTGGCATTCTTAAGTACATTGGCCAAATAAAGGCAACATCAGAATGTATGCTTCCTAGAGACAAGCCAGCAAGCCATTCTTGTGCAGGGACTATCAGTTTAACTGCTGCCTCCTTTTGGGGTTGGTTAGCGCCAACTGACAGCATACAGGCTCGTCTGGAAGAACTGCAATGTCCACTTTTCTTTTTGCAGTGTTTTCTGAACATGTTTGAGGCCTCTGAAGCTATTGCCTCATTAGATTGAGAATAGATGTGGCACAGATACAGTTTACTCACTCTTAATAGATGCCAGTAGAAAAGTTACCCAACGTCAAAGACGTAGGATGCAGCAGAAAACACGTATCCTTTGGGATCTTACAAAGTGCTATCCTCATAGCAGCTTGCGTGTCACCTGGGAGCTTGTCAGAAATGCCCCCCACCCCCAGACCCACAGTTTAACAAGCTCCACCAGGAGACTGAGCAGCTTTCCACTCCAGATGGAGAAGCTCTACTTTCATTCCTTTGATGCTAATCTCAAACGGAGCCTTGGATTCAAAGTGAATAAACAGCATCCAAGGCTTGGCCTTTTAAATATCTGGTGCTTTTTAAATGGTTTATAACCTCTTTAAAACTTAAGCCTAGAATCTCTTCAGCCCCAACTGTAGGAGGTTATCTGGTTTTATTTAAGAAGCGCTCAGTGTCTGTATCAGACCACTGACATTCAAACATTTCAATTTTTTTTTCTTTTTTTTAAAGGTACGAGGCTATCCCACGTTGCTGCTTTTCCGGGCAGGAAAAAAAGTCAGCGAGCACAGTGGCAGCAGAGACCTGGAGTCCTTACACCACTTTGTTTTGCGTCAGGCAAAAGATGAACTGTAAAATCCGGTGGGAGCCCCCTCTCCTGCCTGGCCGCCTGTATCCACCGAGAGGAAGGAATCGCATCTCAGTGATGTTCCCAAGTTTCGAGTGGTGGTTGCGCAGAAAGCCAGATGTACTAAATTTGCAGTATTGCCAACACGCGATACAGATTCTCTGACTCTAAGTTAATGTGTAACTCACGGTCACTCTGCAAACTAAATGTTTTCAATGGCAATATGTTCCCCGTAACTTTTTCTTGATGAAATTTAAATGATTTCCTTTGAGACTGAAATAGAAGGGAGGAAAATCAAATTGCTGGGCTATTTCTGGCTTCCAAGTGATTTTGATGAAAGCCTCATTATCAAAGCAGAGTTTTATGAATTGCCCACGAGTCCTGGAACGGTGGCTTGGGGTAGTATTGATACCTTTCTGATCTGAAAGTCACAACTGACTTATTACTAGAGCGGTTGGTCGGTAGCTTGGAGTACATTGAAAAACAAAAACCTGCCCCTCTGGAAGATATCCTCAGGGCCACCACGGGGTTTTCTGTTTCTTCCTTTCCTCAGCATGAGAGGTTAGCCATAATGAAAGCAGTGGTATGTTGGTCGTGTGCCCGACTAAGATAGTGCTGATGCCATAATTTTATGTGTCGACATTTGTCAAATCAGTTGTTCAAGGATCCTTTCGTTTGTCTCTCATGGGTTGAAAGATGGCACCAATTCGTGATGTTCACATGAAGCCACAGTCCACATAAACTTTAAAATCCAATGTCTCTTGTAGAAAATGTGGACACAGAAACTTCCACAAGGCTCATCTTGACTCCTCTGTTAACTCCTAAGAAAGTTTCTGGTTGTAGTTGTCCCTGGGATTCAGGGAGGCCCTGCTGTAAGGGTACAACTGGAAGCAGTTCCAGATTCTGTTCCTTGAGAAAGACGCAGTCCTTTTAGAGACTTTGCTGGAGGGTGACTTTGTAGTACCTCAAGAGTGGGAGTTCATTTGACTTCAAGACCAAAGAAAGACCAAACTGCCTGGGCTGATTTCTGGCAATGCATGGGGTCTCCCCCGTCTATACAGGGTCTCGCCAGCGTGCATGGGCACAGATCTTGGCTGCCCACATTTGCGTCCTAAATCATGCCATGCTAGTCAATCAATATTTTTAGTATCATTCTTGGAAATAAGCAGCTTAGAAACTGAAATCCCTTTAGACCTGTATGTCCCTCACTCTCTGAATTACGTCTCAAAGTAACCACTTTGTGTTTAAAACCCTTTATCCCACACCCCAACCCAACCCCACTCACAGAGGTGCCCACATTTGGCACCAAGTACAACCAGTGGCAGGAATCTCAGAAACAAGACCACGTGTTGTATCTGAGGCAGAAGATAAAACAGCATCTCTATTGGCCTCTAAGTAAAAGAAATCTTTATTAATCATATATGGTTCACAGATGTTAAAAACCCAACTTTCTGGAAAAAGCACAATCTTCACGAGTGGCTTCAGCTTTGCATCATGAGTCTTGTTTAAAAGAAAATCAAAGTGGTACAATTTGTTTACACTATGATACTTTCTAAATAAACTCTTTTTTAAAAAAAAAAAGTCTAGTCTTTCCTTAAATGTTCCAGCACAACAGGTATAAAATAGACAATAAATTATAGTTTATATTTACAAGAAAGCTGTAAGTGCAAACAGTTATAGATTATAAATGTATTATTAAGTTTAGTATGAAATTGGTTTCCTAGTAAATGACTGAAAAAGACCTTTTAAAAATACTCTAATATTTCATCTGTCTTTCTACAAGAGATAAGTGTGATCTTGGTTCACAAACGGCACACTCACCCAAATCCATTCTTACCAATAGGCGCCCCTTCCTCATTTTATTTCCTTTGTTGGTTCTAACCCTGGGATATGGTTTGCCATATAGTAAAAGGCAAAGAACTATTTCACTGAAATAGATGGGATATTAGAGCCAGCATCCAGAAGTTAGTGTGCTTTGTAGAGAGCCATTCAATAAAAAAAAGAAGGGGTGCAGAGTTGCTTTCACATGTTATATGGTTAAAATGATGGCTGTTAGAAATGCTTCTCATCCCTTACGGCCTCATCTCAAAGTATGGTTGGTCTACTTTTGGTACTTCAAATTCAGCAGTGGACAGAGCAAATGGGAGGGCCAAGGTGTGGAAATGATATGGTTGGCTTTGACGAGCAACATGCATATTCTCATACCAACAAAACTCCAGCACAAACACACAACAGCCAACGACTCAGACCAAAGGCACTTCCAAATGGTCCCAGTTACAGCGTGGTCTGTTGATCCTATCTGAAACTGGCTTTCCTGAGAATGAAAGCTATGAAGAGATGAATTTTCCCCCAATTTCCATTATCTGTAAAATCTGTGTTTGATAGACAATTGAACTGGCACTTAAGCCAAGGATACTTTTATTCCTTCAAGATTACTTTCCCATCCACCCTAATAGCTTGGTCTAAAGCTAAAACTAATTTTGGTGGGCTTTTCTTGGGAAAGCCCAATTTATCTTTCTGCAGTTAACAGACTTCATACTACAGACATTCAGACAGAACTTCCTACAAGACAGTCACCACTCACGTTATTTACCAAGTGAACATGTTATTAACAAACTCCTTTCTGAGCTTCCTTGCGCAGTAAGGCACCAGGTGTGATGCGATGGCTTCACCGTCTTACCCTTCCATTTTCACCGGACTTCCATAAGGCAGGTGTGAAATAGCCATCCAAGGCGGGATGGCGTGTCCCCAGCAACGAGCGTCAAGTCAGTGGCATCCGCAAGCTCTTACAACCATGTTCCTGTACTTTTTCAAGATGACGTTGGAGTTGTCGTCAAAGTAAAGGACCGAGATGGCGTTCAGTTTAGTTGGCGCACAGCATGGTTTGGGGACATATTCAGGATTCATAAGGTGAACCTGTTCCAACCGAAACAGAAGGTGGGAATAACCCCATTATAAACCACATCTGGTCTTAGCTTCCCCCTGGCTCAAAGTGAAAAGCCTGCGTGCTCACCAGCGTCTGCACGATCGCGTGATTTGTGGCGTTCATGTGTGCGTTCAGGGGGAAGGTGCATTCTCCATCACAGTAATTGGCAGCGTAGCCCTTGGGTGCAATTATCCAGTCCTGCATTTAAAGCAAAAGGAAGCAAACAACAACAAAAATTGATTTACACACATGCCTCCCATCCTCTCGATTCCTGCCAATAACCCAGTGAGAAGGTATTATCCGCGATGGACTGGGAAGGAAATGGGAGGACTAGGTATCTGTCCAAGGTCACGTTCAAGTGGCCGAGCTGGGATTTGAGCCTGGTCTGCCTGGCTCCAGAGCCCTCACGCCATCAGAGGCCTGCTGGTAAGGCCTGAAAGCACATGGGGGGTCTCCTTTATGCCCTGGGACCCAATGGAGCCTACCCAGGAGGCCACAGGACATCCTCATTGCAATGCCATCTGCATGTGGACATCTGCATCTTCTATTGCTCATCACCTCTAATTCAATTTGCTTCTTTCCTTACAAACTAGTGGTATCACTCAGGCATGGAGCAAAGCATCTGTGCTCTTCTGGATAGTTTGGGTGAGCAGATTCACAGCCCCAGAAGAATTTAATCATTGGATCAGTTTTTCCAACTGTGTTTCAAAACACAATTAAAATGTGCTTAAATGCACCAATAAATATGCTCCTGTGGGCTTTTAAAGAATGGGGAAAGAGTTGTCAACTCTGGCTATTGCTTCTGGGGGCTGCCAGGGTGTGGGATCCCCTGACCTGGCTTGGCCAAGCTCCCTGGAAAGATGTCAGGTGGGGTCATTGCACAGGTAGCCAGGCCAGCCTGTGTTTTACTCCAGGAATCTGAGCATTTGTCAGGGCTCATAAGAACTGTCGCATAAGGAGCCAGTTCAGCCCTGGGGCTCTCAATCTTTGAGGACAGCTGTTTCCATTATGATGAGAAGAGGTCCTTCTTGGTTCTCCTTGCTGTCCAGAGAACTTACCTGCCACCCCAGGTCTTGGAAGCTCACATAAAGCTCGTGCTTTTTGCAGGCTGCTTTTAGTTCACTGTTGTTGTAATCTGTTGGGGGAGAGCAAAAGATGCATCTATTCATTCACTCATTCCTTCACTTCAAGGTTTACAAGGAACATGTGCATGTGCTGGGCCCCGTACCAGGCTCTGTACCCTGCTAGACACAAATTGGGTCCCTAGGCAGCACAGCCTGATTCCCGATCACTTGGGTGTGTTGTGCACCCCACGCTGTCCACTCCGGTGTCAGCACTGGGCACACTGGTGCACAATGAGTAGTTGACTTGGACAGATTCCTTTAAGCAACATGTGTATAGCAAGTCCCGGTTGTGTGCCAGACAGCGACCTGGGCTCATGGAAGGGAAGTGCCAAGACACTCAACTCCCCTAACCCCTAGGCCAGGCCGCCTGCCTTGGAAGATGCCATGTTCACTTGAAACAGGCAGGGGTACCAGACAGGACTGGTCTTGAAGCTGCACAGGTGCTTTGAAGATGGCTACTGGGCCAAGAGAGTGCCCTGAAGGCAGGTAATGAAAGTGGGAGCCACCCAGGAGAGCCAGGGACAGAGGAGAGACAAGGCACAGCAGGCAGGAACCACAGTCTCCTGCACTTTTCTTTTCACAGCCTCACTGCCAGCATGGAGTCTTTTTTCCCTGCAATGACTTCTAAACCAGGAGCTCCCTTGGAGAGTCTACTGAAGCTTTACTGGTGCAATACAGGATCCAGTAACCTGGCTAACCTAATCTCTGTGGCAGGAAATGGAGTGCACTGATTTATTTACACCAATCAGAGCAGCTATTGCATTCCAAGCCCTATGCCATCACCTTGGGAAATGGGACAAGGAATTAGACATGGCTCTCATCCTCCAAAAGCTTAAGGAATCACAGGGGTGGTGTATACAAATGACTCACATACCAATAGAGCCTAAATGCCACGGATGAGGCCATAGGTAAAGGCGACTGGATATCAGTAAAGTGATGGTTCAGGGTGGGAGCTGGAGGGAAGGGAGTAGTTCTGTTGGAAAAGATTTAACAGAATGGATTTAAGGTTATGTAAAGAGAAGTCAGGTGAGAGAAAGGTGGAGAAATGAATGGTGTAGAATGCCAACCAAAACGGTGTGGACTTCCTACCAGAGGTACCAGGTCAGGAGGCCTTGGATGGTTTTTGAGCTGGGGAGTGATACGTTCAGAGCAGTGATGCTAACGGATTAATCTGGTGGTGATGTTTGAGAGTTCTGGAAAGAGGAGAGAGACAAAAGATGAGGGGATCCCTTTGGAGAAAGGTTTTTAATCTACAAAGGACACAGCGGAGGCAAGAACCCTGACACCACGTACACGTGACCTCCACACTTTTCAATTACATGAGCCGATAAATGGCCTAATTGTTTAGCGCCTGTTTGATTTGGCCTTTCTGTTACTGGCAATCCTGAATCTCCTGGCCCTGAAGCCTCAGGAGAGAGCATGGCAGATTTCAAGATTCTGTAAAGGAAAGTGACAAATCGTACTGATTCAGCCCAGTGGGAAGAGATTATACTGGGAGGAGATAACTGGCCAGATTTCTGGGGCAATTTGCTAATTCTAAAGTTATTCATTATTTCCACCTGTTGTCCTCCCCTCACAGAACCACCCTTGCTGTAACTTCAAGGATCCTAGAAGCAGCACATGATAAACTATACTGTAGGGAAATTTTTAGAGCCCTAAGTCCTTTTAGTAAAAACAAACATGCTGCCCCACACCACAAAACAAGTCAAAAATCTCCTACCTCACAACAAAAAAAGAAACAGCAACACAAATAAGCTGTCCTGAGCAGAGAGTTGAGTTGCAATAGACTAGAGACAGGACCCCAGGGACTAGGTAAGAATAGTCTCTGAATGAGGCTGTGAAATAAGAGTATCTAGAATAATGGAAGAGATAAAAGAAGGAAAAGAAACTGTAAAAGAAGAGGATTACAGAAAAGTAACATGAAAAAAAAGAACAGGTAGATCAGAAAGAGAACCAAATGGGCTTTATTAAAAACTATCATCATTGAAAATCAAAGTTAAATGGATGAGTTAAACATCAGATTAGACCTCACTGAGGAGAGAATTAAAGAACCAAATAGCATATTTGAAGAAACCTCCCACAATATAGCATAGTCAAGTGGCTAGAAAATGTTCTCTCTTTGAAGACATATGGAAGATAGAATGAAAAAAAATCCAACATATTTCTAATGGGAATTTCAGAAGAGTGATGGGGGGAGAAGTAATATTTGAAGACATAGTAGCTGGGAATGTTCTAGAACTGAAGAAAGGCAAACATCTTTACAATGGAAATGCACAATGAGTGCTAAGCAGAATAAATAAATTCACACGTAGACACGTGGTGAAGCCATGGTATATCAAACACATAGAGAAATTGTTAAAATTAAAAATGATTAAAAGAAAATGACCTACAGAGGAACACAACGTACATTGGAAGCAAAGTTCTCAGTAATAAAAATATACAACATAAAAAAAGTAGATGATATCACAAAAGAGATGCTATCAACCTAAAATTCCATACCCAGCTGTAATGGACATTTACTGCTGTGGCCACACAGCATCCAGGATAGCTTCTCATTTGGGGGAATTCCCACATAGGTTCTATTCCCCATGACAGATAGTTTTCCCCCTTTGTCTCCCAGCAGCTAGAGTGCAGACACATGACTTAAGTCAATCAAATGCTCCCACTCTAGAATGTCTAACTTGAGGGAGTGATCCAAAAGGGAAATCAAGAATAGGTACCAAAGCAGCAAGAATCTAGGGTGACAGCAGCCAAAGCAGATCCTAGCTGGGCCCTGATTCCCTGAGCTGGGTTCTCCAGCCTTCTTGTTTATTCTGTGAGCAACCTGATACCCTCAGAATGGATTATTTTCCTCCTTAGTGTCTGTGTCTACATTATGTAATCAAGAACCCTGACTGGCTTATTTATTATTCCAGAATTATGTCACTATTTCTTCGGGGTTGACGAGCCTGTCTGTTTAGATGTCATTAAGTAAATACCTGAAGAAAATTTGGGAGTGGGACATGAGGCAAACTGGGGGAGGAATACACCTTACAGCAGCAATGACAAAGACCCCAGGAAGCAGCCTGCTTGGCATACACAAGGAAAGACCACCATGTGCTTATTAAAATTTATTTCCTATCTACCTCCTGGGCACCCAGCCGGCCAACACTTTCCACTGCAGTTAGGTGTGGCCCACGTGCCTGAGTGTTTCCCACAGAAGGACCCACCCTCAAAAATTCTCCTCCACCCTCCACACAATCTCCTTTCTCTTTTGTTAGCTGGGCACTGAGGATACAAGAAAAGATTCCAGGATCCTGGACTCTCTTGAAGTTGTCCTGGGTGGGATGATCAATTATATGATCACCCTACTTCTAGTCTCAGAATTTTCCCTGCTTGATATCATGCTACCAGTATTTTCCCCAAGAATAAGCTTCCTCCAAAATACCTTTTCTGTGCTGGAGATCAAATCCTTCCAAAGTCAAGCTTGGAAACACTGGCCACCTGAGAGGCAACGATTCCTATAAACGACCCTCCCTCCAAGGCCAGGTGGACACAAGCAGCAGGGACCATCCACTAAGGCCTGGATTTCCAGTTTCTCTTTCTGCTGGATGCCACCAAGATGACGTAGTCTCTGGGACTGCTTCTATCTTCACCAACAGTTCTATTTATGAACTTGCTGCGAATTTGACTCTCATTGCTCAACAAAGAGAACCTTCTCTGTAAGAACAGCTATTTCTTTTAGAGCTCGACACTAGCATTTTTGTCGTTAAGGATTGGGGCGAGAGAGAGAAAGGGAGGAATTTAACTCTCCTGTTTTTCTTCCTACAGATACTCTCAGGCCATGCTTAAGTTTCCTTGTAACTCTGTGTTAAGTGCTGGCAAAGAATATATAAATATTTGTGGAGGTCAGTGCTTCTAAGAATACTTGTGTCTGCCTCTCAGGTGTCACTCTTCATGCTCTGCAAGATTATTGCACTGCCACACTTTTTTTCTTTGAGGGATTGACAGATTTCAGAAAAATATCCCGTCCCGTCCCCCACCTTTGTATTTATTTAGGGGAATGGTCTGGAGAGGGTCAGTAAAAATGGAAGGAGTTAATTATTTAACAGGAACATACCCACTCCCGTGGTTCAAAAGAAGATAACATAGCTTTGCCCAAATGGGTTCACCGGTCAGGGGCAGGCAGAGAGAATAAGTCAGAGTTACAGAGAGTGAGGGGATGGGAGGGATACAACAAACCAGATCTAAAGCTGATGAAATAATCCCAAGAGCAGCAATCTGCAGTCTGGCCTGTGGAGTGCTTGGCCCAAACCAGGAGAATCATCAAAGTGCTTATCGAAAGCACAGTGTCCTGGGTCCATCGGAGACCTGCCCCATTGGAAACCAGGGGACCAGGTCTCCTGCTGCTCCAGCTGAGTCTGAACACTACAATTTGAGACACTGTCCTCTCTACTAGAGGCTCACGCATTCAGACATGAAGTCTGTCTTCAGGCGCCAGGACTCCCTGAGCATCCCCAGGATGTAGCTGCAGTCAAGGCCCAGTCTTGATCCTAAGAGAAATTTGAGGGATGCAGCTTCTGCCAATTTGAACATGGAAAGTGAAATCTGGTCCTCCAGTCATTCCAGGTGATTCTTTGGCATAAGTGTGGAGAGCAGGGCAAGCACCCAGCAACCCAAGCAGGGTCTGGTATAACAAGACAAGGCCCTCGTTGCTTTTCCAGGGTGATGTGGACAAGCAGGGCCCAGCCACAGGCAGGTTTGAGCAAGAAAAAAGAAAAAAAAACTATTAGGTAATCAGGTGGCAAAATCTAAAACTCATAAAAGCCCCCAGGACTAATTTCTTCTATAACCAGAAGACCGTAATTTCCTAATTTACTGATAAACAGGAGAGAAACTCCCCTCACCATGGATTTTTGAGCTTAGAATAGATCAGAAAGATATGGATTGCCTTCAGCTGCATTGCTTTCTATCTTCTGGTGGAGGAACCTTCAGATACAATTGGTTTTAAAAACCCCAAATCCATCGTTCCTTCTCTAAAGGAACATGACAAACACTTGAATGTGGGTTTTCAATGGAAATTTAAATTGATTTCATCTCAGGGCTGGGGACATACAGGGAGCTCCAGGCAGGAAGTTTCAGAGGCGCTGTGCTAGGAGCAAGAACTTTCAAGATCCAGGACAGACTGGCTGTTTCCCTCTATGTGATGATCCTTCAGCCAGAGCCTCCACGCTCTGTAGTGGGAGGAGGTAAAGCAATCAACAAGCAGAGACAGGCACAAGTCCCTCTCAGGAAGACGAGGGAGCAGAGAGGTCCAGGCTGCATTTTTTTCTTATATTCATTTTATTGAGATATATTCACATACCACGCAGTCATACAAAACAAATCATACATTCGATTGTTCACAGTACCGTTACATAGTCGTACATTCATCACCTAAATCAATCCCTGACACCTTCATTACCACACACACAAAAATAACAAGAATAATAATTAAAGTGAAAAAGAGCAATTAAAGTAAAAAAGAACACTGGGTGCCTTTGTTTGTCTGTTTGTTTGTTTCCTTCCCCCATTTTTCTACTCATCCATCCATAAACTAGACAAAGGGGAGTATGGTCCTTATGCCTTTCCCAATCCCACTGTCACCCCTCATAAGCTACATTTTTATACAATTGTCTTCAAGATTCATGGGTTCTGGGTTGTAGTTTGATAGTTTCAGGTATCTACCGCCAGCTACCCCAATTCATTAGGACCTAAAAAGTGTTGTCTATATTGTGCGTAAGAGTGCCCACCAGAGTGACCTCTCGGCTCCTTTTGGAATCTCTCTGCCACTGAAGCTTATTTCATTTCCTTTCATTTCCCCCTTTTGGTCAAGAAGATGTTCTCCATCCCATGATGCCGGGTCTACATTCCTCCCCGGAAGTCATATTCCACTTTGCCAGGGAGATTCACTCCCCTGGGTGTCTGCTCCCACGTAGGGGGGAGGGCAGTCATTTCACCTTTCAAGTTGGCTTAGCCAGAGAGACAGGGCCGCATCTGAGCAACAAAGAGGCATTCGGGAGGAGGCTCTTAGGCACAATTATAGGGAGGCCTAGCCTCTCCTTTGAAGCAACAGTCTTCCCAAGGGCAAGTTCCAGGCTGCATTTTATAGTTGATTATTTCTGGTGGCTGTGCAGCATTGGTGGTGTCCAAAGCGTGTTCTTTAAACCTTTATTCTGGTATTCAGGCCTTCTAGAAGACTAAACCAGAGGTGCAGAAATATCCAGGAGTATCCTGTCCATTTCCAAAGGCCACTGATGAGCAGCACCTTCCACCATGGCTAGGGACAAGAGAGGTCACGGGAATTCCAATAAATAATTCATCTTGGAAAATGCCTCAGCTCCCTCTGTGGCCCTGGGAACACTCTGCCAAGACTCCAGTGTGTCTTTGATTGTGTGTCGTCCTTCTGGATTATTGGGGAGCCAGGTACACTTGGGAAGTGCTGGGAGACCAAAGTTAGATGAGCTATATGGGAGATAGGTTGGCCAAGTGGGGTAGGTTAAATTATGGAAGCCCAGAGAAGATGTATCCTACCCATTCCTGTGGGTGTGAACCCATTGTAGACAAGACCTTTTGGAGGTGTTATTTTTGATAAGCTGTGGCCCAAATGAATGAGGTTGGCCTTTAATCCTACACTGCAGGTTATAGGAAGACAAAGACAGACAGAGAAGACACTGGAGGTCAAGGGAACCTGAACACAAAGAAGACGCCACCATGATGGAAGAGCCAAGGACCAAGGATCACTGGCAGCCAGTCATAGAATCCTATGCTCTTCTAGGAGAAAGCATCATCTTGCTGATGCCTCAATTTGGGACTTCTCCTGGCGTCAAAACCACAAGTCAATAAATTTCCGTTGTTTAAGCCAACATATGGCATGGTATTTCTGATTGCAGCCTGGAAACTAAGACACCAGCTAGGAGATGGTGATCAAGCACCTGATCTTTGCACTATGGACATGCAGCCCAACTTTTATACCTGAGAATTCTGCTTGGAAGGAGTGGGGGTGGGCCTACAAGGGGCATGAGGGTCGGGCTGTGATCCCACTGGCCACACCTCTCCTGACTCCCCTATTTCATCCTCGGTCCCATCTTTGTCCCTGCTCCCCTGCCTTCCTGCCTGTTCTGGTTTGCTAATGCTGCCGGAATGCAAAACACCAGAAATGGATTGGCTTTTATAAAGGGGGTTTATTTGGTTACACAGTTACAGTCTTAAGGCCATAAGTGTCCAAGGTAACACATCAACAATCGAGTACCTTCACTGGAGGATGGCCAAGGGTGTCCAGAAAACCTCTGTTAGCTAGGAAGGCACGTGGCTGGTGTCTGCTCCAGAGTTCTGGTTTCAAAATGGCTTTCTCCTGGGACATTCCTCTCTAGGCTTCAGCTCCTCTTCAAAATGTCACTCTCAGTTGCTCTTGGGGCATTTGTCCACTCTTATCTTCTCCAGAGCAAGAGTCTGCTTTCAAAGGCTGTCTCCAAAATGTCTCTGTAAGCTGAAGCTCCTCTCTCAGTTCCAGTGCATTCTTCACAGTGTCCCTCTTGCTGTAGCTCCTCTTCAAAATGTCACTCTCAGCTATAATAAGTTCCTTCTGTTTGTCAGCTCATTTATACGGCTCCACTGATCAAGGCCCACCATGAATGGGTGAGGCCACACCTCCATGGAAATTATCTCATCAGAGTTATCACCTACAGTTAGGTGGAGCACATTTCCATGCCAACAACCTAATCCACACATTCCAACTTAATCCCCACTAATATGTCTGCCCCACAAGATTGCATCAAAGAATATGGCTTTCTCTGGGGGACATAATACATTCAAACCAGCACACTGCCCCTTCCCATCGCCCTCTTCTCTTTGGCCTATTTCATGTCGTCTCTGTGCCTGGTCATGGGCTCAACTCTGCAGTTTGCACGGCACTGGCTGGGAGCTCCTTTCTCTTGTTCCCGGGCTTGGCCCAACACTCCTCTTTGTGGGTGACAGCCTCTATTTCCTAACATGACATCCTGCTCTTCCTCTGTGATGACAGAGGAGCGTCCATCCTTAGAAGAGCACAAATGGGAGGCAGGCTGCACTGATTTGACAGAGGGAGACCCCTGCAGCACAACTCCCCACAGGCGAACTGGAGAGCACAGGAGAGCAAGACAGGACAGGGCAATGGGGCCGGAGCTGCCACCTCTTACTCTGTCTTCATCCAAGGTGGCTGTGACACGCTTTGCACACTTGCGGTAGCCTGAACGTGGGGTCGGACTCCCACACCCTCCAGTCCAGCATTCTTTGTGTCCGGTCCTCCTGAGAAGCTGCACACCCAGTCAAGGGCCCAGGAACCATCTGATAGGAGAGCTTTGGCCCCACTGTTAATTGCAGAAACCAAATGGCCGCTGGAGTGAAAGCCACCAGCAGGCAGGCTGCCCTTGCACAGAGGCTGTGGGAGTCTTGGGGTAAGGAGCCCTGGGAGAAAACGGAAGGGCAGAGAACTAATCTTGGGTGGCCAGTTTGAGGGACCCCATGCTCCTTGAGGTTGCAAGCCTGACCCGAACTGAGCAACACAGCCAGACTCCAAGCCTCGGGTGCAGGCAGGATGGGGGATGGCAGCCAAGTTCCAGTCCAGGTCCCGGGGCTCCAGGACACCTGCCCACCGTCCTTTCCAACACCAAGAAAGGAAAATGAGAGGGAAACAAAGGGAAAGAAATTGCAATAGGGAGAGAGGCAAAAAAGAGACCAAGTCAGAAGAAACAATAAGCAACTAGGAGACAGGGAAGGAAAGTCAGAAGAGTGGGGCAGCTGGCCCCTTCCACAGCCAGGGCTCCCCTCCTGACAGCCTCTAGCACGCACAGCTAGGAAAACACCAGAGCAGCAGGGGCTCAGGGGCTCGGGGGCAAACTGTTCCTAGCTTTTCCATGCTCAGGCTATAGATGCTTCCCAAAGAACACTTTTTTTTTTTTTTTTAAAGAGGGAACAATTAATTACTCTTATTTCCCTTCTCTCCTAGAATGACAAGGGCAAGGGCCAAATAGTGGCTGCTAAAATGGCATCTCTGTCTTCAGTTGGCCCAGCCCTTCAGCCTGTATCCCTGGGCCTTATCAGCCCAATCTTATCCCAGACAAGTCTCTGCTTCCCATTTGCTCCACAGAATCAATACGGCAATTGAGGAGCAGACTGGGTGGGCACCCCAGCTCCTTGTGGCGCTGAGGCAAGGGAACTAAGCTGTGATTTTGATTTTGGGTATCCACAATCTTATAAAGTGTTAGGGGAAGGATGGCTTGATTTTCAGAGTCTGGATTCTGTTTACAACCTGGACGGTTTAGCAGGAGAGTTAAGAGTGAGGGGCTAGTCTTTCGCTCTTTCAGGATTTGTAGATCTCACAGGCTCCCTTTAAAATGGGTGGGACTTCGGTCTCTTCTCAGCCTTTTTCAATACAAAAGATTATGAGCTAATTATTTTAAAATAGACACAGGCTGCCTTTGCAGACTGAGCTCAGACTTCCCGTGCTCTGAACACCCTCTATTTCCCCTCCATTTCCTAGACTGAGCCTCACAGTGCCCATGCCCTCCTGGGAGCTGGTAATGGGTGAGTTATTCAAGCATGTTGTATTACACCCCTTATTACTGCCTCAAAGCTCTGCTGGCCTTTAGCACGTTCACAAGGCATGAACCTGGGAACAGAGCAGAAGGCAACTCTCTAGGATGCTTTCCCCAGTGGTAACTATCATCCTGAAGGGGCTTCATGGTGAGTAAGAGTCAAGGATTATGAAAACAGGGTTTGAAAGGATTCTAACTTTTGGAATCACCAATGCCATTCCTGTCCTCCAAAGCTGTGGGGAAATAAGATGTTATTTCATTTAGAAAGCCCTGAAACAAGCTTCAACTTCTTAATAACTGAGACATCGAAAACCAAGCTGCAGGCCCTAACATTTTAATTTAAGATCAAAATTATAAGCTCCTTTGAAGAATTCTAAACTGGTAGTTGACAGTCCTTATCCATGTCTATTCTTCCCAAGTTTTGGCTGTCTCGGCGGTCAACCCAGACAGCATTAGCCCAGCCCACGGAAGTGAATGAAGAGCTAGCATGAACACTGGCCAGGAACTAAAAGGCCAAACAAACACTGATCAACAATAGTGAGATCCCCTATTCTATAAACTGGAGCTCCTTGAAAACTTTAGCAAATGATTTCATAGTCATAATAAAGTACCCAAATGGTTGTTTTGCACAAGATGAATTCTAGTTACTTTTCTTATGCTGTATGCATAGCGAATGGTCCCAAATGAGAAGTTCTAAGGATAGAAGGTAGGAACTTTCAATGAGAAGGTCAATAATATATCTAAATGCACCAGAACCACATTTTTCCTGAGACCTTAAAGATGCAAGCTTTGATGGGTTGGCAAGAGATGAGAGGAGTACTTAATTCTAAGAAATGCTAACAATAGCGTTTGAAGCCATGATGAACTTATCCCAAAGTACAGACAGGGTCTTGAAGGGTTGCTGCTTCCTAAAAGGTTGGTGGAGCTGCATGGGGGCAACACGATATCAAGGCTGAAAGAAACCTTAAAGGCCATCGAATCAAATTTTACATAAATTGTTAAAAGTGGCAGAAAATGTTTCCAAACTATCAACTGCCAAAACAAAGAACAATTCTAAATCAGTGTGGGCAGCCGTCAGTTGACATGGCAGAAAGCCCTGGGCTCACCAGCCAACTGGAAATCACGCTTACAGCCCCCTCCTCAAAGACGCCTTGGGAAGATCCTGGAAAATTAGCCACATAGATCAGTATCTAGAATCACTGCCAGGAAACCATCCTTCAAGGCCTTTTGTTTATGGTCCTCTTAATGGAGAGTCCCACAGAAGACAAAAAAAAAAAAAAAATGAACCCTAAGAGAAAGAGATATGAAGAAGATAAATGTGTGGTAGTTTGAAGCTGTATGCACCCCATAAAAGATCATGTTCATTTAAACCATTCCTGTGGGTGTAGACCTATTGCACATGGGACCTTTTGATTATTTCAATTGAGATGTGACCCACTTCATTCAAGGTAGGTCTTAATCCTTTTAATAGAGTCCTTTTTAAGAGGGTAAAAGACAGAAGAAGCCCAGAGAAGGTTGGAGAAAAAGCCACCCCCACCCCACCCCCAGGAGCTGAGAGAGGTCTCACAGAGAACAAAGAGGAAGCCACTGCAGCCAGAAGGTGCAATCAATGAAAGCCAGAAGCAAAGGACCAGCAGAGGCTTGGCCATGTGCCTTCCCATGTGACAGAGGTATCCCGGATGCTGGCAGCCTGTCTGCAGGAAAGGGATCGTTCTGTTGATGCCCCGAGTTGGACATTTTCACAGCCTAAGAAATGTAAATTGTAAGTTAATAAATCCCCACTGTGAAAGCCAACCCATTTCTGGTATATTACATTCTGGCAGCTTTAGCAAACCAAAATAAATGGCAACTAGCAGGATGAGACGACCAGGTCAGAGTTAAAGAACTCAGGGCAGGTGGTCAAGATCAACAGGCGGTGAGAAGTGGAGGCTAAAAAAGAATGACCAGGCCCACTCAAATCCCTGAGGAGCTACACAGACTGGCTTGGGCCAGGTCTAGCGAAATGTGTAAAAATGATAAAGGAAAGTGTTCGGATCCTCTCCACGCCCTCTGGAGAAGTGCAACCCAGCCAACATCAACCGTTCATCTGGAACCGACAGCTGCAGAGGAGCAACAAGCAAAAACCATCCAAGGAAACTCTGATCCAAGCCCACTGTCCATTGCATTTGTTTTGGAAAGTCCACTTAAAAGCAAAGTCCAGATGTGAGAGCAAACTTTGGTGGGAAGTAGGGAGGAGGTGGATGGGGAGCTCTTGGCCTTTCCCCCTCCTTGTGGACTCGGCCTAAACAGCTAATTCCAAAAATAGCTACATAATTCTCTGCCCTGTTTCACCCTGAAGACAGGCAATTTGATGAATTATGTTCACTTCTTTACCCAGATGTGGTACAATCTCCGGTGGGCTTCTTTGGGTGGTGGTTGTTTCAGTGGAGAACTATTAAGTCCTTGGGAGCACACTGTGAAAGAGCGGGGCAGCAGGGGAAAATTATCTCTTCCTTTCACCTTCCCAAAGATTTACAAGGGGAAAGTCCTGCCTGGAGCCACACCAGAAGCCATGACTTCTCTGTCCCCACAAGTCTACCTGGTTTCCTAAGGTTCAGCAATATCTGATCCTCACCCCCAAAAGGCCAGGAGAGAGAACATCAACCAGTTGGCCCATTTTTAGGGTAGCAGTCCAGCCTTCTGGATATCCCTTCTTGGGTCCTCTAAGGTCCACTCTCACTAACAGCAACAATAAATAAGGAAGAAAGGGCCGGATATTTAAAAATAGCTCTTCAGTGAGCAACTGTTCAGACCAGCTTGATAGGGTCTTTGGAGATAACTGAGAAGAAGAGGAGGATCCTTTGTAATAATTGCTTAGCGGTCTGGGCCTTTAAATATGTAAGGCCAGAGGTTTTCATTATGAACCCTTTTGCTGAGGACTGCTGAGAGGAACAAAGTAAATTTGGAAGTACTGGGTTAGGAGGTGGATCGGGAATGGCTAGAGCAAGAAAAAAAGATACAGTTGCATCTTATCAAAAATTAGATCAACTTACTCACATTTCATTTAAACTCATCAAATTGCAAAAAATAGTTGAAAGGAACTTGGAAAAGAATGATTGGGTGACACTATTAAAACCAAATACTGGAGCAATTTGTTTTCTCAATTAAAAAATTGGTTCAGGGACAGGGTGAGTGGAGTCTTGTGGAACAAACCAAGAGAAATTTTAATTTTAAAAGGCAATCAGCATTTTAAAAGATGCTTCTATGTCTGAGGTTCCAGTACCAAACTGATCACAGCTTATTAACAAATTGAAGCCTATAACTGGCTCACGCCATCATCGTACCCTAAAGGAAAGCACTGGGTTTATTAACTCTATTCAGCAGACTTTCTCTGAAGTAAATAAAGGTGGGCAGACATCTCTCCTCCTTTTAAAAAAGAAACAACTCCAGTCCTGACTGTTTCTCATGGAAAACACCAGAACACCCATGCTGAGCAAGGCTTCCAGGAAACACCAAAGATGACAAAAAGCAAGATGTCACATCACACTGGGTGGTGGATCCTCAAGTTCCCCATCCAAATTATTGGTAAAAGAAGTGGTTGCTTAAGTCAGACCCTAAACTGAAGACACTTTTCCCCAAACAGAGATGAGGTACTTTGGAAAGTTGCATTAAGTCTTTTTGGCCACTTGAAGATGAAATACATATAAACAGTCACCCGGAAGAATTAATGCATTTTCTGGAAGTACTGCACTTGCTTTCCAGGGATCCTGACTTACGTCCTGAGAACCTGCTTCCTCCAACTGGATGCAACTAATCTCTGAGTGCTATTATGAGTGCTACTGAATGTTTTTCATTTAATCCCAACCAATCCATAAGGTATTATCTCCCCTTTACAGATGAATAAGATGAGACTGAAACAGATTAGGTGATTTGTCCAAGATCATGCAGCTAATGACAGGGGAAGCATGTTCTCTGGCTGCAAATCCCACTCCCTTCAACTTCATGCTTGATTCCCGGGCGAGTTAAACAAGCAAAGGGAACCCAGGACTTTCAAGCACTGGCTTTCAAGTAAGCCAGATCTGGGTTTGAGTCCAATACGTAACTAATAACAAGCTGGCCATGAGAAGGAAACACTTTCCCCCACCCCCACCACCACTTCATGTTTCCATGAGTGGACTTCACCGCTACCTCCGAACAGGGAACAGACTTGGAGAGGACGTTTCTGAAGGACGCTGAACTGCCTGCCACTCAGCAGTGGGACCCACTTCTCTTTTGCCCTTTTGAGCCTGCCTGTTTCCAGGTCTGGGATCCCTTGACCCATCCTTCATTCCATAAGCAGACCATGCTGGGGTGGAGCCTGGAGTCTGCTCCTTTGCATCCTGTGACTGGTTGAGTAAGTCAGGACTCAGGCTTCCCAAAATCCAAGCCAGTGCTTCTCTACCCACTCCCAGGTTCTTCTTCAGACCAACAGAAGCAGAAGTGCAGGGCTGGGGTGAGAACTGAAGGCACTGGAGGGGAAGGAAGGAGGGAGAAGGGAGGCCCCTCAGCATTTCCCAAACCACCTTTACCAGTAACAAAGCTGACCCTGTATTTTGATTTTATTTGCCTCTGAGAGTCTACTTGCAATTGATTAAGAACCTGGAGAGGACAAGAGGTGATTGACTATATCATTCCAAACCTCCCCCATGGGTAAATTACCTAACCCCTCTGAACCTCAATTTTTTCATCTATCAAAAGGTGATATTTAGATTGTAAGAGTGATGGAATTAGATACCTGATATAGAGCTCAATTACACTCAAGTGGTAAATATTAAAAATAAACACCAGCTCTCCAAAACAGCCCCCACTGAACATCAGAACATATTCCCATAAGATCTCTGACTCAAAACAAATTATAAGATAAGCCACACACACTCCTCAAGAAAAAAATTTACTGTGACTGCATGCTGAAAATAAGCAAATCGGCATGTGCCTAAAGATAAAGGGTACAGATAATACAGGCCTTTTATAATACTAATTTCTTTCATGGACATATTTTGTTTTGTCTTGCCTTGAACATCTCTCCTCTTCCTTTGGTAACAGAATATCTACTTCCCCTTGAGGAACCTCCCGCCATCCCCCAAGCCTATTTAGGTAGCAGGGGCTAACCCCATTCTCTAGCTACAGGGTTGAGCACATGACTTAGGACTGGCCAATCAGAGTGTTCCACATCCAGTCACATGCTTCAGATTGGGCACATGACCCAAGGCAAGCCAATGAGAATCAGGCTCTGGGTTTTGCTGAAGCTACTGTGAAAGAGGCACTCTCTTTCTGAGGCTGACATTGCTACGGGTGATAAAATCCTGGAACTCTTCACAGACTTCCTTACCACCATCTGGAGGTAATCTTTCTGTGATTGCAACCAACAAAGGAACACAGAAGGAGAGAAAGAGATTCTTGATATCATCTGAGCACATGCATCCAACCATGCCTAAAGCTAGAAGTCTGGCACTTCCAGGAGAGTGAGCCCATAAAATCGATTATAGGAGGTTGTTTGAGTGGACTTCCCATGGCTTCTCCCAAGAACACGTGACAAACACAAGCCCGTCTTAGCAATGGACATAGCTGGCTTTTGTACATCACAACCTCCCAGGCACAATGCAGGTAGAAAAAACTCTAGGTGCCCTCAGTATCTTTACCTGAACAAATGGAGGGTTGGAGAAACATAACCAAACGGAAAGACACTTTACTGCACCAACAGATACCCAGGCCGTTTTATTTGCTGTGCAGAAGCAGTTCATTGGGTGGAGTCACCAGCATGTCATCTGTCCTCGGGGAAGCCAGGAAGCCAGCCAGGCCCCTTGGAAGAATGGGCCCCACCCAGACACCTACCTGAAGCGCTGGAGACCCGGGACACTTCCTGGGCTGGAGGGGAGCGGTTGCGGCTCTGCTGCCGGCGCCGGCTGGGGACTGACCTGGCCGCCCGGACGTGCACCTCGCTCACTTTGAAGAAGGCCACCATGAACGGCTGCTTGTCGTACGGGCCATCTCTGCCCACCAGGCCTGCGGCTCGTGGGTTGATGCTGAGCCCTTGAACGCAAACCAAATCAGGCCTCTGTTTATTCCACTGAACTTTATCCTGGAAGTCACACAGCTGGGCGATACTTCCTAGCCTCCCAGGTGCTAATAAAAAAGGAGAATTTAAGAGATTCTGCATATCAGATCTCAAGAAGGCTTCCTTTGGATGGACATCAAAATGTGACTTAAGAAGTTACAGGAGTCCAAGCCAGGAGTGGTCTGAAGTTACATGAATACCCCATTTCTGATATTCTCATTCATCTGTATTCCCTCTTTCAGATACATGTTTTTCCTAACAAGTGAGGCTGCTCCACAAGCAGAGTTTGCAGGGTCTGAGGGCCCCTGTTGGGCAATGACTGGCAGAAGGAACTCTAGCTGCAAAGCTCTGATGCCCCAAGAGGGAGAAGCATCCTGGAAGGTTCCTTGAGACAAACTCAAGAGCCAGAATTTACACCTGTGTCCCTGTCTTTTGTCTTGACATCCTTCCACCTGCTTCTGCCTAGGAAAGTTATAATTCCTTGCTACTGATGGAACCTCAACCAACCTCAGTGGTGGACATGACCCAACCCTGACCTCAGGACCTTCCTAAGAGACCTTGGGGAAAAGATTCTGGTTTGCAATAAAGTCATAAGGGAATAATGACTTAGGTCATCTTGGATCTAAGGGAATGGCCATAAGCCATGGCTCCACCACAGACTACTATAAGCAAAATGAATGAAAACAACGCTGTGTCAGACGTTGGTAAGCTTCAGGGTCATCACTTACCATCCCTTGTTACCACGCTCAGCTGGAGCCCCAAGTTGTGCTGGGGGGTCACAACCCACAGATTGCTAGTGGCTGTGATGTCGAACTCTAGCCAGCCTTCCTCTGAGGCCCACACCATGCGGGTGTCCAGCAGAAACAAGTCTGAGTCTCTGGAAGGAAAAAAGGGGACATGGTGAAGAACATACCATCACTCAGAACCCTTCCCATCGCCTCCTAGAGGGGAAAAAGCTCCCAAATGCCAATATCATGTCACATTCACCCATGAAGCATCATGCAGAGACCCCCACCTCCACCCCAGGGCTCTGAGCAGACACTAGTATGAGACCATATAGGACCCATGGGAAAGGCAATTGGGAGAGTAATGAGCACTCAAAAATTCTCTGTAGAAACCCACTTTATCCTGAACTTGAAAGGAGTCCTCACCTTGCCCCAAGACCTTGCTTTTGTTGCTCTGTGGATTCTTTTTGGGAAGTAGGGCAAATTACAGATGAATAAATAATACCTTCCTGTTGCTTGCTTTAGACTAATTAAAATCCGGATCAATGGGAGCATTTAGCAAAGTTATGCTTTGCTCCTTTTTTCTTCTTTTTCCTTTTAGGATCTGAAGGTATTCCCTCTTTAGTCCTTCAGAAATAAGGAGAAACAAGGTGCCATATCACAATGCTGAGTAATCACTCGTTCTCTTAAGGAAGGCCTTTGAATGGTCTATGGCGACTTTTGAGTCTGGGGATGTATGTTGGGTGATTTTAAAGTTTATCCCAGTACAGCTGTGAATCACGGGTAGGGTTTTCTGAGGCAAACTCATGGAGGCCATTCTTTCCATTGGGAATATTTTTACATTTTGTTCACGGTTTTCCACAAACACAACCCTAGGGGGTGTGGAAAGATGGTGTGAAGATTCCTTTCTGCTCACCCACATGCTATGTTAGACCAGCGATAGGAGATGGCTGCCTTCTGTGTGTTTCAAAGCCTCTGGGAATCTGAGCTTATATTTCTGGGGCCACTAGCACGAAGTGGCCTGAGATTCCCACAACAGGGAGGGGGGACTTTCTCATCCTGTAAAGATTCAAATCCCCTGGTGCTGGAAGGATTTTGCTGGAATATCTCAAAGGAACAAACCACTGGAAATGCTCACTCAATTTAAAACAGGGATCACAATACCAAGAGTGCACATTTAAATAAGATATGAAGCATTTTCACATACTTTGCTGAAAGAATCTAAAAATTTTGTAACAATTCTTGAAACTAAGTAGAAGCACCATTATTCCCCATTTTACAGGCATGTGACCAAGATCAAAAGCTAATAAGTGAAGCAGGACGTGATTTGGGACTCAAAGCATTTTCCATTATGACACACTGCCTTTTAAGAGTATTATGAAAGACAACCTGTGAAAAATGAGTAAAGAATAAAATGCATCTCTAGTCCATCAAATATTTGTGAGGTCAGTGAAATATACCGGTTAAACATTTCAGACTCTTCAGAGAGAAGCCAAACTGTTTTTCCTGTTTACATGGCTGCTTAAAATTAGAAAGGAACTCTACTGACATCTTTTCCGAGCTTAAAACACTAGGTACAGCTAAAAGTCGTTTACTCAGCTGCTTAGCAGAGGCTGCAGGGGGGCTGCCATCTCTGAGGCTCCCCCCACATGTATGTATCACACCCCCCATTGGCAAACGACCCCCCAGGACTGAGGTAACTGTGGACGGGGAGATGGGGGTGGGGGTGGGGGGTGGGGTTTCATGGAAAACAGCAAGAGGGGATTGCACGTCCAAAGCTTTGAAGTTAAGATGTAACGAGACACAAATTCTGTTCTGGAAGGTGGTAGACAACCCTCATCCAGAAATAACACAGACGTTACGGACAGCACCGTGGGAAAAGTAGCCCAGGTCCCGAAGCAGCAGAAGACGTATTCACTTGCCAGGGATGGAGAATCAGGACACCGTGAGAATTTCAGGGTGCTAAGAGCTGTCCCTGAGGTGAAGAGGAGTCTTCGAAGGAGCTTTTGCCGATTGTCAACTGTTCTAAAGGACTTTCAAGATGCTACTGGAAGTCAAGAATAACTGGAGGTTATTCTTACGCATTATATAGATATTCCTTTTTAGTTTCTAGTGTGTTAGAATAGATAGAAGGAAATACTTGAATCTGTTGAACTGTAATCCAGTAGACTTGATTCTTGATGATTGTATAACTATATAGCTTTTATCGTGTGACTGTGTGATTGTGAAAACCTTGTGTCTGACAGTCCCTTTATCCCTGTTTAGGCAGATAAGTAATAAAATAAAGAAAAAAAAAATATATATATATATAAATAATAGGGGGTAGTGTATGGGGTATGGGATGTTTGGGGTGTTTTTTATTTTTTTCTTTATTTTGGAGTAATAAAATGTTCTAAATTGTAGTGATGAATACACAACTATATGATGACACTGTGAGCCACTGATTGTATACTTGGGATGGATTATATGGGGTGTGACTATATCTCAATAAAATTGCATTAAAAAAAAGATGCCACTGGCACATAATAACCAGATCCATATTTTTAAGGGCACGTGACATGGAGTCAGATAAACACAGCCCAAAATCTGAGAGAGCTACAGCCAGTAGAAAGACCTAAAATGAACTTTTAGTTTTTTTAAAAATGGAGTTTATAAAAAAGGAAAAGGAGCTTATCACAAAGGAGGTGGGAGTGGGACAAAGGCCACCATCCAAAAATGGAAGGACAAAACGGAAAGCACAGAAAAGGAGAAAAGAGGAGAAGGCCGTGAATTCAATAGGGAGAATGTGAATCAAAAATTCAACTCTGGGCAAAGATGAAAGCACAGTGATAAGAAGGATTAATAACCATGAAATGGAAGAATAAATTAAATTTATGGGGCTGTAGATACACCTACAGGGTTAGTGGGGGTTGGTGGGCACGGGCAACCCCTGGTTTCCATCCCGACTCTGCTCCTGAATCACTTTGAGCCCTAAGTAACGCAAGTTGTTTCTCTGCTGCACTTTTCTGACTGTGCACTGAGGAAAATGCCAGTGCTCACTGCTTGAGAGACCTGTGAGAAAAATAAATGTGGTCCAACAGTGGAGCCTTGAGGAATGAAAAACTCTCGGTGGTCGGATGCAGTAGGCGATCTTGCATTTAGATGTGTTGAGCAGGGATGCTCGGGTTTTTCGGAAGGAAAGAGAGATATAGTACAGACTGCAAGTGACTTAAGGATAAGGGTCTGCTTTGTGCTTTCAGTCCCTCAGGCTGATGCCATGTGCCTCTCCCTGACCTCTCAAGACGGTCCTAAGAGGTGGGGGTCCTCTTAGGATACCTCTTCTACAGCTGAGGAAATGGAGCGCCAGAGAGGTTAAGCAAGTATCGCAAGGTCACACAGGTGACCAGCACTTAAAATCAGAGCCCAAGCTCTTAGCACATCTAAAAGGCAGAGTCCAGAAGAGCAGAAGAGAGCATCGTTGACACATGGAGCGAGAATAAGGGAAGGGACCCAAATCTGCTGCATATAAATGCCAGAGTTGGCTGGGTACAGAAAATCTATTAAGAGGATCCAGGGCAGATATGAAATTAGGCTACGAAGGGGTGAAAGAGGCGAGCTGGAAGGGACCTGGATCTTCAATGTATGCTCAGTATCGTATTATTGCGGACCTCCGGGGAACTTCCCAATCTCGTCATCCTGTTTCTCCCAGGAAGAAGGCGATCTGTGTCCACGATGAGGACACAATTAACATGTGTTGGCACAGCCAGGGTGAGGGTGAGGGCCTTTTAAAGAAGAATTACAGCCACAAGTAGCAATTTTTTTTTTTCTGACTCACCCTCAAAGCTCCCAATAGCTCAGGTATTTAATAGACACTATTTATGGCAAGTCACTAAAACAGTTTTGGTCTGACCCACATCTATTTACTTTTCTTCAATGACACATGGCCTTAAGAGTCCTTGGACACTGTAAAACCAAAGCCTCAAGAAGATGCATCTGATTTTGCCATGTAAAAGGGGGTGCCTTCTAAATCTCACTTTCAAATGTGTCTTAGCCTGATCAAGAATACTAGGGCCTGGACAAAATTAAGACCACCACTGGATATTCAGACTTTCGTATTTGAGATGACATGCATGTAAGTGAGCAGATTATGAAAGAAAATCTTGAAACAAGAGAAATACGATTTTGAAGGTACTCGTGGCCCACTTTGTCCTCAACTAACTCAGAGGCCCCGTGTTTCATGACAAACATTCGTTTCATCTTCAAGGGCGTGGCGATGCTATTCTCAACATCGCCCCAACTCGAAAGCATGATGTTCCTCATGGTGTGATCATCCCAGGAAAATGAAGTCATTAACAATCAATACATCTAACGAGAGATTTCTAGAAATTTCCAAAACGTCACCCTGGCGTCAGAGTTGACTGACCAGCAAGCCACTCAAAAAGACTTGTGGAATTGGTGTTTGTGGGTAAGATTGCCCCTGTGTGCTACCTGCCATCTCACAGCTTTTAAGGCACCTGTCCAGGTAGGTAATATTCTCTCATGGCCCGTGAGGCAGAAAGCACTACTGATGAAACATGGTGGGGTCTCCTTCTGTTTGGAGATGGCCTGGAGGCATCCTCAGTCCCTAGTGGTCAGACTCTGACCCTTCCTTACAAACTGCACCCATTGACATCACTACCAATCTTTTTTTTTAGAAAAAAATGTCTTGGTAAGGGGAAATTTATAAGATTTATGAAAAATTTGATAAGGTGGCTCTGTGATCTCATTTCCTTATTTCTTCATAACACATTCCTTTGGCCATTTATGTGTTGGGACTTAATGGTAAATGAAGATGCAAAATCACATTCGTGCCCGGATGAACTGATTTTGTGCAATAAGGAAAATTCAATTTTCAAGGGGAACACAAGAGAGACATCGGTCGTTTTAGAACACCAGATGGCAAAGCAAGGATTTGTATGTTTTTCTTATGTAATTATATGGTATAAAGTAGGTAATATCTAAACTTTACCACTATAAAGATATAAAAGGAACGGGATATTTGAAACGAGAGCATAAAAACCCAGGGCAAACTGCTATGGATATTTATGTTAGCATGGATTTTAGTAACAAGAATGAAGGAACATTATTATAGTTTAAACGGCTAAGCTTGTATAAATTTTATACCACTTAAAACTACCCAATTTTCACCTCAGTGACTATCTTGGGTATAAAAAGTCATCTTAACTCTGTAGGATATGTAATCTTTAACCAACGGCTCCAAATTGCTTTGCTTTCAATATATTAACATAGCAAACACTTATGTAGTATTTCTACATGACTATTCTAAGTGTTTTTACATATTTTAATTCCTCACAACCACCATAAGAGCCAAGTACTATGGATATCACGACAGGTTTACAGATGGGGAAACTGAGGCACAAGGAGGTTAAGTAGCTTGCTGATGGTCACAGAGCAGAGCTGGGATTTGCACCTGGAGATTTGGCTCTAGTTGCACATACAGAACCATAACAGTGGTTCTCAAACCTTAGCTTGCATCAGAGTCCCCTGGTGGGCTTGTTAATGCACAGATGGCTGAGCCAGCCCCCCCCCCCCCCCACCCAGAGCTTCTGATTCAGCAGGGCTGGGTGGCTCCTGAGAATGTACATGTCTCATGAGTTCCTGGTGATACTGATCTTTCTGGTGTGGGGACCTCACTTTGAGAGCCAGCATGCTACAACATACTCTCTCCCTTAAATATGAGTGGTGATACCCTCACTTAAGTGTCAAAGCGATTTGCTCTCAAGATTTCTTGCTCAGTCCCTAAAAAAGTGCAAACTAAAGGTGGGCTGCACAACCAGTGAATTGCTTGACTGTCACTGGGACGCACTTAACCTTCAGGGAGTTATCGAGTTAGGCAAATAATAAGAACCCCAGGAAAGATCAAGTCCAAAGTAGCAGTATTATTAGAAGGCTTGCTTTTGTGTGTCCAAAGACATGGCGAGAGAGGGAAGGGGGACGATTATTTGTACAGATTCAGGGCTACCTGATCCGTCCCTCTCTTGCCACAGAAACCAAATAATGTTCCCAAATGCCGGAGTATAATTCAACCTACCCCAGTGATAGAGCACTAATGAAATGAAGAGTTCTGCCACCTTCTAAATGTGTTATATGCAAATCTTATGTTTCAGTTCCCCCTCTTAGATTTCCACATCCTTGTACAATGTGGAGAAAGTTCTATTAATTTCCAACTTAAAAAGGAAAAGATGTTTCATAAAATAATCTTATTGCCACCATGGCCCACCTGCCAAAAAGCTGGACATGCTGGTAAAGAGATGTACATAACCTCAAAGCAATCCATTTCTGGGAATAATTTATATATTACATCAGGCATTATTTCCAGAAGTAAAAATCCTATTTTCTTTTCTCTTCAATGTTTCCCAAGTGGGTGAGCAGATCCCAAAGAAGGGTACCCCTTACCACCACCCCTTGATATTTCCCCAGGGAAAATTTAGCATTTTTTGAGTGCATGTGATTCTTTATAACTTTCATCCCTCTCTTCACATTCTCTTGTACATGGTGCCTTACAAAGAACAGAACACAGATAAGCTGAGGAACAAGGCTTGGTAGCATCCCAAGTGTCTGTCTGTCTGTCTCTTTAATTTCAGGTAGATCATTCTAGGTATAAAGCATATGCACTTGACTGGGAAGCTGAAACCAGTTACATAACCTGAGCTGTTGTATTCTCTTTTCAGGGGCAAAGGAACAAATACTGAAATGTTCAGTGCTTGCCAGAGGCCCAAATCGAGTGAGCCAGAGATTATCAGGCCACAGTCAGATTTCAGGAGTCCCTGAGGATCCTACCTGTGAAAGCCAGACAGAAAAAGAGAACAGGTGTGGCTGGACACAGCAATAAAAGTCTTTGATTTTCCTCAGCCCCAACCAATCCTGGCTTTCTCAAATTTGCCTCTCTCTTCGCAAAAGAGATCAGTCTCAGGTATCTACAAAGGTTGAACTCTCTATCATCACTTCAATGGGGAGCAATGAAAATCCAACAGAATTCGCAGAGCAGTCAGTCCATAAATTCTGCTTTTCTAAAGAAACCACTCTCCTAGATGCTGGCACTGGATCTAGGTCTTCTTTTCACAACTATACCATTTCTTGATTGTGTCAAATATCAACATTTGTGGGGGCTCATTATGAAGCTTATCAAATAAAAATATTTAAAATTCTACACTTTGGACTTATACTTCTGGCCATGATGTATCTAACTAACACTCCAACCAACTTCAAGTTTAGAACTAAAAAAACTGGATAACAAAAAATAAGGTTCAAAGTCATCTTAGAGCAACCAAGGCAGATAGGACTTGATGTGTCAAGATCTACAAGAGAAGGGAAATGCACTGAGATGCACCCTGTGTTTGCTCCTGCCTTTTAAACTCAAAGCATCTGTCAATTCCTAGCAGGGAGCATAAATACCAAATAGAAAGCAGCATCTTGGAGCTTGGTGCAACATAATTGGTGGAGGATGAAAATTGGAGTTTACAGCAGCTAGGGAAGGGAGGGCTGAAGTCCCAGAGGAAAGGGGCTGCGTAGAAGTGAGCTCATAAAAGTGATCTCAGAGATGTTTGGGTTCGTGTCTGTGCCCTTTCACTCCTTTCCTCTATGACCTTGACTCCTCAAGTCCTGGCTGCCTTGAACTCCGGTATTTCCATTTGAGGTATTTGCCAAATATTAAGCTGTGTGTACATGGGGTGAGAAGCTGAGAAAACAAGTGGAAAGAAACTGCTTAGAGGCTAAAAGGCAAAGCAGAGTTTTTGGCAGTCTCACAATGCTGGGGAATTACAGATTAGAGTTCAGGGCCCACCAAGGAAGAGGAGCCCTGGTAAACACCCTAGACTTTCAGCTGAGAATCTGGAAAGGCTCAACTCTAGGAGAAAGGGAAAACCAAACAGATAAGCCTTAATAAATCCCCAAACCCAGCCTCAACTGGGAAAAAAAAGAACGAGACGATCTGCCCAAATTTTGTCTGCCTTCCAGAAGAAAATTAAATCCAGTCAGGAAGGGGATAATAGTATCTATAACTGTTTTTAATAAATAATGCCCAGAATTTAATAATTTAAAAAAAGACATGCCAGGAAATAAAACCAAATGAAGAAAAATCAAAGGAACAAATAGATGACAGAAACAGACCCTTGGGGCAATCCAGATAGAAGAGTGATCAGACATGGCCTTTGAATCCAGCCTTCTGTAAAAAGGATACTAAATCACAAATTGGGCTTATTCCAGAAATGTGAGGTTTGCTTAACATTTGAAAATCATTTGATGTAGTATATACAAAGGAGAAAAACCACATGTTCATCCCAGCAGATTCAGAAAAAGCATTTGATAAATTCCACACCAATTATTAACTAAAAAAAAAAACAACAACAAATCTCAGCAAACTAGAAATAGAGAATTTCCTTAATCTGACAATGAATATCTATAAGAAAATTTATATCAAACATCATCGTTAATGGTGAAATATTGAAATCTTCTCCGAGATTAGAAATCTGAGAGGGATTGGAACTGAATTCAACATTTTACTGTATGTGCTAGGCAGTACAATAAAACGAGAAAAAGGGAGACAAAAAGTATAAGAATTGGAAAGGAAGAAATAAGACTGAAATTATGTGTAGATAACATGATTAGACTGATAGAAAATCCAAAGTAATCTACCGGTAAATTATTAGAATAATATGTGAATTTACAAGACTGCTAGATACAAGATCAATGTACAAAAATCCATTGTATTTCTATATGTGAGCAAACAATTGGACACTGACAACTTTTAAAAACTAATAATACCATTTAAACAGCATCAAAAGACTTCACTGCCTAGAAATAAAACTAGTAACAATGTTCAAGATACAAAACCCCATGTGCTGGTTTGAATCTATTATGTACCCCACAAAAGCCATGTTCCTTTAATCCAATCTTGTAAGGGCAGACCTATTGTGGGCGGAACCTTTTGATTAGGTTGTTTCCATGGAGATGTGACCCACCCACGCCTTTTGATTATTTCCATGGAGATTAGACCCGCCCACTCAAGGTGGGTCTCAATTAGTTTACTGACATCCTCTATGAGAAGACAAAGAGCAGAGACATTTTGAAGATAGCTCAGTGACACTTAGAGAGGAAACACCCAGAGACATTTTACAGACAGCCATTGAAACCAGAACCAGGAGAGAAGCCAAGAGACAAAGCCCAGAGTTTGCCCTGGAGGAGCTAAGAGAGGACCCTTGGATGCTTAGAGAGAAACGCCCTGGGAGAAACAAGCAAGGATGCACAGGAACTGAGAGAGAGAAGCTAAGACAGAAGCCCTGAGACATTTTGGAGAATAACAGAAACAGAAGCTAACACCGGGAGAGGCCCAGCTGACTCTGGCCATGTGCCTTCCCATGTGACAGAGGGAACCCCAGATGCCAGTCTTTCTTCAGAGAAAGTATTGTCCTATTGATGCCTAAATTGGGACACTTTCATGGCCTTAGAACGGTAAACTTGTAACTTAATAACCCCCCTTTGTAAAAGCCAATCCATTTCTGGCATTTTGCATTCTGGCAGCTTTAGCAAACCAGAACACCCCACAAAATATTATTGTAAAGAAACTAAACAAATCAAGGTATATACCATGCTCATGGATTGGAACCCTCAATAGATGAGATATCAATTCTTCCCAAATTGATATCCAGATTTAATGCAACTCCAGTCAGGAGCCCAGCAAGTTTCTTTTGTGGAAATTGAAAGCCAATTTTACAATTTATATGAGAATGCAAAGGGCTATGAAACAGCTGAGAGAATCCTGAAGAACAAATTTGGAGAACTTAAACACCAACATCAGTCCTCATTATTAAAGTAAAGTAATTACAACGGAGTCGTTTGGTGCAAGAATAGAAAAAGCAAACAATGGAACAGAATAAAGAGGCCAGAAACAGACCCACATATATATTGATTTTTTACAAAGGTGCCACTGAAGTGAATGGAAAAAGGATATTTTCAATAAATGGAATTGGGATCAATCAGGTTTTTCTTTTCTTATAACCTCTGGGCCATCTAATCTACTTAAGTGGCTTTCCTCATGGTTCAAAAATCTCCTGCTGTAGTCTAGCTCATCTGCTGAGCTCACACTTCTCCATCTCACTGCCTCTTGGGTATTCCTATTATGACTCAAACATGCCCAAACCTGGGCTCATCCCCATAGCTCCTTCCCCAAATTATTCCTATGTTTCCTAACTCTGTGAATTGTGCAGAGTATCAAACTAAAAATTCTGGGAAAGCGTATTCTGCCCTTCAATGGTTATTGTCTTTCCCAGAAGTGTTATAGGCTATCTGTAAAATAGGTCGTAATTTGTGAATTCTGTCAAAAGTTTGCCTTAAGCAATATTTCGGTCTGGGATTGTTCCTGGAGACTCCACCTGCATGATTTTTGCATTGCTTTGAGGAAATCTTCCTGGATTTTGAAAACCAACTCTAAAGCAGCATTGCCCTGTTTCTTTGATTTTAGATGCATTTCTTCATATTCTAAGTATTCTGAAGTTAGGATGAAAGATATGAACCAAATTTATAAAGCAAACAAGCAAAAAACCTTACCCTGTTTCCAGAAAGAAGAGGACTGAATTTTTAATGTGGTAATTAATTCTTCCTTTAAGCATCTTCCAAAAAGACTGTACCAGGTTAGAACACTGAAAATAAACATTACCTCTTACACAAAAGATGGGCCATCACTGCTGGGCAAGGCAATTGCCTAAACATTTAGAGTAGAACATGGAATTTCAAAACTAGCACAGGCAGGTGCAGCCAATTCATGCACCAAACAAGGCCATCACTCAGATACACAACATGCCTGTCTGTCTGTCTGTTAACATTCCTGGCTGGCTTTCAAGAAATGCTCTTTAACTGCCAGGTATATGAAATTCAATTAAGAACAGCAAAAGTATGTCTTTTACCAAATAAGAAATGTAGATGAAATTGATATTCTTTAAAAACTTCAAAAGTGTACTATTAATTGTACTATTAATCTAAAGGTGCTTTATAGAAGTAAAGATCCTGAATACATGGCATGAAAAGACATGTGCCTTCACGATACTACTAGCCATTAATATGAATGGCCAAAGATTATTCAAAGCCGTCTTTACACCCCAAATACGGAGATGGCTTAGTGTGTATGTGATATTGTAAGCGGAAGCACGTATGCTACTATGAAAATAAAACAACTTTTACCTAAATTTATCCTAATCTTTCTCCCCTTCCACTCCCCTCCTCTGGAAAAGCTACTAACAGATCAATGATGTACCTTATAATTGATTTTAGAATTATGGACAGATAGTATTTCTTGTCATTGAATAGATAAGCGTTGAAACAGGCGAAACCTTTTAGCCTTTCTTTACATCACAGGAGATTTAAAACAGGATTTTCTTCTACGACCAAAAAGCTTTGGAGGTCTTGTCCTTCCAATGAGTCACCGGGATTATGGAATGTCCCAAGTGTTCCTGGGGCTGTGGGAGGGTGGGGGTAGGGGCCCTGCCTTTGAGTGGACGCCCAACACGGTGGGGATGTCCTTCTGCTTTAGCACAGGCTCGCATCTCTTTTCCCTTCTCCTCCAGTTTGCTCACATCAGAGATCTGGGCCCGCACCAGTACAGTGAGGCTGGGAACCAATCTGACTTGGGGGGTTCTTCTTTCTGGGCTCAACACTCCCCCAGGCCCAGGGTTAGAGTCACCCCTGTTCTAGAACTCAGAGTGGGGGTGAGGGGGTGGGGCACATTTATCCTCTCCAGAGAAGTCTCAGAAGGAAATGGGTTCCCTGAGACATCTCTGGTGGGGTCACAGAACAGAGTAGAATGTGGGATCTCACCTCTGGTTCAAGTCCTGCCTGATGACGACACTGAGATAAAGGTAAACAAGCCGAAAGATTCTGGAGAAGCCACTGAACCACTTAAATTTCAGCTGTAAAAAACAGAGTGATGATAGTTCCATCTACTCTCTTGGGTTCTGCTGACCGGGCCATATAAATGTTATTTTTCTCTCTCTTAATTCTGAAAGAAATCCCAAACTAAATTACTCTCTGGGATTAGAAGAGCAGGCTACAGTGATATTTATACTTTATGTTTTCATTGTATTTTATTAATTAAAAAGCCCCTTGGTATATGTGATTTATTTGATCCTTATAAAAACCCATAAGGCAGACAGGATGGGCATTGTGACTCTCAATTTACAGATGAGAAACAAATTCCCTTGTGCGGCATACAGATCAGTAGCAAACCCATTTATCTAGTACATCTGGTTAAAAAGGCACTAGGTGTCGCTACTACTGGTTTAAAAACGTTAGTGCTCCACTAAGAGAAAGCATTTCTGCAATAGCCAATGTGATTTTCTTCATTCCTATTCTAATGTTTAGAGGGCTCAAAGGTATGTGCAAAGGTTTTCCGCAGACAGGCTTGAAAGCCAAAGTATCAGGGCCTGTATTCTAAAAGACACTTATTTTCACCACCACCAGAACTGTCGCATTTCCTTCCAAACAGAAGCAATCTTTAGATGTTGGCATCACAGCCAAGGGGACAAGCCCATGGGAGGCTTCTTATCTCTTCCAGAACTTCACCTTTACCCGTAGACCGTCCCCGTGGCATTGAGCTGACTTTGGGGAAGCACAGCAGACTACACTTGAGGCATTATCTAGACTGGGCAAAAATTCATACGTGCCACGTTTCATCCTCTAAAACGTAACCTCTATCTGCCCTGTCGATCTGATGGGGTCATGGTTGAATCCTAAAGAGACAGAATATACGCGAAGATATTGTCCAAACTGTAAGTGCTTTACACATGTAAATTTTTACCAGTGTCATCATAAAGACATCATGATTTGTAGCACCAAACATTTTAAAATATAAAAGCCACACAATACCATAAAGAATAGATTTTAAAAGTTAAATGCAAAGGGCATTCCACGCTACTACGCCTTGACTGCCAACTCCTGGCAGTCCTTCAACCTACAGGTTGTTTCACATCTTTTTATGACTTAGATTTGTTTTAACGGCTTGTGCTTGAGAGCCGAATAAATATCGAATTCTTCCCCCTTCCTAACGAAGCACCATCTACTCAAGTAGCAGCTTCTTTTGAGCTTATCTTCTCCAGTGCTTTCTTATCATTCAAAGTAGTATGTGTCTGCTGTGTTCACGGTGCAGCCCTAACCTTCCAGAACCTTCTCTGACCCTCCCTGTTCAGGCTTCCTAGCTGGAGGCTCAATACATAACTCCTGCCTCAGCTGAGCATATGACTCAGCATTTAATAACCTGACTTTTTATTTTTCTTTCTCAAGGCTGCCAACTCTTTTGCAATACAAACATTTGTTAAATTAAGTGAATCCATCAAACACTACAAATTCTACTTAAACACAGATTGGACAAATAAAATTCTTTAGGCTTGCGAAGAAAGGTTTGCAGGCAAGACGTCCAAAGACGGTACAGATGGGGAAATCCAACTCTTGCCCCAGAGGGAGCCATGCAGTTCAATCTGGAGGCCTTTTGGGAGAACATTAGTTGACGGCAGGAGGCCCAGGCTCCTGGCCTGCAGATAAGAAAAGAAAATCTCCTCCCTGACGATCTGGAACCTTTCAAAAGCATGAAAATCTCCCCGCTCTCCCAGTATTTCCCCTCTCCCATGCACAAAATTTAAACACCTCCAGTCGCCAAATATTCTCATCCTAGAAGGCAGAGAAACTACAACTGTCTGCTTTGACCGAGTCATCAAAGGCTGGGACACTTTGGGATTTTGTTTTCCAAACTCACTTCTGGCCTCAAGAAGTATGACACCACCATCTTAGGCACGAGACAGCTGTTTCTTTTTGGCTGGAATTCAGTATAAACCTTACAAATGTTCTGCTCGTTTCTTATTAAACTCCAGTCACAAAACTCCCAACCTAGTATTTTTGCTATAAGGATTTTCCTACAGGCTTGAGGAAACCATGTATTTCAAAGAAATTTCTGAGGGAAAAAAAAGTCACCAGTGGGTTATTTCTGCCAGAGAAATATAATGGAATAAATAATTCAGCAGACTGAAAATCAATGGCTAAGGCATTTCCAGAGAATTATTGAATACCCATTCTCTCTGAAGTATCGTATTGAAAGAAGAAAATCTAGGAATGAATAATTTTGTTGGGGTTTTGAGAGATGTTTTCAACTGTCAAGCCATTAAATATACTTTTATTTAGGAGTGAAAATCAGACATCAGAAGACTTCCATTTCAAAATTTAATCTATCATAAAGATTCCACAATGGCTAGATTCTACTTATTAACTTCCCAGCTAAAAATTTGCAGACAACCCTCAGTGTGTATGTAAAACACCACAACATAGTGGGGGGTGGGAGGAAACATAGTAGATAAAAAACATACATCATATAAGATAAAGGAAACATTAAAAAAAAAAATACCATAACGTGTCTCCAAAGCCTAACACTGTCCTTCCTTCTTCTGTTTGCCCCATTACAGACTTGAATATACACAAGGGCTGAATGCTGACAATTCTCTCAAACTGAAACAAATCTTTCATTGGGCAATGGTGTTCATTATTGTTTTAGTGTGCTTATTTGTGAAAGACCCATACATAGGTCCATTAAGTTCAGGAGAAACCAAAGTCATTGCTAAACCATTGGAAATTGTTGGAAGTCAGACTTTCAAGACCAGAAGCAAGAATCCTGACTTTGGTTTATAAAACCAAAGCTAGCAAATCCCTTGTCAAGTATGCAAATATGGGGTCCCTGCCCCCTCTGTATTTTGTTCCTTTGATTTTTATCCTCATACCTACCATAAATTTTTATACCATCATATCACATGCTGAATTTCTACCTTGTGCATATCCAGAACGATACAGCAATGCTAATCTACGCTGCATCTTTTTTTTTGATTCTTGTGAACTACTAAACTGACCCCCAAATACTAAGGAAAATTCAAGATCATTTGGCTTATTTTTTGTGTACTACAGGTTTGAACTAACTGCTGCAATACTTCAGCTCTCAGGCTCTCATATCCTCCATGGATATCAGTCCATGGATACTTTCCTTTTTGCTAGGCAGCCTGTCTATATACCTCATTTCAGCTCTTTTGTAAAAAGGACTGGCCTCATTTCAGGAAACAATAATAATATAAGTATATAGAAAAAAATTGATTGTTCCCTTGTATCTAAATGATAAAAAAAAAGTTTGAGACATCTGTTATATGCACACACTCAAAGATAAATGTGTGTTATATGTACAAATACACAGCATTGCATTTGCTTGCATAATTAACATCCGTAAGCATCCTTATACACTCTTCAGATGTGTATTTATTTTGGCCAGCCTCCCCCGTCATTTGAATGTGGGGACTCAACGATAGAGGGAAACTTATTGCCAGTACGTTACACGGTTCTCTGATCACAAAGGATGCTCAGTAAATACCGTTCACTGGCTTGCTAAGGAAAAGAAAAGTATTTGGAAAATCTGCAACTTCATAGCAAAAAAGTCTTCTTGCCAGCTAAACACTCCCATTCGGAACCAACACCCCATCATCTTTACAGGCTGCCCGACCTCCAAATCACCTTCCACCGACATGCTTGATTTTATGTGACGACAGGTGAGCGATGGGGACTTCCATGAGCCCACCTACCTGTGCTTGTGCTCCTGTATGACTTGATAAATGCTGATGAGAAACGTTTGGTTTTTAAAGCTCCCCACAACGCAGTCCTTGTAGATTCGGAACTCTGCAGCCGTCACCGCCTCGCCCTCAGGAATCTGGGACAAGTTGAACTTGAACTCCTTGTGGTGTCGCTGGTGAGGGGAGAACTCCTTGTCGTGCTCCACTACAAGATTAAATGGAGAAAGAGTGACAACTATTGTTACTTGACTAGGTGCCAAGGGCTCACCTCCTGAAAGTTTCCCGGTTTTACTCTGCAAGTGGATTACCGGTTTCCAAGGCTTATTAGAGGGTTTAGGGACAGCAAAAAGGACACCGGCTCTGCTGTCAGGCAGGCTTAGGGGAAAATCCTTATTTGATCCAAGGATTAAAGAAAATCAAGAGATTTTAGTTAGTTTAAATACTTTAGTTTAAATGCATAGAGGCCACTTAGATAAAACCCTTGGCTTCAGGGTTCTGTGTCTGCAAAAACAGGAATAAGATGACTTCCCAGGGATGCTGTATGAATTAATGAAAGAATGAACATGAATGCATCTGACAACCCTGGTCCCGATGATTCCCTGGCAGTCATCCCTGTGGCTTTTCCTTTCTTCTGGTCCATCTCTCACCATCAACAGTTGACGGGACCAGGGGTTGCCCTGAGTGGATGTTTATTTGGTAGGAGCCTGTAGTGGTGGCAGAGAGCATTTCGCCTGGTCTGAAGCTTGAAGGGTCTCAAATTTTGACTGCTGTGTAGTGGAAATTTTTGCTGAGGGGTTAAGACCAAAGCATCAGAAAAGGTGTCATTTTGATGGAAGTCCACTGCCCCCCCTCTATTAGCGGAATCCCAGGGTTGAAAAGAATCTGAGGGAAGATACCTCAGTTCTTGAATCTTTTTGAACCTCCCTTTAATCTAATTGTACAACCCAAGGACAAGAAAAGAGATCTGGAAGTTAATCACCAATGGCACAATTATGCCATTTTGTATTAGTTTAAATTGGAGGAAAAAAGAGAAAAGGATTGAGTCTAATTTTTTTTTATAAAGTTCTCTTCCTGCACAAAGATAAGTTATGGGAAACTGCAATTATTAATGATCATTTTTCAGAGGCAAATTTGAGGTGTCTCCATAAAGTCCTTTGTGAGAGAAATGATATCAAACCTCACATGCTTAACTCATAATCTCTGTAAAAGAAAAACAGGAATGCTCTCTTTCCCACCAGAAATCCTTGATTGTTTTCCCCGAGTTAGGAAATATTTCCGCCCCGTTGCTGCTGCTAGTTTTTTCCTGATGGCAACCACAATGAAATCTCACGAACAAATTAATCCTTTATGGCGGAAGCTTCCCAGGGTTTGTGGATAGAGAAAATACCAAATTATGTGCCACCTCCAACTTCCCAGTTTCTCCCACATGGATTGTTTCCCATAATCACCAGAGAAAAGTGTCAGAGATTTCAGCTTCACTAAAAAAAAAAAAAAAAAAAAAAAAAAAAGAGCCAGTAACTTTTTAGAAGAATCTAAGTCCTCAATGACATTTGCAGAAACTAAGGAAAATTAAGTCATCTTCAGATATGAGGTTTTACACATAAGAAATTTCTGAAACTGCCTCATGACTCTGTAACCAATCTTTTAGATTGACGTGATCTCTCTTTGTATTTGGGGGATTAAAAAAAACAAACAAGCTTTGGCTTGAATATAAAATGAGGTCCAACTAGAAAGTAAATCATGGTTCAGTCCCAACAAGGGAGCAGGTTTTCTAATTAATGGCTAAGCCTGAAAAGCAATATTGTTGGGGAGTTCACGCAAGGACACCCACACACGACGGTATCACTTTCCCCTAAAACTGATCTGCCTTTTGAGTTTGATATGTTATCATTCTTGGTTAAAAAGTGAATCAAATCTGATTTCCCAAAGAGCCTTTCTAAAAAGTAGTCGCACAGCCTTTCCAGTGGGTCCTTTGGGAGCTTAATTTTAATTTGGCTAAATGAAAAGGAATTCTTAAGATTCACTTGAGATTCACTCTCTATCTATTAATATAAACAACAGTCAGAAAGAAAAAAAACATGGACATGAAGCAAGATGTAAGACAGTAACTTGAAGATATTTCTGTCATAGTCATAGAGTAAAGGACAGAAATGTTAATAAGTGAAATGTATGGTAACTAGAATTTAAAGAGGATCCCCCAGCCACAGTAAGCCCTTGGGGAGCCCTTCACCCAGTCGGCTCTGGGCTGACTCAGTGACTTAACAGAGACCAACAGAATGTAGAAGTTATAGTGCGTCACTTCTGAGGCTAGGTGAGAAGCAGCTTGGGACTTCCTTCTGCTTTTGGTATCTTGGAATAGTTGTCTGGGGAAAGAAAATCACCAAGTGAGAAGTCTGACTCCTGGAAACCTCCATGCTGGGAGGAAGCTCAAGCTGGCCAGAGGAGCTGCCTGGAGAGAGAGCTGATGCACCAGGCATGCTTTAAAGAAGCTGTCTTAGATGTGGAACCCAACGAAGGCTTTGGGTGATGCCACCTGCAGCTACCATTGGACTGCAACTGCACAAGAGACGGGGAGCAAGAAGCCCTCAGCTGAGCCTGGTCAACTCACTTTATGCCACCGTGTTCTGGGAGATTTGTTACACGGTAACACAACTAACACGAGAAAAGAGAGGACAGATGGGGAAAGGAAAGGAGAGAATAAGAGAGATAAGTGAAAAGCTTGACCATGCTAGGATGGGGAGAAATTACATTCAATAAGGATTGTGCAGTGCTGGGAGGTAATAGGTGGTAAGACAGAGATGTGACAGGAGAAAGAATCCAGAAATGATCAAATTGAAGCACAGTTTAAAGGATTCATTTTATCACAATGTACATTAGAAATCATTGTCTTTTTTTAAAAAAGTTTTATTGAGATATATTCACACACCCAGTCACCCACAGTGCACAATCAATTGTTCACAGCACCATCATACATTTGTGCATTCATCACCAGAATCAATTTTTGAACTTTTCCTTACTCCAAAATAAAAATAAAAGCAAGAAAGAACACCTAAGTCTTTCCATCCCCTCCATCCCACCCTATTCTTCATCTGAAGAAATTGCCCTCCAAGTACATTTTCCTATTTCTCCTCTACCAAGACATCATCTTGAGGGACTCTGAACTTTCTTCTGCTTTTCTTTTATCTTCCTCCAAGAAAATTAATGGTTACCTTAGCCCCAAGAGTCTCTGGCTGCTCCTCACCACCTTTTATACTCTTTCACTCAACTCTTTTACTTTCTAGTCATCTGAGCCTCTCCCTCTGCCTCTTAGCTCAAAGCTGTACCACCATCCTCACTCTCTCCATGAAACTTTAGTCATGGATCATTAAAGACTGCCTGAAACTCCTTTCTTCCACACTCATTAGCCTACAGTTGAAGTTACACAGTATATTTGGTAACTTCTCACAAAAGGGTATAGGAGATAAATTAAGTCATTGTCTACATTTGCATTTGAAGACCACTACGACAAAATAGTAATGATTCCAATGAGCTCAGCAATTCCCTCTTCAATTCTAACTGAATTTGATTCTGGAATCCCTAATATCAGACAGTTCAGAGAATATGAGAGGGAGGGAAAGAGCAAAGATGTGTACAATTAAGTAGCAGCCAAGAATACTAATGAAGTGTCAAACTGTGGAACTGGTTTTGAATTCCAGTCCATCTTTCTGTTACCTGTGTGACGCAGAGCAAGATATTAGTCAGTGTTCAATAATAATTAAATGGGAATAACATTTCTGATGATTAAGTAAGGCAATCTATGCAAAATACTGAATGGTAGTAAGAGCTCACTAAATGTTAGTTATGATCATTGTTAGCTATTATTTGAGAATCTAGCTCCTCTGAGTTTAGAGTATATCTTCACTGAGTAGCTCAGATTTTCTCTTGAGTCTATCTATAGGGCTGATTAATGCTTCCTCTAAATTGCTTTTTTTTTTTTTTTTGGTTCTCTCTAGGTGATTTTTAATATTTTCATGTATGTTTGTCTGCATTTTCTGTATTTTCTAAAAATGAACTGATATTACCTTTGTAAAAGAGCAGAGTGTAGGGGGATTTTTTTTTTATCTTCATTTTATTGAGATGTATTCACATACCACGCAGTCATACAAAACAAATCGTACATTCGATTGTTCACAGTACCATTACATAGTTGTACATTCATCACCTAACTAAATTGCTTTTTTAAATTAGAGAAGTGCATTCTATGAAAAGGGCAGTTAGTAAAATCATCGTACTAATTATAAGCTTTGGTGTTTGGCTATTAAACACAGTGCTGTGTTGTCTGAGGCAATGAGTCCTAGAACTTTTTCTATTTCAAGGACCAGTGAAACATTTTTAAAAATGATTACTTATAAGAGATCAACTACTTTTTCTACTTGCCATTTTTTAGGACAATAAAACAAACAAAACAGTGTTCTTTTAATTGATTTTGTTTCTAAAGTCCCTTTTGACACACACGCACACACAAAAAAAACAATAGGAAGGACATAATTGAAGAATAGAATACAATCCTTTAAATAAATTTAGCTTTATTTTTAAAACTTACTCTTCTCTCATTTTGCCACAGATTGTACCAACTGAAATTTCAGACCAGGACCAAATCATTGCCCAACATTTTTTGAATCACAGTTCCAAAGAACAAAAGTTACTGGTTTAAGATTAACATTTTAAAATTATATAATACTGATAGATGCAAAAAAAATAGGTGTAACTTACTTAAGTCATGGAGAATAAAGCACTGAGGAAACCATCACCCCACCTAAGAACTAGAACATGAAAAATACCTTTGAATGACCTGCGTACTCCTTCCTGATCCCACCCCCACTTCTGCCCAAGAGGTCCCCAGCCTTATGATTAATGTATTTATCATTTCCTTGCCTTTTAAAAGCATACAGCTTTACTGCATATGTGTTTATCACTAAACTGTGCAGTGTTTAGTTTTTCTTTTTTCCCTTCAAGTCTTTCCTTTCAGAACATATGGAAATCTTACAGGTACCTGTGGAAAATATAGGCATGGTCACAGTTAAGAGTGAAGGTAACCTAAACAACTGGTCACGTTGTCTGTCAGCTGGGGAATAAGTTCAAGTTCTGTGGGTGTGACCTGGGACAGCCCTGCAGGGAATGGTTGACCAGATCTCCGCTCCTCCTTCACCTCGATTCTAGATGGATCCCTTAAAAATACAGACATTTTCTCACATGATCACAGTGCATGATCACACCTAATTAAATAAAAATAATCCTGTGTATCTTCTGATATCTTGCCCATAATCAAATTTCCTCAGTTATCTCCATCTGTCTTTCTATATCAGGTGTATTGGAATCAGCGGCCAAACAAGGTCAACTCTTTACACTTGGTCGTTCTCTCTCTTACGTCTCACTATTGTTATTTTAAAATCCTCCATTGTCATAGTGTATACAACTCAAAATTTTCCATTTTAACCCATTTCAAGTATATAATTCAGTGGTATCAGTCACAATCACAATATTATGCTACCATTACCAACATCCATTACCCCAACTTTTTCATCACCTCAAACAAAAACTCTGCACACATCATTCCCCTCACCCCCTGGCAATCTGTAATCTATTATCTGTCTATGAATTTGCTTATTGTATGAATTTGCTTATTGTATATTATTCATATAAGCGAGACCATACAATGTTTCTTTTTTGGATCTGACATTTCACTCAACCTGATGTCTTGTAGGCTCATCCGTATTGTAGCTTGTGTCAGAACTTTATTACTTTTTATGGCTGAATAATATTCCACTGTATATATAAACTACATTTTGTTTACCCACTCATCTGTTGAGTGCCTTAAGTCTCTCTTTTTCTTTTAATCATCATTTTATTGAGATATATTCACATACCACGCAGTCATACAAAACAAATCGTACTTTCGATTGTTTACAGTACCATTACATAGTTGTACATTCATCACCTAAATCAATCCCTGACACCTTCATTAGCACACACACAAAAATAACAAGAATAATAATTAGAGTGAAAAAGAGCAATTGAAGTAAAAAAGAACACTGGGTACCTTTGTCTGTTTGTTGCCTTCCCCTATTTTTCTACACATCCATCCATAAACTAGACAAAGTGGAGTGTGGTCCTTATGGCTTTCCCAATCCCATTGTCACCCCTCATAAGCTACATTTTTATACAACTGTCTTCGAGATTCATGGGTTCTGGGTTGTAGTTTGATAGTTTCAGGTATCCACCACCAGCTACCCCAATTCATTAGAACCTAAAAAGGGTTGTCTAAAGTGTGCGTAAGAGTGCCCACCAGAGTGACCTCTCGGCTCCTTTTGGAATCTCTCTGCCACTGAAGCTTATTTCATTTCCTTTCACATCCCCCTTTTGGTCAAGAAGATGTTCTCCATCACACGATGCCGGGTCTACATTCCTCCCCGGGAGTCATATTCCACGTTGCCAGGGAGATTCACTCCCCTGGGTGTCTGATCCCACGTAGGGGGGAGGGCAGTGATTTCACCTTTCAAGTTGGCTTAGCCAGAGAGAGAGGGCCACATCTGAGCAACAAAGAGGCATTCAGGAGGAGACCCTTAGGCACAAATATAGGGAGGCCTAGCCTCTCCTTTGCAGCAACTGTCTTCCCAAGGGTAAAACTTATGGTAGAGGGCTCAACCCATCAAACCACCAGTCCCCTATGTCTGTGGTCATGTTAGCCACCATGGAGGTGGGGTAGGCGAATACCCCTGCAATCTCCACAGGCTCCGCAAGGGGGCACCACATCTTTTTTTTTTTCCTTGTTTTTCTTTTTTTTATTTTTTTAACTTTCCCTTCTTTTTTAAATCAACTGTATGAAAAAAAAAGTTAAAAAGAAAACAAACATACAATAAAAGAACATTTCAAAGAGACCATAACCAGGGAGTAAGAAAAAGACAACTAACCTAAGATAACTGCTTAACTTCCAACATGTTCCTACTTTACCCCAAGAAAGTTACATAGTATAGCAACATTTCTGTGAACTTGTTCCTACTATATCCATCAGAAATTAACAGACCGTAGTCATTTCTGGGCATCCCCAGAACGTTAAATAGCTTATCTGTTCTTCTTGGATTATTGTTCCCCCTTCCTTAATTGCTCTCTACTGCTAGTTCCCCTACATTCTACTTTATAAACCTTTTGTTTTACATTTTTCAAAGTTCACATTAGTGGTAGCATATAATATTTCTCTTTTTGTGCCTGGCTTATTTCGCTCAGCATTATGTCTTCAAGGTTCATCCATGTTGTCATATGTTTCACGAGATCATTCCTTCTTACTGCCGCGTAGTATTCCATCGTGTGTATATATCACATTTTATTTATCCACTCATCTGTTGAAGGACATTTGGGTTGTTTCCATCTCTCGGCAATTGTGAATAATGCTGCTATGAACATTGGCGTGCAGATATCTGTTCGTGTCACTGCTTTCTGATCTTCCGGGTATATACCGAGAAGTGCAATCGCTGGATCAAATGGTAGCTCTATATCTAGTTTTCTAAGGAACTGCCAGACTGACTTCCAGAGTGGCTGAACCATTATACAGTCCCACCAACAATGAATAAGAGTTCCAATTTCTCCACATCCCCTCCAGCATTTGTAGTTTCCTGTTTGTTTAATGGCAGCCATTCTAACCGGTGTTAGATGGTATCTCATTGTGGTCTTAATTTGCATCTCTCTAATAGCTAGTGAAGCTGAACATTTTTTCATGTGTTTCTTGGCCATTTGTATTTCCTCTTCAGAGAACTGTCTTTTCATATCTTTTGCCCATTTTATAATTGGGCTGTCTGTACTATTGTCATTGAGTTGTAGGATTTCTTTGTATATGCAAGATATCAGTCTTTTGTCAGATACATGGTTTCCAAAAATTTTTTCCCATTGAGTTGGCTGCCTCTTTACCTTTTTGAGAAATTCCTTTGAGGTGCAGAAACTTCTAAGCTTGAGGAGTTCCCATTTATCTATTTTCTCTTTTGTTGCTTGTGCTTTGGGTGTAAAGTCTAGGAAGTGGCCGCCTAATACAAGGTCTTGAAGATGTTTTCCTACATTATCTTTTAGGAGTTTTATGGTACTTTCTTTTATATTGCGATCTTTGGTCCATTTGGAGTTAATTTTTGTGTAGGGGGTGAGGTAGGGGTCCTCTTTCATTCTTTTGGATATGGATATCCAACTCTCCCAGCCCCATTTGTTGAAAAGACCATTATGGCTCAGTTCAGTGACTTTGGGGGCCTTATCAAAGATCAGTCGGCCATAGATCTGAGTGTCTATCTCTGAATTCTCAATACGATCCCATTGATCTATATGTCTATCTTTGTGCCAGTACCATGCTGTTTTGGCAACTGTGGCTTTATAATAAGCTTCAAAGTCAGGGAGTGTAAGTCCTCCCACTTCGTTTTTCTTTTTTAGAGTGTCTTTAGCAATTCGAGGCATCTTCCCTTTCCAAATAAATTTGATAACTAGCTTTTCCAAGTCTGCAAAGTAGGTTGTTGGAATTTTGATTGGGATTGCATTGAATCTGTAGATGAGTTTGGGTAGAATTGACATCTTAATGACATTTAGCCTTCCTATCCATGAACATGGAATATTTTTCCATCTTTTAAGGTCCCCTTCTATTTCTTTTAGTAGAGTTTTGTAGTTTTCTTTGTATAGGTCTTTTACATCTTTGGTTAAGTTTATTCCTAGGTACTTGATTTTTTTAGTTGCTATTGAAAATGGTATCTTTTTCTTGAGTGTCTCTTCAGTTTGTTCATTTCTAGCATATAGAAACATTACTGACTTATGTGCATTAATCTTGTATCCCGCTACTTTGCTAAATTTGTTTATTAGCTCTAGTAGCTGTATCGTCGATTTCTCAGGGTTTTCTAGATATAAGATCATATCATCTGCAAACAATGACAGTTTTACTTCTTCTTTTCCAATTTGGATGCCTTTTATTTCTTTGTCTTGCCGGATTGCCCTGGCTAGCACTTCCAGCACAATGTTGAATAACAGTGGTGACAGCGGGCATCCTTGTCTTGTTCCTGATCTTAGAGGGAAGGCTTTCAGTCTCTTACCATTGAGTACTATGCTGGCTGTGGGTTTTTCATATATGCTCTTTATCATGTTGAGGAAGTTTCCTTCAATTCCTACCTTTTGAAGTGTTTTTATCAAAAAGGGATGTTGGATTTTGTCAAATGCTTTTTCAGCATCTATTGAGATGATCAATTGATTTTTCCCTTTCGAGTTTTTAATGTGTTGTAATACATTGATTGTTTTTCTTATGTTGAACCATCCTTGCATGCCTGGAATGAACCCCACTTGGTCATGGTGTATGATTTTTTTAATGTGTCTTTGGATTCGATTTGCAAGTATTTTGTTGAGGATTTTTGCATCTATATTCATTAGGGAGATTGGCCGGTAGTTTTCCTTTTTTGTAGCATCTTTGCCTGGTTTTGGTATTAGATTGATGTTAGCTTCATAAAATGAGTTAGGTAGTGTTCCATTTTTTTCAATGTTTTGAAAGAGTTTGAGTAAGATTGGTGTCAGTTCTTTCTGGAAAGTTTGGTAGAATTCCCCTGTGAAGCCATCTGGCCCTGGGCATTTATTTCTGGGAAGATTTTTGATGACTGATTGGATCTCTTTGCTTGTGATGGGTTGGTTGAGGTCTTCTGTTTCTTATCTGGTCAGTCTAGGTTGTTCATATGTTTCCAGGAAATTGTCCATTTCTTCTACATTATCCAGTTTGTTGCCATACAGTTGTTCATAATATCCTCTTATAATTTTTTTAATTTCTTCAGGATCTGCAGTTATGTCACCTTTTTCATTCATTATTTTGTTTATATGGGTCTTCTCTCTTTTTGATTTTGTCAGTCTAGCTAGGGTCTTGTCAATCTTGTTGATCTTCTCAAAGAACCAACTTTTGGTGATATTTATCCTCTCTATTGTTTTTTTGTTCTCTATGTCATTTATTTCTGCTTTAATCCTTGTTATTTCTTTTCTTCTACTTGGTTTAGGATTGGTTTGCTGTTCATTTTCTAGCTTCTTCAGTTGATCCATTAGTTCTTTGATTTTGGCTCTTTCTTCCTTTTTAATATATGCGTTTAGTGCTATAAATTTCCCCCTTAGCACTGCTTTTGCTGCATCCCATAGGTTTTGGTATGTTGTGTTCTCATTTTCATTCGTCTCTATATATTTAGCAATTTCTCTTGCTATTTCTTCTTTAACCCACTGATTGTTTAGGAGTGTGTTGTTTAACCTCCAGGTATTTGTGAATTTTCTAAGTCTCTGATGGTTATTGACTTCTAATTGTATTCCATTGTGGTCAGAGAATGTGCTTTGACTAATTTCAATCTTTTTAAATTTATTGAGGCTTGTTTTATGTCCCAGCATATGATCTCTTCTGGAGAAAGTTCCGTGAGCACTAGAAAAGTATGTGTATCCTGGTGATTTGGGATGTAATGTCCTGTATATGTCTGTTAAATCTAATTCATTTATCAGATTGTTTAGGTTTTCAATTTCCTTATTGGTCTTCTGTCTGGTTGATCTATCTATAGGAGAGAGTGATGTGTTGAAGTCTCCCACAATTATTGTGGAAACATCAATTGCTTCCTTTAGTTTTGCCAGTGTTTCTCTCATGTATTTTGTGGCACCTTGACTGGGTGCATAGACATTTACGATTGTTATTTCTTCTTGCTGAATTGCCCCTTTTATTAGTATGTAGTGGCCGTCTTTGTCTCTCAAAACATCCCTGCATTTGAAGTCTATTTTATCTGAGATTAATATTGCTACACCTGGTTTCTTTTGGCTGTAGCTTGCATGAAATATTTTTTTCCATCCTTTCACTTTCAGTTTCTTTGTGTCCCTGTGTCTAAGATGAGTCTCTTGTATGCAACATATTGATGGTTCATTTTTTTTGATCCATTCTGCGAATCTGTATCTTTTAATTGGGGAGTTTAATCCATTTACATTCAACGTTATAACCGTGAAGGCATTTCTTGAATCGGCCATCTTATCCTTTGGTTTATGTTTGCCATATTTTTCCCTCTCTCTCTTAATATCCTTTATTGTACCCATACCGAATCTCTTTAGTACTGAACCTTTCTCCAAGTCTCTCTGTCCTGTCTTTGTTTCTCTGTCTGTAGGGCTCCCTTTAGTATCTCCAGTAGGCCAGGTCTCTTGTTAGCAAATTCTTTCAGCATGTGTTTGTCTGTGAAAAATTTAAGCTCTCCCTCAAATTTGAAGGAGAGCTTTGCTGGATAAAGTATTCTTGGCTGGAAATTTTTCTCACTCAGAATTTTAAATATATCGTGCCACTGCCTTCTCGCCTCCATGGTGGCTGCTGAGTAGTCACTATTTAGTCTTATGCTGTTTCCTTTGTATGTGGTGAATTGCTTTTCTCTTGCTGCTTTCAGAACTTGCTCCTTCTCTTCTGTGTTTGACAGTGTGATCAGTATATGTCTCGGAGTGGGTTTATTTGGATTTATTCTATTTGGAGTTCGCTGAGCATTTATGATTTGTGTATTTATGTTGTTTAGAAGATTTGGGAAGTTTTCCCCAACAATTTCTTTTATACTCTTCCTAGACCTTTACCCTTTTCTTCCCCTTCTGGGACACCAATGAGTCTTATATTTGGACGTTTCATATTATATATCATATCCCTGAGGTCCATTTCGATTTTTTCAACTTTTTTCCCCATTCTTTCTTTTATGCTTTCATTTTCCATTCTGTCATCTTCCAGGTCACTGATTCGTTGTTCAACTTCCTCTAGTCTTGTACTATGAGTGTCCAGAATCTTTTTAATTTGGTCAACAGTTTCTTTAATTTCCATAAGATCATCCATTTTTTTATTTAGTCTTGCAATGTCTTCTTTATGCTCTTCTAGAGTCTTCTTGATTTCCTTTATATCCCGTACTATGGTCTCATTGTTCATCTTTAGTTCTTTGAGTAGCTGCTCTAGGTGCTGTGTCTCTTCTGGTCTTTTGATTTGGGTGCTTGGGCTTGGGTTATCCATATCGTCCGGTTTTTTCATATGCTTTATAATTTTCTGTTGTTTTTGGCCTCGTGGCATTTGCTGAACTTGATAGGGTTCTTTTAGGGTTTGTAGACCTATTGAAGTCCTTATCTCTAATTTATCAGATCTACAGCTTCGTGGAGTACACTTTCTCTAACTAACCAGCAGGTGGCGTCCACGAGCCACCTGTTCTCCACAAGCCAGTTCTCCCCTGCTTAGCCTTTTTGGTGAGTGGGGGAGTGAGTCTTGTGGGGTCCAATTGGTGTACCAAGCTTGCGTGTGTAGTTGGTGTTGCCTGCCGTGTATGTGGGGCGTGTTTCTGGGCAGTCGGGGAGGGGGGTGGCCCTAACAATCAAATCTCCCTGATGATCCTAGAGTTTTAAAGCTGCTGCATTAGTCTAATCCTTCAGTTCAGTCCTGCCACAGTTTGTCTCTGCCACTGACCCACAAGTCCTTGGTATTGGCATATGGCTCCTGAGACTTGCAAGTGGGCCCCTCTTCCAGGCCGTGCACCCCGGGTCCTCTGTTGAGGGATGACTGTGCTATGTCACAGGTGAGTGCCTTCCCCCCAGGGCAGTTCTGGGCTGCTGGGCTGTGTAGGGAGGCTCCCAGTCTGCTCAAATGATGGCTGAGTGGGGCTTTGTTAATTCACACTGCTCCACCTTCCCAACTCTGGGACAATCAGCTGAGATTGCAGGGAAGGCTAATGTCCACGCCCAGTTTTGTGGTGTGTGCCTGTTATTTGAAGCACTTCCGTCACACTGGGTTGTCTGGGGCAGCTCTGGGCTATGGGGCTGGCGATGGGCAGGAGTGTTTCCTGTCCACCAGGATGGTGGCTGTGAGCGGACACCCCCCTTTTCTTGGGAAGTTGTGGTGTTTAGTGAATTTTCTCAGCCACTGGATTATTGCCTTTTGTCTCAGAGCTCTCTTAGTTCTGCTCTTGGCTTGATGTGCCCAAATTGCAATTCTTTGAAGCTTTCTGTATTGGGCTTCTTAGAGTAATTGTTTTAGAAAAAGAAAAAAGGATTAAAAAAAAAAAAAAAAAAAAGGGCCCTCCTCAGAGGTCTAATGGGTTATTGAAATGCTAATAGACAAAGCAACCAGGGCCATTAAGGAAAGGTCCACAGGGCAGAGAAATCAGCTTTTCTTCGGGATTTGCATATGCGCCTCAAGGCCTGAGCTCCACCCTTCCCCTTTCTGTGTTCACCAGAACTCCAAAAATCCTCTGCTTTTATTTTGGGGTTTTTCGTGTTTTTTTTTTTTTTCTATGCCTGTCTCCTCTCTGCTGGGCTGGTAGCTCTCAGATTCTCTGGTGTCTGGTCTCAGTCTATCTATGGTTGGAGTATGGATCAGTAGAATGAGTTTCCGATAAGGGCTGCCACTGCAGTTCTCCCTTCTCCTTCCCGGAGCTGGCAGCCCCTCCTCCCACGGGACTGAGCCTGGCAGGGAGGGGCGCGGGTCCCCTGGCCGCAAAAACTTACAGATTTCGCTGATCTCAGCAGTTCGACATTTTCATGAGTGTTGTATGAAGTATGCCCAAAGACAGATTGCTCTGTGTTGTCCAGTCCACGCAGTTCCTGGCTTTTTACCTACTTTCCTGGAGGAGTAACTAAAACTTACAGCTCACCAGTCTGCCATCTTGCCCCGCCTCCCCCTTAAGTCTCTTTTAAACTAGAAAACTAAAAATTAGGGAGAAGGCAAGGATGTTCACTTTCAGTCTTGTACTGGAGTCCAGTTCAACACTTCTATGATTAAATCATGGGGAAGAAAGAAACACATTTGAAACTATTGGACTGAATAAGAAACTTTGGCAGGGTTGCTTCTTCAGGTGTTATTTTACTTATTCTGCTATCTTTCATATTTATTGTTGAAAGTTTTTGCATCTGTGTTCATAAGTAAGTTGGGTGCTGTTCTCATTTCATACAACCTTGTCTGATTTCAAGGTATACTTATTCTTTGAAAAGGTTGGGAACAGTTCCCTTTCTTCCTTTTCAAGGAATGATTTCTTCCTTGAGAATTTTGGCAGAAAGTATCTGTAAAATTATCTGGGCCTGGTGTTTTATTTTGGGGAAGATTCTTAATTACTCACTCATTTTCCTTTAAGCATACAGGAATATTCAGGTTTCTGTATTTCTTTATAACTCAGTATGTATAAATCGTATTTTTCTAGGAGTGTGTCAGATTGGTTTAATTTTTCAAATTTATTGCCATAAAGTTTTCATAGTATTCTCTTACTATTTAATCTCAGTCCTATCTATGGTTATTTCTCCCTTTTCATCCCAATATTGTTTATTTGGACCTTCTCTTTCTCTTGATTCAGCTTCCTAGGGGTAACTTTCTTTTTTTTTTTTCCCCGCACTACTGCTTAATTTGATCATAATAAAGATATTTTAATATAGGTATTTCTAAATAGCATCCCACTAAATCTGAATTACTCCAATTAAAGTTGTCTAGAGAAAAATTAAGACAGCACCTATTTCAACTGCAAGACAAGGGAGAAAAGAGAGGAAAAGGGAGGGAAAGTGAATGAACAATCTTTCTATTTAATATATTTATTTTAAGAGTGCTCATATTCATTATTCTCTAACCAACTGACTCACTCTCTGGTTAATTCAATCTAGCGCAGTTAGGGAAATTATACTCATTGTACAATAAGTCTTACATTTTTCAAATGCTTCATGCTTCTACTTACAGTAGCATGCCATATTTGAAGCTCTTCCTTGAAAAAAAATGCCCTTTCCATCAACAAATATACAGGTTTTCATGCTTGGAACAAGATTACTTAACTTTTCGGCAAAAAGGACCTTTCTGGCTATTCTTCTAAGGGTTGTAACAGCAGCCTATTGATTTTTTTTTCCTTTAAACTTCTTATTTTGAGATAATTTCAAACTTAGAGTTCAGTTGCAAAAATAACACAAAACCCATACAGAGAACTCCAATATAACACCTCCACCCAGATACACAGATCCACTAATTTTAACATTTTCCACATTTGCTGTATCAATCTATCCGTCCATCTAATGAAGCCTTTTGACTTTTATGTTGCATGCAGACACTAAATTGAACCCTCTAACTTTTGCTTTAAACACAGTGAGATGACTTTTACCCAAGGGGATCACTGTATATTTAATTATATTCACATGAATGTTCTGTAAGAATTTACAAATATCAGTAAAGTTCTATTTTCCTGACTGCCATAACCGAAATGACTTTTTTAAAACTTTAAATAATTAGAGACTCAAAATTAGTTGCAAGAAATAGTAGAGAGGTCCCATGTATGTACCCTTTGCCCAGCTTCCTTCCTTGGTAATTCTTACATAACTGATATTGACACAATACAATTGATGAGATGGACTCTACTCTAATTTCACCGGTTTTTTGCATGCATTTGATTGTTTCTATTTTTTTTTTTTTTTTTGGTATGTGTGTACATAACTCTATGACATTTTATCTCATGTAATCACCACCACAATGCAGATACTGAACTCTTCTATCACCCCGGAGGAACGCCCTTGGGCTACCCTTTTATTCCAAATGACTTTAAGATGAGACCCAGGATATAGATTACAAAGAGCTTTAGGACCAACTTTACGTGCAAATATACCATCATTAGTAGTAAGGGTTAAAAGCAAATCATTTTAAAGGTTTGAAAAATCACTTTAGAACCATTTCCATACCCAAATATAGGTATTCATTTCACTTTCGGCTGGGAAGAAGCTCAGTAGCTACAGTTATGCACATCTTACCATGGCAAGAAAGAAGTAGTAGATCTCAGCTAACTGAGCAAATAGTCTCAGGCACTTAAATCAATAAACATATGTCAAGAGAAAAGAATTAAAATGAGTAACGGCAGTCTTGATAGAGTCCCATTAATATCAAATAGCCGTATTTCCCATTTACAAGGACTGCTATATAGAAGGGCCAAATTAGTAAAAATCAATATACACAACATGCCTTTTTTCACAATTAAGTTTAACATTTTCCATTGACACACATAAACGGACAGTCTAAAGGGAAAAATAAAGACTAAAAGCTCACCCATACCTCCTACTTCAACTGTAACACGGTAATATGCAGAATGCCCCCCGTTGTGACTAAGAAATTTCAGTCTGTTCTCATTATGTCAGATTGTAAGAGTGCCAAGGACTGTCAAGTGTTTTAAATTACTTATGTAAGTAAACAAAGGATTTTCTCAAAAGATTAGTGACTGAGAGGAGCAAGACAAATAAAAATCAAACTTCAAACTAGTTTGAAGTAATAAGATTCTACTGCTTTTCTTATATTTTCTTGCTATGTTCTTTATGTTAAGTTGCCTTTTAAAACCATAAAGAATCTTTTATAGAAGTGCCTCAGTCTGATAATACAGTATTCCATGTTTTCAATGTAGAGATCTGAAATAAATCAAAATGAATATTAAGAGGTATTTTTTACAAAAGGATCAGCTACTACTCATATTAAAGTCCTGGAATATTGACACAAAACTAAAGCTGCTGCACAGAGGGCAATCATAATTTTTTATTATTAAGTCACGTACAGAATACGTTTTCTTATGCTCCATCAGGGGTATGGGAAAGAAGAGATACCAGCTTTCATCCAGGTTTCTCCATTTTCTCAGCCAAAGATGAACACTTTTTCTGAATCAGGCAGGCAAATCAGTTTGGCTTTCAAAAAGTTGTAAGGAAGAATCTGAAGCTAGAAAATGCTGCTGCATGCTTCCAAAAAATTCTCTTGGACCCTGCTAATTGAGACTCCTAAAAGAATTCTCCTAGAATAAGTTTATGAAAATTCAAACAGAAAGTTTAAATACCAAGAGACCAATGCGTTTTGGTGCATCCCCTTAAAAACCGAAACTGCAAAATGAGTACCATAACTGTATACCATCTGAAATTTTGATTTAAAATCACATTAAAGTTATTCTGATTAATCTAGCAGTAGAAAAGCAACTACCCCAAATGCCATTATTCTTCCCACTGTCACTGAGGGCCTGACACTGCTCTCCCCCTGTCCCATTATTTCCTAATCCTGCTTTTCCCTCATTGCATCTTCCTTTTCCTCACTGTCAGATTTCTGCTGAGTTTTGACCTCAGATTCCTCTTTCCTGTTTAAATCTGTTTTGGATGTGTTGTGTTCATGTACGTAAAGGGTCAGTGAAGCCCAAATGTCCAATGTGGTGGGGACCAGAAGCAAAGCTCCCCTCCAGTTGCGGGCAGAGGGATTGTGGGCTGGAGGGCACCAAACAGCAGCAAGGGGGGGAACACCTGTCCACAGGGAGCTAGCTGACACCTGTCTTCATCCCTGCTCGCCATAGAGGGAGGGAACCTACGACTATCCCTGCAAACAATGAATTAATCCCCAGGCACATGTTTTCAAGTATCTAGGGCCAGGGCCCATGGTGATACCTCATTTCCATCCAGAAAAACTCAATCTCATTTAGAATTGTTGGATTTTTCTGGTGGCTTGAAGCAGGACCATTATTTGGCTCTCTCCATACCCAAGAATGCCTTTTTTTTTTTTTTCAGTTTTATTGAGATATATTCACATACTATACAGTCAATCCATGGTGTACAATCAACTGTTCACGGCACCATCATATAGTTGTGCATTCATTATCCCAATCTATTTTTGAACATTTTCCTTACACCAGAAAGAATAAATATAGGAATAAAAAATAAAAGTAAAAAAGAACACCCAAATCATCCCCCCATTCCAATCTTTTTTCATTTAGATTTTGTCCCCATTTATCTACTCATCCATCCATACACTGGCCAAAGGGAGTGCAATCCACAAGGTTTTCACAGTCACACTGTCACCCCTTGTAATCTACATTGTTATACAGTTGTCTTCAAGAGTCAAGACTACTAGGTTGGAGTTTGATAGTTTCAGGTATTTACTTCTAGCTATTCCAATACATTAAAACCTAAAGAGGGTTATCTATATAGTGTGTAAGAATGCCCACCAGAGTGACCTCTCGACTCCATTTGCAATCGCTGAGCCACTGAAGCTTTATTTCATTTCATTTCACATCCCCACTTGGTCAAGAAGATGTTCTCAATCCCACGTTGCCAGGTCCACGTTCATCCCCGGTAGTCATATCCTGCGTTGCCAGGGAGATTTACACCCCTGGGAGTCAGGTCCCACATAGTGGGGAGGGCAGTGAGTTCACTTGCCAAGGTGGCTTAGCGACAGAGAGAGGGCCACATCTGAGCAACAAAGAGACACTCAGGAGGAGACTCTCAGGCACAAGTATAAGCAGGTTTAGCCTCTCCTTTGCAGTAACAAGCTTCATAAGGGCCAGCCCCAAGACAAAGGGCTCAGCATGTCAAGCTGCAGTCCCCAACATTTGTGAGAACATCAGCAACAATCCAGGTGAGGAAGTCCAACACCTCTGCATCTTCCCCCAGCTCCTCAGGGGGGGCCAAAATATATTTTTTTATTCTCTGCCCAAATTAATTTGGGATACGTTGCTACTTCACTCTAACCTATACAAACCTACTATATCTCAATTCCTAGGAATGCCTTTTTTTCCCCCTTCAGGATTTACTTTTGTATTTATGAATACAGAACAGATGCCAGTTTAGAGAATGCAGCTGATAGCATTACAAACAAACCAAACAGCATCATTAACTGTATTCTCTGAAAAATAGTAATATATGACAATTCTCCGAAACCAACATAGCTCCAAGTTCAACAGTGAAAGGAGAAAAAAGTCACCAGCAGTTGCTATTTTAGAGCTCAAGATACTGTTTTCAACTGAATTTCACGGCTACAGTTTGGTTCTCTGTTTCAGAGCATGAATTACTTTTCAGATGAAAAACCTGGGGTGGAGGGGGTTGGGGAGCAGAACACCCAGGGCAGAAAAACATCAGAGTGTAGCAAGAGATGCATTTCTCTGGTCAGACAACCAAGTGAGGAGGTCATTATTCTGAGAACTTCTCAAATAAGGAATATTGTACTGATCTACTGAGGGTTGGGGACAGAGCAGGAGCTGCTCTGAGTCTCCTCCAGGGAAGACAGGACCAGGAGTCAGGATAGCCTGAAAGTGGCTCTTTCTCACCACACATGGCCACCCATACAACCTTGAGTCCTATCATCCCCGCTGTTGTGTATAAAAACATCTTTGACACCCTGTCTGGTCTTGGCTGAGGTTTCAATGAATGAAATCCCGTAACTCTTGGCCAGTTCATGGGCTTGTTTTGTGCCAACTGCCCTTGTTGGCAAATCACACTTGTTTCCTATCAGCACCATAGGTACATCATCTGAATCTCTAACTCAATCTGCTCCCTGTTGAAGCTAATATTTGCAAATGACTTGCTGTTATTGATGGCCAACATACACAGGAAGGCTTTGCCTGTCCTTGTGTATTGGTCTCTCATGGCACTGTACTCCTCTTGTCTGACTGTATCCAGTATGCCCAACAGACGGGTTTCACCATCTACAACCACCTGTTTTTGGTAAGAACCCTCCAGCAGGATCATACTCATCTACAGTGGTTCTAGATTAGCTGGATTGTCAGTTCACCTTTCCCAACACCACCTGCTCCAACTGCCCCCAGTTTGTATTCAGTCATTTCACAGCAGCAAGAATCTCGAGCTTTGCTGCCTCCACTGTAGACGGATTCAGGACTACAACTGGGAAAAATGCTGGACACCCTGGGACCATCCTGAACAGCCCCCACCAGGAGGCGGCACTTCCAGCCCAAGAATGCTTTTTGGTCTTAAAGTTTATTTTGTTTGGTATTAATATAGTTACCCTAACTTCTGTTTGGTCAATATGGGCTTGTTATATATTTTTGCATTTGTTTACTTTCAAGATTTGTGGATCCTTATGTTGCAGGTTTGCCTCATGTAAACAGCATCTAGAAGGTTCATTTTTAATCCAATCTGATGATCTTTTTAAAATCAATTTTATTTATGCAACATAATGCATAAACTTAAAACATATATTTCAATGAGCTTCTACAAATGTATATACCACAATCAAGGAGCTGAATATTTTCAGCACCCAAAAGTTTCCTTGGTCCCTTCCCAGTAAGGCTCTACCCCTTCTCACCCCCAGGTAATCAATGATCGGCTTTCTGTCTCTATAGATTAGTTTTTCCTCAAGTGTGCTAAAAATGGAATCAAAGGATGCACTCTTTGTGTTAGACTTCTTTCACTCAACATAATGTTCGAGATTCATCCATGTAAATCAGTTTGGTCCTTTTTATTACTGAGTAGTATTCTAGAATACAGGTATATCATAATTATTTATCTATTCTCTCATCAATGAGTATCTGTGTCATTTCAAGCCCTTGGCTATTACGCCTTAAGCTACTATTGAACACTTACATATAAGTCTTTGGGTAGATACACATTTTCAATTTTCTTAGGTAAATACATAGGAGTGGAACTGCTGGATCATATGCTAAGTGTTCCTTAACTTTAAAGGGACTGTCAAGTTGTTTTCCAAAGTGGTTGTACATGTTATATCCCCACCATCAATGCATGTGAGTTCCAGTTAATTACTAGTTAATCCATTCTAACTAGTAACTCGGTACTCATTTACCATTATGTGAAATCCTTGGGTAACTTCATTGAATTGCATTCCCCTCTCCCTACTGACTTTCATTTTGGTGGTTTGCTTCCCTGAATGTTTGGAGGTTTTTTAAATTTATTTTTAGATAGTTTTTTTATTAAAACTCATTTTGAATATTTAAATCGGTGTTGTTTTCCTCCTAAAAATGTGTATTTGTTTTTGGAGGAACCAGGGGACACTACCAACCTGGAACCACTTTACCTCCCTTCGGGGGTCCTAGTGGGACGTGGGGACCTTGGGGACTAGCCCTTCAGCATTGCCCTGGACGCCAAACGGTCCTCGTGATCAGCAGAATTGCTGTTTGCACAGAGAAACCCCAGCTTTTATGTTTGTTTGTTCACTCAGAATAACACTCAGGGGGGTAGTCAAAGATGTCCTGAGCTCCCAACATTCATGCTTTAAAGACATATTTGCTTTTGTTTATCATGGATCTAGATGTATTGTTTTGTTTTGCTTTTCTTTAAGCAGAGGGCCCTACAGATTCCCTTGTCTGCAATACTTCTAGCCTTCATTTTATCTGTTATGTTTAGAGAATAACATTTGGGACATATACCTCTCAACTCCTAAAAACATTGTAAAATATGCCTAATGTTTGAACAGTTTACAAAGCATTTCCACACTCAGCTTCTCATCTGATTCTCAGCATAATCCCAGAAGTTAGAGCAAATAATATCATCACCATCATATTAAGGAGGGACTCAAGGTCAAAGGTAGCTAAGTAGCTTTCCATACCCAACTCGCTTTTATGATTTCAACTATTATTTCTATGCCGATCTTCCCAAATTTCTCTCTCTGGTCCTGCGTTCTCTCAAGGGACTTGCTTCAAGTATTTGTCCGTCAACTTGAAGCCAAACAGGACAAAATGAAACTCGTCATCACCACTCCCAACCTGATCCTGCAACTCCACCTCTGCCCTCCCCAAACAAACCAACTAATTACCAACTTCTGTTGATTTTACCTTTCAGGACTGTGACAGCCAATATGGTAGCCACTAGCTCCATGTGGCTATCTAAACCTAAATTAATTAAAATCTCAGTTCCCCAGTCAAACAAGCCACATGAAAAGGGTTCAATAAATATATGCTGCTGGTGGAAACTGTATTGGAAAGTGCATTCTTGGATGCTCTCATTGCAGAAAGTGCTATTGCACAGAGCTGTTCTAGAAGTTTCTCAAACTCACCTGTCTAGACAATGCTATTCTAGAAGTTTCTCCCTTATGGAGAGCCTCGTCCTCTTCTTAGTCTTGCTGTGTCTAGTTGTGCTAGCTTCTCATCCACTCTCCACCCTGCAGCTAGCATCCCAAACACAATCCAGTGTGACTTGATATTTATAGCTCTTCAATCTCTACCCGATTACCTTCTAACCTTGTCCCTCACCTTTTCCTGCTTTAATTCCACTCTTGGGAAACATCAACAGCTTTCTTTTTCTGAGCATAATCTCCAGGCCCCTCATACTTCTGTCTGTACTATACAATCCCCTTTGTCCTAAAAGACCTTTCCCTCCCTTACCTCCGGAATTAAGACTCTCACAGGTCTCAAATTTTGAAAATGCTTTGATACCCTCATGTAATTATAAGTAAAAATAATTTAGAAAAGCCGTAACAGATGGGTTGTATTCTAGTTTCCTAGGCTGCTCAAAGCAAATATCATGAAATGGATCAGGGTAAACAACTGGAAATTATTTGCTCAGAGTTTTAAGGCCTGAAAAATGTCCAGATCAAGCTGGGGTACGTAATAGCTTCAAACACCACAATCTACTCTCTGGACCCCAGAAAATCATTCTTAAATCTAATCTATTACTGAGTGTGTGAACCCACTGTAAGTAGGATCTTTTGATGATATTTCAGTTAGGGTATGACCCACCTCAGTCAAAATGGGTCTTGATCCTAATATTGGAGTCCTTTATAAGAGAATGAAATTTGGACAGAGAAAGAAAACCACAGAATCAAGAATCTCAAATCAATGAAACCCACAAGAGAAGGGGATACCCGCAGATACTGTCATGTGCCTTGCCATTAGGCAGAGGAGCCAAGGATTATCAGCAGCTGGACTTTGGGAAGAAAGCATCACCCTGATGATGCCTTAACTTGGACATTTTCCCGGCCTCAAAACCATGAGGGAATAAATTCCCATTGTTTAACCTGACCCATTACATGATATTTGCTTTGAGAAACCCAGTTCTTATTTTTCCCCATAACTATTACTTTAATGCTTTTGTGAAAAATACCAAACTGTTTTTAAAACACATATTTTCACTCATTTTAAGTGTTCCTATTTTGCTGATACTCTAAGCAAGAACTTGTAATACTTATTGGGTAATGCAGCAATATTTTTAATCTTGTGATTTGAATCACGTCCCCCACAGTTTCAGTTTGCTAAAGCTGCTGGAATGCAACATACCAAATGGGTTGGCTTTTACAATGGGGATTTATTAGTTTACAAATATACAGTTCTAAGGCCATGAAAACGTCCCAGTTAAGGTATCAACAGGACAATACCTTCTCTGAAGAAAGGCCGCCGGCATTTGGGGTTCCTCTGTCTGACAGCAAGGTACATGGCTGGTGTCTGCCGGTCCTTCTCTCCTGGGTTTTGTTGCTTTTAGTTCCTGGCTTCAGTGACTCTCTCAGCTCATCTGCAGCTTTCCTCTAAGCTTCCTTGGGTGTTTCTCTCTCTGAGCTCTCTGGCCTTTTTTCCTGTCTTTTATCCTCATGAAGGACTCTAGCAAAGGATTAAGACCCATCTTGAATGGGCTGGGTCACATCTCAGTTGAAATAAACTAATCAAAAGGTCCCACCCACAACAGGTCTGTACCCACGGGAATGTATTAAAGGAACATGGCCTTTTCTGGGGTACATAACAGCTTCAAACCAGCACACCCACAAAGACATGTTCAAGTACTAACCACTGGTCCTGTGGGAGTTCATTTGTAGATAGGATCTTTGAAGATCCTATTAGGAGGAGCCAAACTGAAGCAGGGAGGGCCTTAATCTAATCTGACTGGAATCCTTATAAGCAGAAGAAATTTGGACATGGAATTAGAAGCTACAGGAGGAGACCAGAGAGATAGACAGCCATGTGACAGAGGCAGAGGTTGAATTATGGGATGCCAACAAGTCACCACCAGAATGCTCCAGACTTTGGAGAAGGCATGGTCTCCTGATACTTCGATGTCAGACTTCTGGCATTCAGAACCGTGAGACAATAAATTCCTGTTATTTAAGCCAATCAGTCTGTGGGGTATTTTGATTTAGCAGCCTTGGGCAAACTAAGACACCTTTAAGATTTAATTCCAGGTGGACTTCCTTAACTGCCTTCTTCTACCCCTGCCCACCACCAGTTGGTTTTCTACCTTCGACTCTATGTTCCCATCACGTCTTGTAGAGATCTTCAGGACTGTGCTCCCACCTCATACTGTAATGATCAGCAGGGTTCAGGCCATGTTTTGCCTTCAGACCCCCTTCCCCCACCCCCAAGGAGAGCCCTGATATATGGTGCTGAAGAATCTTTGTTGAATGAATGCCTGATCCAGGACTGAGCCTCCTCCATGATCTTTTCTGGGTCCCTTCGCATCGCCAAAGGGCATAAGGAGCCTGAACGGAACTCAGGCTGCTAACTCTAATCCCAGGGATCTTCTCTTAAGATCCAGGGGCAGTTCTCCAGAACACAAAGAGCTAAACTGGGGGACCTACTCAACACATCTGCCTGGGTTTTATTGTTGTTTTTCTTAAGCAGCAGTGCTATCAGTCCAGAATGCCAATCCATCTATTGCTTTGCTTTCTGAGTTCAGGATGCTAACTCCCAGCATGTTAAATTTTAAAAAGCAAAGCAAGGAAATTAATCCGTTCAAATTGCTTCAATTATACTCAAGCCGTGACACAAGGTCATCATGCACAAGAAATCTGGAACGGATCTTTCAACCAATCTATTTAATCGTATCCTGAATTCAGAGAAACAGACCTCTGCTATGTTCTCTGCCTCTTTTTCTTTCCTTCTCTTCTGCTCTTCCCCTCTGTCTTTCCTCTCAGCCACTGATTCCCCAAAATTACACTGGTGGAGCTGATGATTATCAATGAGAGAGTTTAGACATGAGAGCAATTAGCTAAGCTGCACATTACCCCTGTGCAGGAAAGGATTGGAGACTCAGCTCCATCCAGTATCTGGCACACAGTGGGCTCACAACAACATCTGCTGAGTCTGAATAGAAACAAGGTCAATCCAGGGGAGTTGCAAAACAGAGCAAGAGAATGAGAAGTTGGCAGATGCCGTAGACTGATAGTAAAGAGAGAAAAACGAACCCCTCAGAGGTCGATGTGGTGGGAGAGACTGAAAAATGAGCACCCTTGAGACAGAAAGCTTCTTGCCAGAAGAAATCCTGGGAAAGTTGAAAAGGAAGGCATTCTTATCAAATGGCTATCATTCTCTTCTTTTAAAGTCAGGATCTAGTACGCAGGAGAGAACAAGGGACCTAAGGGCTGAAGGTGGGAGACAGATGCAGCAACGTCTCTTTTCAGCTGCACCGAGTTGTTCAACGTTTTTTTAGTCTCTTGTGGCATCAACAGAGTGGCCATGAAGTCTGGAAACAAAGGTATTATTTTATCAGGTATCAAAATGGACCAGCAATAAACCACTCACAGATGTGCCTGGGCTGCAGATTTGGTGGCCCCTGCACACGTGGCATCGGTTAACATCTACCCCAAGGTGGTGTGAGCAGCAAATGAAGTCACGGGGACCGAAATGCTCTGAAAACGTCTGACAATGTGGGAGCACACTAGGCAGTGCATTCTTTTTGTGGCGAGCCCTACTGGTCACAGTCACCAGGATCAGGGTTTCCCTCAGCACACACCCTTACCTGGCCAACAAATTCTACTGCTGCACATGGAAACCTCTGCAGAGAGTGGGGGAGCAGGGGGCAGGGCGAGAGGGGGGGGCAAGCCAAATGAGAGGGGCAGGGAGAGAGATAGGGGACAGAGATGGGGGGGTCAGAGGGAGACAGACAGGCAGGCAGACCTCCGACAGACAGCAACCAAGCACGACAAATCCACAAGATGGAAAGTCAGCCCTTGAATAATTGAGATTTGAACTGTTGGGCAACGGCTTCTCTCATTGGGTGGCAGCTTGAACAAACACTAAATCCTGCCTTTCTCCACAGTGGACTTGTGACCATGACAATGAAACTATTTGCTTTAACTACATGCTCAAGTTTTGAAAGTCACAAGTAACTGACAGGCCAAGTCCTCGCCGCAGTTTCCAGAGCACCCGGGCCTCGTACCGCTATCCAATTACCCTGCAGCAGGTGACCTGTTCTAACTCGGGGCCCAGAACCCAGTGCTCCCAGGACACGAGGCCTTTCTCAGGGTCTCCTCCAACCTCTCCGCAGTGGGATGGGCTCGCAGGGGCCTGACCCCTGGGCACGGAGCCTGTGCGGTCGTCTAACCCGAGGCATCCACAGAGGGTCTCCATCACCACAAAAACGCTCAGACCGGTGGCCACATAGAAAGGAGAAACCAGCCCGTGTCTGCAGAGGCTTAGCATTCCCTTTGAACATAAGCCCCGCAAGGGCAGGGATCTCTGCTTTGACCCCTTATTATCCTGAGTGCCTAAAACAGCATCTGGCACATAACAGGTGAACAATGAATGTTTGTTAAATGACTAAACGACTCACCCAGAGCCGGCAGAGCCGCCCCTCTTGAGCCCCAGGCTGCCTGGCCTGGGATGAAGCTTGGGGACAGGCGCTCGAATGACTCTTGGTCAGACAAAGACCCATAGTCAAAAACTGAGACATGACAAAGGATGCAGAGTTCTGTGCTGGCTGCATGTTTATGCTTCGGGGTTCTAAACAAGAGAATGGAAAAATACCACCATGGGGCTCCTTTGCTGGGCCATGTGACCTGAACACACAAACACAAGACAGGGCCATTCCTTTCCTTTAATAGACAAAACTTGGATCCCCACCCCCCCTTGCGAAAACACAACGAAGCACTTCTCCCAGGACTGTCCTCAGAGCATATCTTTCCTTTTCTGGGGCAACAAACCCCCTTGTAATCTTCTGAGCTACAACTGGGCCGATGTGTTTGATTTGAAGTCTTTAATTAGGTGATGCTTGGACATGACGCATTCAAATGACAGGATTGAGCATTTGAATGTATCATATGGAAAAAAAAGGAACCACCTGTAAGAGGCTTAAGATGGGGGAAAACACACAGCCCTATCACTCCCATCTTATTGTTCTTAAAAATAAAAAAGTAACTTCTGAGTTAACTGAATAATCCTTTCCTGAACAATGTACTTTCTTAGGCAGTTTTAGTCTTAAGATCAAAACTGACTACAGTCTATGAAGGTGCTTTGGGGTGTGTTTACTCCTCGTCGCTGATGACAATGGTCAGTATAAAGTTTAGAAAGGCAGAAATGAGCTGGGAAACACCCAAGTGTGACACCTCCGTGGTGTGCACTTATTTTTCATTTGGTTTTAATTTACTAATTAACAAATAGGGCAAGAAAACTGTATCCAGGCTGAGTTGGAGGCTTATGTTCTCACAGCTCGCCTCTACTTCCTGGAGCCCTCAGTGAAATCATCATCTTGGATTTGTTGCTCTGCAATAATTTCCATGTCTAACACAGTCTCGTAGTTTTGTTGCAGGATCGAGTTTAGGAAAAACCGGGCTGGAGAAGAAAATTCTTATCCAAGCATATATCTGAGGGAAAGGAAGGGGGGAGGCGAGGAGCACAACAAAGCAACTGGCCAAAGGTTTCTCAGGTTCTCTCTCCCCCTTCTAATTCAAAACATTATGCTTTATTATTGGTGTAGCACCAGAGAGCACATTCTTTGCCCCCGTGATTCATTTCATTTTCCTGAGAACACAATGGAGAGAGTAGCCCAGTGTAAAGTTACCGATTTGCCTCCAGATTAAGTTAGAGCTAAACTGCTCACTTAACATTGTTTTCCACGCTGCACAGCAGGTCCACGTGGTGGAGCGGTGGGTGGTGACCCTGCCCCAAGTCCCAAAACGTTGGTTCTTTTAGGATCACAGACGAGACCAGCAAAGGAGTTTTTTTTTAAGGATTTAGGGAAAGAAGTGAGGAAAGCTATCAACACTGATGAGAAGTCATCTAGGATGCGTGCCTTTGGTTTGCAGATAGCCACAAGGCTGTGATTTACTGGGACCAACACTCCAGCCTCATTAGGGCACAGCAATGATAAAAAGTCATGGTTCATAAGGCAAGAGTTGGGTGAGAGGGCATGGATGGCAACAGGGCTATTTGGGGATGCTAAGGAACACCCCACTTAAGTCAGAACAGACCAGCACAAAGGATCTACTGTATTGGTAACTGCCCTAATTCCCCGTATGCTCTCAATACAGCTGCCTGGGAGGCTGGTGCCTCTTTGGAATGACACCTGCTATCACTTCCAGGGAAGGAGCCACACAGCATGGAGGACAACTACCATGTTTTGCAGGTGTGGCTGTTGCCAGCAAAAGCATGACTTACACAGGCACTGACGGAACAATGTTTATTCACACAGAGAAGGGACCAAGCCAGGTCAGCTTCACTGGGGAGCATCAGTCCCCCATTTCCAGGGGGTCTCAATACACAGCTGGCACAGGAAGATATTACGCAGGCACCCCTTTTCTTGTATTGGAATCCACTAGCATTTGCCATGAAGGTCCTGTGCCTTCCACTAGCATTTTCTTGGTGGGAGAAACACCTCCACAGGATCCACTAGCCCCACCCTGGTTAAGTGCCCCATGGGACACTCAAAATCTTGCAAACAATCTGGTAGCATATCTTGGGAATGCCCCAAGGCCTGTGCTAGCACCTGCTAAAGGTGCCCTGTGCAAGCAGAGGGAAGCCAGCTCCTTGGTCTGCCCATCGGCCCCGGGAATCTACATCACCCTCTGACAGCTGGGCTGACGAGCCCCTGCACCTGCACTACGTCACGGCATACTTCATTGGTGACCTGACACCTGCAAACTACAGAGTGGGTCGGGAGCCTACGATTGCTGTTTCTGGCAGCAGGTACTGGTGTGCTTTGCTATCCTCCATGTGGTGGGACTCCTCCCTGGTAAGTGTAGCAGCTGTCTCTTCCCCAACATGCAATGATCATGTGCTGCATTTTGATCCACCCACACTAGAAGCTTTTCCTTTGTTTTTTCCTGTCTGCCTCAAACAAAGTTAACCAGAGAATACAAATGAGATTAAGTCACAGTTAACTATTCAAACTACCTTTGGTCATTTGTGTTTTCCCCATGAACTTTCCACTGAAGCAATTAGCAATCACTGCAGTTGAGGGTTAGATTTCCAATTTTTCTCTTTTCCTAAACTTCTCCCCCTTAGGGGGACATGTTAAGGGACGACTGAATGCCCAGAAATTGGCAATAAGGAGCCCAGAGCAAAATAAGCCAAAAATGAAATGACAAGTCCTTGGATAATTCAAACTCAGGCTGGCAAAGCCATTTCCATAAGCACACCAGCCCTCTGAACTCTGCTTTATCCCAGGGAGAAAACCACCTGGAAGGTAAATATGTAAAAGTTTTCAGAGCAAAGTCAACACAGGAGAGCGAGAAGAACAAGACAAAGTGAATGTGAAACCTACAACATGGAAGATTCCAGTGGCCTTAAGACTTAGAAAAGGGAAACTTGTTCTCTTAGACCCTTTGAACCCCAGAGGAACTCCACCCAACTGGGCTTCACCCAGCTGGGCTTGGAAATGGAGGAAGATGCATAATCCCCTGGGCATTGCTCGGTGGTCCTGGGGGGTCAGCCTCAACTGCACTGCAGTCTCAGCTCACAGGAGTCCAGAGTCCAGTTAGTCTTTGGGGAATCTCCTTATCCTGCTTCTGGCTGGAGAACCCCCTTCCATGTGCAACTTGGCAGGGTCAAAGTGGGAAAGGGGAATATGGGTCCATCCCATGGGGGGGGGGGGCGGGGATACGAGAGAATCTGGCATGACTTTTATTTTTGACAGCCCTGCCTCAAACAAAATGCTGATGGGGAAAGAGAAGAGGAGTGGAGAATCTTCTTCTCAGATAAGCTGTCATCTGATTCCAGTGGATTCTCTGATCTACCTATGGTTGGATGAAGCAGTGAGGACTTTAAGTTACACCTTGGAAAAACACTGTCTCTCTGAAAAAAAAAAAAACAACTAAATTTAAGAATTTAAGAATTACCAGGTCTGGCTAAATTTTATTGTGATATAACAATGTCAATGAAGGGTAGCCGAAAAGAAAAACTGAAGGTGAGCCTGGGTTAAGTTCTGCACAACTTTTGATGGTGCAATAAGGACGGGAATTCCTATGGTAAATACCCAGGATTCAGGCAGAGGATTCTCTTGTCTGTTCCTTGCTCAGTGATGAGCTAATTGTGTCATCTTGGTGACAAAATTTTCCATTTTCCTCCTTTTCCCATCTCAGTCTCCTCATCAGCAAAGTACTAGAAACACAGACACTAATTTTGCCTAAAAGTGAGGAGTGACTCTAACTACCAATACTTGAGAAAAGAATTGAATTGTATATTGCGGTAGGTTGAATTATATAACCCAATGAAAGACATGTTCTTAATCTTAATCCAGATTCCTGTGGGTGTGAATTCATTTGTAAATAGGACCTTTTGAAAATGTTAGTTTTACTTAAGTTGTGGCCAACTGAATCAGGGTGGGTCTTAATCCATGTTTCTGGAGGCCATATAAAGAGAAGAAATCTGGAAGCCAGATGTTAGAGAACATCACAGTGAGAAGTCAGAAGTCAGTGGAAACTGGAAGAGCAGACATGGGAGATGGGACAGAAAGAGAGAGAGAAGTCAACTCGTGATGGGAGTCAGAGCTGCAAGCCAAGGAACCCCAAGGACTGTGGCAAGCCCACAAGAGGATGCCACAGACTCTGAGAGAAAGTATGGCCTTTGACACCTTGATTTAGGACTTCTAACTTCCAGAAGCAAAAGACAATAAATTCCAGTTGCTTAAGTCAACCAGGGTGTAGTATTTGTCATAGCAGCTCAGGCAAACTAAGACACATGTTTCAGAAAAACGCCAACACTCAACAGTCAACTGAAAATCACTGTGATGGTTAGGTTCATGTGTCAGCTTGGCCAGGTGATGGTACCCAGCTGTCTGGTCAAGCAAGCACTGGCCTAACCATTGCTGTGAGGACGTTTGTGGCCAGCTAATAAACCAACAGGCTGGTTTATTAAATTATCAGTCAATTGACTGCAGCTGTGACTGATGACCCAACAAAGGGCGTGTCTTCCACAATGAGAGAATGCAATTGGCTGGATTTAATCCAATCAATCAGTTGAAGACTTTTAAGCAAGACAGAGGACCTTCACTTCTTCTTCCGCTGCCCAGCAAAGTGTTTCCTGTGGAGCTTGAAGTTGCCAGTTCGTTTCCTGAGGAGTTCATCAAACACGTTCATCGAAGATCCCAGTTCATTTCCTGAGGAGTTTGTCAAAGTTTCCAGTTCGTTTCCTGAGGAGTTCATCGAATAGCTTCATTGGAGTTGCCAGTTTGCTGACTGCCCTACAGAATTTGGACTCGTTCATACCCACAGTTGTGTGAGTCACTTTTATAAGTTTTACATTCATAGATATCTCTCATTGATTCTGTTTCCCTAGAGAACCCTAACTAATACAATCACCAAATCCAACAAATATCTGCTGAGCATCTATCATATCCCAGGCATGCTACACACCTTTGGATTATTAGATCAGTCTCTCTATAGTTCAGGTTTTCACATGAAATTATCTTAAAGGCCATTTATGGGCTTTTAAAGATACTACGAATAGATTGATATCTTGCTATTTACTTGGATATTCTATTAATCTTAATCCATGTTCCTCTGGGTATGAATTCATCTGTGGGCCTTCCATGCCCACCTGACACAGCGTCAGTGCTAGAAGTCCCCATAATTTTTAATTATCTCCTCAGCATTTGTTGCTACCTGGCACTATAATGAAATGATCAATTAATTGCTTGTCTCCTTCATAAAAAAGCATGTTCAATGAGCACAAGAAGTTTGAGTTGTTCCTCTTTGTATCCTCCCTTGGAAATGCCCTTGAAATAAATTAAAAGATTACATACAATAATTTACCAACCTCCTCTCTCTATTGTCCACCAGTCTGAATGGATCAATAAATGTCTGAGGTTAAGAGTGGGTTTGCAGTAGCCTTGATTCTTGAAGACGACTGTATAACTACGTAGCTTACACAGTGTGACAGTGTGACTCTGTGATTGTGAAAAACTTGTGGCTCACACTCCCTTTTTCTAGTGTATGGACAGATGAGTAGAAAAATGGGAACAAAAATTAAATGAATAATAGGGGGGATGGGATTTTTGGGTGTCTGTCTTTACTTGTATTTTTATTCTTACTTTTTGGAGTAATGAAAATGTTCAAATATTGAATTTGGTGATGAATGCACAACTATTTGATGGTGTACTGTGGATGATTGTATGGTATGTGAATATATCTCAATAAAATTGAACTGGGAAAAAAGAAGAGTGGGTTTGACAGGAAAAATTGGAGTGTTTTAGCAGCTGTATCACTTCTTCTTAGAAGGCCCACAGTGGCCACAGAGAAAAGGCACCGGGCAGGCAAAGACCTACTCACTGATCCTGGCCCAGGGCTCTGGAAAAAACACTGGAGGATCTGGGCCAATCAGGAAGTCCGGACCTGCCTTTAGCCAACTAAGTGGCAACTATGACAATGTCATTGTTACAGCCCTTCTTGAAGAATTCTTCTGGGATTAGAATCCTCTGTGACTTCTTTTTCTCTCCCATCCCCATCTAAGGCATCACCAAATCTTGCCTCCTATTCCTTCAAAAGCTACACTCCACTGCTTCCATCATGGACTAAACCATCACCATCTGTTATCTGAACTTCTGCAGCAGCTATGTGGGCATGTCTTTCTAACTCTACACAGCAGATGGAATGATTCTTTGAGAATAGCAATCAGATGATTGAACATAATCTGCAAATGCCTGTTACTCAAAGCAAATCCCTTTCCTGAAGATGGTTCATAATCCATAGGGTGATGTACAAAGTCCAAAATGATTTAGCCTCCCCGCTCATCACTGAAATGTTCCAATAGGGCAATCTCTTGGTATACCGAGCATTCTCCTGCCGTGGGACCACTGCATCCGCTACTTTCTCACCACTCTACTCTGATCCCAGAGAATCAGGCTGCTCACACCCTTGCTTTCCACATCTCTCTGCTCGTATGTCACCTCCCTGGAGAGCCCACCTAACACAGCATCAGTGCCAGAAGTCCCCATAATTATTAATTATCGCCACAGCATTTATTCCTACCTGGCACTATAATGAAATGATCAATTAATTGTCTGTCTCCTTCAGGAAAAAGCATGTTTCATAAGCACAAGAAGTTTGAGCTGTTCTTTTTCATATTGATGGCCAATAAGATTTTTTAATAAATGAGTAACCCCTTGGGCTGTGTTTTCTTTCCTCGGTCGATGGAAGTAATAACAACTCAGCTGCCTCCTAGAGCTGTTGAATGCTTAAATGAGATAATATACATGAAAGCATTTTGGAAAGCATAAAAATATCATATCAGCAAAAGGAATGATTAGTTTCTTTTTGCCCACCTGCTATGTAACAACACATCACATTCTACCAGGGCGCTGCACAGATATTCAGGAAAACATAGCGTGAGACATGTAGTGCTGGCAATTGCAATCTCTCAACTTAAAACATTTTCCATGGAAAAAGAAAATCAGGGATCAGAGAGAATCTAAGACAGAAAATACAGGGTCCTGGATGTTGAGTGGGTCTGTGGTATCTCTAAACACCATATTCAATAACTTTAAGATGAATCCATGCCAGAAAAGAGAAGGAAGTGTATATTCACTGGAAATGACACGCACGGTACTGAGTGCATCATAGCTCTGAGATGTCTGTGGTTTCCAAAACTAAGTCGGCTCAAGGAACTAGTTGCTATGGCTTAAGATGCCATAAATCGAAAACCATCTGAATCCTGGTGCTGATAACTTATGGGATTCGGGCTTTTGAAATGCATAGCGCTCTTTTGGTAATCTGCACTGCTTTGCGTCATTTTGTGCCACTGCTCCCAGAGGACTGATAACAATTAGGAGGGGGTATTTAAAAAGTAATGAGGCAAAGGCGACATCAAGGGTTTAGATAGTGTGTGAGCCCTATAACAAGAGGGGGGAGTAGGCAACTAAAAGCTTGAGAACTGGGGTGGGTCTGGAGAAGTTCCAAGGTGTCTACACACACACTCACAGGGTGAAAGTAACCCCTCCTAGATATAGGGCATTGAAGCTGCAACACTTCAGGCTATGCAAGATGTTGTGGGGTCATAGGGGAAAGACGGGCCACTTCGGTGACCTTATCCAAGATGCAAAGTAAACCCGGCACAAAGCAGACAGGGGAAGAAAGCATCACACACTTCTGCAGGCTGCCTCTCATTTTAGATGCCAGGGATCTTTTAGAAAGTACTTTTCCATAGTCCAGAACAATATACAGTCAAATCCTTAGTTTTGCAAGGTGGAGGGGGTGTGGATAGATGGAATTCATAACCTTAAACTCTCTTTTAGATTAAATCTCATTCCTAGCCACTTTCCCCCTCAAGATTCCAAACAGCCAACGCCCCATCGTATGTGCAACTTGAACATGCCTAGCATCCCATAATTCTCAGAAAGCAGAGAAATTCTGGTGTTGGAAAGAATATATTCCATGCTTACTACATGCCGGATAGTTTGCAAGGTGATCTACGTGCGTTGTCTTTCCTAACCTTCATAATAACCACAAGTAGTAGTTATGGTTATTATAGTCAATGAACATTTGGAGAAACCAACTTCAAGACAGAAGTAACTTATTCAAGGTCATGGGACCGGTAAGGGCAGAACTGGGACTCGGACCCAAAGTCCATGCATGTAATCATTATGCTATTGCGCCCACAGGTAGGTGCAGGAGTCAATGTGAGAGCACAGGTGACAGATGGATTGATGCAAGGCTTGGCATCCTCAACGTGTACCATGCAAGAACCCTTAGAACAAACTTCAGTTCTCCCATGCTCAATGAGATGAAACCACCCCTCAGGTAGCAGCAGGGGTTGAAGTGTGTCCGCCCAAAAAGACATGTTCAAGTCCTAACACCCAGTCCCAAGACTGTGACCTTATTTGGAAATAGGGCCATTTCAGATGGAATTAGTTAAATAGAATGAGGGCATACTGGAGCGGGGCAGGCCTTAACCAGTATGACTGGTGTTTTTATAAGAAGGGGAGACAGACAGACAGACACCAGGGAGAAGGACCCGTGAAGGCAGAGGCAGAGCCTCGAGTGCTGCATCTACAAGCCAAGGGCAACAAGGGTGGCTGGCCAATGCTAGAAGCCAAAAGCAGCAAAGATTCTCCGCTGCAGGTTTCAGGGAAGCCTGGCCCTGCCGACACCTGATTTCAGACTAGAAATTCTCCAGAATTATGAGACAACTTTCTGTTGTTTTAAGCCACCCCATTTACGATATTTTGTTATGGCAACCGTAGGAAATTAAGACAGCTTTGGACTTCAAAAAAAAAAAAAAAAAAGAGTCGGAGCACAGGGCCCTGAACCTCACAGTTCTTGGCTCAGCCAGATGCAAGGGTAAGCAAGAGTCCCTATAGGGCCAAAGTCATATTTGGTTCAAGAAGGCGCTCACCCTAAACAGTGGAAGAAACAGCCTGTAACAGGCAGAATTAGGTTCAATGGGACAAACAGGTCCATGGAAAAGCAAAAGATGAAGAATGGGTAATTTGATGACCAGGGTGATGGGTTTCAACCATCTCCCTAGGAAGAGGGGACCTGCCTGTGGGAATGGGCAGATAGGTTAGGCTCTGGTGTACTGGTCCCCCAGATGCTTCCCTTTGGGGATGTAGATCCTAAGGATGCGTAGGATCACCAGGCCACAGAGGAGAAAGGGAGCTGGGGAAGCTCTTTGCTGCAGGATCTCTGGGAAGGGGGCAGAGGAAGTGAAAAGAGTCAAAATGTGCAGGATGCGTAGGATCACCAGGCCACAGAGGAGAAAGGGAGCTGGGGAAGCTCTTTGCTGCAGGATCTCTGGGAAGGGGCCAGAGGAAGCGAAAAGAGTCAAAATGTGCAGTCATCGGCAAGTTCCTGAGACTCAGAATAAACACTTTGAGAGTGTTAGTGTAGTCAGAATTCTGTTACATCACAGCAAACAGCTTCCCAACCCATGTCAACCCCAGCCTGGGTTTGAATTTGCAATCTAGAGAGAAGCAGTCTTTAGTACTGCATGGCAAACATTGCAAGACCCAAAGCATTCTTTAAAAAAACAACACAAACAACAAATATAAACCAAATACATAAAAAGTATCTATTTTCAAAAAGTGTATAGTATGACACCATTTATACTCAACACGCATTAAAATGCACATACATTTTTTAATAGCTTAAAAGGATATAAAAGGGGAAGGAAACAAACAGACAAAGGTACCCAGTGTTCTTTTTCACTTCAATTGCTCTTTTTCACTCCAATTATTATTCTTGTTATTTTTGTGTGTGTGCTAATGAAGGTGTCAGGGATTGATTTAGGTGATGAATGTACAACTATGTAATGGTACTATAAACAATCGAAAGTACGATTTGTTTTGTATGACTGCGTGGTATGTGAATATATCTCAATAAAATGAAGATAAAAAAAGATTAAAAAAAAAAATCCAGTTTGTGCCTATGACATAATATTTAAATTTGCATTGTTTCTCCATGAATGGCTTAGAAGCCATTCTAATAAAGGAAGAACTTAAATGAAAAAAAAAAAAAAAAAAGAAAATCATTGGATGGCCCAGTGTATGGTCCATCTTGGTAAGTGTGCTGTGTGCCCTTGTGTTGTTTGGAAGAATGTTCTATAAAAGTCAATAAGTTAAATTTGGTTGATGGTTGTTAATACCTTCTTTGTTGTTATTTATTGTCTGTCTACTTATTGTCATTATTAAGATATATTAAAGTATCTGACTATAAAAAAAAAGGATATAAAATACAGTTTTAATTAACTGTGATGACAGAAGAATTATGGGTAATTTCTATTTTCTCTTTTTCATTACCTCTATTTTCTAAATTGGTCACAATAAGCAAATTCTATTTATAATAAAATACATTAAATTAAATATTTCGAAGTACATTACTTAAATGGACCACTGATGCCCCAATTTCACCAAATTTATTTCTTGAAGTTGTTAAATATCTCAGATGACTAGAAACGTCATTGGAGTGCCTCTTTCCATCTGATAAAAAGATTACTCACTGTAGTCCAATTTATGGTAATTCTGCTACAAATGAAAAAAAAAAAACAGATGCAGCTTCTGTTTCTGGTTGAAAATTACCTCAACTGCAGCTGGAAGATGGAAAATTAACATTTAGGATTGAAAGACCATTCTCATTTTCAGGCTGAGTTTTGGAAGAAATTGTAATTGGGAAAAAAAAAAATCAGCTACAACTAAAACGAGATTTCTAGAAGAGATTCTGGGTTCTCACAGCTGGGCTCATTTTGGTCCCATAATATAACTAAGACCCTCTCATTGGGGTTTTGGGAACTTCCTCCACCGTATTCTCCCTTTTCCACTTCTCTCCTTCCCTATTTGTTTATCTCAGTTTGCCAAATTCGAATTTAAACAACCGCTTTCTGGATAAGATAGTAAAAAAAAAATACTCTGGCCATGCATGTAATCCCTAAAACACAAGATGAACTCCAGCCAGCTAACTGGGAGTGACGAGACAGACAATGAAATAAATACGCAAGTATACGCTGCTCATGCAGGTTTGACTTGCTTCTGGATCATTTTCACCAGCTGGATCTTAAGGCTGAATCTAGAAACTATATAGCTTATATGGTGTGATCATGAGATTGTGAAAACCTTGTGGCTCCCACTCCCTTTTTATCCAGTGTATGGACAGATGAGTGGAAAAATGGAGGCAAAAAGTAAATGAATAATAGGGGCAGACAGAGGTATGGGATGTTTTGGGTATTCTTTTTTACTTTTATTTTTATTTATTTATTTTTTTTTGGAGTAATGAAAGTGTTCAAAAATCGACTGCAGTGATGAATGCATAATTATATGATGACACTGTGAACAACTGATTGAACACTGTATGATTGTATGGTATGTGAATATATCTCAATAAAATTGCATAAAAAATAATAATACAGCTTCCTCCAAACTGGGGAGATACCCAGATCAGCAATCACACGTATCAATACACACATGCATACCTGGTGGGTTTGTGGGTTTCTCACCTCCCAGCTAGTCTTTTTTGGGGGGAGGTGGGGCTCATTTTCTTCTGCCAATTCTCACATTCAAGGTGATGAATAATGTTTTCCCCTATGACCACTTAGGTCCACTATCTTGCCCTGGCTCGGCATGGACTATCCCTTCCTAGATCTGAGAACTTCTTGCCTCTGTTGTCTTTATCATCTCATTAAGACGATCTCCTCTTCTCAGCTCTTGATGGCCATTTCCTTTGACCAGTATGATCAAGTCTAAAACTGATGCACCCCTGCCCAAGATGACAATTGTTATGTAACGTGCTTCTGAAGGTCATCCACAGCTTTGTCTCCTACTTGCTTTGGAGAGGCATTGAATTCTGCCATACAAGCCCCGATGAGCTTTCCTCGTTCAAGGAGAAGAGAATCAGTAAATGCGCCTCTTTTGCAGCAAAGATAGGGAGAAACACTTCCCTTTGGGGGCTGGGTTGTGACTAAGTTCTGTCTATTATAAAGGAAACCTCTAAAAGAACTGGCCACAATAAAGAACTTCCTCAATTGTGTAAGTCGACAATGTGCAACTTATATAAAAATGTCAGCTGCTGCCTCCAGCTGCTAGCAAGTTTGGAAAAACTTCCCAAATCAGAATTAGAAGTGCTGAAATGTTCCATGAGTGGTGGTAGTGAGTTTAATATGTTTCTACAGGGAATATTAAAGATTCCAAAACCTCTTTTTTTTTTCCCCAAAGACAAGAGCAAGCTCCCTTCTGCAGAATAGATTATAAAATGTCCCCAGAGTAAAAATAAACACGGTGCTGCCATTCATGTCTTATACTTTTTTTAAAAAAAAGATATTTAGGAATGACTTTTTAGATTTCTATGGCACAGAGATTACAAAGTCTGAAAAACTTCCCTGGCCCTAATTTTTATTTGCTTATTTTTGATCAACTGCAAATCACTGCAGTTTGTGAATTCTGAGAAAAGTCAGCAGAACAAAACCGTTTAAGCCATGGATTAGGTCTATTTTATGCTTTTTAAAATTTTTCAAGGAAATAGTCCAATTATAAATTTGTTAGAAAAATAATGTGTGGGCACGGAGACATGATCTAAATTTACTCATCCGCTGAAAAGTAAAGTCTTGATTACCCATACCCAGAGGGGAGCCAGCTAGTTGAGTAAGCTTGGGAAAAGAGCTTGGCATTTCTGAATCTCTGCTTCTTCCTTTTGTAATGGAATGTGGTTGCACAAGCTGATTCCCAAAGTCCCTTCCAATACTACATTTCTACAGTTACAGGACATGTTCTGGATAATCTAATATTTTGGTCAGCGGAAGGTTAAGTTTAAAAACACACACATACTTTTAATTCAACTTAATAAATATCTAATGACTTTTTTTTTTTTTTAATATTTAAGAGTCTAACTGAACCTCAACATCAGCTTCCACTGAAAAAGGAAGGTAAGAAATAAACAATGTTATCTAGGTCAGAAGATCTGGGAATAACAGAATATACTTTAGCTCCCTCACAAAAATATTTTGGAATCAAATGAGCTAATTAACACACGTGAAAGAACTCTGCAAATTGTGATGTGCAAAGGCAAGGCGTATATTTTTAAACTGGGCTGAATAAGAGCTTGGCCAAGGACCAATCTTAAATATTGGCTTCTTAGAGTAAAATGGTGATGGAGAGATGGGGAACCTATATCTTTGTTTGACTTTGTTTTTTGAGCATATTTGTCTCTTTCTTCTAAAGTAGAGTTCAGAATAAGACAGTCCTGGCTAAGTATCTGATTTTAGTAAGATACAGTTAATTGATGTATTACCATGATAAAAAGATCAATCAGATGATACTAGTAATTCAAAGCAAAAGAATAATAATATTTGCTTAATATAGCACTCTACAGTATTTTTCAATCAATGTCATAGTGTTTTCTTTTTTGTAACCTAATATACAACACCTCCAGGGAAATCTGATTTTAAGAGAAAAAAATAAAAAAGCAACAAAACACAAAAACAAAAATAACCACCTCTGAAAAAAACAAAACAAAACACCAACTTTAATTTGATATGCTAATGCACATTCATCAAGTTCAACTAGTCTTCACAGTTCAGTTGGTCAATAAACAAACCAATAGTCTAAAATACATGTCAGCATGGACAGAAAATATAATTATGGATGGAACTTAAACTAAGAGGCAGTAACTGGGAGGCAACCTCATCTCCCCAACCCAACACACCACGGCTGAACATAGTGACACTGCTTTCTGTGTAAGAATTTTTCTCTGAGCCAGATCAAAAGCCATACCAGTGGAAAAACACATGAATTTTGTGGTCAAACTGACTTGAGTTTAAATCATCAATGTGTGACCTTTCCTAGTTCTTTGACCTCTGAACTGTTATTTATCTATCAAACGGGGAGAACATTTACTCTATGGGCTGTTAAGATGACTCACAATAAAAGGACCTACACATTAGACACATGTAAACACCATTCCCTCCACCCACATCCCATCTCTTCTTTTCTACTTATTTCTCTCTTTCCACTCTTTCCTCCTGCTTTCTTACTATGTCAAGTTTGTCAGGAACTGCGTGCTCAGTTCATGTTGATTCATGGTGTGAATGTGCATACAAGCCTCTCTAGCAATTTTCCATGCTACTAATCGATGGCTTATGCAACCTAGCGGGTGGAGCTTCCTTAAGTCCTTTCCTGTGCAAAATACTCTACTATAAAAGCACAACTCCATTTGGAACCGTCATAAAGTCATATTGTAACAATTTTGACAGCAAGTACAACTTAAGCCGTATCAATAAACAAATGACTAGCAACATGCCACTGCCAACCATTTGGTTTCCAGCCAGAACTACTATTTCTATGATGCTACTATGTTCTATTTCCTCTTGTACTATTCTTGGATAAGTGGGTTGTATTAGGAAGTCTAGCAAATGGTGACAAAGGAAAATGTTACTGAGAGCATCTTTGCTGATAAACACTCATTGTTAATTATAATGGGAATGAGTTATGCCATTTTCTTCCATTTTAAAGGCCTTCTATATTGTGTGTTCTCTATTTTTAAAATTTTTAGCATTAATTTATGATTCGGCTATGTGTTCCTTCTATGGTCATTTTTACCTTCAATTTCTTTTCATTATAGTGTAATTTTAACCAAGATTATGATATTGTTATTGACACAATTACTTCTTAGCAGTACAAAGTAATAATAGCTACTATTAGTTGAACACTTATTATGTGCCAAGTACAGTGATAAGCTCTTTACAAACACCTAATTCATTTCTTCCAACTCCCATTATTGTCCTAATTGACAGATGAGAAAATTGCCCCAAATCGCAAAGCTTATCAGTGGCAGAGCCAGGGTTCAAACACATACATTTTTTATTCCAAAGTAGTCTCTTTTCTGCTCTGCTATTCTGCATAAAAGTAGCTGCCACTTATCCAGAAATATTCTGAGTTCATCAGTTCATCAATTGTTAGGTACTGGCAGTACTTTTTAGAGGGGTCTGGAGTTTGCAACTTCCGGGACTTATTTTTGAGTAATGGCTCCAATGACTTGGTGAGAGGAAACAAGATGAATCCCTTGAACAGATTCAGTTCTAGGAGCTCTCAGGCTTATCAGGAGAAAAGTGAACCCCAGAAAGGGAAGAATAATCTTGCAATAGATGACTTAGGAGTTTGGCATCATATGATTAGAATATTTTAAAAACATTTAAATGAGCCCATTTTATACCCCAAATGGGTTGCCTGAGACATCTGTTACTACTTGTACCGGTTTGAATGTATTATGTCCCCCCAAACGCCATTATCTTTGATGCAGTCTTGTGTGGGCAGACATTATTGATGTTGATTAGATTGGAATTCTTGGATTGAGTGTTTCCATGGAGATGTGACCCACCCAACTGTGGGTGATGACTCTGATTAGATTATGTCCATGGAGGTGTGGCCCCGCCCATTCAGTGCAGGCCTTGATTAGTTCCCTGGAGACCTATAAAATCTCAGACAGAAAGGAGCTTATGGCTAGCTGCAGCTGAGAGACACATTTTGAAGATGGCTGTTGAAAGCTGACACTGACATTTTGGAGAATGCCATTTTGAAACACAACCTGGGAGCAAGCAGATGCCAACCACCTGCCTTCCCAGCTGACAAGAGGTTTTCGGATGCCATCAGCCATCCTTCAGTGAAGGTACCCCGTGTTGATGCCTTACCTTGGATACTTTATGGCCGTAAGACTGTAACCTGGTAACCAAATAACCCCCCTTTATAAAAGCCAATCCATTTCTGGTGTTTTGCATTCCAGCAGCATTAGCAAACCAGGACACTACCAGTTGGGGAAAACCAACGCATCAAGAGAGCAAGCTCCACAGGTGCTACAGGGACAAAACTGGGTCTTCTAACATTGAAACCACTGCATTTCTCCTCCCAACTGAACTGGAGAAAAATGAGATATAGTGAGAAGAAAAGAAAGATGGAGAGAGAGATTTCCTGTGGTTGCTGGTGAAGGACTGAGAGAAGGTGAGGAAAGATTAGATTACAGAGGATTTTTAAGAACCTCATTTTTAATCTGTTATAAAAGTTTACAACTTGATTTGTTCAAAAAAGTCAAACTGTTTTATGTAAAATAATTTTACATGATTTTACCTAAAATAATTTTTAAATCCTGATATAAAACTCATGAGCAACAGGAATCAGTGAACAACAGAAAGGCAGAAATGCAGAACATGATAAATACAATCTTAAGAAGAAAAGAGCTTTTGGAGTCTGGCTGGGGGAGGCAATATTCTAAAATGCATCCCCCCAATAGTTTTTGTCTTCATCCCTGGCACTATGACTATGGCATGAGATCTGCCTTGTTTTTTCATCTCAAAAAAGTTTATTGCATGAGGAAAGACATTTTCTTGAATAGTGACAGAAAGAATTTCTGAACATGGAAGAACATCAGTGGCAATACCTTATAATCAATATTTAGAACTAAACAGATAGTCTTCATTGTATTAAAAACCATTGACTGGTTCCATGTGAAGTCATGACTATTGCTTTGTCTGGGAATGAGTCCCTACTGCAATTAAGAATAAAAGATATCTTGTTTTCTTAGGGGTTGTTAATTTTCTTGGGGTATGGTAGGAACATGTTGGAAGCAATGGAGTTATTTTAGATTATTTGTTTTTCTTACTCCTCTGTTTGGACATGGTTTATTAATTTTCTTGGGGTATGGTAGGAACATATTGGAAGCAAAGTAGTTATTTTAGGTTATTTGTTTTCCTTAATCCATTGCTTTGTCTGAAATGTTGTGGGGTTTTTTTGGTTGTTGTTTGCCTGTTTGTTTTTAATTTTTTGACAAACAAAATTAAAAAATTGAAAAAAAATCAGTAGAAAAATGGGAGTAAAAACTAAATGACAAATAGGGTGGGATGAGGGGATGGTTTGGGTATTCTCTTTTCACTTTTATTTTTTATTCTTATTCTGATTCTCTCTGATGTAAGGAAAATGTTCAGAAATAGATTGTGGTGATGAACGCATAACTATATGATCATACTGTGAACAGTTGATTGTATACCATGGATGACTGTATGGCTTGTGAATATATGTCAATAAAACTGAATTTAAAAAAAAAAAAAAAGAATAAAAGATATCTTCCATCCTAATTAGAGTATGATCTGCATTACTGAGTAAAGAGTTGATAAAAGTCCACAAAGAGTTGGGTTTTTGTTTTTAAATTCTTTTTACATACTACAAAAAAAAATCCATATTTTGACTTTTTAAATTCCTAGATGATATTTGGCATAGCAGTCCTCAAAGGACCCCCCCTTTAATAATCACAAACACAGACCTTCTTCTGGAGGATGCATTCTTGGGGTGAACTCCATTTACTTATACTGGCTTCAGAACAAAGACCACGTCATCTGGAATGCAGTAATCATCTGTGTCACCCACACAGATACGACAATCTGGTGAAAGCCTTGATAACAAAACAAGCTTTTCTGAAAACTTTAACCTGATTAGGTTATGTTACACCTGCTAAAAGGATTTTGCAGATTGAATTAAGGTTGCTAATCCATTGACTCTGAGTAAACCAAAAGGTATGCTTTCCAGATAGACCTAATAAAGTCGCAGGAGCCCTTTAAAAGCAACAAGTGTTCTCTGGCTGGTAGCAGAAGAGGAAGTTGGAGAGGTTCCAAGGAGGGGACGCCATTGTCAGCTTTGCAGGTGGAAGGGGCCACACGGTGAGGAAAATGGGTGGCCTCTAGAATTTGAGAGTGGTCTGGCCGACAGCCAGCAAAGAACTGGGGACTTCAGTCCTACAACCACTAGGAACTGAAGGTAGTCAACCACCTGGCTGAGCTTGGAGGTGGATTCTTCCCCCAGAGCTTTCACATAAGAGACCAGCCTGGCTGACATCTTGATTCTAGCCTTGTGGAGAACCCCAGCAGAAAACCCAGCCAAGCCCATCCAGATTTCTGACCTACCCAACTGTGGGCTCAGAAATGGGCATTGTATTATGCCGCTAAATTTGTGATAATTTGTTACGCAGCAGTACAAAACACACACTGACTGACTTATATTCAAGTCTTAGCTGGGTTGCTTAGTTCTTTGTGATCATGGGGAAGTTATTTAACCTGTTTATACTCTAGTTTCCTCATCTGCAAGCTCAGAGAGTCTGGTGTGAGGACAAGAGTAGCTGCACTGGTCCTGGCATCTAGAAGTTAGCAACTGTTCCCCAGGAAGGATTTGAATAGCTACATTCTCTCAAACTGGCCACCAGGTGGTGCTACTATCCAAGAACAGCTCGGTTTTCATTCTGCATCACTGGGTGGACTAGAGAAAAGCGAGCTGCAGCCTTGGGGGCAAATAGGCTATTTATTTACGGGACTGTTTAAAACTATGTTTAAGAATCGAGGGAATTCCAAGGATAAATGAGTGATGCTATGGAATATTTGTATTTTACGTCATGATTTACTTAAAACCTATGTCATTCCAAAAGCAAATAAAGTAATACATGAAGATAAGAAATAAGTGAGGAAGCAGGGCAAGAGGAAAAAAAATGAAGCTGGCGACATGCTAACTACATGCCAATAAGATCCTATATGCTCGCTAAGGGCAGTTGTTGATCCTCCCGGCGATCACTGAAAACGGGGACAGGGCAGGTTACATAATCCACGGAGGAAAGTTGCTCAGGAAAAGCCTGGACCTGGAGAAAGTTCTGGTGCAGGTTCCTTACAAGCAGGACATCACATCATATGGAGAATCAGGTCCTCACAGTGCTTTAACAAACAGTGAGTTTTGGTAGAGTTGCTGAAATGCACCATAGACTTTCACATTTCTTTTCTGAATTGTGTTTTCATGTCTCTTGCATATTTTCTACTTAGATTTACCAGGTTTCTTCTTTGTTTGCATGGGTTCTTCATATGACAAGAATAACTTTGTCATATCTGTCATCTATCATTCTTGCAACCAATATAAAAAAGGTTAATAATGTGAATGTGTTTGCTTTTAATTTTATTCATATTTTGACATAAGTGAGTTCTAAAATTTTATGTAGTCTGTATATAGGTATATGTTTCCATGTATATGTATATGTATATGTACACAGTCTCCTATTACTTTCTCCCAATCACCTTTACTTTCTTCTGGCTTTAATGGTTTAATTTTGTAAATTTCTCTGTTGCCTAAAGCCTACTGAATTTCAAAAATGCATCTATTCTTATGCACTGTATAGATAACACCTCTTAGGCTTTAATGTATTGGAATAGCTAGAGGTAAATACCTGAAACTACCAAACTCAACCCAGCAGTCTGGACTCCTGAAGACAATTATATAATAATGTAGATTACAAGGGGTGACAGTGTGATTGTGAAGACCTTGTGGATCACACCCTCTTTATCTAGTGTACAGATGAGTGGAGGAATGGGGATAAAAACTAAAGGACAAATGGGGTGGGATGGGGGGATGATTTGGGTGTTCTTTTTTCACTTTTATTTTTTATTCTTGTTCTGGTTCTTTCTGATGTAAGGAAAATGTTCAGAGACAGATTGTGGTGATGAACGCATAACTATGTTATCATACTGTGGACAGTGGATTGTATATCATGGATGACTGTATGGTGTGTGAATGTATTTCAATAAAACTGAATTTAATAAAAAAAAATGCATCTGAGTTTCAGGTCTGGGTTATAAGACCTATAACGGAGTGCATTCTTTCAGCAAAACAAAAGAAACCCTTTTCCAGTTCTGAAAGGTTAACTTATTGTCTGGAATTAATTCAACATCTGTCCTGGGAGCAAGCAGACAGATCCACTTATTATCCCCTCTCCTCCCTAAAGTCCTTCCATTTGCTCAATTTGACTATAATACAACTCTGGCAAGTAAATAAACTATATCAAGCCTAGATCTAACACTACCCTAACTCAAAACAACTAAATCAATGATGAGTTTGGAAACTTTGGTCTTCAGTTTGCTACCCATCCTGTTTTCTACATTTTAACACCTGCCTGTTTTGATACAAAGCTGGACAAAGGTACTAACCAATTATCTTATACCATTTGCCTAGCAGTTATTTTCATATACACATTTCTTAATTCCTTTAATTAAGAATCCCAAAAAGGGAAATCACTTACTTCATCACCAGGTTTGTTTTTTTTTTTTTTTTTTTTTTTACTACCCTAAGAGAAAATTAGGTATCTCCATGACAGACCTTATCTGTAGAAAGAGTTCTCACCTACATAAGAGTATTACTGCAAAAGTTTAACCAAGGGAAAAGGGAACCAATGTGAATTTAATAACGGGGGGAGATGTTAGAGGCACAATAACAAGGCCTGGAATCAATTAGGTCCAATTATACTCTGAGCTACATGTGCAAACTCCTGTTACAGTCAACTGAAATAACAGAAAATAATACTGCCCCGAACTTTGACCCTATTTCAGAATGCAGGGTGCTTTATAAACAATGTTTCCTTAATCAAGTTGTTTCAGTTACAGGGTGGGTCAGAAACTGCCAGCTGAAAAAGTTTCCCTCTAGGGAATATACATTTGCCCTAACAGGGGGCAAGTCACCATGGCAACTAGTGGAAAGGCTGACAGAGCAACAAGTTACCATGCCAACAACACATCCCTTCGTATTAGACCTTCTTCCCAAGTTTTCTTTTCCCATTTCCTCTTCCACCATTGATTTTTAACTCCTGTCATCACATCCCCCAAGCAAGTTTCTCCCATTCCATTTCCTGTCAAAAACCCAGAAATCTTTGCCCCACGCTAAGCCTCCATACCCACCCATCTACTTGCTCCTAATACCCTGCCCTCCGTATCCCCAGTTTTTGTCCTCAATTGGAGCTGGGAATACCCTGCAACCAGAGGTGGTGTCCTGGGTTTCTGGGGATAAGGGTGAGTGACAGGGGTATGGGGGTAGAGCCGATTTTAGCAATGATTCTTAGGAATCATTGCTACAGTAACTGAGGATAGTTACATGGGAAGCTTTCAGCAAGCTGAAAGATACAATGACTAGTGGTCACCTGCTCAAGAAGAGTTAGTCTCTTTCACGTACTGATTTTTGACAGCATTTAGCATGAGCTTAGTCATTTACTAAATGTCACAATTTAGTCCCAAGTGTGAGGTGTACTGAGGTAATGGCATACTTATCCAGTCCCCAACATGGCATTTTCCAATTGGGGTGAAAAATGATACATCAGCGGGCTCGGTTTCAGACCCAAGGTTTTAAAGTATGGTTGATACAGGTTTAGAATTTCTGCCCCAGCAGTCTGATTCCATACTGTTTTCATCTCTGTGGGAACACACATTTTAAGAAAGTTTCATTTTAAACCAGCCATCACTAAGAACCAGCATTGGCCTAGGTGGGAGAGGAGCAAGGCAAGACTTTCGTTTCAAATACTTTGCGATTTCCCTTCTCTCCAGGATAACTGGATTTTAACTCTTCATAAAAGCTTTCAGTTAAAATATAGAGAGGCGGGGCAAGATGGCAGAGTGGTGAGGAGCAGAGTTTCATTTCTCCCCTAGAACAGCTGGCAATTACCCAAGAACTATATGAAACAGTGTTTTCGGGGTCTCCAGTAACCAGTCACTCATTGGACACAAGTTTGGAATTGGAGGAAAAGCTGAGATCGCAGCGAACATTGTAAGTTCCCCGGACCAGGGGTCTGGCGCCCCTCCCCACCCAGACCTCACAGACTCTCTTGCTGCCGGCTCCCTGAAAGGGGGGGAAAAAAAAAAACCAAAAAACAGCAATCTGCTGAGGGCAAGAAGGGAGGCTCAACCCAGCCTCAACTGCAGAATTAATTAACAAATTAATTAACTAACTTTGGGAGCTTGGGTGCTAAAGAAGGGCTGGGCTCCAAGAAGTGGGGGCACGTAAAAGCGGGCACCCATTCCCAGACTCCAAAAAAGCCATTTTTTTTTTCCCCTACATTTTGTCCCTTCTGGCTTCTCACTGATCCCTTATCTTTTTGCATTTCACTAGCCCCCAGCAGGGGTGGAACTGAAGCGGTTGGAGAGTAATTATCAGACAATAGCCCAAAGCATATCTTTAAATGCTGTATTCTGACACTGACAAAACTTCCAGGCTGGGGAAAGACTTTTAAAAGAGACTTTTTTTTTTTTTTTTTTCCTTTTTCTTGATTTCTTTTCTATTTTTTTTTTTTTTTTTTTTTTTAAATCCAAAAGTAATATATGTGGTTATTTTCTATCGGAAATCCCAGGTTGAGGGACTAGGCTGGGCTTGGGGGAGACAGAGTACCCACAGTGTCTTTGAATTCCATATTCACTACTGAAGGCCTCCACCCCCGTCTTTAATTGGCAGTTCAGGCTGACCAAGGAATCTACCTGGAGAGGCCCCAAAGAGGAGAGGGGAGAAGGGAATAGTGCCCCTGAGAGACAACTGGAGTTCTGAGGATTGGGAGAGTGGAGGGAGGTCCAGCTCAACTGGCAGTCCTCCTTCTGGGAACTCAGACCCCAGGGGCTGGAATTCAGATTCCAGCTTCAGTCAGCCACGCCCCTGACAGGATCAGAGTCACCAGGAGAACTAAAGGCTCCATACCTCCTTACACTGGTGGGGGAGCTGTGGGCTGGCCAGCGCCACCTGCTGGACAGGAGAGGAAAAGCACCAATTCTAAAGGCCTCATAGGAGGGTCTCATTCTCAGGAAAATTCCATACCCTCCCAATGAGACCTGGGCCTCACTAAACTGGGAAAATCTGACTAGGGTCGACCATATCTGAGGAGACCCACTCACAAAAAGGTTACATAGAGGCAGAGCAAGAAACAGAAAAAAACAAGAGGGGAAAAATTCTGATCAACTAAATAGAACCTAAGTTAGAGGTCTAGAATAAGTTGAGCTGAATAACAGAGGCCAGAGAACAAAGCCAACCAACAAGAAAACCACTAGGTAAAAGACAGAAAACAAGCTCCAAAATAAACTAATCAAGAGAATCAGATGCCTAGACAACTTAAGATAACAAGCCATACCAGGAAACACGAAAACATGGACCAGCCAAAGGAACAAACTAATAGCTTAGCTGAGACACAGGAGTGGAGGCAACTAATGCTAAATAAATTTGATGAAATAAAGGAAGATATAGCAAAAGAGCTGAAGGATATAAAGAAGACACTGGCTGACCATAAAGAAGAATTCATAAACTTAAAAAAAATAAATGGCAGAACTCATGGGAATGAAGGCCACAATGGAGGAGATGAAAAACACAATGGAAGGACACAACAATAGATTTGAACAGGCAGAAGAAAGGATCAGTGAACTGGAAGACAGATCATTCGAATTCATACACACAAAAGAACAGATGGTGAAAAAAATGGAAAAATATGAGCAGGGTCTTAGGGAGCTGAGTGACAACATGAAACGCACAAATATACGTGTTATGGGTATCCCAGAAGGAGAAAAGAGGGGAAAAGGGGCAGAAAGAGTAATAAAAGACATATTCACTGAAAATTTCCCAACTCTTATGAAAGACAGAAAATTAGAGATTCAAGAAGTACAACATACCCCAAATAGAATAGATCCCAATAGACCTACTCCAAGACACTTACTGGTCAGATTGTCCAATGTCAAAGACAAAGAGAGGATTCTGAAAGCAGCAAGAGAAAAGCAATCCATCACATACAAGGGAAAGTCAATAAGACTATGTACAGATTTCTCTGCAGAAACCATGGAGGCAAGAAGACAGTGGCATGATACATTTAAGATACTGAAAAACTGCCAACCAAGAATTCTATATCCAGCAAAACTTTCCTTCAAAAATGAGGGAGAGATTAAAACATTTTCAGACAAACAGACACTGAGAGAGTTTGTGAATAAGAGACCGGCACTACAAGAAATACTAAAGGGAGTGCTACAGGCTGATAGGAAAAGACAGGAGAGAGTTGGAGAAGAGTGCAGAAATGAAGATTATCAGGAAAGGTAAAAGGAGAGGAAAAAATAAGATATGACATATAAATTCCAAAAAACAAAATGGTAGTAGAAAGTACTGCCCTTACAGTAATAACACTAAATGTAAATGGATTAAACTCCCCAATAAAAAGACACAGACTGGCAGAATGGATTAAAAAACAGGACCCATCTATATGCTGTGTACAAGAAACTCACTTTAGACACAAGGACAAACATAGACTGAAAGTGATAGATTGGAAAAAGATATTTCATGCAAACAACAACCAGAAAAAAGCGGGAGTAGCTATATTAATATCAGACAAGTTAGACTTCAAAAGCAAAACAATTAAAAGAGACAAAGAAGGACACTATATATTAATAAAAGGGTCAATTCACCAAGAAAACATAACAGTCATAAAATATTTATGCACCAAACCAGAATGCCCCAAAATTCATGAGGCAAACACTGCGATCACTGAAAGGAGAAATAGATACCTCTACAATAATAGTTGGAGACTTCAATACACCACTTTCATCAATGGATAGAACATCTAGACAGAGGATCACTAAAGAAACAGATGTTGAATTGTATGATAAATGAACTAGACTTGACAGACATTTATAGAACACTACATCCAACAACAGCAGGATACACTTTTTTCTCAAGTGCTCATGGAACATTCTCTAGGATAGACCACACGTTGGGACACAAAGCAAGTCTCAACAAATTTAAAAATATTGATATTATACAAAACACTTTCTCAGACCACAATGGAATGAAGTTGGAAATAAATAAAAGGCAGAAGGTCATAAAATTCACAAACATATGAGGCTAAACAACACCCTCTTAGAAAACCAGTAGGTAAAGGAAGAGATTACAAGAGAAATTAGTAAATACCTCGAGGCAAATGACAATGAAAGACAACTTATCAAAACTTATGGGATGCAGCAAAGGCGGTGCTGAGAGGGAAATTTATTGCCCTAAATGCCTATATTAAAAGAGAAGAGAGAGCAAAAATTGAAGAGTTAACTGCTCACCTGGAGGAATTAGAGAAAGAACAGCAAACTAACCCCCAAGCAAGCAGAAGGGAAGAAATAACAAAGATTAGAGCAGAAATAAATGCAATTGAGATCAGTTAAAATATAATGAATGCAATAATTAAGCACTAATGAGTCCTTCAAAAAAATAATCGTCCTACCAGGTCCTCTTTCGTTAATTTTCATACTCAGTAAGTTTTCGGTTTGTCACATTTAGGAAGGAAAGATCTAAGACAGATATAAATACCGTGAGCTGCTCAAGGGCTGAGACTTTCATTTTTTTTTAATTGGTTTTAATTACCAAATCTAACACAGTGATTAAAGTCGAGCCTCAATAAGAGTTGGTAAGCATAGAATATATACCCAGAGGGAAGCAAGGGCAAGAAGGAAAACATGCTTGGCCATTTTACCAGTTGCCTGCGTCGCCTTGGCAAAGTCACTTAAGCTAAGCTTGCTGGGTGTCGGTGTGCTCATTTGTAAATTTAGGATATTGAACTAGATGATTTCTATTACCCCCTGAAGCCTAAGGAATTCTCATGATGCTATGTGGCATTTCTCCTAAAACTTTGGGAGTTTGCCCAACTTGAGTGGCACCGTTTTGCTATTTATGGGTGAGATGAACTCACTATGGAAAAAAGGTTTAATTCTTATTCTTCAATGAACCAAATAAATATATTTGAGTGTAATGACATTTTCATTTTTCTCATAAAATAGACAGTTAACCAAGAAAGTTAGATCCATATTTGTAGAGAAGGATACATAAATATACACATATATGTTTAAATGGCTTGAAAACCTTGGGCTTTCTTATGGTCACAAAACTTTCTAGCTTTGAATAGAGTAGGTAACCAACAGACATTCGTTCAGTAAACAAAGGTCTGAATAAGCAGTCTCTGTGCAAGAGATTGTGGAGACATAACTTGGTATATTTTCATGACCAGATTCAGTTTCCTTTAATTTTGCTGCCTCTGCTAAAGTTTATTTTTTTTTATTGAGATATATTCACATACCATGCATCGTACAAAGAGTACAATTGTTCACAGTACCATTATATGGTTGTACGTTCATCACCAAAATTAATTTTTGAACATTTTCATTACCACACACACACAAAAGTAATAATAAAAATTAAAGTGAAAAAGAACAATTAAAGTAAAAAAGAACACTGGGTGCCCCCCTTTTTTTTGCCCCCATTTTTCTACTCATCCATCTGTACACTGGACAAAGGGGAGTTTTATCCACATGGCTTTCCCAATCACATTGTCACCCCTCATAGCTACATTGTTATACAATCATCTTCAAAATTCAAGGGTCCTGGGTTGTAGTTTGATAGTTTCAGGTATTTACTGCTAGCTATTCCAATTCATCAGAACCTAAAAAGGGTTGTCCATATGGTATGTAGGAGTGCCCAGAGTGACCTCTGGGCTCCTTTTGGAATCTCTCAGCCACTGAAACTTATTTCATTTCATTTCACATCCCCCTTTTGGTCAAGAAGATGTTTTCCATCCCATGATGCTGGGTCCAGATTCTTCCCTGGGAGTCATATTCCACGTTGCCAGGTGGATTTACACCCCTGGGTGTCAGATCCCATGTAAGGGGGAGGGCAGTGATTTCACCTTTCAAGTTGGCTTAGCTAGAGAGAGAGGGCCACATCTGAGCAACAAAGAGGCATTCGGGAGGAGGCTCTTAGGCACAATTATAGGGAGGCCTAGCCTCTCCTTTGCAGCAACAGTCTTCCCAAGGGCAAGTCCCGTGGTAGAGGGCTCAGCCCATCAAACCACCAGTCCCCTATGTCTGTGAGCACTTCAGCAACCATCGAGTTGGGGAAGCCCAACACCCCTGCATTCTCCGCCAGCTCTGCTAATGTTTTATTAGCCAATTAGGCTACTTTGTACATAGAAAATCATTTTCTTCAAACTGAGTAGAGAATAAATTCAAACATAATCACACTGTTCAACCACTGGGCTGGAAACCCTAAAAAACAAGAGGAAACATTTGCAGTGAGGATCCTGGGGATTTCTACTGAATGGTGGTGGGTGGAATGTGGTCAATGGTAGAGACTATCTCTTGGATTAAATGCTTTCTGGCATCTCTCAGGAGGAGAGCAGTTAGTCTGCATTTAATTTTTAAACCACATTTCATCCTTTTCCGCCTCTACATAGCCACACATGGGGAAAAAAATCCTGTTGCTCATGCTACGCATTCTTTTTCCAATTCTTCTGGGCTGTTCTTCCATTTCTGTTTAGAACAGCTAATCTTCCACAAACCTGGACTGAGTACAAGAGCCACGTCCCCCACATCCCTAGTCACACAAACATAAACAGGGCTCGGACACCATTAACCCCTTGAACAGCAGTGTTTCCCTGGGCACAGACACAAGGAAGGTTCCAGAAACATATGATATTGATTTCCCTCTACTCCACTGAGTTTATTACAAGTTCCAAGAAGCTACCAGAAAGTTCCATTTAAATAAGCTAAAACAAAGGTTTAAAAACAAAGGTTTTTAAAGGGTTAATGTTTAAGCTATCGGCTTTTAATCTTTATCAACAAAGACATTAAAAGGGGGTTTATGTCTATACTATTTATCCCTCAGAAGAAATGAGGCCCTTGCAAAAGCCCTGCATTTTAAAAATCAGCTCTAAGTTTTCCTTATGTTCACAAGCTTTCAGGAGCCTGAAGGCCCAGAAGTGCTAACGGCAAGTGGATGCTTCTGATAACAGTAGTTGAACATTTGTCTGGGTTGCACTCTCAACGTAATTAAAATCTGACAAGTTCGGTGCTTGTTGCAGAGGAAATGGAAAGAGATTTGAGGGAACATCCAAATTGTCAGATCTCCCACATCCTTAGGATAAATGCAAAGTTGAAAAGGGACAATTTGGAACTTGCATCTTGAGAAGTGAATGCAGCACAAAAATTCCAGGCAACTGGTTTTGCTAAGTTTGCAATGGTTCCCCCAAGAGGCACTGAGACATTTCCGGTGAATTAAATGAGCCTGGTAAATAGGTCTATATCCGAAATGCTTCTCCATCCGTCAGGAAAGGTTCAGCTTTTACAGAAGTGTGTCCTCTACTAACAAGAGGCATGAGCCAACTTAATAGCTGAAGGTACCATCTCTTTATGTGAACATTTATTTTCTTATATTTTAATATTTAAAGGCCTTAGGTAGGTGTGCTGGTTTGAATGTATTATGTTCCCCAGAAAAAGCCATATTCTTTGATGCAGTCTTGTGGGGCAGACATTTTGGTGCTGATTAGATTTGCATGGAAATGCGCCCCACCCAACTGTAGGTGATAACTCTGGTGAGATATTTCCATGGAGGCGTGGCCCCACCCATTTAGGGTGGGCCTTGATCAGTGGAGCCATATAAATGAGCTGACGGGCAGAGGGAACTCAGTGCAGTTGAAAGTGACATTTTGAAGAGGAGCCACAGCCAAGAGGGACACTTTGAAGAAAGCACAGGAGCTGCATATGAGAGACATTTTGAAGATGGTCACTGAAAGCAGACTTTTGCTCTGGAGAAGCTGGGAGAGCACAAATATCCCAAGTGCAACTAAGAGTGACATTTTTGAGGAACTGCAGCCTAGAGAGGAACGTCCTGGGAGAAAGCCATTTTGAAACCAGAACTTTGAAGCAGACGCCAGCCACGTGCCTTCCCAGCTAACAGAGGTTTTCCGGACACCATTGGCCATCCTCCAGTGAAGGTACCCGATTGCTGATGTGTTACCTTGGACACTTTATGGCCTTAAGACTGTAATTGTGTAACGAAATAAACCCCCTTTTATAAAAGCCAATCCATCTCTGGTGTTTTGCATTCCACCAGCATTAGCAAACTAGAACAGTAGGTAACACAAAAGAGAGCTAGGATCATCCACCAGCCTGGGAAAGAGTAAGGCTGCGTTCCATGGTTGCCTTTGAGTTACACTGGAAGTGAGAGGGAAAGAGAGAGCAGGCTCTTCTTCTAAGCACGTGCTTTCTTCTGTGCAAGTGCCTCTCCTCAACATCCTATATAGCAAAGATTCTCAAACATCTATAGGCATCAGAATCACCTGAAAGGCCAGTTAAAATATATATTGCTGGCCCCTCCCCAGAGATTCTGATGAAGGAGGTCTCCAGCGGGGCCAAATTTGCACGTCCAACAAGATCCTAGGAGATGACAATCCAGCTGCTATGAGGACCACACTTGGAGAACCACTGCTGTATGTGCGTCCAAAGGATGGACAAGGGACAAGAGGTATAAGATTCCTCTGGCACCATTATCTTCTCCATTACTTAAGAGGATGACCCACTCACTGTTTTCCATTTCTGAGAATTGACACACTGAATCAAGAGATACTTAAATGAGATGTTTTGAGAGTTGTTAAATACTGAAATGGGATGGCAGAGAGGCTGTGGAATCTTCTTATCAGGAGGTTAAGACTAGGGACAATTTTTATTTCGTTTCATGTGGCCTGAAGGTGGAAAGCATCAGCCCATCCACTCCTGTCCCAGGATACATGGAGTTTTCCTTTCCTACCTGTCTAGTTACACTAGATTAATAAGTGGTGTAGCTTGATAAAGTTTGAAACCTTCATTCTAAACTACATTTCTCTTTTTAAAATTATTTAGCTGTAAAGGAGAGGCTAGGCCTCCCTATAATCGTGCCTAAGAGCCTCCTCCTGAATGCCTCTTTGTTGCTCAGATGTGGCCCTCTCTCTCTAGCTAAGCCAACTTGGCAGGTGAAATCACTGATCTCCCCCCTACATGGGATCTGACACCCAGGGGAGTGAATCTCCCTGGCAACGTGGAATATGACTCCCGGGGAGGAATGCAGACCTGGCATTGTGGGATGGAGAACATCTTCTTGACCAAAAGGGCGATGTGAAAGGAAATGAAATAAGCTTCAGTGGCAGAGAGATTCCAAAAGGAGCCGAGAGGTCACTCTGGTGGGCACTCTTACGCACACTTTAGACAACCCTTTTTAGGTTCTAAAGAATTGGGGTAGCTGGTGGTGGATACCTGAAACTATCAAACTACAACCCAGAACCCATGAATCTCGAAGACAGTTGTATAAAAATGTAGCTTATGAGGGGTGACAATGGGATTGGGAAAGCCATAAGGACCACACTCCACTTTGTCTATTTTATGGATGGATGAGTAGAAAAATAGGGGAAGGAAACAAACAAACAGACAAAGGTACCCAGTGTTCTTTTTTACTTCAATTGCTCTTTTTCACTTTAATTATTATTCTTGTTATTTTTGTGTATGTGCTAATGAAGGTGTCAGGGATTGATTTAGGTGATGAATGTACAACTATGTAATGGTACTGTGAATAACAGAATGTACGATTTGTTTTGTATGACTGCATGGTATGTGAATATATCTCAATAAAATGAAGATAAAAAAATTATTTAGCAAATCCAATCACAGTTTAAGAAGACCAACTATTTTAAATTCAAGTGGAAAATATTAATTTCTTTAGGACAGAAAATATTTAAAGTTGTCCAACCCAAGGGAAGAAAAAAATAATTAAGGAAAGGCTATGCTAAAATTCTCTATAGACTACTTTGATGCATTCCCTTTGTTGAGATCACTCTGTCTTCCAGTTGTCAGGACCAATCGAAATGTGTTCTTTAGGAGCAGAGAAAAATATCAAGAGCCAACATAATGCATTTGCACAACCATGAAAGCCATACATTGGCAAGTCAGAAAAATGAGGTAGGGTAAGGAAAGAAGTTACAATTTATACATGGGCAAAATCACATTTTCTTCATAGTAAATGCAAAGGAATATAAAGATGTTATACACAGGGATGTTTTATTGAGCTGGTTTAAAAAAAAAATCCTAGAAATAGGATATAGGGAATTTTATTTATAGGTTGCTATACAGGCTAAGAAGAGACCCCTAATAACAGAAATCAGTATCGCCAGATTGGGCTGGATAACAATGTATGTGATGACCGTGCCCAGCAAAAAGCCCACAACTAAAGCTCCTTTTCCCCCATGTGTGACAGGGAGGGGAAGTATTCTCAGGGAGTTGGAAATCTGGAAAGCGGTCATTGCTCCACGTTCCCTCTGGGACCAAGGGGTTAAGTTTGTGTGTCCAGCCAGCTTTGTAGAAAATGTGCTCACTGTTAATCTCCTAAAAAGCACCCGGCCATACTGCTGACCCCACAGCTCAGAATGCCCCGATTTTCATGTGCGAAAACACTGCATTCTTTTCAAGTTGACACTTCACACTTCAGCAGTAATGAGGCTAAATTTGAATGTAGTCATGTGTCATTCCAATCAGAGATAAACAGATTGAAATTTGCCTTCCACGATGACCTTGCTTAGTGTGGGAAGCCTCTACTGGGACATTTTTCACATAGTAGCATATTTAAGATTTTAATGGCCTTGTGACTTCTGGGCTAGAATATCTTAGGATTTCTCCTAACTCTCAAAATGCGCTTTGTGGGGTTTTATTTTGCCTTACATGGGCCTGTAAATGCTTTCCTAAGACTGAAGTCTTAGGAAACCAAATATTGACACTGTTTGCTTTCTCCAGTCACAATGAAATAGCTGCTAATTGATTCACATTCATTCCTGTTACTTGAAACCATTATAAAACTCGAACGGGGAAAGATCTTGTTTCCTTCCAGAGTATGTGACATATCTATACAATTAAAATTCCATCCATCTTAAACTCTTAAAATAAGGCAGCAGGACAGACTTGGTTCTTTAAAAGAACCTAAAAGAGAACAACGAAGGATGGTAACATCTCAGTGTCTTGAATTAAACAGACATTAATCTCATTCTACTTTAAAAAATAACTACAACCAAGATAATAATCTTGTGTATGCTGAACAGATACAGTCCATGACACATACCTGTATGTCAGTGTGTGGCTGCATAATCCAAAAGATAACATTGATAGACGCCACTTTGTATAAGGAATTGACAAGGAGCTCAGCCATTAGTCTGGCTTTGTGGATAGGAGAACAGATGAGACTATACACAAAGCTCATTTATACAGGTAAGAACTCAGATGGGATTGTCACTTCCTGTCACTCTTCAATCTAATAGCATCTCTAAACTAGGGACGAAAAATTGAAACAGTCAAAGGAAGATGGATGACATCAGTTCAATGATAGGATTACATAAACAGGATAAAATTCTGAATAAGAGCGACCAAAATTGAATAACTTCTTTTCTATAAAAGATTCTATCACTCTGGCATGACCTGGAAGTGAGTTTACAAGTATCAGGTTGGTGAGGGGAGGTGGGGGAGGTATCTCTGGGTAATATCTGTTTTTTTTTTAAGCAGTAAAAATCAGTCATAGGAAGAGATGGAAAATATTTTTTAAATCATCTAGCCCAGTCATGGAAATCTCCCAACTTAAAACAATCCAATACAGACAGGTTTGTTTTTTACATGTTAACTGATTGTCCTACGTATGTTCTTTCCCTCCCTGACATTATCTAAAAAACCTACTAAATTTTGTGTTTGGACTAGAAACTGCTTAAAGGGAGCATATCTTTGTATTCTCAGAACCCATCACAATGACTGGCACATAGAAAAACACTAGAGGTTTGTTGAATGAATGGATTTTCCAAAAGGAGAGAGAGAGAAGGAGACTTTAGCATTTCCCAAAGGTCTCTGGATTCTAAAATCTTCATGCCCATTGAGGTCTAGGCTGAATGTGGAATCAGCAATTTAAATAACAGATTTTGGTAACTGGTGCCAATAGTCATAGAGATGCCTCAAAACTCTGACCAGACATCCACTGTACAAGACCAGGATCCATGTTGAATAATAAAGAAAAAAAGCAAAGGAGAAAAGAGAATGTTGAAAACCAGTTTACCTGGTCAGGTGGCTACTGGCAAAAGAAGATAGATTGAAAAATATATCTACAAACACTTTTTGGGTTTAATATATTGGAATAGCTAGAAGCAAATACCTGAACCTACCAAACTCCAACCCAGTAGCCTTGACTCTTGAAGACGATTGTATAACAATGTAGATTACAAGTGACAGTGTGATTGTGAAAAGCCTGTGGCTCTCACTCCCTTTATCCAGTGTATGGATAGATGAGTAGAAACATGGGGAAAAATAGGGTGGGACGGGGGGTGATTTGGGTGTTCTTTTTTTATTTTTATTTTTTATTCTGATTCTGATTCTTTCTGGTGTAAGGAAAATGTTCAAAAATAGATTGGGGTGATGAATGCACAAATATATGATGGTACTGTGAGTTGACTGTACACCATGGTTGATTGTATGGTATGTGAATATATCTCAATAAAACTGAATTTTAAAATATACATATATCTACAGTTTTAAGTGGGGAGAAGCATGAAAAAAATAATATCAGAACTTAAAAATAAAAGTTAATGGTAACTCTCCCTTATTTACTTAACTTATGCTTTCATTTCCTACCCTCAATAGCTTTGCCTCTAACTCATTGTCTGGTATATTCCTAAAGAGATCAGAATTCTTAAGCTTAGCTTTGGGGTTCTACTCAACGGCTCAGCCCCTGCATCTAGTCATTTCCATGTCTTATAAATGCTCCGATTTAGTCCCTCAGATATAGCTGGAGCAAACTCCTTACTGTTTCCTGCACTGTTTTCTCTAGTTCATCATTTTGCCTTCAAGGTGGAGCATCAACTCTGCATGTAAAAAAGTGTGTTCGCCTTGGGTGTGATACAGAACAAGTTACCATGTGGGCCCTGAGCTCAGAGCTCTCATTTTAGGAGGAGAGAGTACAATTATACTGATAACTATAGCACGTGGTAGGAATTGGTCACCATATTTCATCCGATCTAAGATGCCAGTGATTATAAGACATACTAATTTATACAGCAGGCAAGAAAGTTAAAAACACGACCAAATAAACTATGATACACCATCGACTGTTAGATGCTACCTGATATCAGAGTTCAATTCCTGATTTAAATGTTGGGGGAGAAAACCAAAAACATGCTTCTTCACTCCGTCTAGAAGAATCCTCTTCCCTGTGATGGTTTGAAAAAATATATCCGCAAGTTATTTGATACTCCTTCGCTTCAAGAGGTGGAGTTTAATTGCCCTCCTTTTGAGTATGGCCTGGACTTAGAGACATGCTCTGAACAAACAGAACATAACAGAAGCGATGGTACGTCACTTCCAAGATTAAGTTATAAGTCAAGGCTGTGGCTTCCATGTTGGTTTGCTCTCCCTCTTGGATCACTTGCTCTGGGGAAAGTTGACTGCCACGTTGTGAGCTGCCCTAGGGAGAGATCCGCATAGCCAGGAACCAAGGCCCTCCAAAGAGACCCTGCAAAGAGCTGTGTGAGTTAACTTGGCAGCAGATTCTACAGCCCCAGATGGGCCTTGAAACGACTCCAGCCCTGGCTGACAGTTCGACCTCATTAGAGACCGCAAGTCAAAACCATCCCGTTATGGCACTCCCAGATTCCTGACCCTCAGATACCGTGTGAGATAAGTGTGTTGTTTTGAAAGAAAAAGAAAAATACATGCATCTTGAAATCAATTAAATATGATAGTATTGATAAGGTACACAGGACCGGTGGAGAAGGGAGATCACATCTGGGCTGGGAAAGCTATTGAAGAAAGGCATCAGGAAGGAAAGGGCATGTGAATTGGGTCACGAAGGGTGGGGAGTTTTCTGTAGGTGCAGATAATGGTGTGGCAAAGGTGCGAAGATGGGAAAGAGCAGGCAGGGGAAGTACACATTTGGTTGGAGCTTAGTTTTCATGAAGGGAAGAAAGGAAAGGTAAGATGAGCTGAATGTCACCGAGTGCTAGCTAGAGGGCGGGGGGGGGGGGGTGCCCTGAAGAGTGCTGAGTAGTATAGTAACACACACCTACTCCTAATCTGGCAATGGGATTTAGGATTATACCATGGTTGTATTCAAATCCTTCAATGGGTTCTAGTTAGACCAAATCCCAGCTCTTGTCCAAGAAAGTCAAAGCCCCAGATGATCTTGCCACTGCTCCTCTCTCACTGTTCTCCAGCTTGATCACTGATCCAGCCACGGCTGAACAAGCCAACGTCTGTCCTGCCTTGGGGCTTTCAAATACACTGCCCCATTTCCTCTACTCTCCACAAAGCCAATGCTTTCCCTTCTTTTAGTTCTCTATTCAGAACTCACCTCCTGAGAGGGAGAGCCCATCCTGGCCAAACCTTCCCCAAGTTTCTGATTTTCCTAGTCCTTTATAAGCTTCTTTCCTAGCACACATCACAGTTTGTAGTGATTCCACTGATGTTCTGTTCCCTTGTTTTTAGTTTCTCTCACACCTTAGAATGAAAGATCCATCAGTGGATGAAAGATCCACCAAGTCTCTCTTACCTTCTGTGTATCCTAACAGGTAGCAGTGTCTAACATGAAGTAGACACCCAATGAGTGTTTGCTGAATAAATAAGTGACGGACAGGCCCACTCCATCTCTACAGAAATGCACTCTAAGCCAGGATGCCAGATGCACCGCAGGTCTACTCAGTCTCACTGTCTGGAAAGAGGCCAGTGCCTAAGAATTTCTCTGGGATTAAGAAGCCATGATGACTCTTCATTGTCAAGTGAGAATCCAAAGGAAAAGGCTCAGTCCACTCGAGGGCTGCCTCCACCCCCCTCTTCAGCATCCTGCTCCGAAGGAGCACACGTGGTGATGGGCATACCGTGCCCTTCTCTGCCGGTCAAGTGTCTGCCCTGTCCTTCCTTCTCCCCCACAAGAGGACTAACTCGAGCTCACCAAATAGTGCTCTTCTAACTCAGTCATTCCACAAATCCAGTGTCACGCCCAACATCGCATCTGTTCAATTCATTCTGAGTGCCTTATGAAAAGTTCTTTACTTGGGATCATCACAACTCCTAGAACATAGGGTTCAAGAAAGAGTCAAAAGAGAGAAAGGAGAAGATGTTGCCATGTGCATTACCATGTAAGGGAAAAGCCAAGGAACCCCAAAGATTGCCAGCCAGCCAGAAGATACCAACCCTGGGAGAAAGCAAGCCTGCTAGCCTCTGAAACTGTGAGCCAATAAATTCCTGTTGCTAAGCAAAAAAAAAAAAAAAAAAAAAAAAAGAATCTCAAGGATATCCTTAGTCTCTGAATGACATGCCATCATATGAACCTGCAGGTTACAGAAGGACAGGACATATCTCTTTGTTTGTTTCATGATTGCGTAGCCAGTGCTGAGAATGCAGAGGTACCCAATTAATACGTATTGATGGAATGAATGAAAACGTCTATTAAGACTATTCCCACTGCGTTCAAATCAATAGAAATTTTCTTTTACATCTGAAATACCTGTACCAGTAGAGCTTTTTTTTCCTTTGATAGCTGATGCAAAGTGATATACTGAATTAGGAAGCAAATTAACAGGCTCACGCAAGTTTCTCATTCAAGCTGCAGATCTTATGGGCATTGCACCAAATGCCATCCAAATGGCCTGTTGGCAAGTCCTCTGTGTTTAGGAAGCCGATTTGGAATTTACCCTTTGGGTCTCTGTCTGGCTAAGGGCATTCCATAGCTCTCCGAAAGAAAGGGCCTTCTACAGATGTTTTGGGCCATACATATGTCTTCCTGACTGAGATCATTCTGAGCTGATTCATCAATTCTATGAACCATCTGCACCCCATCTTGCTAGACATCCCTCAGGCTGTTGCTTCTGCCAATCAGGACAACATGTGCTACGGCTGCCATGGCTCAGGAGCCCACTAAATCACGGGAGACAGCCCCAAGTCCAAGTCCTCCATAAACACATGGAGATACAGAAGGCATCTGTATTCACACTGCATTCTGCAAGCCACTGGATCTTCCCACCAGCCCCAGTTTGGCGCACGTTTCCCAAACTGGGAGGGGAAAGTGGAGAGAAAAACTTTCCTAGGACACTACTCTATTATCTGGGCAGGCATCTTCAGTCCATGCAACCACCTGAGATGGTGGGCGATGCCAAGTCTGTGGGTGAAGCGTGACTTGGCAGCATCCGATTATCCTAGGCCTTAGCATTCGATCACCGTGGATCTCCAAGCAGAATGTTGACTAGAAGGAAATGATTTCCTGTTCACCTGGATTTGCTCTTAAGGATTTATTCAGACCCAGCCTGGCAGAGGCCAGCCCGAGCGTCAATCCCTGCAGGTGCTTGTCTATCGAGTTTCTCAGTGCGTCACTGCTCAACGATGAGGCGCTGGACACAGATCCAGTCGGATCAGGCAACGCCAAAAAGAGGACTGGGTCTTCAGGAAAACAAGGAACAAAGCAGTTTGGAAATTTTGCAAGAAAGTTTTTCAGAGGCTATGGTTCGAGTTAATAAATGCACTATTTTTTTTTTTTTTTTTTTTTTCAAAAACGAAGGAAAGAGATTTGTTTATTCACAGATAGATAAAAGCTGAGAGAATTTGTTGCCAGGGGGCTTGATTTATAAGAAATACTAAAGAAAGTTCTTTGGGCTGAGGTTGACACCAGATAATAATTCAAATGTGCATGAAAATACAAAGAGCCCCTGTAAAGTTGATTATGTAGAGGCATGGTAAAAGACAGACAGAAAGTATAATTACATATTTCTTTTTCTTTCTTCTCTTAAAGTAATAAATGCACTATTAATAAATGCTAAGCAACCAAATTAAAGCAATATTCCTTTGCACAGGAGAGATCAATTTAGAAATATTTTGCTTCATCATCTTTGCCTTCATCACTACATTCCAGAACTGAGACACATTTCTTCCTCTGAATTAAGTGGCCAGATAAGTCCCAACTCCCAAAAGCTTGTGCACGTCAATCTTTCCCTGACACTTAAGTATACGTGGTTGGTACTATCAAGCTCAACTGACTAACGGGAATACAATACTGGGGTCAAGGTCAAGGATTTGTGGCTCACTTTTGTTTTGCTTTATTTTATGACCACAAACCTGAACTCCTAGCACTGACTAAGTCTGGTAAAGGATCAGAGGCGTGAGAAAATGTTGGTTGAATGAAATTTAAATCAATGAAGTTTCATCGAATCTATTTGGTCAGTTGGTTTGTAAAATAAAGTAACTCCAGTAAACACTTCTATCATGCTCCTGAACATGGAAATAAAGTGGAACAATAAAAGGCCCCCCAGAAAAATTACACAGAGTAAATATATAAGCCCACCCGCAATCCCTGCAGAAAAAGAAAACAGCTTTAATTAGTGGGGGGTGAGTTATCTTTAAATCTCCCAGAGCTTAATAAGAACAGAACCAAGAGATCCCGGAAAAGATTTTGACACAGCTTCCCAGACACTGTGGGATAAAGGTCAGAGGCAAATCTTTCTCAGGATATCAATGTCAACAGAGGTTTTGTGAGACATTTGGGTTATGGAAGCAAAAGTCGACATGTAGGGAAATGTGAAATTAAACATGTAATATTTTATGGATATTATGGCTTATGTACAAAGTCTTCCATTGGCATTATTTTACTCTAAGGCACTTTTTCTAATCCCTACATGTTTAAGAGCTCTCTCCTTCAAAGTTCAAAGAATGCTCATCTTTATTTTCTCATTTGTCTCCATTACTTACTATAGTGAAGGATTATCCCCTTTTACAGTCTAGGCATGGAATATAAAAGGATAGCAGTAAATCTGAAATGTTTGGAGGTGGACATGGGAAGGAGGGAGGCGGTTTTAAGCCATTATGGATACTTTATATAAAACACACGTTCATTAATACATGCAAACACACACCTACACACAGCTTCATTTATTTTAATAAAACTCACCTTATTTGGAGAAGAGATACCAATAAAGAGAATATAAAGCATCAGAAAAACTAAGGAAGCATCACGCACTAGAAATGCATCATCAATTCAGGACTTCATTAATTTAGAGTGTATGGCCATTTGATGACACCTCAACCCTTTCCTATTTGCACTTATCAATAAACAATAGGTTCTTTGAACAAGTGGCAATGACATCCATGTAAGGAGGTAGACACCACTGTTAATGAGGGTGGGGACTAAAATCAAAGATCCTCTCAAATTTTAAAGATTCTACAATTATATGCTTTTAAGGATGGTAAGTGTTATTGTATTTACTCATTTTTTATAAGCATAACTACTATAAGTCAAAGAAAAGAGATTTTGGCTGGGGCTTTTATTTATTCATTGTAAATCATGACTATGTATTAAAGTAAGCTGACTAGTGGAATTACTTGACTAGCTTGTTACCAGTTACTGTAGGTATTTTAAAGTACTAGCCCTAGGCATATAGAATATCGGCACTGAAAGGGACCTTAAATTTCATCTCAGTCTAACCTCCTTATTTACAGGTAAAAACTGAGACCTAAAGAAGTAACTTGCACAATAATTTTCAACCAGAATCAAAGTGCATTTCTTTGAAAAAATTGTAAGTTTAATCTCTTCAATAACTTCAACAGGCCTGCCCTCAATTATTCAAGTTACTGGTAGTTTTCTGAATTCTATTTTATACCGGATTACTGACTTAGCACCTGACCTTGACCCCTAGTTTTGGCAGGCTAAGACTTGGTGACCATTGATAATCCACAGTGTAAAATATCCTTGAAATGGATAATTGAGAACGGAGTATAGTGATTTTAACAAATTAGCCTGGTGCTCAGGTCTTCAAATGAGGTTTTTCTGTTTGAATAAGCTGCTCTCTCCTCTCTGCCTCCTTTGGAAACCTTTCCAGATTTTGCCATCCAAAACCTGGGAATCCGCAGTAGCTGAAGTTTGTGTGCTCTGTGTTGGAAAGTTCGAGTAAGTCTGTTACTCTTAGGCTACTGACCAATTAGCATTGGTACATGATGTGGTGAGAGAAAGTGAGGTCAAGAGGTAATAATTAAAAATGAGGTAATGAGATGATCCAATCTCCCCTTGGCCTGCCAGAGGCCCACCGGTGACCACGTAAGATTCAAGAGAAACGTTGTTAGTTTCCCCAGCATTCTGGATCACCTTGGCATCTAGCCACGGGATCTGTGAAATAAAGTCACTCCAATCCAAGCAGGGAAGTTGGTTATTATAAAGTCTGAATCTAAGGGAACTACTTTATAGATGATCATCTTCCCTGAGCTACATGCAGTGTGGGGGGGTTCAAGGACTAGTTTTGAATATTTCATAGTAACAGGGATCCTACTTATCTGTGACCCCCTCCCTTAGCACGGTGCATGGTGCAGAGGGGGCCTTAGTGCTTGACTGTTTAAGGAATATGTGAGTCCCTACTCCCAAGATGCACGGGACAAATGTCACTGACTCTTAGGAGCAGTAAGACAGACTGTTGGGGGAAGTAGAACATGAAGCCTAAATTGGTGTGTATTTTTGTTTGCTTCCAACAATGAGATGGGATAACTGCTGAGACATCCATGCACACTGTACCAGGAAGGTTGGTGATCCAGGAACAGCTTTAAGAAGCTCCATGACTGGGAACAAGCATGTATCTCTTTGGGCCTCAACTGTTCTTTATAAAATGAGGGAAGTAGGGTAGATGGCCTGTGGTTCACTCTGAGCCAGAACCCTACAGCTCACTGGTCTTGTACCAAATTCTAACTCATGACCAATGACAAGGGCTTGGCTGACTTCAGGTAAGACGACTAATCAGACTCTGCACAGATGGGTGTACTCTGAAAAGGACATATGTAATATAAGGCGATTTTTGTCATTATTCAACCCAAGAGTTGTTCTCTGCAATACTTCACTCAACCAAATGCGTCAACTATTTAACAGACAAGATTAGAGTACAAGCTTCTTGAGGCATAATTAGCTGAAGAGAAAGAATGATAGAGAAGCAGAAAATCCACAATACCATGGCAAGCAAAGGAAGTCCTTCTATCCCAGGGGAAAGATGGACCAACTTATATGTCTGATCTTTTCTAGTGCTTGTTTCTGATATTTCTCAAAGCATCTGGATGGAAGTTATCACAAAAGGTCCTTTTGTAAAATAGAAATACACATAAAAGAAAAAAGGAATCTAAACTACATTAAAAAAACACACACACACACACACACAAAACTTTGGGGTTCCCTAAAGCTTACACTGATCCACTTTTTGTTCCTATTATTAACAAAGTTGAAGTCTAAGAGATGAACCAAACAATCTCCTGGCACATGGAACTTACTACTCACGCAATTTGTACTCCAAGAAAGAGATTTACAAACCCAGTGAGAAAAATAAATCAAAGGTACGCTTATGAATAAAGTCCAGTAAGAACAGTGCTGTGATGAAATGTCTCCATTTGCAGTTTGATGGTTTATTACTCCTTCTCAACACCCACTCTTGCTTCTCACCTAAAACACAATTTCACATTAATATGTTTTACAAGCATCAATTTGCCAAGGTCTATTGCTAAACTTAAACTTTTCACTCAATGAATTCTTAGGTGCTTATTAGGATTAAAATACATCACCTCTTAGAATATTAGTTCCTTAGCTTTTTATGCCAGGAGAAAGCTGAAGCCGCCATACACTTCATCTCTGGGGTTTTGTAACAGCCAGTGTTTTGTATCGAACATGAAAGGGGGATGCCACCTGTGCTAAATTTATTTTTGAGACTGAGAACTTAGGGACACATTAAATAGAGCATACGTTCAAAAATAAGCACCACTGAAATTTCCAGTGTGTCATCTCTACAAAGCGTATGATGATGTATATTTGTTGTAGTTACTGCAAAGTTTCCTATTGCTTTACCAAATACTTCTCATGATGGGATTTGTTAGCCTACACTGAAACAGATCATGAATATGTAGTTCTTAATAAAATATTCCTTAAAGGAGACGCTTAGGTCCAGGATTTTATCATTTAAATTGACAATAAAAATAAACCCAACTCACACCATTAAAAAAAAAAAAAAAATACTTGGACTCCTACTTATAAGCTTAAGACTGTGCTGTTATCTAGAAAACAGAAGCAATTATCCCAAAAGACTTGGACAGCTATACATTGAGAAGAAGATTATTTCACTTGAATTACATCATTAATTAAAAAAAATAAGATTAAATTCCTAGCCACCTTTTGTTTTTTTTAAAAAAGAGGGGGTGGTCTGCTATTAATTTGCTGATAAAATAAATATTGTATAAAATGAAATTAAAACTTTTTTATTGATTACGGTAAGAGTAAAGCAACAAAAAGAGGAAACATTATTTTGTAAGTTTATTTATCGTGAGGTGTCAACTAATGTGTTACCCCTTCCGCATGTCCCTTCACATTCTTTCTACCTTATGACACTTTCATATTTAGGATACTGAACATAAGCCAACCCATGATTCCAAACAGAGTGTGTTACAGTAGAATAAGAGAACAAAACAGCCAAACATTTCGGCTTTAAGTTTCAAAAGTCAAGATCCTTCCATAAACAATAGACCTGGTAGAATATGTGGTGAACCAGATGTACCTCTCCCCACTTTTCCCCAGACACCTGAAAAGAAAGAAAAAAAAAAAATCTCTGTAAAAGGAATGGACTTGGCTGGCTTGTTCCTTTGCTTTTTAAAAAAGCTGTACTTTTTTTTTTTAATGAGATATACATGAAATTGACAGATTTAAGTGAATAACAGAAAGATAAATATATATGCCAGTATATCACCCCAATGAAGTATGGAATGTTTCTCTCTTTCCATGTGCCTTCTTGTCAACCCCCACTTCTCATGGGCACTGTTCTGCTATTTATCACCATAGATTATTAGTTTTGCCTGTTCTTGAATTTCACATAAATGAAATCATTCTATAAGTAGGCTTTTCTGGCCTTTTTATTCAACATTGTTTTTGAGAGTCATCTATGTTGTTGCATATATCAGTAGTTCATTTCTTATTCCTAAGTCATATTACATTATATAAAAATGATAAAGTTCAATTACCCTTTTCTGTCAATGGACAGTTGGGTTGTTCTCAGTTTTTGGCTATTATGAATAAAGTTGTTGTAAACATTCTTAAAAAAAAAAAAAAATCTCTGGATCAAGGGACAATAAAAAGCAAGAGAGAAGAACACAGGGTATGTGTGTGGGCCTCAGAGGATGGGGCCTGACGCTTAGGTAGAGATTAGAGGTGAGAATTGACAAAACTTGCAGGCAGGGCCAGCGATCCTGTTCTCAGCTTCCTGTCTGGATCCCTGGGAGGGAGGGAGGGAGCCTCCTGGAGCTCTCACTACACCATGGGGCAGAGGCAGGGCAACATGAGGTGACAGAGTCACCAAGCATTTCCTGGAGTCCCCAGAGGGTGAGTGTACCAGTTTGTATATATTATGCCTCCCAGAAAAAGCCATGTTCTTTGATGCAATCTTGTGGGTGCAGAGGTATTAGTGTTGACTAGGCTGGAACCTTTGGATTAGGTTGTTTCCATGGAGATGTGACTCACCCAGCTGTAGGTGATAACTCTCATTAGACAATTTCCATGGAGGCACAGCCCCGCGCATTCAGCATGGGACTTCGTTAGCTTACTAGAGTCCTATATAAGAAGCTCAGACAGAAGGCACTCGCTGCTGCAACTTACACAGACATTTTGAAGATGGCTGTTGAAAGCAGAGTTTTGCTGATGCTTTGGAGGTACTAGCCCAGAGCTTGCCCTGAGAAACCTACACAGAGACATATTAGAAAACACCATTTTGAAATGCAACCCAGGAACAAGCAGATGCCAGCCATGTGCCTTCCCCAGCTAACAGAGGTTTTCCGGACACCATTGGCCATTCTCCAGTGAAGGTACCGTATTGTTGATGCCTTACCTTGGTCACTTTATGGCCTTAAGACTGTAACTGTGTAACCAAATAAACCCCCTCTGTAAAAGCCAATCTGTTTCTGGTGTTTTGCATAAAGCTGCATTAGCAAACTGGAACAGGGAGGGGGGATGGCAATATCCCCACACACACACACACACACCAAGCTTGAGGATGGAATTAGTGGTGTAGCTGGTGGCTCTGAGAAAACCTGGCATGGCCCGGAAGGCTGGAGTCCAGATGGAAACAAAGACATAGTAGATATTGAGGTCCCCACTACCTGGGGATAAGATGAGAAGACCTACGTCCCAGTGGATATCCTAGAAAGAAGGCAACCGAGGACAGACACAGTCCCCTCAACACTCTGCAGCCAGGTCAGCTCTCCCCAAATCAGATGCATACTACGATATACCTGGGAAAACTCTGAATGGACTGAGTGTCCTGCATGAACTGGATTTTCTGCCATCAGACATAAATGCGGACAGAGAGAAAAACAAATTTTTAGAATAAAATAAATTTTATTTCTTACAACCCACAAGTATGTGACCTGAAAAATGCATAATTGCTACATGAAAATGAAAAATCATGTAACGATATTTTGAGCACTTGACATATCATAGACAATATGGTTGTTATTGCTACTAGTCTCTTGAGTAGGAAACTATATATTCATATTCATTTACTCACTATACACATACACACAGGCATCAGGGATATGATCGTGAACAAGCCAGTCCTTGCCTAGAGTCCAGTGGGAGGCAGCGATGAGTACACAGCCCATTTCAATATGGTGGAATACAAGTTAGGAGGTGTGTACTTTGGGTATGCACCCAGCAGGAGATCCTGACCTGTTCTTGTTGGGTCAAGGAAATCTTCAGGGGAATTGCCATTTAAATAGGAGGTACAGGGTAGGGGAAGGATAAAAACTTAAGTGGACAGATGTGAAATATGTTGTGATGGTTAATTTTATGTATCAGCTTGGCTAGGTTAGGTTGTCCAGTTGTATGGTCAGACACTGTGAAGGTATTTTGTAGATGGAATTAGCATCTACAATCAGTTGATCTTAAGTAAAGGAGATGACCCTCCATTATGCGGGTGGGCCTCATCCAATAAGTTGGGGCCTTAAGAGCAAGAACTGAGGGTTGCTCTGGACAACCTCAACTGATATGTATATTAAGAAAGTAGAATTGAAATGATTTGGCAATAGAATTGATGGGGGTGGGCAAGCAAAACGAAGGACTCTAAGTTAATGCCCCTGCTGCAAGCTTAGGGAGCTGGAAGGTAGTAGTGCCATTTCCTGAAAAGGGATCACAGGAAGAGTGGCAGCTTGGGGGAGTCAATGATCTAAGTTTCCTACAGGTTGAATGTGAAGGGCCCCTGGATTCCCAGAAGTGATGCTCAGTGAGCAGTTAGAGAAGAGAGCCTGAAGCTCCAGTGAGAGAGAGTTCTGGTTAGAAATCTGACTTAAGAGGTGTTGGGTCAATCCAAACGAGGCCTTGGGAGGAGATAAGCCATGGAGAAAAAGAAGGGAGCAAGGGCAGAACCCTGGGGAAGCTAGCATTCCAAGGACCAGAGGTGGTGTCTATAAAGATGACAGAGTCAGGGTGCCAGGGTGTGGGGGACAGAAAGAGCAGAGGAAAAACCAAAAGTGGGCAGCACAGAAGCCAGGAAAGGAGAGGAGATTCAACAGTTGGGAGTCTGGGGGTGAGCAGAAGCACAGAGAGGGGAAAAGATGTGTCCGCTGGAAATACTTTAGACTTGTCAGAAGTAGCGGGAATCAGCAAACTGTGAACAGTCGTCATTCTGTTTGAGATGGGATAATGTAAAAATCACAAAATTTTAGTAAAGAGAGAAAATAAATCTTTGCCCTCCTCTCATGCAAGCCACCTGCTCCCCACTCCCTGCTCCCCTGTGATGGGGGAGCCTGATAGCAGCAGGTGTTGAAGGCGTGCGAGGAAAAGGACGGGAAGGCAGCAGTGTAGACAAGGTGTGCTTGAATTTTGTCTGGGAAGGGGAGGAGTGAGACAGGGTGTGTGTTTAGTGTGTGCCTGGGGAGGGGAGTGTCAGAGAAGTTTTTTGTGACAGACAAACTTAGCGTGTTTAAATGCTCATCAGAAGGAGTCTGCAGAAAGGGTGACTTTGAACCTGTAAAGGGGAAGGACGACCTGTGGGTCTGAGGTGGTGGGAAGAGCTGGGGCCCAGAGCAAAGGAGCAGGGTTGACCTGAAGGAGCGTGTTCCAGTTTGCTAATGCTGCCGGAAAGCAAAACACCAGAAATGGATCAGTTTTTTTAAAAGGGGGTTTATTTGGTTACACAGTTACAGTCTCAAGGCCATAAAGCGTCCAAGGTAATGCATTGACAATCAGGTACCTTCACTGGAGGATGGCCAATGGTGTCTGGAAAACGTCTGTTAGCTGGGAAGGCCCGCGGCTGGCGTCTGCTTGCTCCCAGGTTGCGTTTCAAAATGGCATTCTCCAAAATGTCAGTGTCAGCTTCCAATGGCCGTCTTCAAAATGTCTCTAAGCTGCAGCTACTCTCTCATCTCCTGTGTATTCTTCAAAGTGTCCCTCTTGGCTGTAGCAAGCATCTGGGCCTGTGTGGCTCTTTTTAAAGCACTCCAGTAATCCAATTAATATCCACCCTGAATGGGCGGGGTAACACCTCCATGGAAATTATCTAATCAAATGTTTCACTCACAGTTGATTGAGTCACATCTCTATGGAAACACTCGAAAGATTCCAGTCTAATCAACACTAAATCCATCTACTCCCACAAGATTGCATCAAATAACATGGCATTTGGAGGGACATAATACATCCAAACTGGCACAGAGTGGTTAGAGCTCTTCCACTGTGACAAGAAGAAAGGACCAAAGATGCTCATTTAGAGACACTTACAATGTGGGAAACACTACAGGAAGAAGTATCGGGAAGCACAGCACATCTCGCTTGGGTGAGAGAGAAATGAGGTCGTTTTTGTTTTATTTTGTTTTGTTTAACTCTGAAGGCTTCGAGGACTATGAGAAATCAAGACAAGTTCTACCTGCTCTGCCAGTCTGCACTCCCTGCCAGATGCTAGAAAATTCTCACAGAGAAGAACAGGCAGGAGGAAGGGGACAGAACGAAGCGAAGAACATACCTGAAGCCAAACTTGAATACACACACGTGCGTTCTCACACTCCTGGGGCACACGTGCACACGTCCACACACACATGCCAGCCAGAACAGCTGTGTGTACATTCCCATGCCAGCATCAAAACAAGTGCTCAGGTTCAGAAACCCGACTGGGGCCATTGGTAAAATACAAGCAGCTTCTGGAGCAGAGCCCCAGGCACGTGGAAAGGCATCGCTCAGAAATGACTCCGAGAAGAGCCTGGGCTGATGCTGACTGATGCTGACTAGCAGAGTCACCCCCAAGAAAGAGCAAGGAATGGGGGCTCCAGATCCCAGACAGTCACAGCCAGCACAGCTGCCCCCACACACCTGCTTCCAGGTACAAGGCTCAAAGAGACAAGCTAGGATCACCAGGCAGTAAAGAACCTTATCAATCTTGAAAAGAAACCAGGGTCATTTTTTGAAGGTCAGCCAGGGAATGTCTTCTAGAAATTCTACAAGCTGGGAAATGTTTACCAACCCACAGCACTTCCAGAAGGATAGGGTCACGATAGTTTGGAACTGGCCACTCAGCACAAGTTACCCACTCTCTACACGATTCATCTTGAACATCTGCCAGTCCCTTTATCTGTCTGTCTATCCCTCTGATTCTGTCTCGCAACATCATCCACACATATGCAAGTCGGGTCCCATCTGAATCACAGTCTTGTGGGTCTCTTTCTACTTTTCTACCTATTTTTTTTTTAAATCATCCCATCTACTCTTCAGTCAATCCAGTTTTGTTTTTCACAGTCATCTGAACATGCTTTTCCTTGTGCTTCTCTACATATACACCTTGGCAAGAGTCATGTACTCAAGGTCTGTCATGTCCCACTTAAGAGTTAACAAACTCCTGGCGTTTACAAAGATTTTCTGGAGCGGATATGCACTAGAAAGTCTTTTTAAAAAATGGATTATATTCTCAGAGCCTTAGCTTCCACAGGAACTCTTTCCTTAAATTGATTTGCCTGAGATTATGCTGGCTTTCCTTTCCCACTCCCTTATTTTACCTTACTTGCTCCCACTTTACCAGAGAAAGACACATCGTTCTTCCACCCTGAATCTTAGAGCCCAGTGGCAAGGGTTTAAGTCCCCTGGGATGCTAAATAAAAGGGGTAATTTGAGAACGTATTCCCTGAGGGAGAGCCCAGGAGAACAAGACACAGAAAGCGTCTCTTTAAAAGAAACAGAGATATAAAGTAATAAAGGGGGGGAGGGGTGCTTATTGCTAACCAGGTGAAAAAGTCACTGTAAAATCCCCTGCCTTATCTAGTATTTTAGAATTTAAATAAATGTAAGATGGTTTTGTGGGTATACTTCTTAACAGGTTTATTATAAATTGAGAAAACAAAGTCACCACTTCTGATTTGCCTGATTTGTTTTACCATGAGGACTGGCTTCATTTGGCCATCAATGGTAGACACTTTCCAAAAATGAGGGAGATAAATCTGTAATTTCAGGGTTTTGATGACAATATTTAAAGCATGTATACAGTGTTACATTTCATAAGCTATTGCATCCTTTACAATGTTTAACTTTATTTAAACACTTTCTTTGTCAGTTTAAAATGTCCTAGAGGGTCCATAGTTTTTAACGTAAACACAGAATACAGTATTGGGAGTGACTAATCATTTTTACCATTCTTGTACCAATATATAACAGTATACTCTTGTGTTTCTTCTTTGAAGTTACTCATAGTAAATATCTACATCTATATCTTTATCTATTGTTCATTTGGGTCTGGCTGCAAAAATTGATGTATAATCCTCAGATCTTTCCATATTGCTTGCATATGGGACTTTTTTGGTTTACATAGTCGCTTTTGGTTATTATAGGTCCTAGCTTGAGGGTTATCTACCTGTGCCTTCAACTAGCTGCTACTAGTTGGCCTCTGCCCAAGAATATTTGGAGGTATAAATTTAATTTCTTGAGCTCCTGGCCAGACGCTGGGAAGGGCCCTACCTTATCCCACTGATTCCATATTCCTGGGTTGCTGAACCATTCTTGAAGCTAAATGTTAATCATCCGTTTCTATTATTTCCAATAGGTCTACATTTATCACATGTGGTTTGAAGCTATACTTGAAGTGGGCGCTCTAGCCTGATAGAATTTATCAAAATGACTTTTGATTTAAAAAAATAAAAAATAAAAAGGTCAATCTACCTCAGTCAGAGATCCAGAAGTATATAAATAAACCATGCCAAATATAAATTTAAGCCCACAGAATGGCAAAAAGTAAGGGAAGTGAAAAGAACAAATGATTTTGTGGGATTTGGGGTAAGAAGCATTGTTATTACTCTAATAAAAGTAATAAGCATTCCATAGGAGTTAAGAAATGTAGATTCCAGAAAAGTTATGCCAGGGTCTAGTGTTTACAAGATTAAGAGTCTTTATTCCACCTAACACCCCAATAGGTTAGAATCGAATGTGAGCTGGATTCCTTTCAGATAAAGACCCCACGGCTGAGGGGAAGTGGCCCGATGGCATGCCACACAAGCGAGCGACCCCTTTGTCAGCTAACAGTGCTGCAAGCAGAGAGACCCCAGCTCTGAGTGAGGAGCCTAACAAAGTCCTCTTAGAGGTTTTTCACAGCCTGCAACAATTCATCTGTCCAAAAAGCGCATGAATGGGAAAAATCCAACACTGGAGCCAAGGACTGTGTTGCAACTGTCTAAGATTTTTGAGAGCTGGCCAAGCCCGCCTTTATGGATTATTTTCACTCTCTTGGCGTCGCGGCACCTCATCTCTAAATACTTGATAACTGTTTTAGAGGTGTAATTCCATTTCAGACACTGGCTAGCTTAGGATCTTCCAGAGAAATCCAGGCACATTTTTTCAGCACAGATGTATTTGCATATGTACAACTGGCAAAAGGACAAATAGACATTTTCCCTTTTACTCCAGAGTCGATCAACACTTCAATATTCAAGAACTGAGTTCCCAAATCCTTTACTTCTGTGCCCTATCTGATGCTGCCCTCCTCCACTAGACTTTTACTTCTTCTCAATATCTCTATCAGAGAATCGACAGAAAGGAAACAAGAGGAGACTGAACCCAGTCTTGTCAATTTAGCTCCATGTGGCAGCTCTAGGATAAAGGATCATGGGAAAAGGATATGAAGACTGTCACCAAGGCTTGAGGATCATCTGTGGATCTTTGTTATTCCTGTTTTTGCTACTTCTAAACATCAAAAATGATTGACAGCTAGCTGCTGCTGAAGTTTGAAGGACAAGCTATCCAATTGGTGCACCCTTACGGAAATCTTCCCTTTGACCCCTGGTTAGCTTTGACCCCTGGTCACCTCCATGAGGCTTTTCCACCTGCTGCTCTGATGCAGCACCTTCTCGATTACAAATCACTGTTGTTCCTTCTTACTTTCTGGGTTGTCTCACAAGGCGTGGGGTAGAGCTTGCTTCTAACAGGAGGCTATCGGTTCTAGGCTGATGGGATCTGCAGAGTTTTGACACAAAATTACTTCTAACTCACAGAGCAGCAACCTGCCGAGTGAGGTTTTGCCCATAGTAACAGGTGCTGGCCGTGAGCCTGTCGTGGCCAGGAGCACGAGGCCTTTGACCAAGCAAGAATATCCAAGGATGTGAGCTGAAAAGTTTCCAGAAGGATTTGATTTAAAAAAAAAAAAAAAAAAAAAAAACACCAGACTAAAGAAGGGGAAAAGCAGCTGTTTGGAAATAAACTGTAAAACATCTGTAGCACACAAGCAAAACTCTAAGTGCGACCACAAAATTTTAAAGGGACCTCATCTTTCAGAAACCACCTTCCAAGTAAGTAGCACATGCTTCATGCAATCAATAGTTTGAAGGTTTCTTAGTAGAACAGGTAAAAGGTGTGCCCAGGTATGCTACCATGGGGGAAGTTTCTGCTTCTTTGAGCACAATTATCAGTCACCACAGCAAGCCACAAAGGAGGAAAAAAATTCAGAGGACAATTAGCAATAAGGCAAAATTTGCTTGTTGTGGATGGCATCTGAGGATCAAATACCCTTGGAACACCTCTCTCTCTTCTGGAAAGGCTGGACTTCTATTTTAGTGGATTTTTAGGACTCTTTGGGGTACACTAGTTAATAAAAGGGCAAAGAAATATTCTACAGAGTTTCTCTGGCTTCTTTTGCATCACTGCAATAGAATTCAGGGATTTCTTTTTTTTTTTTTTAAATCAAAGTTCAAGGGTCTAAGTAGCTCAATTTATTTTTCAGTAACTAAGTTACCAGAAACTTGTAGCGTGGCTGTATTTATTTTCTGAAGGAGTCTCCAAGTTGGCAAAAGGGTCCTTGGAAGGACATATTTCTTCACGTTCTCTTGATCTCAGTGTGTGGAGATTCGCTTAACAGCTGTTTTATGTACAAGAGTTTTTTCAGCCATGTCCTCCCCCACAATAAACAGACTTGAACGCAAAAGTAGTCTGCAAGACACACACACACACACACACACACACAAAACACGAGGCTGCCTCTCACACTCCTGCCAGCAGCGGGCCATGGTAAGAGTAAAGAAGATCATAATGTTGCCTGGCATTCATTCATTCATTCATTCATTAATAGCTTAAAACAACATTGGAGTTGAAAACAAAAGACACTCCCTAGCCTACTAAGTCAGCCAAGGAGACGTTTTCTAGGTTATTGTCACTCAAAAAAAACACTCTTGGTGTAAAAATCACATAAGAAGCACAATCAATTTTACTAAGTGTCTGATAATTCTGGATGTCTAACATGAAAAGAGTCCTTTTCTGATTTACCAAGGAGTCAAAGTTTGGACACATGCAAAGAAATTAAGAGATACAAATTAACCACTCTTCCAGTGATATATATTTATTAACAGCATCAATAATTGCTTACATTTTAAAACATAATTTATTTGACAAGTGCCTATCTCAGTCTTTTATCTTCTTTAGCCCTAGAGTATTATTGAATAGAACAATACTATTCTTCTCTTTTATAAATACAGACAGCAGATCGTTACAAAAAGCTATCTGGTTTACTATCAGACTCCTTTAAGCCTACCCAGTCCCCCTCTCTAGCTGCCCAGAACAGGTGTCTAGGAGGGACATTTGTTTTCTCCAGAATTCATTCAAACATTCTCATCTCCATGCCTGCCCCCTTCTTGGTTTGCCAGCAAAGTGTGGGCCATTCCTTGCTAAGTAGATGGCAAATGGTCTATGGATGTCCCCTTTCTAGTCTGAAGGGTCCACTTCAAACTGTAATAAACCTTCATTTATGCCCTCACACTGAGGAGTTAGGCAGGAGGGAGTGGCTGTGAGGCTGGGAATCTGAAGAGTGGCTGATCTCTTTGGGGACAACTGATCCCCCCCAGCTGCTTATCCTAGAGGCACTCCGTTAGCATCCTACTGAGAGGTAAGCTGACTTAAAACTATGCTCCAAAATCAACTTACTCCACTTCCTTCTCTTTTGTGTTTGCTTTTCCCCCATGCTTCTATCAAATACTATAAAGTTCAAAGAATTTTTGCAAGAAAAATTGTATTTTGCCAAATGTGTTAATTATTAACAACAAAAAAAGTAACTCAGGAAAAAAATGATCTGAATTGAGGCATGAATTTTTAAAAATTGGCACAAACTTTATTTTGCAATAACACTTGTGAAAACACTAAATGCTTTGCTGTCACATGATTCAAGCACACACACTCAGCAGACATACAGCCACATCGACACTTGTAGACTGACGATTCATTTTAAAAGAAACTGGAACTATTGCTAACCTTCACATTTAATAATAAGCAGGAGAAGGTATAAAAAGATAATTCATAAATTTAATATGAAATGCAAAAAAAAAAAAAAAATTCGATCACCAAAGAGAACTGGAAAGAAGGAAAGAACTGTTTTGGTTTCTATGTGAAATGGAAAGAGTAAACAAACTGGAGATAAAGGTATTCTTGAAAGTTTTTATAATATACAAGATGATTTGCTCAAATTCTAAAGCATGCTGACAACCAGTTACTAGATGATAAAAAATATTTTGCCATTTTTTTAAAAGTTTAGAAAGCATGGAAATGGAAAGAAACCATTTTTCTATATATATAGGAAGCAGCAAAGAAGAATCAAAGAGAATTAATTATTGCTTCCAGACCAAAAAGACAGAACATCAGAAAGGATCCAATAAAAATATATGACATCCTAGAGGATGGGAACACAATGGTTCTGGCCCCTTTATATGTTATCTCAGTTAATTTTCATAATTCTAAGAGGAAGAATTTCCATTTTGTATTCTGGATCATCTCTTCTCTCTGCTGAATGGACAACCACTCCCTGTCAACAGGATCTTTCCCAGGGACAATTTAAATGCACTCAAATCTCTCCCGAATTTAAACATGCAATCCCTTCTTTACCCTTCCATCCTACTCCAGATCCTCCTCTTTCTCTCTCCTCCCCTTCACAGCCAAATTTCATGAGGGAGTTGCTAACACTTGATGTTTCCGTTTCCTCACGTTTACTCTTATCCTCACCAATTCCAATTTGACTTTTACTTAGAGCTCTCCACCAAACTGTGTCTCAGTAAGGTAATCAATGATCTCCGTTTTGAAAATTTCAATGGACATTTTTAAGTTCTTCTTGACACAACCTTTTCTCCATGATCCTGGCTTTTCTCCTACCTCCCTGGTTGCTCCCTCTCAGTTTCTTTGGCAGGTTCAATCCTAGGCCCTCTTCTCCCTCATGCTATGCTCCTTCCCATTAGTCCATTGCTGCCCATTGCTTTAATTATCCACATCTCTCCTTGGACTCCAGAGCTGAATAAACCAATGCCTAGTCCTGCTCAGCCATTCCCCCTCGATGCCTCAAAGACACCTCACACTCAATGTAGCATGACAAGGGTTATAACCTACCCCCCACCCTGCCCCCATGAACCTGGTGGGGGCACATCCTGAAATATCTAGATGAATGACTCTGCCATCTATCCATGTCTGCAAGCCTACCTGTGCATCATCCTCTACATCTCCCTCCCTTCCACACCTTTATAGCTTATCCAACATCAGTTCCTGTTGGTTGACTTCTGGGATTGCTCTCAAATTCATCCACTTCCCTCCAGCTCTGCCCTTCAAGCTGCCACTGTTTATTGACAGGGCTACCCAAAGAGCCTCCTAAATGGGCTCACCATGCGCACTCCACCCCCTCCATTCTGTCTGCCCTCCACGCTAAAAATCACAGTGATCTTGCTTCAAAAGCACATTGGCTCAGGTCACCCTATCCACCTGCCCCCACTACAGTCACCTAAAACCCTTTAATAATTTCCTATTGCTCCTGGGCTAAAGGTTAAAATCCCAAATACAAGCCTGCGAGACCGTGCCCTGACCACCTCATCTTTCATTTCTTCACAAGTTCCACATTCCTTCCAGGCACATGCCTTTGACCAAACTCCATTTTTTCCCAGAGCCTTCCCAGGTGTCCCAGGCCTGATCAACACCCTTCACTCTTTCAGAACACTTGCTTCAGTTTGTTAGTATATTCGGGCCTATAATTATTTGACCAATACCTAGCCCCATCTAGGCTCCAGTTTCCGTGAGAGCAAGGCAATGTTTTTTTCTTCATTACATCCCAGTGCATGGGGTCTGGCATTTGGTAGACACTCGATAAACATGTATGAAATGAACAGATGAAATGGAGACCCTGTTTTAACAACACGCTTGCCAGTGAGGGACAGAACTGGGATTCAGAGCCAGGTCATTCTCTTTCTCCTAGATCTCACTGCCTCCTGCTTCAGTGTTCACTGTGTGCTTGTAGGGTGTGAATCTGTGTATACCATCATAGCTGACCAGCTCTCGGTGTCTTAGAATACATCACCAACATGCATGCCTTAGAGCTGGCAGAAAGAGCAATGTGGCAGGTGGCAGGGAGCTGGGGTTTTGCCACTTACTATGTGAACTTCAGCATGTTCTTTAATCTTTCCGTGCCTCAGTCTCCTCATCCATAAATTGGTAATAAGAGTAACAATAATACTTATTCGGTAGAAATTTAGTGAGGATTAAGTACAATGTGAATAACAGAGCCTGGGACATACAAGCATTCAGTAAGGGGGGATAGAAGCAGAAATAGCTTTAATGATAGCTTTTGGGCAAAAAGAAAATGGGAATATAACATATCAAACTATTTGAGTTAGAAAGTTGTTAAAAGGTGCAGGTTAAAAATATAGTCCTCTTATTCATATTTAACAAGTATTTATTGATCCCGTACTACATAGAAGCTGCTGGAGGCATAAACAAAGGATTTAGATAAATTCAAGGAATAAGGAATGCTAAGAGGGTTTGAAAAATCAGTTTTTGAGAAGAACTACAAATTCCATCGTGGTGGGTGGCTGGGTAGTCTGGATCCAGCAATATACACCAGAAGATTTAGAATTAAATCTCCCACAGAAATACATCACAAGGGCTTAAATATCTCAATTCCCTAGACAGAAGCTGTGACAAATGAGTGCTACAGTCGGTGGAAAAAGCACAGAAATAAGTTACCAAGCCCAGCCACTATCTAGATTGTACTCAATTGAGACACACACTCAACCATGTACAGACTATGAAGTAACAGAGAATGAGGTGAACTAGCGCTGAAAATTGGTTTCCCAAAGGTGGCCTGTGGTTTTGGTGGAGACAGACCGTACATACCCAACCACTCATCAGAAACTGCAAAACTACACAGTGAACGCCAAGGAAGTAGCAGGCAAACACTGTTTCTTGTCAATCCCTCCTGGACTGCCGATGGCATCCTTCTACTTTTAGGTGACTCCCCACCCCACCCATCACCACTTTGGGTTTTCTCATCTCTAAAATGGGATGGGTGTACAGTGGCCTCACAAGAGGACAGTGCAGATACAGTGAAGCAGTGCTTGTAAGGACAGCTTGGGAAATGTAAAGCTCCACGTGAAAGTAATGACATTTTTATCCTTCTTCTTAAGACATACAACATTTGCAAATTCAAGTCTCAGAGGTGAAATCCAGCCAAGTAAGGAGTGGAGGCAATAACTTAGCGTCCCACAGAGAGCACGAGGTGACTCGGCGCCACACTCAGGTGAGCCTTGGGTTACCTGGGCACCTGCTGCCTGTCACCTGGCTCGCTTGGGTCCTCTCATTTGGCTCCTGATGGGGACCCAAAGGGATCCAGAGCTGGCCAGGATGACCCCTCCATCGGCTCTGGAGTCAGGAGACGCGCCTCCCCAAGATGCACGGTTGTATGGAGCGCTGATGGGAAATTAAAAGTCACGGATATTTGAATACTTTGTTTAAGGCACTGGACTCCAAGCATGGGGGGAAACAGATGCTGGACAAGGACTGCCCTGGGGAAGTTTATAATCTTGTTGGAGAAATAAAACAAGAATGTAGGAAAAGATGATCTGCAAGGCAAGAAGGTGACTTGATATCAAATGAAAAATAGAGGTAAATGAAACGAGACATAGTCCCTCCCTCGAGTGGACAGGAGTAAGGTTGAATAACCAGAGCAGGGGGCCTACAATCCCAGCCTCAGGTCAGTCTCGGGTCCTGACTTGTCTTGGGATTTTGGGAAAGTCACTTCATAGAACCAGCTGTGGGTGAAAGAGTCAGTAGACAACGAAGACGTAAAACAAGATTATCTCAAAATCTTTTCTAGGTCAGATGGCCTACGATTATAACCTCCATTCCAATTTCTCTTACTTCTTTTGAAGTCTATCCCATCCCTTGTTTTAAGAAACAACTTTATAGCCACAATAATAGGGTCTAGGAAGCAGCTCCAGCATTGCCTTATTTATAGAGGCACAGAATTCTGTAGAGGCCAAAAGAGGGAATTTGGAGTCCAGACACACCTGGACTGGCTTCTTGATTCCGCTTTGCTAGTTGCATTATCTTCAGCAAGTCACAGAACTCCTTAGAAGCTGTTTCTTTATCTCTAAAATGGGGACAACAGAAAGTAACTACTGCAAGAATTGCCCTGAAAATGAAATCAGATAATGCACTGAAACAAAGCAAGAACCCAGTAAGTGTTAGCTGTCAATGCTTTTGTTTTAAAGTCAACACAGGTACATAATTTTCCTATAATGAGCATTTATCCTCTGAACTCCTAAAGGATAAGTCACGTCTTCTATTATACAAATCCACCCCGACAAAGTCCCACCCTGGGGCTCTGAATGTTGGCAGTCAGTAAGACAGACACTTAAAAATTATTTTCAAATGGAATACTTGTCCTCCCCAAGGAGGTGGACTTGTGAATTGGATCCTGTAGCTAGACTTCTGAACTAACAGGTATTATGCCTTATAGAAACGTTATTAGCATTCATTTCAGGGAAGGAGGAAAAACAGGAGTGCAACAGCATCGCTATTTGACTTTCTTTAAGCCAAAGAAAATACTAACATATACAGCTGGGTCCTGAGCCTGGGACGTGGAGAGAGCGTGCAGGCTGAAAAATCAGCTGCCTCCCAACGGGGCAGCCAGCCTCTGCGAAAGGTCACTCCCAACGTAGTTCCAACTCTAAATATAAAGGTATGTTTGGACAGAGTACTAACTTGGTAGTTCTGATGTGTTTATTAGGGTTTTATGCTTTACTTTTGGTGTTTTCTCCCATGTTTAAAAAATATATAATGATCCCAGAAAGATAGAGGGCTTCATTCGGATTTCTTGCTTGGTTTATTTTAATATTGGCTTAAGCCCCTCCTTCTCTTACCCAGCTTCTCTCTCCGGCTTCCCTTCCCAAACCTGAAATATCACAAGTTTAAGAAACAAGGCAATTCCTTTTTACCCATTGGGTCTCAAGGGAGCTCAATATTCTCTGTATCTTCCATTTTCCAGGACATGCACTGAAGCTAAACAGGGGCATTCCATTTCACACAGAAGAATTCTGGGGGAGCTATAGAATGCTGCAACGAAGATGTTCTTATGAAGCCCAAATTCGTGTGCTTTAAATAGATTTTTTTTATTCAAATAAATAAGTAAATGAACAGAAGTGGGAAGCAGCACTTCAACTATTGCAACCTTCCATCACGTGAACTTAATTCTGACTCAGCCTTTCCAGCAGTTGTGAGAATCTTTATAGAGGCATTTCACCCATGGATCTCAAACTCTCACTTCATGACAATAACAAGGAATAAATAGCCTCCTAGGATCCTGGGAATGCACAAAGGATGCATTGCACCCTATATTCTGTGGGGAGCAACATAGGGGAGTTAGGCCAATTTAAACACTTCTTAGCTACAGCTTGAGCTTGAACTCAGTGGGGGTCTTCTCTGTTATCGGAGGGTGGGGGGATTAGAACAATCTCAGCGCAGTTGGTCCTGGGCAAATATCCCAGCTATTGTGAACAATGGATCTGTCCCTCAGCTCACCCAGGAATAAGTCAGACAACCCATGCTACTACTACCACCGAGAACCCTGACATCAACTGCCAGCCTCTCTGAACTTCCTCGCATCACCTGCCACTGAGCAAGGTCCCAGTCTGCAGCCCTTCCCAGGGCCTCCTTCCAGTCTAGTGGTTTGCAACCACGATGAGTCGTAACCAGATGGAATAAAATATTGGAGTCTGCAAATGATTTACATGGAGTTTACAAATGACATATATACATATATACACACATACATATATATATATATATATTTATGTATGATGAACTCAGGTTATCCCTGTATTAACACCACTCTCACTCACCTACTTGCATTTTGATATGCTTTCTTGGGTCGAAGGGAAGGAGTTGGAATGAGGGCTAGCAAGCTCAGAATTCTGCCACAGACCTGAAGAAGTCACCCAAACCCTGGGGTGAATTGTACACTACAAGTATCTCTAACTTTTTCTTTGGGGAATCCCTATCTGAGTCTATAAGGCTCATTTTGCTAATAGGTTCAGGTTCTTCCACTAATAGCATCAACTTTCTCACTTGGTTCAGACTAGTCCTCCCATGGGCCAGTTAGCCTGGAAGGGCATAAGACCCTCTGGAAATCACAGACGTGATGGTCAAGGATATTCAGTATATTTCGTACTTTCCTAAGAAAGGAAGCATTACCAACTGGATAATATACTAATATGCAAAAATCCCACAGTCTCAAGTAAAGGATCTTCCCCAAGGGAGAAACAGAGGAAGAGAATCTGTCCCATTAATTCGAGCCCAAATGTGAAGAGCAAAAGTAGGATAAGGAATGCATGTCAATTCCAAAGATCTACCCAATTGCTTCTGTAGAGGGTACACGCACAAGGGCCATTAGGGTTCAATTAAGCCAGACGGCTTGCATTAGAATTATCTTGTATTTAAAGCCTATGTTTAAAGCCTATGTTTAACTATGGTTCAAGTTTCTCTTTAAAACTTTTGGCTTTATGATGCTTTTTTTGAAAGTCTCCACATACACTTACCAGCTAATGGCAATATAAATACCATGCACATTCTAAATTCACCTCGCATCATTTTGCACCTTCAGGCAGAGCCTGCAATATGGGAAGCCGGGCTACAGCCAAATATGGTGTACCTGTCCTTTCCTGTTCCGGATCTGACCTATAGGACCCCCTCCAGCGAGCTCTGCTTTCACTTTGCTCCCTCCATCCCTGCCCAGCCGCATTTGCTGGGCAAATTCATCGTGATGAAGGAACACTATTAACACCAGATGTTCTGTTTTCCGATTCCTTCCCTGATTCCCTTAGGAATATAAGAACTCATCTGGCTTTGCCTAAACTGCCACAGTCATCAGTAAAACCAGTTATATTGGGCTATATACATGTGTGTAAAGGGAGAGGAAGTGCCAGGGGAGGATGTACAGGGTTTCGCGTGCACCCTTTGGGAGCACGTGTAAGTGGAAACTACAGAAGGGGCAGCAAGACACCAGTTGAGTGGAATTCTATGAGAATAGAGAAACTACTAGGTGCCTCTAGGTCTTTTTCCTTCATCATTTGCCTGACTCTTAACAGTATATAGGGGCTATAGTGAGGAATCCCTTCCAAGAATTTGGAAATAAGAGGAAACTGCCCACTGACAATTAAATTTCCCAATAAACCCATTATGAATCCAACCATACAAACAAAACCCACCCTAAAGAGAGTGGTTCCTGGACCTGCAGAGCATGAGGGTTATGTTCTAGTTTGCTAATGCTGCTGGAATGCAAAACACCAGAGAAGGATTGGCTTTTATAAAAGGGGGTTTATTTGGTTACACAGTTACAGTCTTAAGGCCATAAAGTGTCCAAGGTAACACATCAGCAATCAGGTACCTTCACTGGAGGATGGCCAGTGGTGTCCGGAAAACCTCTGTTATCTGGGAGGGCACATGGCTGGCATCTGCTCCAAAGATCTGGTTTCAAAATGGCTTTCTCCCAGGATGTTCCTCTCTAGGCTGCAGTTCCTCAAAAACATCACTCTTAGTTGCTCTTGGGGTGTTTGTCCTCTCTCAGCTTCTCCGGAGCAAGAGTCTGCTTCAACGGCCATCTTCAAACTGTCTCTCATCTGCAGCTACTCTCTCAGCTTCTGTGCATCCTTCAAAATGTCCCTCTTGGCTGTAACTCCTCTTCAAAACGTCACTCTGAGCTGCACTTCAAAATGTCACTCACAGCTGCACTGAGTTCCTTCTGTTTGTCAGCTCATTTATATGGCTCCAATGATTTAATTTAGACCCACCCTGAATGGTTAGAGTCAATCCGAGTCATCACCCACAGTTGGATGGGGCGCATCTCCATGGAAACACTCAAAGAATTACAATCTAATTAACACTGATTGGTCTGCCCACACAAGATTACATCAAAGATAATGGCATTTGGGGGGACATAATACGTGGCACAGGTTATCAGATGAAATGTTTTCTAAATTATCAAAGAAAGGACATAAGAATGTGCTAATCGACAACAGGGGGAGGGAGGTGGCTCGGGGTAGCAGTTGGTCATTGGACTGGAGATAAAGACCAACAGGTTCTACACAAGTGCTCTACAGAGGCATAGGTGCCCCAGCTCAGGGATTCCGAGCAGAAACCCTGATTTTAGACATCTAACTCCCACATTCTGGCCCCTGGTTTTACCCAAGGGCCTCCTGGCTATAATTTGACACCCTATGGCATTGACCCCCAGGGAGGGAATGTTCTGGCAGGAGGACACGAGAGTGTAGTCCCACTGGCAGTTATCATTCTCACTGTAAATTAAAAAACTAGCTGCAAATTTGGGATTTGGCTCACTACAACCCCCACCTAGAGGGAGACAATGTTCTGGACACTTGACTACCCCTGTCTGACTCCTTCAGTAGTTATAATCTCCTTGTAAATCAATAAAATTGCTACCAACAGATTGGGTTTGTGGACCTCTGAGGCTATGGGATAGGCTGTAAGTTCACTCAGGAAGAGAATACCAGACGGGTATGATTCTGCGTGTGAGACAGTGAGAAAAATGACACATGGGACATGCCTTTGCTGGTTCACAACCTTGAAAAGTTCAGTCAAGCATAAAGAGAGCAAGAACTGGATGAGAACGGAGGGCTTTGCAAGATAAAGGAAGAGGAACGTGCAGTTCACAGGAGTATCCTGAGAGGAAGGGTAGGATTCCATGGCAGGGACAACTTCCTGGGTGATGGGGGAGCTCAAAGGACTTCTAAGAAAAGAACGACTCATGTGCAGTTTTAGGTTTTTGCTGTGCATTTGCTATGCTATCACTCCCTGCAACTCCCCCCAGCTCCACCCAGGCTTCAGTAAAATCCACAGCCAAAAGGCAAGAGAGCACAATCATAAAAAGCATCAGAACACACTCTGGGCCCCGAGTGTCTCTTTGTTGCTCAGATGTGGCCTCTCTATCTCTCTCTAAGCCAACTCAGCAGGTGAACTCACTGCCCTCCCCCCTACATGGGACCTGACTCCCAGGGGTGTAAATCTCCCTGGCAACCCAGGATATGACTCCCAGGGATGAATCTGGACCCAGCATCATGGGATTGAGAAACTCTTCTTGTTCAAAAGAGGGAAGAGAAATGAAACAAAATAAAGTTTCAGTGGCTGAGAGATTTCAAACGGAGTCGAGAGGTCACTCTGGTGGGCACTCTTACACACTATATAGATAACCCTTTGTAGGTTTTAATATACTGGAATAGCTAGAAGTAAATACCTGAAACTAACAAACTGCAACCAGTTGCCTTGACTCTTGAAGATGATTGTATAACAACGTAGCTTACAAGGGGTGACAGTGTGATGGTGAAAGCCTTGTGGATCGCACTCCCTTGATTCAGTGTATGGATGGATGAGTAGAAAAATGGGGACAAAAACTAAATGAAAAATGGGGGGGGGATGATTTGGGTGTTCTTTTTTATTTTTTATTCTTATATTTACTTTTTCTGGTATAAGGAAAATGTTCAAAAAATAGATTGGGGTGACGAATGCACAATATATGATGGTACTATGAATAGTTGATTGTATACCACAGATACTGTATGATATGTGAATATATCTCAATAAAACTGAATTTAAAAGACAACAAAAAAATACAAAAAGCAGACTCTGAGTCTTGGAGGCCTGGTTTCCACATCCAACCCCACCCCTTGGCTGCTGCGTGATCTTGGAAAAAGTTATATGATCACTTTGTACCTTGGTTTCCTTATTTGAAAAGTGGGGATGATAACAGCAACTCCCCAAATGACAGCAATATCAGCCTGGTATTATTACGGATTTTACAAAAGGAGGGCTGATCTCACATCTGGAGCAGCTCTGTGTAGAACGAAACCTCCAGGTAGAGAAAAAGATGCCCCTCAGGGGAGGTCAAGGTAACCACACAAACACCCAATCAGCAGAAATCTCAAGGAGGGCATGGAATGGAGATCGCTTGTGACAAAGTCTAGAGCTCAAGGAGCTGGAAGACCCCAGCTGGCCCGATTGTCACAGCAATAATTAATAATTATTGGACACCTACTCAGTGTCAAGTACACATTTGTTTTCCTGCAAGTTTAACTTGGTTAACCAATAGGATTTTAAGTGGAATTAAACCTGAGAAAGGAGGAAAAGTACAAATGAGGGCAGAATGATGGTTCAACTGCATTCCGCGTATGCAAAGACACAGTCTACAGTCAGACCCAGTCTTGATTTTCAAAGGAGGCAAGGAACCTACAATTATCCCAAGGAATACCACTCAGTTCTCAAGAACACGAAAATCCAATGACTCCTGCATACTGGCAGAACATTTAACAAATACAGTGCCCAGACCTCATCTCCAAAGATGGATTCAATTGGTGACGCGAGGCCCAGACATAAGGAGTTTTAAATGCTCCCCAAGTGAGTTAAATGTGCAGCCCTGTCCCGGCCCGCGGGACGATCAACCGAGGCTCTGACTCCTGCGAGGGAAGAATGGTATGGGACAAGAGACACGAAGAACGACAGCAAGACAGGTTTCTGATCAAGCTGCAAAACTTTATTGAAGAGGCAGGGTATATATACTCTAGGAGAAGGGGAAGTGGCTAGCAAGGGCTCGTGGCGGTCTAGGATTGGTGGCTGCTGTTGCTAGGGCGGATGGCAGATGTAGGGTTAGCATTTTTGGCGCGAACTAGCACTTTTGGCGCGAACTACTTCCGTAAAGAAGGCTGAGGGTAACTTAAGCTATTGTTGTATCAGCCCTGGCGGCCATGTTGCACATCTCCGGCATAGCTGAAGGTGGACTTCATGCATGCTACCTTAATCGCCCTCTACACAGCCCAAGTTGAGAATCACTGCTATACTTGATTTTAATCTACTTCTACATACAGCATGGTTTCCCAAGCTTTCCTGATAATAGGAATCACATGGGGTCATTGTCAAACACACAGATTCCCCAGTGCCCTTCCCTAGAAATTTTGAGTTTGTAAGTCTGGGGTGGGATCTGGGAATCTGCATTTTTGCAAAGCCCCCCAGCTGAGAGAAGTTTCAGAAAACTGAACACTTTCAGCAAAGTGTGTGATTAGCAGCATAAAATCAACAGGGAAGTTAAGTTGAGCACAACCACTCTGAGTGCACATATTTATATCCATTATTCCATAATCTCTGCTTTGGGGGTTTTGTTCCAGTCCCAACCTGGGTCCAGGACTTAGATGACAGAGGAAACCTGAAGAAAGAAAAGAGAAAAAAGAAAAAAGAAGAAAAAAAAAAAAGCTCCCAATTCTGCAGATACTCAATCCTTACTCAGAGGACTCCAGGACCACATGAAGGAGACTCAATTGTTGCACGTGGTTTCCTCTATTCCTTAAGAGAACCACTTATTTTTTCACTATTATTCAAACCAAACCAGCAGGACCTAGTATTTAGCAGTGACGTGAGCTGTGCCCACACTGCCGAATAAGCACTTAGGTATCAATTCACTTGAAAGTATGCTCAACTGCTTAAAAACAAAAGGCGGTTTATTTTCTTATTTTAAATAAATTTTATACTGTTTTTTAAACCGGTCCATGGAGTTTAAATTTTTTTAAAAAAGCTGGAGGCTTCCAAGTTCATTCTAAAAGCTCGCTCTATACGTGGCTATATAATCCTTGACCAAAACTGGACAAGGGTTATAAAAAAATCATGGAAAGAGATAGCAGTTTCCTGTATGATTATATTGGAACATGCTAAAATAGTAGTCTATTAAAATAATTATATATGGGCAAAGGGTTTATTTCAGGATACAAGAATGATGCAATATTAGGGAATCTGTTTACAGAAGTTATTACTTCCAAGGATGCTCCTTGTCACTGTTACACGTTATCGAGTCCTAGACAATGCGAGATGAGAAAAAGACAAAGTCATGGGTATTGGAAGCAAAGATACAAATTTATTTATTTACAGATGATATGATGGTCTGCCTCTAAAATCCAAAGGGAATCATCCACTCAGCAATATATTTTTGTCTTGTTTGATTTTTAAGTAAGTATCTTGGTATAGATTGGATTGTAGCCCCCCCAAAAAAGACAAGTCCGAGTTTCAACTCCCAGACCTGTGACTATGAGCTCATCTGTAAATAGGATCTTGGAAGACATTATCAGTTAAGATAAGACCAGACTGGATCAGGATGGGCCTAATCCAATATGACTAGAGTCCTCATAAGGAGAGGACATTTGGACAGAGAAACAGATGACTGAAGAAGAGACAGACAGCCATGTGACCGAAGCAGAGATTCAGTTATGTCATGGAGAGCCAGCAAGCCACCACCAGGACCCTTCAGACTTCAGAGGAAGCATGGCCCGGCTAACAACTTGATTTTGAACTTCCAGCCTCTGAAACTATGAGATAATAAGTTCCTGTTTAAGCCAACCCATCTGTGGCATTTGTTACAGCAGCACTGGCAAACTAAGACATATGCAATTTTTTTTTAAAGAGTTTTTCTTCAAAAATATTCTCTCTGCAATTTCAAATCTTTTATGGCAGCTACCTTAAGCATTTTCTCATATTTGATTTCTAGGTGGCCATACAAGGTAAGTCTTTCAGGTTTTAAATTCAAAGGCCAGAAAATGCAGGGGGAAAAAAAAAAACAACCCTGCAGAAGTAACTATAATAGGGACATGAAGATCAAATACGCTTGTGCTAAACTTGAGCCCAGCTCAATATATTTGATGCATAAACCAGGGGCTTGGGACTGCTATATACTGAGTTAGGATCACCTGGGGAATCTTTTTAAGCTTCCCACCAAAGGCAGCAGGTAAAGTGAGGATCTCGGTTTGTGGGGTTGTCCCCTCTCCAGGAAACTAACTTGGCCTTTTGGGGGCTTAACAATCCTGGACTCTTTAGCCTCCCTGTACCAGCTCCTTGCCCCCAGACACCTCAATTGAATTGGGATGGGGTGCAACCTGGACCTGAAACCCAGGGTTTTTAAGAGCTCCCCCAGTTGAACCTAATATAGAAAGTTTGGGAACCCCTAAGCTGAAGTGATTCTCACATTGTGCAAAATTTTGGAAAGGATAAGGTGACAAAGAACTGGCACAGCAGTTTTGTGTCTTCCTTCCCAACCACCAGCTCAGTTCCCTTTGCCTTTTCTAATTCGGGAACTGCCTGAGACATTTCAGTACTTTGTTGGGTTTTTTTATCTGCACTATTGAACTAATACATTCAGCACTTACTGAATGTGTTTGGTTGGCAGCGTTGGAAGGTGTATTCCTTTAGAACTGCTTCATCTTGTCGGGACTGCAAATCTATTCCATAATACGCGTTGGCTGCCTAGCGTGTAGGCGCTGTAGGGTTACAGTGATTATAAGACCCAGTCCCTGACCTCCTTGTGTTTATAGTTTACAATGTGGAAGGAAAGGATAAAGATAACTGTAGCACAGGACAGATCTTCATAAGCTTGAGGAGAATGAGAGGCACAGAGCGCTATGGGAATTCAAGGGAGAGCAAAATACCACTGTCCACCTACAGTGGAAACCTCTCCAATCCCCGAGTGGGTTGGAGGGTTGTGACAGGTCATGCCAAACCAGTTGAGGGACTCATTTTTGGAAGAACCAGAACAGACAACATGAACAGGACAACAGATGGAGGGTGGGGAGCTCATACAGCCACAAAGCCCAGGGCAAGGGCTCTTAGAGGCCCAAGACCTCTTCTCAGGGACAGGTGGCAAATGATAGAAGCCAGCCTTGAGAGGCAGGGGCCAAGGGCAGGGGGAGCACAAGCCATAGCAGCAGGCAGTGTGGCCCGGAAAGACCCAAGGACCTATCTCTCCTCAAGGAAGGACACCACATGCAGGTGAAACTTGGAACTTTCCAGAGCCCTGAACTGGCTAACTCCATGCAAGGACATTAGAGTAGACTTGCCTGACCCTGAGGGGCGCCCACCGTTGGGCTGGCCATGTTTGCTTCTGGAGCAGGGGGAGCACTAGATCTAGTCTTCCAGGCCCTCAGGTACACAGGATACTGTTATATAATATAACAAGGTCTATCCCAAACTGTGCAACCACCAGATGCAGAAGATTTGCAGATGTGTACCTGAATAAGAATAGTTTCTGGCTTGAGGGAGCAAACAGTATTGCATGTTCTCAAGATAACAAATGAGAAAAATCACAGCTTTGTATCTAGGAGAAAAACAGACAAGAATCAAAATTTCCTGAGATTCACCTCCACCCCTGACTATTGAATCCAAATCGTCAGGTGTCAACTCAGAAAACCACACTTTAGAAAGCTCCCTCAGGCAATCTGATGATCAGGAAGTTTGGAAACAACTGTTCCATTCCAAAAGAAACTCAGAGAAACCAACCCAGGGACATGCTTTTTAAGTCCCAAAGCAGAAATGCATGCTTAGTTGGAAGTTTCATGCTATCTCTTATTAGATATAATAAGCATAAAAACATCTTCAAAATTTGATGCTACTTCCACATCCTTCTGGTTTTTACCCTACTGGGGCATTTCTAATGGTCTGAAAGAATCTGTCCTCTTTCCACTTTTTTTTTACTCTACTGTTAACATACCTTTTAGTTAATTATTTCTAATAATCCATTTTGTTTAGTTCGCCATTAGAGGTAGATTCCAAAGCTATTGAGAAACTCTGCAGATTATACACAAACTTCAAGTTTCCCACAATATCTTCCTCCCATCGGCTTAAAAGAACAAGCAGAACCACACATCAAAAGCAGAAAGAACCTCCCACTTGAGGATTTTACGTCATCCTCAAGGCACCTGGCTCACTGTGGTAGTCAGAACGATGCCTTCCCACCCCAAAATATATCCACATCCTAGTCTCCAGAATCTACAAATACATATCCTATATGGCAAAGGGGACTTTGAAAAATGTGATTAAATCAAGGATCTTGAGACAGGGATATTATCCTGGATTATCTGCGAGGGCCCAAAGGAATCATGAGGGTCCTTCAAGGAAAGAGGGCTCAGGAGAGTCAAAAAATGATGTAACAAAGGAAGCGGGGGAGACAGATTTGAAGATGCTACGCTGTTAGCTTTGCACGTGGAAGGAGGAGCCACGAGCCAAGGAAAACTGGTGGCCTCCAGAAGATAGAGAAGGTAAGGGAACGGATTCTCCCCTAGAGCCTCCAGAAGGTAGGCAGCCCTGCCGATAGCTTGATTTAGCCTGGTGGGTCCCAGGTCAGACTTCTGACCTCCAGTGCTCTAAAATAAATAAGCCACTGGGTTGGTGGTAATGTTACAGCAGCAACAGGAAACACTCAACCTCTCCCTGCACAAAAGAGGGACAGGCCTATGGGTTAAGGAACAGGATTGGGGTCATCCTTCACCTTGGGAGGTGCTGATGCTGACACAGTGAAGAACATGTTTTGGTGAACGTTTCCCTTTGATGCACTTACACTTTCCTATTAACATTAGGGGGTGGTCATGGAACAGTGTTAACCTAACTCAACCAAGCAAGGAAGGACAAATCCATCACTTTGGGGAGGGCTCCTTGTTCTTTTTTTCTATACCTGTAATAGCGATGGCTGATGTTCCTCTCCTCTCTGCCATCCTGAGGCAGCAGATGAATGAGTTTGGCTTCATTGGTGTGGTGGTTTGAAGCTGTTATGTATCCCAGGAAAGGCCATATTTTTTTAATCCATTCCCGTGGGTGCAGACCTATTGTGGGTGGGACCTTTTGATTAGGTTATTTCAGTTGAGACGTGACCCAACTCATTCACGGTGGGTCTTGATCCTCTTGCTGGAATCCTTTATAAGAGGATAAGTCACATAACAGAAGCTAAGAGAGATGAAGTTAAGAGAAGATCATAGAGAAAAGACCCTGAGAAGCTAAGAGAGGACCCACAGAAGCTCAGAGAGGAGGCCACCTGAACCAGAAGCTGAAAGCAATGAAACCTAGGAAAGAAGGACCATCAGATGGCAGCTACGTGCCTTCCCATGTGACAGAGGAGTCCCGGATGCCAGCAGCCTGTCATCAGGGTCCAGGTATCCTGTTGATGCCTTGAGTTGGACATTTTCATGGCCTAAGAACTGTAAATTGTAAATTAAACCCCCATTGTAGAAGCCAATCCATTTTTGGAATATTGAATTCTAGCAGCTTTAGCAAACCAAAACAGTTGGGCTTTCCCCTCTCTGGGAAACCAACTTGTCCTTTTGGGGAAGAACAACCCTGAGTTCTTTAGTCTTCTTCTTCCTCTTTAGCCAATCAGGAAGGAGATGCATAACCCAACCACTGGGAAACACAAAGCCTACGAGCCTCAAGGACGGTTCATGCCAGGAATACTTCATAAGCCATCATTTGATAGGAGAACGCCATCTTCTAACAAAGGGAATGAGATACAGCAGAGAGGGCACTGAATGTGTATTTTTGGCTGAACTTTCTTCATGATGACGGAGAGTCAGATAAAGAATTGCTCTATTAATCACCAGCCCGCACAAGCAGTTTCCTTTCGAGCAGTCCACTAATCACTGCAATGTGCTTAGGATCCATCACAGCAATGCCAGTTGGGAGGCCCCATACAATCAGTCTTAACTCCAGTGCATAGTTAAGGAATAAGGATAGAAGTGACTCAAGTTATTCAAGTCAGGCACAAATAAAAGCTCAATCTATGCTCCCTCTTTCAATCCAAGAGCAAAGGACAGGGAGTCACTGAAAGTGGCATTGCCAACAGAGAGAGAGAAATAAAGATGACTGGAGATAAGACAAATTCAAATTTATCACAACTCTCCCACTGCTGAGAGACTGGACTAGCAAGTCAGCCAATTACCTGCACATAACTCATTAATAAATGTTTGTTAAATAAACGAACGAGTGAATGGAACACTCAGGCAATTGCCGTGGTGACAAGATCTTAATGCACAAAATAAATTCCCCTCTCAGCTTGACTCTAGTAATTTCCACTGGGCTTCCTATAGCTGTGGCCACTGATGATAGAACTCCAGCATAAAAACGTGGTGATCAACTAGAGGCCATGATGCAGGAAACTGACATCCTTATAAGGTTGTCAGAACAAGCCATTGCCGTGGGCAATTTGTACACTACAGATGGGCCATATACCCAGGTTTGGGCATAGGGAAGAGAGAGAAACAGAAGCGAGGTTCAAGACAGTCTGAGTGATATCCGCTATAAATATAGGCTATGCACCTGTGGATTTCAAATGTTTTTCTCTCAAAGTTGCAGATGCTTTTAAAACACACAAGTCAGCAGAGAAAGATAAAAGTTCCTGTCTGTCACCTCCAGAAAGAGCCAGCCAAGGTCTTGTATGTTGAACAAGGTTTCATTTGAGGAGAGCAGATGAAATTTCAAACTGTCTTTTCCCCCAAAGCCTTCCCACACTAAGCGCACTGAGTATTTTAACTGCCTCCATTGAAGAGACCCGATCGAAGCTTCTCGCACCCGGATGCATCCTGGAATACCCAGATGGTCGACGGCCCCAACCCTGCTGAGGACAGAGGGTCCTCCAAAGGCTGTAACAGACCCAACTTCTCCCAACCCCCACCCCACCCCCCGCTACGATCCCCCTGGCAAGGCATTGCTGTTTCCCCCCCATTTCTGAAGAGGGATGCTGCCTTCAACAGCTGTGTTTGTTTACAGGACTGGAAAGGAACACTGGACACATGCACTTCGTCCAGCTGAGTTTTGCTCTTGGCATTTCCCGCTCCAGACTATACACTATTGGTCCTCGGAGTCCAGTTATAATTTGCCATCGACGTGTGCCAAGAGGGTGAGTAGAGAGAGAGAGGATGACCTTATATTATTTGCCCCAAAGTCTGTAGAGACAGACTTTTCCTTTCAACATGGCAAAGAGGACTCCTACACGTTGGCTGGAACCTGCTACTTCTTTACGATGGAGCAGACGTGTTCCCACTTTTTGGACACATAGTTATGGCCCAGTAAGTCACCCTATGGAGGCCACCAGAGGTTCTGCAAGGACTTGCACAAAGCAAACTTGGCTCCCAACATGTAACTCTCTTAAGACCACAAACCACACTTTTACATCTGGGAAACTGGCCCCTGTAGCAACTAGCCTTTTTCATGAATCTCACTAGCCTCTTTCCTTTTGAGTAGTGTTTTAAGGATTAGGGTAAAGGCTGTGACATTTAAAAAAAAAAAAAAAAACATGGGAAAGGGATGCTTTTTTGAACTCCTCTATGTTTATAGAAATACTTTCTTTGCTTTGTTTTTTTGGGTTTTTTTCCCCTTCCATAGGAGCGCCTCCCCACCACCCCCGCTTTTTAAAATAAAATCATCTAGAAGAGGATCATTGTTCTCTGTAAAAATACAGGATTTTATCATTACATTGTTTTTGAAATGAATACTTACAGTCCTCTTGTTTCAAAGTAAATGGGTGTCTTGTGCTTTCGTTTATTTACTTGAGATCCCTTTTATATTATTCCTCCCCCTGAGATTGGCTGCAGAGAGGGAAGGCTGAAAACATTGGGGAATTTTCTTCCAAGTTCTAAACTCGCTTCTGAGATGCATGCTCTGTACTTCAAAACACGGGTTCCAAGAGCTGACTTACTTATCCAAGACTTACAGAATCCACATGAGTATTTGCAAATCAGGGTATCGGACATAAACACACATGGAAGCTTAGAGGTCAGTTGGAAAACTTGGCCTATAGTACCCTGTCACATTTTATGAGCTGGATCTACATCTCACAGTTGTTAAAGGGCCGCCCCTCTAGACTCCCAGGATACCGTAATTGCAAAACTGACTTCAGCTGGCTGCACATCTGTGTCACCAGGCAGCTTCAACATCAAGCCAACCATCAAGATTCTCTCATCGCATTGCTTGTCTCCTAAAGGAGAAACATGAAAAACGGATGCACAGTGCTTTGATAGAACATATTATGGCCACTGGAAAAACATTTAAAACGTGTGGACACACACACAGACAGACATGCACGCTGAGTTGTATTTTTTTCTTAAATCAGAATATGAGCGTTGTTCTAGATGCAACTGTGTTCAGAGCTACAATGTTCAGTAACCTATGGATCAAGGAAAACTATGGATCAAAGTTTACATTCCTATAGAATTTATCTGTATCACTCAGCTAGCATTGAAATATGAAGCTTTATTTTGTCACCTGTTTGTCTTCTCACCCCTGCAATACTGCAGACTCCAGAATGGAAAAGACTACTGCATAAAGGCTTGAATTCCCACACAGTGCCTTAGTGACAGTGGGTGCCCAGTACTATTGTGAAAAATAATTCAGCATTAAAAGTAAACCTAAACTCTGAATGAAGTGTCGACCCAGGAAGTCACAGGCCCATCCTGGACATCTCCTTTGAAAAATAACACATACCATTTTATTTACACATGGCTCCTTACAAAGGATGTGAGGGCACAACCTCTGTCTTATAACAAGCCCAAGGTGAGTAAGACAGTTCTTGTCCTCAGCGGGGCTACTAAGGGGGATAATGAACCGTTAACAAGAAAATCAAGCAATTAGAAAGTGCCAATGAAATGCTGGGAAGATGCAAGGAAATGAAGTTTGAGTCTACTCTGAAGAGGTCAGCAAAGGCTTAATGAAGGGGTTACAATTTGATTGGACCTTGAAGGTTAATTAAGAGCAAAAAATAAAAGACAGCAGTGACAGTAGGTACCTAAGATGGTGACAGGTGAGAAAGAGACAGACAGATACCCCCAAAGGAGTCCTCTTGGTTCCCCAACTCAGCGGCTGTGTCCTGTACCCATGGTCCTGTCCAAACTTCCATCCCCTCTAGAGCTAATGACCAGCAACCACTGGTGTTTCCCCGCCTTCAGCTATACTGGAACTTTCTATCCTATTAACTGATCACACTGGCGCTATTACAGAATATCATGTGCCCGTCTCAATTTTACAAAAAGAGACATGCACTTGGAAGTCTATGTTAAAACATACTGTGCTCCTTCTGTCTACTACCCAATTATATTATGTTGGAACACTCTACTGGAAAACTTACTATAATGACCAGCCAAGTACTGAAGGGTATAATGTTTTGATTGTCAAACAGGTTGTACATGATGCAAATATATGACTTAACAAGTGATTTCACAAACATTTTGGTAACAGTAATCTGACTCATAAACTCCAACATAGTCTCATAAAACAGCTGTGTGTGTAAGTAATCCAAAGATAGTCCTTAAGAAATGTTACAGAGGAAAGCATAAAATAAGAGAAGAAAGTCTGAATCCTGAAGAGGATACCATTTCACATTGTAACTTTAATGTTTGAATATAAGGCACAGCCTTATATTCAAACAAAAAGAGCTACTGCTGTTCCAATCTGTACTGTTTATACAACGGGAAAGAACAATATATCTAGAGGCTTATATTATTTTTGCAAGAGTATCTGGAGAGATTCCACCCACTAATTACAGTGTGGGGCAAGGAAAATTCACTCGGGAGACCCCGTAAGATGATAACACCTTTTATCACAGAAACCTTTTTGGTTTTTCAAAACTTCCACATCAATTTTTAAATTTTATTCACAAGGCACACACTTCCACATGTCAAAGCACTACGGTCCAGGAGAGCCATGTGACATGCCCAAGGTCACCCAGCAGGAAAAAAAAAAAAAAAAAAAAAAAATCGAGGTGGGAAGGTGGTACTCCTCACTCTACTTAGTTCATTTTTTAATCCCCACTCTGACAAAGATACTCAGGAAAAGGACCACATAAATGACAACTCAGTGTTTCAGTTTCAATTTCACTGGTCTCCATTTATCACATTAGCTCAAAAAATGTGAAACTCTGATTTCTTAAGAATTACAAGAAAATAATCAGCAGACACTTAAGTTTTGCCTCTTTGTTCTATTGCGTCACTCAAGCTTCTTAAGTCCAATTTAATGCCGTATAATGTGTCCATTATTTGAACCTCAAAGCAGGTTCGAAGGCAAGAGTCTAGAGTTAGAAAAGCTTTAAAGATCACGTGTTTTGCTGATGAGGCTACTGAGATCTAGAAAGGGGAATTGACTCCACAGTCACCAGCTAGTTAGTGGCAAAACCAGGACTAGAACTAAAGAGTCCTGGATTTCAGCAGCCTGGCTTGAGACAGGTCCTTAGAAAGAAGTCAGATTCCAATGGCCTACAACACTGATTACAATTTTTCACCCAGGTGATTGACAGGTCCCCTCCACTTAAAGCTACCTGAGGAATCATGTGGCAAAATCCATACCGGGTGGAATTACTTGGTGGCAATGTATGCCCTTCCTAAGGACTCAGGATCCTGGTAAGATTTAAGATGACTAGTGTTGAGGATATTCACGTGGCAACAGGGAATTTAAAGAATATGCAACTTCGGGGCTCCCAAACCAGCACTAAGACAGGTACTTTGAAAAAGGTAAAGCTTCTTTGCACCATTTAGCCATTCCAGAGATAATTCAACGGCTTTTTCATGCCAGGCACTGGCTAGACATTGCAGATACAGCATGAATAAAACAGCTACGGCTCCTAAGGAGCTCTTGGCCTAGCAGGAAATACAGATAACTAAACAGATCATACGATAGTCTTACACGGGATACTCTCTTCTACCTCTGCTACCCGACCTATAAATGCATTCTTGGACAAAGGCACGTACAATGGAGAAGAGGAAATCGGCTGTCCCTCCTGTTGGTGTGTGGAGAGAGGCTGAGGGGGTTTGTAGTTAGGCTGAAGAAAAGACTGGACACCAAAACTGCTAGGCACAGCCTGACCCAAAGGTTCCCCTTTTGTCATCGAAACCAGGTATCGGTTTAGAGTGAGGCCTCTTGGGACTGATCCCTCTAAGTCATCTTAGAGCTTCGCCCAGTAGCCACATCGCCACAGCTATTCTAAAGAAGTCAAAATTAACACAAAAACACCACAAGGTACAGTAGGGAAAAGAGGGGTTTTGTTGCTCTTGTTTTAAATAGGCTCGGTTACAAGCCGTAGTTGTTGGTATGGCCATTTTCCAAAACATAAATCTAGTAAGGTCCCACAAGGACCTAACAGAAACCCAGATGAATTTTTTGGTCTTTAAAAAAAGGCAGACAGAAATAAAGAAAAGCCTGGTGGGGAGTGCGGAGCCAAAATTCACGAAATCTATTCCCGATTCTGTTAGTTATTTCTCAACATGAGTGAGAATCTATGTTTCTTTATCCAGCCCCCTGCCTGGGTAGCGGGGATATCGTTTATCTAAATGTGGCAGCTACTCAACCTGCACTCACATTCTCCATATGAATTCACAAAGGTGCTGGAACCTGCACAGATTGTGATCCATCTTTCCTGGGAAGAAGCTGAGCGAGAACTCTAAGGCAATACGTGGAATGTTTGTGGAAAATGTCGTATCTACATTTATTGGTGTTTTCTCCATTCGTGGGCACTCTTCCCTAACCAGAAAGAATGGTTTGCCAAGATTCTCTTTCTCATCTGCAGAACTTTGATCTAGAAAAGGAACCACTTATTCTGGGGGACTGTGTCACAAAGGAGGCCTCTGAAGATAATTTGAAGCAGGAATCTGAGATATACAATCTTTCAGTGAGTGTGACCACCAGTCATGACTGAGGGCTAAGGAGAGAATGCAGAAATATGCTAGATGAGATTTCCTTCCTGCTCTGAAGTGCAGTGAACCTTCAAATGGGAGAGTGCAGGAATATCCTGGGAACCTACAAGGAAACAGACTTTGCTGATCTATGAAGATGAAGCTTCGGGTGCCTGGGCTAACTAAAAAAGAACACCAATGGATTTCCAGGGAGGATTGAGAGCGATGGGGGAGAGGTCTGTTAAGAAAGCAGGCAGCATATCTGAAATTAGTCTTGTTTCAACATAAAGAACTTTTATATCAAGAGCAATAACCAACGTGAGGATCTATTCTCCAACAGAGACTGAAGGAATGGGAGGCATTTTGTGGTTTCAGGGGTTTAAAGGAACTCTGGGACTCCCAGTCGCCAAACTATATATTCTGCAGGTGAAATGATATTTACAATCGATATGGTTTTTATGCTGTGCAATAGGACTTCCATTTCTGCTCGTGAAGGATTAACTTCTATAGAACTGCCATCCCACCATAAACAATTAGAAAACTGGATAAATATTATAGAAGAACAATTTTCAGACATTGCACGAGAAGCAGCACAGCCCAGTGATCCCTGAGAGAAGGGAAACAAGCCAAGCGAGCCCTACGATTGCCCGAGATTACTGCCGAAAGAGAGTTTCAGGTAAAGTCAAGAGAGGGGACCAAATAGAGCCTAACAGTCTCATTGTATTCAAGAGACAGAGTTGAGAGAGGCCAAGACAGCTCAATTCCACAGAACAGAGTGCCAGAGAAAAGGGAGCTATGGAGGGAGAGAGCTCCAGAGACCTGCAAAGGGGTCTTCTCAAGCCTTTAGCTGAATTTGGAACCATTCTTGTATGAGGCAAGAAGCTCAAGGCAGTGAAGGAACCATGGGTAAGCAGCAGGCCAAAAACTTACCAGAGCTCCCACAAGGCTGGGAATAGTTTGTTGCCAAGAACCACAGTGAAAGGACCTCATAATATTTGGGGCACTGGAGAGAGTCCTCAGAAAGGAAGTGCCTTGGTAATGGGGAAAAATTAATCTTAGAATAAAGGCTGATCTAAATCCACTGTAACAAGCTAAAAAGAACAGTTCAGGTGTTCTGTTAGCTAAACACCAGATATAATCCAACTTTCTTTAAACGAATAACAAAATCTAGAATACAAGCATGTAAAATTCTCAAAGGGCAGCATCTAATAAAAAATGAGCAGCCAAAGACAAAGGAAAATATAACTTATAACCAACCAAAGGAAAAAGAAAATAGAAACACACTCAGAAATGACAGAGATACTAGAATTAGTATGCAAGACCATAAAACAGCTATTATAAACCTTATAAATATGCTCAAGATGCAAAGAAAAACATGAGCATGAAGAGGAAATAAATGGAAGATATAAAAATATGCAAATCAAACTTCTAGAAATCTAATGGAAAAATACACTGGATGGATTGACAGTTTAGATAATGAAGAAGAAAATATTAGTAAACTTGAAGTGATAGCAATAGAAACTATCTGAAATGAAGCACAGAAGAAAAAAATACTGAAAATAAGTCAACAAGGTTTAGTGAACTGTGGGATAATGTAAAACACTCTGGCATATGTGGAATTTAAGTCCCAGGAAGAGGGGAATAAAGGGAAAAGAAAAGCCAATTTTTTTTTAATTTATAGATCCAAGAAACTCAAAGAACCCCAAGCAGAAGAAACATAAAACACCAGGGCCTATGATAATTAAATTGCTGATTGCCAGTGATAAAGAGAAAATCTTTAACATCAGCCAGAGAAAGTAAGACATTATGTACAGAGGAACAAAGATAAAAATGACATCAAACTTCTCATTAGGCTTTGCAGGGTTGAAGTCAATGGAACAATATCTTTAAAATGCCGAAAGGAAAAAACAAACAAAAAAACATTGTCAACCTAGAATTATATAATGAAAATCTTTCAAAAATGAAAGTAAAGATAGTTTCAGACAAATAAGAGCAGGGAGAACTTATCACCAATAGAGCTAATGATATGAAATATAAAACAAATAGCAAGACGGTAGTTTCAAACCCAACCATATCAATAATTATAATCACATTAGGGGTATATGGTCTAGACCCTCCAATTTAAAGGCAACGATTGTCAGATTGTTGAAAAAAATAAAACAAGCTCTCACTGTAAGCTCTCTATAAGAAACCCACTTTATAGATAAAGGCCAAAGACACAAATTAATTAAAAGAACAAGGTTGGAAAATTGTGCCATGCACACAGTAATCAAAGAAAGATGAGGTAATCATACTAATGTCAGAGAAGAATGACTTCAGAATATGAAGACTATTACCAGAAATAAAGAGGAACATTTCCTAATGTCAAAAGGTCTAATTCAAAGACATAAAAATCATAAGTGCATAGTTCCTAATAAAAGAGCTTCAAAATTCTATGGAAAAAAAAAAAAGAGAGCTAGAAGGAAAAAATAGACAAATCTATAGTTAGGGTTGGAGATATCAATATTCCCTTCAGTAAGTGACAGAACATGTAGACAGTAAATAAGTATAAAGATATGGAAAACTTGAATGACACTATCAACCAACGTGACCTAATTGTCATTTATTGACCACTCTAACAACAGCTAAATACACAGTCTTTTTAGAGGCACAGGGAACATTCGTCACGATGGGCCATATTCTGGTTCACAAAACAAAACTGAAATTTTAAAGGATTGAAATCATGCAGAATATGTCCTCTGAATACAGTGGAATTAAACTAGAAATCAGTCAATCCCCAAATATTTCAAAATTAAACACATTAAATTAAAACAAAAAGTAAATGTTTTTGACCAAAAAGTAAGTCAAAGAAGAAATCACAAGGACATTTTTAGACTACTTTGAACTGAATGAAAATGAAAACACAACATATGTTTTGTGTTGGCTACAGGGATATTTTTGCCATTTAATGCCTTTTTATATACACATTTATCTATTTTCCCTATTCTGAATCCAGTCTGATCAAAATATAGAGTACTTTTTCAATTGATGATGGGATGGAAAGGACATATATATTTCATTCAGATAGAAAAACAATTAGTGAAGCAAGATTAAGAGAAAAAAATAAAATATAAATAAGTACTGTGAAAAGGTGAGCCTGGAAGTCATTTAACCTGGAAACATTATGAAAAGTCCAAATAGCATAGTAAAGAGAATATTTTCTTATCTTCTTGGCACTCCCTGAATTTATTTTGTAGATTTCTGGGCAAAGTCTCAATGCCCATAGAAGCAGGACTTCTCTCCCCCACATCATCTCCCAAAAAGTAACTAGAGCTTTTAGTGATGCAAACATTTCTGAAACAAGGTAGGCCCTGCTATGTCACTCTCTGTGAAGAAAGGAGTATGTGCATTAGATCACTGCTTTCTCAGACTTGAATGTACCTATGAATCACCTAAAGGATCTGGCTAAAATGCAGATTCTGAACCAAAAGGTACAGGGTTGGGCCAGAGCCACTGCACTTTAACATAGAACAACTTCTCCTACCAAACCTTATCTTTCACTTCCTCTTGCGTCCTCTCCCCCCTCAGGAAAAAAGTGCAAAAACATAAAAGGTCAATGGGTGATTCGGCCAAAGTTATCAAATAGAGAAGAGATGGGGCTTGCCAACGTCTATTAGAGCAATTAAGTAGCAGGTGCTTGAGGTCAGGCCTGGCTTTAATTAAAGACTTCTGAAACCATTTATTAATGTCTCAAGTTAGTTTGGAACCAAACCAGTAACTTTTACATCAGCATGATGTAAAACTCTTAAAAATGAGGCTAGTTCACCACTTAATCTTACCTCCTCCTACAATACAATAGAGTCTGACATCTGGCTGACCCAGTTCCTGGATCCCCCGAGCTAGTACAGGTGTTTATTGTGCCCAGCAGATAGAATTCTGGCTCCACCAGGGCCCTATAGAAGGAGCTAATCGGTAAAGCGGAAAACAAGTAAGCAATGATTTGTGTAGCTATTCTGCGCATAAGTCTAAATTATTATCCATTGCTCTGAAATGCTGGCTGTATTTATAACCATAAGAATATTCTGCACTTTGGAGGCAAAAGTTTGTCTTCACCTGCACCTTCCTCATCTCCAAGTTGCCAACAACCAGTCTAGAACTCCCAATGATGAAACATTAAAAGCACTTTCTTGAAGTTATTGCTTCCTTGCATAAAAAAATTACGTATCATTAAAAAAAAAAAAAACTGCTGAGTTCCATAATAATGTCATGCATGTTTAGAACAGCAGATAATTTCCATTAAAAATTCATTTCTATTAGGATCTGAAAACTCTTATAAGATTAGTTGAACCGCATTAGATAGACTTTTCTAATTAATTCATTAAATACTATGGGTGGAGAATAAAGGCTCCTACATGGATCAGGGAACCAGCCTGGAATTAAACGTTTGCAGAATTCATATTCATAGCCTGGATTACACAGCTCTCGAAAGGGAGTCAGAAAACTATGCCCTACAGGCCAGCCACTAGCTTTGTAAATAAAGTTTTACTGGAATACAGTCATTTCCATTTGTTTAAGTATTGTGTCTGCACTACAACAGCAGACTTGATTAGTTGTCATAGAGATCAGGCCTGCAAAGCCTAAAATATTTACTATCTGGCCCTATGAGAAAGTTTTTCCAACCTGTGCTCTAGAAGGATAAGCTAGGACCAGTAAGTTTTAAGGAGGTGGGAAATGCTTTATGATACTGAGCAGAAAGCTATCAACTATCACAGTTCAAAATTTAAATGCAATGCCTTTATAAAGCAGCGAGTTTCCCGAAACTGGGTGTGTTCAAGTAGCTCTTAAATGACTACCATGTTAGAGCTGAGATGTAGACACCAAAGAGCTGCTTAAATTGCTTCCATCTCTGAGATTCTACATCACCCTAAAGCTATCCATTCCACAGAGGTGCAGATTAGACTTCTCGAAAAATAGTCTCACTTGATTAAGGAAGAAAAACGTCTTCCATTATGGCGAAGAAAAGTCTAAAGAAAACATGCATCTTGAGAAGAAGAGCCATAGGTATCTTGTGGTGGCTGATTAGTCTGCAATTGGCCCAGTGAGGTGACCCGGCTGGACAGAAGCCATGTCCAATTCTGTGGCCATTACAGCACTTAGCTGGCTGTGATTGCTCCAAAGAGATCTGTAAACATAATTTAATGATGTCTCCGTGTAACTCAGATTGCCAAATCCTTCTGCAATCTCAGTCTTCGACAGAGTATATGTGTCAACCCAGTTATACACTTTGAAGTGTCTTCTGCAGTTAGGATCCTTCAGATCAAAAGTATTGTTTTCTAGAAATCTAGGTGGGTGAACCAATGAAGGAGGGAAGAGAGGTTTAAAAAAGTTGTTAAAGATTCATTATTTTTCATTTCTTAACCAAATTGCTTCTAGATATTAAGATTTTGGTGGGGATTTTTGGGGGGTGGGAGAGGTGTGGTTCCGGAAGTTTCCAGTTACAGTTGTGTGCCATGTCTACTACATTTTAGTTAGGGAGCCCATGGGATCGATCTGGGACCCACTGCTCTGCCAGAAAGAACACACTTCTACACTTCTCAAGCCAATTCTTTCTTTGATGAAGTTGGCAGTATGACTGGCTGGATTTGCAGGTAGGAGAGTAAGCATTCTCAGTAAAACGTTCATTTTTATGGTGTTGGCTTTCACCTTAAGATCAGCAGGAGGCAATACCACTTGGTCAAGTCTGCCTTCGAGATACATCAAAGGCACTGAGCTTAATGTGACCGAGTCAAGAGTAATCCGAAAACATTCGAAGCTTTGGGTTATAGTCAAGGAGAAGTACATTGAGAATTTTAGCTCTTGTTTTAGATTAGAGTAACTTACCAGCATCCTGATATGAATTCATCCACCACCCACGCTAATACAGTTCAAGAAGAGATGCTAGTGTTAGAGGTCAGACAACTCAAAATTGGGGCAGAAGGGGAGGTGATAAAGGAGGTTACTGGAATTTTGTCTCAACGTGTTTGATGACTATGGAACCAGACTTGAGATAAATAATGACCATGTTACTAAAAATCTTGTCATTTATTAAGTCTCTTTCAAATAAAGAACATTCACTTTGTTTTTAGAGTCCATACTAAGGAATAAGATAGCAAAGATACTTTCTGTTTCTTAAAAAAAAAAAAAAAAAATTCTGAGTTCCAGAACCAGCTGGAAAAAAATCTCAAGAGATATCTAGTTAATTAAACAGCAAAGTCAGGCAACACACAAACAAACCATCCAATAAATTTTCTAAATTTATTGTTATTGCAAGAGTCACCACAGGGCCTCAGCATAAGTCACTGTACAATTTCAGAAACTCAAAGGAAAGCAAAAACCTGCTTAACTTTCAGTTTTACATCTCTGCTTCCTCATCCTGCCCCTATAATCTAATAGATCTGTCCCAAATATTTGTTATCACAGCACCTGCTCTACTCCAACAGCCTCTGAGAATCTACACAACAGCCCCTCCCTTCTAAATGAGAAGCTCCTAGAAGAATCATCTTTTGATAGTATCCTCAGCCTCTGGCCAAGCACAGTACCTATGCAGGCATGCAAATGTTCCTGTGCATGGACAGACGGATGCAAATGTTCCTGTGCATGGACAGACGGATGCAAATGTTCCTGTGCATGGACAGACGGATGCAAATGTTCCTGTGCATGGACAGACGGATGCAAATGTTCCTGTGCATGGACAGACGGATGCAAATGTTCCTGTGCATGGACAGACGGATGCAAATGTTCCTGTGCATGGACAGACGGATGCAAATGTTCCTGTGCATGGACAGACAGATGCATTAACAGTGGTCAAGGTCCTCCAACCTTCACAATATCCACCCTTCAGCATCCTTGTCTGTTACCCATTCTTGCCCATTCTCATAACCTGTGCCTTTGCTTTTGCTAATTCTCTTGTCTGGAATGCACTACCTTCTGCCTCTCTAAATCCAACCCACCCTTTTAAGCAGCATTTTTCAAAGTCTAGTCCATGAACCCATTTGATATTTAAAAAAAAAAAAAAAAAAAAAAAACTAAGATGCTTCTTAAAATGCAGATTCCTTGGCTCCATATCAGATGTACTGAATCAAAATCTCCAGGAGGGGAATCCAGAATGTGTGTTTTTAACAAGCTCCATAAATGATTCTGATGCCCGGCGTCCATGACCAACACTTAAGAAACATTAATGATTCTTCTATCCTTGAGACAAACCTGGTAGCCATGCCTTAACAATTACTCAACCAGGTGATGTCCCATTGTCCCATCTGCAGGCAGGACTGTGTATGACCTGTAAGCACTTAGCCAAAGACACACCGAGACATCACACATCCTTAGGGGAGCATCCCAAAGGCACAGCCTCAGAGGCAGGTGTGCAACATATCAGCTCCCGCAACAACCGGCAATGGTTTCTCTGACGATTTATTATTGATCTCAAGCAGTAATTTGTTTTTCCCCTGCCCCTTTCTGAATGTAGATCTGAGACAATTTACAGAAATATAATTTTACAGAATAAATATTAAACATGTAAAAACAGGAAGGAAAAGAAAATGGGGCAAGAAAATAAGGTTAATATAGGAAAATAACTATCATATCATAAATAGAGGTAGCTCAGAGTTGCCTTGTGACAATGGGTATAGTAACACAATCTATTGAGAGTCTCAATATTCATAAGATAAAACAGAAGTTGGTCAGGAAAAAAAGTCCTGAATTTTTTTGGTACTAGCAATCTGAGCTAAATACAACTTCATAGTCTGAAAAGATTCTCAATATTCATAAAACAATAGAAGTTGGTTAGGAAAAAAGAATCTCAATCTGAGCTAAACAACGTCATAGTCTGAAAAGATTCTCAATAATCATAGGATAAAACAATAGAAGTTGGTTAGGAAAAAAAAAGTCCTGAATTTTCCTGATACTAGCAATCTGAGCTAAACACAACTTCAAAGTCTGAAAAACATATCCAACAATGTGGAATCCCCACCCACCTCCCCAGCCCCCCACCCCCATGGGGTTGCTTAGTGGTTCTCCTTTGCAGCTGAAGCAGAGAGTAGAAAACAGGTACCTACAAGAAAGGTCTAAGCTCTTGTATAGAAGGACAGAACACCAGATGCACTGACATAAGAGTTAAAAATGGTGGTATGGGGGATTTTGGACCTTACATTTTTCCTCTTTTACTAGGACCCCTGATTTGGGTAAATCATGTAAGGATTGCCAGATTTTCCCAACAGGTTCATCCTCTTGATATCTGGATTAGGCTATCATCATAAAATAGCAATACCTGCGATCCTAGAAAGTCGGGGCATCATGAGACAAGAAAGGACAATGGAAATGATGGGACTATGGAATTCAAAGATTATAGGATCCTGGAACTGGAATGTTTCTCATTAGGGATGATCCTCTGCACAGCAACACTGAATCTGCTATCGTTCAGCTTGTTTCATAATGGCAGCCTGTGAAAGAGGCTTAGCTCAGAAGCTGACTGTGGGTACTGGACCTAATCACAGCACGTGTGTGGTCCCCTCAAGAGATCACATCATTTTACCTTATACCGGCACACTGCTTCAGCTTTATACATTTCTCTCATAAGCATCATCTGCTCAAGCTCCCAAATGTAAGTAACAGGTGTTTTCCAGAAGCCCTTAAAAATAAATATGTACCACCTAACGCTTTCCAGCTTTCTTTCTGATGATATCCTACCCTCAGCATAAGGTGATGTGTTAAATACTATGACAGTCAAGGAATGTGAAGATTAAAAAGAGAAGCCCCTTATTGCAAACAAATCTATTAATAATTTATAACTATCGACCACCTAATAAACCAGGCATTGAGCTAACCAACTTAGAGCACCCTAAAAACAAAACACAACTATCATTCCCATTTTGCAAGCGATAGAGCTGGAACACAGAGAGATGGTAACTCACCCAAAGTCACACAACTTATAAAGGGTAATTATAGCCCATGTTCAAACGCAGGCAGCCAGACTCCAAAACCCATGGGCTTCATCCCTGTCCCCCCCAGACTGCCCCTACCTCAGACCACTCTAATTTGAGGCATGCCAAGGGAACAAGGCCAAGTAACAAGTAACAAATCCCTGTATGAGAAAAACCGTATTGGTCTTTCATCGTCGCTTTAACAAGTTACCACAAACGTAGAGGCTTAAAGCAACACAAACTGGTTACCTCACAGTTCTGCAAGTCAGAAGTCCAACGTGCGTCTTGCTGGAATAAAATCGAGGCACCAGCCTGCTGTGGTCCTTTCTGTGGGCTCGAGGGGAGAAGGCACTTCCTCGCTCACCCAGGTTGTGGGGAGAACTCCATTTCCTCGCTAGCTGCCAGCTGAGGGCCACCCCTAACTTCTCGAGGCCCTTTTTCCTCCATCTTCAAGGACAGGAACGGTGGCTTAAGTCCTTCTCACGCTTCCAAGCTCTCCTGCAGCTTCTACTGCACCTATCTGACTCTTCTACCTTCCTCTTCTGCTTTCAAGAACCCAGGTAAATATATTGAGCCCACCTGGATGAGCCAGGAGACGCTCCCTATTTTAAGGTCAGCCAGTTAGCAACTTCAATTCCCTTATTCCTTGGAAGATAACACTTCACAGGCATAATAACGTCAGGGTTCCAAATCTGCATACACGAATGCTACCTGTGAATTCTCCAAACCAGCTCTCACTCAGATGACTGCCCTGGGTTTATGTCCTGGGGTCACTAAGTTCTGTGGCTTTTGCTCTGTAAACAAAACTCTCTCAGGAGTAGGTCCTTATGCAATTAATTTGGGAGGTAGAAAAAAGAGGGTGTCGCCCTGCCTGAGTTGGCACTGGCTCGTTCCCAGACCCAGATTCTAGATAGCGTGTGCTCTACTTGGAACAGGTGTGGGTCTGCCGACAGCAGGAGATAAACCAGGTGGAAAGTAGAACTGAATTGCAATCTGATCAGTTCAGCCGGGTTGAGCAGCCAGTAAATGAAGCCTATAGATCACTGATTACATCGCCTCCTGGACCACTCCAAGAGGGGAAAATTCCCTGTTCTTTGACCGCAGGTGACGCTCCTAATTCTAACAGGCAGCTCACCAATGGGTGTTTTTGAATGTAAGGAGTTCCAGAAAGATCAGGGTTGGTCTATTTAAATGCCTATTTCAATCACAACCTTTCAGATTTTAGTTACTGAAACGAGTCCTTTTCCCACAGGTTATAAACTCAAGTGAGGGTCACAAATTTGCCACTTGATTTCCTCTCTTTATTCAACATTCTACACTTAAATGAAGGAAGTGAAAAATATGCAAAATATTTTTGAATTTCAAAATGTTTAAGGCCCTGAAATGCTGCAAATACAGATTAAATGGATCATTTACCTGCATAACTGCAAAAATGTCCTAGCTGGGTGCTCCGGGTCGCCAAGATGTCTTTCCCCAAATACAAGTCGTCGCGGTTTGCCACCCTGCCCACTACTCTCGATCCAGCCGAATACCACATATCTCCGGAAACCCGGCAGGCCCAAGCTGAACGGTTGGCCATAAGATCACGGCTTAAACAGGAGTATCTGCTTCAGTACAACGACCCCAACCGCCAAGGGCTCGAAGACCCTGCCTTGATTCGTTGGCCCTATGCGAGATCAGCAAATGTCTATCCCACTTTCAGGCCCACTCCCAAGACCTCACTTTTAGGAGCTGTGTTTGGGATTGGGCCCCTTTTCTTCTGGTATTATGTTTTCAAAACTGACAGGGATAGGAAAGAAAAACTCATCCGGGAAGGAAAATTGGATCGAAGTATGAACATCTCATATTAAGTCTGGCAATGATGACTATATGTGTTCTTGCTTAAATAAATCTTCTAATAACCATTAAATAGTTTTCCTTTCTTATTAAAAAAAAAAAAAAAATGTCCTAGCTGGCTTCCCCAGAAGTCTCCTCTTTTCCTGACTGTTGTTGCTACCAGAGATATCGTCCTAAAACACACATCAGTCATGCTCCAGTTGCTTTCTGCCTATACAAGATAAAGTCCAGACTTCTTAGAACTGCTTCAATATCCCTCACAATATCCTTCAATATCTTGGTCTCTGCCTATCTTTTCCAACCTCTTCCCGGGATGCATTCCAGCCGCCAGCACCAGCTCCTCCAGTTTGGGCCCCTGAGCCCTCCAACCACTCCCAAAGCACAGCTGCCACCTCCCCCTGCTTTCTTCATCCAAGAGTGCCTTCGCCTTCCACACTCACAGGTGGAAATCCAACTTTTGTTTCAATGCTCACCTTAACGGCAAGTCCTCTGCAAATGAATCATGTCCTCTTTGGTGGTCCCATAAAACATATATGCATACATGTTGGGTATATTTGCTTTTTTTGTGTGTAGTGCCATATATAACATAAAGTTTGCCATTTTAGCCATTTCAAGTGTACAATTCAGTGGCATTGATTATCTTCACAATATTGAGCTACCGTCACCGCCATCCATTACCCAAACTTTTTCATAGCCCCAAAGAGAAACTCTGTGTCTCTTAAGCAATAACTCCCCGTTCCCCATAACTCTAACCCCAGCCCCTGGGAACTTCTAATCTACTTTCTGTCCCTATGAATCTGCCCATTCTAGATATTTCACATAAGCGGAATCATATTAATATTTGTCCTTTTGAGCCTGGCTTCCTTCACTCAGCGTAATGTTTTTGAGGCTCATCCGAGCTGTAGCCTGTATCAGAACTTCATTCCTTTTTAGGGCTGGACAGTATTTGCTCTCAAAATATTTTGTTTTTACCTCAGTTATAGACGTCATCATGCTCTGCTCTGTGTCAGGCTTGGGGTTCAGGGATCTATCTCTCTCTCTCATGTCAGCAACGATATATCCCCCCCTTGACCTCCTAATCCCCTCCCCTCCCCACGGTAGCCAGTACTTAGCTCCGTTTCTTGAAAGGACTCAATACACATTAGACAACCAGATTAAAGCTGTCATTTCTAATTCTGAAGACACTCCCTGAGTTTGAGAACTTTTTTTTCCCCAGGATGTATTAACTGGTGCCTCAAATTCCATTTGTCATTGAATCTTCCAGAACATAAAATGATGCTACAGCAGGACCCATCTGCTTTGTTTCTTCATATACTATTTGAAACCCTTTTATAAATATACCTTTTGTACATCCCTTTGCAGGCACACACACAAACACACACACACACATACAAACACACACAAAAGTTAAAATAATTAACAGGGTTCCATTTTTGCTAACCGTCAAGGAAAAGCCTACAAGACTGATCCTCCCACAGGTAAAAATTATAAACTCTGGTGAGAACAGCTACGTGAAGGACCCAAAGAGTGACCAAAAGTAGACTATTCTGGAGGGGTGTGGACCCTGAGAAATCGGGAACAGCATGGAATGGGTTTCCCAAGTTCAAGACTTCTAGCTCACAGGCAGGCCCAGTTTGCACCCTGCCCCCTGGCTGTCACTCCAACAGAAAACCCACAGTCTTGCTGCCCTGAAGAACCAGAAGACAGAGTGTGGGTATCTCAGGAAAGAGAGGGACTTCTGATAGGAGAGATCCAGCAGGGGTAGTCCCAAATTCTGGGCGACCCCTGAACCACTCATGCCCAGGGCAGACTACAAGCAGCATTAGGAAATGTTCTGGAACTTTCTAGGGTGATGGTTATGTTCTATATCTTGATAGGAGTTTAGGTTACACAAGTGTATGCATTTGTCAAAACATCCAGCGGTACACTTAAGATTTGTGTGTTTCATTGTGTGGAAAGTCTACCCCAAAACAATTATAAACAAATAGTGAATTTTAACAACAAGCAAGCAGAAGTATTTAGAGGGAAGTTTACTGATGTCTGCAACTTTAAATGCATCTAAAAGACATTGGCTTGATGGGCAGATAAAGGGATGGATAAATAAAAAAGATGTGATAAAGCAGGTATAGTAGACTGTTAATGGTTGAATCTAAATGGAAGGTATACAAATATTCACTGTAAAAATGCTATTTTTCTCTATGCCTGAAATTTTTCATAATAAAATGTTTGAAAAAAATAAAAGATGAATTGCAACTTGGAGTTTGCTTCCTCAAAAAGGTGTAGAAGTGAATCATAATATCTACAGGAAACAACAGTGAGGAAGGCAGGAATTCATTGTAGAACTGTAAATAAAAACCACTTAGGTAAGAGTTTGGTAAAACATCTTTGCTGCCCAGTAGGAAAAACCATGTACTGTGGTTGACCTTAGAGAATCATGGAAATAAATTCCTCATCTCGGTGAAATGTTCTGGTGACATGTTTTATTTTTGTAGTGTTAACGGGCTATCCCAGTACTCTCTGTGGTTAGGGATGCTGGGTGACACTTCCAGAGAAGTTTTGACTCTGAGTTCAGCTTCCTGTTAGCCAGGCCCCAAGCACTAGGAGGGCCACAAAAATAGAATGTTCCAGGAGAGAGACAGAGAGAGCATATGTGCCTGAGAACGAGCAAGCAATTATACTGACCTCAAAAAGAAGTCAAATGAATGCCCAATCCATTCATCTCATGTCACCCAGCAGTGAAAGAGACAAGAAGTGCAGTGGTTAGATTACACTCTAGAGAGCCAAGATAAATAATGATTCTAACAAGAAGAGGTGGCAAAAATGGAAAAAAAAAAAAAAAAGTAGTGGGGGGACGGGTATAGAGGAACAGATATTACAATAGCCAAGATACATTAACCACATACAACAGCACCAACTATTACTTGCTCCTAAATAGAGCCTCCCCTCCCCAAAAAAATAAATAAATAAAGCAATAAACTACTCATTTCAGTGGGGAGAGGGGGCAAAAAGTATAAACACTATGTAATAGACCTCCCTCTATGTCTACATATAGATATGTATAAAACTCTTAAAAAGTATAAAATATAGCAGATTATCACTTTATGGGACTTACAAATACAAGTCATTTTCATATTGCACTTGGCTACTCTTGAAGTTGATCAAATAACATGGGAAAGAGATCTGTAGTTGCTTGTTTTCCTAACATCTGTGTCAACTCTGTCTCTCTCCCTTCTTTTCTCCATCCGAACGCTAATACATATCCTGGAAAAGAAACATGTTTACATCTTGCATACTCTGGTAGGGAGAGCAAAATGTTAGTAGGACAAGGGGGAAAAAAAAGTTCTCTTTTCCAAGACCTACCTGTCTCATGATACATAATTTAAGTACCGAAGAGTTGTTTAATTTTAAATGACTTTTATGACAGCCTATAAAAAGAGAAACATCGCAACTTGTGTGTGCTTTCCCTGATTTGACATTTTTTCCAACCTACTTGGACGCGCTCATGCCCACTTAGGCAGTCTCCCTGGATTGGCTGCTCGGAATTTAATTCTGCCTGATTCAGCTCACCAATGGTCTGGAAAGTGGAGGGAGTCAAGGTCTGGAAACGTGGCGATGCAATAATGCACGTCTGTTTCGGGCAGGCAACCAAGAGACCACCCTCCCCCTGGCAACGCCTTCCTGCTCCTGGATGGTGGATTCTCAACCTTGGCTGTGGCTTTGATCTGTGTTCAGTTTTTAAATGTTCCCTGTTGCCTAGTGGGGAGCTCGGTGACTTTGCTTCAATAGACATGATGTCACCCCCCACCCCCAGCCCTTACGTAAACAGAATGTCTAACACCTTTACCATGCAAGCCAAGTGAGGGAGTCCAAAGTAGAAGCTGACAAGATAAGTAGTTTGCATCCACACCTGCACACATGGGGAATCGTGCCTCCTCACACACAACCTGTCTGTGTTGCACAACCAGGAAATTTAAATTTAGACTCAGTAGCAGTTCTCTTTAATGCCTATTAATACTTTTTAGAGTCATAATGACATCAGGTAGAAGGAAAATAGTATTTTTTCTTCCTGAGGACTTTTTTTTTATTATTTTTTTTTAACCATCTAGAAAGTCATGGAACATAAACCCTGAAAGGGGAAGACAACTTCTCTTTTATAACCGGTGCCGTGAATAGGAATTAGTAAGCCTTGCTCACATTTGCAGAGAGCTTCACTCATTCAAATGTCCAATGTTATTAGTAATGGGGGGGAGAAAAGGACGGCTTACACCAATTTTACCTTAGAGAAAATGACCATTGATCCAATGAACATTTATCAAGTGTGCCGGTTTGGATGTATTATGTTCCCCAGAACGCCATATTCTTTAATGCAATCTTGTGGGGGTAGATGTGTTAGTGTTGATTAGGTTGGAATTTTTGGATTAGGTTGTTTCCATGGAGATTGACCCACCCAACGGTGGGCAATACTTTTGATTAGATTACTTCTGTGGAGGTGTGGCCCCGCACATTCAGCATGGGTCTTAATTAAATCACTGCAGCCCTATAAGAAGCTCAGACAGAAGGAGCTCAGTGCTGCAGGTTAGAGAGACATTTTGAAGACAGCCATTGAAAGCTGATGCTGACATTTTGGAGAGCGCCATTTTGAAATGCAACCTGGGAGCAAGCAGATGCCAGCCACGTGCCTTGCCAGCTAACAGGTTTTCCGGATGCCAACTGCCTTTCTCCAGCGAAGGTATACTCATGTCTATGCCTTGGTTTGGACACTTTTATGGCCTTAATACTGTAACTTTCTAAACAAATAATCCCCTTTATAAAAGCCAATTCATTTCTGGTATTTTGCATAACAGCAGCATTAACAAACTGGAACTTCAAGTATCGACCAAGATAAGGCACTACATTAGGGACTTTGGGAGTGGGGGACGGAGTCAATGATAAACACAACATTATATGATGCAAATCAGAGAAATCAGTATGGAAGGGACCTTACAGATCACATAGTTTAACCACTGTATTTTATAGGCAAGAGGCTATGATTTTCCCCAATTCATGCAGCTGGTGAGTGGCTGTAGTGCACTGAATTACGTCCCCCAAAAAATACACCTTCAAGTCCTAATCCCTGCTACGCGTGAATGTGATCTTATTTGGAAACAGGGTTTTGCACATATAATCATGCTGGGATCTTAAGAAAAGCTCATACTGCACTTACAAGTGGGCCCTAAACCCAGTGACTACTGTCCTTGTAAGAGAAGGGACAGGGACCTGTGAGACACAGAGGCACACGGGGGAGAAGGCTGTGTGAAGCTGAAGGAAGACATTGGGGTGACGCATATGGTGGCAGAGCCAATCTGGAACTCAGGAGTCCTGACCGACCTACAAACCACAGGAGGCCCATCTGCACATGTGCCCCTGAAATGAGATTGAAGCTCGGTGGCTTTCTGCATGGAGAAAGCCTCTTATTGTGATCCAGGTGTCCTTCCCAAGAGTCAGGTCACATGGGCAGCAAATTCAAGAGTCTTCCTTGAGGAGGTAGCATCTGAGCTGGGTTTAATGAATATAGAATTGAGAACATGGAAATGGGCAGGTGAGCCATGTAAATGGAAGAAGTCATGAGAAAAGGCCAGAAGAAGGAAATCACGGAGCCTCCTCATTTGACTTAATAATAATATATGTGAAGATGAGTAGAGAGGATAAAACTGGAAATGGACTGAATTCCGAATGGCATTTTGGCTTTATTCAGTAGAACATGAGGATCCAATGAAGGTGTTGGAAGAGAGAGAACATGATCACGTCTGTGCTACAGAAAACCTGGGATGGATTATAGCGTGGCTGACTAGTAGAGAAGTCAAGCCCCCTAATCTCAGGGATTTGAAAGAGAACGGGAAAAAAAAAAAAAAAAAAAAAAGATGGGTGAACCCTAAGCTAAACCATGGACTATAGTTACCAGTCCAATTACAAACATGTGCTTTCAGCAAGTTTAACAAATATTCCACACCAGTGGAAGGTGTTAATAATAGAAGGGTAAATGGGACTCCTGTATTTCACGCATGATTGTTCTACAATCCCCAACTTCTCTAAGAAAAAGAGTAGTGGGGAAGAATAAGGCAATGTACACAAGAAAGCACTTAGAAAACTAACGAACATAATAAAATGTTTTTCTTATCCTGCCTTTGGAAAAGGGTGGAAAAAGGATTCTCCAATCTGAATCACCTAATGCCATCTCTTGTAAATGCTTAAACTCTGGAATGTGTTTCTAAGTTTGTCTGTAAACTAGAGCTACTCTTTCTACCTAGTTGTCATGAAAAATTGAGAACTGGCAGCATATGGATTCCTTAATAAATACCCATCTTTGGCCAAACTGAGGTGCCCAAATTTTAATAATATTAATGATATTACTCTTTTTTTCCATCATAAAAGCAGTTACCACATTACCAAAATTGAAAAGTAGTCAAATTAAAACAAATCACCCATAACTCCACTACCTCAACTGCTAAGATTTTGATATATTCTTTTTCAGTGTTTTCTCCCAAGTCTGATGTGTGTTTTTAAAATGTGGTAATTCTAGAGTACAAACAAGTTGAATCATCATTTTTCGTTGATTTTAATAACCCGAGCATTTTCCGTGTTATCACATAACCATGAGTTTCAGTGAGCTGACCATGCAGTCCTCTAAGTAATAAAGTAGAAGAATATTCTCTAAAAGGAGTACATTTACTCCTCAACTGAGGCCTCTCAACTGACTAGAAAGGAAGGCAAGGAAGTCGGGAGCTCAGGGGCTGTCACTGGAAACCAACTCCAGCCAGCCCTTTCCTTGGTCCTTGTTTTGTTAGAATCACTACTAACCGGGGTAGGGTAGCTAAAAGCTGCATTCTTCTGTTAAAAAAAAAAAAAATGGTGGGAACACGGAGTGAGAGATTTTAGGAGTAGAACCAGTTATTCTGGCACATTATCGGATGAGCAGTGAGGGCAGAATTTGAGTTGGAACTTATAAAACTCACAGTGGTTCTCAAACCTTAGTCACCATTCAAATCGCCAAGTGAGTCTCTGAAAATGCAGATTCCCATACCCAAATCCCCAGAGTTTTGCTTTTGTAGGTCTGGGGTCCAAGAATCTGTATGCCAGTCAATACTCCAGATCTAGACTGATCCACAAATTCTTTGTCTGCAGTGTTGCAACAAGTACAGAAATTGAGAGTGTTTAGATGGTTCGATAGCAATTTGATGGATAATTTCACGGCTATTGAATCTACTAATGAAAAATTGACAATCGTGTATGAATTGGTGTTCATTTTTTTCATTTCTCTTTTCTAGTAATTCATTTTTATTGAGTATTACAAAAGTATGGGTCCACAAGAGATTAAAAATTTTAAAAGACCAGGGCAAATAAACTGGTATTCCCCAAAGGAAGTTGGAGAAGTGTGCTACCAGATGACTCTGGTGTAGACCATACTTGGACCACACTTTGGAGAAACAGGTTCGCAGCTGACAGCTTCTCTGCAGCGGACATCTGGCTTTCTGAACACACTGGCTGCTGGATTTCCCACACTGTGACCCACTCCAACCACCAGACCACCGAGCGGTGGTCTCTGGAAAGCCTGATATCTGCCTGTCATCATGCCCTACAGCTACATATTTTCCCCAAATTCCCTCAACTCCACCCATGGGCTATCTCTCAGCCCCTGGAGTTGGTCTAGTGTCACATGCCAACCTTTCAAAATCCTTTGCATTTTTCAGGAAATGTCCCAAAATACAGCAGCAGTGTGAGGGACAGGAAAGAAGCCAAAAGTGAGCAAACAGTATTATAAAAGTCAAGGAAAGAATGTTCTAGAAGGGCTGTTTGGCAGGGAGAAAGATGTTTCCAAAGGATAAAAGCAAAAAAAATGCAATTTCTAGTTAAGTTTATAGAATATTTGGAGAGGATGAGCATGGGGGAAAAGTTGGGGGTAAACTGGAATCTACTTTCCTAAAGTTCATGGACCTCTGCCCTACTTAAATTGCCATAATTTTAAACAAAAACACAGAGTAGCATCTTTGCAATGTCTTTCAGAAGGGTCATATTTTTTCAACTTGAATATTTCAAAACAAGATGCTAATAGTGTCTGTATGCTTGATCTTACAATAAGAGATCTATTTTTATTGTTGTTGTCTAAAATAAATATGAAAGGTAAGATATAGGGTAAAGGCCAATTACAACTTCAAAGACCTGACCCCATGAAGACGTGACCCCATGATTCTCTGACCCATGAAAACCATCCACAAACATCTTCAGCAAATTACTTTCCTAAGGATGCCCAAAGCATGCCATATAACGGCACTGATGGGAATTTTCACTGCCTTTCCTGTGTGTTAGGATTGATTATTCATACCCAGGTGTTTTAACGAATAGCTCAGAATATGTATCTTGTTGCAGTGATGGTTTCACAGGTATACAAAGATGTCAAAACTTAAGTTGTATATTCTAAATATGTGCAGCTTTCGTATATCCTTTAGACCTTGTATTAGTTAGGGTTCTCTAGGGAAAAAGAATCAATAAGAGGTATCTATGAATATAAGATTTATAAAAGTGACTCACGCAACTGTGGGTATGCATGAGTCCAAATTCTGTAGGGCAGTCAGTAAACCGTCAACTCCAAGGAAGATGTCCAATGAACTCCTCAGGAAAAGAACCGGCAACTTCGACGAAATCCTCAGGAAATGAACTGGGATCTTCAACGAACATGTTCGATGAACTCCTCAGGAAATGAACCAGCAACTTCGACGAACTCCTCAGGAAATGCTTCGCTGGGCAGCCGAAGAAGTGAAGGTCCTCTATCTGTCTTGCTTATAAGTCTTCAGCTGATTAACTGGATTAAATCCAGCCAACTGTATTCTCTCATTGTGGAAGACATGTCCTTGGTGAGTCATCAGTCACAGATGCAGCCAATTGACTGATAATTTAATAAACCAGCCTGTTTGTTTATCAACCAGCCACAAATGTCCTCGCAGCAATTGTTAGGCCAGTGCTTGCTTGACCAGACAGCTGGGTACTATCACATGGCCAAGTTGACATATGAACCTAACCATCACAGTCCACCCCTTGTCAACTTGGCAGTTATACACATCACCTAAAACCATACTTTATCTCTAAGTAGATAACAATAACAGACATATATCTTACATAACAATACTCCACTGTGCAGCATACAAGTGGAAATGCACTAAATCTCTCCAGAATAGGGTGCAAGTCCTTGGGTGACATTAGCTCTTAAGATTGATTTCCTTTAGCTTAAATACAGCAAAATGAACAGTACAGCTTATGCCATATGAAAAGGGGATAAGACAGAGAAGAAAGCAAAGATATTGGCTTTACAGATGAATACAAACATACTCATAACAAAACAAGGAGGAAATATTCATGCCATCATAGTCCTCATTTCTCTAACTGGTCACGTGGCCATAGTTCATACTTATGACTACCTTCTTCCACTACCCATTCCATGTTCCCTTTACCCTCAGCAAGCACTTCAGCTGGCCATGGTTCTTTGCCTGGTGGGGTGACCCAAACCTTCATTCCTGAAGTTTCTTGGCCATTGGTAGTCCTGCCTGGATTGGGTTGTTGCAGTTTTCCATTGACTTGAATCACGGGGCATGGTAGTACTAAGAGACACCCTAGGGGATCTCCTGTATGCCAGGAAAACTCTTCTTTACTTCCATTGTATAGTTGCAGTGCTATTTCCCCTGGATAGTCAGGATCAATCAGCCCAGCCAGTGCAGTAATCCCCTTCCTTGCCTGTTGATTCAGAGGCATAAGAAGCCCTAAGTGGCCAGGTGGCTGTCTTAACTTCCAGTTCAATGGGATTATTGTTGTGTTTCCTTGTGGAAGCATCCTCCTTTTGGAACAAAGACTTGTAGACCAGCAGAGCTTAAGCCTGCAGGGACAGGAAGCAAAAATTTTCCTAGTGGATCACTAAGAGTGATAGTGGTGCCACTCCTGTTTACACCCCTTGATTCCTGGACCCATGAATCCTGGCTATGGGAGAAACAGCACCAGAGAGTGGATGCTGATTCAGAGCATACACAGCCTCCTGGAGAACACTGCCCCAGCCCTGCAAGGTATTGCCACCTAGTTGGCGCTGTAATTGAGTCTTCAACAAGCCATTCCACCGTTCTATCAACCCAGCTGCCTCTGGGTGATGGGGAACATAGTAAGACCAGAGAATTCCCTGAGCATGTGCCCATCGCCTCAATTCATTTGCTGTGAAGTGGGTTCCTTGGTCAGAAGCAATGCTGTGTGGAATACCATGACAGTGGATGAGGCATTCTATAAGTCCATGGATGGTAGTTTTGGCAGAAGCATGTTGTGCAGGAAAGGCAAACCCATGTCTGGAGTATGTGTCTATTCCAGTAAGAGCAAACTCCTGCCCCTTCCATGCTGGAAGTGGTCCAATGTAATCAACCTGCCACCAGGTAGCAGGCTGATCACCCCGAGGAATGGTGCCATTATCGGGGACTGAGTGTGGGTTTCTGCTGCTGGCAGATTGGACACTCAGCAGTGGCTGTGGCCAGGTCAGCCTTGGTGAGTGGAAGTCCATGTTGCTGAGCCCATGCATAACCTCCATCCCTACCACCATGACCACTTTGTTCATGAGCCCATTGGGCAATGACAGGAGTTGCTTGAGAAAGAGGCTGATTGGTATCCACCAAACGGGTCATTTTATCCACTTCGTTATTAAAGTCTTCTGCTGAAGTCACCTTCTGGTGAGCATTCACATGGGACACAAATATCTTCATGTTTTTTGCCCACGCAGAAAGGTCTATCCACATACCCCTTCCCCAGACTTCTTTGCCACCAATCTTCCAATCATGTTCCTTCCAAGTCCCTGACCATCCAGCCAAACCATTAGCAACAGCCCATGAGTCAGTATACAAATGCACCTCTGGCCAGTGCTTGCTTGACCAGACAGCTGGGTACTATCACCTGGCCAAGTTGACACATGAACCTAACCATCACAGACCTCAATAAAGCTGTCTATAAACAAATAATAAGGATTGGCTCATAGAAGCACAAAAAGGAAGATTTCTAGAATTGAGTTCAGAGCATCACCTAGTCCAGAGCTTCTCAACTGTTTTCCAGAGAATTAAGAGGCCATCGCAATCAGGTTCCAACCAGGGAAACAGAAACCCCTTCAAGTGTTTATGACATTGGGCATGTAATGCAGGGAACTGGGACAGAAAGGAAGGGCTAAAAAGCCAAGCAGGTCTTGGTGAGGTGACCCTGGGTTAGCCACAGCAGGAAGCCACTTCCACTCTCAGGAAGGACAGATGAGAATACAGAGGTCGCCAGGGCAAGGTGAAACAAGGCAGCCGGTCCAGAGAGAGCTCGAACCTCAGGAAAGCAATGCAGAGAGGAGACAGAAAAATATCCCAACTTCCTCCTTCTTGCCCGTTTCAAGCTCCTTTCAGTGTTTCCCATCAGCAGAACCCAACTGGCCCAGGAGTCTGGAAATGTAGCCTCCAAGGGTCCCTACCCCACTATCCAGAGAAAAGCAGGGAAACCAGGAGAGGATTTGGGGAGAGACAGGTAACACCCAGGTCTGGCATGATGGTGTTACAGGAAAAAAGGAATTAAAGAGCAAAAGTAAGCTCAAGGAAAGCTCTACTAAAACAAGTTAGGAGGCCTCTTACTGCAGGACTAGCCAGAGCTCTGATATGCTAATAGACTTGTAAATCTCAAAGAGAGGAATATAATATCAAGTGCTTCCCAACTTGAGGGATTTTTTTTTTTGCAGAATATTTTGCAAGTAAAGTATTCCATGAAACATAATTTGGAAAAGGCTGATCTAGCCCCAGAATCACATTTTACAGACAAGGAAAGAGACCCAGAAACTTGGCTGGGTAGCTGAAGAAGATATTGTAAAGAGAGGTAATAATAAGACAAGAGGCTAAATTCAAGCCTCCCGAAGCTCAGTTAAGTGCTCTTTCATCTGCTGTATGTTGACTAGACCTTAAGGACTTTCTAGCACAATCCTGAAAACCAGCTATTTAACGGCTCTAGTGGGCAATGAGTTACACACATGGAGATGTGTGTAACCTGCTCCACCAGGTATGTGGGAAAGGCACAAAAACTAGAGGAAGAACATAGATAATAACAGAGAAGAGGAATGCAATGGAGTTGCAACAGGGTGCAATTCACTCACTCCAATGAAAGAGTGCAATGAGTGAAGTTCATTCTTTCCAATTCATTCATTCCAATGAATCCAAAGGAGTATTAATGGGAGGAAAATAAGAGAAGGAGGAAAGGAAAGCAACAGAGAGTGACAATACGTTGGATTCACCATCTTATTTCCTAAAGTCTTCTGACTTCCTGAAGCAGAGGTTGACAACAGGATATAGGAGAGCCTTGTTTGGATACAGACTAGCAGATAGAGACTCGAGGCTCTGCAGCTGCTGAAGGTCTCCGCACAGATGAGGGGAGGCTTTCACACAGGTCACCGAACACTCATGATTCACAGCCTACTGCACGTTACCGAAAAGAAGCCACAGGTCCCAAAATGATGACACATATTTACATATATAACAATGGGGTCAAACAAGCACATTAAGGCAGATGAAATGAAGTGCCAGATCTGTGGGAGGAGTTTCCAAAACTGGGGTTAGGGGCTCTGCCCTAGACCAATCTCATTAAAATGCAAAGGCTGGCTGGGATTCAATTGTGTGCCCCAGTGTAGTCACATTCTAAATCGTTATCCACGTCCCTGTGGGTATGACCCCAGTGTAAATAGGACCTTGTGAAGATGTTATTTGAGTTAAGGGGGGGCCCAGCTGAATGTGGGTGGGTCTTAATCCAGATTGCTGGAGGCCTTATAAAGAGTACCCAGAAGTCACAGAAGCAAGAAAAGGAGTGGACATCGCTGTGCAATGGGAAAGCCAAGGAACCCTAAGGATTGCCAGTAAACAGCATCAGAAGGTGGGAAGGAAGGAAGCCTTCTAGTCTCCAAAAGGTGAGCCAATACATTCCTGTAGTTTAAGCCACCCCATGTGTGGCATTTGTGATAGCAGCTCAGGCCAAATATGACACTTGCCCATGGCCTTCTGGGAGAATTGCAAGCGCCCAAATCTCTTCAGCTGAAGGTCCTTTTCACTAGCACCTCCTGTGAAGGGTTGAACTGTATGCCCCCAGAGGATGTGTTCCAGTACTAAAGCCCAGTCCTGGGAAAGTGACCCTATTGGGAAATAAGATCTTTGAAGATGTGATTAGCTAAGATGAACCTGTTCAAGTCCCAACACCCAGTCCTGAGAATGTGACTCTACTGGGAAATAGGATCTTTGAAGACGTGATTAGCTAAGATGGACCTGTTCAATTCCTAACACCCAGTCCTGGAAACGTGACTCTATTGGGAAATAGGATCTTTGAAGACATGATTAGCTAAGATGAGGCCCACCATAACCCAATATGACTAGGGTCGATAAGACAGGGAGAACCAGGGGGAAAAGGCTGTGAGAAGATGGAAACAGAGTTTGAAGTCCTGCAACTGAAAGCCAAGGATTATCAAGGATTTACCAAGGCAAATCACCAGAAGCCAGGAGAAAGGCGTGGGACAGATTCTTCCCTAGAAACATCAGAGATCTGATTACAGACTTCTGGCCCAGATTTGTCAGACAATAAATTTCTGTTCTGTCTTTTAAGCCACCCAGTTTGCGGCACTTTGTTCTGGTAGCCTGGGAAACTAACATGCCCCCATAAGCTCGAGCCCTACCCTTCCTTATCATTTCTCTTTAGGCTGAATTAAACTTCTATCCTACCAGGCAGAGAGATAGTTCAACCACAGTACATACTAAGTCCGGTGTTAAGGAACAAAGCTGAATTTCTCAAATCCACTGATCCTGTCACAGCCCTAAGCTCTTCCCTGTTTTTGAGAGTTTTCATCTGTAGGTTGTGAAGGGGCTGGGGGTGGAGATACGGGGTGCAATTTAGCTAAAAGCAAGTGAGGAAATACCACAAAGACGCCACCGCAATGGACAGTTGACATGAGGAGAAGTGGTGAGAATTAATGAAATGTCTCACTTGGTGCAATGTTTTTAAAGAAATGCCAACAAATTTCCCAAATTATCTCAAATGAATTACTATATGTACAGTATCACTCTTGGGAGTTAGCACGTTCCTGATTTACATTTATTTTCCATTAAACATGAAAACAGTTCAGAAACAAATGAACCTAATCTATATATCACTTACAAAGACCTCTGGGTGGATAGCATCTCTTTGCACTTAGATGTAGATATTCTCTTCTGCAGAAGCCTTTAATGTCCCCCTGCTCCTGCCTCTAGGGCCAGGAAGTTATTTCTCTGAGTCTCACAATCCTAAAGTCACACTAAGATTTGAAACTAATTTTCAGAAAGAAAGGAAAAATAATTAACCCTTCCCCTAACTATCTCACCCCCAAATTTCAATAATTTAACCAAGCACAGAATTCCAAAAATTCTTGTTCATTCTTCAATCTTCTTTTTTATTTCACTCCCTCCAAATCCTGCTGAGCACAGATCAAACAGGGCACAAGCCAGGGAGAAATTTAATCGTTCATCTCTCTGCCCGAGGTATTGTCTAGGTACTATGGTGACAGACACCTCTGTGAAAGTATGTGCACGAAAAAAGATTTTTAAACTCCTAGACTTAAAAAAAAAAAAGATTTCTGATGGATTTGGTGCCAACACATAGAAACCCAAAAATAAGGCCCACAAATTTACAGAAAATCGAAATCACTTACTTACTTATCCACCAAGGAGGTAAAAGCCCCCCAGGAACAAAATATTAATTCAACAAAAGTATTTTACTCCTCCTCCTCCAAACACTGCATATTTTGAATTTTAATATTTTCATCAAGTTGTTTTCTGGTTGGAGGTAGAGATCCTCTGTTAACTAATTCTAACAGGAGAAGTGTGTTCAAATGACATCCGGAAAAAGCAAAGGCAAGTCAAATATTTCAATCCTTCATTCTGGAGTTGACAAAATTCAGTCTTTAGACTACTTAAGTGTAATGCATATATTCAAAGAGCAAAAGAGAGCGAATAAGTGGTCTCAGCAATTAAACAAGGCCAATTACAAAACCTCCTGTTCTACTCAGTACATAAAACAGCTCGCATCAATAACAAATCAGGAGGTTTTTGTTTCCCCTCAGCCCCTGTTCATGAACAGGAAACCAACACAGGAACAACAATCAACAAACGCAGATGTTTAAGGCTAGAAGTCACATTCTGGGCAAGGTGAAAAGGGTACCTGGCAGGAGAATCATAATAATGAACAGAGCGGATATCGAAGTTCACTTTTTTCTGCCTGCTGTGAATCCACACCACAACTTCCCACCCCGGACAGCGCTGGTTGATAATGAGAAAACAATCTGAGGGTAAAAATCAGCATTATGGGACAAGAATCTTCCCAGCCTCGGACAATCTCAACCTAATCAAGGGCATTTGCCGAGCAGCCTGAAAATCAGGAAGGCTTTCCCACTCTAACCAGAACCTCATTCTGCAAAAATGTTTGAAGGAGATTCTTCTACCCAGGCATCTGGGACTGTGTTTTAGATAACAAGACCGTGGGGACACATCAAGGAATTCCCTGATGTAATTTAGATATCATCTCTATTATGGACCAAATCTTTTGCATAATGGCATTGGGCAGGGCAGGAAGAGCCTGTGGGATATCAGTGAAACAATGCCTCTCAGAGCAAAGGAGTTTTCAATTCACTTTGGGAGCAGAAAACAATTCTGCAGGGTCAACGGCCCTTCCACATACCAAACAAGAGGATATTTCTAGAAATACAGAGGTTTTCCTCTTCTAAACTCAGAGTTCTCAGAGAAAGCCCACAAAATTGTAAACGATTTGGGCTTCCCCACCTCTTGCCCGAGATTATGCTCTTGAAGGCTTTGGTAATTTCTCCTTAATTATTCACCCATTCCTGACCAACTTCCCTACTTCTCTGACACATCAGGATTGCTTTGCAGCTCTGTGAATTGTCCCTCTGTCCCTCCGTCTTACCGTGTAACAGGAGTAAAGAGAAAATGGTGCTACAAATTGAACTGCAAATACAAGACATTCAACGATATACAGGAACCATTAGTGCTCTAAATTCTATGATCTATAAATCACATAAATGTACCAATCATCCTGAAGTTCTTATTGATGATAGAGAAAGCCCAGCTTAAAAATGGGTTGTCTGTTCTTGGGAATATATTTATTTTCTCAGAAGAACAATATTAGTTGTTGGGTTTCCCACGCCAGGCCCCGGAGTCTACTTTATCTACAAGGTTGCTGAAATACTGCCTTTATAGAGAGAACAACATTTTCAAAATGCTAGTAATTAAACAAAAAATCCAACCAATTTCACTGAACTACAATATGGTATTTATTTCTAATGCTCCTGACAGAAGAGAAGCAGGTGTAATAGAAAGTGAAGGGAGACTGGCTCTGAGAGAATGTCCAGCACTCTCAAAACAGCCCTGATTCTTCAGTACTCTTAAAGTTTCTTTAAAATGTTAATGGTTTTCCTTCTCCTTGACACAACTGTCACCACTTTCATATATTTTAGGTGACATTGGGGCCCGCTGTCTGGCTCACAAGTTTCCAGAGGGCAAGACTTGGAAGAGGTAAGAGTGAGGGTTTTGAAAAGAATGTGGGGAGAAAATGTGTCTGAATAAAATGAACTTGGATGTCATGATGACAACAGAGAATTAAGGACAACAGAACGCACCAATTCTTTGTAGGGAGAACAAAAGAAGAAGAGGCCAGTCACCTCCCACCCCAGCTCCTGGGTGGGACCCCGTGTCCAGGGCAACCACGCTGCACAGCCTGATGGCTGTGTCAGGCAACGGCCTCAGGAAGGAGGGGACAGAAGGTTAATGTGTAACATACCTGGGGACTCTGTAAATTGTTCATATCTTAGGGAGTTTTTGTTCTGTTTTCTACTCCTTTTATTCAGATATCTAAGAAAGCTACTAATCAGGACCACTTACCATCCTTCCCCCTACTGGGAATTTCAAAGACAGCAAAATGGCTAAAAGTCAGACAATGCCAGGGAGGGGACTAGAATAAAGGTCAAAATGGAAAAATTAAGAGAAAACTGTAATGACTCGAGAGTAAGTTTAAAAAGCATTCCATGAAATAATTCCTGAGTGGGAGGCAGAAGGTAAGAGGATTGACTTGTGAAAAAGTTACAGAGAGCTGGTTAATCATCCAAGAAATTTTACCCTCCTTTATCTTTCTTTTCTAACTCGGCTTCTTAAACAGATAGATGATGAACAAAGACAGCAGAGCTGTAATCTTCCAGAGTATGCTATGTTGCCTTTGATAGCTGGCGTTCACCTTCCATTCTATATTCAAGTCAAACAATAATCTGAAACCCAACATTTAAAGTAGCTAAACTCTGAAGACATGGTGATCAAAATTGATTATTGCATGCTGAATAAGGTGCTGAACATTTGGTGTTTTTATCTACTTACACAAATTGTTCCAACTCCGGGAAGCCTTGCTTCATACTAATCTGAGTTAGGCTCTTAAGGAGGGGCACTAACCATGACTCAGCACATTTTCAAAGGATTTGTACCCATTCTGAGTAGTACTGACACCCAGACAAAACGTGACAACAGTGATATCTGCTTGCCCTTTGATCTTAGTTTAAGAACACTTTGTACAACTCTTTTGGTGAAATAACACTGAATTTCACATTTACCATTTGAAAGCTATTTGGGAGAACACCTCCCTGCTTTTCTGAACCACTCTTGCAAACAAATTCTCCCAACTCTGTTTGCTGTGAGTAGCTAGCAGGCATGGATTTATTTTCCACTAACAAAAATCTTTTAAGTGCAGGCAGCTTAGATGAAAGATAGTATTACTGATCCTATGTTTATGAGAAAAAAGACAGTACAGTGTATTTGGTTATAAATACAAGGAGGGAGGATTCCATTTTTCTTCTAATTTATGTTCCCCAAGAGTAATTTTGCTCAGAAGATTGCCAGTATTTTTAGTACAATAAGTTTCTTGTTACTTGTACTAATACCAAACACATACTGATTCCCTTTTCTGAGCATAATTCTGGTATTTTGTTACATTTTATCCTTGCATCTGGAGATCAATGCCTCATTAATTCAAAATAAGTTAGTGAAGTCTGAAATGCAGTGATTTAAAGAACCCTTTTTACTTCTCTCAAATACAATGCATATTACAAATGTACATACATATGAGTAACTAATGAAAAAAAGAGGCAGGTATATTAATGCGACATGATGAAATACCTCAAATACACTGTGAACTTCAGTGTCTTAAATGCCTTCCTTTATTTCAAACATTTTATGGAATAAAAATCAGATGCAGCATTTCTAAGTGATCAGAACTTCCCAATGAGTGACATGAATTTAAAATTTGGGACTTGTCTACACTCTCATTAATTCACTCTCTAATCAGCACAGCTCAGCATTTTGTTAGGTACTCAGGCTGGTGATAGGTAAGCATAGGTTCTGCCTTTCTGAGGCTGACATCCTAGAAGAGGAGACAAACACATGAGTAAGCAAATTTAAAAAAAAAGAAAGAAAAAAGAAAAATTTGCAATAGGTGCAGTCAAGGAAACAAACAGGGCCTGATGGCAAAGAATTCGATGGGGGCTGTGTGGGAGAGTGAGATGGCAGCACCAATTTATAAACAGTGGCAGAGAAGGGCTCTCTCAGGAGGTGAATTTTAAGCTAAGACCTGAAGGATATTTTGGGATACTCTCCAAGGTCACCAAATTGGCAGGCTTGCTTATGAGGCTGCCAAGAGATTTTTAGCATTCGAAAACCAATGGAAAATGGCATCTTGGCACTGACTGAAGGCAGGTCCATGTGCTCTGGCATGCTGGGGTCCCCTCTGCACACCAGCCGCGGGGGCAACAGACAGCTGGAGTGTGGGCAGAGCTTGGAAGGATACACAGCCCCAGCCTGTGCGGCCGGCAGGTTTAAACAGTCAACATCAACAACAATGAGCTGGTCGAATGACCCGCAGTTGGGATATGAGAGAGCAATTTATCCTGTTGATTCATACTTCCTGACAGTCACTCTGGCTGACAAGGCTCAGGGTGTTTTAAACATATTTCATGAGCAAATTATTCCCCCAGTCCCAGAGAAGACGGATGTTTACAACTATGGAACACTTTCCCTTAAACTTTCAGTTATGATTTGCTTAACCCAGTGGGATATAAGCATGCTTTAGAGCACAGTGCTCTAACTTTGATCTTTCCGTAGGTTCTCTAATAGATGAGTCACGGAATGCAGCTGCTAGCCTGCTATTGACACAGATTAGGAAGCCTGTGGAATTCTCCCAACACCCTCATTTTGAAAATCCATGTTGGGAAGCAATTGCTTTCTTCAAGTGAGTTGTCATTTGCATGCTCAGAGCCACGATAATCTGATTTTATCACATCTTAACCTAGTGTTATGAAAATCCCCCCTCTTCTACTGCTAAATGGATTAAGATTAAGCAGAAGTGCTTAGTTGGCAGGTGGCCTGGTTTGTGACTCCTATCTGCAAAAGGTTTTCTCCTCTAAATGCCCATATGGAGTCCTAGGTCGGCCCTACAAGAAGAAATAACTTGGGAATCAGAAAGACCAATAGCGTGATGTGGGGGGCTTGGGGCAGAATTCCATACCCATAAATCTCTTCTTTCAATTCCATGTCAGCTGTCCTAATGGCCGGAATTGCACTGTTGGTGAATTGTCTTGAACTTTTTAAGGGGTATTTTTTAGATCTTTGAAAATCCTTTAAGAAAAATTAAAATATCTCTAGGGAGCTATGATGCTAAACTATCATCTTAGCAGGATGATTTGACAAGAACAGCTTCAAACGCTGTGACTCAGAAAAGGTACTGTAGATCCCAAAAGAGAAGAGAGGCAAGCAACAAGCAGACTTGGGAGGTCACCGCACACAGTAGCCCTCACCTCATCACAAACTCACCTCAAGCCAGCGCTAACAATTTCAGACACCATCTAAAGCAGTGGTTCCCAAGCACTGGAATCACCTGGGAACCTTAAAAATGTAGATCCCTGTCTCCCTCTCCCCCCCACCCCCACATACATATTTAATTTGTATGAGATGCGACCCAGGCATCTGGATTTTTTAAAGTTCCCTGGGTGATTCCAATATACAGCCACGTTTGGGAGCCACTGATACAAGCAAAGATTGCTGTTGATCTCTTACTGGGATGATGTATTGATTTCCTTTAGGAAAGTGTTTCAGTTCTAACGTCAGGATACCTTGTGCCACTGGTTCTTGAACATGTTAGCCCATCAGGAAAACCTAAAGCGCTTTAAAAAAAAAAAAGTCACCAAGCTGCGCACTCAAAGATTCTCATGTAATTGGTCTGGGGTGCAGCACCAGCAGCTCTTATTTTTAAGAGACCCAAGTGATGCTAAAGGGGCAGCCAAGGTTCAGAACCTGGTCCAAGGCCCAGAACTGTTTTCCCAGAGACTGTAATATGATTCCCCAAGAAGGGGCCGGGAATGTCAGTCCCCCTTCACTGTGTCCAGATTGGAACCACCCCCAAAGGGCATAAAGCATTTCCCCAAGGAAGTCAGGCTTGGGGAGGCAGTGAGTTAGAGAGTAAGGGGTGGTCTTTATTAAGCCAGAAGAAGCAGAGAAATTAGAACAAGGAGGAGCACTGGTCCTCTGCCCCCTGGAAACCTCACAGACTGGCACGGGTATTTGTTCCAGCCTGCTTCATGGAGGTGGCTCAGTTCTGGCTCTGGGTCCAATAAATTGTGCAAAACTCCCGTCCAATCCGAAGCCCTGGCAGTGCGAGCAGCGAGATTGGCAGGCTCCGGAGCCTCCACTCCCTGTGAGATTCTGCTTCACGAATTTCCCAGGAGGATTTCTATACCAATCCTCCGGCCTCCACACCCTCATCCTCCCACTCTGGTCCCCACTCCCGCTCAGCGGAGCTGAGAATCGCCTCTCATACGATCGTAAAGAAATCGCTGAGGTATTTTCCTTGGGAAGCATTCAAGTAAATAATGCCCTTAAATGACGGGCGTTTTTGACGTGGCTTTGAAACGTGTGCGCTCCTCTGGCAAGTCTTTGCTAACCCACGCTGGGGCCCGGGCAGAGCCGTGCGCCTCACCCAGGAAGGGATCCCCGCGGAGAGACACATACACACACACCCACACCCATTCCCCAGCGCTGCTCCAACCGCTCCGGGCGTGGCTGCTGCCCCCCCATTTCTCCCCGCCGAGAACGCGCCCTGTCGGGTCCACTAGGCTGAGCCAGCCCAGGAATGGATTCCAGCACCAGCCAGAAGCCCTGATTCCGAAAAAAGACTTCCTTACTTACGTCGTTCCCATTTACAGATGAGAAAACTTTGGGGTAAGCAAGCGAGGTGACTCGGTCCCAGTTCGCCACAGTACATTTGTGGCAGCGCCCGATTTAGCCTCCCCTGAATTTTCATTCTGTTGCCCGGCAACCAGCTGCGAGCAGCTCCGGGCCCAAGCCCGGCCCCTGCCCGGCACCCTTTCTCGGCCCGTGCGCCTTGCGGGGCATCGATCAACCTTCCAGCCTTTTAGGGCGCTGTCAAAGGCACGGGTGGGAGAAAACTGGCAGGATTACTCCAATTCGGCTCGGGATCCCTGCGCCTTCCGCGGTCCTCCGGTACCTTCCTCTCCCACCAATCCCGTGGGTACACCCGAACCAGAGCTCGTAAAGTTCCCAAAGTTCTCGGCTGCTGTTGGATAGCTATCCTAACTTCTCGTTGGGAAAACTGGCAATAAGAGCGTTAAGGGGACAAAAGGAAACAATTAGGAATGGAAAGACTGTGGGAGAGGCTTCTCCTTCCAGGCTGGCTACACGCGGGGTGGGACTTTCAGCCATAGCCGAGCGGGCAGAGGGGGTGAAAGCGCCGAGCGTGCTCGGGACAGCCGAGTAGACACGCTCGCCCCGGAGCTGCGCGCTCCCCCGCCGCCCCCCGCGGACCCCGCGGCCGCAGAGCACGACTGGCCTCCAGCGGGGAGCGCACGGGCTGCCCAGGGCCGCGCAGGTGGCAGGGCGCACTCCGACCGGCGTCCAGATCCCCCCGCCACCGCCCGGCCCGGTGCGCCCGGGCTCCTCCGCGCCCCTCCCCGCTCAGGCCCCTGACACCGGGCAAAGAGGGAACATGCCCGCCGTACTGTTCAATCCCAGTCCTTACCCAGGTTCACAAAGCTCATGACCATGTCAGCGTCATTGAGGAAGGCGCTGTCCTGGGCGCTGGGCAGGGAGGACGCACCGCCGCCGGGTTCCGGGGCTAGGAGGCTCTTGCGGTGCAGCGTGTGCTGGGAAGCGGGGGCCGCGCGGTGAGCGTCCCGCAGGGACAACAGCTGGGGCAGGGATGAGCTGTCCCCTCCGTGGGGCCGAGGCTGTGGCATCGCGTCTTCCGACGCCACTTCGTTGTCGTCAGCAGCGGCCAGGGCGTTGTACAGATCCAGCATGAAGAGGGGCGCGGACTTGAGCCGCCCAGGAGGGGGCTCTCCGCGAGGCTGCTCCAGCTGCTGCTGCGGGAGCGCCGGAGACTGCGGCGGCTGGAGGCCATGCAAGGGCCGGGGCCGGTGCGGGAGCCCCAGCACCGACAGGATCTCCTTCTGCATTTCGCGCTTCTCATGCGTCTTGAGCCGCCGGTAGAGGAAGCCAGAGGAGGAGGAGGAGGAGGAAGAGGAGGAGGTGGAAGAGGAGGTGGAGGAGGAGGTCGGCGCCGGGGGTGGTTGCTCCGGGCGGCCCGGGCTCCCGCCGCCGCCGTGCCCCAGCAGCGCGCCCCCGGCGGCGGCGGCGGCGGCGGGCAGGAGGGGTGGCAGCGGTGGGGGCCCACAGCAGCTGCACAGCAGCCCCCACCACCAGCACAGCCACTGCGCCCTCCGCCCCAGCCCCGGCATCCCCCGCCTGGCCCGGCTGGCCGGTGAGTCGTGGAGCGGCGGCGCGAGGCTGCAGCGCGCGGCCAGCCCTGTCGGCGGGTTCGCTTCCCTTCCTGCTGGCCCCAGTCAGTCTTTATCTCGCATGGTCGTCGGGGCGCCGCAGCTGCCGGGGTTGGAGGGCCGAGGAGGGGAGGTCCCCTGGGAGGACGCCCCCAGAGGAGGTCTCTAGAGGTATCAGTTCCAGGTGAGGCGTGTCGGGGTCAGGGCTGCGGTCACTGTCACCCCGCTGCCCCGCGCACGTGCGCTCGCCGCGCGCCCTCCTGGCAGCCTGCGGGGCCCGGCGTAGCGGGGCGGCTTACTGGCTGGGGGTGACGCCGGGCATCCCGGACGCACGCCCCTCCCGGACTTGGAACGCCCTCGGGACGTGGACCGGCAATCTGGTCCTGGCCGTGGCGGGGAGAAGACGTCCCAAAATGGCAATTTTCTCCAAAAGGCTTCAGTTCCTTTACTGTCAATAACTGTGCTCCCGCCGCCCTCGGGCACGGTCGCTCCCTACTCAAAATCTCCGCGCGCCGCTCCACTTCCGAGGCAGCTAGGGTCCCGCTTTCCAAAGTTCAGTTCGCGCCCCACTGCCCCGCACACCCGGCACGCAAAGGGGACGGGAGCGCAGGCGGCCGAGGCCAGTGCGGTGCGCCGGGGTTAGCAGTATCCCGCTGGTCGGCGCCGCGATCCCGACCGCGGCCAACATGGGCCCTCTTGAGCGAGTGGCGCTCAGGTACCGCACTTCAGCCCCCAGGACGCCCCGCCTTCCGCGGTCACCGACAGAGCTGGCAACCAACGGAGAGACTCATCTCGCCTGGTATTTCAATAGTCCCGCCTCCTTCTTTCACCCTCCCTCCCCCCGAGAGGCGGTTTCCCCGCTGCGCGTAGGTTTTGGGCACAGAGGATTCTTGGAAGCACCCGAGGCACCGTGAGATACCAAAGGCAAAGAAGTGATAGCTGGACTGATCTCTCCCTTGTAAGAATGATCTGATCCCCACTCCAATATGAACCTTTTTCTTTTACTATCATTTAAAAGGCCTGAGTAGATACTTTTACAAAACAAAAGCAAATACAGTTTTAAATCAATACCGTCTGAATCATCGAGGAAGAAAAGAAAAAGGATAGTCTGTGATTCCTTCCTTAGTGTCTCGTTCTGATGTTTAGGCGTTTAGCGGACACGTGGCTTTCAAAGGCAGCTGCTGGAAGTTGGAACACACCCTCCAAGGGAGAGCTGCGCGGAGACTGGCCGCAGAGAGGGCCAGATGTAAACCAGACCCGGCGTCCTGGAGATTTCGGGCGAGTATTTTGACTTCGCTCTTCATTTGGGCTTTGGGTTGGCTGCTTGAGCTAGCACCCAAAAGAAAGAGGGTGTAGGCAGATCAGTGTACTAAAAAAGCCACATTGTAGTTCTTTCCACCCTCTACTTCCTTGGAAATGTGTAAATGCTTGTCTGTTGACGTTACACTTTAAAGTATTTAAATGCAATACAGTTTACATGGTGCAAGAAAAATCTTGAGGAAAGATGGTAAAGATAATTCCAGTAAGAGGGGGATCGGCATATTCTCATTTGGGATAATAGATCCCCTGAAGCCCCCTGAAATCTGGGCTGCTGTGGCAGTAGGTAAGATAAAGCATAAAGCACATGTTATACTTTCAAAGAAGGCACATTTTTCATTCAGATACCCCCACCCAAACAACAGCAGCACCACCATTTGCCAATAAGGATGCAGATTCATCTGCCTGTGCACTCTCCAAGAATATCCAGTCATCTATGGCTCCGAGAAGCAAATTCACTTAAAATAATAGGATCCTTTACCTGGTAAAAAGTGCATATTGATTAGGAAAAAAATAATCATGCACTGTGCTAACCTGGCAGCCTTCATCCACACTGCAAGGCATTTGGGGGCAAGAAACCAGATAGGTATGTCTATTATGGGATTTATACTTAGGAGGTCATGAGGTTTCTGCTGCTCCATATCTTACAAGCGTTCCTATCTTATCTCAAAGAATGTTTCACATAGGTAAGGGTCTCTCCATCCCTTGGTTCCTGGACCTCTCTTTCTAGTTCTGTCTCGGCCCACACACAGTGATCATTTAGAACAGTCTTTAATTCTGCCAATGTCCAATAAACCTTGATTTCAGGCAGCACAACTTCAGCAACATAGAAGGCCAATCTTTATCTGCAGGGATTCTTTTCTTCCAAAAAGATAATACATCGCTAACTGGTCTGAGATGCCAAGACTCTTGGGATTCTAGAACCTCCATCACTTCTTACTTCTCTAAGGAATTGTTAGAAGTAACATCACTGATGTGCTGCCCACAACAGCCAGGAGCTCTGGTGGGAAGATCAAAAAGTCTATATAACCTTCCTGCCAATGACCTCCTTTCTCTAACCCAGACATACCTTCTTCATACAGTTTCTGGTGAGACATAAGCAGAATAAAAGAAGCTCCAACCTAGTAAGGTGGTGGCGAAAGCCCTGGAAAATGGTAAAAACCTTGAACTCAGACAAGGGCACCTAGATAGATTTTATAGCACAAAATTGGGTTGTGACCCACCTATTGTATTGCACCTATGAGGGTAGATCTAATGGAGAACACAGAATACACATGCACACGTGTACACACACACACACACACACACACACACACACACACACACCATCTTCCCCTTTTCTTAGATATATGGAATTCGGGTTGGAGGTAGATGGACCTATATAGCATGAGTATAAAATGGCACTTAGTGATTCATTATGAGTTAAACGTCTGAGCAGCAACCCTGGCTCAGGTCTCTTAGGATTTCCTACTCCCACTAGATGACCCATCAATTCCTGTTGTTTAGTGCTAGATTCAGAGGGCTGCCTCCAGAGGATGGACATGGGACAACACATCTCCCTTAAGAGCCAGAGGAAGCTCAAAAGAGATGTGAAGTTAGATATGAGAATGATCATAAGGACAGTGACATTCAACAGAGGGCCACAAAAGAGGATGCCCCCACTTACCCAACATGTGCCGGTGTTCTCAGGAAAACACAAAGGCAAGCACTTGTATCCACTGGGAGCAAAGGGGAATAGATAAAGCACTGTCATTACGAGATTTTTAATAACCTCCAAATTGGGACCACTGCTTCTTCAAACATTTCTGAGCCTATTGGAGTTCTGCTTCTCTGACCCATCCCCATTAGACACCCTAACCCTCCCCAGAAGTCTCAGGACAGGGAGCTAGACAAAGTCCCATGCAGCATGTGATTCCAGAGGACAAGTAAAGTCTGGGTTGGAGGGGCAGGTCAGGCTTTGGAGTTAGCTGGAGTGTGTGAGCAGATCAGAGAAAATCAGAGGTAACTTCGCCCCCTAGAGGACAATGAAATATTACCAACCCTTCCTCTCTGTGCCCTAGACAAGCTTCACTAAGCCCTCTGTACCAGCGTCCAAAACATCTGGGTGGAAGGAGGAGGAATTTGGTCAAAAAGCCAGATAGGGCAGCCAATCTATATCAAACATCTGGTGGCTTGGCTGCAAGTTTTCTGGAAATAGGTTGCCTGTCCCACCCCCAGCCCCACTAAGAGGAGAAATCACGGACTCTCGCCATCATTTTATCCCACGCATCCGATCATACTGGGGGTGGGTGGGAATCCTGTACCCAAATGCTTATTAATGCACAGTGTATACACACAAGCTTCAGTCCTGGGAAACAGCAGTTATCCTGTTCTTTATATGTTCTGGAGGTTTCTGTTATAACATTTATAAGACACGGGACCAAGTCATTTCTACTTTTGAAAGAGACTACTTATTAATTTGATGTGTTAAATATCCTCTACCCTATTTATATTTTCCTTCAAATTAGATTATTAGCAATAATTTCTGATTTTATACTAAATCATATCTTGGCCCATTTCCTGACTTCCTTGAAGAGCTAAATAGCTCCTTTTATAATTAACATAATATTATAAACTGTGTTGCTGTTTTGTTTTAAAGTGGGTCTTCTTGAATTCTTGGGAATCTCCACTTAAAATACTTAATTTTTCTCTTTTAATTTTAACATAAGGATTCGAGTATTCCTAAGTTATTATTTCTAAATAAAACCATTCGCTCAAATTTAAGAAATTGATTTGGAGTTGAGGTGAAAAGGAAATATGTTAAGTAAATGTTTTCTGAGTCCGAGAAATAAAAATTTGAGAGTTAAATAAATATTGCTTCTGAAAGCTACACCTGTAAGGCAGCCTGCAAAATACATGTCTCATCCAAAAGTCTGTGGCAATAGGCACATTCACTCACACTTTCCTTTCACTGTCAACTATTCAAAAATGCTGGGCATTCACACTTCAAAATATCATTCAAGCCATCATATTTTCCTACTCGTGAAGGACATCTGGTGGCAAAGCGAAAAACTAATACATAAATCTGTTTCCAGAGATTTTTTTTCCACATGGTAACCCAAATTGCAAATTTGTCATTTGTGTGTGTTTCAGATCTTTATGATCCCAGGATTTAGGCAATGGAGTATTTAGAAACTTCCAGATGATTAAACATTTTTTTTAATTTTCATTGGATAATTGACGTGTGCAGACCAGGCCTTAATTTTTTTTTTTTTTTTTGTGACTGAGCAAAATAATGTTTAAAACTTTTCCATGACTAGCTCCGTCATCTCTAAAGAGTTTCGATACAAGAAATACTAGGACATTTAGCTCAGCTGTGTAGTGCCTTGTCCCCTAACCTGCCCCAGCCACTGAGCATCACTCCCTTCTGGACATTCTGGATCTGTCTCTTGTGTCACCTAGGGGATTACATGAAAATATGGCATAATATCATGCTGCCCATCTCTCTATCCCTTTTTTTAGCAGTGCTGTAAGCCTGAACAGTCCGGGAGAAACCACACTATCTGATAAAGTCAGATTAAAATGAAGGTCAAGGCCAGTGTTTAAACAGGAAGAGAAAGCCTGAAGAAATGTGTACCAACAGGGAGGCCGACGTTGATATTAATTACCCAGATTCCATCCATTCATTGATTCATTCAATCATTTACCAAATATTTGAATGCCTGCTACGAGCCAAGCAGTGTTCTAGGTTCTAAACTATGAAACCATTATAGGTCTCTGCTCTCAGATTCTGGACGTGGGGATAGACAATAAGCAAGATAAGTAGGAAAATATATTGTTGTAAGCAGGATTTTGCCCCCCCCACCCCAACTTCCGTGATTTCTGTCCCCAGGTGTTACACCTGTGAACATATTATCTTCCAAGGCAAAGGGGACTTTGCAGGTGGAATTCAGGTTGCTAATTAGCTGACCATAAAATAGGGAGATTATCCTGGATTATCCGCAGAGCCCCAAAGTCACTAGGGTCCTTAAAAGCAGAAGAGGAAGGCAGAAATGGTGCCGTAATGTGAGAGGGTCCGGCCTGCCTTTGCTGGCTTTGGAGGTGAAGGGGCTGTGAGCCCGGGAATGTAGGCGGTCTCTTGAAGCTGAGAACAACCCACAACCAACAGCCAACAAGGAAACAGGACCCAGTCCCACAAACACATGGAAGTGAGTTCTGACAACAACCTGAATGAGCTGGGGAGCAGGTTCTCCCTGTAGAACCTGCAGATAAAAACCCAGACTGGCCAACACCTTGATTTTGGCCGGGTGGGACACAGAGTGGAGAAACCAGCCGAGGCTACCAGACTTCTGACCTACAGAATTGTGAACTAATAAATTTGTGTTGTTTTAAGACATTTGTGGTCATTTGTTTTAGCAGCAAGAGAAAACTAATACATATATAGCATGGGGTAAGTGTTATAAGTGGAGAAAAGTCAAACAGAAGGAGGCTAGGGATATGTAGATGGTTGGAAAAGTCTCCACCAATAAGGCAACACTAGAGTAAAGACCTGACAGAGACAAAAAAAAAAGGGAACCAGCCACCAGGATTTCTGAGGAAAGAGCTTTCTAGGCCATGGAAACAGTCAGTGCAAAGGCCCTGAGGCAGGGGCATTCTTGGAAAGATTGAGAAAGAGCAAGTAGGTGAATAAGGCCACTGCAGAAGGAATGCTAGGTGATAATAGTAAGAAACGATATCAGAGAACTAAGGAGGAGGGAATTGGGGTTCAGGTGGTATGGGGCCTTGGAGACTCTTGTAAAGACTTCAGCTTTCAGTAAGCATGGGAAGGTTTTGAGCAGAGAATTGACAGGAGCTGCCTTACATTTTACAGAATCACTCAGGCCACTGAGTTGAGAAGAGACTGTTGAGTTGCCAGGCAGATTCAGGGAGAACAGTTAGGAAGCTTTTGTTCAGTGGGAGATGGTGGTGGCTCATGGGGTGCGGGACACTGTTATCGAGTTCCAACTTGGCGGGCCTGGGCCAGGGGAACTGATCAGCCCCTAGGAAAGGTAGTGGGGCACGGGTGGTAGCGCCCTCCACGGCCCCCCGGGCCTGAGAAAGTGGAGCCGAATGCAGGCCCCATTTCCTCACCCCAAAGTAAAACCGTCAGGGGAAGCTTGCCGGAAAAAACCGCCCCCTTTACCTTGCCCGCCCACTCCCCGTTACCGGAGCAACTCCCGCCCCTTTTCAAACAACCTCCGCGCCCTCTCAGAACCAATCCAAGCCTTTAACCTCTACAGCTACCCCGCCCTCTAAACCGCCCGATATAAGCTTGTACTCTCCCCTAATAAACTCTCTTGGCTTCTTTACCCTAAAAGAAACGTGTCCCGCCTGTTCCTTTTTCGCCGCCCTCCATACTTTGCACGCCACCGCCGGGGACCTGGCCAAGTCCCCCGCCTCGCCCTCGCCTCCGGGAAAGAGCCCCCGCCGCCGGTACCCTCCGAGCAGTCCTGAGAGCCTAGGATTTAGCAACCGGCCGCCACCCCCCCCCCAGACGAATCAACTACGACCGCAATGGGGGACCTCCCAAGGAAGCACTGAAGGTAAAGTGACTGGTTTCTGGACCTATTTTAATGGCAGACCCCAGTGGCAAGATGGATATGCTAACAGCATGTACAGACAAGTCATGTCAACAACTTCTCTCCTTGAGTAGGTCCACCAAAGCATGGTTTCCCCATTGCACGGGGCCTGGGATTGTAGTTTAATTGGCTGTGTGGACTGAGGAAAACTTCTCAGTTTTCATGCTCTAGTGATTATGGGTTACTACCCTGGAGGTGCCAAGGGGTGGCCTTGGCAGGTGGAAGGCTTTAGCCAACCCCTAATCTCCATCAGCTCCCATACTCCAAAAGCCATTCAAAGTAAAGTGACAGATAGCCTACTATATAAGAACAGCTTTCAGACAAGTCCTCTAGTCACCTTCCACAAGATTACTCCCTTAAACTCCGCCTATAGAGTAATATAATAGTTGCATCTCTGAATATAAAATCCCTTCCAAGATATGAACTTTGGCCATTAAGAATTATCTTTAAAAGCACTCCTGTAAGTAATGAAAATGCTCTAAAATTGATTGTGGTGATGAATGCACAACTATGCAATGATACTGCGAGCCACTGATTGTTTACTTTGGATGGATTGTAGTATGTGACAACATCTCAATAAAACTGCGTAAAAAAAGTCAGTCCTCTAAATGTGGTACCCCAGATGGGATACTGGAACAGGAAAAGGACATTGGGGAAAATCTAATGAAATCCAAATAAAGCATGGGATTTAGTAGTAACTAAATAATTATAATTAAATAATATATTAAATAATGTATCAAGATCAGTTCATTAGTTCTGACAAATGTACCATAGTAATATAAGACTTTAACAGGGGAAATGGTAGGGATATACTGGAACTTCTATCCTCTCTCTACAGCTTTTCTGTAAATATGGAACTATGCTAAAATAAAAACTTATTTTTAAAAAGTATTTCTATAATTTTAATCTGAGGATATAACAATTAAAGCTCTGCTACCCTCTTCACTGTAGAAAGTAATATGTGCCTTTATTCCAATTAGATTAGGAATAGGCTAAATTGTATCACTAAATTTTTACTCAGTATCTCCTTTATTAATCTATACTAAATTAAGTATTATTAATCCAAAACCAGGCCTTTTGAATTTTAATCTATTCCTCCTTACATACCGTATCAATCCACCCAGTTTTGAGGTTTTTTGTTGGTTGTTTAACCTTTTATTTTGAAACAATTTCAAACTTACAAGATAGTTGTAAAAATAATACAGAAACAATACATAAACTCCAATGTAACCCCCACCCAGATTTACCAACTGTTAGTATAACTGTTATAACATTGTATCTATCCATCTGCCTGTTTTGACATCAAGCTGATCCGTTGTCATTCTCCAAAACCATCCTTTGGACCTTTGTGGAAACTGGGATATTTTCCGGCCCCCTTTCTTTTGTCCCTAGTTTCTCTGGTTTCCCAGAAGTCTTCCAAAATAGCAGTCTCCATCTTATCATGCCTGGGCCTGGGCACTGTAACTTGCTTAGAGCACCAGGCAACTTGTCCTCTGTTCTCCCACAGCTGCGTGTCCACCCTTCCAAGTGAGATCCTAGTAGGAGTCAAGCAGAGTTGCTTGGCTTCTGTCTTCTGCTAACATGACATCTACTGGCCCTACAGGAACCTATTCTTCTTGTATTAGGGGGTATCACCCTCCACTCCTTCCCCTGCCACCCTCAGTGTTGAGTTTTCACATAACTCAGTTTCAACTCTAAATTATGAGTTTACTTAGAATGCCAAGGTTAGAGTCAACTTTGCTTGCCTTCCTGTGATTTATTTGAACATTTTTAAGGATTTCATATTGATTTATTTATAGCATTTTTTAGTTATCTCTTTGTATAATTTCTGTAGTGGTTGCTCTGAGTATTACAATATTCATATGTGACTTATCACAGTCTGCTGGTCTCAACATTTTATCACTGCTAGGGAAGTATGAAAACCTCACTTCCATTTAGGCCCCTTTACCTTCCTTGCTTGTGTTTCTGTTTTCAATGGTTTCAGATGAGAAATCTGCTGTCATTTGAATTGCTATTCTCCTATAGGAAATGCATGTTTCTCTCTGGCTGCTCGCAAGATCTTTTTTTTCATCTTTTGTTTTCAGAAGTTTAATTATGATGCAACTTGGTGTATGTTTCTTTGAGTTTATCCTGACAGGAATTCACGTACCTTCTTGAATCAATAGGTTTGTGTCTTTAACCAAATTTGGGGGGGTTTTCGGCCACTATTCCTTAGAATATTCTTGCAGCCCCACTCTCTTTCTCCTCTCCTTCTGGGACTCTGATGATATGAATGTTGGATATTTTATTATAATCCCACAGGTCCCTGAAGCTTTGTTCATTTTTTGTTTCAGTCAGTTTTCTCTTTGTTGTTCAAATTGGGTGAACTGTGCTGTTGATCTGTACTCAAATTCACTGGTTCTATACTCTATCACTTCTACTCTACAACTGAGAATCTCTGGTGAGATTATTTTATTTCTTTAATTGTATTTTTCATTTCTGTAATTAAATTGGTTCTTTTTTTATATCTTCTATTTCTTTGCTGAAGTTTGCTATTTTTTTCATTGATTTCAAGAGAATTTATAATTGTTTATAATTGTTGAAACATTGTTATTCAGCGGCTTTAAAATCTTTGTCATATAATTCCAACATCAGTTTCATCTCAGTGCTGAGGTCATGTAATTGTCTTTTCTCATTCAAATTGTGATTTTATTTATTCACTCATTAGTACTTTGAGTGATTTTCTGTTGTACCCTGGATATTTTGTCTATTATATTAGGAGTCACTGAGTCCTATTTAAATCTATTTTATTTTAGCAAACAGTTGCCCTGTTTAGGCTTAGCACCTGGGTCTTGGCATACTTTTGTGGGTTGTGGTTTCAACAGCAGTTTAATTTTCAGGGCCTTTGCAGTGCTGTTTGGTCAGCTTGGCTTATCTAGTGCCATTGCACTTCCAATGGTCCTTGCTGGTTCTGCGTAAGGGGACAGAAGGAATTTCCCCAGGACAGCCTCCCACCCTAGCTCAGCAGGGAAAGAGTGCACTTCATCTGGCTGCTTATTGCTGGCACAGCTCCCCATTGATTCCCCCTTGCCAGTGGTGCAGAGGCCTGGTGTCATCAGCGGGGGCTCCTGTTCAATCCAGGGGAGGAATGAGCTACCTCGGCTATTGGGAATGCTGGCTTTGGGTCATCAGCTTCTGTTGGGTGGGGGGTATAAGATAGCCTGTGTCATTCTTCTAGTCCTGGAGCCCAAACCAGATGACCTTCTTCTTACCACTTTTCAGAGTTCTAATGTGGTTGCCTCTTGTGCTATTTACAGGATTAATGGTTCTACACCATCTTGTGTGGACAGAAGTCTAGAGTCAACCATTTAATACCCACATATTGATTTTCTACTGTAAAATTTTAATTCCAGGATGTTTTCCTCTAATGACTGCATAATGAGTGTGATCATTCCTCTCCCCTGTTGGTGAGTATGTGCTAATTTTTTCTTTTTACATGAATAACACATACTAAATAAGCCAAATCTGTTTCAAGAAGAATCATATACTATACTCCAGAAATAAGTAGAAACTTCACCTTGGGCTTCTGTATGGCCTTTACTATATAAAAAAAGAAAGAAAAAAACTGGGGTTGAGGGATGGTACAGGTAACAAATAGCTCACTTTTAGCTCACTCTTCAGTTATCCAATCTGAGTTGTGCAGGTGAGAACCCACCCCATCTCACTCAGCCAAAATCTAGACTGTACACTCTGTTGTATCCCTGAACTTAACCCAGTGCCTGGCACATAGTAAGGTGCTCAATAAATATTTGTTTAGTGATGGAACTTTATTGATTGAGGCATTGGGTGGAGAATGAGAACATGGAGGAGACCTTCTTCAGTGTATACTTTCTCTACCATAAAAAGTCTTCAAAACATAGAAAAGTATGTGCATTTATAATAGTTAAGCTAAATTGTAGCCAATGATAATAGATATTAACTTATTCAAGTTATGATAAATAAACATAACAAAAATATCAGGGTTTTAAGACCATATTATTCTCTTCCTATTCAGACATTAGCCGGGGATAACACAAACTAATTTTAGCAGTCACCTCTACTGCTTAAATGTGTATAAAACACACTCATAAAGTGAGACTTTCATACAGAAATAAAACTAAAATTTGCCAATACACCTCAGAGTAAAATGTTATTTAAGGATTAGTAAAACGTTTATTTTCCTAGCATGTGAATAGGACACTTGTTCTCATAATTTTCCTTCACGTCCCTTTCCAGAACTGAATCTTCTGGCATCTGGCATAGATTCTTTCAAATGTACACATACACCTGCTTCAAATTCAGACTCTCCAGCATATGTAAAAGAAAGTACTTCCAGCCGTTGTCAGTAGTATGGGTTTCTGTCACCATATACACTCTGCTTAAGAAAGAAAGGAATCTGCCCCTGTCATTAGAAGTGAGCTGAAGGCAATAAAAATGCTGCTTGTGTTAAGTTAATTAGATGATTTTATGATTTCACTTAAAAGTTTAGGGAAGTGTGTGTTTCACGGTAAGTATTTTGCCACAATTACCTTTGCCCCATGTCATTTTCTCTTGCCTTTTAGCAGCGGAACTCAAGAATCATTCTTTTTAAGATTGCTGCATTCTTTCTTACTCCAAATATGTTTCACTCAGCAAAACGTCAGGGCCTCAAAGGGAAAGTTCCCGGAGAAGCTCAGAGTTGGCAGCACTGTGGATTCAAGGGGGAGGTGGCTGGCAGAGCACTCAGGAGCCTGGGGTTTGTCCTGGGCCAGGAAAGAACTTCCTTCCCCTTACCCACAGGCAGAGGAGAGCTTTGGGAAAAATGTGCCAAGTACCTACTGGGTGCACCCTAGGTACCAGAAAGAGGGTTTGGAGTTTTAGGGATGAAAAGACAAGGTTCCTGCCCTCAAGGAGCTTATAGTTTATTGGGAAGGTGGATGTGCAATGTATTTTCAACATGTCATGGTAATTATTACATTGGAGATATATAAACAGTGTCCATGATATTTAGAAGGAATTCCAGAGTCTGGGAAGGCTTCATAGGCTGGGAAGGCTGGGAAGGCTGGGAAGGAGGAAGTTCTTGAGTTCGGACTTGGAGTATGTCTATGAGATTGTTTACTCAAATATTTACTGAGTACCTTCTAAGTGCTTGGTGCTGGGGATACAACTGAGAACAAAGCAGACATGGGTCCTATCCTCTTGGGGCTTATAGTCTATTGGCTTAGATAATAAATAAACATATGAATAAATCTATAATTACTAGTTTTGATAAGTGCATGAGCCAGCCATGGGAAAAATGAGGGAAAGCATTTAAAGCTGAAAGAACATCTTATGCAAAGGCCTGGAAACAATAAAGAACTTGGAGTACTTAAGAAATGAAGGAGGCCAATGTAGTGGAAATGCATTAATGAAGGGTGAATGGAATGATCTGAGATTGAAAAGATAAAAGATATATCATGCAGGATTTTCAAAGGATAAAGGTAAGTCACCAAAAGGTTTTAATCAACAGAAACAGTCTGGCATATTCTTTTAAAATGTTTCATTGGCCATTTTGCAGCAAATAGAAGCAAGAAGACCAGTGAGCAATTACTGGCTGGCTATTGTAACAAGCCAGGTGACAGATGATGGTGGCTTAAATTAGGGTGGACGTAGTGTTGGAGCAGTGGACAGATTAGACATATATTTAGAAGGTAGAAAGGTTATAGGACTTGGTTTTAAAATGGAATGGGGGATTGAGGGAGAGGAGGAGTCAAGTATGATATTGAACAAACAAAGTAGCTGATGCCTCCATTTACTGAGGCAGAGAACTCTGGAAGAGAAATGAGTTATGTAGAGGGGAGTTCGAAAACAGAAGTTCCATTTTTTAAGTTTGGGGTACCTTGGAGGTATCCAAATGGAGTTATCAAGTAAACAGAGAAACCATACTACAGTTCAGAGGAAGCTATGGGCTGAATAATTTCAGAGTCACCCTCATATAAGTGGTATTCAAAACCCTGGGAATGGAAAAACCCACATCTAACAGCATATTCAATGATGAAAAACTGAAAGTTTCCCCCTAAGATGAGGCACAAGACAAAGATGTCCATTGACACCACTGTTATTCAACATTGTGCTGGAAGTTCTAGCCAGAGCAATTAGGGAAGCAAAAGAAATAAAGGGCATTCAAATTGAAAAAGAAGAAGTAAAACTTTCCCTATTTAGAGATGACATGATCCTGAAAAATATCTGCAACAAAGCTACTAGAGCTAATAAACAAATTCAGCAAAGTGGTAAGGTACAAGATCAATATGCAAAAATCAGTAGCGATTCTATACACTAATGTTGAACAATCTGAGGATGAAATCAATAAAAAAATTCTATTTACAATAACTAAAATAATCAAATATCTAGGAATACAAATAAATTTAGCCAAGGATGTAAAGGACTTGTGCACAGAAAACTACAGAACAATACTAAAAGAAATTAAAGAAGACCTAAATAAGTGGAAGGACATTCCATGGTCACAGATTGGAAGACCAAATATTGTAAATGTATCAATTCTACCCAAAGCAATTTACAGATTCAACACAATCCCAATCAAAATTCCAACAGCCTTCTGTGCAGAAATGGAAAAGCCAGTCAAATTTGTATGGAAGGGTAAGGGGCCCTGAATAGCCAAAACCGTCTTGAAAAAGAAGAATGAAGTTGGAGGATTCACACTCCCTGATTTTAAAACTCACTACAAAGCTACAGTAACAAAAACAGCATGGTGCTGTTACAAGGACAACATATAGACCAATGGAAACAAATTGAGAGCTCAGAAATACACCCTCATGTCTATGACCAACTGATTTTTGACAAAGGTGCCAAGACTACTCAATGTGGAACAAAGCATTTCGTAAACAAATGATGCTGGGAAAAAGGAATAGCCGTATGCAAAAGAATGAAGGTGGACCCCTACCTCACGCAACTTATAAAAATTAACTCAAAATGGATCAAAGACCTAAATATAAGAACAAAAACTATAAAACATAGGGAAGCATCTTCAGGACCTTGAGTTTCTTAGACTTTATACCAAAAACATGAGAAACAAAAGAAAAATAGATAAAAGGATCCCATCAAAATTTAAAACTTTTGTACGTCAAAGGACTTCATTATAAAAGTAAAATGAAAAAACAAAACAAAACAAAGTAAAATGACAACCTATAGGATGGGAGAAAATACTTTGAAACCACATATCTGATATGGGTTTAATATCCAGAATTTATAAAGAAATTCCACAACTCAGCAACAGAAAAGCAACCAAATTTAAAAATGAGCAAGAGACTTGAATAGACATTTCTCCAAAGAAGATATACAAATAGCCAATAAGCACATGAAAAGATGCTCAACATCATTAGTCCTTAGGGAAATGCAATTCAAAACCACAATGATATACCATTTCCCACCCATTAGAATAGCTACTATAAAAAAATAAGAAATTTACAAGTGTTGGAGAGGATATGGAGAAATAAAAACATTCATTCATTGCTGATGGAAATATATAATGGTACAGTCACTGTGGAAGACAGTGGCAGTTCCTCAGAAAGTTAAGTATGGAATTACCATATGTCCTGACAATCCCACTTCAACATGTATATCCAAAAGGATTAAAAGTAGAGACTCAAACAGATATTTACACATCAATGTTCATGGCAGTAGTATTCGCAATTTCCAAAAGATGGAAGCAACACAAGAATCCATCCACAGATGAATGGATAAACAAAATGTGGTATATAAAAACAATGGAATATTAATCACCCATGAAAAGGAATGAAATTCTGATATGTATGACAATATGGATGAAGCTTGAAGACATCATGTTGAATGAAATAAGTCAAACACAAAAGACAAGAAGATTTAATAACTTGCCACCCACATTCAGTTTAAAAGTCCATACACTCCAATCTCCTCATTAAAATGTCTAAAATTTTAAAGGAGCCCCTCTGACACATTTTTTTGGTCCTCAGCTTGGGTAACAAGTGCCTTACTTACAACAAAAAGATTCTCAAAGGGTATACCACAGAAACTACAGCTCCTCAGCATATTCTTCAGAATCTGCCAAAACAAAACAAAAAGCATATTGCTATTGTTATTTTTCTAGAACTCATTTAAAATGTAACCATAAGAAAAATATTTAAATGCATTTATAAAGTTGTGTGTTTCTTAACTCTTGAGGATTTGCCTTTGAAAAATATTGTGCCCAATCGGAATATGTGTGATTGCTTCATGCATGAATACATGGCTTTCAATCTGCTTAAGAATGGACATGAATGTTTCTTAATTTATTATTGCCTTGATGTATGTCTCAACTTGATAATCATTACTTTGTTAAAATTTCAACTTTTTTTGATATTTTGCTCTTTTTCCTTTAACTTCTTGTTTCGGTTTGCTAAAGCTGTTGGAATGCAATATACCAGAAATGGGTTGGCTTTTCAAATGGAGATTTATTAGGTTACAATTTTGCAGTTATAAAGCCATGAAAATGTTCAAATTAAGGGATCAAAAGGAAGATACCTTTCCTGAGGAAAGGCCAGTGTCACTTGGGAAGGCACATGGGAACATCTACTGGTCCTTTTCTCCTGGGTTCCTGTTTCAGTGGCTGCCTCCAAAATGTTTCTGAGTGTTTCCTTCTGAGCACCTGGGGATCCTCTCTTAGCTTCTCTGGGGCAAACTCTGGATTTCATCTGTTAGCTTCTTTGAGCTTTCGGAGTTTCAACTGTCTTTTATCCTCTCATAAAGGACTCCAGCAAGGGATTTAAGACCCACCTTGAATGGGCTGGTCACATCTCCATGGAAACAACCTAATCAAAAGGTCCCACCCACAATAGGTCTGCAAGAATGGATTAAAAGAACATTACATGGAACTTTGAATAGGGAGTGAGATCTGGTTGGTTTGTACAAGTTAGTATGAAGCCCCGATACAACCCAAAGTAATATGAGCAGGAAATAAAAATGTATTTGCAAATCCCCTTTGAGGGACTGGGGGAAAATGTGGAAATATTAAACTTCCCCACCTGGAGATTACTGATAGTCTCACAAGCATTGGGGACTACCAATTTAGAAGGCCAAGCCCTCGATCTTGGGACTTGCCCTTATGAAGCTTATTACTGTGAAGAAGAGGCTAACCTACTTAAAATTGTGCCTGAGAGTCACCCCCAGAGAACTTCTTTTGTTGCTCAGATGTGGCCTCTCTCTCTAAGCCAATTCAGCAGATAAACTCACTGGCTTCCCCCCTATGTGGGATATGACTCCGAGGGGTGTAAATCTCCCTGGCAATGTGGGACATGACTCCCAGGGATGAGCCTGGACCCAGCATCGTGGGATTGAGAAAACCTTCTTGACCAAAAAGTGGAAGAGAAATGAAAAAAAAAAAAGTTTCAGTGACTGAGAGATTTCAAATGGAGCTGAGAGGTCATTCTAGAGGTTCTTCTTATGTATTATATACACATCCCTTTTTGGTTTTTAGTGTATTGGAATAGCTAGAATGAAATACCTGAAACTGTTGAACTGTAACCCAGTAGCCTTGATTCTTGAAGATGATCGCATAATTATATAGCTTACACAGTGTGACTGTGTGATTGTGAAAACCTTGTGACTGATACTCCTTTTATCCAGTGTATGGATAAATAAGTAGAAAAATGGGGACAAAAATTAAATGAATAATAGGGGAGAATGGGAGTGATGGGATGTTTGGTGTGTTCTTTTCTACTTTCATTTTTCTTCTTTTTTTTTGGAGTAATGAAAATGTTCAAAAATTTATTGTGGTAATGAATGCACAGCTATAGATGGTACTATGAACAATTGATTTTACACTGCAGATGATCACATGGTATGTGAATATAGCTCAATAAAACTGAATTAAAAAAAAAAAAAGGACATGGTCTTTTCTGGGGTACATAACAACTCCAAACCAGCACACTTCATTAATGTTTAAATAGATATGAATCCATTTGGAATAATTTATGGGAGAAATTAATTCACCAATGTTATCATCTTTCACTGTCTACATTAATCCAAGTTTGCAAACTATCTCACATGCTCCTGCTAGTGTTGTATCAACTTTATAATGTAAGAGTGTTCTGTAATAAGAAAGCCTGGGATATGCTAACCTATAGACTCTCTGAAGCACGAGAATTATTTTACTTTTGTTTTCCAAATACATTTTCTTGAATACTAAACCTGTGTGTCGGCATGTGTCTGTATGTGTGTGTGCACTTATGTGTGCACAATTTAAAGCTCTTCTACTCCCCAACACCCTCCCATGCCAGCACCTTGAATTGGATAGAAGGGTGTGATCTGGTTCTGGGGTGATACCTCTTCTCTGCCCTCTCCTGGATCTAGGGATGGGGATTGGGAGAAGCAAACATGAAAGCAGAGGTTATCCTAAGCAAATGGTGCCCCACTGGTGGGTGATGGCGAGACAGCTCTGACTCACTCTGGTTCAGTGAGATCCTGGTGCCTCTGCTGACAGGGTGGTTTCCACATATATGGTATTTGTGGTTTTGGGGGACTAGAGTTTAGGTTCACCCCTGCCTTCATCACTTGGGATCCCTTGAGCCATGTGTCTCTTTGGCCCCAACAATGGTCCATGCCCTCAACCATTTCTTCATTTTGACAGAAACCATACACCTCTCTAAAAGCATACCTAATGGCAAATTTTTAATCATCTGAATCAACCAAAGATTCAACCAACTGAATCTTCCAATATTCTCCCAAACCTAGATGAACCTCAAACACCACGCAGCTAAATATTGCTAGAGAAAAACACCCAGTAGGGAGATTTGCAATAAAATTGTATGCACTAGTTTTTTGCCTTAAGTGTGGAGACTTGTAACAAAATCATATGCACCAGTTTTTTGCCTTAAACTTTTTATTTTGAAGTTATTTCAAACTTACAGGACAGTTGCAAGAGTAATACAAAACCTGTATGGAGAACTCCAGCATACCTCCCCCAGATACCCAGATCCACAAGTTTTAACATTTTGCCACATTTGCTGTCATTCTATCTAGCTAGCTAGCTATTTAGCTAGCTAGCTAGCTATCATCGCTATCCGTCTATTTGTATACAATTTTTTTTTCAAATTTGTATCAATTTCCTAAACATTTAAGAGTAGGTTGTATACTTCATGCTCCTTGAACACACATACTTCCTGAACATTTCTAAGAACAAGGATATTCTCTATGTAACCACCTTAAGTACTTTATCAGTTTTTAAGGGCACTGCCTAGTAAGCTTCCACTCTGTCTCCAGGTAATGCCTATTTCATACCTTCTCCATCTGCTCCAACTCCAATGCCCCTATTTCCCCTAAGACCTTACTTCATGCCATGTAAAGGAAAAAATCTATTGCAAAGAATGTCATCATCTCACACCAAATTTATAAGCCCAACCCTCTCCACCTCCCCTCCTGTCACAATGGAGGTGTCCCTTCTTCTATCCCAGGAGGGGTGTAAAAGAGTATCAAACACTCCCCATGTGCTCTGAACCCCATCCCCTCATGACTTCCCAGGGACTTTGCTCCTTGATTAGCCAACAGTGTATGTGTCTTTATAGTATTCTCTCTCACACTCACCACCACCATCATCAATGTCTCCCTCAATCCTCAATGATATGTTCCACTTCAATTCCGTTCAGTCCCTGTCCCCCCACACATAACCTCCTGCTTCTCCCCCATCTCTCCCTCCTCTTGACACCTAAGTCCCTTGGGTGTCGGTGTGAACATGTGTTCTATGCCTGCTGCCTCCTCTTCAACCCACTCCAGTCTGATTTCCTCCCCCGCCACGCCAGGCCACTGGTGGCCTCCATGTTGTCAAATCCAAGAGATACTTATGAAACTTCTCATAGCAATGAACACACTTGACCTCTACCTCATTCTTAAGATACTTCCATTTCCTGGCTTTTATGAAACCCTACTCACCTGGATTTTTCCTATCCCTTCTTCCAATCCATTGCTCCTACTCCTTCCAGTCCATTCTCCTCCTTAGCAGCAATCATGGTGGTCTTCTTAAAATGTAAATTGTATCCCTGCTCAGACTCTTCCAATGGCCTTTAAAAATCCTGCCAACCACTCCAGCCTTAAGGGCACGTCATTCTCTTATCACTCCCATCACACCTGGCCTCCTTCCATTTTCCAGAAGGTACTAATCTCCCCTGCCTCTCTCTCCTGACTTTGCACATTCTGTTCCTTTTAGCTGCAGCACTCTTTACAGTTTAAATGTCACTTCCTCAAAGGACTTCTCAGTCTAAGTTAGGTTCCCTATAATAATCTCTCCAGATTTTCTTTGTAGCACTTAATAGCTTTAACTATTCATAACATGTCTTGTTAATACCTCTATAACCTCCAAGATGGCAGAGAACCATGCCTCTTTTCCTCCCAAGACTGAGAATCATTCATGACTTCCAGGAGATGCTCAACAAATGTCTGTTGAATAAAATGAACTATTAACTTGAAATAACTTTGTCTAATTTGAAAATATAATATTCTCAGTATATCAATTATATCGTATGATATGCAATTTATTTTTTCAGAAAAATTTGAGGAAAAAATATCTTCCCCTTTCTGGTCACAAGACAATGTGGTGTTGTAGAAGGTAGAAAGGCTATAACCCAGCAGAGGACACAGGGGACAGCACTGGCCCCACCCTTAGTCAGAGTTTTCTCATTTGTAAAATAGGTGTGACAATCAGACCTAACTATTATTAATAGAATTACAGTGAGGATTGAGTAGGGAAAAATAGGAAAAGTGTATTGTATACTATCAAGTGTCAGAAACCAAAATTATTATTAATATGAGGTATAATGCTAGCTTTAATTCATTACAGAAAGAATCTTATTTCCTCATTTGTTTTCTTGATAAAGATATGTGCCATTTAATTGCTTACGTACTGCATCTGGTTCTAATTCACATCTATTATTTCAATTCACTAAGAAATATATTCAATTGAAGAGAAATTGTGGAAGGTCTCTGTAAAAAAGAGGAACATTTTTTTGATGTAATAACTGGGTTAGCTTATTGAGACCATTATGTTGGAATGTAAATTCACATACAGATTAAGTTACATTGGTAAAAGCAAGAAACATGGGCACTGTTTGTGAGAATTAAATTAAGTTTAGCTTTCACACAGGGTGGGGACAGCCCAGGGGAATGACAGAGGCTCAAGAAGCCAAGCTGTAATCGGTAGCCGGTCCTCCTGTTTATCTGCCCACTATCCTTGCAAGATGGAGTCTCCAGGGTAGAGGTTCCTGAAATGGCTTCAAAAATTGTCACCAAACTAGCTCAGACTGGCTCTGCAGTTAAAGAACAAAGGAAAGAGGGGTGGAGACTTTTTTCAAATGTTTCCAATTTGGGCAGGCTGCATGTTTCAAATTTGCCCGAGCTAGTTAGGCTTGTCAAATAGAATGTAACCTCTGGAGTATCCAGCCACTGGAGAAATGGGAGGAACTTGCAAGTTAGGTGTAGGGAATAAATAGTGCTGGGTCTATTGTTCTGGGCACCAAACTCCCACATTTTGGTTGGGCGCCCATTCTTGCAAGACTGTGAATAAATTCTTTTCTTCTCCACAATCGGGTAAGCGTTTATTCCTTTTTAGGTCCAGTCCTTGTTTCTCACACTGTTGAATTAGCGAAGATCTTAAAGGGATTCCTCTGTCATGGCGGAACTAAAAGAATATCCAGCTCCAAAGTGCGGTGAATTTAGGAAAAGACATAAGGCTTATCTCCTTGCTGGAGTCTTTTAAAATTGTACACTTGTTAAATTCTAAGATAGCTACATAAATACATATCTGCCTCTCTTGGAGAAGAGCTTATGTGTCAAACTTGTAAAAACTCTAACTAAATGATATTTTTAGTTCAGCCACTCATAATCCAAGAAAGTTTCACTTGAGGGAGTAATCTGCATCATTTACCATGAGCCTTGCTTCCTTCCCCTAAAATGCCTCATGGGATATTCTTGCTTCCACCACAGAGGAGAACATTTCATTCAGCCTGTGATTTCTCTTTTCACATAAACTTTAAAGAGCATCAACTCTCTCTCAAAAATTAAGTTCTACCTACAGGAACATGCCTAATATTATATTCCTTCTAAAAAGGGTATTTATTTAGATGTGGTTTTCTGAAACTAATTTACTAATTTGGAAAGATTATCGTTCAACTTTATATCTTTAGACAATTATACCAAGAGTGCTTTCTCTCAGCTGACAAAGTATTTCAATTGACCAGCATACCGGTTTATTTCCACTCGGTGTTTTTTCAGTTTTGTAAGACCACGGGCATAAGTCTGATTCAATGTCTCCATGTATCATTCTGACGTCTATGAGAAAAACATGCTTTGTGACTGTCAAATATGTGATAAAGCTGTCAAAAGTCTATGGAGGCAGCTGTATATATTTTGAAATCAAAGTTCTATTTATTCTGTAATAGTGTAAAAGTTGCATATTTTACATGATTATGGAAAGTAAAACCCCCACATCATCTTTTTTTTTTTAATTCACACTCTAGGAATTTGGTCCAAGAGTTAAACATCTGTTAACCTATTCTGTTCCTAAGATGAATGCTGTACAACTTGTTAAACTTTTTGTTGAAGTATTGTACACATTCAAAAAAGTGCATTGTTATGTACAACTCGATGTATTTTCACAAACTGAGTACAATTATTTAACCAGCAACCAGATCAAAAAACAATATCACCAGTATATACCTGAAACTATCAAACTACAATCCAGAACCCATGAATCTTGAAGACGATTGCATAAAAATGTAGCTTATGAGGGTTGACAGTGTGATTGGGAAAGCCATATGGACCACACTCCCTTTTGTCCAGTTTATGGATGGATGGGTAGAAAAATGGGGGAGGGAAAAAAACAAAGGCACCCAGTGTTCTTTTTTACTTTAATTGCTCTTTTTCACTTTAATTATTATTCTTGTTATTTTTGTGTGTGTGGTAATGAAGGTGTCAAGGATTGATTTTGGTGATGAATGCACAACTATGTAATGGTACAGTGAACAATCGAATGTACAATTTGTTTTGTATGACTGCACGGTATGTGAATATTTCTCAATAAAATGAATATTAAAAAAAAAACAATATCGCCAGCACCTCAGACTCCCTTCCAGCAACTTCCCTTCCCAAGAATAACCACCATCCTGACTTTCAACAGCCCAGAATGGTTTTTCCTGTTTTGTTTTTTTTTGTACTTCATATAAATGGAATCATACAGCATGCTAATTTGTGCCTGCCTTCTTTTGCTCAATTTTATGTTTTACCTACTTATTTCATGTGTCTATAGTCAAATAATAACCTCTACAGGGCTGTCATTTTTAGTCAATCATTCAACGAATATTTGTTTGGCTTCTAATGTATGCCAGGAGCAAATGAATCTTCATTTCTGTAGATAACATCTCAGTGTTCATTTGTTTATAGATAATCAGTAAATAAAACTTTAGTTTAAGAACATGTCTTTCAAAGTTAGTTGCTTTGCCAAACTGAATTTCAACAATTTTAGAAATAATCTAAAAATCATTATATAGACAAGGATGCAGGCAATATTTTATTTTTCTTTAAATAGGCACAACATCCATTTATGTTAATGGTCTCAATTTTTTTGTTAATATCCTCATCATGTTCTCAACATCCTCAATGTTTTCATTTGTGACACTGTGTGATATAAATAATTGGTTTTAAAATTTATGAATCAGGAATCTTTGGAGCCGTCAGTTCTTTGGACCGATTTGTTCCCTAAGGCAGGTGGTGTAGTTCAAAGGACATATTGAACCTGGATATGAATTGCAGTTATGCCACAAATTAGCTGTGTTTCTGCAGGCAAGTTCCTTAACCTCTGTGTGCTAGTTATTACATCTAAAAAATAAGATGGTAAACCTTCATGAATTCTGCAATCTCCCCTAGTTCAAAAATTCTATGAATACCTGTTAAAAATAAAAAGAACTGTTTACTAAATCATTCTAATTTTCCTAGTTTTCAAGTTTGTGTAAGAACTTGCTAAAAACAAGGGAACCAGAATAAAGGGATCAGAAGTTCCATCAGTTTAAATTAAAGGAGAGTAGTTGCTACTGTGTCCTGAACCAATTCCTGGACAGGTCCAAGATGAGGTGCTCACTCAGTACAGAATCTTCCATGTTACTTGTACAGTAAAGGTTTGAAGATAGTTCCTGAGGGTTTTATATACTTACCTAAAGGAGGTAGCTCCCTACCAGGTCAAAGCGGTATTATAGAAATAGGTTAACACTCTTGTTATTGGAAGGAAAGCCCCAAAATTGTTTTTTCACATTTTTAACATGTTGAAGGTCTGAATCTGCTCTCAGTGGCAGCATTTGTCATGGTCAGCATTTTTGAAATGGCAAGCCTACGTAACAAGCAGCACTGTGGAACACGCAACCAGGACCTGGTTGCCCAAAGTGACAATCATTTGCACATGTTGCCCTTTTGCTTTTTTCTCTAAAACATCTGATTAATGATCTAACTTAGCAAATAACAAAAACAACAAAACACCATAATACTTTAGTCCTTAGAATTTCCAAGTCTAACTGCAAAGCTTAAAAAATAGTACTTAACAGGTAAGAGGCAACATTCATCATTTCTTCTGAATTCTCCTTACCCATGTACCCTAAAATGGAAGAACTGGGATGGTCTTCACGTTTAAGAAAGTAGTTCACAAAATGAAGCCAAAAGTCTAAAGGATTTTGATAAATAGACTAATATACTGCCTACTAAAGTAAATGTATATTTCCCAGTTTGTGAGGTCTAAGCTCATGGCTTTGTTTTATTAACATAGATTGGGGAAAAGCAAAAATAAAAACAGAACCAAGTGATATGGGCTTTCTGTCATCTTCAAATGGGGAACTGCAAACTTTTAAATAAAACCAATCCTATTTTTGGTTTATTTGAGGGAGAAATAGATCAACACAGATTTTTACCTCTGAAAAGTCAGTCACTACTTACGTAAAACAAACACCCCAGAAAGGAAAGCTTCATCATCATTAGCCTGCAGTGGGATTTTGGGAACCATGCTGACGCAACCCAGGATTTCATTTGCCAAACAACAACTGAGCTCATCTGTAAAGAGTTGGTAAATTTGAAAAGGTAAACTACAAGAAATGTTGCGTAATGACACCAGAAGAAAAAAAAAAGTCATTTCTGAGTTAGCTGTTCTTTAAACTCTTTGAATTCTTGCTTCAGTGGCTCTGTTGAGTCACAGCTGTGATCCATGTCGGCCTGAACCAAAAATAACATGACTAACTGCAAAGGTTACAGGGTTTTTGCCAGCTTTTTAAGGCCACACAGCAGCACCTTTCTGTTGAGTGGAAATGTAACATTTAACTTGTAAAGGAAATCTTTCTAAAGCAGGTTCTTATTCAGAGTTGTCGGAGGCCGGCCCAAAAGCTTTGTTTCTGTGCTTCTGAATGCCGGAGTGAGCAGATTACTAAGTGTTGAAGATACAGAATCAAAAGCACACCTTTATCTTCAAGGGACTTTCTCTGAACATCCTCAGCTGAACAAGGCCACTAATGGAGAAAATGAAGCACATTACTTGAGTAATATAAAGTCAAGTACTACATCTGCCTTCCATTAGAAAACATAAACCCTTTTCAGCCTCTTTTCCCTTTCTCCCCCTCCTTCCCCCAAAATGGCACTGCAGACTGTTTCACTTTTTCCAACCATACAGTGATATTTGGAAAGTTCCGTTTGCTTCCATTAAGAAAAAATACAGAGAAGGAAAAAAATACATAATAGCCATCTATCATTTTGTATGTGAGGCTTAGTTATGGGGTTCTCAAAAAAAAAAAAAAAAAAGAAAAAGAAAAAGAAACTTTGCTATATGTGTAACTTAGGTATCATAGGGATCATAGCAATATGCATAATCTGTTCTCAAGAACTGATTTGTGTATTCAAGTGATGTTTTGTCATCTCTCAACCAGGGTTTATTCTGCCCCAATCTTCTTTGCAATCAGTTTTGTCATTTATTAAACAACTATTAAAGACCTATCCTGCATCAGGCTCTACGTTAGGCATTCGTGATACAGTAGTGAGTGACATTAGACAGGTCCCTATCCTTGTTATGGGGATTTTAGTAGGAAAGAGTGATATGAATTCAAAGAATCACCAGGTCAGTTTGACAGAACAATCGTGAAAAGGGATCCAAAGGAGAAGAACATGACATTTTAATAGAGAACATTTCAAGAAGGTGAAACCTAATCAGGAAGATCAGGAAAGGCAACTCGAAGTAAATCTACACAGAGATCTAAAGGGTTAATTGGGGATCGAAGAGGGAACAAAGAACGATCTAGGTGGAGGATTCTGTTTCTGATGGAAAGACTCTGTGCAGGAGAGCTCCGTGCATTTGAAGAACCAAAAGCAAGTCTGGTAGCCAAAGGGCAGAGCACAGTCCTAGGATGAGAGAGGGGGATTTGAGGCTGGAGAGCTGGGTAAGGCAGACACCGTGCAGGAAGCTGTAGCCACTAATAAACATTTTAGTCTCTTTCCTACAACCAGCAGGAAGCCATTAAGATGTTTTAAGTAGTGGATGACTTAATCTGAGTTGCGTTTTATATTTGTCACACAAGCCAATGGTTGAGTCAAAAAAGAAACACACAACAACAAACAAACTCCAGGGGACCCAAAAATGAATTACTGATGTAACACCAGACTATCCCTAGCAACACACATTAAGAATAAACTCAGCACATGCCAATTTCCTGGCAAGGACAGATGATGATTCTTCTCTTCGTGGTCATAGAAAGTTGACCCAAACCCTGTAACCTTTGCCATTAGTCATGTCAATTTGGGTCAGTCCCAACCCACCTGTTTCCAAAATACTGTGTAGGCTGTCTGGAAAGGCTGGTCCAGTGCTCTCAATAGGCTAATGAACCCAAGTAGCCTAGATCTTTGCACAGCTCTAGAGAGAACTCCTGTAGGAAAATGCAAAGGCCAGGGCAGATCCCAAGACCAAGGGAGGTGACTGCGTATGGGAATGCTAGAATGTTAGCTGGAGTCATCCTTCCAGAAGGATGCTTTCGTTTTGCTTTGCTTTATGTAAAAGAGCCTTTCGCCTGTCTAAAGCCAGTCAGAGAGCAATCCATCTACAGTGTCACTCTATGTTCCATACTTCCCATTTAATCTCCCTCCGGAGCCCCCCAATCAGTTGCATGTCACATGATCCAGATAAATCTTTACCTTAGAAGTCTTGCACAGTGTGCCTTTGTCACTTTTCCTGGCCTGACTCTTACTAGCTAAAGTCAACCCAGATTCATACCCACAAAACATCCTGCCATCGAGAGGGTGGAAAAAAAATGTAAGGAAAGCTTTTACAAGGGAAAAAGTGCTTTTTAAGATTTAAAAGAATACTTTCAAGAATTGAAAGGATAGAATGATAATGTGTAAGCAAACCCATCACCCAAAAGTCATATATATACTTTTGTCATACATATACTACAATGCAGCTGTGACCAATTACATAACCACACAAAATCTGACAAGCTCTCAATAGATAATGAATATAAAGTTCTTAGCACAGTGCTGGGCACTTGGTGTGGGAGCAACTATCATTATTATAATTATCTTATTAGAAATAGCTCTTCCTGCAGGCTGCCTTTGGGTGACCCACAGGTAAAGTTCATGGCTTGACCTGGAAGTTGAATTTAAAGACCACATAGCACACATCTACAACTTAAGTGGAACCTGGCCCAAGACCCAGGAGGTGGCTGTACTCTGTAGCTTTCCAAAGTATCCCTTGCCTTACAAGAGATTATTATAATCAAGGATGCACTGTGAATTTCATATGTCTTAGGCATTTTTGCCTGCTTCCATATATACATATATTTAAAATTGTATTTTACAACCACATTGGCATAAAGACAAATATAAGAATATCATATACTAAAACACATTTTTGGTCCTAAAAGTTCTTGCTTTTTCTTCTAATTTTAAAAGAAATCAGAGCATTTTCATGGGTCCCTAAAAGTAGTGTGGGTCCTCTGTGCTGTACCTGCTATGTCCAGTGGCTAATTTGGCCTCATGGAGATAATTTCCTACACCCTGATGACTCCGGTTTTCCATGTGACACCCCACGCACACACCTCTGCCACGACACCCGGTGGTGTGACCATCATTGCCTCACTTCCCCTTTAGGCCAAGCACTCTTTGAGAACAGAAACGTGTCATTCACATTTTTCTTCTTATTGCTTAGCAAAATGCCTACCAGGTGATAGGAGCTCCGTAAATGTTCCTAAATCCCTAAATAAGCTGGGTTCACGGTTCGGCCGAGGAGGCAGATAACAGCTACACTTACCGTGGTGGGAAGATTAGTAAACCCAGATTCAAGGGCCAGTAACGATTCTCCGGAGGGTGTTTGGAAGGCAGGTGGTCTCTGGAGACAGACTGCCTGTGTGTGAGCTCAGGCTTCCTAGCTGCGTGCATCTTCAGACCTCAGTTTAACCATCTTGAAGATGGAGGCTCACAGGATGGTGATAAGAATCACAGGTGATAATACCTATGAGGAATTTAGCACAGAGCCTGACGCCAGGTGAGGACCCAGTGAACTGTAAACGTTATCATCATTTAGCCTGAGCTTCATCTGCAGAGTAGAAATGAACACATCTGCGTTGTAGTGTCCCTGTGAAAATAAAGTGAGATGATCAAGGCTGAGGTGCTTTCTTAATTACAATGCAGGATACACCTGTGAGAGATTATTTTTAAGCCCATGTAATGCATCGGAAGATCTCACTCTGTATCCCAGCCCCCAAACTTGCTAGATAGGAGGCTTTAAGCAAAGGACCTACCTTGTTGAACCTCACTTTATTCATCCACAAAATGGAGATGATGCCTACCTCAGGGGGTTGCTTTGGGGGGATGGGGGTGAAATGATATCATAAATGGGGAAAAAAGAGCTTTATGAAGTCCAAGGTGCTATTAAAAAAAAACTTAGTGCTCAGCTGTTGCTGTTTAGTAACAAGTATCCAAACCAATATATTCACAGGTTAGGTCAACAAATGGAAGCCACTGGTGTCATCTTCTTTCCCATAATTCTTCAGGTCTCTCATCTTTTTCCTCCTCTGCTATCAAACTGCTTTGGGCTTTGGCATTGCTTCTTTAATGAGCTCCACCTTGGAGTTTATTCATATTCTTAACCCCTTAAACTTTGGCTAACCCTTTCCCCTTTATTAAGCTGAGGTCCCTCAAAACGATCTTGTTTCTGTGGGAAGTTTGAATTCGCTTGGTGTGAGACGCCCTCAAAATTTCCCACCTCTCTAATTGAACAACCCTGCTCCAAATCAAATGAGATGAGGTAAAAGGCACCCACCCCTCGACTCCTTCCCCGTCCCTGCAACACACCCATGTGCAGCTTTCCTGCCCATTCATAATGCAGGCAATTTAGGAGGAAGGTGCCAAAGAGTGAAACAGAAAAAGGTTCTCTGACAGGTTTATCCTCAGAGCTCAAGTTGAAATTGACCCCTCACTGCAATCGCAGTTTCAAGCCCCCAAAAGAGTCATCTCTGACTTTGCTCTCAGACCTCAGAAGTCGCCACCCCAATGCAATGACTCACCCTCCCAGAGACAAGGGTGGGGCTGCCAAAAGTAAACAGAGAGGGGACATCTAAGCTGAGAACCTCAGGGAATGCAATATCCCGGGGAGGAAGCTTCCCAGGCTCCAGTAGACATCATCCGAAGGGAGTTTTGGGCTTGAAAGAGATCATTATGGCCTGGCTCTCACGAACATGACAGTTTTTAGCTTCAAAGGCTAGAAAAGTTAACCTGCGATTCAGCAAATATCTCCATTTCATTTTATGGTTGGAAAGTAGAATTTCCTCAAATTTCAGTTGAAGTCATTTAGAGGTAAGAATTCTCCCTTCATGCACATACCCTCTATGACTTTCTCTCCCAGCAACTTTTCCTCATCCTCTCTGTACTCCGGACTTGCGAAGTTTGGAAGAATGAATCTGACTCAACTGGGAAAACATGTCTTCCTTAACCCCTGCCCCCCATTGACTCTTCCCCAGTACCAGGGAGCCCCTGAGAGGAGAGCCATTTTCCAGAGCTAAAAATCTCTCTTGTGCTGGCCCCTTAAGGGGGTATCATCTCAGCCTCGCTTCTTTAGGAACCGCTGGCCTGGCCAGGACCCGCTTTGCCCTAGACCACCACCTCCCAGGTGGGTCCTAGCAGCCTGATTGTTTCAGTGTGACACTGGACCCGAGATTGACCAAGGAGGTTCTCCCAGGAATTAGGAATTGGAAATCAGATACTGTCGATGGTCAGTCTCCATATATGTGGCTGGAAGTGGGGAAACATGAATATTCAGGAGATGAGAGATTGCCACCTTCTGCCATCTGCGTTGAGAAACAAGACATGATGGGCTGTAGACAGATAAAAAAGACATGAAGAGAGAAACCAGAGAGACAGAGAGGGGGTAGAGGAGGGGAGGGAGGGAGGAGAGGGGAGTAGTTTATAATTACAACTGTGAGTTGTGCCATGTTCTCAAACTCAGAATCTAACAAAGACAACATATACAAAGCTTTTAAATTTGCATTAAAACTCTCCATGAGCTTCAGTGGCTGAGAGATTTCAAATGGAGTTGAGAGGTCACTCTGGTGGACATTCTCATGCACTATATAGATAACACTTTTTAGGTTTTAATGTCTTGGAATAGCTAGAAGTAAATACCTGAAACTACCAAACTCCAGCCCAGTAGCCTTGACTCTTGAAGACGATTGATTGTATAACAATGTAGATTACAAGAGGTGACAGTGTGATTGTGAAAACCTTGTGGATCACACTCCCTTTATCCAGTGTATGGATGGATGAGTAGAAAAATGGGGACAAAAACTAAATGAAAAATAGAGTGGGAGAGGGGGATGATTTGGGTGTTCTTTTTTACTTTTATTTTTTATTCTTATTCTAATTCTTTCTGGTGTAAGGAAAATGTTCAAAAATAGATTGGGGTGATGAATGCATAACTATATGATGGTAATGTGAACAGCTGATTGTACACCATGGATGATTGTAGGGTATGTAACTATATCTCAATAAAACTTAATTTAATTAAAACAAAACAAAACAAAAAAAACTCTCCATGAATCAAGAAGCAGAAATTGGGATTCTGACAATGAGAGGTGGCGAGGCAAAGAAAGAGAAAGTGAGGACCTTGGTTTCTGAAAGCTCCCTGGGTCCCGACTCCCACCCCCTGATGCCCTGCTACTTCCCTGACCTCCAGTTCCATGAAGATTCCAGTCCCTGGGTAATCTATCCCCACCCTTCCCTAAGCTCAGGTTGATTTCTGATATTTGCACCTATAGTAGACATTGTGTTGCCTCCTCACGCCCATTGCCCATTTCCCCTTTCCTGGCACTTCTGCACCAAACACATGCTTTAGGGGAATATGATTTCTAGCCTGACTTTCAGAACAATACACATGACTCAGACTTAAGTTAACCAGCACAACCTGATCCCCCGACTGCAGCTGAAGGTTCAGGGATGGGCCCATAAGCCATGGAGGCCAGTTAGACATGAGGAGAGGTTTGATGGGGGTCATTCTGGAGTTCCCATCCACTTCTTGGATGCTGATGAAGACACATGCAGACCAGGGAGCTTTTGACGGCTGTATTGTAACCACAAAGAGGTGACACAATGGGTAGAAAGATGGAAAAGAAACTTTGTCTTGGAAGACCTCAGTGAGCTGCCAAATCAAACCATTCCTAAAGTCCACCCAACAAACCCCTTAACTGAGACCCCTGAGACACTACTCTAATGTGCATGCTTACAGCGGAACTAACTGCATCCTACCTCTCAGTATGTTGTGGGGGACTGAAAAATAAAATGGAAAAAGAGTACTTGACTGGAAAATTGGAGGCTTCCAAGATAGCTCTCCTCTGCCACTAATTACCCATCTAACTTGGGCAGGTCATGTACCTTCCTTGAGTCCAATCACTCTTCTGCAAAATGAAAAGGAGTCAACTTGCAACACTAACATTTTTGTGATTTTATTTGTAGATGCTTAGCTCCAACTTTTATTGAGCCACATGGAGGTAGTTCATGAAGGAAGACAAATAGGAATTGAGTTTGCAGATTACAAACAACATTTCTGGAAATTTTGCAGCAGCAAGGAATTGTCTGTAAAAATGGAAGCATTTTCAAGTTTCTAAGAATTACAAATGATTTTTATAGACAAAAAGTAAGTTAGCTTGACTCCTATTGATTAGACAGGAGTTTGTCCATCTTGTAACAGTGGGTATATGAACTAGGTCAAACGTAATGAACTAGGGGCTTGACAGGTTATCTGGGTCAGCTACCTTGGTGGGGATTTCAAAAGATGTCAAAAGGAAACCCAAGAGGGAATTCAAAGAGGAAGTACGGCACGTGTTTTTTTTGCTCTGAGGGTCCCCAGGACTTTCTCTATATAATTTCATCATTTATAATTACATACGTGGATTGTGCCATGTTCTCAACTCAGAATCTAACATCAAGAACAAAACAACCACAAAAACTTTTTTATTTCCTTTAAAATTCTCACTGTGAGACAAGAAGCATAGGGTTGGAATCCTAACAATGAGAGGTGGAGAGAGGAAATGAGGGAATACAATTGAAGAGCCTCCTGGTTGAGCTCCATTCAAAAGGCCAGTCATTCCAGCATTCTTGAGCATTCTAGGGTTATAATAACGAAGGAAGCCGTGGTTTGGTGGCCCTCCCAGTCACACCCAGCTAGGGGACATCCTTCACTTGAACTGTGTGGTTGTAGTTGACTCCAACAATGAAAAGAACAGCTGGTCCATCAGCCTTTGAAAAAAAGGATCTAAGGGTGTAATATTTAATTTAGGCTTTGAATTAGTTGGAGAACATGCTGATCCCTTAAAAGTTAGTATTTGTGGTTGATATTATTCAAGACATTTTTTTAGCTGTCAGAAATTGTTTTGTTTTTACTTTATGTGTGGCTTGGTTACTGCTAAGAAAATAAAACCTGCCCATACCCAGAAATTCAGAAGTGATACTCCAGATTCCATCACTGGAAAGAATAACAAAAACAGAAACCAGTATAATTGAGTTCCACCACAAAGGGCACAGATGTGTGCACACATGCACACACACTCACACACATTCACACAAATTCATAAAGGATCTTGAACCTCATGATACAGGAATCAAGCTGGGACCAGACCTGCCATAAGGATTTATTCTTACAGAAGGTTTCCAAATATTCAAGTTTAGAGCAGACTTCAGAACCCTATTTTTCAAGAAGTCTTTTATAGCCACAGCATTAAATATAGCTAAGCAAAAATCAGGCCTGATCTCAAAAGAACAAAGCAGGGAAAGTTCATAGATCATCACTTGGTGAAGGACCAAGGATGTATTATATGACAGCATCAGGATATCAGGCCAAGTTTAAGGCTGATGTCTACCCCTACTGGAGGGAAAAAAAACTGGAGAAAAAGATAATTCTGGATACTGTAGAGAAACAGTATGGTATGCATTTACCAAATGCCTTTAGATTAGCTAAAAAAATTAAATACAAATTTAAAAGATGGGTAGTTTGGTTGGTCAAAAATGTATTTCAAACAAATAATAGAGTGGTATATGGGGAAAATGCAGCTACTGCAAACTACGGACTATAGTTAACAGTAATATCTTAATAGTCTGTCATCAACAGTAACAAATGTACCAAACCAATAAAGGTATGGGATTATTGGGTTTTCTCTTTTTTTCTTTTTCTTTTTTATTTCCTGGAGTAATGAAAGTGTTCTAAAATTCATTGTGGTGGTGAATGCACAACTATGTGATGATACTGTGAGCCTCTGATTGTATACTTTGGATGGATTGTATGGTGTGTGAATGTATATGAATAAAAATGGCATTTAAAAAGAAAAAAATGTATTTCAAACAAAAAGTATTTGTGCTAGTTTGGATATATTATGTCCCCAAGAAAAAGCAATGTTCTTTAATGCAATCTCATGGGGGCAGACATATTAGTGTTGATTAGGTTGAAACCTTTTGATTGTTTCCATGGAGATGTGACTCACCCAATTATAGGTGACAACTCTGATTGAATCATATCCATGGAGGTATGGCCCCGCTCATTCAGCGTGGGTCTTGATTAGTTTACTGGAGTCCTTTAAAAAGAGCTACACGAGCCCAGACATTGCTGACACTGATGCTTAGACATGCTTGGAGATGCAGACAGAGGGACATTTAACCAAGAAATGAAGCCCAGAGTTTGCCCTGGGATATGCTAAGACAGGACACCCAGGCACTTAGAGAGAAATGTCCTGGGAGAAAGAACCAAGAATGCACAGGAGCCGAGAGAGGAGCTGGAACACAACCCAGGATCAGCAGCTGCCAGCAACGTGGCTTCCAAGCTAACAAAGATTTTCTGGATGCCAATGGCCATCCTTTGGGGAAGGTATCATCTTATTGATGCCTTAATTTGGACATTTTCATGGCCTTTGGACTGTAAATTTGTAACCTAATAACCCCCCCTTAAAAAAAACCAATCCATTTCTGGTATTTTGCATAATGGCAGCATTAGCAAACTGGAACAGTATTTCACAATGTTCTCAACTCCCAGACTCCAAATTTAGACCTAGAAGAAATCCTAGAAATTGTCCAGTCTCCTCACTGTTACTTGGCACAGCTTTACTTAGTCCTATAGAAAGTTAATTTGAAATATAACTAAACCTATTAAGAGTACCATACTCAAGTTCTGTTTTTTATTTACGTTATTTCATTGCTTTATTTTCATTATGTTCAAAAACAGGCAAAACTAATCTATGGGGAATATTGGGTCCCTCTGGGAAGGGAGAGGAGTAAGTGATTGGGAGGGGGCCTCTATAGTGCTCTATCTCTTGAACTCTGGTGGTTACTTAAGTGCATGAGAATTGTGTTAGTTTAGCAAGTGGTAGATTTATGATGCATACACTTTCATATGTATTTCCTACATCTGTGTAGAAAAAGGTTAATTCAATTTAAAAAGAGGATAGATAATCAACTCTGTCAACAAAGAAATCAGATGGCATTTTGTTTTCTATTCAATACAAAATTTAATTTAGAAACGCTTTAGCATTTGGTATTTGCTTTTTAAATTTACATACAGCAAATTTCACTCTTTTTCGTGTCCAGTTCTATGAATTGGACAAAATCACCCAGTCATGTAACCACTGCCATAATCAAGATGCAGAACAGTCCGTCACCCCCCAAAATTTCCTTCTGTTGTTCCATGGTAATCAACCCCCCCCCACCTCAGGCAACCACCAATCTGTTTCTATAATTTTGCATTTTCCAGAATGTCATATAAATGGAATCATACAAAATGTAGCCTTTTGAGTATGGCTTCTTTCACTTAGCATAGTGCATCTAAGATCCTTCTGTGGTATTGCATGAATCTGTGACTTGTTCCTTTTCATTGCTGAATAGTATTCCATTGTTTGGATCTACCATGGTTTACCCACCACCAGTTGAGGGACATTTGGGTTGTTTCCAGTTTTGGGTGCTTATGAATAAGGGTTGTATAAACATTCATGTACATGCTTTTATGTGAACATAAACTTTTGCTTCTCTTGGTAAATATCTAGGAATGGGATTGCTGGGTAGGAGGTAAGTGGTTTGTTTAACTGTATAAGCCACCAACGTATCTCCTAAAGCGGCTTTATAATTTTGTGTCCCCATCAACAATGTATGAGAAAATTCCAGTTTCTCTGTGTCCTTGTCCACACTTAACATTGTCATTTTTAAAATTTTAGCCTTTCTAATAGATGAATGTGTCATTTTCACACAAAACATTTGTCTAAGATTCTGTTGAAGATGTACATGTTAAGTTTAAAATTGGGCAAGAGCAAATATACATTGCTATAATCTGCAGGCCAATTGAATGTATTCTGCTTCCTTAAACATAAGGCACTGTCCTTCCAAAGTGAAGCTTTCGATTTGGATTTCTTTAACAATTGATACTGAGTATCTTATGTTTATTGGCCATTTGTATTCTTTCTATGTGAATTCCCTTTTTGAACCCTCTGCCCATTTTCCTGTTAGTATTTTTTAAACTAATTTTTAAGTGCTCTTTTTATATTATGGAGAGTAATCAGACACTGACTTTTTGTTGCAAATAAGTTCAGTTTGACTTTGTTTATGAAGATTTCAGTTAGAAAGAGATCTTTTTTAAGGGTATGTAGTCAAATTTATGATTATTTTCCTGCCTCCTTAGTTTAGTATTATGATTAGAAAGGCCTATCCCACTCAAAGATTATAAAATATTCTCACCAATGTTTCCTAGTATTTTTATGACATTACTTTCTTCTGTGTAAACGCTGATCTATCTAGAATTAATGTGGGGATGACAAGGTAAGGATCTCAGCCTATTTAAAATTAAGGAGGAGAAAATAAAATCTGCAGGTAGAAGCTGAAAAAAAATTCCTTAAGATTGATAAATTTTTTCCAAAAGCAATATTTTAAATTTAGATTTCTTTAATCACTTTCATTTGATGCCACACTCCAGCTCTGTAATCTTTTGAGATTTTTACCTTTTTTCAGCTTCAATTAAAACTGAATATAATAGAGACATCTTAGAAAATGTGGTATTAAGGTTTAGTCTTAACTTAAATTTCTGGAACGTAAATGTAAATTCAAATGGCATAGTGTTATCCCAAGTAGATAAGAATATTCCTATCACCATTTGTAAGGTAATTTACATCCTCTTCCTCTCCACACCACTCCCCACCACTGATTTGAAATGCCACCTTTATCACAAAATTTCTCATTTGTTCTTGGGTTTATTTCTAGATTTTCCATGCTTTTTCGTTAATCAGTTTATGGAATAGACACTTTTATATTTCCAACCTACTATACTTTTAAAAATGAAAGAAACTAAAAAAACAGAAAAAAATAAGATAAAAATAACAAAGAAAGAAGAAAACCATGAAAAAAAAATAAAAGGAAGAAACTGATGTAGACTGAATTGTGTACCCCAGTTTGGACAATAAGAGCTCTTCAAGATGTTACTTCAGTTAAGGTGATGGCCCCATTGGGCTTTAATCCAAATTAATGGGGTCGTTTATAAGCACAGCAAAAATCTGACAAAGAGAAAAGCCATGGGGAGCAGAACCCGGAAGAGAAAAGGGAAGACATTGCCTGTGCATTGCTATGTGACGGAAAAGCCAAGGAACCCCAAAGATTGCCGTCCATCCAGAAGACACCGACCCCAGAAGGAAGCAAGTCTTCTAACCTCTGAAAATGTGAACCAACAAATTCCTGTTGTTAAGCCAATCCATTACATGGTATTTGTTTTAGCATCTGGGAAATTAAAAGAGAGACTAACCTTAATTGTTTACATTATATTGTGAAATTAACATACATACAGAGAAGTGCATGAAACTATAAGAATATTTAAACAAATAGTTATAAAGCGAATCCCTGAATAAACACCACCCAGGCCAAGATGTAGAACAAACATTTGTTCTTTAAAGTCATCTCCCATGAACTTCTTATTTAAAATAGGAGTTATCAACTAAGTTCTGATAGTTAAGCAATCACACTTTGAGTCATTTAGTAAAAATTTGGAGGTAAATTAACAGTGGAACGACCAAAACTACAGCAAATATAAAGTACTAAATACTACTATTTGGTTAATTGTGGTATTTTTGTAAATAAATAGGGTTTAAACTTCCTTTATATTAGTTACACAAAAATATTTTCCTAAATAAATCAATTGTGTAAAGAACGTTAAAAGTTGAGAAGAAATTCTTTTTGGGTATCTCAAAAGCACTTATTTATTTATAAATGGTTTAGCCTTGAGCTGTCTAATACAGCAGCTACTAGACACATGTAGCTACTTAAATTAAAATGTGTTAATTAAAACTAAATAAACTTTAAATTGCACTTCCTCAGTTGCACTAGCCACATTTCAAATGCTTGCAGACATTTGGCAAGTTGCTGTCGTATTGGATGGCACAGATAGAGAACATTTCTATCACACAGAAAGTTCTATTGGACAAAACCGGATTAGATCCTCCCTGACTTCCACAAATGACCTGGGGTATCATAAAACACACAAATTTGAGATGTCTTTAAAAAAACACAAAATAAAGAGTTAAAATAAATTTAGGAAAGAGAAATCAGAAAATCACAGAGAGAGAAAAAAGGGAATGTACTAAGAACTGGTGATGTTATACAATCGAGCACTAAATCTAGTTCTAACCTTCTGGCAGTCAAAGCTAAACAAGAAAACAAAACATTCAGTGGGTCATTCTCTTTAGGCAGAAGGAAGCACACACTTTCATTTGGCAAGACATGCCACTTGCTGGCAATAATATTTGGCAAGAAAATAATATGGGGAATTTTATATCAGTGTAACCAGTGGATGGCTCGATATTTTTAGGTGGCCTCTTCTCACCCCACACACACCTTGACGTTGGCTCATCATTTCATCACATCAAAAAAACCAGCAAATTCATTGGCAGGTGATGTTGATTTTCCTGAAGGTTTGTGAGATGACGTGAATAATTACCCCATATAGTCGTGACTGAACCTCATCTAACTTCCTTCCACATTAGAATTTCTGTCTGTGTTCATTCCAAGGTCTTTTCTTCAGCCACCCTTCAGCTAGGTTTTCTTTCCTCCTCTTCCGCATTTCCCCACTCCTCATCCAGCTTCTAAAAATCCTCTTTAATTGGTCCAAGCAAGTCACCTCTTGCCCTCTCTTGAATACCTCACTCAGTAAAAGAAAGCTCTGGTGTGTCAAATGGCAACCAACAACTTCTCCACCTACTTCCTAGGAGGCTTTGTTTATCTTGCCTACAAAGAAATATTGAACAAAAGACAACTTGAAAAAAAAGAAAAAGCTGAGGTTATGACATGAAATTACAATTTGGTCAAAGCAATTCTTTGGAGGATTAAGCTAATTTGGCCAAGGCATTTTGCTTTCTGGTAAACTTTCTAGCAGGCAAAGCAAAATGAAGAACAAATATACATACGACGGATGTATACTTCTTCAGCAAAGGGAAAATTACAAGTTCTTATGGGAAGACATTCTCTTTTCTGGATCCACTGTCTGGTGACATCTGGCACTCAGGGGAAAGGACTTGCCGCAATCATGAAGATCATCAATTACCAGATGTGAGATTCTAGTACGCATCTGTCTAATACAATTCCATCTCACCATTCAGCTCCCTTGCTAAGTGCAAGCACAGGAAAGAGGTAAGGAAACAAGAGCTCATCTTGGTAGCTTCCGAGCCTTGATCCTTCTTAGAATCCAGTTAGCCCCATCATGGTCGCCATAGTGAATTCCCCCCCAAAATGCAACCCTCTGTTGACACTACCCATTTCAGAGAAAGAAGCATAAAAGATATCGTCCCCATATTTCCCACCCTTCTCTGAAGAAGGAACTGAATTAAATGTCTCTCTAGACACTGAAATTCTATGGTCATAGAACTGGAAAAGACCCCCCATGTGTGTCCTGTAACAACTCTATGTTATAGATGAGGCCTCTGGGACCCAGAAAAGTTAGGTGCTTTGCAGAATCTCACCATCAAGTTAGGGACAGGACCAGAAGAATGACCCAAGGCTGCAGAGATCTCCAATTCTGAGGCATAATTAAATAATTATTAGCTCTAATTATTTAAATCAGAAGCCACAAACTGTTGGCTCATGCTGTGTTTTTTTTTGTTTGAGTTTTTTTAAATTCAGTTTTATTGAGATATATTCACATACCATCCATGATTCACAATCAGTTGTTCACAGTACCATCATATAGTTGTGCATTCATCGCCACAATCAACCTTTGAACATTTTCATCACTCCAAAAAGAATGAAAATAAGAATAAAAAGTAAAAGTAAAAAAGAACACCCAAATCATTCCACCACCCCCCATCCCACACTATTTTTCATTTAGTTTTTGTCCCCATTTTTCTACTCATCCATCCATACCCTGGATAAAGGGATTGTGAGTCACAAGGTTTTCACAATCACACTGTCACACTGTGTAAGCTACATAGTTATACGATCATCTTCAAGAATCAAGGCTACTGGTTGTAGTTTGACAGTTCCAGGTATTTCCTTCTAGCTATTCCAATACACTAAAACCTAAAAAGGGTTATCTATATAGCACATAAGAATGTCCTCCAGAGTGACCTCTCGACTCCATTTGAGATCTCTCCACCACTGAAACTTTATTTTGTTTCATTTCTCTTCCCCCTTTTGGTCAAGAAGATTTTCTCAATCCCATGGTGCCAGGTCCAGGCTCATCCCAGGGAGTCACATCCTGCATTGCCAGTGAGATTTCATGCTGTGTTTTTAATTTTTAAAAAATTAAAAACAGACATTTCACCCTTCAAAGTCTGCATTTCTGGCTTTTCTTAAAAAAAAAAAATCACATTTGCTAAAACTGAGTAATGGTTGCTTCCTTCAGATGAGCCATGAACTCTCCAGTTCACCCCAGTCACCAAATATTCCCTATTTATTCTACCTGGTGGCTTCATCATTTACATGACCAGCCTGGACCCTGCAGCCCCATGAGTGTACAAGCTGTGGTTGAGATCACTGGTGTACATCTGCCCCTCCCAGTCAGCTTTCCCAAGCTCTGGAAACATGTCTCATCTATTTACATAACTTCAGCCTCTAACAGTGTCTATCTGTCATACAGTTGGCAGTTGATGCACTTTCATTTCTGAATGAGCGTCAAATGGATGGTGAATTGATATTTAGTCCTAGCGAAGAGCAAAAAGAGGCATGGTCTTCTTTGGCTCTCAGTTCTGCTCTTGATCCTGAGTTGCCAGCTTGCTGGGTGACCTCATGTTTTGGTTTGCTAATGCTGCCATTATGCAAAACACCAGAAATGGATTGGCTTTTATAAAGGGGGTTTATTTGGTTACAAAGTTACAGTCTTAAGGCCATAAATTGTCCAAGGTAAGGCATCAACAATAGGGTACCTTCACTGGAGAAAGACCATTGGCATCAGAAACCTCTGTTAGCTGAGAAGGCATGTGGCTGGTGTCTGCTTGCTCCCAGGTTGTGTTTCAAAATGGCGTTCTCCAAAATATCAGCTTTCAACAGCCGTCTTCAACATGTCTCTCAGCTGCAGCAAGCAGTGAGCTCCTTCTGTCTGAGCTTATATAGTGCTCTGGTAAATTAATCAAGGCCCATGCTGAATAAGCAGGGGCACACCTCCATGGAAACAATCCAGTTAGAGTCATCACCCACAGTTGGGTGGGTCATATCTCATGGAAACATCCAATCAAAAGGTCACATCCTAATCAAAAAGATTAATCAACCTGCCCCCACAAGATTGCATCAAAGAACATGGCTTTTTTCTGGGGGACATAATATATTCAAACCAATACACCTCGGCATTCATGTAGACCACCTTGTAGCCTACCCACCCACTTCATTGACCCTGATGACTTTTACCTCCTCTCTTCATTCCACCACCCATGCCAAGTCACATGCTGGAATTGTCTGAAGGATCAAATGACCAACCTCTCCTCTCTCTGACCAAAACTCTCACCCTATCAGCTCTGCCATCCCTTGCTTCTACCACACCTGGTCTTTTTTTTTTTTTTTTTTTTTTTTTAGGCTAGAGATTTTTTTTTATTGTGACATAAATTTACATTTACATTCATAGATAACATAAAATTGCCATTTTAACCATTTTTTAAGTGTATAATTCAGTGGCAACAATTACATTTACAATCTTCTGCTACCATCACCACCATCATTACCAAAACTTTTTCAGTACCCGAAACAGAAGTTCTGTGCCCCTTAAACACTAACTCCCCATTTCCCTTCTTCCCAGCCCCTGATAACCTTTAATCCACTTTCTATCTCTATGAATTTGCTTTTTCTAGATATTTCATAAAAGTGGAATCATATAGTATTTGTCCTTTTGTGTCTGGCTTATTTCACTTAGCATAATGTCTTTAAGGTTCATCCATGTGATAGTATGTAGTTCCTTTCCTTTTTTTTTTTTTTTATCTTCATTTTATTGAGATATATTCACATACCATGCAGTCATACAAAACAAATCGTACTTTCGATTGTTTACAGTACCATTACATAGTTGTACATTCATCACCTAAATCAATCCCTGACACCTTCATTAGCACACACACAAAAATAACAAGAATAATAATTAGAGTGAAAAAGAGCAATTGAAGTAAAAAAGAACACTGGGTACCTTTGTCTGTTTGTTTCCTTCCCCTATTTTTCTGCTCATCCATCCATAAACTAGACAAAGTGGAGTGTGGTCCTTATGGCTTTCCCAATCCCATTGTCACCCCTCATAAGCTACATTTTTATACAACTGTCTTCGAGATTCATGGGTTCTGGGTTCACACCTGGTCTTTACATGTGAACAACTGACCTTCATTTCTCTCTCACTCTCTTGTCTCCCCACCTACCAGCTGCTCTTGAGGGCACGTCCTTCTTAGGCCAGCACAGTCACATTCTTGACGTGGTCCAGCATTTCACAGAATCACAAAATGTATTTCAGGTTCAAAAGGAGTATTGTGGCCTAATAATTTCAGAGGACTTTTCACAAAAATGTTTGGGTCCAAAATGTGTCATTTAACAACTTTAAACAAATATCCTCCTTGAGGAGGTTTTTGCTCTGCCTGTTATCTTTGTTTTTATTCTTGTGCACCTTATTTTTTTCCTTCATTGAGCATAAGGTTTGCATTGCAGGGTGTGTGTTGGTGTATTTGTGTATCTGTCTGTCTGTTGTTACCCACCAGATAAAGCAATATGTTAACAGCACTGAAAACTTTGGTTATGTCATTTCTGGGGCAACTGTTTAGAAAAATACAACTACCATAAACTGAGATTTCCTGTCCACTGTAGAAGCATTAGGTTCAAGCATGCTAAAAACTTAGGAAGTCAGCTTTAGAGTCAAAGATGTTGACCACAAGGGGATAACGTATAATATTAGTATGCAGTGAATATTTTATTTCCAAATAGGTAAAATGCCACAAGAGGGAAAGAGTGAGAGCCTAAAAAAATCCCAATTTCATTAAAATCACAGCTGCAAACAAAGCTAAATTAATATTGACAGTTATACTTGCCTGAAAACATCTGTTCTTACATGTGTGTCAAGATATCTAAACATCGAAAACTGAAGCATGAATGATCCATTGTTTAATCTGTGAAAGAGCAGGGTCATTTAAATGAAAATACAATAGGGAAAAAGAAGAGCAGGAAGGAAAGATTCAAATAGAAACCTTCTAATAAAAAGTCAAACACATACTCAGAGACTTTACCAAACATAGATAAGGAAACAAAAATCCTGAGGAAGAAAGCAGGAAATGAAAAAAAGGCTATTCAGTGGGTCAATTGCCCTGGAAAAAAAATAATAAAAAAGAACAATTTGTCTCCACTAAAGAAACTCCTCTCATGTCCTTCCTCAGAAATGTTTAGGGCCAATTAATGAATGTGCTCTGCATGCAAAGTCTTCTCCAAATTGCCTAGCCTGACCCTTTCCATCTTCCCTTCACTGTTCCTCTATACATACCTTGTAATTCCGCTCAAGAGGAAAGCTCCATTTCCCAAACACACACTACGATTCCCTGTTTCCCTCCTCGATGAATTTTTTTCCTCCATCCCCTCTGAGAATTCACTATCCTTGGAGCTCCCATTCTACTCTCATTCTTTCAGCATGTAGCAACGCTCATTGGGCCCTGTCTTAGTTTGTTGGAGCTGCTATGACAAATACCACCCAATGGGTTGGCTTTTCAACAGAATTCATTGGCTCATGCTTTGGAAGGCTAGAAGTCCAAAAGCAAGTCATCAGCAAGGCTGTGCTTTCTCCCCCAAACCTGTAGCATTTTGGTGCTGCCTTGTTGCAATCCTTGGTTCCTTGACTTGCATCTCTGCCTCTGTCACATGGCAATGTCCTTGTTCTCCTCCAGTGGCTTTCTGACTAACTATGTCTGAATTTCCTCTTCATAAGGCCTCAGGTAATACAGATCCTGGCTGTGGTAGTTTGAAGCTGAATGGACCCCAGAAGATCATGTTCTGAAACCTATTGTGGGTGGGACCTTTTGATTAGGTTATTTCACTCGAGGCCTGCCCAGGTGGGTCTTAATCCTCTTACTGGGGCCCTTTATAAATGGGATGACTACCGAGAAAGAGAGACAGAGAGAAAGACAAGAAGCTGGGAAAGAAAGCCACAGAAGCAGAGAGAAAGCCATGGAAGCCAAAAGCTGAAAGCAATGAAACCCAGAAGAGAAGGGAAAGGCCAGCAGATGCCATCCTGTACCTTGCCATCTGACGGAGGAGTCCAGGATTGCCAGCAGCCTGTCTTCAGGAAGAAGGCATCATGTTGCTGATGCCTTGATTTGGACATTTTCACGGCCTCAGAACTGTATGTTCGTAAATTAACATATTCCCATTTTTAGAAGCCAGCCCGTTTCTGATATATTGTGTTTCAGCAGCCTAGCAGACTAAAACACTGGCCCACCCTGATGCAGTTTGGCCACACCTTAAATAATAATAACAGCTTCAAAGTGTCCTATTTACAAAGGGGGTCTTACCCCAGGAATGCAGATTAAGATCAAGAGCATATCTTTTGTTGGGGCATGTAATTCAATCTACCCCAGGCCCCTCCCCCAGTTATAAGACCTTCCCAGTCCCAATATGAAGGGCAGAGCACTGCTCTCAAGGAGTTCTGGAACTTCAGACCTCTCTGCTGTGGTACTTGTTTCATGCCTTCCACCTCTTCTGATGTCATGTCCCTTGAGGAGAAGGACAGGCACTGACTCATTCATACGGCCCTTACTTCAGATAGCTGATACACATACTAGGAGCTTAATAAATGTTTGCTGAATATTTATTGTTGAACTGGATTGAGTTGATAAATAGGTTTATGTGGTTTAAGCTTTGCATATCCTGTAGCTAGTTTCATAGAATCATAGAATTCTAAAGCCAGAAGAGAATTTACAGATCATCGAGTCGACCCTCCTCGATTTACAGATGAGAAAACTGAGGCCTGGGGAGATAACTGACTTGCCCAAGGAAACACAATCAGAAACAGCAAGCCCAAAACAGGAAACAAATTCCCCTACTCTCAGTTCACCAGACCCATCACTTCATTTTGATAATTCCACTCAATGCTTAGGCAAAATAATGGCATTTTATGTTACAATCTCTATTGAGAAAATTGTCTGATTTCTCAATGATATATGGGGTGCGGAGAGAGTCTAGTATGTGTTAGGCACTGCGTTAAATCTTCAGGGGCAGAGGCCACCAGCAGCCCCTTAATATCTTCTGCATACAAGTATGCAAGTTAAAATATGTATTATTTGCTTTAGAAAAGCAGAAAGTAGGCTGTGGTCCAATCAAGACTGCACACAGCAAAGCTATATGGAACCAGAGATCCTTATTCCCTAATTCAGTGTTACTAAGTGTTTCTAACTAGTCATATTTCCTCTGTGCATGCAAATTTCATTCTTGTTCCCCCATTTCTTCTGATTTGTCTTCTGAAATGAAAGTCTTAGTTTCAACTCATTTTTATTTTAAAGTTCTCTAATATTGACCTAGCTACAGCTGTATATGCTGCAATTTTTGTGCCCTTTGGTGTCTTTCATGTGGATGCTATATGGGACTCAAATTTCTAACAGTATGAGGTTTACAACACACACTTCTTCCCCAGCTTCCAAAATAAAAAGGAAAGAGAAAAGAGTACATAAGAATGATTTTACCTCCTAACCTGGCCCTTTTTCCCACCCCCATCCCTCCACTTCCTTTTTAATCTTTTCAAAGTTGCTGTTCTAACATGATGAAGGAAAGAATGGGATGCTTCTTAAACTATATACCTGCCATCCTATAAATTAACCTATGCTTTATGGAATTCCCCATTGCTTCTTACTTTTGTTTTATTTTAACTTCTTCAATAGACACAGATGCTTTTTGACACACTAGAAAGGCTACAAAAGCAGCATAACTTCTTCACAGATATATTTCCCTCTGTGTACATTATTTAGGAGGTACCACCTTGAGCAATACAAATCACCTTCATAAAGCTGACATTTTATTCTTTGTGTGACCCTATTCTGTTCAAATAAACCATATTTCAATTAGGGAACATCACACAACACGTCAGAGACCCAGCCAAGTCTGGGTGGAGAGGGATGGGTCAGAGACAGGCTCAGTCATAATTTAAATTTTCATTTCTTCCATTGCCTCGTGTCCTAAATGCTATTTACTATTAGTTGGTGCCAAGTTCCTTTGTTTCTGGAAATGTATCTAATGTGTACCTAACATGGATTTAATTTCTTAGCAGAGAATAAAAAAGAGTTTGGAGGAAGTGTGAACCATCCTCTCCAATGACTCAGCAGCAAATAATCTTGGATTTATCACTGGATTATGGGTTCTGCTATGTCAGAGTACACAGTGGCAGGTATTTGGGCTGCTTTGGCCCCAAGCACAGAATGCAGAAGTGGGGAAACAGCACAAAAGATTTATAGAAAAATAGGAGAAGCCAGAAGAAGGCCAAAGATGAAGAAATAGGAAACATGAAATCCCTTAACCAACCCGATCCATATCTCTCAAAGCACAATTTTTAGGTGTAAAACTCCAAATATTTTTAGCCACGAAGGAGCAAATATGGTCTGTCTTTCTTTGCTGAGAATCTATGTCATATGTTCAACCTGAGGTTCTTTAAGACCTTATGATATGGCAACTTTACAAATTGAAGCTCTTGGACATTGGAAAGAATAGACCCTTTTTCAAAAGTTTCTTTCAAGTCCTTTGCAACTTTCACTGTTGCAACAGTTATGTGATAAATGGTTAGATTCTGGCCCGCTCACAAAACCTACGTTATCCATCGTGTACCTGAAAAGTGTACAACTCACAGTTCTCTCTCAGGTGCATCTAACAACCACATGCAGTACTATGTCTACAGGGAAATACATTCTAAACTGTAAATCAAAGCAACCTCCCCATAAATTAGCGATGACTGTGGGGACTCAGAATGAGCAGAAATGGAGAGATGATATTCTTTGGCCACCAGTAACTTGTTTGCACCCTACATTTGCACAGTAGAAGGCCATCACTCCAGCCTTTTTATGAGATGATATTCTCTAACTCAAACAATACCTGGACCCCAGGTGGACACCAGGAGCAAAGGAAAATGGTTCTGGAGAGAGACCCTCCCACTATTCTTGTTTCCATATAAAGGTCATCTATTAAGCTAGGGCCAGCCTGTCTAGATAAAAGTAGAGGAATAATTTTAAACGTGATAATAAAAACATTCGGTTGTGATGTGAAAATCACAGTATTTTTCCTTTTAATACATAAAAGCCTGGAAACAAGAATAAAAAATCTAAACCATGCAATAGAGAAGGAAGTCTACAAATCCAAAACTATGTGCTAGCACACTCATTCTGTCACTAGAGTTGAGCCGTAAATAAAACTCCGAGCTGATAAGGACTACGGACACAATGCTGTGTATTTACCAAATCCTACTTTATTTTCCTTTGCCTGGCCTCTCTTTCCATGCTTCTTAGCAGTTAGGGATGGGTGGCTGGGCATTATTCAAGGGGTGTGGTCAGAAGTGCTATAAACCACTTTTGACCTGGCCAATGACCCACCCCACCCCAACCCACAGGACTGACCAGTCTCAGACACCACACATTTCAGATTGCATTGTCACAAGGTCAGAGGACCCAGGAGCCCCAAGATAGCTACTTGATAACAAGCCAAGAGGAGAGCCATCCAACCAGCACACCATGGGCAAGAAAACCTTTGTTGTGTTAAACCACTGAAATCTATGGTCTATTTATTAGAAGGCATAATCTAGCCTACTCTAATAGAATATATTACCTAATTATTGTTACCTGGACATGGAAAATCAACAGTTCTTAAAGAGAGCCTATAGTCTAAAGAGGATAAACACCAAATAGCATAATGGATTATATAAACTGTTTATAGCAGATTTACTCCCACGGAGAGAAAGCTTCCTTCATTCAGAAGTTTCTGGGATTGGCCAAACTTCTAGTGTGGCATTCAATTCCCTCCAAGGTCTGGCCATTTTTTTTCCTCCCTATCCTCACCTTCCTCTCCCTGCTTCTATTTTATTTTTAGAAATACCAAAGCACCTATGGTTCCCTGCATATACCCCTCTGTTTCCTGACTTTGCTCATTCTGTTCCTCCTGCCTGGACCACTTTTTCTCAGACATCTTTCACTAGTCAATTCAACACGGTCCAGTCAGAGAAGCAGAACCACTAGACATGCTATAGAACGAGGGAGCCTTTGCAGGTACTTGACCCAACGCAATCGCGGGTGTGGGTTAAAGGGTTTATGGATGGCTGTTGTTTCCACATCTGGTGCCAGGCCTGAAGTTAGCAAAGCAGGCAGTTGGAATGTATGTGAATTGAGGGAGAGCAAGGACACACTAGAAGCCACATGGAGGGGCTGGGAGCCCATGAGAATGAAATGGAACCCGCATTGGCCTCTCACCAGTTCTGAGTTCAGGGAAGTAGAAGTTGGTGACCTCCATCATGGACAAAAACACACACCTGGCCCAGGAGTCAGAGACACTGAAGGAGATGAAGGAGCTGTGGGCCTGGCAGCTGCCTCACTCCAACAAGGCCAGTCAATGGATCTGCAACAAGAAGCATGAGCTACGACGACACCGGCCCAACCTTGGCGTTCTGAGCATAAACATGGCTGCTGCTTCCCTTCCACCTTCCAGACCTCATACAAATTTTCCTTGTGGCCAGTCCTAGCCTAGAACCATACAGCAAAGGGAATTCTGGGAAATGTAGTTCCAGCTTAGCTAGGTGGACTTGGTACAAGTCCTCACATTGGCTAACCTCCACTCATCTTTTAAGACTTGACCAAGGCAACACCTTTCTCAGAAAGCTTTTCTTCAACTCCCAGGTTATAGTCTCTCCTCCGTGCTCTCTTAGCATTCTGTGCATACCATTGCCATAGCATTTAAGACAATATTTAAATTGCTTATTTATGGGTCCATGCCTTCACCTAGAATGCAAGGTCCCTGATGGCAGGAATCATATTTTATTCATTTTTCTATTCCAATGACCATGTCTACCACACAGTAGGCCTTTAGTCAATGTACAACAGAACTGTCGACGTGCATACCTTCAATGATTTATTACCACTCCTCCTTAAACTAGGGCCATGTTTAGAAAGACAAGAGAAGAAGGGCAGAAAAAGTTCCCATTATCCTCTCTAGTGCTCAAATCTGAACTAAGGTGTACCCCACCTAGAGCTGACCCAAGAGGGTCACCAAGTGGAAGGATCACCCTAACTGAGGGGTGGAGGATGGGCAAGTTTGGAGCAGGAACAAACCATCATTGGATGTTTCTTAGGTACCAGGTGTTATTCTAAATACTTTGCATGCCTGGACTCATCTTGATTTGCACAAGAATGTGATCAGGTGGATATTATCACCCTCAAAGGGGACACAGAGCTGCTAAATCATCTGCCCAAGGTCCCATAGCTGGTCCCAAATCACAGCTGGACTCCAAAACTCATGCTGCTTCTGCTGCACTGGGTGTCCTCCCCAGCCCCAGTTTGGGGAACAGCAGGTGGCAGGAACGGAGTCCTGACTCAGAGTGGCAATCGACTACCAGAGAAGGAAGCCAGGCCATCAGCTAGTGCCTTAAAAAGGGCTGAGTTGCTCATAAACAATTCTACCTCAAATGATCCCACCCTCCTCCCACAGCCGCTGGGTTTGCAAGGGTGGGACTGGGGGGCTGCTGTCCCCAACACCCCCTCCCCACCACACCCTGGGCTTCACCGGCCCCTGTTGGTCATCCCCTCCCCTGTAGCATCTTCCTTACTTCCGCAACTTTTCCTAAAGCTTGTATTCCCGGTGCTTCCACTGCTGAAGGCAGCCCTGGATAGTCATGTTTTAAATAGAGCTCTCCAGGGAAATAAGGGAGTGGCAGTGCTTTGCCCACAATTCCGGACACCCCTTGGTTTGAGTGATTTTATTTCCAGGCTCTTCCACTGTGACTGCATGGTGCGTCAAAGTGAGTGGTTTTATGAAAGAAGCATGATCCTTTGGGGAAGATTAGGGAAGGCAGCACGGTGAGGTAGTCTTTAGACTCAGACAAGCCTGGGTGCAAATCTTTCTTACGAAATGATCTCAAAGGTACAAGTCTCCAGGTTCTCCTGTCCCCAAATCAAAGACAATGCCTGCTCCTTGGGTGGTTTCTGAGATAGCCTGGTGACGGCTGCTAATAGCATCACCGTCCCGGGAGACATGAACAAAATGGCTGGACACTGAGCAAGTCTGCAAGTTTATAATTCTTGTCATACTCAATTGCTCAGCACCTTGGGGTATCCGAATGATACAGCTAGAATAAAACCACTCCCATTTCTCCGTTGGACCAAACAAACACTGCTTCTCTCCTCGATTACATCTGTTTTATTCATTCACTCGAACACCTACTATGTGCCAGCCTTTGTGCCCATTCCTGGAGGTGGGGAGATATCCAAAGCTATTGAAGACATATACGTCTTGGTTTCAGGGAGCTTTGTATCTAAGCTTTCCTTAAAGGAAGCCATTTGGATCATGTAAATAAGGGGTTAACAGCAAATCTTTCTGTCTTAATGCAGTTCCTGCCTGACAGCAGTAAATTCTCATCTGAACTACCACTGACCCTATGCACACAATCATGTTATTCATATTCTTATAAACAGAGGGTACAGTATGTATAATTTCCTAGATTTCTGGGAGGAGATGCATCATAACTAAACTCCAACTTTTCCTGTGGAGAAACAGTTCCATTTGTTTCTGGTTAGCTTCAAAGCAAAAAACTAATTTTTTCCCCTTATGTGTCAGTAACTTGAGTGAAATTTGTCACTTGTTTTTATGAAAGATTCTTTGCCATTGCTTTCATTACTTGAAATTTCAAAAAAAAAAAAAAAAAAAAACAACCCACCCACAATAACTCACACTTCCTACGTGGTACAAGACTCACGAAATACAGTGACAGGAGGGTGGCTTGATTTCTAGTCATGGAAACTGACGAGAGTTCCACAGAATGGCCTGAAATCTGTCTGTGCTCTGAGTAACTATTTTCAAGTGCCCACTATAGGAGAAAGATTGCTGGTGACATCTTGTTCCAATTTAAGCAAGGTTGAACTGAGGGCCAGCTCCTTCAAATCATAACCAGCACCGAAATTACCTCCTACCAAAAAACCACAAGAGTTAGTCTCTGTGAGAATGAGTCCCAGGGAAGTTGGAACTCTTGAATCCCAGCATATTTCTGAAGCAATTCAGTCAAGAACAGCGTTTTCATTTTCTCTGGTTGGGGGATTTCTCGCTTGTCCTCAGATGAAGTTTGTGGGGTGCGGTGGGGGGGGTTGTGAATGGTGAAGGGCAGCTTTATTTTGCCTTAAAAAGAACTAACAACTCCTTCACCACTTCGCTTGGAGCCAGAGCTATTTAGAAAACGCTCAACCTATTTTTTACCTTTCTATATACATATTTAGTAGCGATACCACTTCATTAGCAAATTACCAAAAAATATGAGCTGACACAACCTTTCAGAAATGACTCATAGTAAACAGGATGGCTCTCTCGTAGTGCAGTTCTCCAACGGGGCAGCTTCCTCTGGGCTCCTTTTTCTAACCCTGGGCATGCCTTCATTCACGTAAAGGACCTTGAAAATTGGGAACACTTTAGGGAGGTTCCCTGTCTGCTTCTTAAACCCCAAACATGATTATAGGCATTGAGGCTTTGAAGTCCTGAGTCTGTTTGACTTCTTTAAGTTCAAGTGACCAAACAGCAAGGAAAAGAAACAGGAGTGGCCCTGAAATGATTCCAGTATGTTGGGAACACACAGGATCGAGGAGGAGCAGTCAATACACAGTTGGGATCTGGGAGTGTAATGTGCATGTTGCTGTGGGGATGACGTGAGGGACAGAGGAGGGGGGTGCTGAGGCCGCAGTCAGAGTGGGCCACCTTTCTCAAGGCCACCTGCCACAGCTCTCGCAGAGGATACAGGGAGTATTAGTTGCTAGGGAACCTCTACAACCCATATGAGATGCTCACCAGCTACTAGAACTTGCCAAGCCGAATTATTCCAAACATTGCTGCTGAACTTCAGATATTTTCAAAATGTCCCCGTATAAAGCAACTTGAGAAAAGCCTTTCTTAGAGATTTTAAAATAAGAAATTAAGCATTGATTTGAGAAGCTTTTCTATTCTATTTTTTCTCACTCCTTTCGTTGTCGAACGCTTGTCTTCCCAACCTCTATTTCCTCTCTCCCTATGCCCTTTTCTTTTTCTTAATTTTTATTGTCATAATATATATATACAACTCAAAATTTCCCATCTTAACCAATTTCGAGTGTACAATTCAGTGCTATTAATTACATTTAAAATATTGTGCTACCATGGCTACCATCCATTTCCCCCACTTTTTCATCACTTCAAACAGAAACTCTGTACTCATTAAGCAATAACTTCCCCTTCTCCTCCCAATGCCCCCAGGTTCCTAGTAACCTGTAATCTACCGTCTCTACAATATTATAGTCTAGATCTTTCATATAAGTGAGCTCAGACAATATTTGTTTTTTTGTGCATGGCTTATTTCGCTCAACATGATGTCTTCAAGGCTCATCCATGTTGTAGCATGTATCAGAACCTCGTTCCTTTTTATGGCTGAGTAATAATATTCCATTGTACGCCTATACCATATTTTGCTTATGCATTCATGCGTTACTGGACACTTGGGTTGCTTCCACCTTTTGGCAATTGTGAATAATGCTGCTATGAACATTCGTGTAAGGACCCTGCTTTCAATTCTTTGGGGATATACCTACAAGTGGGACTGTCAGGTCATAAGGTAATTCTATGTCTGACTTTCCAAGAAACTGCCAAACTGATTTCTACAGCAGCTGAGTCCCCTATCGTCTGGTTTCACTCTTCCCACCACACAGTTGAACAAACTCAATGAGTTGCCAACAACATCTCAAAGACACTTTAAATGCTTTTCCACTGACCTTCTTGCTCTCTATAGCATTTGATACTAGTCATCACTTTTGACTTTTTCCCCTAATTTTTTTAACAGAGGAAATACTTGCTTTCTGTGAAAATTTTAGATATTAAAAAAGCCCCTATTCCCATGCCTCCACTCTCCTTAAAAGAGTTGTTCTCAACCCGGGGCAATCGTGCCCCCCAGGGGACATCTGGCAATGTCTGGAAACACAGTTGGTTTTTAAACCGGAGTGAGGGGTTGGGGGTGTGGGGAGTGCTACTGGCAACTACTGGATAGAGGACACAGTGCATGAACAGCCCCCCGCAACAAAAGACCACCCAGCACCAAATTCTAATATTGCCAAGGGTGAGAGAAACTGCCATAGAGTTAGCATAAAAATGTGCCCTTCACTTTCCTTTCATGATATTGCTCTGGTGTTTTCCTTCTGTGTTTCCTGCTGCTGACGCTATATTCATTAAAAAAGTATTTACTGAGCATCTAGTATGGACCAGGTGCTGTGCTAGGTATTGAAAACCAGACATGATTCCTGTCCTTATGGAGCTTCTAGTTCAATGGAGGAGACTGGCATTAAACAAGGACATACTAAAATAAATAGGGAAGGAAGTATTACATTAAAAAAAAAAGAAGAAGAAGGAAAAGACAAGCATTTTGTGAGAGAATAACCAAAGGGACCTAATTTGGGTTGGGAGAGTCAGGGTGGGCTCCTCTGAGGCGGCAACATCTGAGCTGCAACTTGAAGGATAAGCAGGAGCTTGAGACAGATGCAGAGTGAGGGAAAAGCATCCTGCACATGTGGAGGCCCCAGGGCAGGAATTTGAAGAATTGAAAAAGACCCCTGTGGATGGAGCCCAAGAGGAGGGGGCCAAAGCACCATGGAATGAGGCAAGACAATGCAGCGATAGGCTAAAGACTGGATTTTAACCTAAGTGTGAGAGACACCTGTGCTACTGTTAAATGGATGAGTAAGACTTGCAGGATGCAATCATAAAGCTTTTGTTTTTCCTACTGCTAACCATTCTGTGGGGCTGGCTCTTCCCTGGGATGAAATCTAGGGCAGCTCCAGGCATTTGCTGATCACTCTCAGGGAGTAAAATTTCATCTGATCGCTGCAAATCACAAACGAACTCATTTTAGTAATTAAAATGCCTAGTACTATATAAAACCCCAAACTTCATTAAAGTTAAAACTGCTCCCCTCCCCAGCCCTGGGAAAGGAAAATGGGGTGAGTCAGTTTCTTATTTACCCAACTAGCATTTTGTATTGGTCAGGGTTCTCAAGGGAAAGAGAATCAACAGGAGATTATATGTATATGTAAATAGTCAGAGACTTATTATAGGAATTGGCTCACATAACCATGGGGATTGGCAAGTTAGAATTTCGTAGGGCAGGCTGCAAAAAGTTGGGAACTTGATGGTGACGCTGAATTCCCCAGGAGAAGCCGCAAGTTGCCAACTCCGATGAAGTTGACCATGAGTTCTCCAGGAGAAGCTACGGGCTGAAGTAGAGAGAGAAAGTCTTCTTTGTGACTGCTTAAATCATTCATTCTCCCTTTAAAGACTTCAACTGATTGAATGAGGAGACGCCCCTCATTGCTGAGGGCAATCATCTTTGTTTATTGTCGATGTAATTACCCATAGATGCAATCAACTGACTAATGATTTAAATCCATGAAATAACCCTCACAGAAACAATCAGGCCAGTGCTTGCTTGACTACAACAACTGGACACCATAGCCTAGACAAGCTGACACATGAAATTAACCATCACAGCCTTCTACTTTGCCTCCCCTACTCTTTTGGCTTCCTTGAGGAATGAAGCAGGGGAGAAAGAGAATGTAGGGCCAGGAACAGTCTTACTTGATTAGTCCTTCTGGGAGCTGGCACTGAACCTATCTGGGCTTGGCCATTATTAAAGCTCACTCTTTCTTTCATAGGATGCTCTTGTAAGTTCTCCAGAGAGCCCCATCCCTACATACTTCTGGAACTTCCCCTCCTGTGCCTTCTTTGACACATGCATGCTCTCCTGTAAATGTGTCCTCCCCACCCCTAAGATATCTGGGGTGTACTCCCAACTCCTTCTGCCACATCTCCTCATCCCTCCAGGCAGACACATCTGGTCCATGGAAACTCTTGGCCCTTGAGAGTGGCCATCCCCAGCCACATCTTACACCCTTTAAATTTTTTAGGCATGGCTCAAACATCACTCAACTGTGTCCCTTAAGCTCCACCTTTGAGTGGCGCCATTAAAGCCCCTTTCCTGGGGCTGGAAGTGAGGGATAGCACTCCCATCACTTCCCCATGAGGTGAGGGAAATTCACAGAATACTAACCACTCCCTCCAAAAATCTTTCACAACCTTTAGCCCCCTGAATGCTTTAGCTTCAATACTTTCACACTCTTTGATGGGTGAGTGGCCAAAGTTGCAAAACTGATTTTTGGATATCTTTTTTTCAAGTCCTACATAAGCAATCTCACTGTGGCATGTGGGGGTAGTTGGCATCTGTGTTCTTGCTGCCTGTGCTGGATCTGAAACAAGCAGTTCTACTTTAACAACCTGTTATACTTGTAGTGGTTAGGATGTCCTCAGCAGCAAGTGATAGAAAACCCTAACTCACTTGGAAATAAATGGTAAGGGACTTTTCACATATAAAGTGCCCAGGGAGGGAGCTCTAGGCTCATCCAGGCTTCAGCTCCCTTCTCTGTGATTCTTTGACTCTGTCTTCCTCCACACGTTGGCGTCATCCTCAAACTGCTAGCAAGATGGACTAGTCCAAGCATGGGCACCACATTTAGAAAAGCAAGACCTAGGCATTTTTTTTACAGAACACTCTCAGGAGACATCTTCTCAAGTCCCATTGACCTGAATTACTATACATGTCCTCCCTTACACCAGTCACCAGAAAGGGGCATGTGAGAACCATGATTATCTGGTCTTATCAGTATTTCTACCTCCTGTACCTCTGGAGTGAGTCCAGCGAGGAGGGGCCATCAGTTCTGCTTGCCCCCACCATCACCCAAATCCAAAGCCAGGGAGAGTCTATGGCAGCTCACAACAGGACTGTCAAATAAGACTGTTCCTGTCCTTACATTCTCTCCTGCCCCCTGCTTCAACCCCTGGGGGAGCCAAGTGATGAAGGGAGGAGAAGGTTCATCAGCCAGTATTATTTGTATGACATACTGACTTACATTCATTTAGAGGAGAGTCTGGTAACCAAAGAGAATTGATGCTGAGATAGGACTTCGGAGCAGAATCATCCACTGCTCAGCTGCTAACCTGGACATATCTTTGGAGGCAGAAGGAGCACAGATTGCCCCAGGTACAAGCTAGCAACTGAATTACTGAAACTTTCATCAGAGGTGAACTCGGGTGGTATACTAGTGAAAGGGAATGCATTCACTGATGAGATTTATCAGGTTTGCACAACTCAAAGTGTGTACATTTTGAGCAGATAATTTTTCTTAGAAACTATACATTGCCAAACCAACCACAGAAAAGAGAAAAAAAAGTGATAGAATAATTACTGTAAGAGGATTTAAGACATTTCTCAAATAGCTAACCACCCCAAACACATACAGTCACACACACACACACACATGCACAAACCAAAAAAGGTCAGATGGATTCACAGATAAATCCTAACAAATCTCTAAGGACTAAATAACCCCAGATTTATTTAAACTTTTTTAAAGCATGGAAAAATAAGAAAATGTCCCAATTTTTTTTTGTGAAGTTCCATGGAGTCATATAAAAATCTACCAAAGATAATATCATAGAAGAAAACTATAGATCAATCACACTTAGGGACATCAATGCAAGGAAAGATAATCAGAAAATCTATTAAGTCACACATTATACAATAACTCTCTAGGAAACACAAGCAAATCAGTGGAAATTATTACAAACAACAAGAAAATTCAGTATAAACATATTAACAGTTTACCAGTCAAAGATGATGAAAGAAAATTCTATTTATAACAATAAAAAGAAATACATAGATAAAGCTGAATCAGAAATTCAGAATATCTATATATTTTCTGAAGTTTATAAAGCAAGAAGCTGAACAGATGAGCAAACACGCTGTATTTGAATGGGACGTCTCAATTTTATTAAATATCAATTCTCCCTAAATGAATTTATAAATTTGCTATGAGTTCAATAAAAATGCCATTTTTTTTTCAAAAAACAGGAAAAAGTGCATTCCTGTATGACGCTTAATTGGTTGCAATGTATTCTCTTTAATGTGTTGCTGATTTCCCTTTGCTAATATTTTAGAATATTTGCACAGTTATTGCTTGAGAAATATGGAGGAAATATATAAGAACAATGAAATATGATGTTTATTGCCAAACTCAATTGAGCTCTGGAGAAAAGATAATAAAAAACTGATCATGACTCAATTGAAAGCTTAATGTGACCAAGATAATAAAATGGGGAAAGAACAGTGTTTTCAACAAATGGTTCTGGGACCACTGAAAATCTACCTCCAAAGAATGAAGCTGAACCCCTACCTCACATCATACACAAAGTTAATTCAAAATAGATCACAGAACTAATTTAAGAACTAAAACTGTAAAATTCTTAGAAGAAAACAAAAACCTTTGTGAACCTGGGCTAGACAATGGTGTCTTAAATATGGCACCAAAAGCACAAACCACAAAAATTAAAAACAGTTCAATCAGACTACATTGAGAGTGAGCATGACAGGAGAGCATATGAAAGCTGTATGAGCAGGTGGCCCACAGCCCCATGTCACCCATCACAACTGCAACATCCCTTTTCCCCTCAATCACATCTGAGGCTATCCAGGGGGTTCCTTATGACCAACTGACAGAGGAGTGGAAGCACCCAAGCTGGGTCATGGATGGGCCAGCTCAGAATATGGGTGCAAGCCCAAAATGGATGGCAGCTGTGCCAGAGCCCCAGTTAGGGGGACCGTGAAAGACAGTAGTGAAGAGAAATCCTCCCAATGGGCAGACCTTCAGGTGGTTCATGTGGTCATCCACTTAATGTGGAAAGAGAAATGACCTAAGGTTAGAATATACATGGTCTCATGAGTCATGGCAAATGGCTTAGCCAAGTACCTAGAAGGAAAGAGATGGGAAGATCAGAGACAAGGTGGGCTGGGAAAGAAGCATGTGGATAGATATATACGAATGAGCACAGGTATGAAGATCTTTGTATCACATGTCAGTGCTCACCAGACAGCATCTACCATGAAAGAGGCACTAAACAACCAAGTAGAAAATGGTCCGGCCAATTAGCTAAGCCATCATCTATCACTAGCCATCCAGCAAAATGGGCACATGAACAGAGGACTCAAAATAGATGAGATGGAGGGTGGGGCAAGATGGCAGACTGGTGAGCTGTATGTTTTAGTTACTCCTCTAGGGAAGTAGGTAGAAAGCCAGGAACTGCGTGGACTGGACACCACAGAGCAATCTGACTTTGGGCATACTTCATACAACACTCATGAAAATGTGGAACTGCTGAGATCAGCGAAATCTGTAAGTTTTTGCGGCCAGGGGACCCGCGCCCCTCCCTGCCAGGCTCAGTCCCGTGGGAGGAGGGGCTGTCAGCTCCGGGAAGGAGAAGGGAGAACTGCAGTGGCAGCCCTTATTGGAAACTCATTCTGCTGATCCAAACTCCAACCATAGATAGACAGAGACCAGACACCAGAGAATCTGAGAGCAGCCAGCCCAGCAGGGAGGAGACAGGCATAGAAACAAAACAACACGAAAAACTCCAAAATAAAAGCGGAGGATTTTTGGAGTTCTGGTGAACATAGAAAGGGGAAGGGCAGAGCTCAGGCCAGAGCTCAGGCCCTGAGGCACATATGCAAATCCCGAAGAAAAGCTGATCTCTCTGCCCTGTGGACCTTTCCTTAGTGGCCCTGGTTGCTTTGTCTCTTAGCATTTCAATAACCCATTAGATCTCTGAGGAGGGCCCTTTTTTTTTTTTTTTTTTAATCCTTTTTTCTTTTTCTAAAACAATTACTCTAAGAAGCCCAATACAGAAAGCTTCAAAGACTTGCAATTTGGGCAGGTCAAGTCAAGAGCAGAACTAGGAGAGCTCTGAGACAAAAGGCAATAATCCAGTGGCTGAGAAAATTCACTAAACACCACAACTTCCCAAGAAAAGGGGGGTGTCCGCTCACAGCCATCATCCTGGTGGACAGGAAACACTCCTGCCCATCGCCAGCCCCATAGCCCAGAACTGCCCCAGACAACCCAGTGTGACGGAAGTGCTTCAAATAACAGGCACACACCACAAAACTGGGCATGGACATTAGCCTTCCCTGCAACCTCAGCTGATTGTCCCAGAGTTGGGAAGGTAGAGCAGTGTGAATTAACAAAGCCCCATTCAGCCATCATTTCAGCAGACTGGGAGCCTCCCTACACAGCCCAGCAGCCCAGAACTGCCCTGGGGGGACGGCACTCACCTGTGACATAGCACAGTCATCCCTCAACAGAGGACCCGGGGTGCACGGCCTGGAAGAGGGGCCCACTTGCAAGTCTCAGGAGCCATACGCCAATACCAAGGACTAGTGGGTCAGTGGCAGAGACAAACTGTGGCAGGACTAAACTGAAGGATTAGACTATTGGAGCAGCTTTAAAACTCTAGGATTACCATGGAGATTTGATTGTTAGAGCCACCCCCCCTCCCTGACTGCCCAGAAACACGCCCCATATACAGGGCAGGCAACACCAACTACACACGCAAGCTTGGTACACCAATTGGACCCCACAAGACTCACTCCCCCACTCACCAAAAAGGCTAAGCAGGGGAGAACTGGCTTATGGAGAACAGGTGGCTCGTGGACGCCACCTGCTGGTTAGTTAGAGAAAGTGTACTCCACGAAGCTGTAGATCTGATAAATTAGAGATAAGGACTTCAATTGGTCTACAAATCCTAAAAGAACCCTATCAAGTTCAGCAAATGCCACGAGGCCAAAAACAACAGAAAATTATAAAGCATATGAAAAAACCAGACGATATGGATAACCCAAGCCCAAGCACCCAAATCAAAACACCAGAAGAGATACAGCACCTAGAGCAGCTACTCAAAGAACTAAAGATGAACAATGAGACCATAGTACGGGATATGAAGGAAATCAAGAAGACCCTAGAAGAGCATAAAGAAGACATTGCAAGACTAAATAAAAAAATGGATGATCTTATGGAAATTAAAGAAACTGTTGACCAAATTAAAAAGGTTCTGGACACTCATAGTACAAGACTAGAGGAAGTTGAACAACGAATCAGTGACCTCGAAGATGACACAATGGAAAATGAAAGCATAAAAGAAAGAATGGGGAAAAAAATTGAAAAAATCGAAATGGACCTCAGGGATATGATAGATAATATGAAACGTCCAAATATAAGACTCATTGGTGTCCCAGAAGGGGAAGAAAAGGGTAAAGGTCTAGGAAGAGTATTCAAAGAATTGTTGGGGAAAACTTCCCAAATCTTCTAAACAACATAAATACACAAATCATAAATGCTCAGCGAACCCCAAATAGAATAAATCCAAATAAACCCACTCCGAGACATATACTGATCACACTGTCAAACACAGAAGAGAAGGAGCAAGTTCTGAAAGCAGCAAGAGAAAAGCAATTCACCACATACAAAGGAAACAGCATAAGACTAAGTAGTGACTACTCAGCAGCCACCATGGAGGCAAGAAGGCAGTGCCACAATATATTTAAAATTCTGAGTGAGAAAAATTTCCAGCCAAGAATACTTTATCCAGCAAAGCTCTCCTTCAAATTTGAGGGAGAGCTTAAATTTTTCACAGACAAACAAATGCTGAGAGAATTTGCTAACAAGAGACCTGCCCTACTGGAGATACTAAAGGGAGCCCTACAGACAGAGAAACAAAGAAAGGACAGAGAGACTTGGAGAAAGGTTCAGTACTAAAGAGATTCGGTATGGGTACAATAAAGGATATTAATAGAAAGAGGGGAAAAATATGACAAACATAAACCAAAGGATAAGATGGCTGATTCAAGAAATGCCTTCACGGTTATAACGTTTAATGTAAATGGATTAAACTCCCCAATTAAAAGAAATAGATTTGCAGAATGGATCAAAAAAAATGAACCATCAATATGTTGCATACAAGAGACTCATCTTAGACACAGGGACACAAAGAAACTGAAAGTGAAAGGATGGAAAAAAAATTTCATGCAAGCTACAGCCAAAAGAAACCAGGTGTAGCAATATTAATCTCAGATAAAATAGACTTCAAATGCAGGGATGTTTTGAGAGACAAAGACGGCCACTACATAATAATAAAAGGGGCAATTCAGCAAGAAGAAATAACAATCATAAATGTCTATGCACCCAATCAAGGAGCCACAAAATACATGAGAGAAACACTGGCAAAACTAAAGGAAGCAATTGATGTTTCCACAATAATTGTGGGAGACTTCAACACATCACTCTCTCCTATAGATAGATCAACCAGACAGAAGACCAATAAAGAAATTGAAAACCTAAACAATCTGATAAATGAATTAGATTTAACAGACATATACAGGACATTACATCCCAAATCACCAGGATACACATACTTTTCTAGTGCTCATGGAACTTTCTCCAGAATAGATCATATGCTGGGACATAAAACAAGCCTCAATAAATTTAAAAAGATTGAAATTATTCAAAGCACATTCTCTGACCACAATGGAATACAATTAGAAGTCAATAACCATCAGAGACTTAGAAAATTCACAAATACCTGGAGGTTAAACAACACACTCCTAAACAATCAGTGGGTTAAAGAAGAAATAGCAAGAGAAATTGCGAAATATATAGAGACGAATGAAAATGAGAACACAACATACCAAAACCTATGGGATGCAGCAAAAGCAGTGCTAAGGGGGAAATTTATAGCACTAAACGCATATATTAAAAAGGAAGAAAGAGCCAAAATCAAAGAACTAATGGATCAACTGAAGAAGCTAGAAAATGAACAGCAAACCAATCCTAAACCAAGTACAAGAAAAGAAATAACAAGGATTAAAGCAGAAATAAATGACATAGAGAACAAAAAAACAATAGAGAGGATAAATAACACCAAAAGTTGGTTCTTTGAGAAGATCAACAAGATTGACAAGCCCCTAGCTACACTGACAAAATCAAAAAGAGAGAAGACCCATGTAAACAAAATAATGAATGAAAAAGGTGACATAACTGCAGATCCTGAAGAAATTTAAAAAATTATAAGAGGATACTATGAACAACTGTATGGCAACAAACTGGATAATGTAGAGGAAATGGACAATTTCCTGGAAACATATGAACAACCTAGACTGACCAGAGAAGAAATAGAAGACCTCAACCAACCAATCACAAGCAAAGAGATCCAATCAGTCATCAAAAATCTTCCCACAAATAAATGCCCAGGGCCAGATGGCTTCACAGGGGAATTCTACCAAACTTTCCAGAAAGAACTGACACCAATCTTACTCAAACTCTTTCAAAACATTGAAGAAAATGGAACACTACCTAACTCATTTTATGAAGCTAACATCAATCTAATACCAAAACCAGGCAAAGATGCTACAAAAAAGGAAAACTACCGGCCAATCTCCCTAATGAATATAGATGCAAAAATCCTCAACAAAATACTTGCAAATCGAATCCAAAGACACATTAAAAAAATCATACACCATGACCAAGTGGGGTTCATTCCAGGCATGCAAGGATGGTTCAACATAAGAAAAACAATCAATGTATTACAACACATTAACAAGTCAAAAGGGAAAAATCAATTGATCATCTCAATAGATGCTGAAAAAGCATTTGACAAAATCCAACATCCCTTTTTGATAAAAACACTTCAAAAGTTAGGAATTGAAGGAAACTTCCTCAACATGATAAAGAGCATATATGAAAAACCCACAGCCAGCATAGTACTCAATGGTGAGAGACTGAAAGCCTTCCCTCTAAGATCAGGAACAAGACAAGGATGCCCGCTGTCACCACTGTTATTCAACATTGTGCTGGAAGTGCTAGCCAGGGCAATCCGGCAAGACAAAGAAATAAAAGGCATCCAAATTGGAAAAGAAGAAGTAAAACTGTCATTGTTTGCAGATGATATGATCTTATATCTAGAAAACCCTGAGAAATCGACGATACACCTACTAGAGCTAATAAACAAATTTAGCAAAGTAGCGGGATACAAGGTTAATGCACATAAGTCAGTAATGTTTCTATATGCTAGAAATGAACAAACTGAAGAGACACTCAAGAAAAAGATACCATTTTCAATAGCAACTAAAAAAATCAAGTACCTAGGAATAAACTTAACCAAAGATGTAAAAGACCTATACAAAGAAAACTACATAACTCTACTAAAAGAAATAGAAGGGGACCTTAAAAGATGGAAAAATATTCCATGTTCATGGATAGGAAGGCTAAATGTCATTAAGATGTCAATTCTACCCAAACTCATCTACAGATTCAATGCAATCCCAATCAAAATTCCAACAACCTACTTTGCAGAGTTGGAAAAGCTAGTTATCAAATTTATTTGGAAAGGGAAGATGCCTCAAATTGCTAAAGACACTCTAAAAAAGAAAAACGAAGTGGGAGGACTTACACTCCCTGACTTTGAAGCTTATTATAAAGCCACAGTTGCCAAAACAGCATGGTACTGGCACAAAGATAGACATATAGATCAATGGAATCGAATTGAGAATTCGGAGATAGACCCTCAGATCTATGGCCGACTAATCTTTGATAAGGCCCCCAAAGTCACTGAACTGAGTCATAATGGTCTTTTCAACAAATGGGGCTGGGAGAGTTGGATATCCATATCCAAAAGAATGAAAGAGGACCCCTAACTCACCCCCTACACAAAAATTAACTCAAAATGGACCAAAGATCTCAATATAAAAGAAAGTACCATAAAACTCCTAGAAGATAATGTAGGAAAACATCTTCAAGACCTTGTATTAGGCGGCCACTTCCTAGACTTTACACCCAAAGCACAAGCAACAAAAGAGAAAATAGATAAATGGGAACTCCTCAAGCTTAGAAGTTTCTGCACCTCAAAGGAATTTCTCAAAAAGGTAAAGAGGCAGCCAACTCAATGGGAAAAAATTTTTGGAAACCACGTATCTGACAAAAGACTGATATCTTGCATATATAAAGAAATCCTACAACTCAATGACAATAGTACAGTCGGCCCAATTATAAAATGGGCAAAAGATATGAAAAGACAGTTCTCTGAAGAGGAAATACAAATGGCCAAGAAACACATGAAAAAATGTTCAGCTTCACTAGCTATTAGAGAGATGCAAATTAAGACCACAATGAGATACCATCTAACACTGGTTAGAATGGCTGCCATTAAACAAACAGGAAACTACAAATGCTGGAGGGGATGTGGAGAAATTGGAACTCTTATTCATTGTTGGTGGGCCTGTATAATGGTTCAGCCACTCTGGAAGTCAGTCTGGCAGTTCCTTAGAAAACTAGATATAGAGTTACCATTCGATCCAGCGATTGCACTTCTCGGTATATACCCGGAAGATCGGAAAGCAGTGACACGAACAGATATCTGCACGCCAATGTTCATAGCAGCATTATTCACAATTGCCAAGAGATGGAAACAACCCAAATGTCCTTCAACAGATGAGTGGATAAATAAAATGTGGTACATACACACGATGGAATACTACGCGGCAGTAAGAAGGAACGATCTCGTGAAACATATGACAACATGGATGAACCTTGAAGACATAATGCTGAGCGAAATAAGCCAGGCACAAAAAGAGAAATATTATATGCTACCACTAATGTGAACTTTGAAAAATGTAAAACAAATGGCTTATAATGTAGAATGTAGGGGAACTAGCAATAGAGAGCAATTAAGGAAGGGGGAACAATAATCCAAGAAGAACAGATAAGCTATTTAACGTTCTGGGGATGCCCAGGAATGACTATGGTCTGTTAATTTCTGATGGATATAGTAGGAGCAAGTTCACAGAAATGTTGCTATATTATGTAACTTTCTTGGGGTAAAGTAGGAACATGTTGGAAGTTAAGCAGTTATCTTAGGTTAGTTGTCTTTTTCTTACTCCCTTGTTATGGTCTCTTTGAAATGTTCTTTTATTGTATGTTTGTTTTCTTTTTAACTTTTTTTTTCATACAGTTGATTTAAAAAAGAAGGGAAAGTTAAAAAAAAAAAAGAAAAGAAAAACAAGGAAAAAAAAAAAGATGTAGTGCCCCCTTGAGGAGCCTGTGGAGAATGCAGGGGTATTCGACTACCCCACGTCCATGGTTGCTAACATGACCACAGACATAGGAGACTGGTGGTTTGATGGGTTGAGCCCTCTACCACAGGTTTTACCCTTGGGAAGACAGTTGCTGCAAAGGAGAGGCTAGGCCTCCCTATGGTTGTGCCTAAGAGCCTCCTCCCGAATGCCTCTTTGTTGCTCAGATGTGGCCCTGTCTCTCTAGCTAAGCCAACTTGAAAGGTGAAATCACTGCCCTCCCCCCTATGTGGGATCAGACACCCAGGGGAGTGAATCTCCCTGGCAACGTGGAATATGATTCCCGGGGAGGAATGTAGACCTGGCATCGTGGGACGGAGAACATCTTCTTGACCAAAAGGGGGATGTGAAAGAAAATGAAATAAGCTTCAGTGGCAGAGAGATTCCAAAAGGAGCCGAGAGGTCACTCTGGTGGGCACTCTTACGCACACTTTAGACAACCCTTTTTAGGTTCTAAAGAATTGGGGTAGCTGGTGATGGATACCTGAAACTATCAAACTACAACCCAGAACCCATGAATCTCGAAGACAGTTGTATAAAAATGTAGCTTATGAGGGGTGACAAGGGGATTGGGAAAGCCATAAGGACCACACTCCACTTTGTCTAGTTTATGGATGGATGAGTAGAAAAATAGGGGAAGGAACCAAACAGACAAAGGTACCCAGTGTTCTTTTTTACTTCAATTGCTCTTTTTCACTCTAATTATTATTCTTGTTATTCTTGTGTGTGGGCTAATGAAGGTGTCAGGGATTGATTTGGGTGATGAATGTACCACTATGTAATGGTACTGTGAACAATCGAAAGTACGATTTGTTTTGTATGACTGCGTGGTATGTGAATATATCTCAATAAAATGAAGATTAAAAAAAAAAAAAAAGAAAGAAAGCCAATGTTGCATTTTCAAGAATTTTGTAAAGCTGTTCTTAAAACAGAGCCAGTATTAAAAATTAAATGATAAAAGCTTGCTATTAAATAAATTATACTAATTACAAAGGTAATAAACATTCAAAAGTCAAAAAAAAAAAAAAATAGATGAGATGGAGACTATGCATGCATCCAACAGCATGGCTTCCATATACTGAGGATGATCCAGCTACTACCACTTCTAAATGTCAAGCCTATCAGCAGCTGAGCCCCTGATAAGGCACTGTCCCTGGAGGAGCTCAACCAGCCACTTGGTGGCAAGTTGACTATATTGGACCACTTCCACTCTAGAATGGGCAGTGATCCATTTTGATTGAAATAGACACTTATTATGGTTATGAGATTGTCCTTTCTGCTCACAAGCCCTCAGCCAGAACCACTATCCAAGAGCTTACATATTATGACATGCTCCATAGCACAAGATTCCACATAACATCATATCAGGAGAAGGGATCCACTTTTATTGCAAAGGAGGTATAAGGAGTAAGCACATATTCGTGGGATCCATTGGCCATATTACAAACTGCTCAATCCAAAAGCTGCTGGCCTGATAGAGTGATGCTATGGTCTATTGAAGGGAGAACTGAAATGCCAGCTTGGAAATAATACCTTGTGAGGATGGCACAGTGCATACTTTAAATAAATAACCTTTATATGACACTGTGTTCTCAAAAGGAAGAATACATAAGTCCAGGAACCAAGGGGTGGCCCTGCCTACCATCACTCCCAGTAGCTCACTTGAAGAACTGGTACTTCCTATCCCTGCACCTCTGGGCTCTGCAAGGAGAACACGTCTACCACTGAACTTTAAAATATGACTGCCAACGGGGCACTTCAAATTCCTCCTGCCTAAAAATCAACAGTCAAGAAGGAGTTGCCATACTGGCAGGGGAAATCAGGGGTCCTGATTGTTAGGAGGAGGTATGGTCACTGCTATGCAATGGGATTAGGGAGAAATAGATTTGACATTCAGGTGATATACTTGGACACCTCTTGTAACCCCTTGCCTTATTTTTACAGTAAATGCACAAGTGTAGCAACCATAAGCTGAGAAAGGTATGGTGACCAGAATCTCAGACCCTCAGGGATGAGTGCCTGAGTCATGGCACCAGACTATGGGACCAAATACTGGATGAGGGTAAAATGAATCTAGAATGGATAATAAAGGAGGGTGTCAACGAATATCAGACTAGCTGTAGTGGTTAGGACTGTGGTTTATCCCATTAATCTCCCTCTTCTAAATTTCCCCTGAAAAAGAGGCCTGTTGGATCCTGGAGGAGCTGCTCCCAGAATTGATACAAGGAAGTGAATTCGAGCAACACAGGGTGGACCATGGTGGATGTTGTGATGCTCTGCCCAGATCCTCCCTTCAGCTCCCTACAGGGATTACCTTGGCTAAAGAGAGATGCCTCACCAAACTTCACACCCCTTCCCAGGGTGGCCAAAATCCAATGCTTAATTGTTAAAGCGTATAAACTCCTGGTACCTTCACCCCAACTTGGAACAACTCTGAAGGTCTGTCCCAGCTCCAAACCACCTACTGGATCATCTGAACTTCATCACAGTTCATCTTCTCCCTCTGCCTCATCCTGCTTCCTTCCCTCCTATGGTGTTGGTCCCCTAGGGTCTTTACCCTAGTAAAAGTCCTATACGCTAATCTCCACCTCAGAGCCTGCTTCACAGGAAACCCATCCTGGGATGAGGGCTCGGTCCTCATCTTCTTTTATATATAAGCCAATATACATTATTCTTGCCCTACATGCCATTTTTCAAAAAAAAAAAACACACACACAAGAAAATGTGCTCTACCCAAACAAGAGAGCATCCAGAGAAGAGACACATGGGGTCCAGGAGACAAGAGATCCAACGAAGTAAAGAGGTGTAAGGAAGCTCCAGGATAACAGCTCTGAAGTGGATCTAGAGAGCAGCCAGTTCATTTTGGAGGTAGAGGATACAGCTTTCCAGGATGGACAACTCCAGAAAAAACAAATGGAACCAACTGATTACCTCTTATGTTTGAGTATATTGAGAACACACTAGAGTTTCTCAGCTCCAGGAGAGAGTTTGGAGGAAGAATTAGCTATAGATACTGTGATGGTCAATTGTATGTGTCAACTTGGCTAGGTTGTGGTGCTGTCATGGCCCAAGAGGGCGTTTGCAGCCGAAGGACTAAAGAAAGCACGGGACACATTCTGAGACATTAGCTTTTATTTTGGGACCTAACTACAGGGTGGGAAGTCAGTCACTTTGCCCTGAATTCAGGAGCTGCTCTGAATGGCAGCGAGCTCAGAGCTCAACGTGAAGATACTCTGCAAAAGCAGGGGGTGCCAGGGAGTGGTTTATAAGGATTAAGATAATGACATTCAAATGGGTATGAGAGGAGCAGGGTCTTGTGACGTAGGGAGGGATCAATTGTAGTCAGCAGGGAAGAGGGAAGGATTAATGATTATCCTCAAGGACTTTCTGGGAGGAGGTAGTTTCAGGAGGCAGGCAAGCTATAGATAACATTTATCACTAGAGGCCTGATTTTACAAGGAGAGTAGGTCAAACATTAACTGTCCTAGGTCAAGCAAGCTGCTATGTGCAGTCTTCAAGGCACTTGGGGAAGGCCCTGGGCCCAGGGCTCCCACAGGGTTTCAGTTGTTTGGTCAAACAAGCACTGTCCTGATTGTTACTGTGAGCATATTCCATAGATGGATTTATATCTATAGTCAGTTGATTGTATCAACAGCTAATTACATCTATAATTGACAAAGGAAATTGCCCTCAGCAATGAGGGAGTCTCCTCGACCAATCTGTTGGAGACCTTAAAGACAGAACTGAGGATTTCAGAAGTCAAGAAGAATCTCTGTCTCTACTTCAGTCGGACAGCTTCTCCTGGGGGATCAACTTTGCCTTTATTGGAGTTTCCAACTTGCAGCCTGCCCCATGGAATTTAGACTTGCCAATTTCCATGGCTGCATGAGCCAATTCTGATAATAAATCTGTGTGTGTGTGTGTGTGTGTGTGTGTGTGTGTGTGTGTGTGTGTGTGTTGTGTGCATCTGTCTTTTTCTCTGGAGAACCCTGGCTAATACAGGTACCTAGAAAACTAAGCAAATGAAAAGACAACTTCTGAGAAACCAAAATGTTACATGAGAAAGAATATAGAGTCAGAGTACACTACTTGCCTGAGCTGTGAACCATATTTACATGGTTTTCATAACACAAACACTGAATATTGATTTAACAAGAAATTAAGCTATTGGGATGATAGGAAGACAGTAAATTCATATGTGTGAAGAGTGATATGAGAGCTAAATCCTCACTTTCTTCAGTAGGAGGCTTTTATGGGTTGCATTGGGTTCCCCAAAAAGATATGTTCAAGTTCCAAACCCAGGTCCCATTAATGTGACCTTATTTAGAATCTTTGACTATGCAACTACTTAAAATTTGGCCAAACTGGATCAGTGAGGGCTCTAATCCAATATGACTGGCCTCCTTAGAAGGGGAGATGAGACAGAACATAGATGCAATGAGGAGGGCGGCATGAGAAGATGGAGATGAGAAAGGAGGACGTGTGAAGACAGAGGCAGAGAAGGCCAAGGACTGCTGACCGCCACCAGATGCCAGGAGAGATGTACAGAACAGATTCCTCCCTAGAGACAGAGCCAGCACAGCCCTGCCGACACCCTAATTTCCAACTTCTAGCCCCCAGAACTCTGAGAAAACAAATTCCTATTATTGTAAGCCATCCAATTTGGGGTACTTTGTTACAGCTGCCCAAGGAAACCAAGACAGAGGCCAAGAGACCATACCTAAAACTGAAAAATAAGAAAGAAATAGGACAAACAGATCACTCTAACATAAGGAAATCACTTGAGAAAGAACTAAGAGGTGAAAGTCGCAGCCACTGAGGAGTGAAAATCCAGGGAGCAAAGGTGGAACAGCGGCTGCTCTTTTTTGTTGTGAATTCCATAGAACTATTTGGTCTTTTTAAATATATACATGTATTACACTAACATAAAATGTTAACTTTTTTAAAGTATGGGAGCGCCATAAATATTTGATTGATTGATTGTCTATTATAACCCAATGGATAGTTTAATTCTTGATTAAAACCTCCACAGGTAAGGAGTGAATCCCAGCTATCAAATGCATAACTCATCTTATCTAGCCTTTAACCACAGTCCCACACCTAACGTGCCTGTATTGGTTAGGGTTCTCTAGAGAAACAGAATCAATGAGAGATATCTATGAATATAAGAGTTATAAAAGTGACTCACGCAACTGTGGGTATGCACAAGTCCAAATTCCACAGGGCAGGCAGCAAACTGGCAACTCCAATGAAGATGTCCGATGAACTCCTCAGGAAACGAACTGGCAACTTTGATGAACTGCTCAGGAAACATTTCGCTGATTAGCCGAAGAAGAAGTGAAGGTCCTCTATCTGTCTTGCTTAAAAGTCTTCAACTGATTGATTGGATTAAATCCAGCCAACTGCATTCTCTCATTGTGGAAGACACGCGCTTCGTTGAGTCATCAGTCACAGCTGCAGCCAATTGACTGATGATTTAATAAACCAGCCTGTTGGCTTATTAACCAGCCACAAACATCCTCGCAGCAATGGATAGGCCAGTGCTTGCTTGACCAGACAGCTGGGTACTATCACCTGGCCAAGTTGACACATGAACCTAACCATCACAGTCCATCCCTTTTGTTACAGCTTGGCAGTTATATACATCACTTAAAGCCATACTTTATCTCTAAGTAGAGAACAATAACAGACACATATTTCACCTAACAATACTCTGCTCTGCAGCGTACAACTAGAAACACACTAAATCTCTCCAGAATAAGATGCAAGTCCTTGGGTGACATTAACTCTTAAAATTGATTTCTTTTAGCTTAAATACAGCAAAATGAGCAGTACAGCTTATGCCATATGATAAGGGGATAAGACAGAGAAGAAAGCAAAGATATTTGCTTTACAGACAAATACAAACATACTCATAACAAAACAAGGAGGAAAGATTCATGCCTCAGGTCCTCGTTTATGTAACTGGTCATGTGGTTGTAGTTCATATTTATCACTACCTTCTTCCACTACCCATTCCATGTTCCCATTACCCTCAGCAACCACTTCAGCTGGCTGTGGTTCTTTGCCTGGTGGGGTGACCTAAAACTTCATTCCTGAAGTTTCTTGGCCATTGGTAGTCCAGCCTGGATTGGGTTGTTGCAGTTTTCCATTGACTTTAATCACAGGGCATGGTAGTACTAAGAGACGCCCTAGGGGATCTCCTGTTATTCCAGGAAAACTCTTCTTTACTTCCATTGTATAGTTGCAGTGCTATTTCCCCTTGATAGTCAGGATCAATCAGCCCAGCCAGTACAGTAATCCCCTTCCTTGCCTGTTGATTCAGAGGCATAAGAATCCCAAAGTGGCCAGGTGGCAGTCTTAACTTCCAGTTCAATGGGATTATTACTGTGTTTTCTGGTGGAAGCACTCCTCCTTTTGGAACAAAGACCTGTAAACCAGCAGAGCTTAAACTTGCAGGGGCAGGAAGCAAAAATTTACCTAGTGGATCACTAGGAGTGATAGTGAGTGGTGCCACTCCTGTTTCCACCCCTTGATTCCTGGACCCATGAATCCTGGCTTTGGGAGAAACAGCACCATAGAGTGGAGGCTGGTTCAGAGCATACACAGCCTCCTGGAGAACACTGCCCCAGCCCTGCAAGGTATTGCCACCTAGTTGGCACCGTAATTGAGTCTTCAACAGGCCATTCCACCATTCCATCAACTCAGCTGCCTCTGGATGATGGGGAACATGGTAAGACCACAGAATTCCATGAGCATGTGCCCATCCCCTCACTTCATTTGCTGTGAAGTGGGTTCCTTGGTCAGAAGCAATGCTGTGTGGAATACCATGATGGTGGATAAGGCATTCTGTAAGTCCACAGATGGTAGTTTTGGCAGAAGCATGTTGTGCAGGGAAGGCAAACCCATATCCGGAATACGTGTCTATTCCAGTAAGAATAAATTGCTGCCCCTTATGATGGAAGTGGTCCAATGTAATCAATCTGCCACCAGATAGCAGGCTGATCACCTCGGGGAATGGTGCCATATCGGGGACTGAGTGTGGGTCTCTGCTGCTGGCAGATTGGACACTCAGCAGTGGCTGTGGCCAGGTCAGCCTTGGTGAGTGGAAGTCCATGTTGCTGAGCCCATGCATAATCTCCATCCCTACCACCATGACCACTTTGTTCATGAGCCCATTGGGCAATGACAGGAGTTGCTGAGAAAGAGGCTGATTGATATCCACCAAATGGGTCATTTTATCCAGTTGGTTATTAAAATCTTCTTCTGCTGAAGTCACCCTCTGGTGAGCATTCACATGGGACACAAATGTCTTCATGCTTTTTGCCCACTTAGAAAGGTCTATCCACATACCCCTTCCCCAGACTTCTTTGTTACCAATCTTCCAATCATGTTCCTTCCCAGTCCCTGACCATCCAGCCAAACCATTAGCAACAGCCCAGGAATCAGTATACAAATGCACCTCTGGCCAGTTCTCCTCCCAAGCAAAGTGAACAACCAGGTGCACTGCTCAAAGTTCTGCCCACTGGGAGGATTTCCCCTCACCACTGTCCTTCAGGGACATCCCAGAAAGGGGCTGCAGTGCTGCAACTGTCCACTTTCAGGTGGTGCCTGCATATCATGCAGAACCATCTGTAAACCAGGCCCAAGTTTTCTCTTCCTCAGTCAACTGATTGTAAGGAACTCCCCAAGATGCCATAGCTATGGGCTGGGAAAGAGAAGGTAAGGTGGAAGGAGTGGGGGCCATGGACATTTGGGCCACTTCCTCATGTAACTTACTTGTGCCTTGAGGACCCACCCGAGCTCTATCTCCTATATACCATTTCCATTTTATGATGGAGTGCTGCTGTGCATGCCCAACTTTATGGCTTGGTGAGTCGGACAACCCCCAGCTCATGATAGGTAACTCAGGTCTCATGGTAACTTGGTGGCCCATGGTTAAGCGTTCTGTCTCTACTAAGGCCCAGTAGCAGGCCAACAGCTATTTCTCAAATGGAGAGTATTTATCTGCAGAGAATGGTAAAGCTTTACTCCAAAATCCTAAGGGCCTACGTGTGATTCTCCCATAGGAGCCTGTGTAAGGCTCCAAACAGCATCTCTATTTGCCACTGACACTTCCAGCACCATTGGGTCAGCTGGATCATATGATTCAAGTGGCAGAGAGGCTTGCACAGCAGCCTGGACCTGTCACAGAGCCTCATCTTTTTCTGGTCCCCACTCAAAACTAGAAGCTTTTCTGGTCACTTGGTAAATGGGCCAGAGTAGCACACCCAAATGAGGAATACGTTGTCTACAAAATCCAAAGAGGCCAACTAAGCATTGTGCCTCTTTTTTGGTTGTAGGTGAGGCCAGATGCAACAGCTTATCCTTCACCTTAGAAGGAATATCTCAACAGGCCCCACACTACAGGACACCTAGCAATTTTACTGAGGTGGAAGGCCCCTGTATTTTTGTTGGATTTATCTCCCATCCTCTGCCACACAAATACCTTACCAGCAAACCCAGAGTAGTTGCTATTTCTTGCTCACTAGGTCCAATCAACGTGATATCATCAATATAGTGGACAGTGTGATGTCTTGTGGGAGGGAGAAATGATCAAGATCCCTGTGGACGCTATTATGGCATAGGGTTGGAGAGTTGATATAACCCTGAGGTAGCACAGAAAATGTAAACTGCTGGCCTTGCCAGCTGAATGCAAACTGTTTCTGGTGGTCCTTACTAACAGCAATTGAGAGAAAAGCATTTGCCAGATCAGTAGCTGCCTACCAGGTACCAGGGGATGTGTTGATTTGCTCAAGCAATGATACCACATCTGGAACAGCAGCTGCAATTGGAGTCACCACCTGATTAAGCTTATGATAATCCACTGTCATCCTCCAAAACCCATTTGTTTTCTGCACAGGCCAAATAGGAGAGTTGAATGGGGATGTGGTGGGAATCACCACCCCTGCATCCTTCAAGTCCTTAAGAGTGGCATTAATCTCTGCAATCCCTCCAGGAATCCGGTATTGCTTCTGGTTTACTATTTTGCTAGGCAGGGGCACTTCTAGTGGCTTCCACTTGGCCTTTCCCACCATAATAACCCTCACTCTATGAGTCAGGGAACCAATGTGAGGATTCTGCCAGTTGCTGAGTATGTCTATTCCAATTATGCATTCCGGCACTGGGGAAATAACCACAGAATGGGTCTGGGGACCCACTGGACCCACTGTGAGATGGACCTCAGCTAAAACTCCATTGATCACCTGACCTCCATAAGCCCTAACTCTGACTGGTGGACCAGGGTGACATTTTGGGTCTTCTGGAATTAATGTCACTTCCGAACCAGTGTCTAATAATCCATGAAATATCTGATCATTTCCTTTTCCCCAATGCACACTTACCCTGGTAAAAGGCCGTAGGTCCCCCTGGGGAAGGCTGGGAGGAAGATTAACAGTATAAATTTTTGGAGTGTAACAAGCTCCTACCCCCAGGGTACCTGACCTTCCCTTCATTCAAGGGGCTCTGGATCTGTAAACTGTCTCAAGTCTGGGAATTGATTAAGGGGGCATAACTCTCTGTTTTTGTAATTCAAGGGAAACTTTTGTTCACTTGACCTAGAATTCTTCTGCCTATATAGTTCAAACAAGAATTTAGTCGATTGCCCATCTATTTTACTACTTGGTACTCCATGATCTACTAGCCAACGCCGTAAGTCTCTGTGAGTCATTATTTTGATTGCTGCTTTGAGCCTGTTTTCCATTATGGTAGCCAGGCCCCCCTTGTCTGTGGTGATTAACTGCAGCCACTTGGCTTCTGCTGACCCGGGACCAATTATCCCCATTGTGTTTAAGGATTCCAGCTCAGTGACAGCAGTTCCCATAGTAATATCTGACCTACAGAGAAGGGCGACTACAGAGCTCTTCAGGGATGATGGAGCTAGTCTCACAAATTTATTCCTCACAGTCCTGGTAAAAGGTGTGTCCTCTGGACATTCCGGGGTGTGTGAGCAGGTCTTCCATGATAAATCCATTCTAACATTCCACTCTCTCTAAGCCTTTGAATCCCCTCCTCCACATTATACCAGGGCAGTTCTGGCATTTCAAACTTTGGTGATGCTGGCCACCTTTTGATCCATGTTTCAGCCAGCCACCCAAACAAACTGTTAACACCCTTTCTAACCCCTTGAGCTACAACATTGAATGCAGAATTTCGGCTTAGTGGGCCCATATCAGTAAATTCAGCCTGATCCAACCTTCTATTCCTTCCACCATTATCCCACACCCTTAATATCCATTTCCACACATATTCCCCTGGTTTCTGTCTGCATAAGTTGGAAAACTCATGCAGTTCTTTTGGAGTATAGTGTACTTCCTCATGGGTCACACTTTGTACCTCACCCTTCGGGACCTGTTGGGACTTGAGCCTAGTTATAGGTCTTGAAGCAAAGACTGGTGGTGGGGGTGGGTCATGAAAAGAGTTAGAATTATCCCTCAAGGCATTTACCTCAGGACATTCTGTTGCATTTTCATCTCTTATAAGAGCATTAATCTCTCCAGACAGAGAAGTGAGGTCTGCTTCCTCAGGGGAGTTGACTACAGGATTAGAAAGTACCAAAGGATTAATCTCCTTAGGTGTAGGTTGGATGGCAGGCTCCTTAGAGCAGACTGGAGGTGGGGAAGCTGTTTCCTCAGGACAGCCCTCTACAGGTAAATCTAACAATGACTCAGCAGAATCTAGGGTTCCAATGTCCTCATTGCCATTATTATCAATCCGTATGTCCCCATCCCAAGTTTCAGGAGCCCATTCATTTCCAATCAATGCCTTTACTTTAACATCAGACACCCTGAGAGGTTGAGATTTTAGTTTATGTTGTAAATCTGCTACTCGCACAATGAGAGTCTGCATCTGGTTTTTAGAAATCTCAAATCTGTGGGCACAGGAAATAAGATTTTCTTTCAGGGCACACAAAGAAACCTTTACATCTGTCATACAGCGTTTAAGTTTTAAATTTGAAGCCTTTAGCGCATCCCTTTCTCTTACAACTTTATCCAGTGTATCTAAGAGCTGCCAGCTAACATCATTATACCTCTTAATTCTGCAAAACTCTGTGCAAGTGTTGAAAACACTGTCACCCAGAGCCTTGCTTCATACATGAGTATGATTAGGAGAATCAAACGGTACTATTCTGCGTATCTCCTTTGCCAACTCATGCCATGGACTGTCAGTGCCCTCTTGATTACAAGAAATGGAGTAATTAGTGCCTTTGAATCTAATCAGAGTAGAAAACAAATTGTAAAATCCCATTTTAAGATTCTGTTTCTCAAGAACCACTCCTGGTACCAAATTGTATTAGTTAGGGTTCTCTAGGGAAACAGAATCAATGAGAGATATCTATGAATATAAGATTTATAAAAGTGACTCACGCAACTGTGGGTATGCACAAGTCCAAATTCTGTAGGGCAGTCAGCAAACTGGCAACACCAATGAAGAAGTTCGATGAACTCCTCAGGAAACGAACTGGCTCAATGTCGACAAACTCCTCAGGAAATGCTTTGCTGGTTAGCCGAAGGAGAAGTGAAGGTCCTCTATCTGTCTTGCTTAAAAGTCTTTAACTGATTATTTGGATTAAATCCAGCCAACTGCATTCTCTCATTGTGGAAGACAGGCTCTTCATTGAGTCATCAGTCACAGCTGCAGCCAATTGACTGATGATTTAATAAACCAGCCTGTTGGTTTATTAACCAGCCACAAACATCCTTGCAGCAATGGATAGGCCCCTGCTTGCTTGACCAGACAGCTGAGTATCATCACCTGGCCAAGCTGACACAGGAACCTAACCATCACAATGCCCCAGCAGAGAATTGTAAACCAAGGGAAAACAAGGGCTCTAAGTCACTGCTAGGTGCTAGCAAAGATCCTGCACCAAAGTGTTGGTGCTTTATTTATTCATTTAGGAGAGTCCTGAAGTGAGTCCCGTAAGTCAAAAACATCCACTTTTTTAAAATTTTCTAATGGAAATGTTCAAACATGTACGGAAATGGAGAGAAACCTCATTTGTCCATTGTTCCCCTTCAGCAATTATCAACATTTTACAAATTTATTTGTCCCCCTCCCATCTCATTTATTTTTTTCTGAAATATTTTAAAGCAAATCTCAGATATTATGGTATTTTACCCATAAATAGTTCAGCATGCTGTTCACCTGATAAAGGACTTTCTTTTTACAGACATAATCTTCATGCCATTATCACACCTAGTAATATGATCAACAATTCCTTAATACCTTCTAATGCCCAAACTATGAATAAATTTTGCTGATGGTCTCAAAACTGATTTTCCAGTTGTTTTGTTTGAATCAGGATCCAAATAAGGTTCACACAAGGCATTTGACTGTTAGGCCTTTTAGTTTCTTTTATTCTGTTTACAGTCCCTCCTCCACTTATTTTTCATGTCATAGATTTATTGAGGAAATGAGGTCATTTATCCTTTATATTATACTACAGTTTGGATCTGGCTATTCACTTCTTCATGCAAATTAAATTAGTTGTCAAGTCTAGATGTTTGAATAAATTCAAGGTGAATTTTTAGGCAAGAGTACATGTAAAGTGATGTCATCTTCTTCTTCATGAGGTTCATACCACTGGTTGCCTCACCTTTAATATAGCCAAGACTAGTGACCAAATTCAGGGTCAGACTGATTTCTCCCATATGAAGTTCTCCACCAGAGATGGCCTCTCACAATTCCTCCCACCTCTGGCCCCAGAATCATGGAAACTGGCAACGTGTCTGTGTGGATTCAGGATTGCTATGGAAGAGTGACTGCTATGTGCTTCCCATTCTTCCGTGTTTTGAACAGGCATGTCCATTGCAGGCTAGCCATTTTACACGGAGTTTGTGGAGGGGAGATAACATATCTTCCTAGTTCATAGGTCTCAGATCAGTAGGAGCCACACCTTATTTACAAGGACCTGATAAGAAGATCCTGGACTTTGAGCTGATGCCAAATGGAAGGAGAGAGCTGGGAGAAGGGTAAGTGTATTTTGCAAGTGGAAAGGTTGTGAATCATTGTGGTCAGAGGACAGAAAATGGTAGATTGTGCCCATGTCTGGGTGCTCCTCTCATCAGGAGGTGGATTCTCCTTCCCCTCCCCTTGAAACTGGACTGACTGTATGGTTTGCTTCAACCAACAGAATGTGGAAGAAGTGATAACATGTCATTTGTGGGTTTCATCCTTAAGAGACCTAACAGCTTTGACAGCTTCTGCCTCGGCCCTCTTGGAAGCTAGCCACCATGTACAGAAGCTCAATCTAGACTGTTGAATGATGAGAGATCACACGGAGGAGAACCAAGGCTCCCATCTTGGACGTTCCAGCCCCAGCTGAGCTGTCAGAAGAACGTGGCTACACGAGTGACCCCAGCTGACACTGCATGAAGCAGAACAACTTCCCAGCTGACCCACATAATGGTGGTTTGCCATGCAAAATGTGATTTCCTAATTTAATCAGTTCTTCATGTATTAACTGGAAATCTTCTCTAAAGGAGAACTTCCTACACAAACTATGTATTTACCCTTCAGAGGTAAATATAAGAAAGGGAGGATAAACACTTGATGCTTCCCTTTATTTATGAATTTTCAGAGTAATGAATTGATGCTCTAGTCAGTATAATTTATCACTGACGTTTTAAATTTTTTGCTTTTTTTTTTTTTAGTTTCACTATATATATGGATGTTTCTATATAAATACAGATTTTATATATTAACCATATTTCAATCCTTTGCAGTTCTTATCCTGACTGGTATTCAAATTGTCCTCTCTTTGGCCAGCAGGGGCCTATGCATATTGATATTTGTGACTTTGTGACATTATCCCAGTAATCTTTGAAAGCTTCCTGGCTTTCTGGCATAACAAGAGACCCCAGGTATACCTTATACATCTCCTGTCCCAGACCCAGAAACAGTCATTTTTCTAAGGAGTCCTAGTTCCTTTTGTGGGAAGAAAAAAAATGGTAGGGTGATTTCTTCTTAATTTGTGTTCAATTCTTAAAAACTCAGAAATTAAATTTTCTAGCCCCAGTCTGGTCAACCAAGACACCATTGTAAGATGTTCCAGGGTGCAATTTTCCCATGGGATATTTGAACAACCAGCAAAAAATGGCAGGGCCATCTTCCTCAGAACAGTTAAAGGGTTGCAGTATCTGGGTGAGTGCCAAATTAAGAAAATACAACTTTTTAAAAATGGTAGGAGAAGCTCATGGCATCCTTGCCCTTCCCCCACCTCCTCCCCAGCATGGTTTGGAGCCAGCCTGTGCTCCCATTGTAGGTCCCTCGCCCTATTCTGGAAAGAGCAGAATAACCCCTGTGCACATACTGCAGTGTCTGTATGTTGGTGCCAATCTTTCAGGTGGCAGCCTGAAGCACTGAACCAGGAAACTCAGCTCTGGCTCACCCTCCCAGAGCTAATCTTTAAAGCAGAAGCAGCTTAAGGACAGCTAAAGGAGTGTAGGAAACAATTAAGTCAAAGCAGTTTGGGGCAAAGGATTACCTGCTTTAGGTTATACAATAGAGGACTCAGAATGAGGGGAGAAAGTATTTCATGGGGAGTAGAGGGAACATTAGGATTCCTGTAAAGAGGGGAATTCCTAAGGCCAGGAGCAAGCACAAACTCTGGACAAGACACAGACTCAGAAAAGACAGAGGACCATGTACGTCACTTTTGCCTCAGGCTGACCTTCTTGATAGGAGGGCTAAACTCTGAAGGAGACTACCAGCCAATGCAGAGCCAAATCACAAAGACTGAAAGGTAGCTTTTTTGTTGATTTTTGTTTCGTTTTGTTTTGTTGTTGTTTTGGTTTGTTTGTTTTTGATAGCTCTTGGCACTCAAGGATATCTCTGTCATATCAGTAGCTGAATACAAACTTAAAGAACAAACAGTTCAGTGACTCAACCCCAGAGTTAACACTTTAAAATATTAAAATGTAAACAGTGCAACAGAACATTACAAGACAAAGAAATAGGAAATGATGGCCCACCCAAAGCAACAAGTTAAAAACTGAGAAACCATCAATGAAGAAGAACAGACTTTGGACATGACAGAAAAAGACTCTAAAGAAATAATCCTTAATATGCTGAAGAAGATAAAGAAAAACATGGAGAAAGATCTAAAGGATACCAGGAAAAAGATGAATGATCAATATGAGAATCTCAAAAAAGAGAGATTTTAAAAAGGAACCAAACAGACATACTGTAGTTGAAGACCACAATAACCGAAATGAAAGATTCTCTAGAGGATTTCTACAGCAGATTAGAGACAGCAAACAACAACAACAACAACAACAACAACAACAACAACAAAAATCAGTGAACTCAAAGACAACTGAAATGATGCAGCCTGAGAAGTAGAAAGAAAAAAGGATGAAAAAAAGTAAACTGGGGAGGAGGATTGTGGAAATATGGTGGAGTAGGAAGCTCTAGGAATCAATCCCTCCACGAAAACAACTATTAAACCAGTAGGAACTGTGTGAATCAACTATTTTGAAACTTTGGTGTCCAGTAGAACACTGTGCAGCATCCAGCGAGGAGCAGAAGGAAGAGGCTGGTAAATTGTGATAAGTACCAGTGAGTTCCACCCTCCCTGTGGTGGCTACCATCCCCTTACCCTACCCCCCTGCTTGGCAGTGGTGGGGACTGGAGCTCAGGCTCTTGGCACAGCTTGCTGGTACCCGGGTGGAACATAAAGACCTAGTTTTCCAAACTCTGGGTTTGTAGGGTCTGATCACAGATCTCTACCTTTGATCAGCTATTTCAGATCACTGGAGGCTGGCTCTGAGTACAGCAAAGATGTTTCAATCCCACTTGGGGAAAGATAGCAGAGGAAACTTAAAGGCAACAACTTTCCTCAAAACTATGGAAAACAGTTAAAGGGGTACATTAACCAGGCAGGTGCTAAATCAAGAAAAAACAACTTCAAAAACCATAGAAGGAGCTCCTGGCACCCTTGCTGCTGCTCCCCCAACTCCTATACAATACAGGGTGGAGCCAGCTTGTGGGTCCCTGGCCCTGTTCCAAAGGGAGCAGAGTGGTCCCTGTGCATGTACTTGGGTGCATGTATCTCAGTGCCAATCTATCAGGTGGAAATCTGAGAGGCTAAGCCAGGGAATGTGCCTCAGGCCCACCCTCCCAGAGTTTGTGCTGAGGACAGAGAAGCAGCTTGCAGACAGCTGGGACAGTGTGAAAAACAACTAAGTTGAAGCAGCCTGGGGCAAAGGACTACCTGCATTAAGTCACTCAAGACAGTAACCAGGAGGGGGTGGGGGAAGTCCATTTCAAAGGGAGTGGGGGGGCATTCACTCAAACTCCTGCAAACTGTAAATGGGGAATTACTAAAGCCTCTAGCAAGCACAAGCCCAGGAAAAGAAGCCAGCTCCATGGCTTCAGCTCCTTCAGCTCCAGGCAAGCTCAGATAAGACAGAGAGGACCCTGCATTTCCCATTTGCCTCAGGCTGTTCTTCTTGAAAGAGGATTAAACTCTGAAGGAGACCACCAGTCAAAGCAGAGCCAGTTTGCAAAGACAGAGAAATGTACTTTTTGCTTTGGTTTATTTGTTTTGATTCGCTCCTGGCATTCAAGAAAATTTCTGTCATATCACTAGCTAGATACAAACTTAAGGAACAGACAGCTCAAGGACTAAATCCCAGGGTTAGCACTTTAAAACAGTAAAGTGTACACGGTGCAAGAAAACATTACAAGACAAACAAAGAAACAGGAAATTATGGCCCATCCAGAAGAACAAGATAAAAATTCAGGAACCGTCAATGAAGAGGGCCAGACTTTGAATTTACTGGACAGAGAATTTTTTTTAAATGATCCTCAATATGCTCAAGGTGATAAAAAAAGAGAGAGAGAGAGAGAGAGAAACAACTGAAGGATATGAGGAAAACAATGAACAATATAGGAATCTCTCCAGAGAAATACTGGAGTTGAACAACACAATAACTGAAATGAAAAATTCCCTAGACAGTTTCAGTAGCAGGTTGGAGGTGGCAGAAGAAAGAATCAGTGATCTTGAAGACAAGTGAAATGATTCAGGCTAAGGAGCAGAAAGAAATAAGAATAAGCCAGAATGAGCAGAGCCTAAGAGACCTGCAGAACACCATCAAGCATACCAATATACTCATTGTTGTAGCCCAGAAGGAAAAGAGAGAAAGAGGAAGAAGGAATATTCAAATAAATAATGGAAGAAAACTTGCCAAATTTAATGACAGACCAAAAAATGCACGTTCAAGAAACCCAAGGAAACCCAAACATGATAAACTCAAAGAGAACCACACCCAAACACAGAGTAAACAAATTATACAATATCAAGGACAAGGACAGAGTTCTGAAAGCCACAAGAAAAAAGCAACAAATTTTGTACAAGGGAATATCCATTAGATTAAGTGTCAATTTCTCATCAGAAACCATGGTGGCAAGGAGGCAGTGGTACAAAATGCTTCAAAATACTTGAAAGAAAATTGCCAGCCAAGAATAGTATATCCAGCAAGACTTTCTTTCAAAAATGAGGGAGAGATTAAGCCATTCCCAAATAAACAAAAGCTGAGGAAGTTCATTACCACTATAACTTCTCTACAAGCAATGCTAAAGGGAGTTCTTCAGACTGAAAGAAAAGGACACTAGACAGTGGAACAAAACAGCATAAAGAAATAAAGACCTCTGGTAAAGGTAACCATATGGGTCATTACAAATGCCAGTATCATTGTGTGTGTTTTTATGTAACTCTACTTATTGCCTACAGGTGCTAAAATGCAAATGCATAAAAAGTAATGATGTATCTATATCTATATTTTTGGACACACAGTGTAAAAGATAGAATTTGTAATAAGTACCTAAAAACAGGTGGAGGATGGAGGAGTATAGGAACAGTGTACGTGTATGCTATTGAAGATATTTAGTATCAAATAAAATACAATTGTTATAGATTTAGAATGTTAAATTTAAGCTGCATGGTAACCACAAAGAAAACACAGGAAAAGATATATTCAGAAAGAAATGAGAAATGACTCAAAATGGTACAGTACAAAAAAAATAAATATGGAAATAGGCATTAATGGAAGAATTGAGGGACAAAAAGGTATAAATCTTACAGAGACAAAATAGCAAATTGGCAGAAGAAAGTCCTGCATTATCAGTTTTTACTTTAAATCTAAATGGATTAAACTCTTCAGTCAAAAGGCAGAAATTTGCAGAATGGATAAAAAAGCATGATGCAACTATATGCTGTTTACAAGAAATTCACCTTAAAGTCAAAGACAAAAATCAGTTAGAAGTCAAAGGATGAAAAAAAATATACCATGAAAATAGTACCCACAAAGAGGGCTGGGATAGCTATACTAATATCAGATAAAATAGACTTTAAATAAACTTTAAGTAAAGAACTGTTACAAGGGACAAAGAAGGTCACTATATACTGAAAAGGGGTCAATTCAACAAGAAGACATAACAATTATAAATATATATTCACCTAACAGCAGAGCTCCAAAATATATGAAGCAGATATTGATAGATTTGAAGGGAGAAATAGATAGTTCCATATTAATAGTAGGAGACAATAATACACCACTTTTGATTGTAGGTAGAACATCTATACAAAAGATCAGTAAGAAAATAGAAGACTTGAGTGGTACTATAAACCAACCAGACCCAATAGACATATACAGAACACTTCACCCAACAGCAGCAGAATACATATTCTTCTCTACTACACACAGGTCATTGTCCAGAATAAACCATATGTTAGATCACAAATCAAGTCTCAATAAATTTTAAAAATATTGAAGTCATGCAATGAATCTTCTCCAAAAAAAATATATTGAGGCTAGAAATCAATAACAGGGGGAGAAATGGAAAATTCACAAATATGTGGAAATTAAACAACAAACTCTTAAACAACCAATGAATCAAAGAAGAAATCACAAGAGAAATTAGGAAATATCTTGCAGCAAATGAAAACAACAACACAACATACAAAACTTATGGGATGCAGCAAAGGCAGTGCTGAGAGGGAAATTTATAGCTGTAAATTCTCACACTAAACAAGGAGAAAGATCTCAAATCAGAGACCCAACCTCACAACCTGAGGGTATAGAAAAAGAAAAGTAAATTAAACCCAAAGCAAGCAGAAGGAAGGAAAGAACAAACACTAGAGTGAAGATAAATGAAATAGGTACTAAGAAAAAAAAATAGAATCAATGAAACCAAAAGTTCGTTCTTTGAAATGACAATAAAATTAACAAAGCTTTAGCTAAACTGACAAAAAAGAGAGGATGCAAATATCTAAAAACAGAAATGAAAGGGGAGACATTACTACCAACCTCACAGAAATAAAAAGGATTATAAGAAGATACTATGGACAATTGTACACCTACAAATTATAGAACCTAGATGAAATGGACAAATTCCTAGAAACACACAAACTATCTACACTGACTCAAGAAGAAATAGAAAAGCTCAACAGATCAATAATAAGTCAAGAGACTAAATCATTAGTCAAAAACCTCCTGTGCTGATTTGAATGTATTATGTCCCCCAGAAAAAGCCATATTCTTTGATGCAATCTTGTGGGGCAGACATATTAGTGGAGATTAAGTTGGAACATTTGGATTAGGTTGTTTGCATGGAAATGCGCCCCACCCAACTGTAGGTGATGACTCTGATTGGATAATTTCCATGGGGGTGTTGGCCCACCCATTCAGGGTGGGTCTGAATTAAATTACTGGAGCACTATATAAGATCAGACAGAAGGAGCAAGCTGCTACAGCCAAGAGGGACACTCTGAAGAATGCCCAGAAGCTGAGAGAGGAACTGCAGTTTGAAGACAGCCATTGAAAGTGGACCCTTGCTCCAGAGAAGCTGAGAGAGGACAAATACCCCAAGTGCAACTAAGAGTCAAATTTTTGAGAAACTGCAGCCTACAGAGGAACATCCTGGGAGAAAGCCACTTTGAAACCAGAACTTTGGAGCAGATGCCAGCCATGTGCCTTCCCAGATAGCAGAGGTTTTCCGGACACCATTGGCCATCCTTCGGTGAAGGTACCTGATTGCTGATGTGTTACCTTGGACACTTTATGGCCTTAAGACTGTAACTTTGTAACCAAATAAGCCCCCTTTATAAAAGCCAATCCATTTCTGGTATTTTGCATAACAGTAGCATTAGCAAACCAGAACAACTGTTATTTAACATTTTACTGGAAATTCTAGCCAGAGCAATTAGGGAAGAAAAAGAAAGAAAAGGCATCAAAGTTGGAAAGGAAGAAGCAAAACTTACCCTGTTTACGGAAGATATGATCCTATATATAGAAAATCCTGAAAAATCCACAACAAATCTACTAGAGCTAATAAATGCAGTGTTTCTATACACTAGAAATGCACAATCTGAGGAGGAAATCAAGAAAAAAGTTCCATTTACAATAGCAACTAAAAGGCTCAAATATCTAGGAATAAATTTAACCAAGGATGTAAAGGACTTGTACACAGAAAACTACAAAATATTGCTAAAAGAAATCAAAGAAGACCTAAATAAATAGAAGGACATTCCATATTCATGAATTGGAAGACTAAATATTGTTAAGATGTCAATTCTATTCAAAGCTATTTACAGATTTATTGCAAGCCCAATCCAAATTCCAACAGCCTGCTTCGCATAAATGAAAAAGCCAATCATCAAATTCATATGCAAGGGAAAGTGACCTGAATAGCCAACAGCCTTGAATGAGAAGAACAAAGTTGGAGAACTTCCTGTCTTATTACAGGAACTTATTACAAAGCTGCAATAATCAAAACAGCATGGTACTGGCACAAGGATAGTACTATGGATAGACCAATGGGATCAACTTGAGAGTTCATAAATAAACCCTCACACCTTTGGCCAACTGATCTTTGAAGGACACCAAATCTACTCAGTGAGGACAGAATAATCTCTTCAACAAATGGTGCTCAAAAAACTGAATAGCCATACACAAAAGAATGAAGGTGGATCCCTACTTCACACCATATGCCAAAATTAATTCAAAATGTATCAAAGACCTAAATATAAGGACTAAAATTATAAAGCTCCTAGAAGAAAAGAGAGGAAACATCTTCAGGACCTTGTGTTAGGTAGTGGTTTCTTAGACTTTATGCTAAAGGCATACACAACGAAAGAAAAAAAAAAAACATAAATAAGACTTAAAATTCTTGTGCTTAAAAGGGCTTTATCAAGAAAGTAAAAAGACAAACTACAGAATGGGAGAAAATATTTAGTGACAGTATATCTGATAAGGGTTCAATATCCTCAGTATATTTTAAAACCCCTACAAGAAAAAAACAAAAAGACAAACAACCCAATTTAAAAACAGGAAAAGACTTGAATAGACATTTCTGTAAAGAAGATAAACAAATAGCCAATAAATACATGAAAAGATGCTTAATGTCATTAGCCATCAGGAAAATACAAATCAAAACCATAACGAGATACCATCTCACATTCACAAGACTGCTAGTATAAAAAAAAAAGAAAAACATTAAATAACAAGTGTTGGAGACAATGTGGAGAAATAGGAACACTCGTTCATTGTTGGTGGGAATGTAAAATGGTGCAGCTGCTGTGGAAATCAGTTTAGCAGTTCCTCAGAAAGTTAAGAATAGAATTACCATGTGATCCAGGAATCTCACTTCTAGGTATATACCCAAAAGAACTGAAGGCAGGGACTCCACCAGATATTTGCACACCAATGTTCATAGTGGCGTTATTCACAATTGCCAAAAGATGGAAGCAACCCAAGTGCCATCAACCGATGAATGGATAAACAAAATGTGGTATAGACATACAATGGAATATTTCTTAGCCCTAAAAGGCAATGAAGTTTCAGTCTATGCAACAACATAGATGAACCCTGAAGACATCACGTTGAGTGATACAAGCCAGACACAAAATAACAAATATTGTATGATTTCACTGATATGAAATAACCAGAATAAGCAAATCCATAGTCAGAAACAAGAATACAGGTAACCAGGGGCTGGGGAAGGGGTAGGAAAAGGAAAATTAATGCTTAATTTGCATAGAATTTCTGTTTGAGGTGATGGGAAAGTTTTGGTAATAGATGGTGGTGATGGTAGCACAACATCGTGAATACCATTAACAACATTAAATTATATATTTGAATGTGGTTAAAAGAGGATATTTTAGGTTTTATACCTGTGAGTAGAATAAAATTTTAAAAAACCATAGGACTGTACAAAACAAACTGAATCCTAACATAAACTATGGACAGTAATTAATTATATAGTTATAATAATATTGTTTCATTAATTGAAACAAAGTTACCACACTTATACAAAATATTAATAATAGGTAAAACTGTGTGTGTGGTGGTGATGATGGTGGTATATGGGAACTCACATGTTTGGCATGATTTTTCAGTAAATCCACAACTTCCTAATAAAAAATGAAAATAAAAAAATTTCCTAGCCCCAGAAGCTTAGATATATTGCTTTAGATATGAGAATGGCACAAACGTATATTCACAGCTGTGACAGGGATATCTAATAGCCTCTTAATAGGAAAGAAAACTGGAAAACAATTAAGATAGATACAAGAACTCAAAAATCTCAGCAATCTTGCCCGGCTCCAAACTTGTGTTCTTCGTGAAGCGTTCTTCAATATTCCCATGTGAAATCAATCTTCTCTTCCAGTTCTTTCTTTCACTTTATTGATACCTCTATTATAATTTTACCAAGCTGTTGTTGTTATGGCCTGTGTTTGTCTCAATCTGTACCTGGACTCCCAGTAGAACCATCTCAGGAGTCGTTTTTTAAAAAAATGATGTCTGGGCTCCAATCCCAGAGATTCATATAACTGCTCCAGAATGGAGCCCAGGCACCTGCCTATTTTAAATGTGCCAGACGGTTCTAATGGACAGCCAGGGCTGAAAATCCCTGGTCTAGCCTGTGACCTCGAAGGGTACACACTAAGGAGTCCTGCATCCCCCATAGCACCAAGATGCAGAACTGCCATTCAATCAGTGTTTGCTGAATTGAAATGGGATTGAAGTGATTAGGAACCCTGAATCAGAAAAGATTAATCATTTCCAGGATAACAGATTGTAGAAAGTGTTCCACCCATCCCTGCAAAGGCTTGGATCCATAGCTATCTGGGAAACCTCAGTGTTCCGAACAACATATTTCTAAAGGTGTTCAAATATCTCAGGTTTTCATTTATTTGAAAAAAAATAAATTTTTGGTTGGAATGACCCCTACAGACATAATGGTTGAAATCCAGATGCAGATAATAGAAATGTGGCAGTGCGGTGATGTGGCTTGGAGCAAAGCAACTGTGGAATGGCCACGGCCAACAGAAGGTTCTCTGGACCATGCCACAGTGGCCATCACGGGAGAACATAATTCTGAGCTGCCTTAAATTGCTTCCTAACTTCCCCTCGTGTGTATGTGACTCATTGAAACTCCTGGTGGGCAGGGGGTAAATGCACCTTATGTAACATACTTTTTCCCCTCAGCACTTAGCAGTGGGTTAGCCATGGTACGTATTCAATGAATAAGTTAAGCCTTTCAGAAAGGACTACACCCTATTGTTGAGAATCATTTCTAATCACAGTGAGGACCACATATTTTTACTTATCCGCATTAACATGACACAGCCGCAAAAGCATTGAAAATGTGATCCATACTATATTAGGAGAAATAAAGTACTACAATTTTCTTAAAAATAACCTAGATTGGAATTTTCTTCCACCCACGAGATCACTATGTTTATGAACATACAGTTCTGATATCTTCTGTGTCAACAGCATTCTAAAACGATGCTTTACTTTGACAATTACATGCAATCGGCTTTTACTTTCTTATGTTTTCATTAGCTTTGGAAATCTTTTTATCCCAGCAAAGGCAGGATCTTTTCTTTCCCCATATAACACAGCTTGTCTGGTCAACAGCAGTCCTATACTAGGGTGCCTCAGGCTCCACTAGAAGTAGCTCATTCTGTATAATGTGATGTTGGACTCTAGAATGGTCAACCACTTGATCCATAATGGCTCCAGAAAATTCTGCTAAAGGACCACACATGCCTAATCTCACATCAACAATTGACTTTTACTCTAGAGTTTATCCTAATCTGCTCTCCTTATAAGGATTAGAAACAAATGGATGGATTGAAAATTGGGCATTTCATGGGACCAGAACTGATCTGTATGGAGCCTGTACTGGAATCTCTGGACCCTGTTGGCCTGAGCCAATTTCAGGGGTTGGAGCACTAACATCCATAATTTATGGATCAAAGTCATCATTGGAATCAGTCTCTCAGTTTTCAGCAAAGGTGGGTAGTATAGGTATATCAGAAGGAAAGCCAGCAACATCTCCTGTTTCATGATCTCTCCTGTTTCCTGGAGCCTTGTGCTCTTGGCAGCTTCTTGGTACCCTAAAAGGTTTGTGTCAGCTATTCTTGGTTGGCCTACAAGATTCCAGTTTACAAGAATGTCTATCTGATCCTGTGTCTACTACAATCATAGCTATTGAAATATTCTTTGAGGATCTATGTGGAATCTGGAGAATACTTCCCAGAACTAGGTTATAAACTGCAGGCCATAATAGGATGGCTGGGATGCTCTGTGAGGCGGAATCTTGTATTGATTTACAGATGGCTATAGCTGGAAAGGATAGAGATCCAGTGCCAAGCATGATATAAGGCTTCCTTAGAAGATGTAGTGTCAGATACTACTAAACATTCTTGTGGGTTCAGGAAGTAGCATGAAGTCTATGTGCATGTTTCCCCAGAGAGATCAGGGATCAGGAATGAGAAAAACTTTCTGGGTCTTCCACTGTCTTAGGTGAAAATGTCACAGTTATTATAACAAAGGGCATCATCCCAGATGCAGGACTTCCAGAAAGATCTTCAGGCCATGACCAATATCTTGCATGATTGTAGCAGCCTTCCAGAGTAGAATCATAGCAAAAACGCAACTCTAAGGTTTGGGCTTCCCCTTCCCCGGATATGTTAACTGGTTTTCTGGGCAAAGCAAGCCCTTCCTCAATGCTGAATGCTTTGGGGAAATATAAGAATATTCTGCAGGATTATTTCAGTTAAGTAAATGCCTGAATATGTGGGAGTTTAAGGATCTCTTGGATTGAAGAAGCCTCTGCCCCCCTCTTACCACTATTTTGGAGGAACAAAGAAAGGAAGTAATTAAATTATATAGGAGATGCCATATGCTTCTACTTCACTACAAGTATTTTTTTTCCTAAGTATTTTTGATTAAATACAAAACAACTCTGATGGCAGGATGAAGTTGCTTTCCCTTGTCCTGAGGCCATTCAAAAACAAAATTATTCAAACAAGCAAAGAACAGAGAAGAAAGAAGATGAGACCAAGTGACTATTTACACTACAGCAGTGACATCTGGGATGGCATGGCTACCAGAAGAGGATGTCTTCCCCCATCAGCTGGATAGGAAGCAGCCTGACAGGTCTAACCAGGGAAAGATCTGGCTTTAACACACACGCGCACACATGCACAAACACACATGCACACATACATGCACACATATACACATGCACACATACACACACATGCACACATACACACATGCACACATACTTATGCATATGCACGTGTACACACATACATGCATATGTATACATATGTACACATACACCCATGCGCATGCATGACCACAGATACACATACACACACAAACATACAAACACTTGTACACACAAATGTACACACACATACACACCCAATCTCTTCCCTGTCACCTAGCCCGCTGGACCACTTACCCAAGGCAGGCTTTTATACCCCAGAGTCAGGTTATCACAGACTTGCAGTTTAGAGGCTTTAAGGCCCATTACAATTGGAGTAATAAACCTATCAGTCTACATAGGTTTCACACCCAGTCCCCTGTCAGACTTATCTCAAGGGCAAGCCAGGAATAGATATATCTGATTGGACCAGCCTGTTGTCAACCTCAAAAATAACTTTTAAATTTTCTGATCAGTTATTCTACACACAGGCATGCATAATTACTTATGGATTATTAAGGGGCATTCATTACATTATATTTTGTCAAGGGGTTGGGGCTGAAGATTAAACTCCTCAGGTTTTCCACCCACATGCTGTTGCGACACCTCTTGACCTGTTTTCCAGCCTAGATTAGCACATATTAGATTTGGAATTCAAACCTTTCAAAGGGTAGAACTCATCTCATCTGCTTTTTCAGATGAGGGTAGTCAGACTCCATGTTCCTTGAGTTCCAGATTCGTCCAAGTTTGGATCTCCACTTCTTGAAGGTGATTTTGATTTTTCAGAAATGTCTCATATCCCACTGGTGAATTTACCTTGGTCAAACTAACTGCCTTGAGAACTAGGCATAGGGACAGAAATAAACTGTTCTGGGTCCTCTTATGATGAGTTGTCCTCCACCATGACATTGGAGGCATCAGTTTGATGATTTGGAAGAGGTAGATTGAAATTGGCAAAGCCCAAAGCAGGAACAGACAGGTTCTTCAATTCCTAGAGCTAATTTAGAGAGACCTGTTATCAGAGAAATTTCAGTGGAAAAAAAAATGGGACATGGATCACATAGCTGATGCTCGTGGCACACTGCACTGCATTCCTTTGGTCCACTGGTTTCAGCACATCTGTGTGGACAGTCAGTGCACACTGCCAGCAGCTCACATCAAGTATGTCTGTCAAAGTCTCTCTGCTTTGCTGGCTCAAAACTTCCTGCAAAACCATGGAAGTTTACTCAGCTGCAGTTATTTGGACTCTATATGTGCAGTAGCGTCAAGACCTCTGGGGGAAGCCTTCAAAAAATGGAGACAGGGGTCGGTGTGTAAATGTCACAAACTCCCCATCTCCTGGTGAGTTAATTTTGAGTTGAATTCTACCCAGTTCCTCAGAATGTCCCCAGCTGGATTGACCCTTCCTGTCTCACTCTCCCTACTCCCTTATTTCTGTTTCTAGGATTCACCTCTCAAATAAACCACCTGTACTAGGCAAATCCTCATCTCAAGCTCTCCTTTCAGAAGAACTCACACAGATTGACATACAACCAGCCAACCACAGGACCCTTCAGAAGTCTTTGACATTTCAGTGCATCTATAGGAATGTGGGTACACATCCTGTGTTTCAGGCAGGACTCTTCCAGTTGAGAGTGGCAAGAAAGCCCATAGAAAATGACGAAAGTACAAAGGAAATGCATTGGCTGAATTTTACTTACCTGAAAAGTCCAAGGACAGAATTGGCTTCAGTACTGTGATACAGGGTCTTAAACAAAACATCAAGATCAAGCATCTCTGTCCGTTGGTGCTACTCTGCTCTCCCCCATGTGTTAGCTATATTCTCAAGCAAGCTCTCCTTCTGCCTTCACCAGGTGGCTATAGCAGTTCCAGATATTATCTTCTTAAAGCTTCAGCTCCAACTGGAAAGAATGAGAGCACCTTTCTCAAAGATTCTGGCAAAAGCCTCACCATGTTTCTTTGGTTCTCATTTGGTCATGTGCAGCTAGGGAGTTGGATGCTCCCAACCTAGATGTAGATATGTAATCAAGTGGCCTCCTAGAGAGAAATCACATATGGTGGTCATATCTTTGCCCTCCCTTCTTCTTTGGGGGAACTGCTTCTCCCTCCTGCTCCCCATCCCCCAACACATGGGCCAAGAGTGAACTGTATGATGCCACCTCTCTGGTCATACTAGCCCGAGGACATTCTTGGCCCAAGCTAGGCCAATCAATATCCCTCATCCCACTGGCCACAGGGTGCAAGCCAGGCCAATCAGATCCCCTTTCTGGTTTTGTTCAGCTGAAGCTGGAAGAAGCATTTTCCTCCCAGGTGGAAAAGTTGGGAAGATGTGTGCCCAGGGCTGCCAGCAGCCATAATTCTAATCCCAAAGGGAAAAAAAATTGAAGAGAATAATGACAGGTAAAAAGAAAGATGAAAGAGCCCCAGTTCTGAGCATCCCTGTCCTTTCTGCGATTGCCCTTTTTAGCCTAAGCTGTGATGTGTTGGAAACTACCACTTGAAAACCAGGATCTTATTCAATCAGTGCCCTTTAAGCCACACACACACACACACACACACACACACACACACACAGGCACATACATGCACATACACAAGCAGATACATGCACACACATACACACATGCATCTGTATGTGTGCACACAGATGTACACATGCCCACACACATACACATGTGTGCAGTGCTGCATACACATGCGTGTACACATGTACAAGTGCATGTGGGTATACCCACATACATGTGCATAGACACTGTGCCAGTTTGAAACTGTTATGGACCCCAGAAGAGCCATGATCTTGTAACCCAATCTTGTTGGGTAGAATCCTTTGATTGAGTTATTTCCATGGAGGTGTGGACCCCACCCATTCACGGTGGGTCCTGATTGGTCCACTGGAGTACTTAGAGAGCTCAGGAGCCAAAACTGATGCTGAAGCTTGGAGATGTTTGGAGATGCAGATAGAAGGACATTTGGAGATGCTCAGCTAAGAGATGAAGCCCAGAGTTTCCCCAGAGAAGCTAATAGAGGACCCCCAGATGCTTAGAAACAAATGCCCTGGGAGAAAGAAGCAAGGATGCACAGGAGCTGAGAGAGAGAAACTAAGAGAGAGAGAGGCCCAGAGACATTTTGGAAAAAGTCATTTTGAATCACAACCTGGGAGCAAAGGACTAGCAGATGCCGGCCACATGCCTTCCCAGCTGACAGAGGTGCTCCAGACATCACTGGCCTTCATTCAGTAAAGGAATCCTCTTGTTGATGCCTTAATTTGGACACTTTTATGGCCTTAGGACTTAGGTTATGTGTAACATAATAAATCCTTTTTGTGAAAGCCAATCCATTTCTGGTATTTTGCTTAACAGCAGCATTAGCAAACTGGAACAGACACATAAATGTACATACAGGCATGGACAAGGGTGCTGCAGCTCATGGGTTCTGGATTGAGCCCTATGGTGAAGCCCATGGAGCTCACAGCAGAAAAGATGGGAACACAGCTGTGGGAAGAAAACGGCAAATGAGCAACTTGGGAGCAGACAGGAGACTTCCATTCCTTTCTCCCAAATATCCTGAAGGAAAGTAACTTTCAAAAGGTAGACAATTGACTTTTAGATTTGCAAGTTCCAGAGCCAGTGCTAGAACCCAAGCTTTGTGATATCTATGCTAGAAACTCATCCTGCTCCACCAAGTGGGCTCCAGAAGCTAAAAGGAATTTCGAATGGTAGTAAGAACGTGTCTTTGTTGTACTCGTTTCTCAACAAAATGGTACCTTATGTTAAACTTTTACATCTAAGACATCAGAGCAGATTTGGTCTGGTTAGGGCATGCAATTTTAATCTAAATAAGCTTTGACGTTCCAGAGAAGTTGCTGGTAGGAATCACTTTACAGATATTAAAACCAAGATATTGAGAAGTACTTCTCTTGCTGGAAATGTCCCAGAAAATCAGGGCTCAGATTATATCACAGAAGGCAGGCCAAGATAATGGTTACTGCAACCAAAAGCTCCAGGTATTCTGGTTTCCATCTGGGCGGCCAGTATTCTCTCGCATTGTCAGATAATGCCCCACGCTACTCACCCCCTTCTTTATTTGAAAAAGAAAAGGGATAGCAATGGATCGTGCCTGAGGATCTGGATGTGGCAACCCAGGAAGATCTTAATAGAGCCCTGACACCCATCCTAGCAATCTTCAGTGGCTTCTTATTAATAATGCTTGGCCTAGAGAATAGTTTAAATGATTAGGTTTTCTTTTAAAGCATAAAGCACACCGATAGATGAAAATACCCATTTTCATAGTAAGGGAAAAAAAACTAGAAATTTGAAGCCACAGTCTCCTGGTTCAGAAAACTCCTGACACACTGGTCTACTCAGAGGCTGTCAAAATGCTTCTGTGTGTCCCCAGAGTATGTTTTTATCCTATTGTAGAGAAATGGAACATTGATTCTTTTAAAGCAATGAATAAATCACTTTAGCCAAAAATCTTTCAAGACCTGAGATAATTAAAATGGTATGGATATTCCTGCAAGCTTACATTTTTGAGCCACCTTCCTAACCCTGTGTGCTCATTTTGAAGCACAAAAATTATTTCTGAAAATTGGCTGCAAACACAACCATGAAAGCAATTAATTAAGAGAGGTCCCACTTAGTTCCATGTTTTCTACAGTAAAACACTCATAAAATCACTCACATTATAGATGCAGATGCACCACTAATTAAGTCTTAATTTTAAAGAATTACAACCACATCCAGTTACCCTAAGTAGCTGGCATTATTGTAGTGTTTGGTTCTCAACCAAAAGAGCCCCGGGATTTAGTTTAATTTCTTTTTATGTTTATTTATCTATACTCTGTTATTGCTGTGTACACACCTATTAATGCTATATAAGAATTCTGACACATCATCTTGGGTTGTTCAGTTAACATTCAAAGCTATTTTCTGATTTACCCTACTCATCATTATGTTTAGAGTTGTAAAAAAAAAAAATAGAAGCTTACCAACATTATAGAATTTTCAGCCACAGCTTTATTTCATAAGTATTTGCAAGCACTAATCCATTGAAAAAACCTCTGATTTCCTTGCCTATGATTTGGTTTAATTTTGAGTAACACTAAGGAAAAAAATAAGGTGGTAAGAGAGAAATTGTGAGTAAACATGTAAATGCCATTACAAATATGTTTTAGGTTCACAAAAAAATAAACATACAGACAACACATGGAGTAAATAAATTACCAATGATAGTAACCACTTTCTACAATTAAGCTTTATCTACCATTCTCTAATAGCTAGAATCCTTGCATGATCTCCCTTCTTTTAGTTTTAGTGAGATGCTTGCTGTTTTTCTTTTTACAGATAACAATCATGTAAAACATATTTTTTTTTCATTTTTTGACACTAACATTATGACATGGAAATTTTGATTCTTGCTGTGATTTTAGAGACACAGAGCAACTCGGAGGTTTTAGATGCTTTGTGTATCCCTTATACTTCCACAGTGTGGGAGAATAGGTATTTCCTAAAACCCTTTCCCAATACCCAGAGTTACACAGCCCTGGCTTGTCCAGCATAAGTTTAAGACAAATCATGAGTTGTCAGTTCTTCTGACAAATGTCTCATCTCCCTCCCTCCCTCCCACAGATAGGAGAATACATTCTAAGGCCAAGATTAAATTTTCCTCATCTTCCTTTTTTTCCTCCCAAGTTTTAGTGGAAAAACCTCTCTTCCTGATCTTCCATTTATTTTATCTTCCTTTCCTATTCCCAACCTCCCAATTTTCCCAATTTTATCCTTTTCTAACTCACAAACATGAGAAACAAAGTTCTTGTGGTTGAAAGACAGGTACCCAGAAGAAAGTCCCTGCATAATCAACTGAAGTGGAGAAGGAATTACCACTATCCTCTGAAACAAGGTTTTAAAAGAGGTCACTTGACACGTGGTCCGGTTTGCTAATGCTGCCCTTTTGCAAAACACAAGAAATGGATTGGCTTTTGTAAAGGGGGGTTATTTGGTTACAAAGTTACAGTCTTAAGGCCATAAAGTGTCCAAGGTAATGCATCAGCAATCAGGTACCTTCACTAGAGAAAGGCCATTGGCATCCGGAAAATCTCTTATTAGCTGCGAAGGCACATGGCTGGTGACTGCTTGCTCCCAGGTTGTGTTTCAAAATGGTGTTCTCCAAAGTGTTACTCTTGGGGCGTTTTGTCCTCTCTTAGCTACAGCTGCTCTCCAAAATATCACTCTCGGTTGCTCTCCAAAATGTCACTCTTAGCTGCTCTTCATCTGGGCCTGTGTGGTTCATTTTAAATTACTCAAGTGATCCAATAAAGAACTACCCTGAATGGGTAGGACAACACCTCCATGGAAATAATCCAATGAAAAGTCTCACCCACAGTTGATTGAGTCAATCTCCATGGAAACACTGAACCAATAGGTTCCAACCTAATCAACACTTATAAGTCTGCCCCCACAAGATTGCATCAAAGATAATGGTGTTTGGGGGGACATAATACATCTAAACCGGCACAACATGTTAAAGCAAGCAACACCTCTGGGTGCCATAAGCAACTGTAAAGGCTACTGGTTAGGTGTTAAATTCTATTTGAAACATCCCAAGAACCCACCAATAACATAAGTATGGAAATTATGGCAGGACTGTATTTTTCAAAGATGGCCACAACGATATGTCCACATGCTCTTCTTATAATGTGACATTGCCAATCCTCCCACAGAGAAGTAGCATCTACATTTGGGTAGGTTCATAGTTCTGAAACAAGGATGTAAAAAGTGATGTCACTTCCCCCGATTCTCTTGGGGCACTTCCCTTGGAAGTTGCCATGTCAACAATCTATCTGCTGTGGTGCAACCAAGCTGGTGGTGTGGGGGTGGGGGGTGGGGGTGGGCGGCGGTGACCCAAGCTTAGCCAATGCAGAGAAACCAGATGGAGAGTTCCTGAGATTCAGTGAAGAGAGAGAGAGCTGCCTGGCCAGCCCCAGTTGTTCCAGCTGCAGCCAGTGTCTCAGCTCTTCCTGAATTCCTGACACAGAAACTATGAAAGACAAGCCACTAAGTTTTGGGGTGATTTGTTATACGGCAGTAGATAATTGATGCAGAGTGTTACTTATCTTTTTCTCTTTCTTCTTTTAAAATATCCCATTCTCTCACATAATCTTTCTTAAAATTGAGAATCAATGGGCTCCTTCACTCAAATAATTGTTAGTATAACTTAGTTAGATATTATAATGATTATGTGTTATGATGTTATGCCTTGTAATGTATTATAATGGTTAAGGGAACTGAATCTGGAATCAGTTTGCTGAACTGGAATCCTAACCACAGTTATTAACCACAAGACCTCAGGCAACTAATGAAACAGAGTGAAATCTGTGATTACTTCCCAACCCCAGCTCATTTCAGCTGATCTCTGATCTGTATTAGGCATGTAGTATTCCAGGGGTAGAGGCTGGTGGGTCTATGGCCCAATCATGAAAATCCCATCTCCACTGGCACAGTGATGAGCACAAGCCTAAGCCAATTGCTGTGTCCTGTTATCTTGGCCACAGAGATTGGTTTGAGACAATCCAACAAATGCAAAGTGAGGACTCAGTTGGGGGGTCCTCCCTGGACATAAATGAGGAAACGTGGTCTTAGCAGAGAAAGGCAGCCATTATGTGATCACAAGATAAGTCAACCAGAAAATGATGCTAATACATAGAAACTGGTCAAACCAAAATAATTGCAGAGAAACTGGGTCAGAAGCTTGACCTAATCATACCTGAAACTCACTCTGCCTCTGGACTTCTCAATTATGTGAGTCAACAAGACTCTCTTATTATTTAAGCCATTTTAATCTGGGTTTTCTGTTATCTAAGCTCTACCTCTCTGTGCCTCAGTTTCCACATATAATACAAGGATAATACTAATACTTTTTCACTGATTTGCTGTGGGAAGCAAACACAATAATACATGTGACATTTTCAGATCAGTGCCTGGTACAAAGAACAAGGTTAATAAAATAAAATATACGCAAACATAACTAGAACTAAAATGACAAGCATAGCTGTTATGCAACTATAAAATAAAAACAAATTTACAAATTAAACACAAGCAAGCACAAGCACTGAAAATACATGGCAGTTTCTGGTTATAATATAGTTATTCAGATGATGCAGTATATGCTAATATTAATTTTCTTATAATAAAATAGAGTTAAAACAGAAAATATAAAATTCTCATTGAGAACTCATGAACCTCCAATATGCACACTGCCCTAACAGAAACCCAAAATGCTGATTCAATACACATCCCTGCTTAATGAAGGAGCATAACAGATGTGATTTGAGATCATGTCTGGGGAAATTAAACCAGCTGTGCTTTTTGCTTTCTATCCAGAAATCCATCAAATCAAAATGTCACCAGTCAGTGCAGAAAAAGTCTCAAAAATGAACTTCAAAAAACTGATTGGGAGAAAATGCAACTCCACCATACACTTCCTAACAATAGAAAAACAGTTAATAAAGTCTTTAAATAGAGTTCGTTATACTAATTAATTTACCATCATTTTCCTTGGGTAGGAGAAGTGTCTCAGAAATAATACAACTCCTTAAGATTTTCTGAAATATTTGCATAATAAAACCATTCTATTTGGAGGATATAACCTGACAAACGTAATACAACTAAAGGCATCTTTACCACAACTACACATTCATATTTCTATGAATAATGTTGCTTTTGTTTATTTTATTGTCTGTGTGATATATACTAAGGCTTGAGCAGCTGGCAAATCTTATAACTTGTTAAAATATTTCTTATTCTTATCTACAAAGCTGCATTCCACTGAGTTCTTTTCATTCCTCCAAACTACAGCTGTCCTGGCTATGAAGAGTCCTGTGATGAAAATTCCCTGCTAAAGACAATTGTGGTATAGATTAGGTTGACATGTTATGGAATGCCAACCACGCCCACCACTCCTTTGTTAATAATAACAGAGAAGGAGTCATTTTATCCAGACTTGGTATACAAGTGAGATGCTGCTTGAGCCTAAGCTGTGTCCACCAACAGGATTCCAACCTACACAGCTTGGAGGACTCGTAGATCTTGTCCACTTGAAGTCTATTTGCAGAGGGGCAAGCACTTAGCAAAAAGCACGGAGACTTAGGCAGACCATGTAAACTAGGCACCAGTCTCCTCAAATTTGGGCCTCTGAGAGGCACTTGTGACTCTCCTCTGGAGAAAGGGAAAATGGCAAGAGGACTCCATCCTTCTGAGTTTATTTGCTTGCAGTACTACCCCAATGAATGGATTCCATCAATGTGCACCATGATGATCTCTCAATTATCTGCATATTTTCTGGGCGGCAACCATGTCGTGATAGGTATTTATTGCTGTGTAAAAAACTATTCAAAGCTTAATGGTGCCAGGATAACTGGATATCCACAAGCAAAATAATGAAGTCGGACCCCTACCTCACACCATTAAAAACAAAAAAACTCAAAATTATCAAAGACATAAATGTTAGAGCCAAAACTATAAAAGTCTAAAGAAAACATAGGAGTAAATTTTTGTGATCTTGGCTTTGGCAAGAGATTCTTAGATATGACACCAAAAGCACAACAACAAAAGGGAAAAATAGATAAATTGGACTTCATCAAAGTTAAAAACGTTTGTGCATCAAAGGACATCAAAAAAGTGAAAATACAATCTACAAACTGGGAGAAAATATTTGCAAACCATATATGTGACAAGGGTCTAGTGTCCGAAATATATAAAGGATTCTTCAACACAACAACAAAAAGACAAACAATCCAACTAAAAAACAGGCAAAGGATTTGAACCGACCATTCACCAAACACCAAGCACATGAAAAGATATTCTGTATCATTAGTCATTAGTGAAATGTGAAACAAAACCACAATCAAATGCCACCTCACAACCCCTGATGACTAGAATAAAAGAAAACTAGAAAATAACAAGTGTTGGTGAGGATGTGGAGAAACTGGAACCCTAACACATTGCTAGTGGGTATGTCAGTTTGGCAGTTCCCCAAAACGTCAACAGAGAATTACTATATGGCCCAGCAATTCCACTCCTAGGTATACACACAAAAGAATTGAAAGCAGGTATTCAAACAAAAACTTGTACATGAATGTTCAAGGCAGTGTTATTTACAATAGCCAAAAGGTGGAAGCAACCCAAGTATCCATCAGGAGATGAATGGATAAACAAAATGTGGTATATTCATACAATGGAATATTACTCTGCCTTAAAAAGGAATGAAGTTCTGATACGTGCTACAACATGGATGAACCTTGAAAACACTAAGCTAAGTGAAAGAAACCAGACATAAGAGACCACATATTGTATGATTCTGTTTATATGAAATATCCAGAATAGGTAAAGCCAGAGAGACAAATGCAGACTAGTGGTTGCCATGGGCTGGGGGGACTGGGAAATGGGGAGTGACTGCTTAATGGGTACATGGTTTCCTTTTGGGGAAAGGAAATTTCCTTCACAAATATTCAAAAAAGATACAATGGAAATACTTTGGACCAGAGAGAAGTGTTGGGTACACAAATTTGTGACTATTAAATGCCACTGAATTACGCACATTAAAATGGTTAATATTTTATGTCAATTTTATCCCAATAAAAAATTTTAAATACAATATTTAATGGAATAAGCCAACAATTATTTTCCACAGTTTGAGACGTGACTTCTGCTCCTCCCAGTGTTGACCAGAGCCACTAGATAGTAATAGCTGACAGCTGGTCTGGGTGTGAAGGGTCCATGAAGTTTCACCCACATGCCTCTGCCTTGAAGAGACATCCAGAAGCCTGGGCTCAGGTAGCGTCAGGGCCTTTCCATGCTGTCTCTCCAAAAGAGTAGTTGGACTTTATTCTGGTTTGCTAATGCTGCCATTATGCAAATACCAGAAATGGATTGGCTTTTATAAAAGGGATTTATTAGGTGACAAATTTACAGTTCAAAGGTCATAAAAGTGTCCAAACTAAGGCATCAACAAGAGGATACCTTCACTGAAGAAAGGCCAATGGCGTCCAGGGACACCTCTGTCAGCTGGGAAGGTACCTGGCTGGCGTCTGCTGGTCTTTCACTTTCAGGTTGCATTTCAAAATTGCTTTCTCCAAAATGTCTCTCTTAGCTTCTCTCTCTCAGCTCCTGTGCATCTTTGCTTGTTCTCCCAGGGTGTTTCTCTCTAAGTGTCTAGAGGTCTTCTCTTAGCTTCTCTGAGCTTCATCTCTTAGCATCTCCAAATGTCTTTCTGTCTGCATCTCCAAGCATCTCCAAGCATCAGCATCTGTGTTGGCTCTTGAGTTCTCTTAAGTAGTCCAATGAACCAATCAAGACCCACCCTGAGTGGGCAGAGTACTCACCTCCATGGAAATAATTTAATCAAAGTTATCACCCACAGTTGGGTGAGACACATCTCCATGGAAACACTCAAGCAAGAGGTTCCACTCAACAGACTGGGTTAAAAAATCATGACTTTTGTGGGGGACATAATTTATCCAAACCAGCAAAGACTTCTTACCTGGTGGCTCAGGACTCTGAGGGACTAAGGTGGAAGCTTCCACTCCTCCAAAGCCTAGGTCTGGAACTGGCAAAGGATCTCTTCTACCATATTTGGTTATTAGAGCTATCACTGGCCAACCCAGATTCAAGGAGAAGGAAACAGACTCCACCTCTTGATAGGAAAAGTGCCCAAGCAGTTGTGACCACCTCTACCCACCAGCATGCTGAACAAGCACAGTCCTGGAACCCAGATGAAGACTGAAGTACAAGTCGCTCCTCGCTCAAGGTTCCCATTGACCGAAAGCAAACTGTACAGTACATGTTTCTGAGAGGCCTGCAGTGATCAGCTTTGGTCCAGAGAGGATTTTTTTCCTACTGAAGATCCAAAGTGGAACCCACGTTTTAGAAGTCATGGTCTCCTATATACCTCCATGGAACATTCTGTCATCAGCCGGGCTCTTATCCCTGCACTGCTTCTGTCATTCTCCGTGGCTCATTCAAATTTTCTCGGAATTACATAGACTAAGAATCTCTCCTGGAATCTTTCACTCCCTTAGAAGTATAACTAGTCAAACGAGTCTCTGGTGTCTTTTAAAAAGCTTCACAAATACTCAAAAGAGATGTAATGAGGTCCCATCAGAAAGGCAGATTTGTAATCACCAAAAAAAAAAAGAAAGAAAGAAAAAGAAAAAGGAACTTCATACTTTAAAAAGTATAAATACTTGGTCAGCTTCTGCAGAGAGCTTCAAAGAAAGAATGTTATGTCTGAATCAGAATCTTAACATAAAAGTTAAAAAGAGAACATGATAATGCTCTCTTGGCAATCACATCTTCCTGACGAAAACGCAAACAGGCAAAGGCAGAGTCATTTTTTCAAAACAGATTGTAAACACTAGACCTACCAACATGCTAATTTGAAGATTATTTTATTACTGTGTACTTTTAAGACTGAATTGGAAACATCTGTCTTCCTTAGAATTAAGCTGAAAAAGATTCTGACTGAGGATGAAATGGGAAAGTCCATTTCAGTTGCCTTACGCTGAAGGTGGGTGCCTGCTCATGGATGTAGGGATACTTTTCTTTTGTGCACACCATTATTTCATAAACTATAACTAAGGATATATTACAAGTATGTCATGCACCAAGACTCCTGTTTATAAAGCATATGTTAATTCTTTAGGTTGCTTTTTTTTTTCCAAAAAGCATATGTAATCAGAAAACCCAGGTCTCGCTGCCCTACATGCTCAAATTAATCATGTTCTATTAATGCCCCTATCTAGATGCTCCAGGTCCTCCCTTGCTTGATTCTCATGGCCTTGAATCCCAGGAAGACCTATATTTTTCCAAAAACCCTCTTCTCCAATAGTCTCCCAAATTCCCACATGAAACCAGATTGTTCCCTAGATCCTCTCTCTAAGGGGTTAAGCTGTTATCTGCAGCTCTCTAGGCCCTGTTGATCCGGGACCTCTACCTTCTCCATCCTTCTGTCCCATTGGCTGCTATTCTGTCACCATAATGACCCTCACCTCACCCCTGCTATCTCTGGTCTTGGAATCCCCTCACCTCCTAATGTCCACAAGCCTTCCCTGTACCTAACTTCTAAGGATCACCTCTTCTGACCCACGGGAAATGGTTTTTGATCCTCACAACTGGCTCTTTCAGAGGGGTTTCCCACACCAGAGCTGTTGGAGTTCCTAAGTTGGATATAGTTGTTTTCTTTATAGGAAAGCTATCTCCTTCCCAGTGGGCACAGGCACAAGGGTTGGGTGAGGGCTGCTGGAGCCACAGGTTGAAGACTGGTCAAGCATGGCCTCACCTAATACCTGGAACCACTGGGCCTTGGTCAACCAAGCTGTGCTATTCAGTTGACCACTCTTACAGTCTTCTTCCTCCTCCATGTCTGAATTTTTTTTTTTCTCTCAGTAGCCAAGATGTCCTTCTCTGAAATCTCCTCCATGGACTTCCCCAATCAAGAAAGGCCAATAGACTGAGGCAAGAGGACCCCCTGACCTGGGCACACATTTTACAGGGCCCTGCTCTGGCTTTCTAGGCCATGCTCCTCCAGTAGGGTAAGGAGTCCATAGGACAAAGGGACACACTCACTCAGAGACCATGGTCTTCCATGCTCCAGGTACCCGGGATCCTGGAATCTCTTCCCAAATGTTCCCAAGACCACCCCTAGAGCCTTCTCATGCTCATGTCTGGATTTGTCCTCCCAAGGGCAAACTGTACCTCCAGTACATAAACCTAAGACCTGGGAGGTGGCCTAGGGACAGCAGTGGGGTCGGGGGGAGGGATGCTGTGGAATTGGAAATGGGGTCTAGGGTGTCCACATGTGAGCACTTGAATCTGCTTGGAGATGGACTTGGGTGTGGAAGAGAAGACAGGCAGGACACAGGCCAGGGGCTGGCTCCCCCCACACCATAATGCTCAATAATGGAAGTCCAAGAAGTGTAAAAATTTTGAATTTGACTTGGCCTTCTACGTCATGATGAAAGTACATTTGTCAAAGTGGAAAGACAGCACATATTTTATCCAATCATTTATTAGATTGATTTATCACCTTTAAATATGTAGATACATAGGATGTGTGCTGCCATGTGTCCTTTGCCCTGGTCCTGGCAAATGCCCATTGGACATGGCAGCATATGTCTGAAGTTTTCTGTGGACATGGCTCAATTTATTTCCCTTGAACTCCTGAATCACTACAGGGATGTAGCTAAGCATCTGCTTTAAGTGTAGAAGAATATGCAGGGACACCTAAAATGATATAGATCAAGAATACCCGAGAGACTCACAGGGGTGTAAATCTCCCTGGCAACGCAGGATATGACTCCGGGGGATGAATCTGGACCTGGCATCGTGGGATTGAGAACATCTTCTTGAGCAAATGGGGGATGCAAAATGAAATGAAATAAAGTTTCAGGGGCTGAGAGATTTCAAATGGAGTCGAGAGGTCACTCTGGTGGACATTCTTACACACTATATAGATAACACCTCTTAAGTTTTAATGTATTGGAATAGCTAGAAGTAAATACCTGAACTATCAAACTCCAACCCAGCAGTCTGGACTCTTGAAGACAATTATATAATAATGTAGATTACAAGGGGTGACAGTGTGATTGTGAAAACCTTGTGGATCACACTCCCTTTATCCAGTGTATGGATGGATGAGTAGAAAAATAGGGACAAAAACTAAATGAAAAATAGGGTGGGATGGGGTGGATGATTTCAGTGTTCTTTTTTACTTTTATTTTTTGCTCTTATTCTGATTCTTCCTGATGTAAGGAAAATGTTCAAAAATAGATTGGGGTGATGAATGTACAACTATATGATGGTACTGTGAACAGTTGATTGTACACCATGGATGATTGTACAGTATGTGAATTTATTTCAATAAAACTGAATTTAATTTAAAAAAAAAGAATACCAGAGGACCTTGGGGGGCTGTGTGGTCCCACATTGCCTACCTACCTAGAGGTCCCCGCTCCCAGCTCTAGCCCAGTCAAGAGACCCTGTTAAACACAGAAAATTAAAAAATGAAGATTGGTGATTCTCAAGCTACCACACTCATTTTCCTTCCTCAACCATGTGAAATCTTCAGCTGTTTCTGGGACTGTTTTCTAAGATGAAGTGCAGTGGAAGAGGTAGCCCTTTACCAAAGCTGGAACCTCCTACCTCAGGAAGAGCCATCTTCTTGGCCTTGTTGAGAGATTTGTTGACCAATGACTTTCATTCACCCTTAGGGCAGACAAACTCCATGGTCCTGGGGCTCTAGGTTGCAGGGGAGTCTGTCCCAGGCATCATGAACTCTAGTTCATCTGGGTGAAATGCTAGGAGTCCCATATTTAGAGAAATTGTCCTTCACCTCATTGTGTGGAGTGAGCCACAGGGTTGGCCCAGGTGCTGGCATTAGAGAGGAAGCAGAGAAATCAGCCCAGGAAATACATGTAAGAAATTTTTAAGGGATCCTCTGAAACCTGGACCTAGACGTAACTTTGTCAGAAAAGTTGTGACTGCCAGTGTCAAAGAACACTTTTGATTCCATGGGGTCAAATGGGAGAGAAGGAGCTCTATTGAGCATCTGCTCCTTGCCAGACACAGTAAGATCTTTAAGAGATCTCGTTTAGTCCTCACAGGAGCCATATAATTGATACCTATAGCTATGGATCCCACAATACAGATGAGAAACCAAGGTTCAAGGAAACTGTAACAGGATTTTAAAATGGAAGTTCTGGCTGAAGCACAGAGACAATACATACCTGTGTTAGTTTTCCAGGCTGCTATGACAAACATAACGGGTTGACTTAAACAATGCAAATGTATCGTATAGAAGGCTTGCTGCCTCCCAGGGTTGGCTGCATTCCAAGGCTGGCTGGCCAATGATCCCTGAGGTTCCTTGGCTTGAATCCCTGCCTCATGTCACATGGCGATGTCCTCTCTGTTCTCTTTCAGTTCCCACAGATTTCCTGCTTCTAGCTCCTCTCCGAGGCTTTCTCTTTATAAGGCCTCCAGTAATACAGATTCAGACACACCCTCATTCCATTGGGCCACATCTTCTGTAAAAATAAACACCTTTAAAAAAGTCCTATTTACAATGGGTTTACACTCACAGGAATGCCAATTAAGATTAAAAACATATCTAAATTGGGGTACATAACTTAATCTACCATAATACCCTAGTCCAAAAAGAGGTGAGAGACTGCAATACAAATTTTTCAAAATTGATGACCTGACTCTTGGGTCCCTCAACCACATGGAGAGCAAAGAGGCAAAAGGGGAGGGATAAAGGGGGATTATAGATAGAGTGCTGTGTGTTCACCCCACCCCACTGGGGTGGGGTGGGGGTGCTTTCCCCTTACCTCTAGACTAGGGGAAAGGGCTTTAGTGGAACCACTTTGAAAGTTTAATATCTGTTCCCTGTAGTTTGAGGGATTTAGATGACTGGTGTCTGACTCACACCTGGTAAGCTGAAAGGGAGCGGGGATTGCTTGGCCCCTAATCTGTGGCACAGCCGAGGAGAGTTTCTTCTGCACTGGGTTTGGCTTGAACAAGCTGAGTTTATCATAGCAAAGGATGTGTATTTCTTGGTTCCACATGTGAGCCATGATTGAAAGACTAAGCTGAAGAGGGGCTGTCTTAGACCCCGTCCTAAAAGGCTGTCCTAGAGGGGCAAGGGGGCCTCCAATAGAAAGAGTCCAGAGGGGTGCTGCCATATGTCTAGGGCCTGTAAAGGGTCCCAAGTGACAGCTGTTGGAGACATGTCTTCACCCATGTCAAGAGAATGAGGTGGCAGGTCCAAGTGGATAGGGACTTTCCCAAGAACTCACAAAAGTATCCACAAGAGAAATGGGCAGCTTTAAACATCTTTCAAGTCTAGAGGACACCAATGCTAGGTCCCTCTGCCACCCCCACCAGAGAAGTCACAAGTCCTGCCTGAATGTCCATCCAGGGGCTGAGCAGGTACCCACCCACCACTGAGGGCCACGGGTGACAAAAATCAACCGGCTTTCTGATTACCCCTTGAAATGGTAACAGTGATTTTCCCTCAAGATATTGGAATTACAGATGACTTTCATTTTAACTTGTACACATTCATTCAATAAATTTTTTAGCACTTACTATGTGCAAGGCACTGTTATTTTATTTTTCTGAATTTTTTACAAGATTTAATTTTAGAGATGAAGGAAAAGAAGCTCACAGAAGAGAAATCTGTCTACTCCTGTTCCCTTGGCAAGCAAGATGTAACGCAAGGATCCGAGGGTCAGGAGAGAGCCTTTGGCATAAGCCAACTCCACGGGTCTCATCCAGAAAACACAGCTGCAAGAGGATGATGTGCAAAAGCAAGACCTACTGGAAACATCCCTTAAGTGTTAACAGATGCTACATAAAATACAAAACTTGACCTAAGAATAAAGAATTTAACAGAGAAGTCTCTAACAACTGCAAAAGAGTGATGTTTGCATCATAAGGTCTCTTTCCCTCCTGCTATGCATTGTATCACACCAACCAGGTAACTTAAAAATTAAAAGGCACCTCACTGACAGACCCATTCCCCCTCAAAATATGAAAGTAGAGGCAATAACCCTCCAGCGCTTACCATTTTAGCATTCAAGGGTTCAGCTATTAAAAAAGCATCCCAAATGTTCATGCTTATGACTCTAGCCTCATCTCTCCAGATGCCCCTTCAGATCTTCATATTCCTACCTAGTCCCACACCACCCCCATCGGCACATTTGCACCCTCTACACATACACACACACACACACACACACACACACACACACAGAGTCTCTTTCTTTCCCTACCTTCCCTGGATCATAGTAAATTTTCATCAGTTTCTCAAGTACATAGTGCTGCTCCCTTTGGCCTTTGTATATTCTCCCATCACCCTTTTTTGTCACCAGGAAACCTCTTCTGAACCTCAAGTCAGAGTTTGATGCAACCCCCATCACATTATCTATCTCTGTATTTTGTTTGTCTACTTTTCTGTGTTTCCTCTAAACTATAAGTTCCATGAAAGCAAGGAGTTTATCATCCATTCATACACTTAACTAATAAATACTGAGTACTTTCTCTGTGCTGGGCTTGTGTCTGAACAAGACATCACCTAGCTCCCTACTGGCACATGTTGGTATCTCTAAATACCAGTTGACTGGATGGAAGGAGGGAGAGAGAGATGGATGATGGATGGGTAGAAAGATGGAGGGATGAATGGCGAGATGGATGGATGGATGGATGGATGGATGGATGGATGGATGCATAGATTAATAGGTATGGCAGTTAAGAATGTGTTCAGCTGCAAGCAAAAGAAAGTCTGAACTCAGTGGCTTTAACAAACGGGGAACTTATCTGACCAAGCCAGAGGCAGGCTGCCAAAGTTTGGAAGTGGTTCCACAGTCTCTCAGGGGCCCATGCTCCTTCTGTTTCTCCACTCTCCATTCTTAGTGTGTGACTCTCATCCTCATAGTTATAAGAAGGCAACTACATTTCTAGGCATCACCTCTGTGGTCCAGTCAGGGAGAAGGGGGAAGGAGTGAAAATCTCATGGAGTATTCCAGTCCAGTCTGTACCTTTAAAAAGCTTTCTCAATGCAGGGGTATTCGCCTACCCCACCTCCATGGTTGCTAACATGACCACAGACATAGGGGACTGGTGGTTTGATGGGTTGAGCCCTCTACCATAAGTTTTACCCTTGGGAAGACGGTTGCTGCAAAGGAGAGGCTAGGCCTCCCTGTATTTGTGCCTAAGAGTCTCCTCCTGAATGCCTCTTTGTTGCTCAGATGTGGCCCTCTCTCTCTGGCTAAGCCAACTTGAAAGGTGAAATCACTGCCCTCCCTGCTACGTGGGATCAGACACCCAGGGAAGTGAATCTCCCTGGCAACGTGGAATATGACTCCCGGGGAGGAATGTAGACCCGGCATCGTGGGATGGAGAACATCTTCTTGACCAAAAGGGGGATGTGAAAGGAAATGAAATAAGCTTCAGTGGCAGAGAGATTCCAAAAGGAGCCGAGAGATCACTCTGGTGGGCACTCTTACGCACACTTTAGACAACCTTTTTTAGGTTCTAAAGAATTGGGGTAGCTGGTGGTGGATACCTGAAACTATTAAACTACAACCCAGAACCCATGAATCTCGAAGACAGTTGTATAAAAATGTAGCTTATGAGGGGTGACAGTGGGATTGGGAATGCCATAAGGACCAAACTCCACTTTGTCTAGTTTATGGATGGATGTGTAGAAAAGTAGGGGAAGGAAACAAACAGACAAAGGTACCCAGTGTTCTTTTTTACTTCAATTGCTCTTTTTCACTCTAATTATTATTCTTGTTATTTTTGTGTGTGTGCTAATGAAGGTGTCAGGGATTGATTTAGGTGATGAATGTACAACTATGTAATGGCACTGTAAACAATCGAAAGTACAATTTGTTTTGTATGACTGCGTGGTATGTGAATATATCTCAATAAAATGATGATTAAAAAAAAAAAAAAAAAATGCTTTCTCAGAAGTCCAATCAGTGGTATCAAGTTACATCTCATGGATCAAGATTGGGTGTCACACGGTCACCCATTAGCTCCAAGGAAGTCTGGGAAAGCAAACATCTTAGCTTTCAAATCTCTACAGTTGAAGTGGGCAAGAGGGATCATAAATGACTTTTGGATTTGCCAATCCACAGTGACAAGGCTATATTAAGCAAGGCCTTGCCCTGTTTGGGGCACTAGTGTTAACACGCTGCCATGTTTGACCCCCATCCCAATGCATGTCTATATAAGCAAATAAATAACTCAGCTCACGAGAGCAAGCACTGTGGCACAGCTGACTGGCTAGAACATTACAATTAGGAACGGGTCTTTCAGAAAGGTGTGACCAAGGATGGATGAATCTGGCCAAGGGGGACTGCTTGAGGGGGAGAGCTGCTAGCCCACTGCTCAGCTCACTGGGTCTCTTCCTTCAACCCTACTGAAGTTTCCCGTATGTAAACAATCACTGCGCCTCAAACTAAGCTACTATCAGACCAGGTCAGAAGTGCCTGCCATCACTCAGTGTTTTATTTTTACATTTTAAAAATTATATAAGTAATTCATAAATATATTCTCCTACAAATTCAACAATTTAAGGTTTTATGGAGAGGAAATGAAAAAAAAAATCTTTCTAAATCAGCACTTCCCAATACCTGCCACCAATCGCATGCCCTTTAGCAGAATTAACCACTATTAACAGTTTGGTGTGTTTCTTCCCGTTTCCCTTCACCCATGCATTCACACACACACACATGCACACACAGTTTGTGTATTTCATAAAGGGGATTACACTGCCACCCTTTTGTTTCATTTTACGATATGTCTTCGTATTTCTTGTAAGGATTTTCTGACTTATTTAGCCAATCCTATCCTGGTAGACACACAGGTTGGCCAGGAGCCAGATTGCCTGGGCTTACAATTCTGCCTCCTGCTAGCTGGGTGACCTTGAAAAAACAGCATCCACATTGTGTGCCTCAGATCCTTTGTCTGTATAATGGGGATAATTAAAGTTCTTACTTACAGGGTTGTCCTGGAGGATTGAGTTTGTTTACATAAAGTGCTTAGAAAAGTATCATCCCAGAGAAGTCTTTATGTAAGGGATAACAGTTATTATTAGCAATAGAAATATTTCCAATTTCTGCTACCATAATCTTTTAACAAACAACTTGTATATAGCTCTGTGTGAACAAATATGATTTTTATAAGACAGATTCATATTCCTAGAATGGAATTTCTATATCCAAGGGTACACACAGTTTAATTTTGCTGGACACCACCAAATTATGTCTCTAAAAGGGTGAAAGTGTGTATGAGATGGTGTATTTATTGTTCCCGCACATATGCTAGAGGATATCTCTAAGTCTTTGTCAATCCATGGATTGAAATGGTGTTTCAGTGTTTTATTTCACCTTTCCCTTATTACTGTCAAGGGTGAATATCCTTTCAAATATTTATCAGCCACTTCCCAATCCTATTCTCCTTTGTCTTCTTCTGTGAATCTTTTTCTTATTGATTTGTATTTGCTTTTTAAATAAATTGGTTATTCAATCTTTTCTGATTTTACATGTTACAAATATTTTCACCCAGTAAGTTGTCTACTATTAGTTTGTTATGCAAAAGTATCAAAATTTTAGGTGGTCACATTTGTCAGCCTTTTCCTTCTGCATTTTGTGTCCTGTTTAGGAAGGCTGTTTCCATCTCAACATTATTGAAAACAGCCTTCATTATCCAAGGATAATTGGTACCAAGGGAAGGCCACTTAAAGTGAACCTAGTTTGAAAAGGGATCAGATTTTCATAACAATTAGTAAAAAAAGTTTGGATTGAAATTTTATCTTGAAAAATAAAATTTTAAAAGTGCTTTTCATCTTATAGCTAAAGAAATTTCCACTGTAATTTCAACTACACATTTTTTTTAATGAACACAAAATAAATCAGGTTTTTAAGGAAAGGGTTAATTTTTCTGAATAAGTTCTATGATTGCACAATAGGAAATTCCATTTTTAAGCACAGTCATTTTTTCAAAAATATTTGTGGGTGTCATCAGTTTTCCCAAGAGTCTCTCCTCATCCTTTGATATCCAAATCCACCCCTTCTGAAGAACCTATCCTGACCCCCTTGTTAACTTTCCCTTCTTCACTCCTTAACTGGTCTCACGCTTTGGAATCCTCATACGCTGATGGCTTTGCGTGCAGTCTAAACAGTTATCGTCAACAGCAAGAAAATCCCTACCTCTTTTGCCAAATGCACATTGTCATTATGCCATCCATTTGTTTTGGCGTTGAACCCAGACTGTACTCAGAGATATTTGGTATCTGGGACAGACATTGAAGGGGGGAAGGTTTTCTACGTAGCCCGACCATTAGTTAATATGCCCATCATGGCATATTTCTGCAATCCTATAACTTAAGGGACTCAGATAATGAGTGCCGGGATAATGAGGTCTCCTTGAACCTACCATTTCCTTTAATTGACCCAATATTGAAGGGTGTGCCAAGCACTCAGGGAGGCGCAGTGAGTAAGGCAATGTTGGTATTGCCTCCCCTTCATCTGCAGCCTATATTTCCTTTTCTTTCAAAGGAATGGTACACACTGAGCAATCTGTTTCCCTAACCCTGTACCCTCCACCCACCATATTCATACACCACCACCACCAGCATACTTTCTTCCAGTACTTCCTATCAGGACCTCAAAAGGTTATTTCCAATAAGAGGGGGACCAAATCCCAACTTAATACCTGTGAGAAAATAAAACCCTGGCCATGGCACTAGGAAAGCTCAGACGTGAATCACCTAAAGAGCAAGGGGACCTCCATCCTCTCTCCTGAGAACGTAACAGGTGGGTTCCAAGTTGGGAAGAAGATGAACACCAGCTTCCTATAGTTGAACATCCTATAGTTCTGCATCTGACCATCTTGAGTCAGGGACTGAACCATGTTCAATCAAGTTCCCAAATAAATTATGTTAAAAATCTGTGCCTGAGCCTCCGTTAATGCAGGGTGGTACAGTGAGAGAGGAAAGAAGAAAAAGCCACAGTCCAAGCTCCCAAGGATCTTACAGTACAGTTGTGGGGACAATAAATACATTACAGGAAAATGTCGGGAGAATCCTTCATGAATGTGTGTGAGAGAGGCAGGATGGGGAGAACTGGATTTCACACTGGGTTCTATAGGGATCTGGGGGTTCCATGGAGGTTCCTGAGGGGCTACCAGAGAAGGACTGGGCTCTAGGCTGCCCGCACCCACCTAAACTTCAACTGGAGTGCTTTCTTCTATTGGGCTTAGATATCAGGTTTTATTGAAGATGTTATTTGATGAAAAGATTCTGTTTCTAAAGACTGAAAATCAGTAATCCAGAGCAGGAGTCAGCAAACTATGGTCCGTGGGCCAAATCCAGTCTGCCACTTGTTTTTGGTAAATAAAATTTTATTGGAGCACAGCCATGCTCGTTCACTTACATTTAGTCTGTGGTGGCCTTCATGAGACAAAGATTGAGTTGAGTAGTTGCAACGGAGACTTTATCATGTATAAAGCTTAAAATATTCACTCGCTGGCCTGCAGAAAAGGGTTCCCAACCTGTGATTTAGAGGAAAGACAACCAAACTCGGACAAGCTCAACTATCAGTGATTCCATCAAGGTAGTAAGTTATGATTTAAAGAAGAAGGGCAAATCCCAATGGCTTAAAACTTCTTTACAATCATCACCCAATTTCCACCATTCTTTCAGCTACCTATTAAAATGCAAACATGTCTACCTTTTCCAAGAAGGCTGGGGGAGTGGCCTCTGATCCTCTTTCTATTTTACTTGTACTCTTTCTCACAGATGGATTTACTCTGAGGTAACCAAGCTTAAGCTTCAAGGCCCCTCACTTGCCAATGCCTCATAGCTAATTTTTTATTCTTTTTCTTAAAGAAGACTCCAAAAAATGGGATCTGTACCAATTCTATTTAACTTACATGCTTTAGTTTCCTATCTGCTCAAGCAAATTTCATGAAATGGATTGGCTTAAACAATTGGAATCATTAGCTTTTAGTTTGGGGGCTAAAAGAAAGTCCAAATCAAGGGATCATTAAGGTGATGCTTTCTCCATGAAGATCAGCATTCTGGAGCTGGCTGCCAGTGATCCTTGGCTCGTCTGTCACATGGTAAGGCACATGACAGCATCTCCTGGTCTCTCCCTTCTCCCTTGGGTTCCACTGATGTCAAGCTTCTTACTTCCTGTGGCTGTCTCTCTCTGTGTCTGAATTTCATTCTCTTATAAAGGACTCCAGTAACAGGATTAAGACCCATCCTGACTGGGCTGGGCATACCTTAACCAAAGTAACCTCATCAAAAGGTCCTACTTATGGTGGGTTCACACCCACAAGAATGGATTAACTTTAAGAACATGTTTTTCTGGGGCACATACAGCTTTGAACCACCATAATGCGCAAAGTTGGCCTCTGCCTCTTGCTTCTTTAGACCATCGGAGGTCAAGGACAATGAGCTTCCCACTGCCAGCCTCCATGAGGCAGTCCCTCCCTGCCACTCAGGTTGTGCTGGGGGAGATGCAGCTCATTCCCGTTTTGACCCCCGTGAGTAGGCAGGTGTTCCAGTTTGCTAATGCTGCCATTATGCAAAATACCAGAAATGGATTGGCTTCTATAAAGGGGGTTTATTTGGTTACAAATTTGCATATGAAGGCCATGAAAATGTCAAATTAAGGCATCAACACAGGTATACCTTCACCAAAGGAAGGACATTGGCGTCCAGAAAACCTCTGTTAGCTGGGAAGGCACTTGGCTGGTGTCTGCTGATCCCAGGTTGTGTTCCAGCTCCTCTCTCAGCTCCTGTGCATTCTTCAAAATGTCGGTCTTGTCCTCTCTTAGCTTCTCTGCAGCAAACACTGGGCTAGCATCTCCAAAGTGTCAGCAAAGGTGTGCCTTCAATGCCATCTCCAAAATGTCACACTCAGCTGCTCTGAGGTCCTTCTGTTTGTGAGTTCTTTTATAGGACTTCAGTGATTAAACCAAGACCCACCCTAAATGGGTGGGGTCCGTATCTCCATGGAAATAATTTAATCAAATGTTTCACCCATGGGTGATTGAGTCACATCTCCATGGAAACACTCAATTAATAGGTTACAACCTAATCAACACTAATACAACTGCCCCTGCAAGACTCCATTAAAGAACATAGTGTTTGGGGGACATAATACACCCAAACCAGCACAGCAGGTAAGTCAGGTCAGGCTGTCCCACTCATCCACACAGGTTCACTTTGGACATGAGCGGCCCAGCTGCATTCCCCAATCTGGAACTGCAGGGCCAGGTCCTTCAAGGGTTATTGGGCACTTGCCTTGTTGCCATTAATAAAATTAATACTTTGATCTCCATTGGGATCCTTTGTATCTGTTCTCTATCAATCAGAGGAGGGAAAGGGACAAGCATATGGCACCCCTCACCTGAAACAAGTATCACAATTGGTTTCAAAATGGATCTTAACTTCATTCTGACACAGGTATAAATGACACCAAGCCCAGAGATATTTGAATTTCAAAAGGGAACAAAATATACTGGGTTTCCAAGTGGTTTAACTTTTCTTCTTTAGTCTTTTGTGAATTTCCCACATATTCTTCAATTAATATGTATTATTTTGTATTAAAAATAAATTGAAGTATGAATTTATCGTTTCACCACATCCCCCTCCAAAAAAACCTCATTGTTATTTTCCCCTTGTGTTGGATATTGAGTTGACCAGCATTTTATTCTAAAGCTGGAGTTCACATCCTTGCTTTGGCAGATTCATTTATTCATGCATCGATTCCTTCAACACATTTTCACTTAGCGCCTTCTATGCGTATGTGTTTCAGGCATGGTAATGGGTGCTGGGTACTCTGGAGCGACCGTGCCTGAGTTCCCATCCCAGTTCTCCCCATAACTGGTTATGGGAGCTCAGTCTAGTTACTTAATCTCTATGTGCCTTGGTTTTCTTTTAAGAAAAACAGGAAGAAACAATAGATTAAGTGAGTTAGCATGTTTAAGGTAACACCTGGCTGCTACAAGCACTCAAAGAGGATCAGCTGTCATCAGAAATGCAGGTTAGGGAAAAGCTTCGGTGGCCTGTGGTTGAAGGAGTTTCTGTCTGTTGGTTTCTAGTTTCAAAGTGAAGGTAGAAGTGGTCATGTTGTCAGTTTGAGGAAAGCGAAGAAGATGTGAAGAAAGGGAGAAGTCAAAGGGTTGGAGGGTAGTGACCGCCCTTTGTGACGTCAGGGGGAGAGGAACAGGGAGACACGTGGATTAGTCCAAGCTGGGTTTTATCTGGGTGGTGTGACGGAAGCTGCAAGAGTATTTAGGATATGAATGGCAAGAGAGGGTGATGTGACAGATAGAAGAAGCAGCAGACAGCCAAGAATGCCACCACCCTGCTTTCTTCCCTAAGAGGCATCAAATTGTCACACAACCAGAATGAGCCAACCCACCAGTTCAGGGGATAAGGAAGTCCGCATCACTTTTATTTTTCAAAAGGAAACCAGCTCAGGCTACAACATCCCAGACTAGCAGGAAGTTCCGTATCTCTTGCTTGGGGCTTTCCATCAAGCTCTTAGCATTGTCCAAAACCCCCCACACACTTCTTAGTGTCTCAAAGTCCAGTCCTGTCCAGCTGCATGAAGCAAAACTCAGACATACGCCCTTGAGGCTGGAGAAAACCACAGCCACAACTGGGCTGCTCCAGAACCTGGCATGCTGGGCAGTGAGTATCACAGCAAGTACTCATTTCATCTAATTCAAATAAATCATTGACATTACTGTGGGTTTCGGACACAGCGATTCTGAAGGCAGTAAAATCCTGCTTTTGCAATGATATCCTTACCCAGGAAGCTGCACACCCCAAAACAACTGGGGGTCCTACGGTCACAGCCTTTTAGTTCCCACTCATAACCCACCCCAATACCATGTCAGAACCATCTTTCTCACTCCCATTCCCCACAACCTAGGCCATCCCACCAAGCCCAGGTTACCAGCCAGCCTGCCTGTAAAGGGGGGCCATGGGAAGCCCTTTTCTCTGTAAACCTACCTCAACAGGAAGCACGCCAATCCATCAGAGTTTCAAATAATATTCAACCTCAAAAGCCAGTTCGAGCCTTGACAGAGCCGGTTGGGTGACAAGTTGAGGCCAACTGCTTGGAAACAGGTTCAAGAGATAATAAGAAGAGAGGAAGTTCAGCAAATAAAGAAAACTCTTTCAAAGATGCTTGCCATAAAGTAGAGCAGAGAAATGGGGTAGTAACTAGAGGAAAATGTAGCAATAAGGTAATGTCTTTGGGTTTTGAGGGGTTTTTTGATCATTTTATTTTGTTTTAATATGGATGATGTGTCAACAAGTTTGAGAGTTGATAGGAATGAGTCAATTGGGAGAGGAAAATTAATTTTGCAACATAGAGGGAAATATATGGACAGTCTTTGAATTGGTGAGGGAGGACAGTTCCCAGCAACAGATGGAGCTTAGAATAATACATCCTTTGTAACAGGAGAGATGAACCGGAAAAGGCAGTCAGGCTTTTAGAAATTATCCGACTATTACGCATGGGAGTTTCTTTTCAACTTTTTGCCGGAAGGTGGTGGTAGACTGCTTCACATGAACCAAACAACCCTTAAAGGGCACCTTTGGGAAAACAGCAAAAATTAAGAACATTTTTCTTTCTTGTTTTTAAACACTTGGTAAATGTTCTGAAGGACCATACCGCTGCCCCCTCATCCTTATAGTCTCAACTTGAACAGCCTCTCCTCAATGAATCAATCCTTCCCTGTCCAGTTTACCTATGGAGGGCCACAGAGCTTTCTGGAGGAGGTGATCCCTGATCCCCTTCTCCAGGAGAGATGGGAGAGGGCAGTCCAAGCAATGCCATAGGCAACTGTAACTGGGATGGATTAGAGAACGAGACGAAAGGCAGAAAAGAGCAATTGGGAGATGGTTGCTAACCCAACTAGAGGAGAGTAGTGAGTATGGAAAGGACAGGTGGGCTTACTGAATATTTAGGAGGTAATATGTAGAAGTAAAGGAAAAGGAGAAGCCCAGGATGACTCTCAGGCTCTAGCTCAGGTCACTAGGAAGATGGTGATCTAATTGCTGAGTGAAGAGAGAACACGGGAGGCAGAACTGATCTGCACAAAGGTATTGACCACAGTTTTGAACTGTGGTGTCTGAGGAATGTGGAGAGTATTTCAGGGAAGATGTGCAATGTTACACTTAAGCCTGGTGCTTGGAGGAGAGGTCTAATGCTGCAGTTATAGATTTGGTTATTGTCAACGCAACTGAAACATAAGAGTGAGGACATCTGCTGGCAGGGCCAAGAGAATGAGAAATCTTGCCAACCCTGAGCCTCACCAGTATTTAAAGGATGGGCAAAGGACAAGATGTCCATCCAGAAATAAGAGTTGGAGCATGAAGAGAACTAGGACAAAGTGTAGTCATGGGAGCCCTGGCAAGGAGTGAGTTTCAGAAAGGAGGTTTGATGGATAGAGTCAAACATTGCACAAGGTCCAGTAATTTAACCATAGAAAGTATCCTTTGTTCTTGGTGATGTGGAAATCATTGCTGAAATCAGTGGTGCTTGGTGAAACCAGATAGCAGGAGGCGGGGGGGTCTCGGAAGTCCTTGAATGGAAACAAATAGCCTTTGGAGAAATGTGGATAAATGAATGTGCACAGAGACTTTAGAAGGCTGATTATTAATATCTCTGCCCACTTTTCTCAATTGTAAAGCAAGGTGTAAGAACATTTGCTACCAAATAATTGCAATGTTATGAATATTAGTGAGATGATCTCTACAGTTTAAAAATTTCACTTATAGAGCACATTTTGTGTGCTAGAAACATTAATTTAATCCTCACAACAAATCAGTGAAGTAGAATCCATTATCTTCATGACTGAGTTGAGATCATAAGGACTTTGCTCAAGATGGAAATCTCCCCCACAGTAGGCCAAAAGTTCCACAGCCCCTCCTCTTAACCACTTCATTATATGGTCTCTATTTAAAGTAGTCAGTCATCTAATTACAGACAGGTTATAGACTAAGAGTTCATTTGTAAGTAATTTGTTCAGATCTGGGAATACATTTTTCCATAGAAATGTGATCAGTGGTAAGTGTTCTCCAATCACCCCATAAGTATGTTTAAAGTAGAATGCATGAGACAGTCTATTTATGGACAACCAAAAAAGAAAAACCCAAGGCTTTTGTCATACTAGCGATTAAATAAAACAACAGAACAATAATAATATTGAGCAAGAAGTTTTCAAAAAATTATCTTAAATGTTAGGACATGATTAACTGTAGATAAAAAAGTAAGGAGGGGAAGTTCAGGGCGTTTTCATGAACATTTGAGGGTGATACCTCTGTTTCTTCATCCTGTCCAATTTATTTCAAACTTTATGGCTTCCCCCTTGATTCAAGTCATTTGTTACCCATGATCGGGGGAGTTTCTTGAATCCTAAATGTAATTTTGAGATGAATTTAAGATGCTCTCTAAAATTAGTTAAAATACGTAAAATACTTAGAACAGCGTGTGGCATAAAGTAATTCGTTTATTTATGCTAAGTACTTTTCTTGGCTCTTTGAAAGTATCAACAATCTTCTAATCCTAATAGCAACCCTACTGTTGCCCATGGTTTATAAAGGGGACAGTAACTTTCCCAAGATAACCAGGCTAGTCAATGGCAGAGCCAGGATCCAAACTCATATTTTCAGTCTCATTAAATGGGAGGAAAGGGACTGAGGAAGATGCGTGTATCCCTGTGATAAAGATTGCCCACGGTCAGCAATAAAGCTGTGAGAGTGGAAGACACAGGTAAAAGGAAAATCTCAGTCAGTGCCCGACCTAAGGAGGAGGAGAAGCTTGGGGAAGACATGTTGACTCATGTTGTATTTCCAGCCAGATGCCTACGAGTAGCATTGGACCAAGAGAGCTTGGCTGCTCCCCAGAGAAAGAAGGGATGCTGGAGAAAGTGAGGAGGGCATCCTCGAACTGGAGCCTGGGCGGTGTGGATGGGGTAAAAGGAGGGAGTGTGCAATACACAATTCAAAAGCTTTTTGGCATTAGCAGCCTGGGGCGTACTTTATAAACATCACTCAAGTTTTCAGAAGCCAGTTATTCAATACCTTCATTACTTTCTTCTTTATTTTTCCTTCCATGTGATTTTGCCAGTTGACATACAATAAAATTCACCAATTTTAAGTATGCCATCCTATGAGTTTCAACAAATGTGCACGGTCATGTTAACACAACCACAATCTTGATACTGAATATTTCTGGCACTTCTAAAAGCTTCCTCATGCCCCTTTGCATCAATCCCCAGCCCCCACCTCTGGTCCCTGGCAACTCCACTTTCTGCTCTTTCTATCACTATGGTATTGCTTTTTTTTATTTTTTACTAGAGAAGTTGTGGGTTTTATAGTGCTGCTTTCTAAAGAATTTCATGTAAGTGGAAACATACAGTATGGACAATTCTCTATCTAGTCTCTTTCACTTAGATTTATGCTTTCAAGATTCATCTGTGTGGTTGCACATATCAATAATTCATTCCTTTAATTTGCTAAGTAGCATTCCATTGTATGGATATACCAAATTTGGTTCCATTCACCAGTTGGACATTTGTGTTGTTTCCAGTTTTTGTCTCTTATGAATAGAGTTACTATGTACAAGACTTTGTGTGGACATGTGTTTTCATTTCTTTTGGGTAAATACTAGGAGTGGGATTGCTGGGTCATGTGGTAAGTGTGTATTCAATCTTTTAAGAAGCTGCCAAACTATTTTCCAAAGGGGCTGTACATGATTTCTAACTTACAACAGGAGGAAGTGGGGAAACGAGCAAAAAATAGCTTGCTGCTGTTTAGTAAAAATCAACAAGAACAAGGCTTACAGGGGGAAAAGAAGTTTGGGATTAGTGGTGGGTTCCATTTCTATCTGCTATTCTTTTCCATCAACCACAAATTGAATTGATTGTACTTTGGCTTCTTCAAACTAACATAACGTGGAACAAGTATGACTATTCTCAGACCTCGAATTCAAGTATGCCAGAAAAAAAGTATGTCTTTATTTTCTTTAGATCAAATTAATTTGGGCTTGGTGCCCATATTCCCTGAGGGAAATTAAACCTCAGTCATTCTAAGGGTTCTCTCCCTGTCTCCAGAGAAGTAAAAAGGTGCCAGGGTCTTGTGTAGGGCCAAGGCAAAGCGACAGATGGCTGCAGTCGTCAGTCATTTGGCCCCTGAGACACTCTCGGGTCACTCAGCTGGGCTGGAGAGGCGCTAAGTTATTCCTGCCCCCATTGGTCCATGGAGTTTCAAATATCAAACATCCCTGATACTTCCATGAAATTCCTGGGCACAGGAATATTTGGTAAAACTGGGGATTCCACAACCCGTTCATCTCAGAGGCTTTGCCAACTCTGGGAGCAGGTTGAAGTTGTTTCCAAGGAGGTTTGCAGACGAAAACCAAGAAAGAAAGATCTACTTTCCACCCAAGTAACCTGATAGCTACTTGGATTGGAGAAGAGAACAGGAAAGATCAAAGGAAGGAAAACATAAATTAATACCACAAAATTATACTGAGCAGTATTTGTACCATGGTTGATAATAACTCATGTTTTAATAGGCTCAAAAACCAACACTCTAAACTACTAGAAATATTTGATACCAAGTGGGAAAAGCATTAAGTGTTAGCTCATGTTCTGTTTGCCAGAGATGACAACGCCTTTCAGGAGACACTTTCACTGGATGAGTGTCCTTCAAAATGCTCAGCCGGGATCAACAAGCATCCTTAACTCAAAAGAAACAAAGTTCACAGGCTGGGCCTGGTTAAAGCTGAGAGGAGAGCATGAAGATGGACAGGAGCCATTCCTAGAAGGGGTCACCTTTGGCAGCAACAAAGACTAGGGTGTGTTTGGGGGCTTTTTTCCCCTACAGATAGATCCTTTCCATAGGAGATAGTTTAGCTTTTTCATGCACCAGTGAGACAGTGGAAGCTAGAGTGGGGGTACAGACATTGAACAAACTTTGGAAGACAGAAATAGTATCAGCATATATGATGGGGAAGCATGTTATTTTGCAGATGGCTAATTCCTCAGTTCTACTTTCAAGGCAGTGATTGTAAGTTGTGCCTGTGACGCCATCTCAATGGACGGACACCGAGATAGTCATTAGCAGGAGAAGCTGATGCCACTGAAACTGCTTGTGGCTAAGGAGCTATGCCTTCCACTCACCAAACCCAACAGAGATTATTCAATCCTCATCTCACCTAATCACTTGGAAGCATTTTGTCACATGAATTGATCCTTCCTTCTTGGCAGACATCTCTTGGCTCCCTGGCACCACCTGGTTTTCCTTCTCCTTCTCTGCCCACTCTTCCTCTTTGCCCACTCCAGCTCTCCCACTCAGACTCCAGATGGTAGCATTCTGCACAGCTCCATCCTTCCCCTGTCCACTGTCATGCTAGACAATCTCATTAGGACACCTGTTTTAGACACCATCTCCTTCCTAAACAGCCTCTCTCTTTCTGCTGAGAGGGGCAGTCTGGAGGTGATTTGTAAGATGTGTTTGGGTTTTACACACTCATTCCTATCAGGTAGTGTGTCTGTAGAGGGAACTGGGATCGAGCTTCCCTGTTTCTTGGATAATTCTCTCTTGCCTTTTTATGTTTTATTGCTGCTGATGGATTGTTGGTGACTCTTACCCTTTGGTTGTTCACAGTGTCAGGTTTTGTGAGAAGAAAAATTTTTGCAATCGGACTTCCTTTGGCCAATTTTAATCAAAGATCAGAAACATGATAACTGTTTTCTTTATATTTAAAAATTAAATTAAAAGAATTAGGTGTTTCTTGGTATCTCGCATACTAGCCAATCTATAATTTTTCTTCCCTGCTCTCATCATAGCTTGCAACCATATATTTATTTGGGAAATTATTTTATAAAAATTTTTCCCTCATTAGCTGGAAGCTCCAGGAAGGCAAGGACTACATCTGCGTTGTGCCCTCGGTTCCTAGCAATCATGCCTGAGACCTGGTAAGTGTTTACAAAGTATTTGTTTGCTGAATGAATTAATTAACCAATCAATCAGTCAACCAATCAATCTATTACTAGGGCCAGGTTATCCCCTTTCATTCACAGTATCATAGTAACATAGTAACATGCCCACTCCCCATTGATCATGAGTGTGTGTGTGTAGAATTAGCACTAACAGGTGTATTTGAGAAATATACCTATGATATGCCAGATATTCTGCCACACACCAAGGTGAGTGGATTTAAAGTGTGAATTCTTCAGGTCTTTCTGTCCCCTTGCCACTTATAGGATAGAAGATACAGTTGCTGTTAAGTGCCATATCAAAAACCCAGTCCATCTCCCACCAATTCGAATGGCTGCCATTAAACAAACAGGAAACTACAAATGCTGGAGGGGATGTGGAGAAACTGGAACCCTTATTCATTGCTGGTGGGACTGTATAATGGTTCAACCCCTCTGGAAGTCAGTCTGGCAGTTGCTCAGAAAACTAGATATAGAGATACCCTTCAATACAGCAATTGCACTTAGCGGTATATACCCGGAAGATCTGGAAGCAGTGACACAAACAGATATTTGCACGCCAATGTCCATAGCAGCATTATTCACAATTGCCAAGAAATGGAAACAACCCAAATGTCCTTCAACAGACGAGTGGATAAATAAAATGTGGTATATACACATGATGGAATACTACTCAGCACTAAGAAGGAACGATGTCATGAAACATACAACAACATGGATGAACCTTGAAGACATAAGACATAATGCTGAGAGAAATAAGCCAGGTACAAGGAGAGAAATACTATATGCTACCACTAATATGAACATTGAAAAATGTAAAATAAATGGTTTATAATGTTGAATGTAGGGGACCCAGTGATAAAGAGCAATTAGTGAAGGGGGAACGATAACCTAATAAGAACAGATAAGCTATCATGGATAAATTTAACGCTCTGGGAATGCCCAGGAATGACTATGGTTTGTTAATTTCTGGTGGGTATGATAAGAACAAGTTCACAGAAATGTTGCTATATTAGTTTATTTTCTTGGGGTAGAGTAGGAACACGTTGGAAGTAAAGTAGCTATTTTAGGTTAGTTGTCTTTTCCTTATTCCCTTGTTTTGGTTTGTTTGAAATGTTTTATTATTCTATTTTTCTTTTATTTTTTTACATAGTTAATAGTTAATTTTAAAAAAAAATGAAAAAAAAATATGCAGAGCCCCCCTGGGGAGCTGGGGGAGAATGCAGGGGTGCTGATGGTTGCTGATATGCTCACAGACATTGGGGACTGGAGGTTTGATGGGCTGAGCCCTCTACCACGGGATTTGCCCTTGGGAAGATTGTTACTGCAAAAGAGAGGCTAGGCCAGCTTATAATTGTGCCTAAGAGCCTCCTCCCGAATGCCTCTTTGTTGCTCAGATGTGGCCCTCTCTCTCTAGCTAAGCCAACTTGGCAGGTAAAATCACTGCCCTCCCCCTCTACGTGGGATCTGACACCCAGGGGTGTAAATCCCTCTGGAAACATGGAATATGACTCCCAGGGAAGACTCTAGACCCGGCACCGTGGGATGGAGAACATCTTCTTGACCAAAAGGGGGATGTGAAAGGAAATGAAATAAGTTTCAGTGGCAGAGAGATTCCAAAAGGAGCCGAGAGGTCACTCTGGTGGGCACTCTTACGTACAATACAGACAACACTTTTCAGGTTCTAATGATTGGAATAGCTAGCAGTAAATACCTGAAACTATCAGACTACAACCCAGAACCCTTAAATCTTGAAGACAATTTTATAAAAATGTAGCTTATGAGGGGTGACAAAGAGATTGGGAAAGCCATATGGACCACACTCCCCTTTGTCCAGTGTATGGATGGATGAGTAGAAAAATGGGGGCAAAAAAAGAAAAAAGGCATCCAGTGTTCTTTTTTACTTTAATTGTTCTTTTTCACTTTAATTTTTATTCTTCTTATCTGTGTGTGTGTGGTAGTGAAAATGTTCAAAAATTAATTTTGGTGATGAATGCACAACTATGTAATGATACTGTGAACAACTGACTGCACACTTTGTATGACTGCATGGTATGTGAATATCTCTCAATAAAACTGAATTTAAAAAAAAACTAAAAAACAAAAAACCCAGGCCCAGTGCTGTGGGAGCTCAGAGGAAACCCTTCCTTCCTTCCCTAAAAGGATTCTGATGCCAGCTGCTAAGGTAATGTAAATTTCTTCATCCCTAGTATAGAGTGTTAACTCTGTATCTGTAGGGCAGAATATCTGGCATATTGTAGGTATATTATGAATTTAGTGAAAGACTGGAGAAAACTAACCAGAGAAGGAAATTGCATTTCCTAAAATGTTTTCCATATGGAAAGCTGTTTGGAAGCTCTCCCTGAATAGGGTTGGGGCACGGTTTCTGAACAGCAAACTGAACCTCTGATCTCGAATCTGAAAAGCATCACTCTGACTGTACGGGCACACAATACCTAACTTGGATTCCCAGGAATTTTCATTTTGAGAGAGATTCACCAGGCAGAACAAAGGGTTCAATTACATTTTTGCTATTGGCAAATCATGGTATTTTTCCATTTTTCAAAAGCAAATCTCATGGTGCCATGAGTTCCAATCATCACTTAACCTTGCAATGTCCTCAAACATCCCACATGTTCCAAGAGGACTGAAAATGTTCAGCCTGCACATGTGAAAGCGACTCTGCAGCAAAGCTGAGCTCAAGGAGAGGGATGCCTAGAAGAGGAGATGGCAGGCCTTTAGATCTCACCCATGAGAGCCACGTTGTGAAGGCCATGGCTGCTTTTAAAAATTATTTCCTCGGAGAAAAAATTAAACAGCACCTGATAAGTGATAAACCTGTTCTCTCTTTTTGCCTCCCACTTCCTTGTCCATTCTTTCATCCTGACATGTGAATTGGTTATTCCCATGAAGTGAGCACAGCAAGATGGGGAATGAATTGATGCTACTGCCAGAGTTAGAATGTTCCAGATAAAGGAGCTCCCCTTCCAGGATCTGCCACCAGCTCAGCCTGGCCAGTCAGGAATGTTTCTCCAACGAGAGAGCCAAGACCATGACATCTGACTAGTTCCATTGAATTATGTAGTGTTCCAACAAGGGAGTATCATTTTAGCTCCCAGTGCCACAGGGCTGAGGAATGGAGGCTGGTTGGAGCTTTCACTCACACAGATGAACTCTCTGGCAGCCTCTCCCTTTACCTGGCACTCCTGTGGTTGTTCTAAACGTCCAGTCTGGTCCCAGGATACCACCCAGTCAATTTTAATCCCTTTTCCTAGCGTGTTCATTTTCTGGTGGAGTTAGTGATCTGTAAAACCCTATTCCACCATTTTGCATCTGGGCTCCCCTGGGAAGCTTTCTTAAAACAGCTTTATTGAGATATAATCCACACACCATATAATTCACCTGTTTAAAGTATATAATTCATAGACTTCCGCACCCAACACCACAATCAGCTTTAGAACATTTTCATCACTCCAAAAAGAAACACTGGTACCCCTTAGTCATCAACCCCCACCTCCTCCATGGATTTTCTTATTCTAGACATTTCATAGAAATGAAACTGTACAATATGTGATCCTTTGTGACAGGCTTCTTTGATTCCACATAACGTTTCCAAGGTTTATCCATGTAGGAGCATATATCATTTCTTTTTATTGCAGAATAATATTACATTGTGTGCATGTGTGTGTGTGTATATATATATATGTATATATATATATATATATATATAGATATATATATATATATATATATATATATATATATATATATATATTTATACATCACATTTTATCTATGCATCGGTTGATGGACATTTGGGTTGTTTCCACTTTGGGAGGCTTTTTAAACTTGAACTTTTCACACAGTAAAGGAGAAGAATCCAAAATTCAATTGCTGTGATCTTTTAAGGACTAATTAATGTGTATCAGTAGAAGCTCTTTTGGTTGCAAGCAACAGCATGTGCTCTGCTAAAGTTAAACAAGGATGGGCATTTATTGGAAGGATGTTGGCATAGCCTAAAACATCAAAGACAGGGCCAACTGCTCAAGTCTGGGAAGGACTTAGACATGGCCTTGAGGACCCTACCCATGATAAAATGGCCTAAATCCAAGAGCCTCCAGTCTCAATGTCTCTCCATTCAAGTTTCAAATTCCCAGGGCAAAGGAAAGAAAGTGAATTGTAATGGAAGATATAAGTTACAAATTCTAGCTAACACCCCATGACAAGCAGCAAAAACTTATCAATATGTCCAAGGTGTTTCATATAATTATCTGTTTACTCCTTCCCTTTTCCTTGCCCATTCGATTGTTTTAAAAAATCCCCTAGGGCAAGGGAAACAGAAAATAATGGTAATGGACAATGAATTCATTTTCCCAGCTGCTAAAACAAATTCCATACAATGGCTGGCTTAACAATGGGAATTTATTGGCTCACAGTTTTAAGGCTAAGAAAAGTCCAAAGTCAAGGTGTTCATCAGCAAGGCATTTCTTTCTTCCCACAGACTGTGGAGCTCTGGGGCCGGCTGCTGGCAATCCTTGGGTCCTTGGCTTTTTTGGTCACATGGCAATGCACATGGTAATGTCTTCTCTTTCTCCTCCAGGTTTCAATGACTTCCAGCTTCTCCCATGCCTTTCTCTTTGTGGACTTCTCTATAAGGCCTCCAATAATAGGATTAAGACAAATCTGTTCTGGTTTGCTAATGCTGCCAGGATGCAAAATACCAGAAATGGATTTTATTTGGTTACAGAGTTACAGTCTTAAGGCCATAAAGTGTCCAAGGTAAGTCATCAACAATCGAGTACCTTCACTGGAGGATGGCCAATGGCATCCGGAAAACCTGTTAGATGGGAAGGCACGTGGTTGGCAACTGCTCCAGAGTTCTGGTTTCAAAATGGCTTTCTCCCAGGACATTCCTCTCTAGGCTGCAGCCCCTCAAAAATATCACTCTTAGTTGTTCTTGGGTCATTTGTCCTCTCTTAGCTTCTCCGGAGCAAAGGTCTGCTTTCAAAGACCATCTCCAAAATGTTGTTCTGCAAGCTGCAGCTCCTCTCTCAGCTCCTGTGTGTTCTTCAAAGTGTCCCTCTTGGCTGTAGCAAGCTCCCTCCTTCTGTCTGAGCTTTTATAGGGCTCCAGTGAATTAAAAAAGGCCCATGCTGAATGGGCAGGGCCACACCTCCACGGAAGTTATCTAATCAGAGTTATCACCTACAGTTGGGTGGGTCACATCTCCATGGAAACACTCAATCAAAGAACTACAATCTAATCAACACTAATACATCTGCCCACACAAGATTGCATCAAAGATAATGGCATTTTGAGGGACATAATACATTCAAACTGGCACATCATCCAAAAAAACACTTGAAAAAATGCTCAACATCATTAGCCATCAGGGAAATGTGAATGAAAATGGCTATTATTAAAAAAATAATAACAAGTGTTGACAAGGATGTGAGGAAATTGATACCCTCACACTCTGCTGGTAGGAATGTAAAATGGTACAGCCACTTTGGAAAACAGTTTGGCAGCTCTTCAAACAATTAAACATAGAGTGATCATATGACCCAGCAATTCTAGTCCTACATATATACCCAAGAGAAATGAAAACATATGCCTATGCAAAAACTTGTACATGGATGTTCATAGATTAACAGTCAAAAAAATGGAAACAACCAAACATCTATCAACTGCAGAATGGATAATCCATACAATAGAATATTATTCAGCATTGAAAAGAATTCAGCATTGAAAATAAATGAAAGTGTTCGAAAATTGATTGTGGTGATGGATGTACAACTCTACGAAAATATTAAAAGTGACTGAATTGTATACTTAAAGGGTTAATTTCATGATATGTGAATTATATCTCAATAAAGCTGTTTATAAAAAAGCATTGATAACATTTTAAACACAGGTTTCTTTGGGAATTTATAAATAGTGAAACAAAGTTAATTTAATACATGGCATATTGTACCTGTAAAATATAAAATAAGGGGATTAGACATATCAGTTAAGGAGGCTTTAGGTTGCAAGTAACAATGACTTAATAATAAGGACATTTAATCTAACACATTATGAGTAGATGAAACTTCTCTCATTGTTGAAGGCAATCTCTTCAGTTGATTGTAGATGTCATCAGTCATAGATGCAATCACCTTATTGATTTAAATCCATGAAATAGCCTCACAGTAACAATCAGGTCAGTGTTTGCTTGACCAAACAACTGGACACCATAACCTGGCCAAGTTGACACATGAAGGTAACCATCACAACTAGTATATGAAAATATAATAGATTTTTGTGTATTGACCATGCATCATATAACCTTGATAAATTTATTAATTAGTTATAGTAGTGTTTTTGAAGATTCCTTACGATTTTCTACATAGAGGATCATGCCATCTGTGAATAAAGACAGTTTTACTTTATCCTTTCCAACTTGCATGTATTTTATGTCTTTTTAATGTATCCTTGCACTGAACAGGACCTCCAGGATAATGCTGAATAGAAGTAGTAAAAGAAGACTTCTTTGTCTTATTCCCAAGTTCTAGGATTTTTGAAGAAGATGCCCTTTATCAGGTTGAGAAAGTTTCCTTCCACTTCTAGCCTGCTGAGTTTTTACTATGCACGGGTGTTGAATTATGTCATATGACATTTTTCATCTATTGATAATCACATGGTTTCTCTTCTTTAGTCTCTTAATGTAGTGAATTACATTCTTTTCAAATGTTAAAACAATCTTGCATTCCTGGAATAAAACTCACTTGCTCATATTTTAAAATATATTGCTGGATTCAATTTGACAAAATTTCATTAAGGATTTTTGGTCCGTAGTTTTCTTGTGATATCTGTCTGGTTTTGGTTTCAGGCTAATATTGGCATCATAGAATGAGTTGGGAAGTGTTCTTTCCTCTTTCATTTTCTAGAAGAGTTTGTGAATAATTTATATTATCCCTTACATGTTTGATAGAATTTACCAGTGAAAATACCTTTCCCAGTCTTTGCAGTTTGACCTGTGCAAGTGTTTTCCTTCAGGGCTCATCCATACAATGAGTTTAGAGAATAACTCCAGGCAGGGGCCTCCTTACTCCTTTCTATGAATGTGTCTTGTCTTGGGCATACATGTTTGGCCCTAGGAATTCCCTCATTTAAGTGGACAGAATATCCCCTCTTCCCTAGGAAATGGTTTCCTCACATTCCCAGGCACTGCACTGTATGTCCTACAGTTAGCAATCCCTTACCCAAAGCAGCACAGCTTGACTGCTCTCCCACGGTGTTCTGTAGGACAGCTCTCTGAGATGCCTTCTATTACATGCTGGGCAAGTTCTTAGTGAGTCCCTGAAGCTACCTCAAGACAGACTGTACCAGACATACATGCTCCCAGTATGTGCACAAAGGTTACTCTGTTCCCTCCAGAACTGGGACCAAGGATCTGCACACTGTGTGAGGGGTGGGAAGAGGCCAGCCAGGACACCAGGAGATCCTACCACTTTTAAGTATCCTTTATCTTGATTCAAAACTTACCCTGATACTGCAGTCCTTTAACTGTTTTATGGAGCTTTCAGTTCTTGACTAGCATTAGTATGTGTTCTAGTTTGCTAATGCTGCCGGGATGCAAAACACCAGAAATCGATTTGCCTTTATAAAGGGGGTTTATTTGGTTACACAGTTACAGTCTTAAGGCCATAAAGTGTCCAAGGTAAGCCATCAACAATTGGAGGGTGGCCAATGGTGTCCAGAAAATCTCTGTTAGCTGGGAAGGCATGTGGCTGGCATCTGCTCCAGAGTTCTGGTTTCAGAATGGCTTTCTCCCAGGACGTTCCTCTCTAGACTTCAGCTTCTCTCCAAAATGTCACTCTTAGTTGCTCTTGGGGCGTTTGTCCTCTCTTAGCTTCTCCAGAGCAAAGGTCTGCTTTCAACGGCCATCTTCACACTGTCTCTCATCTGCAGCTCCTCTCTCAGCTCCTGTGTACTCCTCAAAATGTCCCTCTTGGCTGTAGCAAGCTTGCTCCTTCTGTCTGAGCTTATACAGTGCTTTAGTAAACTAATCAAAGCCACACTGAATGGGCAGGGCCAAACCTCCATGGAAATTATCCAATGAAAGATCTCACCCACAGTTGAGTGATCACATCTCCATGGAAATATCCAATCAAAAGTCTCCAACCCAATCAACACCAATATGTTTCCTGCCCACACAAGACTGCATCAAAGATAATGGTGTTTTGGGGGACATAATACATCCAAACTAGCACAGCATGGTATATCTTTTTCTAACTTTTTACTTAAACCTGTGTCCTTAGATTTAAAGTGGTTTTCTTGAAGATAGCGTATATTAGTTGGGTCTTGCATTATTATCCAGTTGACAATCTCTGACTTTTAATTAGGTGTGGAAAGCCGCCTCCCGAATCGGGCCTAGCGTATGCGCTGCAGCCTGCTCTAGAGTTACCCCCGCCCATCGAGTGAGCCAAGATGGCGCCTGCATCCTGTTTCCGCATAGTGACGCATGTATCCGCCACCCGCTCCTACCAATCGAAATCCTGTATACGCGATACTAGCCTAGAAGCTTATTGGTTGTTAATTGTGTATAAAAGGTCTTACCCGGACGGGGTAGGGTGAGACAGCCCACAAGGAGCCGTGCCTGACGGCCACATCGAGGCTGCTCTCCCACGAGGCGCCGTGCCCCGTGTGGGAACCAGTAACACAGAATGTTCATCTAGCTGTAGTAAAGGGCTTGCTTTCACAACTGCCGTGTGGTTCGAGTCGTGATTCATGACCAGGTTAGTTCGCGCAGTCTGCATCTCTCTCTCTCCTTCCCTGTTTCCCCTCGCCGGCCGGGAACCGGGGACCGAGCGGGGCAGCGCCGGACAAGTGGTGGCCCGTACGGGGAAGCTCCTCCTCCTGCCTCGCTCTCGACGGTCCCTCTGTGAGGAGAGCAGCGCTGCGCGTCGAGCTTACGGCGGACTTCCCGCGCCTGATCAACGCGAGAAGGTGAGTGCGTCTTATTACATGATAGTTAGGGCCCGTGGGTTTTCAGGTGACCCCGGGGGACTCGGAAGAGCTCTCCGAGTGACTGAAGTATAGTGCCGACTGCAATCATGGGGCAGTCCGGAAGTTCACCTCTCTTAGCTCCCTTAAAGAACCTTTTGAAACAACGGGGTATCTCGGTCAGGAAAAGCTCCCTTCAGCGTTTTCTTGATGATGTTGATACTTTTGCCCCTTGGTTTGCCTGCACCGGCAGCCTTAGCCTACCCTCTTGGATGAAGCTCGGTCGCGACATAGACCGAGCGCGCCAGACGGGCGTGTGTATGGACCCGATTCTAGTACCCATATGGGAGACCGTCCGTGCGGTCCTTGAACTAGAATCGGCTACCGGCCTAAGCCCGTCCTCTGTCTTGCAAGAAGCACGGTGCGCGCTCCAAGAAACCCAGTCAGTTTCGTCAGCGGACGGCTCCTGTAAGGGCAAACCGCCGGAGTCCAGTGACTCTGACTCAGAGTCAGATAGCGATACTGACGAGAAGGCGGAAGCATCCCCGCTAATTGAGTGGGAGGAGCCTCCCGCCACACCCGTGCGGCCTTCCGCCCCGCCAATGTCTACCGCTGCACCCCCAGGGACACCCCAGCTCCCAACTGACGCCTTGGGCGGTCCCACCAAAGGACCTTGCCGAGAGCTCCCTCTAGTGGCCATGCCCAGTAAATGTAATTATCCTTTGCTGCCAGACCCGGAAACCCCGATGGGTCGGTCAGGGGAGGGGCAACCTTTGCCGTACCCCCCGCCCGAGTATACAGGCCCTCAGGACCCTTTGCCATTAGGTAGTGGTGGGAGACATTTCTGGAGATGGAACCCTTTCACAACATTTAGACCTTTTGGCATGCTGGGTGGCTACCAGCCACTTGAGCCGCAGCCAGTCTCAGAAATGTACCCGGTTATTATCAATCCCCAAGGTGGCAATCGGCACGAATCATATGATTACAAACTATTGAGGGAATTGAGGCAGGCCGTCCATCAGTATGGCCCCAATGCCCCTTATACCTTGAACATGATCGAGAACCTCTCTGCTCTAAATCATACACCCGCAGATATTTTTCAGCTAGCCCGTGCTTGCTTGCCGTCAGGCCGATTCATAGATTGGAAAGCATGGTTTGAGGAGTTAGCTGAAGAGCAGGCCGCAAGGAATGCGGCGGGGAGACGTGGCGGGTGGAATGCTGACATGCTGTTGGGGAGAGGCGCCCATGCCCAGAACCAAACGGGTTTCCCACAAGAGGTCTATGCCCAGATCTTCCGCTGTTTTGTGGGTGCCTGGAAAAAGCTAACAGGTGAGGGAGAGGCTCAGGCCTCACTCAGCAATATACACCAAGGCCCCACAGAACCATTTGCGGATTTTGTAGCCAGGATGCAAACCGCAGCTGAGAGAATCTTCTCAGATCCAGGAGTAGCAGAGACTGTGGTTAAGCAAATGATTTTTGAGCAGTGCAACAAGGAGTGCAAAGTTATCCTGGCACAAAACAGAGCAAAAAATTTGACAGAGTGGGTCAGGCTCTGTAGAGATGCTGGCAGCCCTTTAACTAATGCAGGTCTAGCTGCCATGCTAGCCAGCTCCCTACAGGTGGCTACAAAAAGCCCGAGAACCTTAGGGGCAAAGTCTAACGGGTGCTATGGCTGTGGCCAATCAGGGCACTTTAAGAGAGATTGTCCCAATAGACGTCAACCCCCTGCCACTCAACGGTTTGGCGAACCAGGTGCAGCAACCAGGCCGTGTGGCCGTTGCCACAAAGGCCCCCACCGCGCAGAAGACTGTAAATCGGTTTTCGATGCGCAGGGTAGACGCCTCTCTGGCCGCCCCGAGCAGATTCCAAAAAACGGGAAGAGGGGGTCCGCCCTTTCGACGGACCCCCTTGCATGCCATTCGACAACACAGGATCCGATCAAATTCGTGCGTCCCCCGGCTCAGCAGGACTGGACCTCTGTGCCACCTCCAGACTCGTACTAACCCCCTCCATGGGTGTCCAGTTAGTAGGGACCTCCTTCAAGGGGCCCTTACCGGCTGGTACTGTAGGGCTCATATTGGGAAGAGCATCCACGGCCCTGAAAGGATTAACAGTTATACCAGGACTTGTAGATTCAGATTTCACAGGCCGTGCCCAAGTTATGGTTCAATCTCAGCGGGGCACCTTAGTCATTGCAGAAGGTGATAAGCTGGCGCAGCTCCTGCTCTTACCCAGCTTACATGCAGTCTTTCCAAGCAGAATCAGACAGAGAGGGGAAAAAGGGTTCGGATCCAGTGGAGCGATTTTTGAGGGACTCCATATGTCCCTGGAGTCTCGACCTATGCTAACCATTAAGGTGCAAGGCAGATCTTTCTTGGGCCTGCTCGATACAGGGGCCGATCGGTCTATCATAAGACAACAAGAATGGCCCCCCACCTGGCCAACGAGCAGGGCGGAAGAGCCCATTAGAGGAATAGGCCAAATTTCAGCGCCCATGCTCAGTGCAGCTGCCCTTCATTGGGCCGATGAAGAAGGACACCAAGGCAGTTTCCAGCCTTATGTATTAGCCCTGCCTGTGTCTTTGTGGGGAAGAGACATTCTGACCCAAATGGACGTTACTTTAATTAGCGGCTACTCCCCAACCTCTAAGCGACTGCTAAAAGAAATGGGGTATACCCCCGGCAAGGGTTTAGGAGCTTCATTGCACGGACGTGCGGAGCCTATACAAGCTGCCCCCAAGTCTGACAGACGAGGCTTGGGTTTTTCATAGGGGCCACTGAGGAGAGATTCCCACCCACACCTATAAAACTAAAATGGAAAACCGAGGCTCCGGTGTGGGTGCCTCAGTGGCCCTTGCCACAGGAAAAACTTGCAGCGTTGCACGCCCTAGTATCAGAACAACTAGAAAAGGGCCATATCGCCCCTTCCACGTCACCGTGGAACACCCCTATATTCGTAATAAAAAAGAAATCTGGTAAATGGAGACTGCTACATGATCTAAGAGCTATTAACGATTGCATGGAGCCTTTAGGGCCCGTTCAGATGGGACTGCCCCTCCTCTCGGCATTACCGGAGCACTGGTCGATTTTCATCATAGATCTGAAAGATTGCTTCTTTTCTATTCCGCTCCACCCTGAAGACACCCCTAAGTTTGCCTTTACTGTGCCCTCTAGTAATCAAGAGGAGCCCTGTCAACGCTTTGAATGGACAGTCCTGCCCCAAGGCATGGCTAATAGTCCTACCATGTGCCAGCTGTATGTCGCTGCGAAGCTAGCTAGCACTCGGCAGCAGTTCCCTCAAGTGAAAATCATCCATTATATGGATGACATTCTCTTAGCCCATAGAGACACAGATCTTCTTAAAACAGTTTTGTCACATTTAGTCCTTAGTCTTAGAGAAGCTAACCTAGAGATTGCCCCTGAAAAAATCCAAATGACTGACATTACCACTTTCCTGGGGGCGAAAGTCGCACCCACTCATGTTTCCCCCCAAAAGGTGTCTCTCAGGCTAGACAATATACACACTCTCAATGATCTACAAAAACTCATGGGGGATATCAATTGGATCCGTCCATACCTAAAAATACCCAATGTCAAACTAACACCTTTGTTCGACCTGTTGAAGGGGGATTCTAATATAAACTCATCTCGAAGCTTCACTCCAGAGGCAAGGCGAGCACTATGCCAGGTGGAACAGGCGCTCAGTGGCGCTGCATTGAAGAGAATAGACCCTGATGAGCCTTTTGAAGCCTGCGTGCTGCCGACAGAATTACAGCCCACTGCGGTACTGTGGCAGCGGGGGCCGCTGCTCTGGGTCCACCCTGGAGTTTCCCCCAAAAAAGTCCTAGAGCACTATCCTACAGCGGTTGCAGACTTGGCCCTAGAATGCATTAAAAGGGCTGTGCAGCATTTCGGTCAGCAGCCCAAAAATCTCAGGGTGCCTTATTCTTCCCAGCAGCTTGAGATACTCACCGGATGCATAGATCAATGGGCCATTCTCCGGTGTACATTTCTTGGTCCCATTAACAATCAGTTCCCTAAGGCTCCTCTCTTGCAGTTTGTCACCCGGCACCCAGTGATTTTTCCCAAAGTAACCTCTCCTACGCCACTAGCAGGCGCCCCCACCGTATACACGGACGGCTCCAGCTCTGGAACAGGGGCGTATTGTGTGGAGGGGGACACTCCTAAAACAGTGCTCTTCCAACCACAAAAGCCTCAATGGGTAGAACTGCAGGTTATCATTGCAGTCCTGGAAAGCCTTTCCGAGCCCTTAAATGTCGTCTCGGATTCTGCTTATGTTGTGAACTCTGTACAAATTTTAGAAACGGTGGGCATTGTTAAACATTCCTCTACAGTAAGGACGTTCTTTGCCAAACTACAGGAGGTTATATGGACCAGGCAACACCCTTTTTACATAACCCATATTAGAGCCCACACAGGTTTGCCTGGCCCTATGGCCCAGGGGAACCATAGCGCAGATGTAGCCACTCGACAGCTGCACATCTTTCCGACGCTGGTACCGTATCAACAAGCCCGAGAATTCCATGCCAAGTTTCACATCAATGCAGGTACCCTAGCTAAGCGGTTCAGCATACCACGTGCAGCTGCTCGAGATATTGTCCGAGCCTGCAACAATTGTGCAGAGCAGAGAGCAGTCCCCTCGGTTGGGGTCAACCCTAGGGGTCTCACCCCAGGGGATACTTGGCAGATGGATGTCACTCATCATTCAGAGTATGGTAAGATCAAGTACTTACATGTGTCGGTGGACACATGCTCCCAAGTTTTATTTGCCTCTGCTGAACCAGGAGAAAGAGTCTCCCACGTCATTGCACACTGCCTTGCTGCATGGGCAGCTTGGGGTAAGCCAAAGACGTTAAAGACGGATAACGGGCCTGCCTACACTAGTAAATCCTTCCAAAAATTTTGTGACAACATGGATGTCCAATTAAAACATGGCATCCCCTATAACCCTCAGGGGCAAGGAATCATTGAAAGAGCGCACAGATCTCTCAAAGACTTGCTTAAAAAACAGAAAGAGGGTATAGGCCACGGCCTGTCCCCAAAAGCTCGACTGTCTGTAGCCTTGCTCACATATAATTTTTTAAACGAAAATTCACAAGGAATGACACCTGCCCTGCAACACACCACCCCGAGTCCTCCGCATAGAGGTCTAGTCCGTTGGAAGGATGTCCTGTCGGGGCAGTGGAAAGGCCCTGACCCGGTGCTCAGCTGGGCCAGAGGCTCTGTTTGTGTTTTTCCCCAGGAACCAGGACGTCAACCAGTGTGGGTTCCGGAAAGACTGGTGAGAACCGTGACATCACCTGAAGAAGCCAAGGAACAGCTGTCAGAAACGCCAACGAATATACAACCTGAACCATTAGACCAAGCCTCCGACCCTGCTGATGATGGCGACGACCGACAAGATGATAATAGTAGGACTGACCACCCCGCGGTTGCCCAAAAAGAGGATCGGTAACTCTGTTCTTTGCTCTCCTATAGCAATCCTTCTAATCTGCCTTTTTCTTTTTAGTGGAACTATATTTCCTCCACAAGCTTCAACGAGTCCTTCCCCCTCACCAATGACACACTGATCCTCTCTTTTGCTAACCTCTCTGTCAAGGTTGTCAACACCACAGTTGCGGCGAATGCTACTTGTGAAACTGGTAATGGCGAGTTAAGTAAGGGAGTCTTGCTTGAATTTCTTAACGTTACAGGGAAGAGCCGCCAGTCTTGTGAAGGGATCTTGAGTAAAAAGGAGACTCAAAGGTGCCTTTTCCTTCCAGGGCTTGCTCCTACAGTCTGCAACCGTTCCAAAGACCCGGATGCCTCGCCGCCCCGCTATCCTAGTGTATCGCCCAAGTTATGTCTGGCTCCCCGTCAAGGCAACCGACTGGGTTGGCCCTGTTTCTCAAGTTGTTTCACTTAACAATATCCCCTTCTCTAAGTCTAGGCGTCCAAGAGGCATAAAAGAATGGCTATCGAATGCTGCCAGTGTAGCTTCCTCTTTGTTTGTCCCAACGATCGGGCAGGCTGTGCTACAAGCATGGACAGATCGGCAGCTCGCCATAACGATGGAAACGGTAAATGGCTTGGTCAACCTTACCCGAGATGTGCTACGCCGCCACAATCAGATGCTGAACTTAAATTTCCAGGCCATTCAGAAACTCCAAGCGGAGATAGATGAACTTGGACTGGAAATAGATGGACTCTGGAGAGTGCTTCAGCAAACATGTGACACCCGGTGGCTTACGGTTAAACTCTGTGTCACTCCTGTCAGGGCCAACGTGACCGGAAGCATTTCCAGAATCTCTGATTGGCTGAAAAGGTCATATTTTCCTGAATTTGTTAATCTCTCCCAACAGGTGGAATCTAGTTTAGACACAATTGGGGGGATCAAGTTAAAACCCGTTAAAGTCGATCTCTCCGGGTTAGGCGAGGTTCTACAGAAACTATTGCACAGTGTTTCTTCCTGGTTCTCTTGGCCCAATTTAACTAATTGGATCCTCATTGCAGTGGGATTATTGGTGGGATTAGTCGTTGTTAAATGTTTGCTAGAACGCCTGTTTCAAGCGCAGCAGCAATTGCGTGTTACCACTATGATGGCTATGACTCCCATCTCTGTTACCCCCGATAGTGACCGATTTATTAACCATACCCCTTCCTGGTCGCCTCAGGTGGGGCGCTTTGGAGCAAAATTTGTAGCGAATCGCATGGCTGTTTCTCGGGTGTAAAAGGCGACACCAGTAGTCATAATTTTGTCTCAGGTGGGTCTCTAGGGCAGAGTCCTAGTTGTGGCCAGACTGGACCCTAGCCATTGCACAGAGACACCTAGTGACACCCCCGACTCTGGTTACTGCTGTTCCTGCCCCCGTCGTTGTTCCCCAGTTGCCAGGCAAAGCACTGCAGGGAGAGTCACGTTGCTTCCAGCTTACGGACTCTCCGGTCTCCATATGACGTGAGCATTCTGGTTGGTGCTAGAGGCTCCGCCGCTGGATGGCTGAGGCCTAGTCCAGACTCCCCAAAGCACCAAAGAGGTTGTGAACCATTTGGGTTCACGGGAGCACGCTCATCACTGGAGACACTGGGTCAAAAATAAATAAGAAAGGGGGAGATGTGGAAAGCCGCCTCCCGAATCGGGCCTAGCGTATGCGCTGCAGCCTGCTCTAGAGTTACCCCCGCCCATCGAGTGAGCCAAGATGGCGCCTGCATCCTGTTTCCGCATAGTGACGCATGTATCCGCCACCCGCTCCTACCAATCGAAATCCTGTATACGCGATACTAGCCTAGAAGCTTATTGGTTGTTAATTGTGTATAAAAGGTCTTACCCGGACGGGGTAGGGTGAGACAGCCCACAAGGAGCCGTGCCTGACGGCCACATCGAGGCTGCTCTCCCACGAGGCGCCGTGCCCCGTGTGGGAACCAGTAACACAGAATGTTCATCTAGCTGTAGTAAAGGGCTTGCTTTCACAACTGCCGTGTGGTTCGAGTCGTGATTCATGACCAGGTTAGTTCGCGCAGTCTGCATCTCTCTCTCTCCTTCCCTGTTTCCCCTCGCCGGCCGGGAACCGGGGACCGAGCGGGGCAGCGCCGGACAATTAGGGTGCTTAGAACATTTACATTTATTGGTCAATAGATTTATATCTACCATCTTGCTATTTCTTTTCTATTTGTCCCACCGGTTCTTTGTTCCCTTTTTCTTCTTTTCCTATCTTCATTTTGGTTATTTTTTTAATGAGTCCCTTTCATTTCCTCTGTGACTTATTAGCTATACTTGTTTTATTTTATCATCAAATAATATTATACCACTTCTTGTAAATGTGAGAAACTTACAACACTATGCTCCCATTTCCTCCCTGCCACACCTTGTGCTATTGTATAAAGATAACTGGCTGCATAAGTATGTGCATGGTCAGTATTCCCACAATACAGCAACATGCACACACAGGGCCCACCATATATAGGACAAATCAAATAAAGGAATTATATGTGTTATGTTAATAATATGTATCCTCATTTGGGGAAGAGAGGAAAAAGCTGACTGTGGTCACCAATTTATCAGAACATTCACCAACCAAGCTTAGCTCTAGAGCAGGGTCCTCCAAGGCCCCCAGCTCCACCAGGCACTGGCCCTTTATTTGCTAGATCACAGTGGTATCTAGGAGAGGGTCAGGAATTGCCAGGGCAAAGGGGGAAAGTGGAAAGAAGGGACTTCAGACAGCAGTAATTTACTAAGCAGCCTAGAAGTATTTCAGTATTTTAACAATGGTAGGCCATACAGATATGTACCAGCTGTATATATGCCCTAGAGATCCATAATGTAAAACGCCCCACAAACACACTTCTTTATGAAATCCTCAATGACATATGGTATGTTTGCTACTACTATAGCGTGAGAGAATTCCCTGAGAAGGCCTGAGAAGAGGTATCCGGGTTGGTATATAAGCAAAACCAGACTAAGAGTCAAAGTGGAAAGAAAAAGCTCACTTCTGTGTTACAGATCATAATAATAGTAGTTGCCATATATCAGATGCATCGTGAGGTCAATCACATTTAATATCTTTCTGCCTTACCACAATCTTTTGAGGGAGTATTGTTATTCTCAGTCTATAAATGAGAAAAGTGCCCCACTGCTAAGAGGCAGAACCTGTACTGTAACTATCCGACACATCCCACTGCCCTCTTTAATCAAGGCTACTTCACCCAGCAGGTAGAATTTATTACTTAAAACAAACATCTTTCATCTGTATTCAATAGTGTCAGCAATGCCAAATAAAGCCCAGGCACAAGTTTCATCTCTCTCTGTATTCCTAAAAGCTCCCTTAATTACCTTTCTCATTCCAGAAGAGGAATCATGGCTTGGAACTGGAGGAACCACATCGGTTACCAAAGTTCCATGATTTCAGACAATTAGTTTCATTAACATTGTACTCAAGCAGCCCAACCTCAAATCCCTTAATTGGTGCCACCAGATGTGATCTTTTGTGGCGGGGGCCCACATGCCCTGGAGCCTGAAGTCTTTCTTAACATTGTCCAGATGGCATGTGGAGCAACTCTAAACTAGGAGCACTTCTGCCTTGTATTACTAAACCAAAAGAAACAAGCATAAGCTTAGGAATTGATACATTCCATGTTAAGACAGCACCCTTTCTCTTAGGTGGCCTTACTTGTTTTTGGAACAGGAATGAGACTCAGTAAAGATCAATTTGGCTCACAGCTCTCTGAGGCTGGCAAATCTTATTCTTTTATTCTTTCCTGATGTGGAGCATCAGAAATTACTGGTCCTAATCCAGATATCCAAAAGCTGTGATGACTTTTCATAACATCCCAAACTCCCAAATCTGAGTCCATAGCAGGAAGTACAATCATTAATGTGATAAAACAAGTGTGGCTTCAGGACTTCAGTTTCATAATTAACATACCTAATGGCTCAATTACAACAAAGTTAAAAGCAAGCTATATAAAAGGAAATTGGCCTCATAAACATACTCAAGCAACTCTAAATGGATTTGATATTTATATACTCAATGCAATAAAGCTTTACTCGAAAACTCTTCAACCTTCATGAAAATGTCTTCAGAAGATAGGGGGAAAGACCCTAACACATTTTTTATAGTATAAGATTAAAATTTCTATGCAATACATAGGTAATTCAAAAATTATTTTTGAGTGCCAAAATTATTTTTTGAATGCTAGTTTAAAATACATCACCTCAAAAATAAATTTGCAACAATGAGAGAAGAGGGGCAAGATGGCAGCATAGAGAGGCGTGGAAGCTAAGTAGTCCCCCTGGAACAACTGAAAAAAAACAGAAACAGCTAGTAAATAATCCAGAATATCTGCAGGGGGACAAACGAGACCGTCCACTCATCATACACCAACCTGAATTGGGAGGAATGCCCAAGATCACAGCATAAAATCTGTAAGTAAAACCTGCGGATCCAAGTTGCAAGACCCCCTCCCCAATAGCCCAAGCTGCAAAGCCTTGTGGTGCCAGAGAGAAGCTCTCTCCCAGCAAGCGAATACAGCTCAGCTGAGCTCCAACTGGGGTTTTAAGTAGCGAGTGTGAACTGTTCACTACAGGTACAAATCCCCAAAAAACAGACAGAGGCTTTGGGTGACGACTGACCTGGGAGAGCCGGAGGGTCGCCTTGGACTAGGTCTGAAGGGGACTATCTGTTTCTTTTTTGGCTCAGTGGAGAGAGCCCCAGTCATTTTCAGTTTCCAGGGCTGTGACTCAGAGAAGGGTGGAGACAGCACAAGCAGAGAGAGAGACCACTGAAATGCTAATGACCTCCCCCTAGGGGGTCTATCTTCTCTAAGAGGAAAGGGTGGGGCCCTTTCCATTCAGAACCAGACCCCAGAGCCTAGGGGAACACAGCCATACCTCCTCACACCAGTCAAGAATTATAGGCTAACAGGCATCACCTGCTGGGCAGAAAAGCACAGTAACCTGAGGCATCACAGGATGGAGAAATTTTCTAAGACACACCCTTAAGGAAACCAGATACTGAATATTTCTTCCCTCTGGGACCTGAGCCTGTTCTCATCTGGGAAAACCTGATTTGGATAACCAAGGAAACCATGCCTAGACAACAGAAAATTACAACCTACACTAAGAAAAACAAAGTTATGGCCCAGTTAAAGGAACAAACATACACTTCAACTGAGATACAGGAATTTAAACAACTAATGCTAAACCAATTCAAAAAGTTTAGAGAAGATATTGCAAAAGAGATAGAGGCTGTAAAGAAAACACTGGGCATATATAAGGCAGAAATCAAAAGTTCAAAAAAAACAACTAGTAGAATCTATGGAAATGAAAGGCACAACACAAGAGATGAAAGACACAATGGAAACATACAACAGCAGATCTCAAGAGGCAGAAGAAAACACTCAGGAACTGGAGAACAAAACACCTGAAAGCCTACATGCAAAGGAGCAGATGGAGAAAAGAATGAAAAAATATGAGCAACGTCTCCGGGAACTGAAGGATGAAACAAAGTACAATAATGTATGTATCATTGGTGTCCCAGATGGAGAAGAGAAGGGAAAAGGGGCAGAAGCAATAATAGAGGAAATAATTAATGAAAATTTCCCATCTCTTATGAAAGACATAGAAGTACAGATCCAAGAAGCGCAGCATATTCCAAACAGAAGAGATCTGAATAGGCCTACGCCAAGACACTTAGTAATCAGATTATCAAATGTCAAAGACAAAGAGAGAATCCTGAAAGCAGCAAGAGAAAAGCAATCCATCACATACAAAGGAAGCTTAATAAGACTATGTGCGGATCTCTCAGCAGAAACCATGGAGGCAAGAAGGAAGTGGTGTGATATATTTAAGATACTGAAAGACAAAAACCGCCAACCAAGAATCCTATATCCAGCAAAGCTGTCCTTCAAATATGAGGGAGAGCTCAAAATATTTTGTGACAGACAATGAGAGATTTTGTGAACAAGAAACCCACCCTACAGGAAATTATACTAAAGGGAGCACTACAGAGTGATAGAAGATAGGAATGCGTGGTTTGGAACACAATTGTGGGAGATAGTAGCACAGCAATAGAGCGCCATGGAGGTAATGACCCATGGTGGATTGTGTATTAGATGAGCTGGGGTTGTCAGCAGAGGAGAGCTGGAGGAGCCCATTGTATCAGCCGAGCCCAAAGGGACTCCCAGTGGTTTTGAAGAGCTGTATGCACTTCTGTAATTTCTCCCTCAGCAAAAAAGTATATGATAGGATTAAGGCAGCAGTGAACAAAAGCTGGGTTTTCTGTGGCCTGAATAAAGTAGTCCAGGTGTCTTTCCAAAGTGCTGTCCTTAAGGACCTCTAGCTCCATCAAGGTCTCTTCAAGGAAGGGTTCTTTGTGTCTGTGCATCTGTGTCTAAATTTCCCTCTTATAAGCACATTATCATATTGCATTTAGGGCTCTACCTAATCTGGTATGACCCATGTTCACTAACATATTTACAAAGCAACATTTCCCAAATAGGTAATATTCACACCAACATATACTTGGTGTTAGGACTGAACAAGTCTTTTCCATGGGCCACTATTCAGTCCACAACAATGGGTCAACCACTACCCTGAGCAAAGATGGGTGAAAACTTAATCATTTCTGTAAATGTGAGAAGACGGTTCCTACTACCATTGTGAGTTTTTAATCCAAAATGCACCATATGAAAGAAGAACACCAAAGTGGTAGTACATTCCTTCTTTATTTCTAAATCTCTTATAAAACTATAAGCCCCAGAATGGGTGAATGACATTTAGACATTCAGGCTGTATACTACCTGCCAAATAAGGCTTCTACTTATGTTTAAAATAAATAAATAAATAAATTTGCCATTTGACAACTAATTTTCACTAAAAGGTTTGAGATTATCCAATCAGCCATACTAAAAATTGCAAGTACTTGGGGATCATTAACCTAATTTAAAATTCTGAGTGATTAGTTCAGTGTCTTATTGAATGCAATCAGGGCCCTGAGCTCTGCAGAGGAGTTGCCTTTTGATACCTACATCAAAGTGATCTACATTGGTGTAAATATTTGAGAGGCTTAATTTCTTTTTGCTCACAAATGCTTTCCCTACTGAAATTCAGCATAAGCACTATTTTCCTATGGCAGATTGAAACCAAATCCTTATTTCCTCTTCCTCCTCAATATGAGTAGGAATAGAATGGGGGAAAGATAAAGCATACAGGATAAAGCATGTCCCACTTTTTTCTCAGTCAGATCCCAACTTCCTTATGCTGGCTGAGATTTCTTCAAGAATCTGGTATTTATTTGTCAAGTAGTCTTAATGTTAGGAGGGGCCGTGAGATTTGAGGTGTTGTGTCTTCATGTGAAATAATCCTATGTAAGGCTGATCAATGTAATCACCTTTGGTGTAGGACTAAATGGCATCAAGATACAGGCATACCTCATTTTATTGCGCTTTGCAGATACTACATTTTTTACAAAATTTGAAGCCTTGTGGCAAACCTGCGTCGAGCAAGTCTATGGTGCCATTTTTCCAACAACAGGAGCTCACTTCGTGTCTGTGTCACACTTTGATAATTTTTGCAATATTTTAAACTTTTTCATTATCATTATATCTATTATGGTGACTGGTGATCACCATGTTACTACTGAATTGCTTTAGGGTGCCACAAACCACGCCCATATAAGATGGTGATCTTAATCGATAAATGTTGTGCGTTCTGACTGCTCCATCATTCTGCCATTCTCCCACCTCATTCCCTCTCCTCAGGCCTCCCTATTCCCTGAGACACAACAATACTAAAATTAGGCCAATTAATAACCCTACAGTGGCCTCTAAGTGTTCAAGAGAAAGGAAGAGATGCCTGTCTCTCACTTTAAACCAAAAACTAGAAATGACTAAGCTTAGTGAGGAAGGCATATTGAAAGCAAAGCTAGGCCAGAAGCATGGCCTCTTGCACAAAACAGCTAGCCAAGTTGTGAATACAAAGGAAAAGTTCTTGAAGGAAATGAAAAGTGCTACTCCAGTGAACACATGAATGACAAGAAAATGAAACAGCCTTATTGCTGATACGGATAAAGTTTGAGTGGCCTGGATAGAAGATCGAACCAGCCACAGCATTCCCTTAAGCCAAAGTCCAATTCAGAGCAAGGCCCGAATTCCCTTCGGCTGGGAGAGGTGAGGAAGCTGTAGAAAAAAACTTAAAGCTAGCAGAGGTTCCTTCATGAACTTTAAGGAAAGAAGCCATCCCCATAACATACAAGTGTAAGATGAAGCAGCAAGTGCTGATGTAGAAGCCACAGCAAGTCATCCAGAATATCTAGCTAAGATAAATGATGAAGTGCCTACACTGGACAACAGATTTTCAGTGTAGACAAAACAGCCTTCTGTTGGAAGAAGATGCATTGTGGACTTTCATAGCTACAAAGGAGAAGTCAATGCCTGGCTTCAAAGCTTCAAAGGACAGGATGACTCTCGTTAGGGGCTAATGCAGCTGATGACTTTAATTTGAAGCCATTGCTCATTTACCATTCTGCAAATCCTAGGGCCCTTAAGAATGATGGTAGAGGAGAAATTAAGATGGTGTCTAGGTGAGACAGGACGAAAAACACCTCCGTGAAAAACGCTAGATAAAAACCAGAAAGTGACCCAGAATACCGGTTACAGTGATGCGCCAGCTGGACGAGGTCTCCTAGTTCCAGAGGGGCCATATATTTGCTGAAACCGGGAGTCTGCATTCTGAAACGAGTGAGTAAGCTGGCTGGAAGACCCACAGCTGCGCGGCGGTCTGGGGAAGCCAGGGTTCGGCGTTGGGAGACCAACTGGCTCTTTAAAAAAATAAATAAATAAAAGGGAAAAACCCAGAAGTGGCTGCAGCTGCAACAGTGGGAACCACGCAGTAAAACATAGCAAGAGGGGGCTGGGCCAGCCTCTCAGTGTGTGGCGGGGAAGATAGCCCACAGCAGATACCCTTGGGGCTGGGGGAACGGAGGGGAGAGCCGGAAGCAGAAAGAAATCCCGTGGCTAGCAGCTGGCCCCTTGGAGGGCTGGATAAACTCCTGCCCGGGGCTGTGCCCACAGCCCAGAGCCCCGCCAGTTGTCCCAGAGCTGGGAAGGAGGAACTTTGCGAGGAGGAGGGGGTTGAGATGCCCCATTCGGCCATTTTTGCTTCAGGCTAAGAGCGTGCCGCTGCACGGCCCAGCGGCCCGGGGCTTCCCTCGAGGGACGGCGTGCACTGGTGACGTAGCACAGCATTCCCTCAGCTGAGCTCCTGGAGGATCATGGCTGGGAGGGGGAACCCGCTCAGAGAACCCAGGGACGCTACGCCAAGTCCGGTGGTTTGTGGGTCTGCGAGAGAGAGGGGCTGGGGCTGAAATGAAATGAAGGCTTAGACTCTTGCGGCAGCCTTGAATCTCTGGGAACCTGGGGGATTTGAATATTAAAACTGCCCTTCCTCCCTGGCCACCCGTACACATGCCCCACATTCAGGGCAGACGGCTCCAGCAACACACCCAAACTGAGTTCTCCAACTGAACCCCACAAGAATCATTTCCCCACACACTGTGGGAACAAGGTTGAGAACTGACTTGAGGGGTATAGGTGACTCACAGATGCCATCTGCTGGTTAGTTAGAGAAAGTGTACGTTTTTTTTTTTTTACAACTTGAAATAACCCTATCAAGCAAAACAAATGCCAAGAGGCCAAAAACAACAGAAAATCATAATGCATATGATAAAACCAGACAATATGGAGAATCCAGCTCCAAACACACAATTCAAGATCTCGGAAGAAATACAGTACCTCGCACAATTAATCAAAGAACTACAATCGAGGAATGAAAACATGGCAAAGGATTTAAAGGACATCAAGAAGACCATGGCCCAGGATATAAGCGACATAAAGAAGACCCTAGAAGAGCGTAAAGAAGACATTGCAAGAGTAAATAAAAAAATAGAAGATCTTATGGAAATAAAAGAAACTGTAGGCCAAATTAAAAAGACTCTGGATATTCACAATACAAGACTAGAGGAAGCTGAACAACATCTCAGTGTCCTAGAAGTCCACAGAACAGAAAATCAAAGAACAAAAGAAAGAATGGAGAAAAAAATGGAAAAATCAAAACGGATCTAAGGGATACGATAGATAAAATAAAACGTCCAAATTTAAGACTCATTGGTGTCCCAGAAGGGGAAGAGAAGGGTAAAGGTCTAGAAAGAATATTCAAAGAAATTGTTGGGGAAAACTTCCCAAACCTTCTACACAATATAAATACACAAAGCATAAATGCCCAGCGAACTCCAAATAGAATAAATCCAAATAAACCCACTCCGAGACATATTCTGATCAGACTCTCAAATACTGAAGAGAAGGAGCAAGTTCTGAAAGCAGCAAGAGAAAAGCAATTCACCACATACAAAGGAAACAACACAGGACTAAGTTGTGACTACTCAGCGGCCACCATGGAGGCGAGAGATAGTAGCATGGCATATTTAAAACTCTGAGAGAGAAAAATTTCCAACCAAGAATACTTTATCCAGCAAAACTCTCCTTCAAATTTGAGGGAGAGCTTAAAGTTTTCACAGACAAATGCTGACTTTGCCAATAAAAGAACTGCCCTACTTCAGATTCTAAAGGGAGTCCTACCAACAGAGACACAAAGAAAGGAGAAAGAGATACAGAGAATTTTAACAGACATATATGGTACCTTACATCCCAAATCACCAGGACACTCATTTTTCTCTAGTGATCACAGATCTTTCTCCAGAAGGGACCAGAAGCTGGGACATAAAACAAGCCTCAAGAAATTTTAAAAAAAAAAATTGAATATAATCAAAGCACATTCTCCAACCACAATGGAATACAAACAGAAGTCAATAATTTTTGAACTGTAACTCCACTATTTACTTCCTACATGATATAAAATACACAAACTCTAAGGACAAATCAGTGGTTTTGAACTCAATGTAAAATATGTAATTTTAGACAACTATATAAAGGTGGGGGAATGAAGGAGTATAGGAACATAGTTTATGTGTCCTATTGAAGTGAAGGTGGCATCAAAGAAAAACAAGATTGATATGGATTTAAGAGGTTAATTTTAAGCCCCACAGTAAACACAAAGAAATTATCAGAGAATATAACCATAGAGATGAAAAGTAGAGTTTGGGTTAAGAGAAATGGGGGAAGGGGCAATGGGGAGTTAAGAAATGAGTGCAGGGTTGCCGTTTGAGGTGAAGGGAAATTTCTAGTAATGGATGGTGGGAAAGAGCATTACAACATTCTAAATGTGATTAATCCCACTAATGGAAGGCTAGGGAGGAGGTGGAATGGGAAGATTTAGGCTGTATATGTTTCCACAATTGAAAAAAAAAAAAAAAGACAGTCTAAATAGATGACAATTGAATGCCAAGGATGAACCTGGATGGGATTGGAGGATAGAGGACAGGTGGCTCAAAGGCACACAGTTGAGACATAAGGAAAAGGAAATACAGAATGTAAGCTTTGTATCATTGTTGAATCTCTTGTACTTCTTAGCTGCGCTTAATAGGATTGCATAAAAGAATGTTCTTGTTCACAGGAAGTGTATATGTGAATTACAATGTATGTTCAAGGATGTGTGCAGCTAGCTCTCATATGTTTAGAAGACAGAGCAAGAGATGATGGATGATAGATAGGGAGGGAGGGAGGGAAAGAAATAGCAATGTGACAGCATGTTAAAGTTGGTGAATTGAGTTATCAGGGGAGGGGGGTCAGGGTATGATGGAATTCTGTATATGGGGTTAGTATTGTTTTTGCAACTGTTCCTATAACTTTGAATTTATTTCAAAAAAAAAAATTGATGCTAAATCTACTCTGCTTCTGCTCTATAAATTGAACAACAAAGCCTGGATGACAGCACGTCTGCTTTCAACATGGTTCACCAAACATTTTAAGTCCACTGTTGAGACCAACTGCTCAGACAAAAAGATTCCTTTTAAAATACTACTGCTCATTGACAATGCACCTGGTCACCCAATAGCTCCAATGGAGATGAATGAGATAAATGTTGTTTTCATCCCTGCTAACGCAACATCCATTCTGCAGTCCATGAATGAAGCACTCATTTCGACTTTCAAGTCTTCTTACAAAATACATTTTGTAAGGCTATAACTGCCACAGATAGTGATTCCTCTGATAGATTTGGGCTAAGTAAATTGAAAACCTTCTAGAAAGGATTCACCATTGTAGACACTGTTAAGAACATTCATGATTCATGGGAGGTCCAAGTATCAATTACCATGAGCTTGGAAGAAGTTGATTCCAACCCTCATAGATGACTTTGAGGGGCTGAAAACTTCAGTGGAGGAAGTAACTGCAAATGTACTAGAAATCACAAAAAGAACTAGAATCAGAAATGGAGGCTGAAGATGTGACTGAATGACTGCAACCTCATGAAAAAACTTTAAACAGATGAACGGCTTCTTTTGGATGAGCAAATGAAGTGGTTACTTGAGATGGAATCTACTCCTGGTGAAAACGCTGTAGGAACATTGTTGAAATGACAACAAAGGATTCTGAATATTACACAAACTTAATTGATAAAGCAGCAGCAGGACTGAAAAGGACTGTCCGCAATTATGAAAGAAGTTCTACTGGGTAAAATGCTACCAAACAGCATCACATGCTACAGAGATCTTTTGGGAAAGGAAGAGTTGACGGATGTGGCACATTTCACCGCTGTCTTATTTTAAGAAATTGCTACAGCCACTCCAACCTTCAGCAACCACCACCCTGATCAGTCAGCAGCCAGTCAGTCAGCATCAAGGCAAGACTCTCCACCAGCAAAAATATTACAACTTGCTGAAGGTTCAGATAATGGTTAGCATTTTTTAGCAATAAAGTCTTTTTTAACAGAGGTGAGTACATTTTTTTTTAGACATAACACTATTGCACACTTTAACAGACTACAGTATATGAACCAGGAAACCAAAAAATTCGTGTGACTCGCTTTATTGTGATAGTCATTTTATTGTGGTGGCCTGGAACCAGACTCGCCGTATCTCTGAGTTATGCCTGTAAATATTAAGTTTGTTTATGGATCAGTGTGATTCATTTATAACAAAATGGTAGATGGGAAAATGTTCACATGTTCTGGACTTTATAAAGGAGCTCAGGGAACTCTGATAGATGTGAGGAGCTGCTATGAGATGGCAGAGACTACCACGAGGTGAATCCATTAAACAGGGTGCACAGCTAATAAACATTCATACAGTGGTTAAGAGCAGGGACCCTAGTTCCAACCCTGTTGCATTACTTATACAATATTGGGGAAGTATCAGCATCTCTGTGACTAAATGTCTTCATCCATAAACATTTACCACCTACATCATTCAAGGAATTAAGCTAAGCACTTTGGGGATTCAAAGATAATCACTATGTGTATTACTTTCAAATTCTAAAACCTAAATGGGGATAGAGATGGTACATAAGTAACTGAAATACTAAGTTTAAAAAAAAAGTGAATGAGTGGACCCTGGAGCTTGAGAGACTGAGTTTGAATCCTAGCTCCACTACTTGCTTTGAGAACCAGGGAAAGTAACTTAACTCTTCGGGCCTGTTTCCTCACCTCTATGATGGGGATAATAATTACTGACACCTCAGAAGGTTGTATAAGAGTTAAGTTTAATAGAAAGAGCTTTGAACAGTCATCACATAGCAAATGCTCAATAAATGTTAACTGTTATTAGCATTGTAAGGAGAGTTCAGGAAGGAATATTATTCATAGCAAGTAGTAGGAGGTGTCACTTGATGGATGAATAGGATACACAGTAGTCAAAATTAACTATTAGCAGCAGCATTTTATAAACCAAAAGTAGACATCAGGTGACAGGGGCTTCCAAATACTTTTGTTAAAATCTAAAATGACATATCAATAACTATTACAATAGTGCCAGTTACACTGATGAAGATATAAACCCTGCTCTCAATGAGCTCATAATTCAGTAAAGGAGTCTGAAACACAAAAAAAGTATGGAAAATTAATAACACTTTCAAAGATCAGACAATGTCTCTTTCCATCCAGTTTTTCATTTCATTGGATAGTCTGCAGTAGTTGATGCTATACATAAACATTTGGGCTTTAGAAAATTCTAGTTACACTTTAAATCGTTTCCTTTCCACTTATTTCCCTCTTCTAGTAAAAATCTAGTATTACTCTAAATATTCTAAGTATTAATCTAAGTATGCCCATCAATTTTACTCTTTAGTTTAGTTTACTCTTTAGTTTCTTCCAGCTAGTAAAATCACTGAAATAATTCTCTCTGGTATGAAACTGACAATAACTCAAGCAGCAATTTCATTTGGCTCAATATTATAGTAATTCCCAAGTCCATGCCGTCGTGATTTTTAGAAATCAATACAATGGCTATAGGAGGACTATATCTTGACAGGCGACCTACTGATTTCCAACTTAGAAATCTGAGAGCTGTTTCCCAGACCTGAAGCCTAACACCCACTGTGATCTAAATCTAATCACTCTGTCATTGTCAGATAACATGAAGTAATTCAGGTTTCATATCTATTTGGAAACCACAAAGGAATCTTTAACCTGGGTTTCCAAGATTCAAGTCCATGACACGTTGCCACTTGGCCTTGAGATGCTTAACATTCAATGCCAAAGTTTCACCTGAATGACCCATGATACAATACAATATCCTCAGCAGCACAGAAGGAATGAACTACTAACACACACAACATGGATGAGTCTCAAAAATGAGCTGAGTAGAAGAAGGCAGACAGAACTACTTATAATATTATTCATGACATGAATGCTAGAAAAGGTAAATCGAATCTATATTAACAAAAAGAGGAACTGTAGGTTATCTGAGGCTGTGGTTGGGAGAAATGACTGAGAAAGGGGTACAAGGGATCTTTTGGGGTGATGGAAATGTTCCATATCTTGATTGCTGTGGTGGTTACTCAGGGGAATATATACATATATTTGTAAATACTCATTAAAATGTACACTTTAAGGGGGAGGATTTCATTGCATATAAATAATACCTCAATAAAGTAGATTTTAAAAAAACCAAAGACAGTATAGCTGTAATTATTTTTTAATTCATTAATGAAATATGGATACCTTATTTTTAAAAATTAATACATTGTGAATAAAGCTAGAGTTCTCTCTACACCCTCCCAGTCTGTCTCCACCCCTAATCTCTCCCACCTCCACCCTTTCTCCAAATAACCACTGCTATCAGTTTGGTATAGATTCTTCGGTATGCTTAAAAGATATTTATATACATATTTAACCACTGAAAATGTACAGCATTTTTTTTTACAGAGATATAAACTGCATGTATCTTTCTGCAACTTGCTATTTTCACTTAGCATTATGTTTCTCAGATCTGCCCATGTTAATATAGATTTCATTTATTTCTTTTAACTCCAACATAGTAATCTATTCCATAACTAAGCCACATTTTATTTAGCCAGGTTGCACCCCTTCTGATAAATACTGAGGTTGTGTTTCCCTGTTAGAATTCACCAATGGAGAGGAAACAGCAGTTACCTGTGGTGTGGGCAGAGGGATTGCAGGTGGTGCCCCAAGAGTACCTCAGCCTTATTTACAAGGTCCAATTTTTCACAATGAGAATGTATTTACGTATTACTTATATAATTAAGCATTGAATTTTTAATTAAAGAATGTTATGATGCATTAGTACCAAAAAAGAATGAAACAAAATCACTAAAAAGAAGCAAATCATCTGTAACAATAAGGAAAGCAAAGTTACAGGGCATAATAGTATAGGCATGGTTTGGGACCTAAGTATTTATTGAAAAAGAATGATCTGAGCACTAAACAGACCAGAAAAATACATTCCCCTACTCAAAGCAATTACAATGAAAATATCAGCATACTGGTTTTCATGGCATAATTAATACATACACAAACACTGCATTTATATTTTCTGCTTTCTTCTTTTGTGACTATGGTGTCTTTCCCCATCCCTGAAATGAAAGGGGTGGGGAAAAAAAAAAAACTATTATAAACTACGGACATTTTGATACTAGAGCTTTAAAATAGTAATTCACCAGTAATACTGTTTGATCAGCTATAAACCAAAACAAACTAAACATTCATTTAGAACTGTACAGTGATTTTTTTAAGAGTGAATAAGGAAAAATGAATTATTAAAACTAAGGCACAAAACTGAAATACAGATAAGCAAAATGGGTTTTTTTTTTCAATTGTGCTTTGGAGCTTTGCTTGAAAATTAGCTTTGAATATATGCATATATGACTGACAACCAGGGAATTCATTTCAAAAAGAATATTAATACCATGGAAGGACTTCAGAAATTGCCTGATTTTCTTATCCTGATTCCTATCTCAACTCCCTACAATTCATTCTACCTTGGGGGTGGATATCAGAGATTAGTCTTGTCTGATTGAGAAGTATTTCCGGTCAATATCCAATTTATTCCATCTAAAGGAAAATTATTTCATTTTTATTTTGAGGGCTTCTATATATTTAAGTCAACAGGGATTGACGAGAAGTGTCAATATATTACTTAAGTGGAAAAAGAACTAACAAACTTAAAAGAAGCAAAAGAGCACAATCTCTGAGATAATCAAGAGTTGAGTAACATTATTATAAAATATCAGTATATGAACCAAAAGGCATTACTAAGCAAATAGTACAGTTTTAGAAAAGAAGGACTAAATTACAGCTAGCTTTAAACCTATAAATTGAATGATAGTAAGATGAGCAAAATTCCCAAATAGCTCAGCCTTGTAATCCCTGACTTCAGTGGCTCTGGAAAGAGGGTCAGTCAAGGGTCTACTATTTGATAAGTACTGTGCATCTAAAAATAAGTGAGACATGGACCCTGCCTTCAAGGAGCTCACAGGCTAGGAGAGAAAACAGTAATTGTTAAGTACAGTGACAAGTATGTGCTAGCTAAGTTGGTGATAAAATGGGAAATGTGGTCAATTCTGCTTGAATAAGTGAGAAAAAGCTTCACAGATATGACTGAGCAGGGTCTTAATGGATGACCAGGAGTTTGTCAAGCAAGCTGTGGAAAAACACAAAATAATTCAGGCTGGCAAGGGCCGAAGCCATAAATTTCATGGGGTAGCGAGTGGCAAGATCAGAGGCTGACAGGTAGCAGGAATCCTGACTCTGGAGGGTCTTGAGAGTCTGCTAAAGAATTTGAATGTTGCCACTAAAGAGTTTTAAGAGGAGAAAATTCATTCTGGTTGTGGAGTAAGGGATGGATTTATATGGGACAAGCTTAGACACAGACAGAACAAGTGGGAAAACTATCATCTTCCAGACAGACAGCAATAGACAGAAAGGAGGAGATGAATGTGAGGTATCTTCAAGTAAACTTACAGCAATTAGGAGTATCTAAAATGACTGATTTCTGACTTAGGTGATGAGATGGATGGTCAGCCCTTGAGCCAGGTTGGGGAATGCGCTCATCTTTTTCAATGAAAGATTAAAAGTTCAGTTACAGACCTGATGAATTTGAGATCTAGGAAGCTATGTCCAGTAAGCCTCTTGGAATACAGGCATACCTCGTTTTTATTGCACTTTGCAGATACTGCATTTTATACAAATTGAAGATTTGTGGCAACCTGGTCTCGGGCAAGTCTACTGGTGCCATTTTCCAACAGCATGTGCCCACTTCGTGTCTCTGTCACAAATTTTTCATTATCATTATATCTGTTATGATGATCTGTGATCCTTAATGTTTCTATTGTAATTGTTTTGGGGCGCTTTGAACCACTCCCACATAAGATGGTGAACTTAATCAATAAACGTTGTGTGTATTCTGACTATTCCACCAACCAGGTGTTTCTTGTCTTCTCTCCCTCTCCACAGGCTTCCCTATTCTGAGACACAACAATATGGAAATTAGGCCAATTAATAACCCTACAGTGGCCTCTCAGTGTTCAAGGGAAAGGAAGAGTTTTGCCAATGACTACTGAGTTCTTCATGTGTACACTGATCATATACCAGATCACTTTAAACCAAAAGCTTGAAATGACTAAGCTTAGTCAAGAAGACATGTTAAAAGCTGAGACAAGCCAAAAGCTAGGCCTCTTGCCCCAAACAGTTAGCCAAATTATAAATGCAAAGGAAAAGTTCTTGAAGGAAATGAAAAGTGCTACTCCAGTGAACACACGAATAACAAGAAAGTGAAACAGCCTTATTGCTGCTATAGAGAAAGTTTGAGTGGTCTGGATAGATCAAACCAGCCACAACATTCCCTTAGGTCAATGTTTAACCCAGAGCAAGGCCATAACTCTCTTCAATTCTGTGAAGGATGAGAGAGGTGAGGAAGCTGGAGAAGTCTGAAGCTAGCAGAGGTGGTTCATGAGGGTTAAGGAAAGAAGCCGTCACCAAAACCTAAAAGTACAAGGTGGAGAAGCAAATGCTGACAGCAGAAGCTGTGGCAAGTTATCCAGAAAATTTAGCTAAGATACAGAAAATTTCACTGTTGTCTTATTTTAAGAAATTGCAACAGCCACCGCAAACTTCAACAACAACCACCCTGATCAGTCAGCAGCCATCAACACTGAGGCAAGACCCTCCACCAGCCAAAAGATTACAATTAGTTGAAGGCTCAGATGATGGTTGGCATTTTTTAGAAACAAAGTATTTTTTAACAAAGGTAGGTAATGTTTTTTTTTTAGATATAATGTTACTATTGCATACTTAATAGACTACAGTATAGTGTAAACGTAACTTTTATATGCACTGGGAAACCAAAAAATTCGTGTGACTCGCTTTATTGAGATATTCGTTTTATTGTGATCTGGAACAAAACCTGCAATATCTCTGAGGTATGCCTATATAGGAACAGATGGCAAATGATTCAAAATTATATTGGTATTGTTCATACCCCTTCAGCTATTAAAACTTTTATCAAAGATACTACCAAGGGCAAAACTGACCAATTTGTTAAAGTTTGAATCTTCTCCCTGACCCTCTACGCCTTTTAACTGAGGAATTAACAAGAGAAAGAATAAGAAAGGGACAAGGAGAAAGGAAGGAATAGAAGAAAGGGATCTGGGCAAATACTTTTGACATAATTAACTCCCTACCCCTAGACTTTACTTTCACATCTCCTGGTTAGGAAACAACTGATTAAAAAGTAAAACCAATATCTAATCATGCATACAGAGAACTATGTCACTAGAGCTACATGTATTTGAATTGGCAATGAGGAATGTTAAGAACCTCCAATTATAAACTCTCCTCATGTTAATCGACTCTTCCAATCTACTTTCTCAATGTGGTCTACAAAAGAAGGATCTATTCTACTTTTCAAAAGTAAACACTTCAACACTGGATGATGCATGTTAGACTTACCTCTCTTTCTTTCTTCTTGAGTCCCAGTTTTTATCCTTATCTTTACTTTTCTTTCGTTTGTGTGGGCTCCTACTTCGATCCCTTCTATGTCGTGAACATTCAGCATCCAAATAGCTTCCACCAGACTGCCGTGAATCTACTGAAGCTGATCGCCTTTCTTCTTTCCTGAAAGGCAGAAGGTAACATTAGTCAGCTTTAACCACTTCTCTCCAATATGCAGGCACACACACATGAGCCTGAAGGCCAGAATTCCATATCAGATCAATGACAGACGGTCTAGTAAAATATGCATAATTTCACAGTCCATATAAGAGGGCAGTCAAAGTTTCATAGCTCATATATTAAGTTTCACTATTTCATGAACTATTTCACTAATATGGTTGCCCCTCAAAAAACAAGAAAAGGGCAATGTCATGAAATAATTCTGGTCATGACACAATCCTGAGCAATTACAACAATAAACCACAAGCGTTTTGATGATTTATAGTGTGCCACTACTGGTCCTTGAAATGCTTAAACTTTGTTAATCAAGTGTCGGTAAAAGATTAAAAACAGAAGATCTTCACCAATAAAGACAGTGACATACTTTTCAGCATCATCCTCGGCTTTTTCCTGCTCTTCCTGCCACTGACTACTGAGTTCTTCCATGTGTACATTGATCACATCCCGGATCACCTTAGGAGAGTTAAGCACAGACATTTCAGATGGGAAATCTGTGCAAAAAAATTAAGACTATAAAGTTAGAAAAGTTGCTACTAATAATCACTCAAATTATTTACTACGAGCTATGATATAATGGACATGTGCAGGTTAGAGAACATAAAAAAGCAATGGTCAAATTGGAATATGAATGGTAGATAAAAGTCTATATGAAGGTTAAGTTTACTGAAGTTGATAACTTTAATATGATTATGCAACAAAATATCCCTGTTCTTAGGAAATACACACTAAGTATTCAGGAACAATGGGTAATAATGATTTATGTTAACTTACTCTTAAAACTCTCAGAAAAAATTATGTACAGATCAAAAGCAGGAGAGCACAAATAAATGGGGAAGAGTACAAAAGTGTACTACTTTTGTATTATTTTTAGTTTTGCAACTTATCTACAAGTTTGAGATTATTTACAAATAAATTTTTAAGAAACAACTTAAAATTAAGGCAAAGACAGTCACTTCACAGAGACTTTTCTCATTAGATTATAAATCCCTTACTTGTAAGAACCATTTAAAACTGTGCTTCTTTTCTATTTCCCCTTGCCAACAAGTATGGTGGCATGCACCCAGCACTGGGGATACACATATGAAAACTAAAAGCGTATGCTTTCCAAAGGCTAATTAGGAAACAGTTTAAGAAAAAAGGTATGGGATACAAGAAAAATGTCAGAGTGATATATCACTATAGTGATATACAATCACTGTATTCCTTTCCTTCATGTAACTTCCAAAGTCCCCACCCTCAACCCCAATTCTACTACAACATCTAGTAGAACCAGCTTTCTCTCACTATATAGCTCTTCAGAAGCCCTCAGCTCTGAAGCCTTCAGATTACTCAAGGTTCTCCGAAAAAACTCCTGTAAGCCTATCTACTCTTAGGAATGCCAGTCCTTCCACCTGGAAAATCGTATCCACTACTTCTCCAATATATTCTCCTCTTGAAAGCCTAAGACATGTCAAGGTCTATCGCAGGGAGTGGTATGAACCACACACACCTATCCCTGCACACTCCATCTCCAGCTGAGTAGCTCTGTCAGCCTGTGAGCTCCTTGGAGACTCGAGAGAGCCCACCCAGCAAAAGATCTGCCACAGGGGAAAGGTGACAGAGACAGTCCTTACCTCTCCCTGCTTCTTTCTCCTTTTCCCACAAACGCCACCTTCTCTAGGAAGCATATACTAAACTTATCTTTTACAAAGAATCTCTCCCTCTTGGCACAGCATTTGGATTTCATCTCTATTTTAGCACTTAATAAAATCTTTATTTTGAAATGCCTGCTTCCTTTATTATGAGCTCTTTGAAGGTGGGTTCTATGTGTCATTTATCTTTGCATACCCCATAGCCATGTATTGTGCATAGTAACTTCAGTATATATACTAAATATTTGCCAAAATTTGTTAAAGTTTAGGTTCTGCTTCAGAGCAAACAAAAAATTACTTAAGACAGGCATGAAGTTAGGAATGGCCAGATATATGGCAGGTAAACCACTGAAAGATTTGTAAATACTAAGTATTTACTGAAGAAAAGATATTTGGGATCTGCCTTCAAAACTAAGAGCAAGGGGTAAGGTGAGAAGTGGGTGAAGGTACAGATAAAACAGGACATAAGATGGTAATGGTTGAAGCTGGGTGATGGCTACATAAGGGTTCCTAATACTATCCCATATACAGTTCTGTATATATTTGACTATATCCTTAACAAAAAGCTAACCAAAAAATCATAAAGAACACTAGCAGCAGTATTTAGAATTGATTACAAGTTATGAGATTAGAGAAGAAACAACTTATGAAGCAACCACCAAATACTTGAGGGCCTACAAGAATCACTCAGGTCCCAGACCTCTACTGAGAGAGAGAAGATTAAAACAGACTCTTAAATTGTACAAAGGAGACTAAAACACATTCTTACATTGTACAAAGGAGAGCATATAATCAAGTGCTATGCTGTGTGATAACACACTGTCAAGTGCAAGAACCCAGTGGATGGCTGAAAGTCAGTTAATACCTTGTGGAAATAGTGGGCCTGAAGCACATTCAGATTTATAATGGCAGAGGAGAGTATTTCAGGTGAGAAAATAACACTTATTAAAGTGTTATTTACACATAGTTAGGAGTAACTATGTGTAATCATGATATAGTTTAAGAGACATACCTGACTAAAGCAAAAGAAAATAAAACAAGACCAGATCACAGAAGGTCTTTGAAATCACAGAGCGAGGTAAGAAATAATGTGGGAACAAGCAAGGATTCAATGAGGAAATTATTTGTAGCGTTGGGGCAAGGTAATTTAAGTACCAAAACTTCATCAACTCTATTCATTAAATGATATCTGAAAGTAAGTCTAGATATACATCATGAAATTAATGCATAATTTATACTCAGGCATTTAAGTTCCAATATTTAGTAGAGTACAAAAAATTTCTGCAAAAAAAGACAACGAACATTTATTGAGCAATTTCTATGGTCATAAGCATTATCTCAATCAATTCTCATAACAACCTTCCAAGGTTTGTGCTATTATAAAATGAAAAAAATCAAATATTGAAACGATCAAATTACTTGCACAAGTCAGCCAATATAAACAGCAGAATCAAAACTCAAACCCAGGTGTGTCTAAAGACAAACCTCATGTTCTTATAGCTTTGCAATACCATATTCTCAAAAGAGTTATTTTTTAAGATAGCAAAACCTCTTTATATAACTTAGAACACCACCTAAGGGAAATTTTTGTTCTCAACAAAGCTCTACAAGATTATGTAAAACTTACCTCAGTGTATGATTTCTTGGTTATATGAACATTTTTAGCTCTGTAGGACTGGCGTCTTCTTTTATAATCTCTCACTTCCGCCAGGATTTCAAGGTAAGATTTTGGACTTTTCCGGCTATTATCTAATAAAAGATAAAATTATTATATCCTTAAGAGCTTTTCAATTCTTCTGAATTAGCAGGTAGGAATATCACAATCATCCTGAATGTTTAGGTTCATGAACTTAAGTAACAAAACAGTTAAAAGTAACATTCTTACTGAAGGAAGGTATGCTTAACGTAAAAGTTAGAGATCAAAATTTTATGCACTAAACAAACATCTTAATAGATACATGAATATCAGAGGAAGCAAAAACATCCTGTACCAACTCATTCTCAAAATGGCTTGACAATTAAATCATATTAATAACCCTCAAAGGATGGAATGATAATTAAGAAATGTAAAACTATCATCTCAAACCTTGATTGACTTTCGCAGCCAAGTCTACAAAGAGATCACTGTCATTTTCAATGATCTGAGAACTGGAACGCTTTTTCTTTGTCTCCTCAATTACAAAATCATAGATGGCGAGACGATCAGCTTGGGTTAGATCACAAACAAACCGTTTGTGATTCAGAGGAACTTCACCAGGTAAAGAAGAATAAATCCCTAAAGTAAAAATAAAACCACAATAATAAACAATACATGAAGCATTGTAGAATTAAAATCTACTACTCAACTTTAAACATGGGCTATAATAATGTAATATTAACGCAAACATTTTTTCATAGTTATCCCTAAATATACAAATAGAACTCTAAGAGATAAATGGTAAACAATAACTTTATCCTGAATGCTACAGATCTACAGAAAGGAGGTTCTGTGGACTACCCATATAACGAAAGTAGAAATTAACATTCTTTATGTTTATAAGCTTTTCCCTATAAAACTGAAAAATTTGTTTTCAAGAAGTAACACAAAGTATAACCCCTTTGAAAATAAATTATGAAAGCATGAAAATGCATAAACAATGCATTTTTCGTATGTGGCATCAAGCAACATTTTCAATATTCAAAATATATTTTGACTTAAGAGTCAGGGGTCAAAAACAATTAATAGCAGAAATCCCAAACTTCCTCAGATGGGAGAAACACAGATTAATTTGAGACTAAACCCATTTGATTTCCTGAGGAACACAGATTAATTTGAGACTAAGCCCATTTGATTTCCTGAGGAAGCATATTAGCATAACCTAATTAACTGGGAAAAGGATCAAAGCAGTGCCGCCCCCCCACCCTACTCCGACAGTTATAGAACTTTCTAAAATCTGCTCATTAATGAAAAAAAATAAATACAATACCTTGATATGATGTATTAAACATTGAAGAAAAATTGTTTTGAGATTCATACTTTCTCAAAGCAATAAAAAAATTACTGTAACTGTAAATAAAACAATTTAATACAATTCTTTCTAGACTTCATTATCACTAATGCACTCAGAAAACATGAGCTAGCTACTAAAGGAATCCTTTTAATGTTTGCCAGGTTATCCTAAAGTAATAACTCTGATTCACAGAATAATGCAAAATCAGTAATTATTCCCAGATACTTAAATTTGGTAAAGTCTAACCTCATTAACTCTGAAGGTAAAGAAGCAAAAAAAGAATTCAAATAGGAGCTTCCTAGGAGCTGAATGTTAAAAGAGACATCATCTACAAGTGAAGAAGAGGTCCACCCTGAATTTGAGTCCTCAGTGTGACCACTATGGATAATACATGGCCATTTACACTAGTCAAAAGGTTTTGAGTTAGTAGGGAGAAGGGATTCCCTTTCAAGTCAACCAATTCTACTCTAATTCTGGCAGGCACTAAGAAAAGCCCTTCTATGTCAAAGGTGTTAAAACATCTAATTTTATATGATAAAAATGTGCTGGCTTTGATAAGCCCAATTCCTTTCAGTATAGGCTACAAAAATCTAGGAGAAAAATATGAAGATTAGAAAATGTTATAATAGTTATTACAAACAAGCACTACAAAAACTTTTGCCTAATCATTGTTTTAAACAAAGAAATATAATTTCCTCCTTAAAATATTTGGAGTTTTCTTTGATTTCTTTATGGTAATGATAGAAGCTTAAATGGCATGAAATTCAACTAAAATTTCAAATCAAGCCTATAAAATTGTGACAGCTATTAAAATAAAGTTTAGAAAGGTGAATGATACTTTTAAAAGGATATCATTTGCAAAAAGGATACTGCATATCTTTAAATAAGAAGTACATTCAGGTTTCTAACTCCTCTTTATACTCACCCCAATTACTGAAAAAGAAGAAGTACAAGAAAAATTAAACAACAAACTGCAATCAAATCATTCAGAACACAGATATTTCTGATTAAAAAAATGGATAAGCACATTTAAATCAGCTCATATTTACATAAAACATAAATTTTCAAAATGCCAGTTTCTATAAGATTTAGAGGTACATCCGAATGTGATAACATCACAGTAATTCTGCAATCCTATACTTTTTTAAATAACTCCAATTCTCATCCTTCCCTGCCAGTCACATTTGCCATCGCAGGTATCTTGAACACATGACATATAATATCAGTGAGACACATTGTTTCAAAGAAACAAACTCAGAATTTTAGACCTGGAAGAAGAGAGAAAGAAATGAAGGCCCATAGAAATGAAATGACTTGGCGAAGACCTCACAAATGAGAGGAGTAGACTGGATCTTAGAACAATTTTATCCTGTCTCTGTAGGTTCTTTTAAAGCACACTCATCTTCCAGTCATGTCCATGTCTCAGATATACTTCAGGAAATTGAAGTACAGCAACTTGAAACTTTAATATTGAAGGAAAAAGATAAACCACTAAATATATGACTGTTTATGACTGAAATTAATATCTTGGTTATAAAATCAACCAAAGTATATCTAAAAATAAGTAAGTAGAAATGTGTACACTGAGTTTAGACCTGGCATGACTGATGAAAAGAAAACATACATGTAACTTCATCAAAACTTACATTTTAGTGCATAACAAACATACCATTAATTAAATGGGGAAATTAAAATTTTTCATGTTAGTCTTTCTTCCTTCAAAGTAAATACATCAACAATAAAGATATTAAGAGAAATTATTGTCCTGGGGTAAGAAGTTTAAAAATGCCCAAGACATATGAAGGCCACAAAAACAATTTCTATTCAGAAATTACAGAACTCTATAAAGGATGAAAAGATAAATTCTAGAGAGGGTTGCAGATGATATAAGAAGTAATTCTTAACAATTAACTCTTAATGTTAAGATAGTGTAAAAATTCAAAACCTAATAATAGTTTCCTTTATCTACTGAAAGAACTGTTCATTCAAAGTAATTCTTCGCTTTTGTAAACAACTAAGTTCAAAGTCCAAATCTGCTTTATTATTCAATTATTTAAATGGAAAACTTAGGATATTTTCTAAATTACTCACATATCAAATTCTTACCCATTTCATCATTTTAATACTGCTTTCAACATATTAATTTTCATTTATACAATGGCTATCAATAATTGAGCTAGGGCTAGTTCAGTATTCATTATCTCTAAAACAAGATAGTATTGTATCACAGATAAGGAAATGAAAACTCAAAGAAGGTAAGTTATTTGCACAAGGCCAAAGAGCTAGTCTATTTCTTTAAAACAGGCTTAAACAAAGTAGAATAAACAATGCACTGACATAGCTGGGAATATTTGAGTTTGTGATATTCTTCCACTTAAATAAATCATGATAGACATAAACAAATGAATAAATTTGAGCAATATCTGGAATTCTGATACGTATGTTTCACTAAACTCAGTTTCTAATAGAAAGCAGAATAACTCAGTTCAGAGTTTGTGCCAAAATTCAGCACTTGGCTCTAGATCCAGCTCTGCTATTAACCAGCGGAAGCATGTTACTTAACCTCTGTGTCCCTCCATTTCTGCAATTAAAATAAATTCAGTAAATCTATCAAGTTAAAAACCAAATAAAGCCCTTTAACTATTAACCTCTCCAAAAACACCAAAATCTCTACATTTTTTCGGTCCTCTAAGTAAACAGGAATAACGGGCAGAACCAGTAACAACGGCCAAAATGGCCAATTGGTCTGCGTTCAGTAATCTGTCCAAGTAAAATGAGAGTCAAATGTCTCCCTCGAAGACGAAACCTGGCATTTAGCTGACAGGCACCAGAGTGGGAGGTTCGAAACAGAAAATACAAGAAATGTGCTCTGGCTGTTGTAAGGAGGGACCAATGTAATGTAGACAGACTAAGGGTGAAATGGTTCCTCCTTCTGAAGCTCAAGTGCAACAAGGAGAAATAAAGTCCAGATATTGGCTGAGAACTATGGGTAAAGACCCTGAATTTCAATAAGGGATTAAAGCAACTACAACTACAGGTTGGTGAATATAATTCAGCTAGAAAGAAGAGTGAGGGAAAAAGGTAAGATGTCCAGAGAAAGCAATATCCAGAAGACAACTCAGGAATCATCATCATCATGCTTTAGCTAGATGTTATGCTTACTTAGATTCAGAAACCAAATTCTATTAATTCATTTGCTTCTATCTTTTTGATGGATTAAGTTTTCTTTCAATTTCCTCAAAGCTCATGCTTAAAAACTCCAATCTAGTCTCTGTTGACATAAGTTCCAGGCAGAAACTCTTTAACTCAACTACCAAGCCAGACACAAAGAGCTCCACAGACCCTCTGAAATTATATGTAAAGCTGTGTTTTTGCTTTTTTCTCAGGAGAGGATCCCTAGACCTCATCAGATTCTCCAAGAGATCCAAAATCTAAAATGATTAAACACCAACTCGTTCAAGAGGCAGTTCTCTGAATGCAGCTGTGAGTACTGATCTTTCTAGCCTAAGCCTTTCCTTGTGCATTGCATTTCAACAGTCTCAAGAGACAGGACTTTTCAGGGTAAGGCAGTCTCACCCAGTGGGATTTATTTACTAAATTAAATATATATCTATATATATCTATATATCTATATATCTATATAGATATATATATATTCACAAGGCAGTCTCACTTATTAGGTAATTCCAAAGCACGAATCCCTACTTAGGATACTGTCCTAGCTGGAAATATCTAACAAATCATGCTGAAACCAAGCAGATTAGCCCAATGTTAAATATTAAACATAACATTCCCTCTGCAATTGTTTTCATAAGATTTTTCTTGAAGAGAATTACCAATGTGTTTGTGGCAAAAAAATAATTTGATTCATTAGTATGCTCAAACTATGATGCTACTTACTTTGATTATAACAATCACCATCTTTTCCAACTGCAGTTCTAGCTTGTTTAATTATCTGGAATTGTGAGTCCTTATCTGCCCAAAACAAACAAACAAAAAAAACAAAAAACACACACATATAAAAACCATAATCACAACATGAATCATCAGTGTCCACAATTAATTTAACATCTGTACTGGTTTCCAACCCAAACTCTGTGGACAGAATCTTAAGAGAGAAAATGCCCACATCCCTGCCCACCTTCTCTGAATGCAGATTTCCTTGAAATCTAGGTGGAGCCAAGTAGGGAACCCAGACTTCAAGCAGTTCAGAAAATACTATAATCAAGCATGCAGCAGTAGCTGCTACAATTTTAGTGACCCATAATAGCTAACATTTCTTGAATCCCAGTTAAGTGTCAGGCACTATCCTAAGTGTATTACATATACTAGGTATCATTTAATCCTCACTAAGGTACTCTTAGCATTATCTCCATAAACAGGTTAAAGTGCTGCAAGTCAGACATCTGTTAGTGACAAAACCAGCAGTAGAATCAGGGCAGCCTGATTCCAGAGCCCATGCAAACCACTGTGAACACCTGGAACACATTTCCCTCCTCAGTCCTTATCTTCAAACTGTGTTGAGAGCCCAAATTTGTGTTATGACCAAGAAGACAGATACCTGCCTCTACTGGATGAAGCTTTGCAGGGTTTTCATGGCCAATAAATACAAGCCTGGTCTGTAAATTTCAGATTAAGAGAACTAGTTTCACTGTTAACTCTACATTCTTTTTAGGCACAAAATTTCCTACCTAATCATAAGCATGCTTATCAAATCAATTCTTTTGATAATTCAAAAATGAAAAATCAATACCTGTACTAAGATAGTAAAATTATAATCTAATAGCTTAATACTTACTCAACGTAACTGAAGGTATCTTCACATTCTCATAGAAAAATTCAGGATTATACATCTCATCCTAAACAGTAAAAAAAAAAAAAAAATGTTTAGTGTTCTCAAGAATCAGATAACTATTTTAAGAACTGATACAAACTAACAATAGATTGGTATCATTTTAAATATTTCTTGCAACAATTTGTGAACTTATGCAGTACCATTCTACCCTACAAATGAGGGCTATTACTCCATATTGGAAAATCTCACATTATACTTTCCAAGTACTGTGAATTTATTAATGCATGAATTACATGATATATACATAATACAGTAAATATCTGATACCTCTTCTTCTTTGGTGTAGCCCAGTTTCCTCAATCTACATGATACCATGTGCTTTGCTAAAGATGATTTAGGCATGTGATGATTGGAATCATAAGGGCATATCACAACTTCATCCTATAAAAATCAAATAGAAGCAAAAAAAATCAGATACATAACATTAACACTTGATTAAGTGGTGTTATCCTACACCTCTTCTTCTGCATGCCTCTCCCAACCTCCTGCGAGTATGAGTGCACATTTTAAAAACTCCAGTTCCCCATCTCTTTAAAGCCTCTGCTCTGTCTCCACCCCTTCAAAACCTAACTCTTTGAAAGATTTCTTTGTACTCACTGGCTCACCAACCATTTCCCCACCCACTACCATGATCATTCCACTGAAACCACTGCCTATAGGTCACTAATAACCTTCTTGTTACAATAGCCAAAGGACATGTCATATTTCTTAAGATATTTGAAATCTTGGAAGGTCATAACCCAATTGTCCGTATCTGTCATCTTGATACACTCAGATTCTTTCCACCTTTCTGGCACCTTTCACTTGGTCTCATCTAAATAACTGTCTTCCTTGTTCTTCTGGGCCCCCTTTAAATGTTGGTATTCCTTGGAGGTCTCATCAGTGACCAGTTAACATTCAATATATGCTTATGGAAGATCTCATGGCTTCAATTTTCACTGTATGGTGATGACACCCAAAATCTAGATCTTTAGAGCTTGAGTATCGTATCTTTCTTGAGTATCTTATATTAAAGACACTAAAAGTTCAACATGACCAAAAATAAATTCATTATATTCTTGGTCAGCTCTGGCACTTACTGGAAATATGAGCTAGGCCAAGTTACTTAACCTCTTTTTGCCTGTTTCCTCATCTATAAAATGGGGATAAGAGCAGGGCCTCTGCGATATAGTTACAGTAAAGAATAAATGAGTTATAAAAAAGTTTATATACATAAAGCAATTGTAACATGAACTGATACACAATAAGCATTTGATAAATGTAAACAATTATTAGTTTAGTAAAAAGCAAATACGATTAAGCTATGCCTCAACTTAATGCCTCCTCATTGCCCTCATAAGAAAAATTTAGATCTGACCCCCACCCCATGCCACCCCCACTGCCATTCCCCTCTATCTCCACACCCTATGCTCTAGCTATCCTTACCTACTTGAGACTTCCGGGTCTCGTCACACCCTTGCTCTAGCTTTCTACACAACCTGTTGATGCTTCTTCTGTGCCTCACCTAGCTAATGCCACTCACTGTTTAAATACCAACTTAGAATTCACTTTGTCCAGAAAGCCTCTGCTGTCCACCATCGCCTACAGCAATTCCAACACCACTCATTAGAGACTTGATCACATTATAATGCAATGACTTATTCTCTGTATTGCCCCTTATCACCATCAGACAGTAAACTCTGTAAGGACATTCAATATTAAAACACTTGAGCAGAAAAATAAAGATTCATTAACTATCTAGACTGCACCTATCCTAAGAATTATGATGTGAATTACCAGGATTTTTAAACCAGTAATTCTCTTGAATATCAGATCCTGGTTGGCAAAAATTAGCTGTAACCCCACAGCTGATTTTCAGAATTTTGGAGTTTTACAAAGGAGTTTTAAGGGGTAGCACAGCAATTAAGAACACAGACTCTGGAGGCAGAATGCCTGGGTTCAAATCCTAACTGCCATTTACTAGCAGTGTGTTCTTGGAAAAATTATAACCTCTCCGTGCTTCCTCATCTGTAAAATATGGAACAAACAGTATCTACCTCAGAGGGCAATGTAAACAATGCAATGTAAAGCAAGTGGCATGTAGAAAGTGCTATGTAAGTGTTCGTTAACACTAGGAATCCGAATTTGCTACAGTGCTGAGTAAACAACGATATGGAAAGGTTTGATAGGCCCCACCCCCTTGGGTATTCACCCCCCTTGGGTATTCACCCCCTTGGGTATTCACAGCTTCAAAACTTCTAAAGGAACTACGAAGATTTTTAAAAATTGGCCACTACAATCTTAATAAAATAAACAGTGAACAGTATGTATAAAAATCAAGTACCCTTTAAATGCCTCTGGGGGATCAGTTAGGTAATTGAAGCCTTAGAAAAATTATTACAGTATGGTAAAAGCACAAAGAATATTAGAGATCACGAATTATCCCAAAATGGGAGCACTCCTCTTCCTCCCACCCCACCAAAACCAACAAACCAAAAACCGAAATTCTAATACGCTGGCGTACATTCTTTTAAAACCAATTCTGATGTCCAGGAGAGTTGCTGGTTAACACATCTCACTGGCATCACTTAGTAATCCCAGAATCGGTGCTGTCCCGGTCGGAAATGCGCAAAGGTCCAGAAAGATTCGGGGACTAGTTCACCAGCTCTCCTAACCCCGAATCGAGCACAACTGCGGAATCCATGTGACATATGACAATGCAAATCGCCGGTACCTCTATCTCCCGGCAGCACCCTGAGACCCAGTCGCTTACTTGCTAAATGAGCTCCAGACCTGCCTCTAGCCCATCCGTTTTCATTTTTCCTTTCAGTCCGAAGCTCGGCGGAGCCCCAAGGCCCCACCTGGGCTCCCCGGCGCCCTCCCTTCGGCGGCGCCCGACGCGGATTTCCCCAGGACCAGCGGGGATTACAGGCCGAGAGCTCCCGAAGCACCCCGCGACCGCGCCTCAGGGCCCAGCGCCCCTCACCTCCGGCGCCTCCTCCTCGTCCCCAGGGTCCAACCGGTCCAGGCTCCAGCCCAGCGACGCCGTCACCTCCTCCAGTGTCCGGCAGCAACTCTCCACGAAGTCGCTCAGCTCCTGCTGGAGCCGCCGCCGCTCCTCAACCGGAGGAGGCTCGTCCTCCATGGCGGCGCCGGGCGAGAGAGCAGGAAGCCGCGGAACCACCGGCGGGCGCGCGCGGGACCCTGGGAGCCGCGTGACCTGAACAGCCTATAGGGAAGGGCTCTCCGAAAAGGGGCGGGAGTTGTCACTAGGAGACGCGTTTTCCGGCGTCTTTTCTAGTCTTCGCTGACTTCTGCGTGTTTCTTGAGTGCGTTTGCCCCTGGCCTTGAACCTGGTAGTACCTCCCCCAGACATTTAAAAAAAAAGAAAAATTGTTTATGTCTACAGAAAATCTTAAATAATAATACAATGGGCAATCGTCTGTCCTTCCTCCAGTTCATTATAAACGTGTTGCCACCTTTGCTTTACCTGGCTTTCTCTCCACACACACGCACCCACACCCACAGACTTATTCTTGCTGAACTACCTGAAGATAAGTTGCGGATACTCCGTGCCACCCCCAAATACGTCCTCATGCATCTCCTAAGAACAGGGACATTTTCCTACATTACGAGAACACATAATCAAATCTAAGAAAATTAATAATTCCATAATATCATCTAATATATAGCTTATATTCAAATTTCCCCAACTGTCCCCAAAATGGCTCTTATAGCTGCTTTATTGTTTTTTCAAGTCATGATCTATGTTTGGTTATTGTCTCCTTTAATTTTCAACAATCTCCCTCACCCTCCTTTTTAAGTCGTATTTTGTGAGGGTCCTAGGTCAGTTCTTGTAGAATACTCCTTATTCTGGATTTACATTATTTCCTTTATGATTAGATTCAGCTTAAGAATTTTTGCAAGAGGTGGACTGTGACTCCTGGGGAGGAATCTAGACCCGGCATTGTGGGATGGAGAACATCTTGACCAAAAGGAGGATGTGAAAGGAAATGAAATAAGCTTCAGAGGCAGCAAGATTACAAAAGGAGCTGAAAGGTCAGTCTGGTGGGCACTATTATGCACAATATAGACAACTCTTTTTAGGTTCTAATGAATTGGAATAGCTAGCAGTATATACCTGAAACTATCAAACTACAACCCAGAACCCATGAATCTTGAAGACAATTGTATTAAAAGGTAGTTTATGAGGAGTGACAATGTGATTGGGAAAGCCATATGGACCACACTCCCCTTTGTCCAGTATATGGATGGATGAGTAGAAAATTGGGGGGGGGGGGGAGACACCCAGTGTTCTATTTTACTTTAATTGTTCTTTTTCACTCTAATTTTTATTCTTCTTATTTGTGTGGTAATAAAAATGTCCAAAAATTAATTTTGGTGAACGCACTACTATGTAATGGTACTGTGAACAATTGAGTGTACACTTTGTTTGACTGCATGGTATGTGAATGTATCTCAATAAAAATGAATTTTTGAAAAAGATGAATGCAATGACGCAGCAAATGTTGCAAAAATTTTTAACTGGTGGATCTGGGTTTCTGCGGGGGACAATTTTGTATTATTTTTTAACTGTCCTGTAAGTTTGAAATTATTTCAAAATAAAAAATTTAAGAAAAAAAAAGAATTTTTGTAAGACTACGTAGATGTGTAAGCTGTTATTTCATCTCATAGGAGACACGTATCTTGGTTTCTTCTGCTAATGGTCATGCTAAACTTGATCACTTGATAAAGGTGGTGGCAGCATCTCCATTGAAACAGCACATTTTCCTCTTGGCAACTGTAAATAATCTGTGGGATGACAGTTTGAGGCCCTATGAATATCCTGTCCCCAAAAACCTTTCACACAATCGTTCCCTGAATCTATTATTACATTAAGAATTATAAATGTACTATCACACCTTCTACATTTTAGTTGGCAATCTCCCCACCCCCTCCATTTTTGTTATTCATTTCAGTATGAATCAAAGGTCCTTTATTATTGATCTAGGGTTTTTTAATTCACTATATTATTCTCCATTACTATCATAATTCTTCTTAATGCTTAATTTGTCCCACATTTAGCCAGTGGAAGCCAATTTAAGCCACCCCATGTGGCTTTTATACATTCCTGTTAGTCCTTGAGTACTTCCTTGCCTTCATAACCCAAGCTTACTTTGTACTTTTCTTGCCAGAAACCTGAAATCAAGCAGTTTCCCTGAATGGCTTTAACTCGGCTCCCTGGGGAAATTGGCAGGGCCCCAGGTTATTCCATTTTATATAATTTTTTCAAGCCTGATGCCAAATCTTGACTTTCCTTTGCACTTGTTTCCATCAGATGAAGAAATTGTAGAGGACATTTTGTGAACAGATATTGCAAAGGCAAATAGCATAGTTCTCCATAGATAGCATCAGAAAATACACAGGTGGGGAAGTAGCTACAAGCATACGTGGAGTTGAGGGATGAGTTCTGTAGTTTATTTATACTTTGTCCACATTACCCTTACATTTTATTTACATTTATATAGTTCGCCAAGGAACCTGGATATGTGACTCTTTTTGCACATGAAATGACGACTCCCATTGAAAAGCTATATATATATTTTTCCTTTTCTGGGGATGTAGTATGTGTATAAATTGAATCAAAACTTGGTCCAAGTTACACTAGCCTTGTCTGAAGAAAACAACCCCATCTCACCTCAGCATTTAATGACAACTTTAGCAGCAGCTTGGAGGGGCCCTGTAGGAGAGATTTATCAATTGACTGTACTCTCTTAGTTACTGCCTCAACTGGAGGAACTACTCTTCATTGGTGCTTATTATCTGTTTAACCACCACATTTTCAGGGAGGCCTCCTGATCCGTTCTAGGCTACACCTCCCAGCTCTAGCATAAGGAACTTCCATTATTTTCCCCAATGCAGCATTTCCCACATTCTATTTTGTCTTCCTTTTAGATTACAATGGCTATTTTTGTCATGAGATGGTTTTTGTTTTCTACACAATTACAATTTCATTTACTTCCTATTTTCTATCTGCACAAAATTTGATTGTATTAATATAAAATGCTGATACATTTAAGTTGACCCACTGATTGCTTTAGATATACTTTCTGTCCCCTCCCAGACTGCAGACCTCTGACTGCAAGGCATTCGCCTAGCCCAAAATAAGACATAATAGGTCTTCAGAAAGTCATGTTAATTCAATGACAAATAGTCTGAATGTCAATAGTTTCTCTTTCATCCAAAGAAGAGCCATGTATTTCATCATCCCTCAACAGAGAGCCAGAATTCTTCAGGACTTACTGTCCTTGAACAATCCCTTCCTCTTAGGGAACAAAATTAACACTATCTGTTTTGAGAATACCCAAAAGGAATCCCTTTTCATGTTTTTTAAATGCTATGATGGCGACTTTTGCTAATGGTACCTGGTACTCACTGCTCAGAATAAACTAGAACTAGACATTGATTCTGGGTTGGTTCTTTTACCCAAACTTTTATCCCAAGGAATCTATTGTGCAGGCACTCAAGAAATGTTGTTCAAAGAGCTAAACTTCAAAAGACTAACTTCTAACAAAAATTCAGAGCTAAAATAGCTTTTTGCTGGTCTTTCTTAATAGGTATTAAATAACTAAATAATTTTGACATATCTTAAGATAAACAAAAAGCTGCTGCTGCTTAACGTCCTTGTGTGTATAAACATATTAATAAAATCAAAACACAAAACTTCAAAAGTCTAAAAGTTTATTGCCAGAATAGAAAACTTCAGACACCTTTTTTAAAGTACATAGAAAACGACAAGCAAAACAGAAAACTTTGACCAAAGAAAAGCCAAGAGTGTTATCATTTACATACAGTCAAATTAATACCAAACCAAACAAGTACATGTAAGAGTATATGGTTCAAAAGGAAAAAAAAAAAAAAAAAAAAAAGAGTACATGGGTTATACAATCCACATTCAAAAACCAAAAACAAGAAGAGACTCATTCCAAAATGCTCAGTTTGAGTGGTTTTTTTAAGGGAGAGGGGCTTACTTGCCTCCTACTACAGAAAACAGAAATACTTAGATGAGAAACAGAATGACTAAAATATTGATTATCAACCTAATTTTTATCTCCAAGAATATAATAGAGATTGTATTATATGCAAGTTTAAGAAAAGCTGATCAAAAATCTAATGACAGAAAAGACAAATTCTAAATTCAATTTGATCTATCCTTACAACTGATTACCTCTTCATACACACTCCATCCAAGTCGGGTGACATTAGTTTAAAATGAGCTAAGAAGATAAAAAGCCAGAACAGCCTTTACTATTTGATTTCAAATATGGCTATATTTTCCTAAGCAGAGAAAGTTATATTATCACTACTGCAAGCAATGGGTTGTCTTTTTTATTGCATAAGGTAGGAATTTATATAAATGTAATCAAGGGATAGCGACCACTGCCAACCGAGGACTAATGCCCAATGGAGCTACTGCTAAAGGTGTAGGAGTAAGAGTAAGAATTCCCTGTTGCATCAAAGCTTCCTCTCCGAGAGCCAGAGCGGGAACCGGAGCGGGAGCCGGAGCGGGAGCCAGAGCGGGAGCCGGAGCGGGAGCCCGAGCGAGATCCGGGCGCAGAAGATATGTTGTAAGGGCTAGGTAAGCCCTTGGAAGAAACGGAGGCAGCTTCCAGAAGGCGTAACCCAGTGATATCTTCTACCATGGAGCGACTCATGGCATCCTTATAGGATATTTTTAGCTTGGTTTTGGGGCAGGTCAGGAGTTTGGTGTAGCTGCTGGTGTCTTGCAGCCTCTGAGCTGCTCGGCCGTCGATGAACCCCTTTCTGATGGCCTCCTCGGTGCTTATCCGCCCATGCGCTTCAGGGTCGACCAGGCCTCCGGTGAGGTACTGGAACTCTAGGAAGCGCTGCCCGGCTTCGTAGGGGAGCCATTTTTCTTTCACTGCCTCTGCAGCAGACATCTTCTTCTTGCCCTTCACACCCTCGAAGCCAATGAAGGCTTTCTGGGCGGGCTTCAGCCGGGTGGCCATATCTTGGTCAATCACACCCTGGGAGACGGCATCCTGGAGTGAGAGCTTCTGCCCGGTGGTGGGGTGGATGATGCCTCCAGTGCACGCCTGAGCTTCCAGAAGCCTCTGGCCGGTGATGCTGTCGACGATGCCCCTCTCTATACCTTCCGTGATGGAAATTTTCTCCAGGTTTTCGGTGTCGAAGATGGCTGCGATGGGGCTCGATTCCTCCAGGGAGTCGGACAGAGAGCTGCTCCTGATGGTTAAATTCCGGACGCTGGATATGGTTGAGATCTTACTCACGGTTTCATGTCGAGAGCTGCTGAAAACATCGTCGCTGATGGTGGCACCCAGGCCACCGCTGTTGCCTAAGCCATTTTTCAGGGAGATCATGTCGGCGAACTGAGTGAGGCTGAGGCTGCCGGACCGGTACTGGTCAAAGAACTTCCTGTCCACGAGGCCCTTGTCGATGGCATCTTGGATGTCATACTGACTGCCTGTCTTCCTGTCTACCAGCACCACCCTGGTGGAGCCGTCCGATCCAGTGATGGTTATTTCTTCCCACTCACATTCCTGCTCGCACAATTCTCTGAAAGTTTCGTAATCTATAAGGCCCTTCTTGTAGGCCTCCTGAACAGACATCTCCTTGTTAGTTTCCGGGTCAACTATGACCACTCTGCGTTTCCTGAGGGTGTTCTTCTGTGACGTCTGCACCTGCTTCTTCTTTTCTTTCAGGGGCAGGAGACAGAGCCCTGTTTCCTCATCCTTAATGCATCTTTCTTTCAGTTGCAGATAGGTGAGATTTTCTTCAGTGTTGGGGTCAAAAAATCCTTTGGTGTCATCACTTGGATCGGAGAGAATCTCGCTGAGCTCCTCGTTGAAGTACCCCCTCTTGTAGGCTATGTCAACGGGTAAGCGGTGGCTCTCCTTGGGGTCAATAATCCCACCAGTTGCAATCTGTGCTTCCAATAAGCGAATGCCATGGCCCTTTTCAATGAGCTCTTTGTTCATGGCTTGGAACAGGGAGATGATGCTCCCAGTTTCGGGATCATTATACCCGGTGACAGCGCGTTCTGCAGACAAGAGCTTCTCCTTGAACTCAATGCCCACCAGACCTCTTTTGTAGGCTTCTTCCACCGGTAACCTTAAGTTGCTGACAGGATCCACTATAAAGCCAGTAGCTGCTTGGGCTTCCAGTAGCTCCAGTGCAGTACCAGGCCGGACCAAGCCGATTTTCATGGCCTCGTAAATGCCGAGCTTCTGTTTCGTGGTCTCATTGTAAATGCCTGCTATGCAGCTGGAACCCTGCAGGAAGTCCTTAATTCTCTCACCAACTTCATCATAAGAAATCTGACCTGACTCAAGTTCATTGACAGTGGAGGGTCTCAATATACCAGAATTTACCAGCTCGGTGACAGTCACGGGTTGTCTGATTCCTTGGAAGGACATGCTTCTCTTCTGTACCGTCAGCAAAAGCAGCCCGGTGTGGGACTCGATTCTGCACCGTTCCCTCAGCTGCATGTAGCTGACCTTCTTTTTGGTGATTGGATCCACAAAGTTTTTCTGACTGTCTCGGGGATCATTCAAGGACCGGTACAAATCTTTGTCAATCAACCCACGGGCTAAGGCGACATCTTTGGGCAAAAAGACACTGTTCACCGGGTCCACGACACCCCCTGAAGCAATCTGGGCTTCCAGCAGGCGCATTCCAGTTTCCCTATCAATCAAATTTTTCTTGATAGCTTCAGAGACAGATACGGTCTTGCCTGAAAATGGATCGTCGAAACCGGTGACCGCTTTTTCCGCCGTATATATGTGCTGGCGGTCATCAAAGTCGATGAGGTCCCGAGCTATGGCACTGTCAACCGTTAGCTTCTCATTCCTGTGGGGGTCAATTATTCCGCCCGTAGCTGCCTGGGCCTCCAGAAGCATGACTGTGGATTCTGGGGTGATTAATTTCTTCCTCTTGGCCTCCACCAGAGAGTACTTCTCCTTAGGGGAAGTGGAAGCTCCCGCAATCGCTCCCGCACCACGGAGGAAAGGCTGGATTTCAGCAGCGACTTCTTCCACTGACTTCCTCCCCTTCAGCAGTTTGTCCAGGGTCGTTTTGTCAATCAGCTGGCATTCGTAGAGCTGCATCGCCGTCACCTTCTTCCTGAGGCCTTCAAACACCAGCTTCGAGTGGTCCACGGTCCACTCGTACTCGGTCTGGGTCTCTCGGTGGGACCCGTAGGGGCGCTGCTTGAGCCTGTCGATTTCTCTCTGCAGCCGGGAGCGTTCTGTTTCCAGCTGGGACTGCGTGTCCCGGGAGGAATCCTCCAGCTTCCGCCGGCACCTCTCTTCGATCCTCTTGATCTCCGCTTGGAGCCTTTCGATCTCACACCTGAGGGTGTTCTTCTCTCGCTCGCTCTTCTCTCGTTCTGACTCAATTTTCCTAATAGCCTCTTCCTTGCGGGAAAACTGCGTTTTCCACTGGTTCAGGTCATTCTGGATCTGCTGCTTCTCACTCTCGAGGCGCTGCTTCACCCTGCTTTCTGCCTCCAGAGTGGCTTTTGCACGGTTCAGCTCCTCCTCCAGCCTCTGCAGCCTCAGCTTGTCTTGTTCCAGGACTTTTATTTTCACCAGAAGGCTCTCTCTTTCTTGTACCACCTGAGTGCACTGATTCTTTGATTCCTGGATCCTATTAGATGCCTAGAATTTAAAAAGAAAGACATGGGGAGAAAAAAAGTCATGTTTTGGTCACATCATATTACTATCATTAATTTAACCTCTTTTCCTACATCTTGTTTCTCCCACTAAAGTTGTTTACTTATTTTCCCCTTTCTATATGTTCCCTAGATACACTGTTAGCTTGATAGCTTGCAAATTCAATGAAAAAAATTCTGTTGCTGTATGTTGCCACTTTGATAAATGGCTTCACACGTAAACTTTTTTTTTTTTTACCATAGAAAAATCAAGAAGTTGCAACCCTATCTTACTCTTGACAGTAATAAATAATGGTTTAAAAAAATATGAGGAGCTTTGTTCCAGGTTATCACACCTGCTATACCTACATCTTACCAACATCTTTAATGAAGCAACACAAATTTATAGATATATACACAACCCCGCAACCAGCCCCACACAAATATTGTCAATAGAAGTCAAATGCAGTAGAAATTAAAAGAGTCATTTTAAAATTAGGGGTTAGAAGAAGAAAAGCCAAACAAAAAAGAAACACATTAGGGCTACAATTAATGGAAAATAGAATCATGCATGCAGGAAAGTCATCTAATAATGCATGCAAGAAAGAAACAGTGATTTGAAAACTGCTTTGTTAAGGGTATTGGCTTCTACTGAGGCAGGTTTTAATTATGAATATATGTTGCAGCTCACTAAAGAGGAGCTGCCTTGTAGAAAATAAACTGGAGTGTTCAGACACCACCTCAGATGTCAGACACACGCTCAAGTTTCCCAAAATAGGGTCAAGCACAGGTTACCCACAGACCGGCATTTGATGGGAGTTCAAGAACAGAAGTAGCTGCCAGGGTTACGACACCCAGTAGTGCAGCGATAAAAAGAGAAACCACGCTTTCTGTAAAGCATTCATCGAAGTAGCAAGAGCAACTTCAGGGCAGACAAGAGTGCCGTGAATTATTCGAGAGACAGTGAAGCTGCGATCAAATATTTGTGAATACCTCTAAAGCCTGCTTTTGGAATTTCTCAATTTCCTGTCTCAAATTTTCCCTCTCTTTCTGTAAATCATTAATCAGGCCCTGCAGTTCCAAGGTCCGGTTGTTGCTGATTTGCAGTTGGTTCCTTAGTTCACAGATGGTGGCATTTTTATCGCTGTCGGCTTCTCTCCGATTCCTCCTCAGCTCATCATATTCCAGCTTGAGGTTCCGGAGCTCCTCTTCCAGCATTAAGTGCTCCTTCGTCAAATTCTCTGTGAGAGACTGCAGCCTCTCTATTTCTATCTTGCTTTCGTTTAAGCTCCTGCTTTTATCTTCTATGGCCTTCTGGAAATGTTCATTCCTCACGTGAGCCTGTTTGACGGTTTCCTGTTCCTGGAGCAACTGCCGCCTCAGGGCTTCGATCTCCAAGGACAGTCTCCTGAGCTCCTCCTGCGTCCTCTGCTTCTCCCTCACGTGGCCGTCCAGCACGTCCTTCTGCTGGCGGAGGTCGTCCTCGCTCCTTTTCTTAACGATGGACGCCTGCTCCAGCTGCTGGGTCAGGCTGGTGATTTTTATTGCTTGCTCTTTCAAAGACTTCCTCATACCTTCTAGCTCATCCTCCAGCTTCTTCCTTTTGGAGGAATCTTCTGAAGCCGTCCTCTTCAGCCGGGTCAGCTCCTCTTCCACTTTCTGCTTCTGCAACTGCAAGTCTTTCAGAGAACTCTGGAATCTCACTATATCCTGGTCCTTCACGGTCCTCTCCTGCGAAACCCTTTCATAGTCGATTCTCAGGCGTGTCAGCTCCTGCTCATGAACCCTCAGTTTGCTTATCGTCTCTGTCGCGCTGCTGTTTGCTTTCTGCAGATCGTACTGGGCCCTTTGTAATTTAGCATTTTCATCTTCCAGGCACTTCCGTTCCTTCGTTTCTGTCTCTATCAGTTGTTTTAATCTGTCTAGCTCCTTGTTTTTATCCTGGATGGTTTTGGCAGCATCGTCAAGAGACTGCTTGTATCTCACGCTCTCTTCCATCTGCATCTGGGTGACCTGTCTCAGCTCTATCTCCAGCTGCTGTTTCCTCTGAGACACCTCTGAGCCAGTGGCCTTCTGCTGCTGGACGTTTTCTTCAGCCCTCCGAAGACTCTCTGTGGACTGGGCCAGTGTGCTCTTCAGCCTCTTTATTTCTTCCGATAAGCTCTGGTTTTCTCTGGTGAGGTTGTCTATCTGGGCTTGGTAGCCGCTGGTGTCCTCCTCTTTCTGCATGGTGAGCTGCTGGATGGTCATCTTGGTGATGTTAATCTCAGTCTCGAACTGGTTTTTCAGGCTAATGATTTCCTCGTCGTAACTGTTCCTTACCTTAGCCAGTTCATTTTCATATTCCCAGCGGCGCTTGGCTTCCTCCTGAAACTCAGCTTTGAGTCTTTCGATCTCCTTGTTTTTGTCCTGAATGGTCTTTGCAGCCTCCTCTAGGGACTGCTTGTGCCTTGTGTTGTCCTCTGAGCGCTGCTGGATGACCTGCTTGAGCTCGATCTCCAGATGCTGCTTCTGCTGCATTATCTCAGAGCCACAGGCTTTTTGCTGAAGGGCATTTTCTTCGGCCCGCCTTCGCTGCTCCGTGGTCTGCAATATGCTGTCATTTAGCCTGACAATCTCGTCTTTCAGATCTCGATTTTCCCTCGAGAGTCTATCAAGCTGGTTTCTAAGATTTTTAGAATCATCCTCTTTTTGCATGGAGATCTCCTTGATGGTGGTCTTCGTAATGTTAATCTCAGTCTCATATTTGTTCCTTAAATTACTCATCTCCTCATTATAGTGGTTTCTTACCTTTGCCAGCTCATTTTCATATTCTCTCTTCCGGGTGCCCTCCTCTTGAAGCAGAACCCTCAACCTTTCTATCTCGTACTCCTTCTCCTTGATGGCTTTCTCAGACTCCAATTTTTGCCAACCAAGGTTCTCCTTTTCACATTGCCTTGCTTTCTGTAGTTGGTCATAGTCGTTCTTCTGTTGGTCAAATCTGTCTTCCACAGCCTTTCTTCTTCTCTTTTCATCTTCAATCTCATAAGTAAGCCTGGTGATCTTCTCGTTGAGTTCTTTGATTTGACCATAGCACTTGTCTAGGTTTTGCTTAGCAGACTTTCCATCCAGCTCAGCTTGCCTCTTCAGCTCCTCCAGGCTCACAAGCTTTGCTTTGAACTGGGAACACTCGGCCTGGTATTTCTGCAGGTTCTGATCCAAGAATTTGTTCTTGTTGCAGTTTTCAGAGTTGGCATCTCTGGCCAGCCTGAGCTCCTCTTCCAACACCTCAATCTTGGTATTTTTCAGCTGTGGAATTGAAATCAGAAATTATGTTTAAAGAAAACCACCTCACATCATGAGAAATAAGCAGTACTTTTCCCCTCCCAGACCAAGGCGCACCCCCAACTTCTCTTACGCACATGCACACATGCCCAGGTGTGCACATACAAGCACATGCAGACACACACACGTACAGACACAGCACTCACAAGTACCACACACACACATGCCCACACACACATGCACACACACGTACCTATAAATATACATGTACTGCACACACATACAAATATAAACATACACATGCAAATACACACACACAAACACAACAAAACACATAAATGTAAAGAATGATATGAGGCAAAAAGTACTACACAAAAATTCAAGAATTCTAGATTCTTGTCATAATTCTTCCATCAACTGCTTGCAAGCTCTTAGCAAATAATATATCATCACTGCGTTTCAGTGTCCTCATCTGTAAAATGAGGTCCTTTCTTTCAAGATCAAAAGCTTAGGAGTTTATAAATTATGTTCCCTTTATTTCAGGGTATAAAATAAGTTTCCATGTAAACTCAACACAAGCATTAAAAACAAGGAGTAGATTAAACAACCACCCAACAATAAAAGTTCAAATCCAGCTAGTCCAGTATGTTCTTTTCCTGAATTTAGCACAAAGAATTAAAACAAATTCCTTGACCAAACATTAAACAAAATCATCGGGTTTGGGCAAGATTAAAGTAGAGGCAATTTTGCAACAATCCCGTAAGTCTATTAAAAGCAGTATAGTGGAATACGGGACCAACCCCAAACTTGTCAGCAGACGGGGTTATACTAAATTTTTAGAGGAAATGTTATTTTATCAGTGGGCATATCCAAATGAGGCAGCAATAATAAGGTTCTATTTTATTTTCTGTTTTTGATACCCCAAGGATTAAAGTAAGTAAATTACCTTCAGATCTTCCAAACTCTTCAACATCTCGTTTAAGAATCTGTAATAGTCTCCAGATCTTGTGAGTAGTTCTATGTACCGAGCATGAATATCTGCAGCCTTGGAGACAAGAAGGGGGAAAAAGAGATAAATCGTTCAGAAAAAAAGTCCTATGCAAGTTGACTAATTTGGTTCTCTAAAGGAAGGAAATACTGACATTATAATTTAAAGAGTGAATTCCCTTCTGTTATGTGTGCTAATTGCAAAGTGTGGAAATACAGCAAAACAAAGGGCTGAAAACAGCATAGTACACCCTCAGAACTCCATATCATTTCCCCTAATCCAACGGAGAGAGGATGTTCTCTGACATCTTTGGGAAGAGAGCTGTGTTTTAGAAACTATGTATTTTTCAGTTTTTAGAAGAGTGATGGTTAGGTACATATGTCAACTTGGCCAGGTGATGGTGCCCAGGTGTCTGGTCAAGCAAGCACTGGCCTAACCATTGCTGCCAGGATGTCTGTGGCTGGTTAATAAACCAGAAGCCTGGTTTCTTAAATCATCAGTCAATTGACTGCACCTGATTACATCAACAAAGGCATGTCTTCCACAATGAGAGAATGCAGTCAGCTGGATTTAATCCAATCAGTTGAAGACTTTTAAGGGAGAAAGAGAGAGGACCTTCACTTCTTCTTTAGCTAACCAGCATCTCCTAGGGAATTCATTGAACACCTTCAGCGGAGTTGCCAGTTCACTGCCTGCCCTACAGAATTTGGATCCCTGTATCCTGCACTACAGAATTTGGATTCGTGCATCCCTACAGTTGCGTGAGATACCTTTGTATAATCTTATATTTATAGATATCTCTTGTGTTGGTTGTTTCCCTAGAGAACCCTAACTAATACAAGAAGTTTCCCACACTCAACCCAGAAACATAAGCCCTATTTCTGCAGACTCTCATATGTAAACGACAAATTCCAATTTCCAATAGTCACTTTCTAAAAGGCATCATATATCCTTGGCTTATACTAGGGGAACGTAACTTGCCATCATCCCTTTTTGAGTGGAAACCCTATAACAAGGAATGAATTCAGGCACTATAGGGAAAACAGGAAAGGAGATAGGAAAAAGAGAAAAGGGAGAAGGAAGGGCAGGCTCTAAGAGGTGTGTAATGATGTATAGAAACACATAGATACCTCTTGCAGAATCACCCCGGAAGGGGACTGAACCATAGTTCTCTTGATAGGTATGTTCAGTAGAGTCTCCAGTCCTGAAGTGTATGATGCAAGCTGAAGTTCATAATCCTGAAAAATTAGAAAGTTGAAGAAAAACATTCTTCACGGACTTAAAAGGAAGCACCAACTGTTATGATCCCACAGTTTAAAATCATCCAGCTGTATTATAATGACCATCCCCAAAGTCTAAAATGGGCTTTTAGAGTTCAAGCAGCTAATGTTACATTTTTAACACCAAGCAGTGCATCTTTATGTGCCAATTGGAGAGTTTTGCTCATATGATCAGTCTACAGAATAAAGAATAAATACAGACTACAGGCCGTTCCAATGGATATTGCCAATGTGCAATATATTCAAGCTAATGAGTAACAAATGTATGGTTTATTCAGGAGAAAGCATATAAAAGCCATAATGATTATGTTCAAGAAGTTTAAAGTCAGCAAATAATGCAGTTAATAATATTTGTGCCGAAACACCAACATGCTTGGTGAAACCAACATACCTTAATTGAATTTGCACAAAGTTCGGCAATTTTTTGTACTTCTTCTGATTTGTCTCGTTTGCCAGATATTTCACTGTGCAAGTTCTATACAAAAAATAAAATATTTAAAAATGTAAATACAAGTGGATGAAAATGAAAAAAAAAATGTTATTTTACTCAACCACTGTTAGCTGTGTTTTTCTTTAGTTTATTACTACATGTACTAACTTCATATTCTCACCGTTAAATCTTAGAAGAGTATTTTTCCATTCAGAAAAAAAATAAAGCAGACCTTCAACTTCCTATTACCTATCTTAGAGATTACTTTCTAGTCAACTTTCTAGTCAACTGTTTTCTGATTCTATCAAATCAACTTACAAAGATACTTTACTGTAACCTCAGAAGGAAGATTGCATTTATTCTATGTCCTAATTGCCTTTCTTTGTAAATATCTCAATGGTTTTTCCTCTGAGCATTCTTCTTTAAACATTCACAGAATGAACTAATACTATTAAAGATTTATTATTTCAAACCTAGGCACTGCTGTGAAAACCAGAGGAAAACACAGCTTACAACTAATTAACCTCCACACAGCTTTGGAATGACAAATCAGCTGATACCTTCTGTTCATTCAAAAATCTCATGACCGTGTTGGAATCTGCAAATTTCATGGATTCTAAGGAGTCCTGGCGACGCTTGGCATCATAGAGCCACTTGCAGAAAGCCTGATAGTTGTCACGATAATTCCTCAGTTGCTTGATTTGTTTCTCTAGGTCCCATAATCTGAGGAAAATAAAATATTATAAAATTAGTAAAGCACTGCTATTGTTCCTGAAAATATTTAACATATTATTCCTAGTTTTATCCCCAAGAGAAACAAAACCATATTTCCACACAAAAGCTTGTACACGAATGTTCACAGCAGCATTATTCAAAATAGCTAAAAGGGAATCAACTCAAATGTCCATCAGCTGATGAAAGGATAAACAAAATGCAGTATATTCATACAATGAAATATCATTTGACAATTAAAAGGATAAAAGTTCTGCTACAACATGGATGAATCTTGACATCATGTTAAATGAAAGAAACCAGGCACAAAGGACCACATATTATATAGCTCTATTTGTATGAAATGTCCAAAATAGGCAAATCCAATGAGGCAGAAAGAAGATTACTGGTTGCCTAGGGTTGAGGGCGTTGAGAAATAATGGGGAGTGACAGCTAATGAGCACAGGGTTTCTTTTGGGGGTGATGAAAATGTTCTCAACTTAGATTGTGGCAATGGTGGCATAACTCTGTGAATATACTAACCACCATGAACTGTATGCTTTACATAGATGAATTTTATGGTATCTGAATAAAGATGTCATAAAGACAAAACAAAAAAAGGCATTGCTAGTAAAATGGACTACAGGCTAGGTAAGTCAGAAGATGTTTTTAAACCCTCATTTGCAGTAAGGCATTTCTTTTGTGTAAGATTTCATTTTCAGAAACTTTTTAAGAACATTCACTCAAAGCATCTACTTCTTCCAACAGTCATAACAAGGGTCCATAGGGCACAAAAGAGCAGAGCAAAGGGCTTCCATTATTTGTCTAAGGGCCTGGATGGCACCTGGCTCATCATGTTGGTCCAACCTTGGCTATTGTGATGTACTCTCTTTCCATTTCAAATAAAGGTGGGTGCAGGCTGTCCCTGAAAGAAGCCTCTACAATGCCTGGCCAACCCAAAATCAAACTGCTGTCTTTTACAATGATTATTTCAAGTGGCATTATCTTGAGAACAAACAAATGGAAAGAAAAATATGGAGGGAGGTTGGCACACCTGTAGTCTATCTGTTTATCTATTCTTTGCCAACGATCCGTCAGCTGCGTGACTTTTTCACTAAACTTCCCAAGATCCAAGTCGTAGAGTGGATACTGCTGGGAAGTCTGGGAGTGGATCTGCTGTGCTTTCTGAAGCTCTGTCTTCATGGTGGCCAGCAATGACTTCTTCAAATTCAAGTCACTTTTTATTTTCTGTGAGAGAAATAAAATGAGCACAAATTAATCTCCCCTCTCACTTTATGTTACACTGCAAGTGAACAACTGAAGGAAAAGAAGGTCATAAAACTCTTCAGAATATTCCTATTTGTACTTGTAGCCATCAATCCAAGAGAATGTTGACTGATTATACTTCCCAATATTTGTTTCACTTATCTAGTTCCTTGAGCTATCCTGTTAAAATGAATATGGTGTGTAAATTAGTCTGGGAAATGATATATATCTATTTCATTCCTAAATAAGCATAATGATTATTAACGTATTAAAGGTACTGAGAAGTTCTGTAGTAAAGCAACCGGTTTAAGTATGTTGAACATAAATCCCCCAAGCTAATTGCTCCACAGATTAGCTCTGAGAAACTGCATACTCAAGATAACTGCTCAAATCAATCACATCTGGCCAATGAACTCTAAGGAGTTCTATATTATTTCCTATAAACTGGGGCATTATTACTAATCTTTCAAGTTACCTTCAGTCCACAACGATAAGCTTCTACTTTATCCAGATCCAGGCAAACTGTTTCTTCTTCAGTGAGTCTGGCTTCATAAACCTTTAACATGTCTTCTGTTTGGAGAAGAGCTTGGAGTAAGGATCTCACTGTGCATAAGCTTTGCAAAGAGAGAGGAAAAAAAGGCAAATGAAATTACTGGTAACATACTTAGATGGTGAACATTTGGCTTTTGCCACTATCAATGAAAGAGAACAATATCAATGCAGATTTTTTTTTTTTTAAATCTATGTTGTCTATTTTTTACAAGCCACAGAAGAAGTATTTTTTTCCTCCATCATGACTGAGACCATCATTTCATATTCACTGAAGAATTCTAAGTCTTTAGAGTAAACCTTACTTCTAAGTACCTTAGATTTCTAAATAGTGGAATTAACACTGTAGACTAAAGAGCACTCGCTCACAACACAGAAAAACGTAAGTAAATTTCGAATAACCAGAAAAACTGCCAGGTAATGGCTCTAGTCAGCCAAGCATGTAGAACAAACCAAGTCTGAGCAAAGCAAAATGTCTGAGAGTAGCACTGGGCTTACCTATTTAAGTAGCCATCGGTAACGCCATTGATATTTTCCAGTTTCTGGAACAGTCCAAATACCTCATTCTGTAAATAGCAGTATTTTTCAGAACCCCTGAAGTTGGCCAGCATATCTTTAAGCTGGTTGAGAACTTCGGCAATGGCTTGGGAGTCATTCTGCACACTCTGTTCAAAAAGAAAGAGAGCTCTTTTGATTTGTGCTGTGGGATTCGCGTCATCATTTTTGCCCCTTAATGTGTCCACTAAAGGTAAAGGATTCAAGAAAGAGACAGAGTGGACCTTTCATTTCCTTCTTCAGGGAGGCCTCATTAGTCCTGAATAAACAGAGCCCTCTCCTTTGGAATATGTCTCTGGGGCATTCTGATGCAGTGCCCAGGTTTGGTTGAGCAGAAAAGATGGCCCATTTAGGAGCTAAAACACTTAACCCTTGTCACAGCTCTGTCTGTAACACTGAGATCCCACCCCAGCAAATCTCTGTGTCAGTTTCTTGTCTATAAATAAAAATAATACCACCTTTTAGCCTGTAGCATCAGTTTTATGCAGACGCCAAATGAATGCTTGAGAAAACTCTTTGAAATGAACAAAGTACTGTGTTACGCAAAAAGAAAGGGTTATAACCTGACTCGCCAACCCACAAACTAACAGTGAAGGTGGTTTAGTCCCCAGCTGGAAAACCTTCTACAAATTTGGAAGCATGTGAAAGAAAAAAGGAAGCATTGGCAGAAACCTGCTCTCTTGAAAATTAGTGTTTCTTGCCTATAAATATTCGAACCAGGAAGCCTTTAGTTAGTTCACAAAGAGAAATGTATCTGGAGTCAGGCAAAATAACCATTGATGCCTACCTTCAGCTCGTTTATTTTCACTGTGATCTGATGGGTAGTCCCCTGGTCAGTTAGAAGGATGTTTTTAAGTGTCATTCTGCCCTCACAGAGCTCCATCTGCCTTCGAATCTTCTGGAGCTCCATCAGTATCCAAGCCTCTTGCTTGTCATTTTCTCTGTTGGTTTCAATTACTTTATTATGGTTAACATCTTGACAGGAACCAAGATGAGTGACCTCCGTCGTGGTTACTGTAAAAATACATTAGGACCACAAACATTAGGAAATGTGCAGCTAAAAAGGTGCTAGGGTTCAAAAGACATCTACACTGTATTAAAACATACCTACTTCATTTGATTTTATTCTGAAAGTTTAGCACATTAAATGATTTTTGTTATATATCTTTCAAAGACATAGTTCTATGCAAACTGCTTTCTTTGAAAGCTGCATATGTGGCTGATACAAAAAGAAAGACCTCACAAACCCACCTGTTTGGTGCTGGGGGTAACCCGGAAGCTGAATGACCAGGGTTTGATAATGCTTCTGGGCATCTGTGAACTGGGACTGCATTTTCCGCTTGTCGTCATCTCCAAACATCTCTGAGCCTTGGCTGTTTCTGATGAACTCTTGGTAATGTAACTCGAGATCAGATATCGTCTTCATGTAATCTTCCTGGCGCATCGTCTTCAGCTGAAAGTAAACCAGGCAAAAGTTAGTTATGACTACCCCCCACCCACATGCACACAGCGCTATGAACACAGGTCTGCTGGAAAATGCCCCATTCGAGACAGGGCTTGAAGCAACATTTGTGAGGATTCCAGGAAGATCTAAAACTCTTTGCAGGTTTAAAGATTCTTCCTAGCATACTACCATAGCAGTAAGTTGCCAATTTAATTTTTTTTTCCCATTAGAATTTTTTCTTCAAATGAAATATTCCTCAGAAGCCCCAAACGCAAAGCAGAGCATAGCAAAGCTGCTCTGACCAAAAAAAACGGGGGATAAAAAGGGAGTCCAAAAACCTATCCATTCTGTGCACACACACACACATACACACACTTCCATCCCTGTCACCTCTAAAGTACACCCTCACCTAGGATTCTTCAGAGCACAATTCGGAAACCACTGATTTCGAGTAACTAATGCTTTGGATGTTCTTCCAAGAATTCTATCCCAATGTTTGCTTTTTCAATCTCCAGTTAATAATTAATGTTCTAACTTCCCATTATATCTAAAGAGAACTGGATCCCAAATACTATAGGACCATGTCCTTTTCCACAGGTACTTCTGGCTGGTCAGGGAACATTGATTAGTATTTCTACTTGTCTCAAAACCAGCCATGAGTGAATTCCTCCCATTCTATATGGGACGGACCACACCCTCCATGGAAGGCTGAACTGGCTCACTTGATGAAATGATGAAGCACTAGCTGCGCAGACAGAAGGTCTGCCTAGCAGAAAGGGCTACTGGTGGGAGAAGCCAAGCGCCTCCCTCCAGATGGTTTGAAGGGTCCCAAGGACATACCTTGGCGATGGTCATGGCCCTGATCTTCTCGATGTCAATCATGCAGTAATGCCAGGACACCAGGCTCTTCATGTTGATGTAGAGCTGGTTCCAGAGCGCCAAGATGGCCTCGTAGTACTGCTCAATCCTGGAGGCACAAAGGAGAAACATACTGAAGTCAGACAAACGCGTCTGCGACTGTACACACCCAAAAACTCAACGAAAACTAAACCGATAACTAAATAACCAGAGTATGTGTAATTTTCAACACTTTCAACATTTCAATGGATTTCGATTCATTTATTCCCCAAAAGTACATTCTCAATTATCTACGTTGGGGAAGATGATCCAAATCTTCTCAGTTGCAATATACAGTGTGTTTTGTTTTTGTTACCATGGTTTTATTAGCAGCTATTTAGTTGACAGAGGTCTACCCAAGTGTAGGATCGCAAGAAGCAGCCCATCATGATAGACCAGTGTCTGCCAGAGCTTGGTAATGAGTATATAGGGTTTCATTTCGCTCTCCCTACTTCTGTGTATGGTTGAACATATCCACAATAGAAGGTTTGAAAGAACCTGTCAGGGATAGATTATAAAATAAACATTCTGCCTATTGTTGAGCCAATAGGAAATACTTTTTAACATCTATTGTCACATGCAAAATGATTTTCTGAGAAGCACAGAAGAATTTCCAAACAAAACTGTCAAAGTGCATATATACTCCTGCACGGCTGGATCTTGTTTTGATCCTCCGATAATAACTATAGCAGCTTCAACATGAAATTTTAAGACGAAGTAAGGGGGCCTGCATGAGATTTCTTTTCTGGGGAGGAACGGGTTGTCTACATTGTGCCCTGATTTTCCTCCACTTGTATTTGCATCACAGCTATTGGGAAGTACAACTCACTTGTAAGAGAGGTCCACGGCCAGGGGATTCGGAGGGGGTATGATCAGGCCGACGGAAGGAACCAGCATGTCAACGCCACCGGGGCCTGTCACATACCATTTGCTACGTTCGGTGTTGTCCTTCAGAATGCATTCATCCCCTTTGTGCACGACTTTCTGTAAGGCAAGTGGCTGTCATGTTTTGGTTCTAAGTGCACATTTTTATCTTTTTTCTCAAAGATTAAAAACAGAGATGTAAACGTGCAAAACCGTTGACTTATGCTCTTTAATCATATGTTTCTCAAATGAGGTCGAACAATGCTGAAGCATCTTCCTTTAAATAACACACATGCGCACCTAAAAGGTGTGCAGGAAGTGAGCTGCATTTTAAGTGGATTAGGTGAAGTTACTTTTCTGAGACAGTCTCTAGACAATCATAGGTAAAATGAGAAGTACTTCTGAAAAGCAAAACCTTATGCCATGGTTTTTCTGTTTGGGGAATTCAAGTTTTGTATATTGGATTTTATTATGTGGGGTCACTTCTCCTACTTATTTCCTTTTAAAATTAAAAAAAAAAAATTTTTAAAAACCTCAAAGATTCTATTATCAGATTTCCAGAAAAATAACTTTCTAAATTAACTCCAGCATCTATCCAGCTTCTTACAATGGCTATTTAAACCATGGACAACTATCTGAACTAGTAAAATGGAATGAATTTGATTTTTATGTATTTCAATCTCCTTTTCAACTTCTTACTTCTCCACACAAGTTCCTAAAACATTTCTACATGATAGAATAAACTCCATTGTTTTATAAAGTTTAACCAACTAATCACATTTTATATTTTTTAAATCCTCCATAATTTTTATAAGAAAATCAAACTGTGGGAATTATATAAACAGTTATTATAAACAATCTTTCCATGTAAATTCTTGTATTTACCACAGAGCCTGCAGAACTGTTACACTTAAGTACTGCATAAAATTCCCCATGGTGTTCACTTTATATGCAAAAGAATGCTTTTATTTCTCATTTCTTTTTTCTTTAAATAAAAAAATATAAAATTTTTTTAAAAAAATTTAAAGGTGATAGTGAAGAGCTATAAATAAGTTTTACATTTTAGAGGAAGGAAGTATTCAGCCCTAAAAAAGAATTAAAATAGGGTAATAAAAGAAACCATTGTCCTAATCATCAACAACCATCATTTGATGAAACTGCTGTTTGCTCACCAGCCTGTTGCTTTATACATAAAAGAAAAAAACATTTACCATGGTGCTCATTGAGCTCTAGATTACATGTTGCTCTCTTGATGACAGTAAGTGAGACGTAAAGAAAGAGAAAACTTCTGTATGATTCTGAATAACTGTGTACCCACCTGGTCTTGTTTGTAGTCACAAAGGGCCCTGAGAATAATGGGTTTACTGCTTCTGTAGTCAGGGTTTCGGGGTTTCAGCTGGACAATCCTCTTGGACTTGTTTACCAAGTTCTGCACCTGACGCTTGTACTCGAGGATTTTCTCTCGCTCTTTCTGCAATTTTAAGTTTAAAGTCATATTTCCAAAACAGAGAGCTCTTGTGAATTTTAGACAAGATCTTCAAATGACATTAATATAGTTACTGGGACATTACAAACTAAACATCACCAGAGTTACATTAGCTGTAAAAAATCCACAAATTCATCTACAGGGAAACTGGGTACCTTCAAAATAAGCTACCTAGCTGTGCCGGTTTGAATGTACTGTGTCCCCCAAATGCCATTATCTTTGTGGTCTTGTGGGACAGACGTTTTGGTGCTGGTTAGATTTGCTTAGAATGTGCCCCACCCAGCTGTGGGTGGTGACTTTGGTGGGATACTCCCATGGAGGCGTGACCCCACCCATTCAGGGTGGGCCTTGATCAGTGGAGCCATATAAAACATGCTGACTCAAAGAGACTGAAGGGAGTGCAGCTGTGAGTGACGTTTTGAAGAGGAGCAAGCTTGCTAGAGAGGAGCGTCCTGGGAGAAAGCCATTTTGAAACCAGAACTTTGGAGCAGACGCCAGCCACATGCCTTCCCAGCTAAAAGAGGTTTTCCGGACGCCATCGGCCATCCTCCAGTGAAGGTACCCGATTACTGATGTGTTACCTTGGACACTTCATGGCCTTAAGACTGTAACTGTGTAGCCAAATAAACCCCCTTTTTATAAAAGCCAATCCATCTCTGGTGTTTTGCATTCTGCAGCATTAGCAAACTAGAACACTAGCCATGAATTAAATGGGCATGAAAGAATATCTCTGTGTGAAAGGACTCTGTTGATAAAATCAGAAGTCTGCTTTTCCAAAGGAATTTTCAGGTTAATACATCAGCGTTCTCTTTGTGTTGTGTTAAGAACTTTCAGCAAATTACCCGGACACTATCAAGTCAAGGTAATTTTCAACAGTAGTTGAGCATGCCAAGAAATTCCATTTGAGAAAAGCCACTGAAAAATGAAGAAATGCTTGCTTGAACCATGGGCTGCATCGTTCTGCACAATAATACAAATCTGCACCCTGCACTGTGTTAGGTGGGTGCATCCTAGCTCCTCCCGGGCGAGGCAGCCAAGCTTGGGGCCTGAGAGAATACCTCCAGCTCCTTGATCTGCTCCAGGAGGCGCTGCAGAGGCATGTTTTTGTCACAGTGGTACTTCTTGCGGATGGAGTCTTGAAGGCCCTTCAGGTAGGCTTCGGTGGATTGGGCCTCTTCGAAAAACTATTGAAGGAGGAGAGGGAATAAAATAAATAAATAAATATGTAAGTCCAAAGCCACCTGTACCCTTCCGTGTGTGTGCTGTATGTCACAGTGGGGAAACGGCCGAGGTTGTGGAACTGTGACCCACAACATTCTTTGAGGTTTGCTCTCTAGCTACTTGTTGGATCGTGCTTTGAGAGTTGTCACTGTTCTGTGTATATATTGGATTTCACAATGAAAAATGTATTAAGAAATAATTTTTTTTTTTAATTTTTAAAAAAAGCAACTCGAAAACCAGTATGACCTATATTTCTATTTCAAGGAACATAATCCCCTAAAAGTCTACTTGATAGGTGGCTTAAGGATAATATTAGAATAGAAAATGTACTAACTCATATGACAGGAAGAGACTCTTCAAGTAATTAGGGGAATAGATTGCAAATCTATAAGCTTCTAAACTGAAAACCAATAAATATTTAATTATGCAATATTTTAAAGATTGTTTTTAGTGCTTTTAAAACATATTCAAAATATAAGGTATTAAATCTTTGTTCTCAGGAAATGTCCATGGAAGCATAAAGTATTCAAAAAACATGATATATACAACTATTTAGAAAACACATAGACTGGATGGATGGATGGATGGACGGACGGATGGATAAACTGATGGGTGGACAGAAGGATGGATGGACAAACGGATGGATGGATCAATAGATAGAATGATACACCAAATGTGGCAAAATGTTAAAAGCTGGTGGATCTGAGTATTTGGGTAAGGGGTATATTGGCATGCTCTGTATAGCTTCTGTATTATTCTTGCATCTGTCCTGTAAGTTTGAAATTACTTCAAAATAGTTTATAAATGTATATATATATATATATCATCAAGCCCTAAAAGATGATTAAATTATTACTAAGCATAAAAACCTGAAAGTAGGCAGCATTTTCTTTCAGATGAACATCAATGCATTTGGTGATCTGAAGAATCCAACTCCACTGGGTCTGAAGAGTGTCCATATACGCCTGTAAAAGAAAGCCTTGTTGGCTGTCTTGCCGCCTACCAGCAGCACAGGGGCATCTGTCTCCTTGACAGATGGAGGAGCCTCAGTGAAAGCTCTGAAACCTGTTTTCTCTGGTTCCAAATCAAGCACACATTTTTCTAAAAATTGCATACAGAGCTTCCCACCTGGGGAACCTTGGTACAGTAGAAATTAAAATTAAAAATCATTTTTTGCAAATACATACTATATTAGGGAAATTAGTCAAAATATTTATTCACCCAAATGGCCCAGCTAGGGAACTATCAGGAGAGCAGTGGCAGCAGTGGAACAGGGTCCCCTGCTGCAGCCAAGAAGTCAGGGGGGGCCAAGGCATCCAAGAAGAAGGTGTGCAGGGCTTAAGGCAGTGACTCTGACCAACTGCTATGGAAATGTTTCAATTTTTGTAAAAAACCAGTATGGTCATACCAATGCTACCAGCTAATGACAGCCTTGAGCAGAGGCCACAGATGGCAGTCCACGGCAGGGGTCAGGAAACTACAGCCCAAGGACCAGATCTGGCCCACTGCCTGTGCTAGTAAATAGTTTTATTGGAACACAACCATGCTCATTCATTCGTGGATTGTCTGTGGCTGCTTCCACGCTTCAACTGCAGAGTTAAGTAACTGTGCCCGAGGTAGACAGGAAGGCCCACGTATCTAAAGTATTTATTATATGGCTCTTTGTGGGAAAAGTTTGCCAACCCCTGGTCTAGGATGTTGATCCCAAATATAAAATAAATTTGGCAAGGCTTTTTGATGGATAAGAGTCATTCATTTGAAAAGCCTTACTTTATGAAAAGTATCCTTTTCATTTTTTTTTTTCCTACTAAAAAAATATAAATCTCACTAAGCCTACCTCAATTTTGTCTGAAGCAGGATGCTGATTGAGGACAAGCTGGTCACTTTCTTGTTTAAGCTTATTGAGCTCTTTTTCCTTAAGTTCCAATTGACTCATACGTATCTGTGAATGAAAAATGAAAAACAAATTGTTAATTCCTTAGTATTTAAAGGAAGTTAAACATGAAACTGCATTTTTATAATGCACAATGCAGAAGAATTATATAACATTTTCCTGAAGAATCACAAGATTTTTTTAATGCTGGAAAGGATGCTTGAGATTGTCCAGTGCGTAGCTGAAATGGCTCGTGCAAGATCACTCAGGTGGAGGAACATAGCTATTAACTACCACTGAGATTTCCTAATTCCTGGTTTTTATCATCCATGCAGCAGCTGTTCACACACTCTGGTTCCCTGGAGTGAACTGGGTTACCGAAGAAGGTGGTTCTACCGTATCTCAACAAACCACCATCTCCTGGGATACTAAAAAATGCATTGCCCCTCTTATGTCACTAAAAAAAGCTTTCAGGAAGGAATGATTTCTCGTGACCATTTCGACTGAGGCTAAGTTGCAAACAGCTGATTAAATTACTACAAGGCTATTCACCCCCACACCCTAACCCAGGGAGGCCACTGTCTCTCTGCCTAGGAGTCTGCAGCTCCGTGGGGCGAGCTTACGGAGAAGGCCTCCTGCTTCTGAGCAATGTTCGTGTTCTTGTCGCTCCAGTCATACAGCAGCTCCTCCTCCTCGCAGTCGTTGATCCACATGATCTCCCTGGACGTAGCCTGGATGATGCTCTGCAGCTGCCGCAGGTGATCCATCCTCTCAAAGGAAGCTTTCTGCAGAGAGAGGTCAAAGTGGCATTTGAGGAACAACATGCACATAAAGGGAGCTTCCGGCAGATTGCATTGAAAAAATCATGATGATAGAAGTTGACCTTGCACATCATAGGTATGTGAAAAGGACAAATCCAGACAGCGCAATGGACAGGACGGCAAATTTGGATTCAGTGAAACCACCTAATCCAGAATGGTCTTGATTCAGAATCTGATATTTCGTTCAATAATTAGTTTTAGACTATAAAGAGGAAAATCGATCTTAAAAAGATAAATCAAGATTAACCTGTCCTATCCCACTCCCCAAAATTCATGAGGCAATTTCTCATAACCCAGACCCAATAGGAAAACTACTGCCACTGGCCATACCACCTAAAAAGAAATCACTGCCAACAAGGAAATATTGAAAAAAGTGAAGATATGGAGACACATATAGGCTGAAGAATGGAAATAACTATTCTTCTTATAGGCCAATTCATTGATATGGAGTCTATCATACTATGATGATGACAGTTTGATAATCCTCTATCCAAGGAAAACAAGTCTTATTTTGTCTTATACTTGATAAAAGTGTTAAAAAGCTTACTGACAAGTGGAAAGACTTCATTGCTTTAACTGCAAGTATTTAACAAATACAGTTTACGTGACGCTTACTTGCGAATAGAACAGTGCTAGGAACTGTCATCAGAAAAATCCTTTTAAATTCAGTTCTAAAGGAAACACAACAGCAAAAAAGAAATCAGCACCCAAGAGGACCTAAGGCCCTTACCATGCCATTAGGTGTGATACTAGCAGATACCTTACATCCAGTCATGCTTGATATTTCTGGAATTGAAAGGAATTGAGCACAAAGACTACATGCACTTCAGAAATAAGTCAGCTTACCAGCAGGTTTTCATACTCCTCCTCCAACTGGTAAATTGCAGATTTTTCACGCTGGAGGAAGACAAAAAACCGGTAATCATTTAATTCCGTTTGTAAATTTATATGGAAAACAGAGGTCCTTCTGCAACTCCCTTTCACCATATTTTGGCCTCAGATCAGCTCTGTACAATGAATAATTGATGCATGAAATCTTTTACCCACAGAGGTGTTTCCCAGGGAATCTGTGCCACCTCCACCAAGGAAAGGCCTAGTAACTACCATTTAAAAGTTCACTTATTTCAAACTAAAAAAGTTTGAAAAAACTATTTAAGATTCCTGAAATCTTAAAGAAATGAGGAAATGAGGAAAAGTTGGCCAGGATCTTTTGGAGAGCAGGGGCTACACAAAAAAATAATGCCAAAAAAGTCAGATGAAGAACTAAGGATGAGTAACTTAAGTCAAAAAGTTAGTGATTTTTCAGTGCAAAATAAGCGATTTTTCGGAAGCAAAACTAAGCACTCAAGACCAGATGAATACGTTACGTTGCAATCCTCATCACACCAGCTTCAAATCTGAGTTTTTCCAGCAAAGAAAAGGCATCAGGCGAGACACGATCCACTTCAGTCCAAATACATTTTAATTACCAGATTGGAAAAGGAGTCTTCAAGGACAGAAAACTATAGGATTGTTACATTTTCCCTACTGGGGAAAAGATTCTGCTTTCTGCAGAACTGGAGCTAACACCTCCAAAAATATTTATTTCCAAACCACAAATAAATGAGGGTTTGCGTGGCCTTGGGGTTTTGTATAACGCCTCCCCTCAAGTGTTAACAAAGCCTATGGTCAGTAGGTCCGTCTGATTCTACTGCTCCATGAAATGGGGTTTCAAAAAATGTTCAGACTAACGTTTCAGACAAAATTGCTTGGGACAGAGTCATGACCCAATCCTTCACTATACGCTTCATCAAGATGCAAAAATGAAGTCAAGTACCAGGTCAGCTTTGATCTTGTCCAGCTGCCAGCGGTAGTCCCCGATGGTGTTGTGAAGACCCCGGTGGCTGTTGATGTGCTGCTCCACGGAGGCCAGATCAACGCCCCAGCTCACCACGTCCATCTCCGCCTGCGGGGGAAGAGAGAGCCCTTGCTATCCCCCTGTGCATCCAGCTCACCTCAGCCACCCCAACAAGCAGTCAAAGCACCCAGGAACATGTATTGCTCTGATTCACATTAAACTAAAGATGCAAGTCATAAAGTACTTTTTGAAGTCAAAATATTTTTAAAAGGTTCAGGATTCCCAAAGGCTAGTAGGGGTTGCCAAATAATTTCCTCAACGTGTCTGACCACTGGCCATGATGGAGCCCAGAAACCCAGATAATCCTCTGAAGAAAAAAAGAAATGCACTTGTGCACATACAAGTGTTCATGTATATAGATGCTGGTAAATGTATGCAAGTACTGTATATATGATACATCACAAAACTACTTGGATGGAAGTTTTTTTGTTCAAGGCATTTTTAAACACACATCAAAAATAGTTCATTAAAATCTTATCTAGAATAAGCAAATTCATAGAGACAGAAAGTAGATTAGGGGTTACCATGGTTTGGAGATAAGGAATGGGGAGTTAATGCTTAATTGGTACAGAGTTTCTATTCGGGGTAACGAAAACATTTTGCTAATGGATAGTGGTGATGGTAGCACAACATTGTAAATGTAATTAATGCCACTGAACTATACACTTAAAAATGGTTACAATGGCAAATTTTATATATGTTAACAATAAAAGTAAATTAAAAAAAAAAAATCCGTTAAGCTCAATCATGTACTGTTTCCCACACTAAATAGCTAACCTCAAAGCATTTTTCATTGTTTATTTCTTTAGGTTGTTTTGATCAATGTAATCGCTTGGTTCTTTAAATTTGTTTGGTTCTTTCCAGGAGATTATTTAGTATTTGTTATCCACTACCTCAGTGCTGTGAGACACAATGTAAATATCTCCCATTTCTAAATGAAATTACTATACATACCCAGTGTCTTAATTTCATTTAATGTTGCAATATTAAGATTGTGGATTTATGTCAGTTTTTTTAATTAAATCTGACTAAATTTATTATTGAGTCTCCACAACTTCAAATTTAAAAAGGCTGCATAAAAAGAATCAAACACATTATTCCACAAATTTTGTATTGTGACAAGGCTATTATTTCACATTCCTTCTGCAAGAGTGTATGTAAATTTTCAGATTATCTGTTCATCTCATAGACATGCCAAGGGCAAACACTGCAGTTGGGTATTGCCACAGAAATATAATACACATTGTTCTAAGCCACATCCAAGTCCTAGTAGAGTTGGCAAGCCTCCAGAAAGGGGAGTCATTTCAGAGGCAGACAACTGCAAGTTACCGAAGACTTTGACCCTTCTCTCCAGGAGATAATCTCAGCCCATCTCGGCTTTAAAACATAAACAGCCAGAGGAGTCCACTATGAAGTTAATGAGCCGATCAAGCTCCAGCTCACACCCCTCATTACCAGCCAGGGGTACACTATCAGACCCTTCCATCAGCAGAAACAAGAATCAAGGAAACAAAACAAAAAAACCCTGGGAGAGGAGAACAGGAATGCCTGTTCATTGAGCTGCTGGGGCAAGCTCTCTTATCAGCTGGGCAATGCAACTCAGCCCCCTGGGAGTGAAATGAAGAATGCAGAATACGCTGGGGGAAGAAGGAATAAGAGGAAAAGGGCCGGAAAAATCCTAGAGCAAACCAGCAGTAAGTTATCAAATGGGCTGTGAGGTCATTTGAAACCCTGTGGTTTTCCAATCAAAAGGCACCTGCTTATCAGTTGTTTTTGTTAAAAATGCTGTCATGCTGCCACATAAAACTGAGTGCATGGGACAATACCACTTCGTGAAATTTTAGAATGTTGAGCCCGTGCTGCAAAGGACTCTTAACAAAGCTACTATGCAAAACAAATACAGAAAATGGCAAATCAGGAGCTGTCATTTTATGTACTTTTTCATTATTAAGAAAGAATTAGAGTTTACAATGTTCCATAACTAACTTGGTTCAAAGGTTGTTTTACCTAAACTTGTTGATCCCTAAGAAACAGTTCAAGTGCTGTCAGCTCACCAGCTCCCCCTTTGACCATTCTAGTGCCTGGAAAGCCACCCTTTCCCCCACTAAGCATTATTTTATTATAGCTTGCAACATGGCAGTTAATCACGCCTTGCTGTGGATAGCAACTTGGCATTTGTTTTCTTCAATAACACTGTAAGCTCTTCAGGAGCTTGGAGCATAAATTTGGAGCCCTCAGTTTGTGGCACAGTGCCCATTAGTACAAAATACTCAAGAAATATGTGTTCAAAGATTTGAAGGGAATTCCAAAACATGCAAATAGGTTTGCATTTACATTTCTCAGATGATCACTGACTTTTCTCTTTTATATGCCCATCTTTCATAATAGTATCACAGGCACACCTTGTTTTATTGCACTTCACTTTACTGTGCTTCATAGATACTGTTTTTCACAACCCAGTGTGGAGCAAGTCTGTCGGCACCCTTTTTTCCAACAGCAGGTGCTTACTTTGCGTCTCTGTGTCACATTTTAATTAAGGTCTGTGCATTGTTTTTTTAGACATAATGCCATTGCACACTTAACAAACTCCAGTATAGTGTAAACATAACTTTTATGTGCACTGGGAAACCAAAAAGTTCGCATGACTCGCTTTATTGTGATATTTGCTTTATTGCAGTGGTCTAGAATCGAGCCCACAATATCTCCAAGGTATGCATGTGTATAGTCTTTATGATAAATGGGAGAAAATGTTAACTGAGTCTATGAGTGAATCAACGTCAGTCGCATATGCTCTCACCACTTAAGAAAGAATGGACACAAAAAAATTTCAAGTGGTTGGGAGACTTTAGAACACCTGCTAAATGGATCCAACAACTATTAATAAAACTAAGCTTTCCTACAACCACAACAAAATCACCTAACAAATGATCTCTCTGCTGCTTATCATTCTAACATATCCACCCTCTCCAGAGAAGGGTGGTTCATTAGCAGCAGGTTTTCATTACAAAATTCCCAGCTACATGATTATGGCATATTTCTACTGCCACCTGCTCATTATAATGCATAATTACCACATAAAGCAACTAAACAATAATTAGGATTGAAAATGCTTTGTAGAAACTCCAGTTCGAGGGAAAGGATCAGTACATACTTCTGGGGCCATTATTTTATCTCACTCCCACGTGACTGACGTAAGGGTTGCTCAACCAGACAACTGACACATCACAATGATAAGGTGACCAGTCAATAAGCCCAAACCAGAATATCTGGTTTTGTTGTGTTTTCAGCTCCTCCAATTTGCTAGCATTCTAAATAAACCTCTGCAATACTGTCTTTTTTTAAGGTACCTATCCATATCACAGATGAGGTCAGTTATAACTCATATAGAACAATAAAGTTGTTTAGCACGTAAACTCCCACACCAGCATTTCCTGTAGTGGACAGTAAGAGCTAGATATTCGAAATCTACTAATTATGCTATACCTGTTCAACATTACCCATGTGACAAAGTATGTGTATAATGCAATGAGGCCACACATTAAAACAAGCCCAATTAATTCTCAGATCTAATATACACAAGTGGGGGCTGATAAGACCTAATTCTTCGGCAAATATAAAGAGGCACATGAGGAAAAAGTTGCAATAAACGTTAGCTTCCTTACTTCTGACCAAAACAATGAGCTGGAAAAACGGAGTCCCTGCCTCTAATGCTAAGCTGTAACATCTGAGCATTAGAGGGTGTGGGCTTGAGAGAAAGGGCAAATGCAGATTTTTGACACATCATTTTGTGTAGCACAAAGTGTAGAAATTCAAGTTGTACACTGTCCAGCTTTGCCACCCAAAGTGCCATATTTGGAGCATGACATCTAAAGTCTAGGAAGAAACCACTGTCTGAAGTTTTGTGTATTTTAAAACAGAAGCTCACTTTCAAATTTTACAAGAGGAAAATTCTGGAAACAGCAAGTTGTTGCTCCCAGCTGACTGCCCCTGTGTGACCAGGTTGCGTGACGCAGACCCGGCCACCTTCTATACATCTGGTCTACACAGACTTGGGGTGTTTTGAGACCCAGCCCCTGTTCTTCTAGAGCCTGCTTACCCTTTGCTGCCTCATCCACCCCAAACATTCGCTGGTGAGGCGCTTGGTGAACTCGTCCCAGCCTGAGCCACTCTGGCAGGTGTATCCTCCACCGCCCTTGGAGCTGGCCCTTCGGACTCGCGGGGAGCTGATGGCTTTATAGAGGGCGCGCATTTGCTCTTGGAGCTGAAGCAATCTGGAAGGAAAGGAGAACAATCACACCATCGCAGGAAAACATCCCATGCAAATACTAACTGGACAAATTCCTCTCCTCTTGAGTGGCCTCTGTGACACCATACAGACCACAAATGTTTTATTTGAAGATGTTTTTCTCTAGCACATGGCTTGAATCTTGATTGTGCGCAAAAAGATAAATCTTACAATGATGCTCAAAGCCTGAAACGTCATGGAAAGTTTACTTGTCTTTGCCCAACCTGGCGGCACCCTTCTCTCTCTTATGAACTCATCCTAAGAATACTTTCTAGTACCATGGGTCCTGGGTACCATGAGACAAAGTCAAACTACACATTCCTGGTTAAAACTCTGTGTTTCCAACCATAAGAGTCTCAATTTTATATCCATTCAACTAAGCTTGACTTGATATAAGACTCTCTCAAAAGTCAAATGCTCTCACAAGAATTGAAAGTGGGGAATAGAAAAGATATTTGCATACTGATGTTCATAGCGGCATTATTCACAATTGCCAAAAGATGGAAGCAACCCCAATGAATGGATAAATAAAATATGGTATATACATACAACGGAGTAATATGCAGCTATGAAAAAGAACGAAGTTCTGGTACATGCAACAACATGGATGAACCTTGAAGACATCATGTTGAGCAAAATAAGCCAGACACAAAAGGATAAACACTGTATGGTCTCACTGATGTGAAATAATTAGAATAAGCAAATTCACAGAACAAGAAACTAGAATACAGGTCACCAGGCACCAGGGTGGGAGTAGGGAATGGGGAGTTATTGCTTAATTGGTACAGAATTTCCATTTGGAATATCCATTTGGGGTGGACGGAAAAGTTTTGGTAATGGATGATGGTAATGGTAGCACAACATTGTAAATGTTATTAACATCGGCATGTGACTAAAGGGGAAATTTTAGGTTATATATATGTTATTAAAATAAAATTGTTTTTAAAAAGTCAAAGGCTGTGCCATGGGCCTGTGCTACCCTCTGAAGGCACCGTTACCATCTCTCATGAGAAACTTATCTTGGAACAAAGTCAATTCTGCAGAATAAGCACTCGAGTGTTGTACATTCACACCCTCGTGGGCAGGCCAACTGTTAAATTATTTTCTTGGGAGCTCTGTGATTTTATGAAATACGAAAGTAGAGATTTTGATCAATTTGTAGTGGAGACACATAAGGCTGCGATACCTAGTAAACAAGCCTTCCCTTGGGAATATTTGGGCTCCCTTCAAAGGAAGGCTTGAGTCAAGGAACTAGAGCATGACTGAGTATAACACGTTCTCCATGAGGTCAAAACACACATTCTCCATTGGCAACGCCCACCTTTTCTGATAAGCATCACAGGGCTGGCCCATTTGCCGCATCTCTCTGATCAAACTATCTGTGATCTCCATCTGATCATTGGCCTGGGCAAAACACTCATCCAGTTCTCTACTCCGAGCAAACTGTATTCCATCTCCATATTTCAGTTCCTAAAAGAAAGAATTCACACGAAGCAAAACACATTAATACTGGAAAGAAAAGTTTCATGTGCTTTCACGGAAACAAACACTTCTGCTGCAAATGTAACAAATGTTACAAGTTTCCCTGATCTAACTGCAAAAAAGTGCCACCTGAAAATGGCATTAATTTGAGGTAAGGTGGTAAAAATAGAGAGATTCATAAATCAAAAATTGTGGACTGTATTTTAAATTTTCACAAGGCTTTTAAAAGCACACAACTTACAGACTACTTAACTATCTGGTTTTGATGATGCACTATTGTTATGGAAGATGTCACCATTGGAAGAAGCTGTTTGATAGGTACGTAGGACCTTACAGCATTATTTTTGCAATATCTTGTGAGTCTATAATTATTTATAAGTAAAAAAATTGTCTTTTTCCCAAAAAAAAGCTTCCTCTGTTAATATGCAAAAGGCAGCTGCTTCATTGCCACAGATGAGCTTTATCTAGAATTTCACATGTACTGCTATCATTCTTCTTCACCAAATGAACTTCATTTCTCTAAACAGAAATGCTAGCAAATATGACACTATTTCCCTATGCTTTTATTGCACTTCAATGCACATAAGTAAAAATAAACCGATAACATGGTGCCATGTAAATTTTTAGAACCACATGTAAAATGTATCCATAGCAGCTGCAAACCATATCCGGGGCTGGGATGTGTATATGCTCAATATTAAGCCACAGATGCCCCTGATTTTGCTTTATGTAAAGGAATTACAACACGATGATGAAAAATTAGAGGAAAATGTTTCAAATCAGAGACTTAAAAACCAGAACTAGAACCAAGCTGATTTGCAGAGCCCCAAACATCTTTTTAAATGAACTAAAGTAAGGTTTGTTTTGTTTTGTTTTAATTGGACCAAATGAACTGGAACTAGAACCCACACAGTATCTAAAATTAGGAAATTGGAATGTTAAGATACTGTCTAAACAGAACCCGTAAATTCACTTGGTTAAAAATCTGTGGTAGTTTGAAGCAGTAAGTACCCCAAAAATACATGTTCTTAAATTTAATCCATTCCTGTGGGTGTGGATTTATTGTAAGTAGGACTTTCTGATGAGGCTACTTCAATTAAGGTGTGACCCACCTCATTCAGGATGGGTCTTAATCCCCTTGCTGAAGTCCTTTATAATTGGAATGAATGAGAAAGAAAAAGAGAAATCATGGAAGAAAGAAGCTGAAATCAATAAAACTGGGAGTGAAGGGAGAGACCAACAGATGCTCCCATGTGCCTTGCCATATGGCAGAGGAGTCAAGGATCGCCAGCAGCTGGTTTTGGGGAGGGAAGTATCACCTTGAAGATACCCTGATTTGGACATTGTCACGGACTCAAACTGTAAGCTGATGAATTCCCATTGTTTAAAGCCAACCATTTCATAGTATCTGCTTTGAGATGCCTAGAAACCTAAAACAAAATCCCTGCTCCAACTATAGACTATTTAACAGGGGTGATTTCTAAGCCTGACTTGATGGGATCCTAAGATATCTCAGCTACCTCAAGAAATCTCATGAGATCCTACCCAAATATCACCTCAATTTTCAAATGCATAGTTTCCCACCTTTTAATGTTTCTCAAATGGAACTGCTCCCACAATATGGTAATTTTCCCTGGGTGGGGGGTGGGTGGAAAAAATCTTATTAAATTGATGGTACACATCACAATCCACCACAATACACTGACATAAACATGTCCAATTGCATTTCTAGGGAGAGAAAGTATTGCAAAATAAAATACAGCTTGCATTTCTAGGGAGAGAAAGTATTACAAAATCACATACAGAGCAATAGGTTGCTGCAATTCCAAAAGTGTAGCAATTTATAAACACTTGTTGGAGACAAAAAAAAAAAAAAAAATCAACCCTAGTGATAGTGAAAACTGGTTCCCATTGTTAAGACAACAATGCAAAGAGGTTAGGAGGATACACATCCCAGTCCAATCTGTTCTGAAAAAGGTAATGGCTAAAAACCAACTCTGTGTAAGAGGTCAGTGACGAAGGATGGACAACGAGAGCCTACGGACCTAAGCTACAAGTAATGAACTGACAAGAGCAAAGGAAACTCACGGGCTGCACAATCAGCTCTGCACGCATCAAACAGTCTGAGCAGTTCTGCAGAAGCTCCTGGATGGTATTCTGGTTCTGGTGTCTGGACATTGTCCCAGTTGGACTGACAAAGCAAACACAAAGAAATCAAACACAAAATACATTTTTTGCGACTTTGAAATAATTTCAAACTTCCAGAAAAAAATGGGCAAAAACATTCCCTGGCTACCCTTCACCCAAATTCACCAATAGTTAACGTTTTGCCATGTTTTCTTTTTCTCCCTTCCTCATAAATGTGTGTGTGTACATTCATTTATGAATTATTTTTCTGAATCAGACAGTAGTCATACCTCTTTATCCCCAAAATATTCCAGTGTGTTTCCTAAAAACAAAGACATTCCCTTATATAACCGCAGTACAAGGATCAAAATACTATTTTCTATTCTACAAGACTGTATTCAACTCTCACTGATTAGCCCAATAATTTCCTTCACAGCATGTCTGTTGTTGTTACCAGATCTGGGAGGCAATCTAGAAATCCTTTTCAATCATAAAAATACATGCCTAAACTGGTACAAATGTAGGAAATACTGGCACAAATTGTTAATAATAGAGTGGTATGTGAGGGGAAAATACCTATTACAAGCTATGGATTATAGTTAACAGTAATACTCTAAAATTCTTCATCCACAGTAACTGGTATGTTGCACCAATATGAGGGGTCAATAATAAGGGGAGATAAAGGATATGGGGTGCTTTGGGTTTTCCTTTTTAGTGTCTACATGACAATTTTCTTTTTGGTGCAGTGAAGATGGTCTTTAGAGTGAGTGTGATGATGATAGCACAACTAAGTGATGATACTGTGAGATACTGATTGTATAATTTGGCTGGAATATATGATAAATGACTATATCTCAATAAAATCTGGAAAAAAAATACATGTCTATCAACGACATGGAGCTATTTCAGCTTCTCTTTCACCACCCCCCATCCTCCTATAGCAGCCCAGAACGCTGAGTCCATATCACCACGAATCCCTCCAGGAGACCTTAGGCTGCCGTAAAAATAGCATGACAATTTCACTGGTGGGTCTGGCTGAAGGAAAAACAGGTGATGCGGCAGAAAGCCTTTTCCACAAAAATATTTTTCACAATCAAAGTAAGAGACAATAATGGTAAAAAAAATAATGGTGTGAGGGATGTGGTGGGAATTTTAAATATCTTTCATGCAAAAGCCCCTTTTCTTTTCAAAATGACCCTAGAATAAATTTTTCTCTACCATGATGTACATTTCAAATTAACACCTTTCTGGGAAAAAGTATGGCACCAACCTCAAAATGATGGTGGTATGAAAGAAGAAAGTTGCAGATTTTCCATGTTTTAAAGAAAGTGATGTCTCCAGGAGTTTAATTAATCCAGAGTGAATCCAGAAAAGAGCAAGGTATTTTAAAATGGAGTTTTAATTTTTAATTTGCCAACATTAAATTTTAATTTATTAGATAATATTTGTTATTAAATTATTAACTAAATAATAACTTGCCACAGCCGAGGCTACTACAGTTAGCTTAAAGGAGATTTAAAGCATATTAAATTATTTTTTAATGTTTACGAAAAGGCTTCATTAATGTGCTCCAAGAGGTCTTTTCAAGAAGGAGCTCCTCACAGAGCTCTGTTTGCCTCCTGACTGACACACTGTACTTTCCGTGTGTGTGTGTGTGTGTGTGTGTATGTGTGTGTGTGTGTGTGTGTGTGTGTCAGAGAGAGAGAGTTTTAAAGAAAGAACTTCAATTAAAAAAAAAAAGGTCTGAAAAACAGTGGCCGTGTTATGCATGGATGTAGTAAGAACACAAGAATGTGGGAAACTTCTCCGACCCTTCCATAGTCGCACCAAGGGGAAAGACTGCCTTCCTTTTTCTACCTCCTATTTGGGGTCCCTCCCTGTAATCAAGGCTCCCCAACAAGCCAGCACTAGCTGAACGTGGGTGAGAAGCCAACTTCTCCCTGGGAACCACTCCCAAATGACAGCACTGGCTTCTCCAGGCAAGCCAGGGCAACATGCTGCCGAATGGCTCGCCTGTCAAAACCTTCCCACATGACACAGTGAGTGAGTCTTTCTTCCACTCAGAATTATACAGAAAATCTGGCACAAGCCTCGTATGCCTTAGATATAAACAAGACTATATCCATTGTCCTAACTTGCGCAAAATTCCGATTGACTTAGAATCAGAACACTGTCCAAAATATGCCTATTATAAAAGGGAGGAAAGAGGCAAAGGAAAACATTAAGAAATACAGAAACCTCCTTTGGAAACTGAGAATGGATAAGGAATCAGGAAGGTCTTGTGTAATTATATTTGTCAAAATGTTTTCTTTATTGATGGAGGATGAGAGTAAGTGTCTTCTGAAATATTTAGACAGTCTGTTCACAATTTGGTTCACAGGGTAATTCCTACAGAGAAGTATAATGAAAGGGCTATTTCTTACCTAATGGAAAGCCCATTTCTTAAATGATCTAATAATGGTGTGCTAATATAAGAATGATCACAAATTGACCTTTAAAACAGAGGCAGAGGAGGAAAACTGGAATGAGTGATATGTGGGAACTCTGTACCATCTTTCCAACTTTTCTGTAAATCTAAAACTCTTCCAAAATAAAAATTTATCAAAAAATAAATCTCAGGAATTTCCTGGACCTACCTCATTTTTCTCATCTGTTGAGCTAAATGATAGCTAAGACTTTTTCACTCACTCATTCTGTAACTGTTTTATGAAACCACCAAATCATTCTTCCTATTGAAAATGATACAAATGATACAAATGTCTATGTTCTGGTAAATGGAAAATTAGTTTCCTCTTCAACTCATAAGGTGCACTCGGGGAAATGCAAAATTCCATCATATAAGAAGAAACATAAGGATTTTAAAAATCTCCGGCTTCAAAGAAATTTTCAGTACTGTTATGTGTGGGTGTTAGTGATAGGGACGACTTTAAACTGTATAAAGAACTGAACCAACAATTTTTAATTTTTAAAACCCATTTCAGTGGGATGTAGATGGAAGAACTATCAATTGTCTTTAAAAAAAAAGAAAACAAAACTTACTGGGGCAGGTTAAATCAAAAGAACACTGACTTCTGAACTAAAATTAATAGCTGTTCTTGAAAAAATAATATTCATCTTTAAAATTTTAACTTTTTTGAAATTGCGTTTTATCTTCACACTCACAAAGACAAATGATTCAGACTACAAAGAACCTGCCTGCACAAACATTTTTAAAGTTCATTCTAAACTTGTTTAAACAAGTTCCAAGAGTTGGCATCAAGAGTGCTTCATACGCGGGTAAAAGGAAAATGTGTTCTGGATTTGAATTCCAGTATGGAACCCGAGGACACACACCTGAGTGTGAACACTATTACAGCACTTTCTATGCTTTCTTTTTTACCTTCCAACAACATTCTTTTCTTAAAAATATAAGCCTCCAAAATTAGCTCTCTTAAGGCACCAATTTAACCCTTTTGTTGCCAAAAACATTAAAGAAAAACAAACAAGACTCTGATTTTGAAGAGGGGCATGCAGCATTACAAAGGGAAAATATTTTTAAAATAGTATTTCTCTTTGTTTTATAAAAGCAAATTTTTTAGTAATCTATACCATTCATTAGACACATAGCCCATCAAACTAACTCTATATTTTTCTTTTTGTGTATATATACTCTCTCCATTTGGGCTCCAAGCCTCTTAGATTCTTTCTTTCCTTCCTTCCTTTTTTCAGTCTGCTTTCCCTCTCTCTTCTTTCTCTGCTCAATCAACCAAGTCTTTAAGGTTTCCCAGACACTGCGTCTTTGACCTCTTTGTATTCCAGTTCATAGAGTAATGGCCTACGAAAAGCCCAATAAATATTTGTTGGAAAATATGAACAGTATGCAATAAATTAATATTGCTCTTAAGGCCTATTTAGTTAGCTCTTTAGACTTTCCAAAGCATTTTCCACATATATTATCTTGTTTGAGTTTCTTATGGGATCTTAAGTAAAAAGAAAAAAAAATGTGAATTTGACAAAAAAAAAGAAAAAAAAAGTTTCATTTCTTCATTTGGGATGACCCTACTTCCCCATCTCCAAGACTCACAAACACACTCCATCAGGTGAAAAGGCAGTCTCTCTCTCCCTTGGGAGTTTCAGACCAAGTGCTGCCTCCACTATTGAGCTTTCCTCATCCCATCTCTGCCCCCAAAGGCCCATTCACCCTTCCTCTCCTTATCTCCCACTGCCTTGCACACACCTTGTTTACACACCTGTCTGACCCACTCCTGGACAGATAAGTCCCAGATGTTACTCATCTCCGACTCCTACACACACCTGACAACACAGGCCTCTGCACACAGAAGGTGCTTAATGCATGTTTGTCTGGTTTAGTAAAGTCCAAGAAAACATGGACAAATGAAAAAGACTCTGATCTGGGGATATTACCACTCTTCTCATCACCATTATTTCAAAAGCTCAACCAGGGAGCCCAGCTACCAGCCCTCCCTCCCTCCCCAACACACACACCCTCCCCCACCCAAACAGTGAGCAAAGAAAGGTTACAGGAAGCCTTCAGATTTTAGAAAGGCGGCCTCATCTGATTCCTCATTTTTGTCCTCACCCAGGAGCTTTGAAGCCAAACGCTAATAAACATTCACTTCCTCTGTGTGCCTTTCTCTTCACTTTCACAGGGAGTGTTGGGCGGATTGGATGGAGCGAGGTCAAGCCGATCACGTATCATTAACTTTAAAAAGACTTTGAAGTCGGCCGGATGGACGTGGAGTCTACCCCCAGTGCCTGGCGTTTTTTACATTTGTGACTTGTGGGAACCCCATCTCCTGGGTTTGGGGGAGGCTGAGCGAGACCATTAGGGATGTCTGCAAAGCATAAGACCCTCACTGCATGAGAGCTCTGGTTCTGTTTTTATTTTTACCTCAATTCACAATTTTGAGGACACCCTGCTGCAAATCAGGGGTGGGGCAAGAAGCAAAAAAAAAGGAAAGAGGAGAAAGAAAAAGTGGACGGAGTATTAAGTGTGAGCATTTTCTGGGGTTCATAAGGTGATCTATATGAGACCCTAAAACAGCTGTTCGAAACAATTTCCAGAGAAGGATACATTTTAACAGAGCATGAAAGAAACTTATTGAAGGGAGAAGAAAATTCAGAGAAATATGCCTTCCTTTCCATACCATATGAATATCCGGCCTTTACAAATTCAATGGCAAAACAGGGATTTCTATTTTGAGAATTATTTCCCCCGGGGCAAAAACTTACATTCGTTTTCCTGAAGCCTAAAAACTGGTTTAAGGGCAGTCTGGTTATCTATCCATCAAAAAGCCAAGTCTTTTTTTTTTTTAATCAGGTGCCAGAAACTGGTGAAGCATGGGATTTGTACGCCAAGAATTCTTAATTCCGAGCAAAATCTTAGATTTGCTTGCTGCCACTTCTCACTAAAGTGCCGTGATTTTTTTTTTTTTTTTTCAAAACATAGATTTCACTCATGAGGACTTTGAGGGACCTCCCAGCCCAAGGTGAGGTGTAAATTATTTGACTGCACTAGAATTTTGTGGGAAATCGCTTCAAAGGAGAGTGGCCCTTTGTGTCTGGGTGCTGGGGTCTGCAGACTTAACATTAGAACCATACCTGACCGTTTTTGAGTGGCAGGAGCACTGGGACCAACCGATCCAGGGCAAGAGGGCAAAGGATCAAAGCCAAGGAAGGGGCAGAACTCCAGTCCTGCCGACACTCTAGCGCCAGGGCCTCCAGATTGAGACGTTCCTGTTGGAACCTCCCCATCTGGAAAGACTGGTTGGCTGGGAGTGGAGATAGGCTTTCAAAGCCACACCCAAGCCCAACTTTGCTCCACCCTGAGAAGTCAGCACTGAGGCACTGTGGGCATCAGCAGTTTTTTCCTTCCCAAGACATTTCAAACACCTAAACGCAATGACATGGTGCCCATATTTAGAGAAAAAAATTACCTACTTGTGGAAAGCTGTTTGTCCCGTTAAACAGATACGCGCAACAATCAGCCTGCTTTATAGCAGCATCATACTAGTGTTTCTCCTAACAGATGGAAACTCTACACAAACATTAATGTTTTAACGAAGAAATATAATGGTTATGAAATGCATATTTCATAGGAATGTACAGTGAGGAAGCAACAGATTAAAAAGAAGTAAAGACTCAGAAGAGTTTACAAGTAGGAAAGACAAATTATAACAATTAAGGCTTGACCTTTTCTTGAGCAATTGTGATATATAATCTAGTTCAACTACTTACTAGCAGGGTGACCTTGGTTAAGTCATTTAACCACTTAACCTCCGTTTCCCATCTGTAAAATGGGAAACTTGTTGGAGGCTTGAGATAACACACATAATATACCTGACACATCATGGGTGTGTAATAAATGTAACTATTATTAAATACTGATCTTATATTTTTATAAAATATAGAACTTAATTTAATGACCATGTAAATGCTCTCTGCCATGTATTAAGCAAAACTGCCTCTTACTTTGCAATCGTTTCCCAAAAAAATATTTATAATATCCATCCTGTGAGTCACCCAAGCTCAAAGTCTATTTTCTCAGACTCTCCCTGGCCTCTGACATCCAATTCTTAGCTGAAGCTGTCCTTCCACCTCAGCAATATCTACTTCCCACCCCACCACCTCCACCCTTCTTTATGACTTTTACTACCTCCCTTCTAACTGGTGCGACTGCTTCCTTAAGCCAATTCCCTCTACGGCTCTCCCCACTTCTTGTCACCTTGCACACTGCTGCAGAGCAACAGTCCTGACCCTCATTTATGCTCTTATTTCTCTGTTCAAAAACCCTCAATAAAATGTTCTAAAATTGATCATGGAGATGTACGCACAACTATAGGATGATACTGTGAGCCAGTGATTGCATGCTTTGGATGGTTTGTGCGGTGTGTGAATATATCTCAATAAAATTGAAAAAAAATAAAAATTTGAAAATTAAAAAAAAAAAAACCTCAATGGCTGCCCTCTATCCATCCAAACCGGTCACCGCAGCATTCAAAGTCACCACCCATGCTCTGAAGTCTCCCTTCCTCCTTTTGTCTTTCTGCTTCCCCACTTACAGAGAATGCTCAAAAAAAAAAAAAAAAAGACTTGAATTTGCTCCTGGTTTTCCGTCTCTCAGGCTTTTTGCATGTCCTTTGCTCTCTGGGAATGTTCTCTGTCCACCCATCTTTACCAACTGAAATGCTTGACCAAATCAAGGTCACTTCTTTATAAAGTCTTATTAGGGATGTTATCTTGGCTATTTATGAAGCCTCTTAGGCCATTTATAACCCTTTTTGTATCACAATACATTCTAGTACCCTTAAGCATTATGATACTTGTGTACTTATCTTCCTGCAAAGGGCATACACTCCTTTTGAGAAGTCTTCACATTTTCACCTTTAAATCTCTCCCAAGTGCACACAGTAGATGCTCAGCAAATATTTGCTGGATGAATGAATAAATGGAATTTAAGACACTCCCATCTTGTAATTACAGTACTGTCCTACCTAAAAGACAAACTGTAATGCCCCAAGATTGAGGGAGGTCAGAGCACGGGACCAGAGGAGAGGGGCCTTGCGTTCTCAGCCAGCTCAGCCATGAGTGGGCTCTGGGATCTTGGGCAAGTCTTAATCTTCTTGCCTCTCAAGTGTGATTTCTATAAACTAGGTAGCCCTTAGTACTCCCTCCCCAGCTCGCTGAAAAATAGGCTTCTTTTAAAAAGCAGTTTAAAACAAACTTTTAAATGTGTATCAAGCAGTGATCACGTGTACTCTGGTTTTGAAATTTTGAGACCTGGAGAAAAGTAAGGATTAACATAATAATCACATATTTCTGAAACTTGAATGACTCTATTCTGCTATTAATCCTCCTTCAAAATGCACACTGATCAGCGAAAGATCTAACTGTGGGACTTTTGTCACTTCGCTACCATACTTACTTTAGTAACAAAATTCATTGTAAATGTGAGATTTCTTTTAACTACTGGAACAAGGCGAGTAATTCTGCCTTAAATGAAAACAATATTAATAGAATGTCCTATACAAAACAAAACAAGCCTAAAGTCCAAATTTTCAAAAATGTCCCTATTATGTTATCAATCACTCAACAAACTTTAGAAAACATTAAGTAGTACAGAAGAAGTTACATAAAGAAGTTGCAGAAACCAGTCAGTCTAAAGTAGACACAAAAGACCAGTAAGGAGATGACAAATGCAATATAATACAGTCCTAAAAACTGACAAGCACTGTTAATGTAAAGGACAAACCAAGAGGAGATATTTTAAAGTCATTCTAAAAGGGGAAAAATTCAGATTTGGGTTCTCTACCGCACTCAAATTAGTTTAACTACAAAAAGGGCCCAATTCAGTCAAACACTCATATTTCAAAAATCACCAATCTAATTCATCCAATAAAGTAGCAGACATTTTTTAACTAAACGAGCTTAAGTTCAACCAGCAATTTTCCTATTTGTTCATGTGCTTAGAGAAAACCTTAGGAAAACTTTTGATGGCTGAAAATGGTCAGAAAAATACTTATTAAATTCTTAATCATCATTCACTTAGCACAGTGTGGCTGGTTTATAGTTCTTAGTCAGAGATGGCAACCTACTTCTAAAAAGGTACATGCCATCGGCAAACAAATCCTTCCTCTTGCAAAACCTTAAAACCACCAGAAAACAGGCAGGCACATGCCTTTATCTCCCTTCCAACAGCAGCCATTATTTTAAAATGCAAACATCAACATTTGTGGACTATTCTGTACTTTATTAATTCTCAATTCAAACCAGGAGAACAGAACCACTGCTATCTCACAATCGGGGGCCAGTTCAGGTGTGGGGGAAACTCCATTACTGGATCCGGAAGGAATGAACACAAACAAGCTGATGCAAGCCCCTAAACTTGCTGCCGTGGCAAATCCAACACCACTGGAGAAAAATACACCCTTCCTCAAAATTAGGTAACTTTTCACTTGGGTCTGTTTACCCTTCTGGGAGAGATGTAAAACTTGACAGGTTTATAAACAGCCTTTAAACTGGAAAAACAGAACATAAATTATGCTCTACTATGGGAGGAAAAAAAAAGAGAACCTCCCCCAAATTAAATGTTTCAGTGAAGAATCCTTATAACCTCATTACCTAGTTCATTAACCAATTAATGAATTATTTAAAATATTACCTATAAAATGTATAAGAAGCCAAGGGAATGAAACACTCGACTAATAGTACTGATCACTGCCAATTTTTAAAATAGGGGCTCTAAGATAACAGGAGCATATTAAAAATTAAAAAAATAAAAAAAAACTTGGTTCATAAAATGCAGAAAAGGAGACGGGCTGAAGAATCCCTGCAAATTCTGACTTGGATTTAAACGTGTGGATACAAAGAATGTGATTTCCGAATACTCGAAGGAAAAACGTAAAGCTTAGGATTTCAATAAATGGTTGGCAAAAGATTTTCAACAATCTGAAAAGCCAAAATGAAAACTGGCAAAAAAATTTCTCCCCATTCCATCTGTTGCTTGGCACACTTTTCCTGGAAATCCCCAGGTGCATTTTGTTCAGAAAACGGAGAGCTCTAAGACCGAAACAATTTTTCGCTAACTCAAAGAGAGAAAATAAATTATCAAGGTGCTCCGGAAATCGGAAGAAAAAAACTTAAACACTAAACGAGTTGCAACTCGAGTAGTCCCTGCCTTCAAAGCTGCTTGAAAAACAAAAGCCTTTGGAGCACATTCGGGTAGCTCCTCCCCAGCCTAAAGCCACCAGGCAGAGTAAATAGCGTTCTGGGGCCCAGGGCCTCCTTCCCGAAAGTCCTACGTGGGAAGAGCTGGCCCGGGCGGGGAGGGGTGCAGGCGGGAGAACTCTCACCTGGGTATCCAGAGCCCAGCTCGGGGAACCGGGTGAAGGCAAATTCATTATCTTCCCCCAACCCAACCATAGGACCTTTCGGTCTGTTTCCGCGAGAAGTTGGACCCAGCCCTCTTCCTCCAGAAAGTGGCCTCCCCGGGGCACCTTCGCCCTGGCGGGCCCCTGCGTCGCGGGTCGCCGGAGGTGGCAGGGGACGCCGTCTCCTCCACAGCCCCCTGCCCACACTCTCTCGCTCCAAGGAAAGACCCTGCGACGGCCCTCCACCACCAAGCACCACCAAGACACTGGGGTCGTTCATTGGGTGCTTTAAAAAAAAAAACAAAAAAAAAAAAACACAGGCACAAAGGACGCCGCAGCCCGGACGCAGGTGCAACCAGGACCTCGCGCTGCCCCTTCCCGGGAGCTTCGTCTGAAGGGCAAGGACCCCGCGCCGCGGGGCGCACAGCCTTCTGTTTGGCGTCCTCCGTGGCTCAGGTCCCTTTGATGGCCGCGATGGCGGCCTTAGGGTGAGCGGGAATTTGGGGTGGTCCAATAGAGACTACAGGGCGCCGAGTCTGTCCGTCGCCCCTGGACAGGCCGCAGACCCCGTTTCTTTGGGTTGCAGTTTAGAGGGTTTGGGTTTGGTTGTCACGGCCACGCCTTGCCTGACTTCCCACCTGCCGCCCGGGAAACTCGGGCCCGAGACAATGGCGACGCCAGGCCGGCCGGCCGTGCAGAGGCGCAGCCCCGGGGCGCGGGAAGGGGGAAAGGTGGGGCCGAGGCCAGGCTCGCGGGACAGGAGCCGCTTCTCCCCGCCCCGCACATACCCTCCCTTGTCCGCGCAGCGCACGCGGCCTCAGCACACCTGGGTCCACCTCTTCGGCCTTGGGGTGAGGGGTGGGGGTGGAATCTCGGTTTTCTGGACCTGGGTTTCCTCGTCTGTACAATGAGAATGATCCCTCCCTTCTCCAGGTCTCCAAGACTCTGCTAGGAGCGTTCAGAGATCCCGCCGCAGGGGGCTCAGGAGCTCCGCGTGCCCCGCGCTCCCCTGGCCCCCACCACTGCGCTCTCCTAGCCTCCGGGCCCTGCGCTCCCCCGACCCCGGCCCAGAGCTGCCCCAGCTCCGGCTGAGAGCTCAGCCGCCCCCGGCCCTGCGCTTTCCCGGTGCCTGATTCGCGCTCCCCCAGCCCCCGACCCCCGCTTTCCAGGCGCCCCCGGACCAACGCCGTCCGGCTCCGGGCAGCAGCACCCACCAGTAGCCGTCCGAGTTGTGTTCGGTGACGGCGCAGCGCCGCGTGTAGTACATCCTGCCGTTGGAGACCCCGCCGCCGCCGCCGCCGCCACCGCCACCGCTGCCGCCGCCGCAGGTGAACTCGTAGCGCAGGTCCGGGCCGGACTCGGCGCGGGTCATGCGGCCCAGAGTGTTGAGGCGCGGGTGGGAGCCGCCGTTGCAGCTCATGTCGGCGGGCACTCTCAAAGAGGGCTCAGGGCCGAGGCATAAGAGGGAGCGGACCGGCTCGGAGCGCGCTGGAGGCGGCTTCCGAGAGAAAAGCGCCGAGCACCGGCAACTCGAGGAACTCGGGGGCGGTGCCGCGGTGCCGCCAGGACGCTCCTCTCGGCGGGGTGGCCCGGGCCGCGCGGGCGGGGCGGGGGGAGGCGGGCGCCGGGGAGCGCGGGCAGCGGCCGGGCGGGAGGAGCGGGACCGGGAGGACGAGCTGTGACTCGGAGGGCGGCGAGCGCGCAGAGGAGCCGGCTCGGGGCTGGGTGTTGGTGTTGGTCGGCGGGGCGCTTGTCTCCTCCCCGCTGGCACGGGGCGCCGAAGCCACACCTGGCGGGTGGCTCCCCAGGGCGGGCGCGGCCGTCCCCCCTGCCGCTGTCACCGACGCGCTGGGGGCCGCCCCTCCCCACCTGCGGCTCCGCCCTGCGCCACCCAGGCCTGAGTAACAGCAGAGAGGGGCGGGGGCCCCGCGACTCCACCGCCCGGGGCGCGGCGAGGCCGCGAGGACGTGCGCTCGGGGGGCTGCTGCGCTGGCGGGTGAAAGCTTGGCTCCTCGCCTTTTAAGATTTCCCCGGTCCCCAGGACGGAAATAAGCTGGAAAAGAAAGAGCATTGGACCGGACAATTACTTTATTAGATTTACTTTTGCTTATCTCTGGAACCGATGCCAACCAAGCTTCGAAGAGAAGCGCATAACTGACAAGAGAAACGCTTAGATGTTGGAGTTTGGGTTGGGTTGGGTTTGGGGGAGTTTTCTCTTATTTCAGTAATCCAGGAAATTGCCTCAAAAGTCCGATTGCTGATGTGCTCAAACGATTTTTACAGAGAACCATCACTTTCTGGAGACGTCTTCACCACACATAATTAATTTCTTTGGCATGAAGATAAAGAGGGAAAATGCTGCAGCTCTTTTCCATGGGCTAACGAGATATAAATTGCAATTCCTTTTAGTTCGCCTTTTGACGGTCATTTTTTTTAAAAAATTTTTTTATTAGAGAAGTTGTGAGTTTACAGAACAATCATGTAAAAAATACAGGATTCCCGTACACCACTACCCCACCACCAACACTTGCATCGATGTGGAAAATTTGTTAAGTTGACGATAATACTCTTTTTTTTTTTTTTTTTTTGGTAATTTCTACTATCTTTTTAACAGTAGTTACATTTGTTACAATTGATAAAAGATTATTTAGCTAGTACTATAACAATTGTCTGTCGTTTACATAGGGGTATTTTTTTCCCCATACTCCCGACCTATTTTTTTTTTTTCATTCACATCTTTATTACTCATCTATCCACACAGTGGATAAAAGGAGTGTCCTTGACAGTCAAGGAGAAACTGCAACGACTTCATCCCCCAGCCCCTGTCTCCAAACTTTGTGAAAGAACCTTGGGGACACTTGTCTCCCTCTGGACCCTGAGTACCTTCTACCAGATCCCTAGGAACTCAGGGCTTTTCCCACAACTCAAGCAGAGGCCCTCCTGGAACCTGAGTCTGTCTAAGGGACAGAAAACCCTGGAGAGAGGTCATCCACGTTGTACAGATGAGTAACTCTGAGCCAGAACATTCCAGCGACTTGCTCCAGGGACACTCCCAGTTAGTGGCTGAGTGTTAAGTAGTCTGGAGTCTGCATGACCCCAGTTTAGATAGAGACCCAGTCACATGGGCCATAAGCAAAAGCTGTTTTTATACACTGGAAAACTGTTACATTACTCTTTAACACCATGTAAACATCTTTGTAATAAATATTTCTCATCTTCCTAAATAATGCCAGTTACCTTCTTGTACAAAGGATTTCTGAAAATGTTTCTGAACTAAAAAGAATAAAAATCAAATGATATTTGCAAGTTGCGAAGGGAGTGGGGTTAGTTTTCTAAAATTTGCCATATTATAAAACCCCTAATTACACCTCACCTTTTAGGCCTAAGTTTTGACAAAACGTCCTGATCTTTTTCTTCATATTTCTCCACAGAGTTGACCAGCTTAAATCCAAAGAGTCAAACATATGATGAGATAAAAGTTTACCTCTGTTAGCACTCCAATAATTTCCATTATTTCTCAATTTCCTATCGTTTTTAATAAAGACAAAATGTGATGAAAAGCATTCAAATAATTGCATTAACATGGATGTATTTCTTCTGAAGCTGAATCAATGGGCTGGAAGTCAGTTCCAGCACACAACTAGTTCACTGGTTGGAGGAGAGAGAGGACTAATGTGTGGAATACTGAAGGCTATTTTGGGGTGTCAATGCACAATATACAAACTTTAAATTAGGATTTTTCCCTCCACACACTTCATTGGTTCAACACATATTTATAACCTACTATGAAAGAGTCAATGTCTGACTATGGGAAATACAAAGATGAATAAGGAATAGTCACTCTCCTTTAAAATGTTATAGTAAAACTTCAATTTTTTTTTTTAATCAGGATTCCTTTTTTTCCCCAATAAAATGTAATAAGAAGGGCAAAAAGTTGCACAATAGGATTCTCTTTATAAACAGCACACATCCACCTCCCAGTGACAACAAAACTCCATGCCATCAAGAGGCCCTCAGAGGGCTCACTTTGGGTAGCTGGGAGGTCGCTATGTCCGGACCCAAAATCCACCCAGACTCTTAGAGCTGTTCCCTCTGTTTACAAAACAGGGGAGGGGAAAAAAGCACAACCCACCCATCACCTGGCTGCCATTGCTTCAAATCCTCTCATTGCTTCCTGCATTCCTTCAGATACTCCCAGGAGCTCATTCAGATGGCTCCCAGCTAGCCGAGCATGCCAGGTCTGGGAAGACAATAGCTTTCATTTATCTTTCTCTAAGGGCAATAAAGGAAGATAGGAGGATGAGATGAATAGATTGACATGCTAGAGAAATGGACTCATGAAAGGGCCCACAGTGAAGGGACCAGAAGACCATATCTCTGATCTTGGTGTTACCATTTACTTGGGCAAGAACTCAATTTCTTCATATACAAAATGGAAATCATACTTCCTCTGCCAATCTTCCAAATCCACAGAGAGGATCAAATGAGAATAAAAATATGTGAACATTCTTGAAAACTGGGAAACATTATATAAAGGTAAGGTACCACCCATCAAACCTACAGCTCTTCGCTGGACATGAAATTTTAACCTTTAGTGTTTGTGTCTTTGTCCTACGTGTGAATTAGTAAAACTCCCTCTTGGAGACACAATTTATTCATTTTAAAATAAAAAACAGCTATTGAATATCTACCATTTGTCATTCAATAGGCTCAGGGCCTGTTGAATCCTGCTTCTTCTCTGTGGAATATCAAAATCTACAACAGGAAAACAAATCATTGCAATAGACTAAAGTACGCTGGAATAAAGGTAGGTTTGCAGAGTTGTGGGAGTGCAGCAGGAGGTTTAAAAGCAGCTTGTTTCTTACAACTAGGTTTAAAAGTTCAGTACCCAAAGTCTGGCAACGTCCTCTCTAAGGTCAGCTATTTTTTCCCTGCCACTTGTAGATACCTTCCCTCGGCCTGATAAAGACAGATCACTCACATGCAACTTTTTCTCTGGCTGACCTTAGAAATGACCTTGCAGTTAGGAAAGCAGCATCAGTCATATCCCTGGCATATTTTAAAAATTAAACAGTGTCTTGCTTTCAGTGATATTAAAAAATGTTTTACCTTCTTGAAATCCCATGGAAACTCGCTCGTATCTCTTCTACGGTAAATGATATCCCTCCTTCACAGAGAAGATTTGCAGCCCTGTGTTACAATAGCTGTCTTGTGTGCCAGGGAAGTATTTTAACAAAGCAAAACTACTGCAGCTAGGCTTGGAACTAGAAGGTGAAATAAAGAAAATATCTTTTAAAATGGCAAACTATTAAAATTTTAGTAAAGACAAATATTTATATATATACACACATACATTAAGATGCATATATAGGCTCTTTATTTCTTTTTCTTTCATTTGTATGAATAAATTAGAATCCTACAGAAATAATGAAATCTCAGTCCTCAATATCATAAAAATAAGATCCGTCCTAGTTAAAATTGTTGAATCCATTCAAAGATTTCATTGAAGAAAGAAGTTTGATAAAGCATATGGTGCCCATTTCAGAAATAGAAAAATGGTTGTAAATATATGTATATGTTAGTCCAGAACTAACTTTATTTTCCTTGGTCCAAGTGTTCTCCAAGAACAGGAGAATTTTTTTGTTTGGCAGTTTATTTTGTGTTTGTTTGCCAAGAAAAGGTGGTTCACGTTTTAGAAATTAAATAGCTGAGATGAACATCCCAATACATTTTCTGCACTGTAGTGATGAGATTTTTTGGGTTGTCACTGTTTGGGTTTTTGCATAGGTAACATCTAATAAATTGTGCTAATCTTCATCTTTTAAGAGTATGTTTTTGACTGTTGAATTGGACAACATGGATGTTGAGGATTCAGCCATACTTTCTGGCCTGACCTTTTTCATCAAAAGCCCAAGCTTGCAAACTGGGAGGTTGGAAGTTAACAGCAGGCATGGTAGCCAGCACAACTAACCAGCTAACCAGTTACACAGACAGCCACCCACACCCTTGGCTTAATGACTTCTAACCTACCAAGCTAAACAGCACACTTATTGCAGTGGGCAAGTCACACAATCAGTAAATGAATTCCAAAAGCCAAATAAATTCACCTATGTAGTAAATTCTCAATTTTCTGAGCTAATCATGATTTGAAAGACTGTCAATCTAAGTAACATTCTGGGACTAGAAGACTTAGTCAAATTTCTATAAATATAAAGTCATGATGCAGGTGACTGCTGGGAAAACTCAGTTACCAGCACACATCATGGGCACATATATAATGTGCTAACAGCTAACAGCTATGTGAAGAAATATTATTAATAGCTACTCAGACTTTTCTGAAGGAATTCAGAATTCATGCTTCATAGAGAATTTCAGAATGGAAAGCTACCTTAGAGAACGTGTAGACCAGTTGTTTTCAACAGGTTCAGAACCTCAGAACTTTCTCCAAATACAACTCTACACCCACTACCAAGAGAGGTAACAGATCATGCTGGAGCTGGGCGACTTTAGCCTCTGTGGGAGCCCACCACCCCGCCAGCTGCACCTAGAACAGCCTCCCATGCTGTTGTCTCCCCCAAAGCATTTTGCCAGACAAGGGGATTACCCAGCGTGCGAAGCACCAGATAAACCCAAACCTGCATTTTAATAAAAGGAATCTGCTAATCCCAGAGAGGTTAAGAAACTGGTCTGATTAGCTTAAAACCAAGTAAATTTCCAAATTCTGGCTGTTTCTGGTCTAATGCTTTTCCTATTTTGTCATAATTCCTGTCTAATCAGGCACGAAAGGACACATTTCTGGGCAATATGAAATGTCAAATTGGTTTCAACTTGAAAGCAATGAACTGTCCTATCCATAGTTATTTTCCTACACTAGACACATAGTATATTATATACACTGGATATAGAGTAACTATAAATTAATAAGCCTGCTTTGCAGGAATCAAAATGTTTTCCAAAATATTCAAAATATTTTTTTGTTTTGTTTTAGCATAGCTTTTGTCCTTTAGAAAAAGTGAAAGTAGAGCTTTATATACCAAAATCAAAATGGAAACTAAGTCATAAATGATCTGACAGCCTACCTTTATTTGGGTGGAGTATAATGCAAAAAAAATGTAACCTAGTCTCTGAAGTGTCCATTTTTCAAAACTATAGACATTCATAGATATCTCAAGGTCCCACAACCATTGTCACCAAGAAGTATTTATTGCATATAGACTGTTTCCCTACTGCAGAGGGAAGGGTGTCGGCATAAGGGAGGAAAAAGAATAAGGAAAATATTGAAGTTCCTATCCTCAATTATCTTAACATCTAAAGCTATAGGCAAAATAGGAAACATAAGCCAACTGGTGGGATTAACAAAAACACACAAAGAAAGGATCCAAACAGAGCAAAAACTGGGGGAAACAAAAATCATCTACAGTTTCAGCTGACTCCTCTAATTTAGGGCTGCAATAGTTTCATTTTGTCAGAGACTTGGTGAGATCCCAGACCACAGAGGAAAAAACCCTGTTCAAACTCCTTTCTATACCAAGAAAGCTGGGGTAGTATTTTTCTCCTGATTAAAAAAAAAAAAATTATAGGTCCCTAGATTGTAAGCTCTTACAGCAGTCAAATCTATTCCTGAATTGTAATGGCTATCTCCAAACTCTGAGATGTTGATCTCTTTGTGTATAACCTGAGTGGTCTCTGGAAAAAAAAAAAAAATTATATATGTTTATTGTAAAATACCGGAAAAGGCAGAAGGGAATAGTGAAACACCAAACAAATTTCATCTATCATTAGACCAAACAGACAAGGCAATCACACTAAGCATTTTTGATGGATTTCCTTCCAGTTTTTTTAAAGGAATGTTTTGCCTAAGTGATGTTCAGATTATATATACCAATTTGTATCCAGCTTATTTATTTAGCATTATAAACTGCATTCATTGAAGACTTCTTGTTGGCATCACTTTAAAAGACACACAATATTTTCTTGTGGCATTTGTGTTTTTTTTAAGCCTCTTTTAAAGTGGCAAGGGGCAGATCCTGGGGCTTTCCAGGAGAGCGAGCCACCCCTGTTCTAGAACTTTTCACATCTATGGCAGATAGCACTCACTGTGGATGGGAAAGGATAAGGGATGAAGCAGAGCTCAAGCAGTGAGCGATCATTTCATTTAAAGCAGTTATAACAATCACCAAATTGTGTTTAGGAAAGCAACCATGATGTGCGGAAAGAAGGCGTTTCTGTGTAGGGGCTTCCCAGCAATCCTTCCATAGTTCCCAGAATTGGGCGCAGGCATTAGAAATCAGGGAGAGAATGTCCTTCTGAAGTCTTCAGTAATCCGTGAACCACTTGCACAGGGGAAACCCTAAGAGAACTGAGCTACCTCTGGTTTCTTTAACCAGCTCCTCATGATTTAAGTAAACCGACTACTAACCTCCAAATGAGAAAGCTTCCTGTGAACAAGGGTTGGATTCAAGAAAGTTATAAATCATGCAAATCATGGGGAGAGTCTAAAGGCTATTTATTCAGCCATAAGTGAATGTCCATGCCAGCAAATCTAACTTGATTCGGTTTATGCATTTTTTACTAATTGGCAGAATTTTAACCTGAAACGTTTAAATCTTACTGACACAAGTCAGAAACTTTTAGAATCTTGGGAAAAGTTAGAACATAGTTCCACAGCAGTTTCAACAAACCCGTGAAGCCGTTCTGTCTTGCAAAGGAGGGCGTGGAGAGCTACACATCATTCTTGCTAAACTTGACTAACTGCTCTTTTGAGTTTTAACTGCTTAGCTCTTCAGCTTCAGGTGGAGTCAAACAAAGCATCCGAGTTCTTTCCCACCCAGGCCCTCAAAAGAAATGTCATCTGTCATCTCTAAACAACCTTTTATTTTGCTTTATTGAATATGAAAAGAATAAAAAAATAGTAATGCCATGGTTTAAAATGGAAATGAGTGTGTTCCTAAAACAAAAATCAGTATTCCTGCTTAATGAATCCCTGGAAAAAAAATATGTAATATGCAAAAGGAGCCTTTTTAAAACTTCCTTTTTAACTGCAGAGAGATTTGTTTAACTTTTATTAATATGACATACATCTTGATTCCAGAGTTAAATTAAAAATAAATGTTAACAAAATGGGGGTGTTTATATAGACAGGGAAATGGGAAAATGGCAAAATGTATTGCAATGTAAAAAAGAAAAGCAATCATTAAATCATATATATAATATGGTCAGATTTTACATTAAGGAATATATGTTGGAAAAGACATATAAAGTGATCCCGAGTCATAAACAAAAACTGTTAAACAGAGGCCATTGCTGGAAGATGGGTGTACAGAAGACATTTTTGTCAGATTGTACATTTCCATAATGCTATGTTTTTTAAAATAAAGATAAGCCATTTTGTAAGAGAAAGGTAGCTTTTACACCTACTTTTTAAAATAAGAGTTAGACTCCTAACACCCGAGTCTTAAAAATGTATTTATCAGTATGAGAAAACAAACATCCATTCCAGTTACTTGTATAGCACAAGGTTTCATTCATTTCTGTTTTAAAGAGTAAAATTATAATAAACTTTTCCTTTCTTTTACAGCTCCCTCATCCCCCAGAGTTCAGAGGTAATAACTGTCCTTTTTTTTTTTTTTTTTTTTTTTGGCTTGTTTCTGTTCTTATCACTAATTTAGCGATTTATCCCCAAACTCTCCTCTAGCTGTGCAAATCTCCATTCAATACAATCATTTCCATCAACAGTCTTGAGTATTCTAATTCTTAATATTCTTCAACTTCATCTACTGAAGTACATCTACTTGCAGAAATCTTTCCTAGAAACTTCTGATGTGCTCCAGTCTGAACCAATTGCTCTCCAGATTTGCTTCTCTGCTGTTGATGTTGGCTTTCTTTTTACCATCATCCTGAGGAATCCCTCCGCCTGTCTTGTGTTATGTCCTCTGTTTTCTGGATCCCATGCCTTCCACTTTCTTGGTTTATTCCCTCATTTTGGTGGTGCACATCTTCCAACAACTTCATTGAGAAAGAGTGGACGGCAGTAAATTTTTTGAGAGCCTGCATATCTGAATGTGTTTCATTCTACAGATAGACTTCACTGATAATTGGGCTGGATATAGAATTCTAGATTGGAAATAATTTCCTCTCTAATTTTTGGAAGGATTGCTCTATTATCTTCCATTTCAAAGTTACTGTTGAGAAGCTTAAAGCCACTCTGGTTCTTTACCCATTTTAGGAAACCTGCCTCACTGTTTTCATATTTTAGGACCTGCTCTTTATCCCCAGTTTTCTGATATTTCGTGATGATGGGCTTTGGTGTGGCTAGCTTCTCATTCATTCTGGTATTGGGAAAGTCCTTGCAATTTGAAACTCATTTCTTTCAGTTCTAGGAATTTTTGTTGATTTTTTTTTTTTAATGCTATTCTGCTCTACATTTCTGTTCTCTTTTCCTGAAACTCTTATTATTCATATGTTGAAACTCCTGGACTGGTTTTCTAATTTTATTATATATTGTCTCCCATATTCCATTTCTTTGTCTTTTTTATAAACTTTCTTGGAGATATTCTCAACCCTATCTTCCAATATTTCTGTAGGGGTTTTCATTTCTGCATTCATATTTTTAATTTCCAAGAGCTCTTATTTTGTTTTTAAGATGTATCTCTTTTTTAATAGCATCCTGTTCTTGTTTCACAGATATAATAGCTTCATTTATCTTTCTTATGGTATTTTTTTAAGTTTCCTTTTCCTTATATAGTCCCTATTCCCTTCATGATATTTTTTTGTTCTTCTGATTGGCCTATATCTCTCAGACACAAAGGTATCTTCAGTTTCTGGTCATCCTTGGTTGCCTAAGTATATGTAATAATGGGGTATGGAAAAGCTGGTTGGAAGCTCCGTGTCTGTGGATAGGGTTTATGGACTGTGGATCACTGAAGAGTGATCTGACTGGGTGCTCCCAAAGAGCTATATCTTTAGATCTTTTTCTTTGGTTGATCAGTTTCTCCAGAGAAGGCTCTTCTAATAATACCCTGCCAGCAGAGTGGATGTGTAACTTCCAGTGCTCTGTGAACCAAGTGGGAAAGGGCCAGGGAGTCCCAAGGCTTAGTATGTAAATGTTCATGAAATACCCCAGTTTTCAGGACAGTACCTCTACCTGCAAATATGCCCATGCAAAGACCATCACTTATTTTCCTTATAGAGAATATACTTCTAGTTTTCTACAAAAGTAGGGGAGAGCCTATTTAATAAGTCAAGCCCTCAATCTTGAGGCTTGCTCTAGTTAAACTTGGGGCTGTAAATGGGAGGCTGAGCCTTCCTATATTTATGCCTAAGAGGCACCTCCAGGGAACCTCTTTGTTGCTCAGATGTGGCCTTTCTCTCTATAAGCCCAAATAAATTCATCTTGGCAAATAAATCTCCCTGGTGACATGGAACATGACTCCCAGGAATGAGCCTGGCCCTGGCAGCAAGGGATTGAAAATGCCTTCTAGACCAAAAGGGAGAAAAGGAAGGTAATAAATAAGCTTATTGTGGCTGAGAGATTTCAAATAGAGTCGAGAGGCTGTCCTGGAGGTTACTCTTATGCAAGCTCCAGCTAGACATCCCAAATGGCCACAGTATGCCAAGCCCTAACCAACAGTAGCCCCCAAATTCCTAGGTCCCTATCTGAGATTCCATAAAAGTTTCACTAAGCTTATTGCTCAGACACTTAAATCCACCAGAGTGTTCCTATGCCAGACAAGTCCTAAAACCCAGACAACAGTACCTTTAAGAAAAACAACCAGATGCAGCCCCCTTCCCCTTTTGAATATGAACAATTTAGGGTGGTCACTGCCTAGATATCCCTTAAGACCAAGAAAGTGATTAAATGAGAGAAGGGGTAGCAACAGACAAGATAGGATTTAACAAAGGAGTATGAAAAAAAGAAAAAGAACAAAAAGGATTACGAATACTGAATCTTTATATAAATTTTTTTTTTTAGATGCTAGGGTATTAGAATAGCTAGAAGGAAATAACTGAAATGGTGGAACTGTAGCCCATAACAGTCTTTGAAATTTGCTCTATAGCTACTCGTTAAATTGTACTTTGAAAGTTATCACCATTCTGTATATATCTTGTATTTCACAATAAGGAAATAACTGAAACTGTGGAACTGTAACCCAGAACATTCTTTGAAATTACCTATATAACTACTTGTTAAATTGTACTTCGATAGTTATCACCTTTTTGTATATATGTTATATTTCACAATAAGGAAATAACTGAAGTTTTGGAACCCTTAATATTCTTTGAAATTTGCTCTCTACTTTTTAAATCATACTTTGAAAGTTATCACTGCTATGTATATGTATGTTAAATTTCACAATAAAAATATGTTTAAAAAAAAGTAGGGGAGAGGCAGTTGCCAAATATATGGGGGGAGATAAACTCTTCTTTTTTTAAACTCAATTTCACCCCCACTTCTAGAGATTCCTGATGTCCCTAATTCCTAAACTTTTGAGGGGTTTATAGTGAGAAGCTGGTTGCGTACGGCTTTCCCTATAGGTCTGGTAGATTAGTTGTCATTCACTCATCTACTTTTTACCATGCAAAATCTTTTTGCTGTTGTTTCTTCTTTAATTATGTTTACCCTTGTGACTATGCATTCTTAAAAATACCCTTACTGCCATTTTGGTAAGGGTTTAGGAAGGGGTGTGTGTGAATACAATTTGCCAATTTGTTGTCTCCAACAAACATCATTATCCCCATTAATCATAAATTCAACTACAAAATGATTAAATGATTTGTCAAAGGCTGCCTAGTATGTAAGTTTTAGAGTCCCCATCAAAATTCAAGTCTTCTTGGTTTCGGTGGTTTGTCCATTGCAAAAATAATCAAGTTAGGAAAAAATGTGATATTCTCTTACACAGTAAAGAATAAACAAATTTGTGGCTGCTAAATTCAATAACAATTACAATTCCATAGGGAGAGAACAAAAAGAATACTATCAGCATTCCTTTTCACTAAGGAATCAATGTTCACTATTATGTTATTCATTCTTTGAGTATTGGATATTAACTCTTAGCTGAAAATGCAATGATAGATCTGGTAAGATACAGTGATGCAAAACAAGTCAATCTCTCAGTGTTATTAAAGTTTGTTGACAAATCAGTTTCATATTCATATAATGTTTATGCAAACCTCTTGATAAGACAGCATTTGTTGATTATATGTTATCAAGTGGATTCATTCACTCAATATACTTTTCTAAGTAATAAAGGTCTTTTGAGATTATGTAAACTTTCTTAATCTAAATTAAGCTTTCTAAGCTGTCCCACTACATTTGATCTCTACTTCACGTTTTTACTCACCAGTAGTTTTAGTTATATTTATTGACCAAATAACTTACTGCCCAACAAGGCCAACTATCACTGGAAGGTTTTCAAGTTCCCAGAAGATTCAGACATGGCTCAAGATGAAATTAGGCAGCCTTTTAAATAAATACCAAAGAGATTTTAGATTTTAACGTTAAAAATTGTCCACCTACCCATCCCCACCACTATCTTTTCAATTTACTGGCAGAAGATATTACTTACCCTAAACCGGTAGTCATATGACTATCTAAACAGTGCTAGATACATGTTTAGATATAACAGACAATCATTATAACCATGAAGTTTGTCAGCCACAAAATGTTTGACAGAGGGGAATTATTGAATTTCCTTCTCTACAGTATGTAATATACAGAAGCCATTCCATCCAAGCAGTGGAATGAATGGATAAAGGAAATGGGGCATATATATACACATGGACTGTTATTGAAGCCATAAAAAGGAATAAAGCTCTGATACATGCTACAATATGGATGAATCTTGAAGACATCATGTTGAATGAAATAAGCCCTACAGAAAAGGACAAATGTATAATTTCACTTACATGAAATATCTAGAATAAGCAAATACATAAGAGATAGAAAATAGATTACAGGTTACCAGGGGCTGGGGAATGAGAAGTTATTGCTCAACGGAAAGAGTTTCTGTTTGGATTAAGTTTTGGTAATGGATGATGGTGATGGTAGCACAACATTGTGAATGTAATTAACACCACTAAATTGTACACATGAAAATGGTTAAAATGGGAAATTTTGTGTTATATATGTTACTTCGATCATTTTTTAAAGGGGAAATGAAAAGACATATTTAAGGGTGTATGCTAGACTAAAAAATATTGTAATGATATTTAATAACAGACCAGATGTAGCTATACATAGAGAGAGAAAGAGGAAAATGACATTAAATGAAGTAGGTCTGACATGCCAAGACAAACTACAGACGGTCAAAGTGAAGAAAATGAAGTGTGGATAGTCTTGCAAATGAAGTGGCTCTTATAAGTGCCTTGCCTTTCTGGAAAATTCAGGGCATGTTAAAATCATGCAAAAAACAATTTGCTTATATGCAAAATAGCATTGGGCTCTAGGCTCTGATAATATTAGACAGACGTTTAACCTACATTCACGTGAATGTCCGCTGAGACATTAGAAAGTCATTTTAGGATGTTTGCGTACCTTGCCCCTTAAGTAAATGCCAGTGGTGCACGCCCACCCCAGTCATTGTGATATCTAACGAATACGCTGAGAAACTTTCAGTATGCCCCTATAAAGTGGCATTTTCCCCATTGAGAACCACTGAATACAAATACTTATCCAGTCCTTCAAGTTCCAAAAGTTAGCTGTGCTGGATGGAAAATGAGTAAGGGGAGAAGCCTAGACAAGCAAGCCAGGCTAACTCTAGTCATACCCATTTCCTAATTGAAATTGTCAGAACACCATTGGCTCTACTGGAATACACCTTCAAACATCATTTTAATAATAAACCACAGCTATCACTGAGGGGTTACTGTGTGCCAGATGCCATAACTGCTAATTGTTCCACGTTTCATCTCGGCGAATCCCCACAACAAACCCAGGTATTACTATGACAAAGCTAAAGCACAGGGAAGGGAGTTGGCTTGCCAAGATTATACAGAGGGAAAGCAAAGAGCCGGGATTCAAACCCAGGTCTGTCTCACTCTATTAAAAGTAAATAAAATAAAAAAGCAGGCTCTTCACCGTTTTGCTATGTTGCTTTGGCCAGAAAAGATACAATAGAAGGTAGTTTGATGGTTCTCACCTATGTTAATTAGTCCACTGGAAGCGGATGCACCAATGATTATCTCTGAGTTTTGGAATAATGAGTAGGCTAATTTTCTTCTTTACGTTTTTATATGTTTCCCCAATTTTTGTCTGTACAGTAACTTTATAGTCTGAAAAATAAGGACATTTGAGTTAGATTGACTTCCCCATTGACTGTGTAGTTGTAACATTTAACTCATTTTCAAAGTCTTGATTGCTATTCAGGTCCAAGCTGAAAAATCCTCAGGGATAGAGCTGTGCCTGATGAGCCCATCAGGTCCTGGATGATAAACTAGTAATGTACTTACTTCTTCCTTCTGTCTACTCATGCTGCAGCTCTATCTAAAAAGTAGTCAGTTCTGTTTGTTTCCTACAGGACCTACTACAGCTTTCTACCAACCACCCCCCTTCCCCAGATATGCAGAACTGGATTATTCATAAATTTTGGCTCATGACACATTTTCATCATTAGTCCATGCATGTTCCTCTCACTATATTGTAAAACAGTATACAGAACATCCATGAAACCATCACCATATCAATTCTAACCTATGTCTGTGCACCTGAGGTAGCAACCCTGAGCAATGAATTATCAGTTTGCCATCCATTTCCTTATATGTGTGTGTGTTATATAGTTTTATCACATACATATATATTCCAGAAAAGTATACTGTTTAGCTTTCATGAACTTTATAAAAAAGGTTCAATACTGCATGTAACTTCTTGGACTTGACTTTTTTCACTCAGTTTTATTTTTGTATGTTGCTATAATTCATCTTCCATTTTGCTGTTTACTACTATTCCATTGCATGGATATATCACAATTTATTTCTCCTTCCTGCTGTTGATGGGCTTTGGGGTTTCTTACAAGGTTTTGCTATTATAAACAAGACTGCTCTGAAATTCTTAGATGTGTTTCCTGGTTTTTTCTTCATCTCCATCCAGGAACGCTGCCTACTCTTCAGATTTGCATACAGACTTCCCAATATGGTTCGTTACATCTTTAAGTTTTCAGATCAGATTTATAATAAAGCTCTAGTTCTGGGATAGTGCGTCTTATCCTTGTAAACTATTTTATGTGAATACTACATGTGATTTTCCCAATCTTGGATTTGTGTTATTAAAAACCCTACAGAAATCCCTGCCTTAATAGCATCTTCGTGTTACTGCATTGGGTTTTCTTATCCAGTCTCCAGTGCCACACAGACCCACACAGCAAGGACGTTGTGCAGCCAACAGAACTAGGTTGAGAACTCAGTAAATATCATGAGTATCTGAAGAAAAGGAAAGCAGATATTTTTTCAATTCAATAAAAGTGCTAATAGTAAGAGGGGAAAAAAAGGATCTTTCTCATTTTTATTTTCTTTTATCTTTTCTCTTTGTATAAAATCTGATTTTTTTTTTCCCAGAGACAGTCCCTTTATCTGGGAAAAATAACTTCCTCCACAGAGAGCCCTCGTTCCTGCAATGTGACAAAAGCAGGCCCTAGCTCTGGCTCCACCTCCCACGCTCCGGACTCCAGGGTTTCTCACACGTTGAAGTGAAAGTGGGAGGGGACAGGGAAGGTCCCCAGAGTCCCAGGTGACGTGAGGCTCCGCCCACAGCAGGAAGTGGGCGTGGCCCCGGCTGGCTCTCACCCCACCAGGCTCCACTGTGCCCTCTGCCACTTCCGGTGGAACCATCACACGACCTGTGTCTGCGGAATCCCACCCTGTCTTCTCCAGTTCATCTTTATCCATGAAGTAAGTCTGTCTTGTTGGCAGCTACATCCACGTTTCAGAGCTTAATCCATATCCATTGCCCACCCTACCCTATTAAACATCTTCCCAAGTCTCTAAGAAAAAAAAGAATCTGGCCTCCTAATCACCTTTACTTCCTGACTCAGGTTTTACCACATGCTGGACCCTCCTCCTGAATCCAACTCAGCCAATTCAACCTTGCTCCTCGCCAATGCCTTATTTACCTACAATGATTTCCCAGAACCTCATCTTGTATTTCAAGAGTCAGCATGCATGTTTAAATGACTACATTAAAAATTCATAGGCAATAGAGAAGACGTGGGGACTGCTACTCTCTCCTTAACCTGTCCTTTTTCTCTCTTTATTTCCAGAGTAGACTTACTCACACTTAGAGTAGATTGCCCTAAACCTTCCCCCACTCCACAGGAACACCAGGCTGGCCTTCCGAAAAATACTCTCACCATGTCCTTCTCCTCATAATCTTCATTGACTCCCCTCTGTCGGCAGATAAAATGCACATTCCCCAGCCTGGTGGTCAAAGACCCCCACGGCTGTATTTGAATCTGCCCTGTATGCACATTGTGCTTCCCTGGCTCTCTCTCTCTCATTGCTAAGGCCTCCTACCTTCTCCACACCCTGTTTTAGGTTCACCTCAAGTCTGAGTTTGCCACGAAACCCTCCCAGGTCACTGAAGCCCAAGGTTCACTTTTTTCATCCATCCAACCATCTATCCATCCAACCTTCAATCCATTCAGTAAGCATTTTTGTGAGACCCTTTTATGAGCCAGGCATTGTGCTAGATTTGGGGGAGGCAAAATTAATTATCACATTGCCCATCCTGGAGGGATTCACAACCTAATAGAGTATGCAATAGCCACCCTTTATTTTGCACATACTCTATACCAAGTGTAGTACAAAGCACTTAAAAATACTTTGTCAAATTATCTTCATAATAACACAGGGAGGCAGGTATCATAATCCTGATTTTGTTGATGAAAAAATACTTAAGCTCAGCAAGGTTAAGTTGTCTGCCTATGGTCACTCAGATAGTAAGAAGCAGATTCAGGAATAAGAGTCTATGAAAACCTACCCTGATATCCAGACTCCAGGGTGACTGTGCCAGTTTGAATGTATTGTTTCCCGCAAACGCCATTATCTTTGATGTAGTCTTGTGGGGCAGACGTTTTGGTGCTGATTAGATTTGCTTGGAATGTGCCCCACCCAGCTGTGGGTGATGACTCTGATGAGATATTCCCATGGAGGCATGACCCCACCCATTCAGGGTGGGCCTTGATCAGTGGAGCCATATAAATGAGCTGGCTCAAAGAGAAGGAACTCAGTGCAGCTGTGAGTGATGTTTTGAAGAGGAGCTACAGCCAAGTGGGACACTTTGAAGAAAGCACAGGAGCTGCAGATTAGAGACAGTTTGAAGACGGCCACTGAAAGCACACTCTTGCTCCAGAGAAGCTAAGAGGGGACAGATACCCCAACTGCAACTGAGAGTGACATTTTTGAGGAACTGCAGCCTAGAGAGGAATGTCCTAGGAGAAAGCTGTTTTAAAACCAGAACTTTGGAGCAGATGCCAGCCACGTGCCTTCCCAGCTAACAGAGGTTTTCTGGACACCATTGGCCATCCTCCAGTGAAGGTACCCGATTGCTGATGTGTCACCTTGGACACTTTATGGCCTTAAGACTGTAATTGTGTAACCAAATAAACCCCCTTTATAAAAGCCAATCCATTTCTGGTGTTTTGCATCCTGGCAGCATTAGCAAACTAAAACAGTGACAAACCCCTCCCACCCACCACCCACCTCTCTCTCTGCTCTGAGCTCAAAGCATTTGGTAACTGATCATATATCACTTTATATTTTCTCCTTGCACTTTCTTAAGTTGCCATTTAATTTTTTCCCCTGCTTATATCATATTTGCCCAATTAAATACATACCAGCCATAAAACAGAAGGAGGTAGGAAAGGAAGCCAACAAACTGTGCCTTATACAGAGTAGGACTCCTGGATTTGCTCTAATTATAGCAGTTTTGTAATGTCAACATCTCAGATGTTTATGGGGCTAAGAGGAGGTCATCCATAAGTTATTTGTAAGTCATCAAAATGCTCAAATCACAGTTCCCAAACTTTTTTTAAAAAAGAATTTTTAAAAATTGTATTGTGGTAACATATATTATAAAAAATTTGCCATTTTAACCATTTTTAAGTGTATTCAATGACATTAGTTACATTCACAATGTTCTACCATCACCACCATTCATTACCAAAACTGTTTCATCCCCCCAAACAGAAACTCTATACCCATTAAGTAGTAACTCCCTGTTCCGCCTCCCCTTACCCCTGGGAACCTCTATCTACTTTCTGTCTCTATGAATTTGCTTACTCTAGATACCTCATGTAAGTGGAATCATAGAATATTTGTCCTTTTGTGCCTGGTTTATTTCACTTAGCATAATATTTTCAATATTCATCCATGTCGTAGCATGTATCAGAACTTCATTCCTTTTCACAGCAACATAATATTCCATTGTGTATATACCAAATTTTGTTTGTCCATTTGTCTGTTGATGGACACTTGGGTTGTTTTTACTTTGGGGCTATTAGGAATAAGGCTGTTATGAACATTGGTGTAGAAGTATCAGTTTGAGTCCCTGTTTTCAATTCTTTGGGGTTGTATTCCTACAAGTGGAATTACCAGGTCATGTGGTAATTTTATGTTTAGCTTTTTGAAGAACCTCAAAACCCCAAACTTTTAAATTCTGAGGACTGTTTTATTACTAAAATTTGCAAATCTCTGTCTAAGTGAAGTTACCCCTATGGGAGGCAATCCAATGAGAAATTACATGATGGCAAAAAACTTCCACAAATTTAGCACTGCTTTTAAACAAATTTGTTTTTTTTAAAAAAAAACAAAATTCCTCATCTCCTCCGGCATCCTTATCCCACAAAATAGAAACCATGGATTTATAACCCTAAACTGAGAGTGGACAAGATGATATCATCCTGTAAGGCAACGTTCTTTCTTTTCTGGGTCCAGAATTCTTTTATGGGGAAGAATCTTAATTTAGGGCAGAGCGCTGACATTTATCTGTCTTCCGTATTCAACAAGAACACAAAAGTGGGAGAGGTCTCTGCTCACTGATTACCTAATGTAATTACTTCTATTATGTGATAGCAGAAGCAGATTCAGTGATTCAGTGAGACGAATTTAAACACAGTCCAAGTTCACTTTAAATGCCTCTCATCTCTCCACAGTCCAGATCTCAGACACCTGAGCAAACAGTCAAAGCTGGATATTTTCAATATGTTGACTAATGTGCCCTTTGTTGAACCCTTTTGGCAACTCGTCTTTGTTCTTCATTGAAAGGCAAGATTGTATTAAAGAGTGATTAGAGTGGTTAGACGGTGTTTGCAAATGAGCCTGGAAGAAGTCATTTGAAGCACAAAATTATGACTTATGGTATAATGCAAAAAACACTATTCGGGCATACTGATGTCTATAATTTCCTTTGCAAAGCAATAAAAAAGCAGATGGATTAATAGATAGATTAACAGATAGATAAATAGGTGGATAGATACATGATAAAGCAAATATAATTAAATGTAAGTGGTAGACTTTAAGTGGTGGTTATATGTCTGTACACTGTAAAATTCTTTCAATTTTGCTGTATTCTTGAATTTTTCATAATAAAATGTGGAAAATTTTTCAAAAGGAAAAAAACAACAAACACTATTTGGTACATTCTTCATACACTCCCTACTGCTTCCTTAAAGATGCCTTAAGATCCTTCTGCCACAGAGACTTTAAACTGTAAGGCAGTACACAAATGTAGAATTTGACTCTCACTGTGCAAGGAAAGGGGGTAGCGTAAAAGTCTTAAGGTGTCACCCCAGAAACAGGCCCACATATAAATGACCACAAATGCATTGCTGTGACTTAACTGGCAATGAAATTTGGTTTGATTTTAAAACGTAATAATGATCTGGATTCATTTAAATCTAAACCATCTAGATTTTGTACTGATTTATGATAGAGGAACATGCATGATACTATGATTTTCCTCAACCCAAAATATGTAGAGAGCTCTTATTATGTGTGTGGCAGAATTAAAAACATCAATATTCTGTAAGAAATTAGGTGCCTCTGTGCTCTAATGGTCAGATCTATAAATACTCCATTTGGGCTTCCAAAACTCTTTCTGGTGGGAAGCACAGACCTCCCCCTTAGAAAGTCCAGCCTCTAACCCAATGTCTGGTACATAATAAGGCTCGGGAAAGATTTGTTGAATGAATGAATGAATGAATGAATGAATGAGTTAATGAATGGAATGCCTGTGGCTTCAGCAAACATATGTACAAACACAGATGCCCCACCTTCATTCAGGAAAAACTCAGGCTCTTTCCTTCAGGATAATAATAGAAGTAAAAAAGGGATTCTACAAAGTTGTCTATGCCTTTTGGATGAAGAATAAAAACTTGATTCAAGGTGGTGTGTCCAGGGCTAATTGATTCTTGAGAGTAGGATTTGTTGAGGAAGGTCAGTTTGAGGAGCCCAGGCAAGGATAGCATCGGGTGGAGAAGGCTGTCTATTGTGGATGGAAAGAGAAAAAGAGAAATCAAGACAGGAAAAACAGAAAGCTGGGTGTGTGCGTGGACACACACATTCCATGAGTACATACAATTAAAATATGCAAATTACACATGGCTTGAATTTGCATGAGCTGCCAAAGAAATAATCATAGCACATCTTCCTTCTTTAGCTGTTCAATGATTAAACAAAAAGACTGACTCCATCTGCAAGAAAGATGTTTTAGCCTTTGAGATCTGTGGCTTTACATCAAGCTGGCCCAATTCATGAGGAAATAAGGAAGAGGTGCAAAAATGGCATTCTTTACAATTATAACTGCTTAGTTAAAAATATTAACACGGAAGCTCTCTGTCCTTTGGAACAGATTTAAACTGATTCACTATTAAAATGCTTGTGTGGAAAGTGATCACTTTTCTGTATATATCATATTTTACAATAAGGAAATAACTGAAACTGTGGAACTGTAATCTATAACATTCTTTGAAATGACCTATATAACTACTTGTTAAACTGTACTTTGAAAGTTATCACCTTTCTGTATATGTATTTCCCAGTAAGGAAATAACTGAAATTGTGGAACTGCAACCCATAATATTCTTTGAATTTTGCTCTCTAACTACTTGTTAAATCGGACTTTGTAAGTTATCATTGTTAAGTATATATGTTAAATTTCATAATAAGAAATATATTTAAAAAAATGCTGATGTGGAAAAGTTTAAAACCAGACATTATTAGTCTATGGTATTAGAAGTTAGGATAGCAATTACCTTTGGTGGGGAAAGACTGGTTGGCATCAAAGAGATGCTTCTGGGGTGATGGTAATATTCAATTTCTTTGACCTGGGGACTGAATTTATGGGTATGTACTTAGGGGCAAAAATTCACACATCTGTACTCTTATGATTTTTACACATTTCTGTATGTATGTTATACTTCAATAAAAAGTTTACTTTAAATGCTTATGTAGAAATGCCATGGCTCTCTCGATAATTGAATCTCTGTAAAAGTATTCACAATTTCAAAAGTATGTATCTTTTCTTTAAAGAATGTCACGGGTGGATAGAATACTAAGAAGTAAGAGAAAGAATGCCTAATAATGAGTAAGTGTTTTTCAGCTTCCTTTCATGCTACATCATTAAAAGGAAATATTGAGCCTCACTTACTATACAGTGACAATTGGTTGGCCAGATAAAGGTCCAGAAGCTCTGCAGGTCATGCTGACATCTAGCCTATACTTTCCTAATTATTTTCTTCTGTGGTATTATTAGGGGCCTAATTAACCTGCTGGTAAATGATGAACACACATTAGTGTTCAGTAGTCAAGGTCATGGGTCACCTAATAGAGATGGCTCAGTGGGTAGTTTCTACTGGCTTTAATGGCTTGACTGGTCATCAGGGAAGACCAGGAATATCTAGCAGCACCATAACCACATTCTCCCTCAAAAGAAATGCTCCTCTAGGTAAGTGTGAAATAGAGACACATTCCAAAGTAATTTGGACAGAGAATAAAAATATATATGCAGGAAGGAGAGGTTAAACCTGCTTATAATTGTGCCTAAGAGTCTCCTCCTGAATGCCTCTTTGTTGCTCAGATGTGGCCCTCTCTCTCTGGCTAAGCCAACTTGAAAGGTGAAATCACTGCCCTCCCCCCTACGTGGGATCAGACACCCAGGGGAGTGAATCTCCCTGGCAACGTGGAATATGACTCCCGGGGAGGAATGTAGACCCAGCATCGTGGGACGGAGATCATCTTCTTGACCAAAAGAGGGATGTGAAAGGAAATGAAATAAGCTTCAGTGGCAGAGAGATTCCAATAGGAGCCGAGAGGTCACTCTGGTGGGCACTCTTACGCACACTTTAGACAACCCTTTTTAGGTTCTAAAGAATTGGGGTAGCTGGTGGTGGATACCTGAAACTATCAAACTACAACCCAGAACCCATGAATCTCGAAGACAGTTGTATAAAAATGTAGCTTATGAGGGGTGACAATGGGATTGGGAAAGCCATAAGGACCACACTCCACTTTGTCTAGTTTATGGATGGATGAGTAGAAAAATAGGGGAAGGAAACAAACAGACAAAGGTACCCAGTGTTCTTTTTTACTTCAACTGCTCTTTTTCACTCTAATTATTATTCTTGTTATTTTTGTGTGTGTGCTAATGAAGGTGTCAGGGATTGATTTAGGTGATGAATGTACAACTATGTAATGGTACTGTAAACAATCGAAAGTACAATTTGTTTTGTATGACTGCATGGTATGTGAATATATCTCAATAAAATGAAGATTAAAAAAAAAATTGTGCCTTAGAGTCTCCCCCTGAGTGCCTCTTTGTTGCTCAGATGTGGCCCTCTCTCTCTAGCTAAGCCACCTTGGCAGGTGAAATCACTGCCCATCCCCCTACGTGGGACCTGACTCCCAGGGGTGTAAATCTCCCTGACAATGCAGGATATGACTCTTGGGGATGAATCTGGACCCAGCCTCGTGGGATTGAGAACATCTTCTTGACCAGAAGGGGGATACGAAATGAAATGAAATAAAGCTTCAGTGGCTGAGAGATTTCAAATGGAGTTGAGAGGTCACTCTGGTGCATATTCTTATGCAAGTAAATACCTGAAACAATCAAACTGCAACCCAGTAGCCTTGATTCTTGAAGGTGATTGTATAACAGTGTAGCTTACAAGGGGTGACAGTACGATTGTGAAAGCCTCGTGTATCGCACTCCCTTTATCCAGTGTATGGATGGATGAGTAGAAAAATGGGAACAAAAAACTAAATGAAAAATAGGGTGGGATGGGGGGGGATGATTTGGGTGTTCTTTTTTACTTTTACATTTTATTCTGATTCTGATTCTTTCTGGTGTAAGGAAAATGTTCAAAAATAGATTAGGGTGATGAATGCATAAATATGATGGTACTGTGAACAGTTGATTGTATACCATGGATGACTGTATGGTATGTTAATATATATCAATAAAATTGAATTAAAAAAAAAAAGGAAATTCTCCTCAGACACAGTGGATGAGGAGGGATGAAGAAGACACAGGATGATGGAGTCTCAGATTCTTATCTGGGAAGGCTCCAGATTTCACTCCTGCCCTCTTTATGAGGTATTTCAGCCAGAGTACCCCCCTCCTCCATTGAACTTGGCTCTCAGGACTAAGAGCTATCAGCTCCCAAGGTTTTCACCTTCAGCGTCCCTGCCCCTTTTCCTTGTTGTCTCCAACCTTAAGAGTTGGGAGAAGGGACAAGTAGTTCCTGTTTATGAAAAGAAAATCCCTGAAGTGATTTTTATTATTATCCGTACTCAGAGGTAAAAATCTGACTGCGTGACCTGATGAAGGGGTGGGATTTGCAAATCAAATTTATCAGCGGTCCACAAAAGTGCTCTCCTGTTTCCACAGGGACAGTTCCACCTTTGTCCCTACTAAATATTGGGATTCCGTGCAAAATATCATTAGGAAAAAGGAGTTGTAGTGCTTCTATAAAGTGAAAACAGGGGTTCCAACAGCTCAGGGTGGCAGGAGTGAGTGGCAACCCTGGCCAGCCAGCTCTGCAAAGCTCCCACTGCACCGTGTCCGCAGATGGACACGTTTCCCTATCTCAGCCACAGCTTCTGCCAGGATGTCCAGAAGGATGGTCAGTTCAGCTCAAGGGGCAAGAAAGGAAGAGCCTTAGAAGAGATTGGCAAATGCCATCCTAACCTGCTCCTGCCAACTTGAAATTTGTAAAAAAATAAAAATGGCAGCAGGAGAGGACAAATGATCAGGCAACAAAAGTACAAACAAAAGGGAAGAGGGAAGTAAAAGGGAAACAGGCCAAGGTGAGTAACTAAGAAATTAAAGGATACTCACTGGCAGAAAATGGAGAAACTGAAAAAGGGAGAGAACAGCCTCTGATGAAGCAGGAGAGAAAGAAGCCAAATTTGATTAAGCGTAAAAAGGGCTTGATAGTCTCAGTCTCACTCTTGTACAATCCAGGGGAATAGCTTATCAACTATATTATAAATGCAACTTCTTAAGAGCTCTAGAAACACACTTTTAGGAAGAAGGAAACCCGCCTCATCCCATATTCTAGTAAGTGTGAGTTCATGCATTAATTATTGATTTTTCAGTACAACCAGAAATTAATAGATTATTGAATTAGGGGAGAGTTTGACCATGGGTGGGGTGTGTTTGGCAATTTTTAATATTCTGTAAGAAGAAGCATAACCAAATGGCAATTTGAAGTCATAACCATGCATTTAACTTGTAAATATCTTATATTACTTAATGCCAATGTTGTTTTTTAGTAGGAATATTCACAAAACTGCTCCTTGATCTTGGCTTTTCCTGACAAAACTGGGGCTCTCTGTGACATCTTTGGTGCCAGTAATCCAGTTTTTCCTAATAGCTTTGTTAACACACTGGGAAAGTTTGGAAATTTTCCAGCAGACCGTGCATGTGATACTAAATCATGAGTTAGTGGAAATTCAGCCCTAACAGCTTCTCAATATTTTAAGATATTGGTCTTTGAGACCATCTTTCTAAGGATGACAACTCGAAATTTTTAGCAGGACAGTCACTGGGATAACTGTTTGGAAAAGAAATACAATTTGCTTTTTGGATTTTCAACACTTGCATTAAGATTGATCTACAAACTGATCATTATGTCCATGTAGTGATTATCAATAAAATAAAATAAAATATCAATTAAGAAAGAAAGAAAAAAAACAAAAAAATTTTAATTAAAATAATAATAATTAAAAAAAAAAAAAGAATAAAGACCTGAAAATACTGGTACTGAAAGAGCCTCCCAAACCAGAAAAGTTATACCAGTTGCCTGACACTGCATAGCAAGTAAACAGCAAAGCCAGGACTTGAACGGTGTCTTCAGGTTCTAAACCCAGAGCTGTTTCCATGACCCCACATGGTCTTTTGAAATAACTCATCATCCTGCAGGCTCATGTGACTTGCAAAGCCAAAGAGCCAGAAATGGGTTCAAATTTAGATTTTCTTTTTCTTCTGAACTAGATTGCCAAGAGCAGTGATTCTCAACATGCACTGTGTGTCTGATCATCTGAAGGAGCTTTGAAAAAATACACTTGCCCAGGCTCCTCTTTCAGAGATTCTGATTCATTTTGTCAGGGGGAGGGGGGCAGGCCGGGGTCAGGGTGGGCATGGGGGGAGCTGGGAGGGGGCTTTGCAAAAGCTTCCCAGGTAATTCTAATGTGTGGGATGGGAGACTTAGCCCCTGGGATCCCCAAACCATTCACCTCCAGTCTAAATCATGTCCCAGGAAAGGTTTTGACATTCCTCATTGTGGCCATTCCTAATGTTCCACGGCTATCAGAGTTCAGTAACTGCTTGTTGCTAGGATCGCCAATGAGAATCGATGCCAATGGGAAGATGAGGAAAGGGCGAGCTCAAGAAATAATGTACATTTCATATAAAAATGTCGCCAGGGTGGATTATATAGTGAGTTAAGCAAATATTATGACAAGTGCAGATTATTTTGCAAATGAATGGGCGGAACCTCCTTGGTAATGGAGACTACTAACCCGCTCCTGGGATGTGCTCATCTCCAAGGCTGTGGTGATGATGGGAAAGCAAATTCTACCTACCTTAACTAATTCCTACCACCAACAGGAGCATTCTTTCACTAAATCTAATAGTAAACTCAGCACGAAGTGTCTGAGGAAAGAGAATAAGTTTCTTACTGCTCCACAGGTAAGAACCATAAGATATTAGAGATAGAGGGTTGGGACCCTTGATGTGAATTCATAACAAAGGAACCGGAACAGCTATTTTCCTTGATGCGTTTGAGCAGACTTAGGAAAGAAAAAAACAATTTCCCCCTTTAACAATATCGAACAAGAATGTGAAGTGAAAAAAAAAAGTAGCATGACAAAGCCATATGTGCTACATAGTTCCAATTTTGTAATAAATACAGCCAGAAAGAAATTTACCAAAATATCAAGTAGTGGGATTGTAACGATTTTTATTTTCTCCTTTATACTTTCCTATGTTTTCTAAATTTTCTACCTGAATTACTTTTTTCCTATGTTTTCTAAATTTTCTACCATGAATTACTTTTTTGATTTTTTTTTCTCTTTTTTCTTTTTTTGTAGGCAGTTGTAGGTTTACAGAGAAATCATGCCGAGTACAGAGCTCCCATATCCACCCCCCCAAAGGACACATAGTTTTCCCTGTTATTATTTTGCATTAGTGTGCTGCTTTTGTTACAACCGATGAACCAATATTATCATAACTATTTACTATAGTCCATAATTTAGACTACAGTTCTTTGTGTTGTACAGTTCTGTGTTTCTTCATTTTAGTAACGTATATAAAACATAAAAGTTCCCACTTTAACCACTTACAAGTATACAATTCCATGGCATTAATCATATTCACATTTGGTTTTGCTACCATCACCATCAACCATCACCAAAATTTTTCCTTCATCCCAAACAGAAACTCTCTACCAATTAAGCTTTAACTCTCCATTCCCACCCCCATCCCTGCCCCTGGTAAGCTATATTCTAATTTCCAGCTCTGTGAATTTGCACACTCTAATTATTTCACATCAGTGAGATCATACAATATTTGTCCTCTTGCATCTGGCTTATTCCACTCAACATGATGTCTTCAAGATTCATCCGTATTATAGCATGCATCAAAACTTCATTCCTTTTTAAGGTTGAATACATTCCATGGTGTAAATATATATTCCACATTTTGCTTATCCATTCTTCTGTTGATGGATACTTGGTTGCTTTCACCTTTTGGCAATTGTGAATAATGGCACTATGAAAATCAGTGTTATAGTATCTGTTCGAGTCCCTCCCTGCTTCCAACTCTTTGGGGGTATATACCTAAAAGTAGGATTGCTGGTCATATGGTAGTTCTATGTTTAACTTTCTGAGGAACCACCAAACTGTTTTCCACAGTGGCTGCATGTTTCACATTCCTCCCAACAATGTATAAGACATGAGAGTTCCTGTCTCTCCACATCCTTGTCAACACTTGCTATTTTCCATTTTTAAAATAATAGCCATCCTAGTGGGTGTGAAGAGGTATATCATAGTGGTTTTGATTTGCAGTTCCCTGATGGCTAATGATGTTGAGCATCTTTTCATGTGCTTTTTGGCCACTTTGAATTTCACCTTTGGAGAAATGTCTATTCAAGTCTTTTGTCCATTTTAAAAGTGGGTTGTCTTTTTGCTGTTGAGTTGTACGAATTCTTTATATATTCTGGATATTAAACATTAATTGGATATGTTGTTTCCAAATATTTTCTCCATTTCTGAAGTTTGTCTTCTCACTTTCTTGATAATGTCTTTTGATATACAAAAGTTTTCTTAATTTTGTTGAAGTCCCACTTATCTATTTTTTCTTTTGTTGCTTGTGCTTTTGGTGTAAAGTCTAAGACTCCCTTGCCTAATACAAGTTCCTAAAAATGTTCCCCTATGTTTTCTTCTATGAGTTTTATAGTTTGAGCTTGTATTACATTTTTATAAGACAAAAAAAAAAACTTTTAAATATTTAATTGAGTTCAAGCTTGGGGAGTGATCAGCAGAGGCATTTCTTAACTCGTTGGCACTTGGGTGAAGAGGAGCAAGTTTGTTTGACAGTTTGAAAACTCAGCATGTCCATTTGTGCTTTCATAAGCAGTTGAAAATTTTGCAAGCCCAGTGATGTGATTGCCTGATGCAGTGAATTTGGTATCAGACAGGCAACTGAGGTTCCTGATAACCAGGCACATATATCCATTTGCTGCCAACCCTGACAACATTGGAACAAACTTAAACACTCTGTACACTGGACTGTTGTCGTTTATTGATAATGCCAAATACATGGAGAAAATGTGAGGAGAAAATATTAGAACGGTTCGTGATCCAAATTCCTAGGTTCCCACACTTGAATGTATTGTTCTCAAAGTCTGGGAAGGTATTAGGTTTGAAAGTCAGATGTAAATTACATATGGATAAGCCTTTGGGGGTAATTCTAATGCTGAGCTTGTGTGTTAGTTTACCTGATAAGTCTAGTGAATAAATTGGACTAGTGGTGGCTCCCAAAATAAACCTCAAATGCAGAAGGGAAGTCCTCTTACCTTCAGCAAAAAGTTTGTCTTTCCTCAGCTGCCTCCAAACATTCACAACTACCTACAAGATTCCTTTTTTAAAATCCTGATTTTCAATCTCCTTCCCCCACCAATTTCTTCCATCTCTTTCCCTGAATTTTCCAGCCTCCTCTATTGCATCTCAAGGAGTCTTCTTTCAGTACTCTTCCCGAAACACAAATTCTTTTCTCCTTGTCTCCTAAAATCCTCCATCTCTCAATACCCTTCTCATCAGCTCCACTTCCATTGGAAAACCTTACAGTCAGGAAGTTCTATTTTCTGCTTAACTTAAATGCCATCTTTTATAAATTGAATTGTAAACAACTTGAGGAAAGGAATCTACTTACTCATCTTTGTATCTCTTCGAAAGCAGAAAGCTGTGGTGGATTATTATACATTTGTTGAACAAGTGAAATTCCTCTCAAAGAACAGCAGCCACACGTCATATCATGATACCCTGCATTTTTTCCCCTAGAGTCATTTTCAAAGCATATGAGCTTCGGAACTCCAGGTGGGATGCCCAGAATTGCAGAATCTGATCATCTCCAGGGAGCTTCTTAGAAATGCAGAATCTTAGCCTCCTCCCCACTCTCTCTGCCCTCTCCCCAAATATACACCTACTGAATTGAATTGGAATGGGAGTTTTAACACGATCCCCAGGCAAGTCCTGTAAGGTCCCAGTTTGAGAAGCACTGGTCTAGACTAGAGTACTGGCTCTCAGCCTTGGCTACACCTTGGAGTCACCTGGGGAGCTCTAAAAATGCAGATGCCTGGGATCCAGAGATCCTAACTAATCAATCTGAGTGGCGCCTGGGCGGTGGGATTCTTAAAAGTTCCCCTGACCATTTCAGTGTATAGCCAGAGATAAGAACCACTGTGAATGTGGTATTCTGTAAACCCGGTGTCTCACTTACCTAGTGATGTCTGTTCTCTTTACCACTCAACCTTCCCTAAAGAGTGTATAACTTCTCATCTTCCATAAAAATACCACCTAGTTTCATCTGTCAGTAAACCTTTACTGAGCGACTGAAATTCGCATAAACACAAAAAAGGTGTTCTTAAACTTTCTTTCACCCTAAATAACCTGAATTCCCTTTCCTGGGCTCTTTCTTTGCTAACCTTATTTTTGGCTTAAATTTTGTAAGCTTTCCTTGGTGCCGGTACAATGATTACTTGTTATTTCCAGAGTAAAGGAAAAGGAAATTAATTACTTTTTGTCCAGTCTTAAAACAACTTAAAGATTATTTGGAGTCACAGTGCTATGAAAAGTTGATCGTATTAAAAAAAATACATCCTGTCCTTTAACATTTACAAATATAGCAGGGTTCCACTTTGTCCTCCTGACTGTAATCAAGGACACTTTGAAGGGGCTTGCAGTGCCCCTGGCTCTGTATTTTACCTGTTTTAACTCATTTAAACTTCCCAACAATCTTACTTCCCAGGTGGAAACCACTGTGAAGTTTACAAGGAGATTCAGGTCCAGACAAATTCTTTCTGAATGTTGAACAAGATAAGAAACAAGTTCTGACTGCTACAGTGAAGGTCTAAATGAAGAAGCCTTGATATTTTGTAAAGAAAATGTTCCCTCCTTACCAAACTGAATTTTAAATGATAATATCTTTATTGCAGAAAGGAAGATAAATAAATGTACACTCCAGTTGCAGTGTATGTGTGTGTGTGTGTGCGTCTTAATATAAAGGTGAGAAAGTTAAGAAACGCCAGAAAGTATACAAAAGGCCTCCTTTTTCTTTGGACCTCTTCCACAACCATTCTATTTTAATAGCCCTTTTCTTTCGTTCTTCTCCAAGCTAGGAAAATATTTCTTTTAATCCCTTCCAGGCGTTCTAGAACAGGATTTCTCAACCTCGGGACTATTGACATTTTGAGCCAGATAATTCTTTGTTGAGGGACAGGGGTGGTTTCCTGTGCAGTATAGGATATTTAGCAGCATCCCTGGCCTCTACCCACTAGACGCCAGTAGCATCCTTCCCCCCACCCATTTATGATTGCCAAAAATGTCTCCAGAGACGGCCAGATATCCCTGGAGGGGGAAGATCAAGAAAAACCACCCCCAGTTGAAAACCACGCTTCTGGAGATATTCTTTAGAATTGCAATACCACACTTGCGTATTTTGCCATATTTCATCCCTAAATATTCTGTCAGAGATCCCAAGTCCACATATTACGTCTTCCTGATATTATCTCTGTTTTCCTCCCTCTGCTTGCCTTCTTGAGTCTTCCTCAGACGGGTTTCCCAGAAAAGCTCCAGAAGGCAGCAAAGTCAGCCTTGGAGGACTTATGACTGGGATTCTTGGGGGATGGTAAACATAGGTGCATCTTGCCATTATCACTACTTTAACTACAGACCTCACTTAATTCCTGTGGATCTTCCTCTGAAGATTATTTGGCCAATACCACAAGACCTCAGACTGTTCACACAGTTCCTCATGGCAAACAAATGTTTAATCTTTGATGGTCTTGATGAACAACTAACATCTCTGCTTTAAACACAGTCAGTAGGCAAAGTGAGACTCAGATATGTTATCCAAAAAGAGAAATTAAGAATCCATGAAATAAATGTCCCCACTAAAGATATGAATTTGTCTTGAGGGTCTTAATAGTGCATGTGATCATGGGTGGTGGGAAATTACTGTTTTGTTTTAGTGATCAAGTTTTAAAGCACAAGTTAGACAAGACTGCCCATGGCCAGCTTCTAGTTGGCCTTCAACCATGGTGCCCGATGACTTAATAGTATCAGGAGCCAACATTTACTGACTACTCCAAATACTGTGCCAAGTGCTTTACCCAGGTTCTCTCACTGAAACCTTACAAGAGCTCTAAGAAGTGTGCATCATTACTGTCTCTATTTTAGATGAGGAGAATGAGACTCAAGTAACTCTTATTGGTAGGCACTGAAACAGGGATTCAAACCAATCAGATTTGTCCTGATGTTTTGAAATTTTAGTTTTATGCCAAGTCTTTCTCTTCTAGACATTTTATTCTTAATTCAATAGATGTTGTGTGTGCGCGCACACACACACACACACACACACTCACACACAAGAATGATCTTGAGCACAATGTGTAACTCATAGAGGCTCAGGTCCATTACACTTTTCACTGCACTCAGCTAGGTTTCTTTAGCAAGCTGGTTAGGACGTTGGTTGTGAGGGTGGAGGTGGATAATAAAAACATGTCAACCCCACCCCAAGACTTCTGGACATCAAACTAGGCTTCTTCCTCTTTTCTCTCTCTTCTACACTTTCAGAGTTCTCTGTAAGCATTTAGGAAACACCTAGAAATATATAAATCACATTTCTGGAGAGATTGGCCTATTCTGATTCCAATTAATTTTAATGGGAATTATCTTTCAGGAAACCTGTTCTGACTTGATCGAGTGAGCTTGGTGTAGGCATATTCCCTGCTTGGTACTCGGCAAAAGGTGTGGCTCCCAAAGCAGACAAGAGTGACTCACACTTGCCTGCAACTCAGCACGGGCCCTACCCAAGGCGTGCCCCTCTCTCCTCCTGCCTGTTTGTCCTCTCTGTCTGCTTCATGCTCTCAGGCCTTCCTTGCTTCCAGGCACCCTGGGAAACAGTGGCTGGAATATCACAACGATGAATCATAACCCAGCCCTCCAGAAGAAGGGAAGGCAGGCGAAGCTCTGTGATGAGTTTCAAGACCCAAGTTCCCCAACTCATAAGCCATCATAGTTTCAGACCAGCTTCCAGTTCAAAGGCCTCGGGACCAGAGCGGCTTGCTCAAGAGGGAGTGATGGCTCCATGTCTGGACCAAAGCCAGCTTTAATCACGATGCTGATGCACCTGAGCATCAAGTGAGCACAGCTAATTAGGTCCGGGGTGCATCCTGACAATTTTGTAAATCCACCCAGTGTTGGAATCAGGATTGTAGCATTTGAGGACAAAAAGGGATTTTACATATATAATAGCATAGAATTCCAGCATTAAAATAGTGTTTAGAATTGATTTCATCCAGTGTAGTGTTGCAACTGGCTTATACTGGCTCACGAGAGCTGACTGTTCAATTTTCAGGCAATTTATGAGCCAGTTGACTTCAATTGATAGCTTTGAAATGGGCTGATGGTTGGATTATTTACACCACAGAAATGAGCAGATGCTACACATCAGTCCCCAACTCTGATCTGATTATTAAAGCTTTTTTTTTTTTTTTTTTTTTTTTAGCACGTTTCTGGTGTTACCCAAACCCTGATGATGAAATTGAGGTACAGAGAGGCAATACAACTTACCTAGGGTCACATTCTTCATTAATGACAGAACTTAGAATCCAAATATTTTGGATCTTATTCCAGAGAGTAACTAAAAGCATAACCTCATCACCCCAGCCCAGCATTCTGTCAAAAATGGAATCATGATGATGTTATTGCAATAACAGTAGGAAGTGAGAGACAATGAGTTTTTTAAAAAATATGTTCTTAGGGGAAAAAGATCACCCACTGGCATACCCATCCTGGAATTCCCTCTAATAGACTAAGTGAGAAATGAGCAATATTCTTATCATACTTAGGTGGAATGCAAGAGGGACACTTGGATACAATAATGTACTTGTAATGTCCTTGACAATAAGAGACTTGGTTGTCCTTGAGGAAAAAACGGCATGCTTGGTAGACTTGAGGCAAACACCCCGACTATGAGCAAGAAGAGACTGTGACTTCTAGACTGAAAAATCCACCATAAGGAAGGAAGTTATCAGACTTCCTCTGTTGTTTCTTGTGGCTATACATTTGGTTCCAAAACAAAAGCAAATCAACTTTGATACTTTACATTTTTTTTCCACAGTGTCATTTTCCGTACTCGCACTGCTGAATTCAAGGCCCTGATTTGGGTGGCTTGGTAAAAGTAGAGAAAGAATGGCCCATAACAAGCCAGAGTTGCTGGCAAGAAAAGGACAGATGGAGGAGAAGCAAATCCTGGCTGGAGTATGTATTTCAAATTGGCCAAAAGAACTGACATGGAGGAAAGCTGGCAAGGAGTTCCACACCCCACAGAGGGCAGCCAGCCCTACAGGAACAGTGAGGCCTCTACTTGTGTTGGTGGAATCACCTGGACCAGTGATACTGGGGTAGGGCTGGGAGCCACTGTGAACATGGGAAAAAGGAGAAGCAAGTTAGCTTCTTGGGCTGCCATAACAAATTGCCACAAACTGGATGGCTTCAAACAACAGATATTTCTTCTCTCACAGGGCTGGAGTCTTAAGTCCAAAATCAAAATGGTGGCTCCTGGCAATCCCTGTACTTCCTTGGCTTGTCGGCGCATCATCCAATCTCTGCTCCACCATCACATGGCCTTCTCCCCTGTGTATACACATGGTCCCCCATGGACACTAGTTAATGGATTTAGGACCCACCCTAATCCAGTATGACCTCATCTTAGCTAATTACATCTACAAATACCCTATTGCCAAATAAGGTCAACCTGAGGTTCCGGGTGGACGTGAATTTGGGGGTACGCTATTCAGCCCAGTACCAAGAGTAATACTTACACAACATACAAAAATAGAGGCCAAATTTCTCCAGAGGCACTGTGGACGCCATTTCCTCCATGCTCACTCCATAGCCATTTTTAGTTTGCGCTGATCAAACCTGCCTCATTACTAAAGCACTCTATGAAAAGCCACAGGTGTCCTCCTCGTTGTTTTCGAGAGGCTCTTTCTTAGCCCCTACCTCCTCAGCTAGGGCAGTATTTGGTACGTTTGACTCCCTGTGAGAGGATATTGCTTCCCTGCTGCCCCCAGACTCCCCAGGCCCCTGCCTTTTAGAAGGTTGCTGTTGTTATTGCTTTGATCCATCTCTGTACTCCTGGTCTGCTCGTAAGTGAGGTCTCAGCTGAAGACTGAATGATTCCTAGCATCATTGACCAGTACAAGAGGTCACTGAGGCTGGGCAAAAGAAAAGAGAAATCAGGCCCTGGGGAGGCCGCCATCTTGACCGACTTAAAATTACAGGCGTAAAAGAAAGTAGTATCCCTGTGGGAGAGGTGGAGAAGGAAGTCAATCCAGGGGAAACAGGCCACACATTGAAGTGGGAAAGCCAGACAATGAATTGAAGATGCTCTACCACCTTTAAGACCAGGTGTAGGTAAGTCTATGCCCCTTTGGGATAAAACCCATGAGCCCCAAGGAACAAGCTGGCTAAGCTCACATTAGAACCCTATATTTAGCAAAGCTGATATTTATTATGTTTTCTTTAGTTCTCTGTCAGTGCTTAGAAAAAAAAAATTTTTTTTTAAGTTCCAACACATCATAGCTCCAATAAAGGGAAAAGGTTGTATGTACTCTTTGGTAAAACACTAAAGAAGTGGCAGCATGCTAAATATTCAAGGTTCTGGGTTTTGAGATGATTTTTTTTTTAATGGCACCTTCTCTTTGAAATTCCTTTTTCTGACTTCTGAACCTCTCCACTGCCCTGATTCTCCTGCTGCCTCATCAGTCACCCCTGAGACCTTCTCCTCCTCCTCCTCTTCCTCCTCCTGCCCCATAAACAGAGCTGTTTCACAAACTGCTCCCTTCCTTTCTGCCCTCCACAAACTTCATCCATGATCAAGAATTCAGGTATAACTTCCACAAAGATGTTTCCCATCTTTATCTCTTAATCCTGACCTTTCTTCAGACACATTTTCAACCTTATTCTTGGCCACACCTCTTGGATAGGTGATTGCGGTCTCAACCCAATATTTCCAAAACCAAATTTATTTCCTTCACCCTAAGCTCAAAATTTTCAAGATGATTTTGAATTGTTTTCCCACCCATTAGCCTCACATCTAACTGCTCATTAAAGCCTATTGATTCCATGCCTACTCATCTGTTTAAACCTTCTTCTTCTTTCCAAAACCCATGTCCCTACCCCAATCCTGGCTATCATTACCTCTTACCTAGACAATTGCAAAACTCTCCTAACTGGTCTCCCGACTTCAGTCTCTACCCATTCTAAATGAACCTAAATCAACCCTGACAGATTTCCCTTTATGCAGCACAGTCAGTGATTGTAATTCTGCTTAAAACACATTCCTGTGCCGCCATTCAAGATTACGTATATTGCACCTTAACCAAAATCTATTCTTTGCTGCCAGCCTAAACGTAATCCCATGCTTCCTTACCTCTGTTCTCTCTTCTTAGAACATACTTCCTTGCAGCTTTATCTGCTGAATGCTCTTTGATCCTAGTCCAAAGTCCATTTTTAATGACCTGGCCCCCCTGGAGCCTTTCCTGACCCCTCAACCAAATGCTCTGCCTCTCTCTCTCGGGCCACCGAAGTGCTATGGACTGTCCATGGCCCTTATATTCAACCTCATATTCTGGCCATGTGTGTGCTTGTTCTCTTTCACCCAAACCTGTGCCCTCTTCCTTTCCCCCATCTCTGTGAGTGCCACTTTCAGTTGTTCAAGCCATAAACTTAGAAGTTATCTAGATTTTTCCTCTCCTTCTTCCCACATTCAAGTCTTCTAAATTCTGCCTCTTGCATAACTCTCAAAATACCTATCCCCTCTGTTTGCCCTCCCTTGCATTACTTTAGCAGGGACTTCCTCACACTAGGGAGCTGGGACAGGGCTGTTTTAATGAGCATTAGGTAGCTGCTAGTCACTGTGAGCTTGGGAAGGTTGCTCAGCTTTTCTGAGCCTCAGTTTCCTCACCTGTAAAAAGAGATCTTAAAAAAATCTCTGTATGGATCATTTTATATTTATCTACCTACCTACCTGCCTACCTATTTAAAGAGAGAGAAACAAGCACATATAGTAGGCACCCAAAATTATATGCTTGTGATTTTTTTTTTTTTTGCCTGAATTAATATAATAGCTTCCTAACTGGGCCCCTGATTGCAGTGACCCATGGATAAAATCCATTGCTTGCTCTGCCACCAGTGCTCTCTATAAAATACAATTATAATCCCACCTACAACTTTTCTTTTAATGCCAATGCCTCTCAAATAAAATCACATTTTGTTTGGGTTTTTGACTTAGCCTAGAAGGCAGTTCACACCTCGGCCCTGGTTGCCCTCTGCTTGCTCCTCCCCTGAGACATGCCCTCGTTTCCAATATAGAAATGTGTGCAGTCCCCCAAATGAGACACGCCTGACCCCACAGCCTAGACTTGCACATGCTGGTCTAGCTGCTTCTAACCTTCCCCACGTCCACCTCCATCCTGGCCCCCATTGCTTGCTACATCCACTAACCCTTCATTGTGTAAGACACAACTCACCATCACCAACTCTGAGAGGCCTCCCAGACACCTCCAGGCTGATTTAGGGGGCCTCCTCGGTATGCCACTAGTTCCCAGCACGCAGCTTTACCCAAGCACTTATCACATGCTATTTTCACAATGACCGAACCTGGCTGCCCTCCTCACTGGACACTAGGTCCTTATCCTATTTGATATTGTGTCCTTCATGCCTATCACTGGCCCTACAATGTAATAGGTAGGTCGTTTTTATTGGATAAATGAATAAATGAATGAATAAATGACTCATCTCCCCCCAACACTCTATGTGTATGTATATATATAGAGAGAGAAATACACATATATAGATAGTATGCTGATCACAGACCAAGTTAGCTCTGACTCATTCTTATATTTCGTCTAACATGTCGGTTACTCTTACACTAAATAGGTTCTCAATAAACATTTGGTTGCTTAAGGAGCAGCAAGGAGGACAGTGTGCTGCGAGCATAGTGAGCAGAGGGGCGAATAGGTGCCTTAGATCATGGTAGGGAGTTTGAGCTTTGTTGCAAGTTTAATTGGACACTCTCAGGGAGATTTCAATAATGAGCATGATCACGTTTATGTTCAAAAAGAAGCCAGACACACAAATAAGTTCATTAACTACCCCCCCAAACCCCATCAATGAGGGACATGACTCCCAGGGGAATGAATCTCCCTGGTGATGTGGGATATGACTCCCAGGAATGAGCCTGTCCCTGGCAGTGAGGGATTGAAAATGTCTACTTGACCAAAAGGGGGAAAAAGAAAGGTAATAAGCTGAGGTCACAGCGGCTGAGAGATCCCAAATAGAGTTGAGAGGCTATCCTGGAGGTTTCTGTTATGCAAGCTCCAGCTAGACATCCCGAAGGGCCACAGTACACCATGCCCTTCCCAAAAATAGTCCCCCAATACCCAAGTCCTTACCTGAGATTCTATACAAGATGCACTTACTAAGTTTTCTCTCTCAGAAACTTAAATCCACTCAAGTGTTCCTATGCCAGACAAGTCCTAAAACCCAGAGGCAACAGCCTCTTTAAGAACAACAATCAGATGTGGCCCCCTTCCCCATACTGTTGCCACCCCTTTTCCATATGAACAAGTTAGGGTGCTCACTGCCTAGACATCCCTGAAGATGGAGAAAGAGATTAAGTGAGAGGAAGGGGTAGCAACAAACAAGATAAGAATTAACAAGGTCTATGAATACTGAAACTTTATATATTTTTTTAGATGCTGGGGTGTTGGAATAGCTGGAAGGAGGTAGATGACATGGTATAACTGTACCCTATAACATCCTCTGAAATTTGCTCTATAGCTACTAGTTGAATTGTGCTTTGAAAGTCTTCACCTTTCTGTATATACCCTACATTGCATAGTAAGGAAAGAACTGAAATTGTGGAACTGCAACCCATAACAATTTTTGAAATTACCTATGTAACTGCTTGTTGAGCTGTACATTGAAAGTTAACACCTTTCTGTATGTATGTTATATTTTACAATGATGGAAATAGCTGAAGTTGTGGAACTGTGACCCATGACATTCTTTTAAATTTGTTCTCTACTTGTTATTTTGCACTTTGAAAGTTATCACTGTTATGTATATATGTTCAAGTTCACAATTAAAAAAATTTTTTTTTAAAGCCAGACACAAAGGACACAGATTGTATGGTTTCATTTATATGATATACTGATTGTGCTCAGAAGTCTACCCAGGGAACTTTGCTCCCCAGCTGGCCTCGAAAGCCACGTTTGTCTCCATGTTTTTGGATTCCTCATTGATGAAAATTATTGTTACACAGGCTAAAAGAATAGGACCTGTTATAGCAAACTTGGAGAAGGTAAATACAGCCTTTCCACTTCACTGGCAGGGAGACAGATTGGGAATAGCTCTGCAGCGGGACCCTGGAGGTTTCAGTTCTTCCCCTGGTTTGAGCATTTATCACTGGAATGACCTTGGGAAGGTAATTAAATTCTCTAGATTTCTGTTGTTACATTTCTAAAATATGGAAGGTCTAGCAGGCAGCTTCTATGGTCCTTTGCATAGAACATTTGTGTTCTAATTCATCTTCACTTTCTGAAGACAATCTAGTTCAGTCTTGGAATACAATCTATTCACTAACGCTATAGATCCTAGGAATTTTAATAAAATTAATGTCATTGAGGTTTGCTGTTAAAAAAAAAAACCGAGGGAAGTACATGGACACCATCCACATATTAAAAAGAAGTGGTACCCAGAAATGTTGCTATATTAGGTTATTTTCTTGGGGTAGAGTAGGAACATGTTGGACTCCCTTGTTATGGTTTGTTTGAAATGTTTTTTTTACTGTATGTTTTTATTTTTATTTTTATTTTTTGTATAGTTGATTTAAAAAAAAGAGAATAAAAAAATGAGAAAAATATGCAGAGCCCCCTTGAGGAGCTGGTGGAGAATTCAGGGGTGTTGGGCTCCCCCACCTCAATGGTTGCTGAAGTGCTCACAGACATAGAGGACTGGTGGTTTGATGGGCTGAGCCCTCTACCACAGGACTTGGCCTTGGGAAGACGGTTGCTGCAAAGGAGAGGCTAGGCCTCCCTATAATTGTGCCTAAGAGCCTCCTCCCGAATGCCTCTTTGTTGCTCAGATGTGGCCTCTCTCTCTAGCTAACCCAACTTGGCAGGTGAAATCACTGCCCTCCCCCCTACATGGGATCAGACACCCAGGGGAGTGAATCTCCCTGGCAACGTGGAATATGACTCCCGGGGAGGAATGTAGACCCGGCATCGTGGGACGGAGAACATCTTCTTGACCAAAAGGGGGATGTGAAAGGAAATGAAATAAGCTTCAGTGGCAGAGAGATTCCAAAAGGAGCCGAGAGATCACTCTGGTGGGCACTCTTACGCATAATATAGACAACCCTTTTTAGGTTCTAATGAATTGGAATAGCTAGCAGTAAATACCTGAAACTATCAACTACAACTCAGAACCCATGAATCTTGAAGATGATTGTATAAAAATGTAGCTTATGAGGGGTGACAATGTGATTGGGAAAGCCATATGGACCACACTCCCCTTTGTCTCATTTATGGATGGATGAGTAGAAAAATGGGGGAAGAAAAAAAAATAAAAAGGCACCCAGTGTTCTTTTTTATTTTAATGGTTCTTTTTCACTTTAATTTTTATTCTTATTATTCGTGTGTATGTGGTAATGAAAATGTCAAAAATTAATTTTGGTGATGAATGCACAACTATATAATGGTACTGTAAACAACTGAATGTACGCTTTGTTTTGTATGACTGCATGGTATGTGAATATATCTCAATAAATATGAATTAAAAAAAAAGAAGTGGTACCACACCATTGCAAGATGTTAATGACAGAGGGCTATTTGGTAACTCTGTATTTGATGCATGATTGTTCTGTAAACAACTTCTCTAACAAAAACAAAAAAAGGAATGTGGTAGATTTACACATCCTGACATGGAAGATGTCTGTGAGTGTTGTTAAGTTAAAAAAAAAAAAAAAGTTGCAGACAATATGTACAGCGTGATCTCATTTTTGCTAAAAAAAATAATGTGTGTAAATGCATGTAAGTGCCCAAACCTGTTCCTCACTCAGTGTTTCCCATCTCAGTAAATGGCACCACAATGCACGAAGCAAAAACACAAGTCCATCATGCTTGGTTCTTTCCTTTCCTTCACACCTAGCCTCTCTCTCTTTATAGGAGATGGGCGGGGAATCACATGAATCTTGCCCTCAGGAAGTTTTAGGATCTGGAGAAACAAAGACAGTACACAAACAGGATTCAAGGATAAAGTGAAATAAATATAGTAGAGGTGGAGAGCCGTGGTGCCTGGGGTGGTCAGAGAGGAAGCAAAAAGGCAGTTGATTGGACTTGAGGAATGGGGAGTAATTTAGATGATGGCAGGTAGTAGAGAGGATGGGCAGAGGCAGGAGAGGCTACTGTGGAGGCAGCTGGTCTCATGTGCCCATCCAGGGCCTGATGTATGGAGATGGTTGGTAAATGCTGGGAAATGGGGTGGGTGGGTAGATGTATAGATGAATGGATGGGTGGGTGGATGGATGGGTGGATGGGTGAGTGGGTGGATGGATGGGTGGATGGATGGATGGATGGATGGATGGATGGATGGTTGGGTGGATGGATGGGTGGGTGGATGGATGGGTGGATGGATGGATGGGTGGGTGGACAGATGGGTGGATGGGTGGGTGGGTGAATGGACGGGTGGATGGCTGGGTGGATGGATGGATGCATGCATACATGAATGAATGAAATGGTATTTGTTCTTTTAGGATGCAGCAGGAAGTTCATGGGACATTTAAAGTACACAAGATCATGGAGAGTCATGAGCCCTGGAGGGAGAACCAAGACTTTGGGCTATGAGATAGTCATAAGCAAAGGAAGGACATGAGACTGACATCTTTGCAGGCATTAGATTGGTGTTGGTTTGCCCTGTGGTTTGGACCAGAGGTGAGCCTGGGGGCAGGAAGATCAGAGGAGAGGCTATTTCAGAAATTCCTGGTTTGGGGTGAGAAGGGCCTTGAGTGGGTGGTGGCCACATAATAAAAGCAGGAGACAGATGGGTGTGTCCAGTGTCGTCCCAAATGCCTGCACCCCACTGGTGTGTCTGTGAGAGCCATACTCCACCTTCACCTTGAGAACAATGAGTCCTCTAGAAACTGGAGAGGCCACGATTCCCAAAGCCGTGGAAGATGAGCTCATAAGGCTTGGGACACCAAAGATTCCAGACAACTCATTCTGATTCAAGGCCCACTCAACTTGGCCCCACCCTGGCTCTCCAGCTTAGTCCTCTCTCCTCTCCAATATGAGCAGGTTACACTACAACTGAGATTCTTACTGGTTCACAGAGTCATAAACTCACTCCCACAGGTCTTGGATTTTGGATTTTGGTGTCGTCCTCCTGCATTATACTACTCACAACTACTAGGATACCTCCTTCCTTTTCCCTACCTCTGGAAACCCTACCCAGCTCTCAAGGCCTGGTTTATGTGCTGCCTCCTCCATGCAGTCCTCCCTGACTACTGCAGCTCACATGGCACTCTTTCACAGCTGAACCCCAATTACACAGATTAGCTACACCACAAAGCATGGCATGATACTAAATACCATATCATGCCCATGTTTGGATGTTTGGAACTTCATATGACACACAAACTCCCTCATAAGACCCCTAAGCTCCTTGAGGTTATGAATTTGAGTTTCCTTGTGTATTTGTTACACTGCCTAACCCAGCACATATTAGATGCTCAACAAATTTGTCCTGAGACAACCGCCAACACCCCAAAGTTCCTTGTAGTACTTTTCTCCTTGGCCCAGCAAATGGGGTTAGCTGGCAAAAAGGGCAGAGATAGAGTATAAGCATATAACATCCACTCTCAATTGGTAGAATGGCCCCTGAAGTCCCAACCCCACAAGCTCTCCCCTTACCCTCTTATTACAGCTCATAGAAAAGGATTAGCTCCACACCGGGCGATTCATCCTAGACCTTCAGAAGGAACTTCGTTTTTGGGAACTGAAAGTTGATGTAGCTTCTTGTGCACGATGTAGATAAGGGTTGAGGGGACCAGGCTGTTGAGAGTCTGCATCCAAGGAGGTGATTAGCTTGTCCCCGGAGGCAGGTGGGATCAAGAGCCGGGATAAGTATCAGGCACGGACCGAGGGCAGCTGGCGCCAGGGAGCCTTTGAGGAGAAAGGCAGCTGTTCAGATGCTCATTGTGAGAAAAGAGCAAAGGAAACTTGACTTGGCAGATGCAAAGAAGAGAAGCCAGGAGCAATGTAGCTACGGCACTCTTCAGAATAGGTAGTTATTGGGGCCGTGGGGGGTGATGGCCATCGTCCCCTTAATATGAAGATGTTTGATTTTGGACACCAAAATATGCCTAAATGGACAAAAATCACAGGCAGGGAGGATTAGCTCCAGGGAACATGGGAGTAGCAAGATTCCCTCTTGGAGTTAGGAGGCTGAGCCAAGACTTTCTGCACCCCCACTCCAACCCCAGGATGCCAAGATAATGACTTGAAGCCTGCTTTCTACACCAAAGTTTTCTGACTCGGGTGGTACTTACATCCTCTGCCATGTCAAAGCTTCAGTCTGTTAAATAAAAATGAAACTTCCACCTGCATGGGGAGTTTCCAGGGATGGGCCCCCTTCTGAGACATGGTGGAAACTTTTTTAAAGACACAAACTGACAGAGATGGGACTTTCTAAGGGAGTGGAGCAGTCCTAACAGTTGCAAGTTTTGTAGCATTTAGGGATTAGCTGGTTTCTGTCTGGCAAGGCCAAAAAAAAACGGACCCTCCCCCCCCCCAAAAAAAGGACAAGTGTGCTATACTAACCAATATATATCTGCTCCCCACTTTATAAGACCCCCCTATATAAATCGGAAATATAATGTCACCCAATCAAAACGTTTCCTCACTTGCTTCTGCATTTACCTTATATATGCAACACTTTTTACCTCCTCAAGGGAGCTCTTGTTTTACTTCCTAGATGGGATGCAGTTCTAATCATAAATCACTCAATAAAACCATAAAATCCTAAACTTTGCATAAAAAAGTTTTTCTTTTATCAAGTCCCATATGAAATAAGGGACAATTATTTTTAAAATGACCTCAACTAACAGATGCCTGGAAGCTTGCTCAACTAGAACTTCCACCTGTCTTCTGTAGAAAATTAAGGGCGCCATAGCTTGCATAGCCCTTTTGATTTACATGTCAGAATAAAACTGATATGTCAGCTGGTAGGAATGTAAAATGGTGCAGCTGCTATGGAAAACAGTTTGGTGGTTCTTCAAAAAGTTAAGCACAGTATTACCATATGACCCAGCAATTTCATTCCTAGGTATATCCCCAAAGGAATTAAAACTATGGACTCAATCAGATACTTCTACACCAATGTTTATAGCAGCATTATTCACAAAAGCCAAAAGGTGGAAACAGCCCAAGTGCCCATCAACAGATGAATGGATAAACAAAATGTATATCCATACGAAAGAATATTATTCAGCCTTCAAAAGGAATGAAGTTCTGATACATGCCACAATATGGATGAACCTAGAAAACATTCTGTTGAGTGAAGAGAAGGTAGGCAAAAAAGGTCTCAGATTGTATGATTCCACTTATATGAAATATCCAGAATAGGTAAATCCCTTGAAACAGAACACAGATTGGTGGTTGCCAGGGACTGGGGGGGGAAATGATGAATGGGGAGAAACTGCTTAAAGGATCCAGGGCTTCCTTTTGGAGTGATGAAATGTTTTGGAACTAGATAGAAGTGACATTTGCACAACATTGTGAGTGTACTAAATGCCATTGAATTGTTGACTTTAAAAAGAACCAGTCCGTCTCCAAATGCCAACCCCCGGCTTCCCCACACTGTAGCATGGCTGTGGGTCTTTCAGCTGGCTTACTCACTCGTTTCAGAATGCAGACTCCCGTTTTCACCAAGTGTATGGCTGCTGTGGTTCTAGCAGACCTTGTCCAGCTGGTGTATTGCTGAAACCAGTATTCTGGGTTACCTTCTGGTTTTTATCTAGTATTTTTCACAAAGGTGTTATTTTGCCCTGTCTCACCTAGCCGCCATCTTAGGTTCTCTTGAATTGTTGACTTCAAAATTGTTAATTTTGTGTTATGCGAATTTCATCTCAATTAAAAAAGTCTTTTACAAAAACTGATGTGTCTGCTAGGGGTGTAAATCTCCCGGGCAACCCAGGAAATGACTCCCGACAATGAATCTGGCCCTGACATCATGGGATTGAGAACACCTTCTTGACCAAAGGGAGGAAACAAAATGAAGCAAAATAAAGTTTCTGTGGCTGAAAGATTTCAAATAGAGTCAAGAGGTCACTCTGGTGGACATTCTTATGCACTATATAGATAACACTTTTTAGATTTTAGTGTATTGGAATAGCTGGAAGTAAACACCTAAACTATCAAACTCCAACCCAGTAGCCTGGACTCTTGAAGACAATTGTATAGCAATGTAGCTTACAAGGGGTGCCACTGTGATTCTGAAAACCATGTGGATCACACTCCCTTTATCCTATGTATGGATGGATGAGTAGAAAAATGGGGACAAACAATAAATGAAAAATAGGGTGGGGAGGGATGATTTGGGTGTTCTTTTTTACTTTTATTTTTTATTCTTATTTTTATTCTTTCCAGTATAAGGAAAATGTTCAAAAATTTATTGTGGTGCTGAATGCACAGCTATAGGATGGTACTGTGAACAGTTGATTGTACACCATAGATGATTGTATGGTATATGAATATATCTCAATAAAACCAAATTAAAAAAAAAAACTGATGTGTCAGTTTCCTATTCTGGGGCACTAGGAATTCTGTTCTCTTAAGAGAAAACTACAAGTCACCCTCCCTTCTAATATGGACTTCGCTTTAAACCCTCCTCCTAGGATGTTTGGGGATTCACCCACTGCACCAAATCGGTGCCAACCCTCCAAGCCCTCTCCACACCATCCAGGGCACAGGCTCCCGAGTGCTGCGACATTTAGGACAGCTCTCCAGAGATCATGTAGACATAGTGCTTGGTACATGGCGTCCCAAGCAAGTTGGTCGAAAAACAGAAAATCCCAATTCCCTATCAGAAGGAGAAAGGAGCATGAGGAGGTGATTGTGAGGCAGGAAAAAATACATCCATGGAATACTAATGAAGCACTGAGTTTAATTCTCAAACAGGGACAACTTAAAAAGAGAAAACCTATGGTCCTTATTTATTCAAATCTCTTCGAATATCTCTACTATTTCATTTGGATGATTTCAAACCTTCCATTGGATCTGGAATTGACTTTCAAGAATATCCATTATTTAAGGGTGAGCTGCCTGCAACTCCTCTAATATTTCAACCTCCTAAATGAAAATGGGCCTCCTGAAAAGCACAAATAAAAGTGTAACTAATACACCATACTGGTTAAAAATTAAAAGGGGCCTTAAAATAGATATATGTTTCTATATAAGTGAAATTTTGGGGGATTTGAAATGATGGCTTGTTTCTTGGTTTTGCTTTATTTTGGTTGTTTTTTTCTGTTTAAATTGTACCGGGTAGATAAGCCACACAGCTGACTCTAAATAGTAATTGCTAAGAGACGGCTCTTGCAGGGAAGTAGATTCAATTAGCATCACATCTGTAATTACACAACATATTATATACTTCACACATGTAATTATTTATTTTATGGCATCATGCCATCCTATAGATAAACAGAGACTTTGAGAAAATTTACTAGCTTTTTTGGGAGTGTCCCCATGAGGGTATAATTTTCATTCTAACCAATAACTAAGATGGATATAATCCTGTAAGTGTAGTGCCAAACAGCTGGGATACAACAAGATCAGAAATTGCTCATGAACATTTTCCTTCTAAAGTAAAATTGCAGAAACATTTATCACACTCACATGTCTGAGGAACTGTGATGGTGCTGGAAATACAAATATAAATGATAAAGAGATTTTGTAGTCAAGGAACTCACAATCAAGCAAGGGAGACAGATACAAAAATAAATAATTAAAGCAGTCTGATAAAGACTCAAGACATAAATAGATAATTAAAACAGTCTGATAAGGGCACAAATGGTAGGACAAAAAGAAGTGATTAGTGGTGGAAAATAGCCAAGGGAAAGATTCATGGGTTAGGTAAAGATTAAGGTAAATTTTGAAGAATGAATTGGAACTTTCAAGGGATACAAAAGTCGGGAAGACTTTCCAGGAAGAATGCACAGCTTATGCAAAGGTCCAAAGGCAAGAAGAGTAGTGGGTTTGGGACAACCCCTTGCAGATCCATGTTGCTGTGAATTAGTGGAATTAATGAAGTGAATTAGTGGAGGTGAGACTGGGAATATAGGACCCAAAGGCAGATTCGGACCCGGGATATCTGTATGTTGTGCTCCTCAATGTGTCATCATGGAAGCCACTGCACAGTGAGTTCAGCTTCGTCCTAAAACACGCAACATAAATTGGTTATTGGGTTGTAAAATATGATTGAGGTCATATGAGCCACATCAGGAGATATCTAACCAAGAATCTTAAAACTCATACTCTCCAGAAAAACAGGAGTATCAAAATCAAGAGCAACCCCCACATCCCCAAGTCAATTAAAAAAAAATTATTCAATTGTTTGCAAGCAAGGCCAGCAGAACAAGGACGATCCGAAGTGGGTCCCCTTGGAGCGGTTCCCAGATGGGCAGCGGGTGACCCCAGCACCCTGCCGGTGGTGTCCTGGTATCCCTGGTCCAGAGTGAGAAGGCATGAAATAAGGGGTACAGCAAGGTAAAATGTGATTGTGAGGGATAGCGGTCTGCAGAACTGATGGAGATTTTTTTGTTGTTGACAATTTTTAATCTTTTAATAAATTGTTTATTTGTAAATCAATAAATATGAATACTAAGCCTAAAATTTTAGACGTTTAGAATGAGAATCCATTTGCACAGATGAGTTTTGTAAACAGCATAATCAATGCATACATATGCTCTGAATGTTCACTAAATTATCTTATACTAACTCTCCTTAGAAAGGATATATTTTGCTTAGTTCTAGTTGAAATATCATAAATGCCAAATTAATTAGCTTTACTGTATTTGAGAATAGCTCTGGCTCAAGTATTGATACCTTCAGCCATTTGTTTCCTACTTATATATGTATACATAGGTAAGTTGTGTGTGCATGTTGTTTTTCTGAAGTCTGTCTATAACAATCTACTGCTAGTAACAGACACACAAAGTTGCTGTGTAAAATTATCCCTCGGTTTTATTCTAAACTCATAGTTCAGTTGATTTTATGGTTCTCAACTGTCATACCTAGGAGAAAAACACTGGGACCTTAAATCAAAACTCAATTCCACTTGTTTAAGGTTCGGTTAGCCATACGATTTTGCTCTGAAGTCTTGTATGTGAATATAAATCAACAAGTTAATCTACACAGTTTGAGAGATGTTTTAGACTCCTATGATCCTGCCATTCTTTTTTTTTTTTTTTTTTTTTTTTTTTTTGAGGCCCGGTCACTTTTATTATCAAAACAATGTCAATAACTGCACTTTCAATTGAAAAGACTAGAAAGAATTTGACATTGCTGTTTTTAAGGTAAGGCTTGGGAGCTGTGGAAGTGGATCACCTCTAAGACTGACTTTCACAGGTTATAGAGAAAAAGATCATGACTAGTCCATTGGAATCTGCTTTTGCTACATTCCATTCACAATCCCAAACAGAAATTATATTTCAATCCAAGACCAGATGTTTGGCCCATTATTCCAGCTACTCTTTTGTTAGGAAGGTTTATCCTGCTACAAAGAAAACAAGACTTCATGTAGCATTGCTTATAAAATCCTGTATGTGAGAAACTTTCATTTTCTTGGGTATTGGCAGTGCTAGGACTTGGTAAGTTGTCAGGAAACTTTGAAGGGCTTTCCGGCATAAGTGCTTCAGTGACAATACGACCCTAGGAGCTGTCCAGAACTGGACGTGCGACCCTGACATTCTTGAAGGATACCGGTCTGCAGAGCTGATGGAGTTTTTGAGACAATGGAGTCAACCTCCTGCAAAGGGAAGGGTGTCCCCATTCTGTAAGGAAGCTGCTGCTGGCCGTTCTCCTTCCACACATGGTGCTTCTCTTCCCTCTAGGCTCTCTTCTCTTCTCTTCTAATGTCTTCCAGCTTCATAATGTTTCAGCTACTTGAGCCCTAGGAGTGGCAGCTCCACACAAAGCTGCCCGGTGTTCATCATGGGCCATGTGGGGGGCTCTACTTTTCATTCCCTATTCCCACTCCCCTCCTTCCCTAAAAAAAGGATTAGAAATTCCCTGGAATCAAGACATGGCCAAGTTCAATTGTACAGTCAACAATTGACATTCCTCTTGTAAAGTAAATAATATTTTATTATGCTATCACAGCATCTAATTGAGGAAGTGGATGAGGAGTGAAGATAATATTAACGGAGTGCTCGAGATACACATTATCTCCTTTAACCCTCTCAGCACGCCTTTGAAGAAGGCATACTTAAGCCCATTTTACAGATTTGGATATAATCACAAACTCTACATTATTGGAAACTAGCCATTATTCTCACCCAGTCCAGTTTTGAGCTCAGTTGTCTGGAGAAGTGTCTACACAGGAGCAGTGGATAAATGATGGATGGGGCAGGCTGGGTCTTTGTCCTGGATTAAGAGGACAAAGTTTTATCTAATTTTGTCTGCCCTCTTGCCCCTAGCCAGTCATCAGGTCTTATTTCACCAATAGGAACCTATATTGATGGAGAACAGGATGTTCTGTGCACTATATTAGACTCTAGAGGGGGAAAGTCAAAACTTTATATGCATTTATATATACCCTAATTTTTTCACGCAGGAGATTTGAAGTGATTTAACACAAAAATACATTGAATAACATGGCTAAGTAAAAATAAAAATAAAACAATCAAACCTTGGATAACATAAATAAAATAAAAAGTTAAGAAAAGAAGCAGGACAGAAAAAAAAACATACATATACAAACTAGAAGAACTTATATAGTTGCTGCAATTTAGCTTCAAGTCCTACTTTTTGCCTACTAGCAGACAAACTGAAAAGGAAAAAGTGGTCATTATATAGTTCTAATTGTTAGAAAAATAAACTGTTCCTCAGGGGAAGTTTAGCTTTTCTCAGAACTTAGTTCTAAAATATATGCCTCATGCAGTTTCATATTAGCTTCCACCCTCCCCCAACTAGCAATAAAGTGGACAATATCCTGATCATACATGCCTGTAGCAAAAGCAGTAAGGTAAAACTCTCCAATAAAGGTTAATACCATGGTTTTCAAGCTGGAATGCGTGTTTGTATCAGTTAGCTATTGCTGTGTAACAACCGAGAATTTAGAGGCTTAAAACATTCACCATTTTATTTCCTCATGATTCTAAGGACCAGTAAATTAGACTGGCCAAGAGTGCCCAGGCCTCAATCCCAGAGATTCTGATTTCATTGACCTGGGCAGTGGTTAAATAGCTCCCCAGAACTGACAGCTTGACATGCTGAGCCCTTTGTCTTGGGGCTTGCCCTTATGAAGCTTGTTACTGCAACAGAGAGGCTAAATCTGCTTATAATTGTGCCTAAGAGTCTCCCCCTGAGTGCCTCTTTGTTGCTCAGATGTGGCCCTCTCTGTCTCTCTAACTAAGCCACCTTGGCAGGTGATCTCACTGCCCTCCCCCCTATGTGGGATCTGACACCCAGGGGTGTAAATCTCCCTGGCAACAAAGGATATGACTCCCGGGAATGAATCTGGACCCGGCATCATGGGATTGAGAACATCTTTTTACCAAAAAGGGGATGCAAAATGAAACAAAATAAAGCTTCAGTGGCTGAGAGATTTCAAATGGAGTTGAGAGGTCACTCTGGTGGACATTCTTATACACTATATAGACAACCCTTTTTAGGTTTTAATGTATTGGAATAGCTAGAAGTAAATACCTGAAACTACCAAATTCCAACCCAGTAGCCTTGACTCTTGAAGACAATTGTATAATAATGTAGATTACAAGGGGTGACAGTGTGATTGTGAAAACCTTGTGGATCGCACTCCCTTTATCCAGTGTATGGATGGATGAGTAGAAAATTGAGGACAAAAAATAAATGAAAAATAGGGTAGGATGGGGGGGGTGATTTGGGTGTTCTTTTTTATTTTTATTTTTTATTCTTATTCTGATTCTTTGTGGTATAAGGAAAATGTTCAAAAACTTATTGAGGTGATGAATGCACAACTATATGATGGTACGGTGAACAGTTGATTGTGCACCATGGATGACTGTATGGTATGTGAATATATCTTAATAAAACTGAATTAAAAAAAGAAAAAACTCCCCAGACAATTTGTATGCATTGTCAAGACCAAGACCAAGTACCGCTGGCCTAGTGCATAACTCTAAACAACAACTCAGTGAAGGCAATTATTTCCAAGTGAAGAAAAGGTAAAAAGGGCATTAGGAAATAGGAGCCAAAAGATACTGAAAAAGAAGAACAAAGCTGGAAAACTCACACTCTCCAATTGCAAATTTTACTTCAAAGCCACAGTCATCAAAATAGTGTGGTACTAGAATAACGAAGATCAATGGAACAGAACTGAGAGTCCATAAATAAACCTTCACATTTATGGCCAACTGATTTTCCACAGGCACACTGTGTTAGGGTTCTCCAGGGAAAGAGAACTGACAGGAGATTATATATATATAATATACATATACATACATACACACAAATGCATATATACATGTATGTATTTATATATATGTAGATATCAAATGATTTTTTTAACAGGAATTGGCTCCTGCAACCGTGGGGATTAGCAGGTCCAAATTCCATAGGGCAGGCTGCAAGTTGGAAACTCCAATGAAGGTGAGGTTAAATTCCCCAGGAGAAGGTGGCTGGCTGAAAAGAGGCAGAATTCTTCTTTCTGACTTCTGAAATTCTCAGTTCTAGTTTGAAGATCTCCACCTGATTAGATGAGGAACTCCCCTCATTGCTGAAGGCCATCTCCTTTGTCCATGGTAGAAACAAATAGCTATAGATGCAATCAACTGACAACAGACGCTAACCCGTCTACAGAAATCCCTCACAGTAACAATCAGGTCAAAGCTTGTCTGACCAAACAACTGAACACCATATCTAGCCAAGCTGACAGATGAAATTATCATCTCAACTGCCAAGACCATTCAATGGGGAAAAAATAATCTTCCCAACAAATGATGCTGGGATAACTGGATATCCATGTGGGAAAGAATGAAGTTACATCCCTACCTTACACCACAGACAAAAAGTAACTCAAAATGGATCATAGACCTAAACGTAAGAGCTAAAACTGTAAAACTGTTAGGAAAAAACATAGGAGCAAATCTGCAAAACCTTGGTTAGGTTATGGCTTCTTAGATACAACACAAACCACAGATGACAAAAGAAAAAATAGAAAAATTGTATTTCATCCAAATTTAAAAACTTCTATATTTCAAAGGACTCTATCAAGAAAGTTAACAGACAACCCACAGAAAGAGGGAAAATGTTTTCAAATTATATATCTGATAAGGGTCTAGTATCCAGAATACATAGACAACTCTACAACAAAACAATAAAAAGGCAAAGTGCCCAAATAAATAATGAGCGAAGGATCTGAATAGCATCTGAATGAATTTTTCCAAAGAAGATATACCAATGGCAGTGAATATCATTAATCGTTAGGGAACTGTAAATCCAAACCACAGTGACATTCCACTTCACACTACTAAAACAGCTATAATTAAAAAAAAAAAAAGACAATAACACGTGTTGGCTAAGATGTAGAGCTATTAGAACCATCATACATTGCTGGTGGGAATGTAAAATCATGCAGACACTTTGGAAAACAGTTCAGTGGTTTCTCAAAAAGTTAAATATGGAATTACCATACCACCCAACAATTACACTTTAGTATATACCCAAGAGAAACAAAAACATATGTCCACATAAAAACTTGTACACAAATGTTGATAGCAGCATTATTTACAGTAGCCAAAAAGTGGAATCAACTGGTGAATGGATAAACAAAATGTGGTAAACCTATACAATGGAACATTATTCAGCAGTAAAAAGAAATGATGTACTGATACATGGTACAACATGGATGAACCTTGAAAACAGTATGCTAGGTGAAAAAAGCCGAATGCAAAAGGCCACATATTGTATGATTCTATTTATATGAACTATTCAGAATAGGCAAGTCTATGGCAGCAGAAAGTAGATTAGTGATTGCCTAGGGATGGGGGAGGTGGGGAGTAACTGCTAATGGGTACAGGCTTTTAGGGGAAACAAAGATGTTCTAAAATTAGATTGTAGCAATGGTTGTACAACTCTGTGAATATATTAAAAACCACCGAATATTACACTTTGGGTCAAATGCATGGTATGTGAATTCTATCTCAATAAAGCTGTTAAAAAAAGAAATATGAGCCATGATCCCTGCCACAGGCAGTTTGGAACCTATCCACCCCTGAGTACTTTCGATGAGATAATATCTGTGAAATCACACAATATATTGCCTAGCACATAGCTGGTGTTTCAGCTACTAATTTAATTATCCACTTTGCAATAAAGAACAGCAAGCAATAAAAGACTACAAGTGATTAATTTCTAAACTGTGTGATGTCAAACGGTATATGCTTTAGGGCTTTGGATGGGGGGAGGGCCACCAAGGGCTAGCTTTGGAAGGGAAGCTTTGGGGAAGGAAGCAGATCCTGAGTGATGCTTTGAAAGACAGGTGGGATTTTCTATGCAAAGAGAAAGAGAAGCCAGCGCAGGTGACGGGAACAAGGTGATCAAAGACATAGGCCAGAATGGGTGGGAAACACAATTTCAACCCAGTAGATTAGCACAGCACAGTGTCTGACAGGTCCTGAGCGTGAATAGTAGCCCCAGCTAGGCTGAGTGGTAGCACGTGAACATCCACCTGGCAGATTTTTTAGCCACATGCAGCTGTTGTTGTTCTTGGGAATTTTAATGTGTGTGAGAATCACTTGTGGATCTTGTTGAAATGCAGATTCTGACTCAGCAGGTTTGGGGTGGGGCCAGGGAGTGGACATTTCTAAACAAGCTCCCGATGTTTCTGATTTGTACTTTACTAGCTTTGCTTGAGGGTGCAAAGGGCTGGAGCTAGGACCACTGTGCAAAAGTGACATAAGAGGAAGAACTTGCTAAGTAACCCAAGATGGAAGACTTGGCCATCTGCAGAACTTCTGAGCTCCCCACCACCGAAACATTCAAACAGTGACTGATCAGATTTCCTTATTTTATTGCATAGCTCAGGGATTGCAAATTCAAATGTCTTCAGGGATTTAGGATGTAACATTAATGAGTGAAGGGGTCTGGGGGTAAGTAAAATATGGCATGGGGCGGGGATTGTGGTGGCTAGACCCGGCTTTCCCAGTCTATAGGAGACGGATGCTCATCAGATCCAGCCGATTGTTCCGTTTAGGAATGTAGGCCTAGTGTTTCCACATCCTCTAGATTTTTCATAGGAAGCTGAACATCTAAATTTCATTGTGAAATCTTCTAGTTTTTGAATACGGCTTCAAATTTTATAAGATACGTGCTGGCCAAACAAAGCATGTCTAAAATCCACCAGTTTGCAAATGAAGACACAAAGCTGACCCTGATCATAAGATCCCTTTCCTCCCCAGCCATGGGCAAGAGCAGTGGGGGGATAGGGGGGATGGGGGAGATACAGGGTGCACCCACGTTAGCCTCAGGCTTTTGGATTCCCTCCTCTTTTCCTGCCTTGCTCATCTGGACAGATAAAATTAACTTCTGTTACATTTCTACCACCTTATTCACAAAAAAATCACTTCCTGATTAGTGTTTCCTAAATTCCTTCCATTCTCTTTCTTCTCTCTCTCCATGCCAGTATATAGAATTCCATGTGGCCTGGCGATCCTACTACTAAGTATAGTAAACACTTTTAATGAATATGTATAGAAACAAATTTAAAAGAAAAAACATAGAACCATACAACACAATGAACCCTATTGTAAACAATGGACTACAGTTAACAGTAGAATTATAAACATACTCTTTCATGAATTATAACAAATGTACCTCACTAATGCAAGGTGTTAATAATAGGGTGGAACTCTGTATTTTATATATTTTATGCATGATATTTTTGTAAACCTACGACTTCTGTAACTAAAAATTATTAATAATAAAAAATCAATTGCATTGCTATACACTTTTAATGAATATATATAGAAACAAATTTAAAATATAGTATTATTTAAACTCTCTCCAAACAAAATGAAATGCTTACATATAAACCTAACAAAGCAAGTCCAGGATTTGTATGCCAAGTGTTGCAAAATACTGATGAAAGAAATCAAACAAAACCTACATAAATGGAGAGACACACCATTTTCATAGACTAAAACATTCAGCATAGTAAAGATGTCAAATCTCCATAAGTTAACTTATAAACTTAGTGCAATTACTATCAAAATCATAGCAAGGTACTCAGCTGACACATACAAGCTTATTCTCAAGTTTCTATGGAAAAATACAGGCCCTAGAATAGCTAGAACAATCTCAAAAATGAATACAGTGGGAGGAATCACTCCATCTGATGTAAGGCTTACTACAGAGTAATCAAAACAGCATTGTACTGGTGAAGGGATAGCACATGGATCAATGGAACAGAAAAGAGAACCCAGAAATAGAGCACACAAATATCTCAACTGATTTGCTGATTTGTGACAAAAGTGCAAAAGCAATGCAATGGGGGAAAGACTGCCTTTACAGCAAATGGTGCCGTAGCAAATGGATATCTATAGACCAAAAAAAAAAAAAAAAAAAAAAACCAAAAAAGAGCCTGACCAAAATTCAACCTTATACAAATATTGACTCAAAATGGATCATGGCCTTCAATGTAAAAGGCAAAACTATAATTTTTTTTTAGAAAAAAATATTGGTGAAAATCTTTAGGACCTAGGGGTAGGCAAAGAGCTTTTGAACTTGACACTAATAGCACAATCCATAAAAGGAAAAGAGTTTTGGTTTTCATAACTGGGGGAGAGGGGAAAGTAAGTGTTCTTGGCATCTAGTGGGCAGAGGCCAGGAATGCTGCTATACATCCTATATTGCACAGGACAGCTACTACAAAAAGAATTAACCAGCCCAGAATGCCAATAGTGCAGAGGTTGAGAAATCCTGGCCTAGGGCAATCACGAAAAAAAATAAATCAAAAATATAGTTTTAAAAAATCAACATGGGAGTTGAAACTGTACACTAAAAATAATCAACACAAAAGAGAGTAGGAAAGTGTCCTCCCCCCTACGTCGGACCTGACTCCTGGGGATGAGCCTGGACCCAGCATCGTGGGATTGAGAAAGTCTTCTTGACCAAAAAGGGGGAAGAGAAATGACACAAAATAAAGTTTCAGTGGCTGAGAGATTCCAAATAGAGTTGAGAGGTCACTCTAGAGGGCATTCTTATATGCTACATAGAACTGCAACCCAATAGCCTTGATTTTTAAAGAAGAATGTATAACTGAATAGCTTACATGGTGTAACTGTGTGATTGTGAAAACCCTATGGCTCACACTCCCTTTATCCAGTGTATGGACTGATGAGTAGAAAAATGGGGACAAAAACTAAGTGAAAAATAGGGTGGGATGGGGGGGGATGGAATGTTTTGGGTATTCTTTTCTTACTTTTATTTTTATTTATTTTTTTGGAGTAAGGAAAATGTTCAAAAATTGATACTGGTGATGAATGTACAACTATATGATGGTACTTGAATCAGTGATTGTACATTGTGGATGATTGTAGGGTATGTGAATATATCTCAATAAAACTGTATTAAAAATGTATGGGATGCAGTTAATGCAGTGCTTAGAGGGAAAGTTGTAGCTTGAATTGCTTCTATTTGAAAGGCAGAAAGAACAGTGCAACAGAATAGAGTGTCCAGAAATAAGTCACATTTTTGATCAATTGATTTTCAACAAAGATGCCAAGATGAAAATAAAAGAGCACAGACACTTAAAATATACACAGAAATTAACTCATAGACTTAAATGTGAGAGCTAAAACTATAGAACAAATAATTATTGTATATTTACACTAATGCCAAAAATCTACAAAATAATACCCAACTAAATGATCCTTTTGTTTTGCCCTTTGCATATGCCTTGAATGGCCTTGACTGTTAATTACGACCCCTTTACCTTTACATGGTATTTTTCTCACCATGACTAGGTTTATCAGGCTCTGAGTCCCTTGGAAGAAACTTTGCATCACGTTACCCTGATGGACATTTTAATTGGAAAGAGAGGCAGTGGAATTTTTAAGTTGGCCCCAGAGGGTACTGAAAAATCCTAGATGGGTTCTGAATTCAGCCTTTGTTTTATAGAAGAATATTTTGTTTTCCTTCTAGAGAATTTAATTGAAAGCTATACCAATGCTTTCTCAAAGTTAGCTGTGATCATTCACCCTAATTTAATTTGGAGACATCACAAAGAAAGCAAGACCTTCCCAGAGGCTTTCACTGTTGGCTCTCTTTGACTTTTAAGGGCTGAGAGTCTACAAAATCCTAGGTCAGCAGCTGTGTTTTTTGGGCTTTACCCTACCAGGGTGCCCAGGTGTGGGTCTACCTGGACGACCTGGTGCATCGCTGATCAGGACTAAACAAAATGTGTCCAAGGCAAGTCACCTTTCATTGAATCTTCTCAAGGCTTCAGTAGACCCAGAAACAAATGGCTTGGGCTCACTCTCAAGGGAGAAACTGTGAGCTTATTCATCTCTTCTGGATTCCTTCCAGCTTCTGGGTAGGTTTTCTTTCTCACAATTCAGGAATGGGTGTGGAAAGCAGGCCAACTTCTCTTCCCTACCAGTGGCTGCATATTTCACTGAATTGCCAGCACAAGCCCCAACTTGCAGGATGAATATTTTTCTTTTTCTGTTTAGAGATTTGGTACAAAGAAAAGCAGACACACTTCCTATGGGCTTAATAAAAGGGAATTGTATTTAAAAACAAGACTATATAACTGAAACATGATTATATAACTGAAACACAATTATATATATCTAAAACACGATCTCCATCTATCTCCCGACCCATAAATTGAATTTAAGAATAGCCAAGCATGTCTTTTAAGAGATTAACTTCCCTCCTAACAAATGAATTCAACTTATAAACTCTATTTCAGTTAGTAGTGGTCCTTAATTTATTTTAGAAGCATACTCTTATCAGAGAGGTATCAAGTCTTTTTCTTTTCTGGGATAACAATGTCATCAATTAAGAATTATAACTCTCAATATTGATTTGCCCTGGTGTTTCACTTTTTACCTGAGAATTTCAATACTTCACAAAATTACACATTATATAATAGAATAAAAGTAGATCATAACTATGCTGGGCAGGGTTCTCCAGAGAAATAGAACTGACAGGATATATATAATAAATATTAAGAGATTTATTATGGGAACTGGCTCACCAGACAGTGGGGATTGGCAAGTCAAAATTCCCTGGGGCAGGCTGCCATTTGGAAACTGAGGAAGGTGAACTTGAATTCCCTGGGAGAAACTGGCTGCTTGAAGTAGAGGCAGGAATTCTTCTTTCCAATGTCTGAAATTCTCAGTTTTGTCCTTAGGATCTGCAACTGATTGGATGAGAAGACTCCCCTCTATGCTGAGGGCAATTTCCTTTGTTGATTGTAGATGCAATTAACTGACTGTAGATGCAAATCCCTCTATGAAATACCTTCACAGTCTTTTGCTTGGCCAAACAACTGGATACCATAATCTAGGCATAGTGGTACATGAAATTAACCATCAATAACTGTGCAAGCCTGGGCAAGTTTTTTTTCCCTTTCTAGAGGAAATGTTGGCAGGGGTTGGCACACAATTAATAATAGGGTTTCTTTCAGATCTAATATTCCTTGAATTTATGATAGATTAACGAAAATGCTTAGGACTTTCCCTAGTTTGAGACAAGATTAGTTAAGCATGGCTCAGGATTTCTAGTTCCACATCATTATTTTTGAATATTTTTCCTACATATACTCAATCTTCCACCATTGTTTTTTCTTTAAATAAAGCAATTTCTTGTCATTACGCCTCTTCCTTTTTTTTTTTTTTTTTTTGAGGGGGGGTTGTTTGTTTTTTTTAATTTTATTTTGAAATACATTCAAACTTACAAGAACAGTTGCAAAAACAATACAAAACCCATACACAGAACTCCATCATACCCTGACCCCCTCCCCAGATACCCTGATCCACCAACTTTAACATCCTGTCACACCACCATTTCTTTCTTTCCCTCCCTCCCTCCCTCCCTATCATTCATCCATCATCTATTGCTCTGTCTTCTGAACATATGAGAGCAAACTGCACACATCCTTGAACAAGCAATGTAATTCACATATACATTTCCCATGAACAAGAACATTCTTTTATGCAATCCCATTAAGCGCAGCTAAGAAGTTCAAGAAATTCAACATTGATACAAAGCTTACATTCTGTATTTCCTTTTTTTCGTTTGTTTCTTATGTCTCAACTGTGTCCTTTTGAGCCTCCTCTCCTCCATCCTTATGCCTCTTTCTTTAACATTTAAAAAATAACATCTTCCCTTTTTCTGATTATAAAATTAGTACTTGATATTAAAAACAATTTTAATATGAAAATTTATTAAAAAGAAAATGAAATCACCCTTAATCACTCCACCAAGGGGTAATCATGGTTAACATTTTGGTGTATTGCCCCTGAGTATTTTTAATGGATGATCACTTTTTTTCCCCCCAAAAAGCTACATAGTAAATAAATCCAAAACAATTTTCCCACTATTAATCTATATCCATTTGGGATAAGTTTCCACTTAAATTTGGTCTTGAGTGTGCCCCAACATTCCCACCACTCCTGGGCCTTCTGACCCCTGCCTTGTGCTCTCTCTCCCTATCCACTGTGACCCCAAGCCCCTCTTCCCCCGCTCCACTCACACAGGACTCCACTTTTGGGTTTTTACACTTTGCCTTTGCTTTCTGTTTGACCTCTTGGACCTTGGGAATGTGAATTATAAAGGCAAAACTTCACATAACTAGTTTTTTCTCTGTATCCAGTAAAACAAAAATCAAGTGAGACTTTATTAAAATCTACATTTTAAAATTGATTTTGAGGCTTTGGAAATTAATCTAGAGTTTTGCTCTGCTTTCAAGTGGAAGTATTTCAAAAGACATGGGAGGTTTGAGAGCAGGTCCTTGGCCTGATTTATATTTGCATCCCCAGTACATGGCCCATAGCAAGTGCTCAAGTGTTCATTGAATGCTTAAATAACGTTTACAGTCCTCTTACTTCCTGGGCCTCACCAGCCTGGAGGAATATAATCAAGGTTTGAGGTTAATAATCACAACGGATAATGTGGTCCATGGTTGTGCATCCTTTACCAGCCAGAATCTCTGTTCTTCAATCCCTTAAACCATTCTGTTCCTCTAGCCAGCTCTCATTCTTCTTGACTACTAGTGCTCTCCTTTGATAGTTGATCAAGGCCATTGATAATGCCCTTTGGTCCCCTTCTGATGGATTTAATCTGCCTTTGTGCTTCTACCTACCCTTCCCTGGTTGACTTGGACTTTATTCCACCATCAGAGATAGCATTGGCCTCTTCCCTTTCATTGACACCTAGTCCCTCCTCTTCACCCTCTACGCAGTCTTGCATCTACCCCATCTCTCTACTGAAATCATTCTATGATGACTTCTCTGTGACTTTTCTTTAAATTTTTTAAAATTTTAAAATTTCTTGCTTTATTAGAGAAGTGGTGGGCTTACAGAACAATGATGCATAAGATGCAAGATTCCTGTATACTACCTGTTCCGCTTTGCTAATGCTGCCGGAATGCAAAATACCAGAAATGGACTAGCTTTTACAAAGGGGGTTTATTTGATCACACAGTTATAGTCTTAAGGCCATAAAGTGTCCATCAACAAAGGGTACCTTCACTGGAGAAAGGCCATTGGCATCCAGAAAACCTCTGTTAGCTGGGAAGTCATGTGGCTGGCATCTGCTTGCTCCCAGGTTGTGTCTCAAAATGGTGTTCTCCAAAATGTCTGCATCAGCTTCCAATGGCCATCGTCAAAATGTCTGTCTCAGCTACAGCTCCTCTCTCAGCTCCTGTGTGTTCTTTTAAGTGTCCCTCTTGGCTGTAGCAAGCTCGCTCCTTCTATCTGAGCTTTTATAGAGCTCCAGTGAATTAATCAAGGCCCACACTGAATGGGCAGGGCCACACCTCCATGGAAATACTGAACCAATAAGTTCCAACCCAATCCACACTAATACATCTGCCCCCACAAGATTGCATTAAAGAATACGGCTTTTACTGGGGGACATAATATATACAAACCGGCACATCACCCTATTATCAACACCTTACATTGTGTGGAATATTTGTTACAATTAACGACAGCGCATTTTGATAATTGTACTATTAACTATCGTTCATCGTTTAACTTAGGGTTCAGAGTGTTGTGTGGTTCCATGGATTTTTTAAAAAATAATTTTTATTCTGTTACCATATATATAATCTAATGTTTCCCTTTTAACCACATTCAGATATATATTTCAGTGCTGGTAATTACGTTCACAATGTTGTGCTACCATCACCACCATCTATTACCAAAACATTTCCATCATTCCAAACAGGAACCCATTCATTTTAAACCTTAACCATCCATTCCCTAGTCCCACCTCATCCACTGATAACCTATAATCTAAATTCTGACTCTATGAGCTTCTTATTCTAATTATTTCCTATCAGTGAGATCATACAGTATTTGTCCTTTTGTGTCTGGCTTGTTGCACTCAACATAATGTCTTCAAGGTTCATCCATGCTGTCTCAAGTATCAGAACTTCATTCCTTTGTACAACTCAATAATTTGCCATTGTGTGTATATACCATATTTTATTTATCCATTTATCAGTTGACGGGCACTTGGGTTGCTTCCATCTTTTGGCAATTTTGAATAATGCCACTGTGAACATTGGTGTGCAAATGTCTGTTTGGGTCCCTGCTTTCAATTCTTTTGGGTATATACCTAGAAGTGGATTGCCAGGTCATATGGTAATTCTATACTTAGCTTTCTGAAGAACCACCAAATTGTCTTCCAGAGCAGCTGCACCATTTTACATTGCCATCAGCAATGAATGAGTGTTCCTATTCCTCCACATCCTCTCCCACACTTGTTATTTTCAATTTTTTAATAGCAGCCACACTAGTGGGTGTGAAATGTTATCTCATTGTGGTTTTTGATTTGCATTTCCCTGAAGGCCAGTGTTCTGGTTTGCTAATGCTGCCATTATGCAAAATACCAGAAATGGATTAGCTTTTATAAAGGAGGTTTATCTGATTACAAAGTTGTAGCCCAAAGGCCATGAAAATGTCCAAATTAAGGCATCAACACAAGAATACTTTCACCAAGGCAAGGCCAACGGTGTCCAGAAAACCTCTGTTAGCTGGGAAGGCACGTGGCTGGCGTCTGCCTGCTCCCAGGTTGCATTTCAAAATAGTGTTCTCCAAAATGTCAGCGTCAGCTTTCAACAGTGTTCTAGTTTGCTAATGTTGTCCCTTATGCAAAATACCAGAAATGGATCAGCTTTTATAAAGGGGGTTTACTTGGTTACAAAGTTACAGTGTTAAGGCCATAAAGTGTCCAAGGTAAGTCATCAAAAATTTGGTACTTTCACTGGAGGATGGCCAATGGCTTCTGGAAAACCTCTGTTAGCTGGGAAGTCACGTGGCTGGCATCTGTTCCTGAGTTCTGGTTTCAAAATGGCTTTCTCTCAGGATATTCCTCTCTCGGCTCCTGTGCGTTCTTCAAAGTGTCCCTCTTGGCTGTAGCAAGCGCGCTCCCTTCTGTCTGAGCTTATACAGTGCTCTAGTAAACTAATCAAGGCCCATGCTGGATGGGTGCGGCCACACCTCCATGGGAATTAACCAATCAGAGTTATCACCTATAGTTGGGTAGGGTGCATCTCCATGGAAACACTCAAAGAATTACAATCTAATCAACAATAATACATCTGCCCCCACAAGATGGTATCAAAGAATATGGCTTTTTATGGGTATCAAAGAAAATGTATTTATTTAATACATTCAAACCGGCACAAAGGTCCATCTTCAAAATGTCTCTCTAAGCTGCAGCCAACATCAGGGGTCCACAACTCTAAGCACCTCTGAGCTAATCCAGCTAGTTTCTGGGTCTGTGCCAGCATTGTTAAAGGACTCCAGTGATTAAATCAAGACCCATGCTGGATGGGCAGGGCCACGCCTCCATGGAAATAATTCAATCAGGTTATCACCTACAGTTGGGTGGGTCACATCTCCATGGAAGCAATCCAAATATTCCAACCTAATCAACACTAATATGTCTGCCCTCACAAGGCTGCATCAAAGAACAGGCATTTTGGAGGACATAATACATCCAAACCGGCATAGCTAGTGATGTTGAGCACCATTTCATGTGCTTTCGGGCCATTCATATATCTTCTTCGGAGAGATGTCTGTTCAATTCTTTTACCCATTTTTCAATTGAGTTGATTGTCTTTTTTGTTAAGTTGAAGGATTCCTTAATATGTTCTGGATATTAAACCTGTATTGGATATGTGGTTTCCAAATATTTGTAGTTTTACTTTCATGATAAAGTCTTTTGAGGCACAAAAGTTTTTAATTTCAGTGAGGTCCCATTTATCCATTTTTTTGTTGTTGTTTGTGCTTTGGGTGTAAAGTCTAAGAAACTATTGCTCAACACAAGTTCCTGAAGATGTTTCCCTATGTTTTCTTCTAGGAGTTAGATAGTTCTAGCTCTTATACTTAGGTCTTTGATCCATTTCTATTACCATTTTTCAATCTTTGTCTTACCTAATTTCCCTAAGGCATTTGGCACACTCAATCTGTCTTTGGAGAACATTATCCCTTTCTCTGAGTTTTCCTCGTACCTCTGGCTGATCCTTCCCAGCCTCTTCCACAGAGACCTCCTCCTCTGCCCTGGAAGTCCCCACGTTTTCAGCCTCAGCTCTCTTGTTTTTTCACCCTTTATACTTACCTATCTGCTCTCACATGCTCCTACATCCTACATGCCAATGACTCCTGCTCCAACTGTGAATGGACTATCCAACCGCCTGCTGCCTATTGCCCCTTCAATGTCTCTCAAAATCAACATGTCCAAAGGTGACTTCAATTTTCCTTGAAATGCATCAAAAATAAGATAGATGGATGCTTAAAGGGATAAAGATGTGATAAAGCGGAATGTTAATGGTGGAATCTAAGTGGTGGGCCTATGGGTATTCTTTGTACAATTCTTTCAATTTTTCTAAGTGTTTAAATATTCTCATAACAATATGAGGGGGAAAAAAATCAACATGGCCAAAATGGAACTTGTTTCTTCCTTCCCAAACCTGCCTTCCCTTATTGTTTCAGGGTACCCAAGTCAAAAACCTGGGGGTATCCTTGTCTCTGTACCCTCCTGCTAAGCCCAGATCTAGTGATTTACCAGGTCCTGTTTATTCTTTTTACTATTTTTCCAAATTATCCTCCAGAATGTGATTTTTTCCAAGATGTTTTTCTGGTCTTCTGCACAATAACTTCCTGGTCTTCTTGGAGAAATAAAGTCCAGCCACCTTCATGAGGTTTACAAGGCCCTTTGTGATTGTATCCCTGATCCCTTGCTAGCCTCATTTCTGAATCATCCCTGTGGTCCAGACACACTGAACTCTTTTTAATTAATTTAGAAAGCACTGATCTCTCTCATCTCTTGGTAGGTGCATCTACTATTCCATCTCCTGCTACTTCTTAAGTTTTAGCTTAGATCGCACTTTTAGAAAAATCCTTCAAGAAGTCTTTCTGAGACTCCAAGCCTTCTGAAATATGCTCCTGGCATATGTGCTTCCAAAATCCCTTGTATATCTTAGTACTTATACACTAGTTATGGTTGCCTTTGAAGTTACCTGGTTGTGTAAAGAGAGTGTAAGCACCAGGAGGGCAGGCACCATGTTTATCTTGTTTACCTCTGTATGCCCACCACCTGCAACATTGCAATGCTTAGCACATAGTAGGTGCTCAGCAAAAATGTTGACTGAATGACTGAATGGACAAATGAATATTGGTACCTTTGTTGCCAATGTCATTTCCATCTTTTGCCAGGAGGAAACAGTTTCCAAACAATTTCCACATTCCTCTCCCATTCATTTCCCACATTTGGATCAGAATGATCATTCTAAAGAGGAAATCTAATCATATCATGCCAGGTTTAAAACCAAGATGGCGGTGCATTTCCCACAAGATAAAGAGCAGACTTTCAGCATGGCTTTAAGGTGCTTCTTCATTTCTCTCCTGCTCACCCTCCCTCCCCAGACAAAGCACCAAATCCAGCCCCTCTGAACTACTTTTGGTTCCTCCTAGAAGGCGAGCTCTCTTGGCGCTGGGCCTTTGCACGTACTAATCCTGCCTGGAATCAATCACTTCCCTTTCCCCTTGATCTCCAGGGCCCCTCCTACCAGTCACTTTTTCCAGGAAGCCTCTTCTGAGGCTGGCAGTTCCCTGGCAAGTAGAATCAGGGGCCTTTCTCTGGCTCCCATTGCCCCTATCCAGCCTTCAATCAGCCCCCTCGGTGGGCACCCACCACGCAGATGCAAAGCCTGTGGTCTCCATCCCGTGTCCTCCCTGCCTGACACAGAGGCCCGAGTGAGGAGAATCACAGACGAGCAGTGACATATATTGTAGGCCAGACATTCAGGAAGAGCAATTTCCAAAGGGATTTGAGGATAATTGTCACCTCCCGGTGATGAGAACCCTGTGTTTCTATCTCAGAGAAATGCGTTCCAGCGAATGCGCAGTGGGGAGGGCGTAATAGGTGGGAAGGGTGGGATCTGGAAAGAAGGAGGGAGTATTTAAGGGAAGGGATCCCAGCCAGGAGCGGAGGCGAATAATTAACTCCCTCCACCTTCTGCTGCTTCGGATTGCCATTCTGTAGTCACCCCGAGCCAGGACAGGCTTTGGGTGGATGGATACGGGGACCCCTCCAGTTCGCATCGCAGAAGGGACGCAAGCGCCTCTTGCTTTCCTCGGCCCTGGGTGAAATCACCCGCTCCGCTCGGCTGGGAGGGACGGGGCTCATAGATCTGCCAACCACAACTGGCTTGCTCTGACTCATCCAAAAAGGACGCCGATTTACCTCCTGCGTCCCCCTCGTTCCCTCCGTATAAGCACTCGGAAGACGGGCTGAGGTGTAAGTGGACGCCCTGCGTTCTGGAGCAGCCTGGCCTCAGTGACGCTCTGTGCCCCGCCAAGCCCTGCGGCCGAGGAACTCATCGACTGGGGGCCACGGGGCTATTTCAAAGTCGGGAGACCAAGGCACAACGGGGAGCAAACAAGCCAATGGTCCAACTCAACCTCAGAGCCTTCATGGCCCTGTTGACCCCCTCCTCCTCCACCTTCTTGCACCTGTTTACAGAATCCAGCTCCTATGTCCATTGGATGGGGAAAATGGGACGATTTTGTAAAAGTCCAGTTACTTCATTTGGGAGAGACTGGAGAATCTATGTCTGAGTGGCTTTTAGAAAAGCTTTTCTTCCTTACTAAGCCTCTCCCTGGAGTGTTTTTCCTTTCTAAAGACTTTATTTCACTAGATGTGCCAAATGACCACAATATGATAAGCCCAAGTCAACAGTGGTCCTGAAAACCTTAAAGAATATCCAAATCCCTATCTGGGACTCTATAAAAGTTTCACTTGCTAAATTTATTCTTCAAAGACTTATGACACTGGAACAGAGAGATGACAACAGAAGGGTACACGGGAAAAATCTACACATTGTGTACTAGGGACTATAATTGATAGAAGTACCATACTCCATAAAAGTTTCACTCATTAAGTTTATTCATCAGAAAATTAAATCCTTCAAAGGGCCCCCATGCCAACTAAGTCCCAAAACCCAGAGGCAATAGCCTCTTCAAGAACATCAACTAGACGTTGTCCCCTTTGCTCATAAAGTTGACACCCCTTTTCAACATGAATAAGTTAGGGTGGTCACTGCCTAGACATCCCTGAAGATCGGGAAGGTGATTAAACTAGAGGAAGGGGTAGCAACAGACAAGATGGAATTTAACAAAGGATTAAGAACACTGAATCTTTATACAATTTTCTTTTTCTTAGTTGCTAGGGTACTAGAATAGCTAGAAGGAAAGAATTGAAATGGTGGAACTGTAACACATAGCATCCTTTGAAATTTGTCCTATAGCTACTTGTTAAATTGTAATTTGAAAGCTATACCTTTTTGTATGTTTGTTATATTTCACAATAAGGAAATAACTGAAACTATGGTACTATAACTCATAACAACTTTGGAAATTTCCTATATAGCTACTTGTTAAATTATACTTTGAAAGATATTACTTTTTTGTATATATGTTATATTTCATAATAAGGAAATCACTGAAACTGTGGAATTGTAGCCTATGACTTTTTTTGAAATTTGCTCTCTTACTGCTTGGTAAATTGCACTAGGAAAGTTATCACTTCTATGTTATATATGTTATATTCGACAATTTTAAAAATATGATTATTAAAAAAAAGATGATTATTTCAGATCTTGCCGGCATCTTTTTAGAAGACAGTGGCCTCAGGTTATACGAGTCAGTGTTTCCCAAACTTTAATTTTCATAAAAATCACCTGGGGAATCTTGAAAATGCAGGTCTGGGGTGGGGGGTGGGGGGCTGAGAATCTGCATTTCTAACAGGCTCCCTGCTGAGTCCCAAACTGCTGCTCCTCAAGCCACTCTTTGAGTAAGAAGGAGCCAGACAGGCCAAGCCAGCAGTAGTCAATTTCCCTCTTGAAAAATAATACCTGGAGCCTATCCTTTCCTTCCCTCACCACCAGCAATCTGGGAGCTTAATTATTATGAATCTAATTGGCAAACCACACCAGCACTACACAGAAAAGGCAAGAAAAGTTGTGGTTGTTTAACAGCCTATACAAAGCAAGGAAACTGTATTAGCTCTGCTTATACTTAACCTAGTTAATAGACATGCTCCTTTAACGAGTAATACCAGGTAGAATTGTTTGCTAAGCAACATTCCAAAGCAATCCACTGAAAAAAATAAAGAATAGAATTAAGAGAAGGTCATTTGGAGTGAAAAGAAAAATTACCTTCCAAACCAACCATCCACTATAGATCTGAGGTAGTCCAGGGACATAGGAGATTTCAACACAGACATTTATTAGTGTCTGACATGACCTTTCACCTCCTGCATGGTTGTCTCAGCAACGCTGATAAGTGGCTGCTGCTTCTCAGCTCTGGAATGTCAGGGTCATCAGACTCATTTTTTTAAGCCTTCCAGCCTGTCATCCAATCGACTAAGAGGCAGATGAGGCTTTGCGGCTCAATTTCTACATAATAAAGTCTATTGCAAAGTCTGGGTATCTTCCCAGGAGCAGGAGACAATCCTTGCGGGAATAGTTTTGGGGGGCTCCTCTGGCCCAAATGTCAACTGCGTGGCCAACAGGATAGGGACAGAGTTTGCATCTGTTGCATGTCACTGCCCACCAGCACCAACTCTGAGGCATCTGAGGGGGGAGGTTGGTGGAAACAAGCTCTAAGTGAATCCACCAAGCTTTCACCCCGGGAGGTGGGGGGGGAGGGGAGGAGGAGGAGGAGTATGGAGTAAGAGATGGGGGAGGGGGAAGGAGCAGCTCTCCCCCCACCCGGCTTAAAGCTACACAGCAGACCTTCACTCTCGTCGCAAATTCCTATCGACTTCACAACACACAAGGAGAAAGCACCATTTCTTCTTCTTTCTTTAATATTGGAAAAATTTCAAATGTACAGAAAAATGCAGGTGATGATATTGCAAAAATATATATATATATATATACACACACCAGCTTTATCCAGCCTGAACATTTTGCCATATTTGCCTCAGATATTTTTTTAAAAGAAGCAAACCCATACAGATATAGCTGAAGTTCTTTGTGTAATCCTCCCTGGTTCTCTTTTCTTCTTTCCTCTTACTTTGCTATTTGTCATTCCCATGCAAATTTTACATTCTGACCCCATAAACGCCTATTCATAAAAATATGTTATTATTTTGCATGTCTTTATAAAAATGGTGTCATACTGTATGCATCCTCTGGTAAACGATTTTTTTCACTCACATTATGCTTTTGAGATGTATCCATGTTGATAAACGTAATGCTAGCTCACTCCTTTCCATTCGCTGTATAGCATACCATTATATGGATAAAAACAATTTACTTATCCATTCTAAAAGTTCATGGGCATTTAGGTTGCTTACAGTTTTTCACTTGTACAAATAAAGTTGCCACAAACATATTAGTAAAATGTCTTCCTATGCACATGTACCAGGTTCTTTGCCTAGAAATGGAATTGTTGGGACACAGAAGAGGTGTATCTTTAACTTTACTAGATACTGCCAATTGCTCTTCCAGTGTGTGTGACCCTCCACTTCCACCAGCAGTGGGGGAAGCTCCTGTCTCTCCACATCTTCACCAACACTTAGAAGTCAGACTTTTTTTACTTTCTGGCAATCTGGGGAGAAGAAAACGGTATCTTTTAATGTAACAGCCTTATTGAGATATAATTCACATACCACACAATTCTCCTATTTTACAGTGGTCATTTCAATGGCTTTTAGTATATTCATGAAGTTGTGCATCCATCACCACAATCAATTTTAGAATCTTTTCAACACCCCAAAAAGAAATCCTGCTCTGCTTAGCTGCCACCTCCCAAACCCCCCATATTTCCTGGCCTTAGACAACCACTAATCTACTTCCTGTCTCTACAGATTTGCCTGCTCCAGGTGTTTCATATAAATGGAATCATCCGATATGTGGTTAGTATCCCATTTTAATTTGAACTCCCCTAACTACTAAAAGTCTGACAAATTTTGCACATGCTTATTGGTCATCTGGAGTCCCTCTTTTATCTATAAATCACCAAGTCACATTCTTATACCCATTATTAAAAAGGATTGCTTCTTTGCAAGAGTTTATTCTGTGAATTGATGCTTTTTTAGGTTATACACGTTGCAGACCTGTGCCTGGATCCCCAATGTTCCTGCACTCTCCAGTCCTTCCAATCCAGGAGAGTCCATCTGCTACAAAGATGGGAAATGCTTTCTTTTTTTCCCACAGCCCTTTTCTCTTCCTATTCTAAAGATAATAAACCCGGAACCATTTTGCTTACATTCCAAAGGTCCATAAAGACCCAGGGACCTTCCTCTCGTCTCCAGGGTGCGGTTGTTTATTTTGGAGGACACAGGTCTCCCTCTCCATCTCCAAAGTGCAAGGGACAGCCAGGTGCCACCAGCATCCACAGGTCCCTGAGATTCTTGACCTTGGAGTCCTTCACCTGCGGTGGCAATCCCGGCATGTGCAGGGGGCACCTGGCTCCCATGGGGGCGGAAAGGGGCACAGGGAATGGCAATAAGACTGAATGAGAGTAAATAACTGGTCTGTTCTCTGATCCAGAAACCTCTGTTTCCCCTCAGGATAAATACTTAAATGTAAAATGTAAAAATTTAGATATCTTCTGCTAGTCTGTGACTTCTTTTATACTGCCTTTTTTTTTTTTTAATCATTTTATTGAGATATATTCACATACCACGCAGTCATACAAAACAAATCGTACTTTCGATTGTTTACAGTACCATTACATAGTTGTACATTCATCACCTAAATCAATCCCTGACACCTTCATTAGCACACACACAAAAATAACAAGAATAATAATTAGAGTGAAAAAGAGCAATTGAAGTAAAAAAGAACACTGGGTACCTTTGTCTGTTTGTTTCCTTCCCCTATTTTTCTACTCATCCATCCATAAACTAGACAAAGTGGAGTGTGGTCCTTATGGCTTTCCCAATCCCCTTGTCACCCCTCATAAGCTACATTTTTATACATCTGTCTTCGAGATTCATGGGTTCTGGGTTGTAGTTTGATAGTTTCAGGTATCCACCACCAGCTACCCCAATTCTTTAGAACCTAAAAAGGGTTGTCTAAAGTGTGCGTAAGAGTGCCCACCAGAGTGACCTCTCGGCTCGTTTTGGAATCTCTCTGCCACTGAAGCTTATTTCATTTCCTTTCACATCCCCCTTTTGGTCAAGAAGATGTTCTCCTTCCCACGATGCCAGGTCTACCTTCCTGGGAGTCATATTCCACGTTGCCAGGGAGATTCACTCCCCTGGGTGTCTGATCCCACGTAGGGGGGAGGGCATATACTGCCTTTTGATGAAAAAAAAAATTTGACACTTTCATCTGTGATCTATGCTTTTTATGTCCTGATAAACATCTTTTGTGGTTTTTTTAATTTGTCAGTCTTACTGTGATGACCTGCTTAGAGTCAGGTTCCCACTGCCCTGTAAATTGTAATGCTGAGGCTACTTTCCCCCGTCTCGGGCTCTGGACCAAACCTGCCCGAGTCAGGGCAAACCCGAACTCATGTCCTGGGTCCCACCCAAACCTCATGTCCTGGGTCTAGTAACCAGGCTCCTCTGTCACTCTTTTTGGCGCCCCATGCTGGGTTGGTCACTCCATCAACATTCTGGTTCCTTATGGCCGAGTCCTGTCTTGCTCGCACTGGCTCTCCTAATGAATGAAGTCTCATCCCCGAATTCGATCCCAAGGTCGGGGACCTTGCTGTGCCTTGTGCCTGGGCCCCCACCCCCAACCCAGTTCATCCTATTGCCTGTGTCCTACTCGCCCACCATGACGTCCTCCAGCCACTTGTTCCAGGGATCTTTGCTCTCCCCCTTACCCAGGTCAGCGAGTCTTTGAAGGCCTGAGTCTTGGAGTCACTGCCTCGTCCCCAGCACTGTTCAGATTACAACCAGAGGTGCCTAGCTCTTCATGCAAGCAAGCTAATCATTATTCATTCTACTTTTTTTTTTAAACCTCCTACTATGTGCCAAGCACTGTTTGGATACAAATGGACAAGACCCATGGCTTCATGGGTCTAGGAGCAGACAATAAATAAGTAAAGTTATAAACAAATGAAGCATGAGGCTCTAAGGTTAAAACCAGAGTGTTATGCTAGAGAGTAACTTGGCGATGATGCTACTGCTTCTGCAGTGGTTGGGCAAGACCTCTCTGAGGAGGAGATACTTGATCTGAGACGAGACCTAAGGGACCCATATTAATTTGCCAGGCAGAGGCTTCTGCAACTGCAAAACCTTTAGAGGCCAGCAAGGGTCAACCATTTGCTGCCCTGCATGGAGAGACACTTGTAGGATTCCATGCCTGGGACCGTAACTGGAGAAAAAGCACAAGGGAAAAGCTCCAGGAAAATGCACTCAGCTGTGTTAAAGAAACTTCCAGTGAGGGATCCTCAGGGAATCCCCCAAAATCTCATGAAAGCCTTTCAAGGGACAGAATCAGCTATAAATAATTGCTAAGCCCATGCAGCTCTGATGCTAACTTAAGGTAAGACTATTCAAGGAAGACTTCTCTTGTCCCTGTTGCACCCTTACCTTTCCTGCCCACTATCTCCTCCCCTGCCCTGCTTTGATCCTGGAGGGGTCAGAAACTATGGGCTTACAAGCTATAGGGAGATGGTTGAACCTCCAGGTGGAGAAGTAGTGAAGATGTCAACCCTTCTCTCTTTCCCACTAGTGGCCCCAGCCTAAAGCAAGTCAGAGCTGGGAAGAGGGGAGACAAAGCTTTCATTTGAAATGAGGTTCAGATGTTTTGAGTATTGACTGTTACACAAAACTGGACATTTCAATTATAAAACAGGACCACACATGTCATAAGACTTCCTCTAAATTTCATCAAAGAAGTGGGGAAGAAAGAGCCCAAAGAACAGGTTTGTACAGGCTGGGAAGAGGTGGGAGAGTAGAATAGATTTGTTTCTGTGCCAATAGCAGTGGTCAGTGTAGCATGAGAGCGACAAGCCAGCATGCCTTGATGGACTGCAGAGCTCCATTATATGTTTGCAAAACTGACTGCTGCCCCCTACGCCAAATCCAAAAGGGAATAATGGGGAGGAGGAAAAGTTTAGGAAAATACTTCTACTCCCAACTAATCAATTATATGGCATTCTTCAAAGAGGATACAGAAATGGCTACAAAGCACATGAAAAGGTGCTCAACGTCACTAGCTATTAGGGAGATGCAAATCAAAGCCACAATGAGATACCATGTCATTACCACTAGAATGGCTACTATTAAAAAATAACAGAAAACTGCAAGTGTTGGAGAGGATGTGGAGAAACAGGAACACTCATTCATTGCTGGTGGGATTGTGAAATGGTGTAGCCACTGTGGAAAACAGTTTGGCAGTTCCTCAGAAAGCTAAGTATAGAATTACCACATATCCTGGCAATCCCACTACTATGGATATACCCAAAAGAATTGAAAGCAGGGATTCAAACAGATCCATGCACACCAGTGTCCAGAGTGGCATTATTCATGACTGCCAAAAGATGGGAGCAGCCAAAGTGTCCATCAACTTATGAATGGATAAACAAAATGTTTTTTATACATACAATGGAATATTACTCAGTCTTAAAAGGAATGAAGTTCTGATTCATGTGACAAAATGGATGAACCTTGATAACATCATGTTAAGTGAAATAAGCCAGACAAAAAAGGAAAATGTTGTGTTATCTCACTAATGCAAGTTACCAGGGGCTGGGTTGAGTGTAGGGACTGGGGAGTAATGCTTAAATTATACAGAATTGCTATCGGGGTTGATTGTAAAATTTTGGTAATGAATGGTGGTGATGGTGGCACAACATTGTGAAATACAATTAACAACACTGAATTATATATATGTGAATGTGGTTAAAAGGGGAAATTTTAAATCACATATATGTTACTAGAGTAAAAATTAAAAGAAAAATTGTAGAACTGTACAACACAATGAACCCTATTATAAACGAGGGACTATAGTTAATAGTACAATTATTTAAATATTCTTTCGTGAATTATAACAAATGTATCTCACTAATTTACAGTGTTAATAATAGGATGGTATATGGGAACTCTGTATTTTATATATTTTATGCATGATATTTCTGTAAACCTGCAACTTTTATAGCAAAATATATATATAGTGAAAGTTTGGTGATTTTTTAATAGTATGATGCTGGTTCTTGAATAGACAGAAAACAGAACACAAAGTAAAATTCACAAAAAAGATCCAATAACCACTGGATCTTTTAATAGATTGTAAAGGTGAGATTTCATAGTGATGGAGAAAAGCTGTAATATTCAACAGATGGTGTTGGGAAAACTGGAGACCTAGCTGGAAAAAAATAAAGTTGGATCACACCAAAATGAGTATCTCATGGATTGAAGATTTGAATTTAAATACTAAAACCATCAATGCACCATCTAATAACAAGAAGAAAACATGAGATAAACATTTTATTATCTTGAAATAGTTTCTAAGCATGACTTCTAGAAACCACAGAAGAAAAGATAAATTAATTCAACTTCATTTTTTTTTAAATGACATTTTTGTATAGTACAACAATAAACTATATACCTGGAAAAAATATTTCTGTCATACCACAGATGAAGATGTAGATAAGAGCTCCTGGGAATGATTAAGAAATAAAGATTAATAAAAAAATTGGCAAAGACAGCTCATAGAAAAGGTACTTTACATATGAAAAATGTGTCAACCTCTCTCATAATAAGAAAAACTTAAGTTAAACCTTACAGTGATACCTTTATTCACCATTTAGTTTGGCAAGATCAAAAAGTTTAGTAGCTTAGCAAAATGAACAATAGTAGAAAATCTGCCACACCACCTGGAAGTTGAAAATAATGCAATCATCACATTTTGCAGACATCTCTAGGGAAGGCTTCTTTGTAAATTTTCTGTCAAATACTGCTTAGGATTGGAGTTTAACAAAAAAATCCCAAAGGAAAGTGACAAGTTGTAGCACAGGTAGTCATAGAAACAGTGCAGGCTGTTAGAGCAACTATAAAGATGCTCAGTGCTAAAACACAACGAGCTCAAAATGGATTTTGAATTGGAGTCACACGGTGACTAAGATCCTGGCCATGTAAAGGATGACTGCAAACCAAGTTCACCTATAGTTACTCGCTTGATTCACCTCGATAGGGAGACAGGGTAAACAGCTAGTCAAGCAGTGGTTTTGGTAAAGATTTTTTAATTTTAATGAAAAGATTACTACAAGCCACTTATAACTGTAGTTCAGGATTTGTCAAAAATAGGATTTTATTTCATGCAGAGAAGGAATGATGAAGACTTCTGAGAGTGTTTGCAGTGACATTGATAACATTTTCTGAGAATTGTGGATGGAAAAATTAACACATTAAGATTTTCAGGACTTGGTTTTTAGATAAATGGCATGACTTTTCTCACTCATTTCACTCGATCTTGACTTCCTTATTCAGGAATGTTTTGCTTCATAGGAGTTCGAGGCATTTTACCTGATAAGAGATTATAACTGTCAGTTTCTAATGTTGGATCTTTGGTTTTCTTTATGTCACTTGAGTTTCTTCTGTATTGATCAGGTACTCCAACAGCAAATAAAAATAAATTGGTGGGAAACAACTTTACATGTTGATAGGAAATGAAATATAATTTCCTATACTAATTTAGGTAACACGTGAATTAAAAATTGTTTTGCATCAGCTTGTTAATGGGACTGTAAGAACTTCCTCATCTTTATATCACCTAGATATCTTGTAGACATGTTCAGTATGTATATATGGAATTGAATTGATTTCCATTTAAATGTTAAGCAGAAAAGACTCCTAATTTAATTCTCCTTCTTATTTTTGATAATCAGATATTTCACACATATTTTTGGTTGATGTTGTAAGAATATTAATTCTCCTTCTTATTTTTGATAATCAGATATTTCACACATATTTTTGGTTGATGTTGTAAGAATATTATGATCTGGCAATGAAATTAAATGTTGTATTCCTCCATGTTTATATTCTCCCATGGATATCAATTTTGATCAATTTATTTTTTATTTTGTATCCCATAAAAGTGTAATAGTCATGACACCATGAGAATTATGTAATAATAAAGATCTTGAGATTATGTGTCATATAATAAGAAAATACAAGGTCATGATGATTGTTAAAAAAAAAAAGTTTAGTAATAATATGTTGACAAGGATGTGGGGACAGATACATTCATATATTGTTGTTGGAAGTGTAAATTGATGCCCAGATCTGTAGAGGAATATTTGAAGTACTTATAAAAATTACAAATGCACGTACCCCTTGACCTTAGCAACTCCACTTCTTAAGAACTTCATCTACAGGTATCCTCATATGTGTGTGAAATCACATATGAAGGAGATTATTCATTAAAGCTTTGTTTATAATAGCAAAAGATTGGTGTGGTGGTTTGATGCTGTTATGTACCCCAGAAAAGGCCGTGTTCTTTAAATCCATTCTTGTGAGTGTAGACCTATTGCTGGTGGGACCTTTTGATTAGGTTATTTCAGTTTTTGGTCTGACCCAGGACAGGTCTTGATCCTCTTGCTGGAGTCTTTTATAAGAGGATAAAACACATACTGAAGCTAAGAGGTGAAATTAAGATAAGCTTACAAAACAAGCCCCACAGAAATTGAGAGGGAGCCAGTGAAGCCAGAAGCTGAAAGCAATGAAACCCAGGAGAGAAGGACCAGCAAACACCAGCCATGTGCTTTCCCATGTGACAGCAGCCTGTCTTCAGAGAAGGTATCATCCTGTTGATGTCTTGAGTTTGGACATTTTCACAGTCTAAGCACTGTAACTTTTAAGTTAATAAATCCCCATTGTAAAAACCAACCCATTTCTGGTATATTGCATTCTGACAGCTTTAACAAACCAAAACAATTGGAAAGAACCAAAAGGCCATAGTAGACTAAACACAGGACATGTGTAATATTGTGCAGATGTTTAGAAGAATGACTCAGATTGCTGTGTGATGATAGGGGAAAGATTTCAACCTGATATGTTGTCTGGGAATCAAGCAAGTTGCCAAATAGTGAGAATGTCATTATTTGTTGAAAAGATGGAAGGGCCACAAATATAATTATCTATTTGCTTTATATACACAAAATCTATAAAAGTCATATAAGAAACTGATAATATTGCTTACTTTTGGAGAGGGGAACTGGGTAGCTGGGGTTGGAGGAAAGTGAGAGACTTTTTGCTTTGTATCCTTTATACCTTTTGGATTTGAACCATGAGAGGGTAATACTATTTCCAGAAAAAAAAAAATAGTTCAAATAAAACCAAATCAAAGCAAAATGAGTAGGCCCAAAGATGAGATGTGAAGTCATGGAAATGCAAATTTATTTCTTTTTTCTTTTTTTTATTGAGATATAATTCATATACCATAAAATTCACCTTCTTGAAAATATAAAATTCGGTGATTTTTAGTATATTCACAAGGTTGTGCAACCATCACCACTATTTAATTCTAGAACACTTTCGTCACCCCAAACAGAAAAAAACACTGACCTATCAGCAATCACTCCTCATTTTCTCCTTTTCCCAGTTCCTGGCAACTACTAATCTATATTCTGTGTCTGTGGATCTGCCTTTATAGAAAGTCTCTATTCTGGATCTTTCATACAAATAGAATCATACAATATGTGGTCTTTAGTGTCTGACTTCTCTCACTTGGCATAAACTCTTCAAGTTTCATCCACCTTTTCACATGTATCAGAACTCCATTCCTTTTTATGACTGAATAATATTCCATTCATGGTTGGTGGACATTTGGGTTGTTTCCACTTTTTGGCTATTATGAACAGTGCTGAGGAAATGCAAATATTTGATCCTCGCTGATTCAGAGATAAACAAGAATTGGGGCAGCACATGTTGTCATGTGATGGATATTTTCTGCATAGATGTTTAAAGCACATTTTAAATGCATTTATAAGAATATGTGAAATTTTGGTCCACCTAGGAAAAAGTCAAAATTTCACATAAGTCTTTCCCTTTTCGTGCACTTGTCACTGACGCTCCTTCTTTCTTCCCCAGCATCCCTTCTCCATTTGCTCCAACAGTGAGGTGCCCTTCCCCTTTCCCCACATACAGCTAGCCTTCCCCTTTCCACACACATTGCCATCCTCTCCCTTCCCTCCCGCATAACACGTTTCTGCTTTTTATGCTCTTCCTTTCATTACCCCTCTTTGTACCAAGAAAAACCACTGCCATTGCCAGATTAATTCATCCTGGAAAAACCTGCAAAGCTGGCAAACCTGAACTGTATTTGAACAGTCATTTTTCCATTAGTTCCTTTGCCTGCAAGGCCAAGAGATTTGTTAAAACCTGCCCTGCTCCTCTCTGTTAAATGTGAAGCTTTGCTATTTTCCAAGCCCAGATTTATTGGTCTCCAAGAGACTCTCCTAATATAGATTAGGATCAGCAGCCACTGGACAATGTTTAGGTCCAGATAAGATCTGCAGACACAGAAGGGAGGTCTCTGGCTTGCTCTTTCTCTCTGTGTCTCTCAGGTACACACACACAAACACACATGCCCTCCAAAGAAACTGCCTCAGCTGAAAGTCAGAAAAAAAAAAAAAAAATGAAATCATTAAAATAAAAGATAAGAGCTCTGACTCTCCAGCACCCATCTACTTCCAGACCCCTGAGTAGAGTACCCCCAAATATGGAGAACAGGCTTTATTTATTTATTTGCCAGCCCTAGGAGTTAAGGAGCAGACTTTCCTGTCAATTCTTGCTCAAACTCTGAGGGCATTCTGTTCGAGCTGGAAGGAAGCTTGTTTGGATTTTTTAATTATAAAAATCATTTTGTCATAGCCATCGCTAAGGAGACTGATGCTCTTTAATGGACTCTCTCTCGTTCTGTACTTTTTAAACTCCGTCTTTTCCTTACATTTCCACTTTGGGAGTGGCCGGTCATCTGTCACCTGAGCTACTGTACCAGCACCTCATTGCTGTCTCTCCCCCCGACCTCTTGCCCCTGTCCCACCCATTCTGCACACTGACCCCAGGTTGATCTTCTATAAACATGTCCATGTCAGTCCCTGCTCTACAAACTACTCCATGTCTCCATGATATCAAAGGACAAAGCCCCGATTCTTAGCCTGGCTTATGGACCTATAAGATGGGCCACAATTCAAACCCCATCCACCTTCCCACTGTTCTCCCACACACACCCTCCTGACAGGTGACTCACTTTCTCCCGGATGCCCCAAGCGCAATCCAAGCCTCACGCTTCTGCTCATGCTCTACTCTCTACTCTCCGCCTCAAATGCTCTTTATTTTTTTACTCAGTAAATATTTATCAAGTCCTACTATGTGCCAAGAGACAGGAATCCATAGTCCTAGTGAGGGAGGTGGGAGATGAAGCAAGTGGGAGAAGGGGTGTGGCGGAGAACTTGAGCTACACTTCCTGAGGGCTTGATGACACCTGATTAGGTAGGTATAATCATCCCCATTTTAGACATAAGGACACTGACAGCCAGCAAATGACAGAGGCCGATGCACCACACTCCCAGGTCCTCCTCCCCCACAAAACCTTCCAAACGGCCGCAGACCTCTGCATTCTCGTAGCAACAGTGGAGCCCGACCTTGGTCTTTGCAGTGTTTTTCAACCTTATGTGCGAGTTGCATCTAGTCTTCCCAGCTAGATATGCTCCCGTGGGCAGGACACGGTTTCATACATACTATTTTGTTCAGAGTAGGCAGTCAATAAATACCTGCGGAATGAATAAATGAATGGATGCACTCAGAGCAACTGGTGATCTGTCCAAAAAAAAAAGTCTCTACAAAACAGAGGTAATTGTGCTTTCCTACCTCACAGGGCTGTTGAATAGGGTAATTCATCTGTGTCCACAACGAGATTTGATATCTTCTGAAGAAAAGCACTAACTCTTCCAGGCTGAAAATGGGAAGGCTTATAAAATACATTTTACCTGGTAATAGGGGCCTCATGGATTGCCTTCCTGTAACGTATGCAAAATGTCTCACTTAAGCTCAAATTAAAATACAAATGATGGAGAGCATAGAATGAGGGAGAAAAACTTATTTATCCTCTTTACATGTCTATTTTTTTTTTTTTTTTTTTTTTTTTGCTGTGTCTACAATGATTTCTGAGCGTGGGGCGTATGCTGTTTAAGGCATAGACAAAGAAATACACAGCTCGGAGTTGGTCTCTTCCTGAAGGGTGGGGCCACCCAGCTTCCCCAACGAGATCTCCAAGACTCCAAAGCTCTGGGGGAGATTCACACTCAGCAATTAAGGCTGTCGGAGCTACACCCATGCCCGGAGCAGCCTGCAGCTTTTGTCTCTGGGAGTAGATGCTGTGGAGTGCTGACGAAATGGGCAGGGAGATTAAAAATAATTGAGGGAGAGCCACAGCTTTGCTGGCCTCGCCTTTCCCTGGGGGGACTCAGCTGACAGCTCCCAGGAGGCCCCAGTGGGAATGGGAGGTGGCCTTCGGGGGAGGCGTTTGGTGCCATTGGCCACGCCCTTCTTTTTTTTTCTTCAATTCATTTTATTGAGATATATTCACATACCACGCAGTCATACAGAACAAATTGTACATTCGATTGTTCACAGTACCATTACATAGTTGTGCATTCATCACCTAAATCAATCCCTGACACCTTCATTAGCACACAAAAATAACAAGAATAATAATTAAAGTGAAAAAGAGCAATTAAAGTTAAAAAGAACACTGGGTGCCTTTGTTTGTTTGTTTGTTTTCTTCCCCTATTTTTCTACTCATCCATCCATAAACTAGACAAAGTGGAGTGTGGTCCTTATGGCTTTCCCAATCCCATTGTCACCCCTCATAAGCTACATTTTTATACAACTGTCTTCGAGATTCATGGGTTCTGGGTTGTAGTTTGATAGTTTCAGGTATCCACCACCAGCTACCCCAATTCTTTAGAACCTAAAAAGGGTTGTCTAAAGTGTGCATAAGAGTGCCCACCAGAGTGACCGCTTGGCTCCTTTTGGAATCTCTCTGCCACTGAAGCTTATTTCATTTCCTTTCACATCCTCCTTTTGGTCAAGATGTTCTCCATCCCACGATGCCGGGTCTACATTCCTCCCCGGGAGTCATATTCCACGTTGCCAGGGAGATTCACTCCCCTGGGTGTCTGATCCCACGTAGGGGGGAGGCACACCCTTCTTTAAGGTTGTCCTCCTTCTTCTGCTTGGGGGTGACACTGCTTTTCATTTTCCTTTTTCCAGCTTTCCTGACTCCTCCACCTTCTCCCACCTCCATGCTCACTGCCCTACATGCCTTAAATGTTGGAAGCAATTTTCTCTTTCCTTCTCTACTCTTCACCATTTGTCTAGGTGATCTAATGCCCATGGTGTCAAGCATTCCCCTTCCCCCAAGTGGTGTGGAATAAAAGAACAACAAAACGAGTAGAAGCAAAGATTATTTCTTCAGGGAGACTGGCCATTGGCAGAGACTTAAAGGCAGGCAGAGGAGTGGGAAAGTTTTATGGTGGAAAAAAGGGAAAAGTTCTAGTGTGTCCTGACTGAAGGCTGTTAGCATGGGGAGGCTGCAGGTGGGTTAACTAGAAGTGGAGTGCCTTATGGGATTGGTTAGGGGAGCATATTTGGCTTTCTCCAGTTCGTCCTAAATTGGAAGCAGGGAAGAAAATCAGAGAAACTGGCCACGACTTATCAATTCCTGGATAGTCAGGGTTGATTGTCACAGGGATTGTGGTTTGGCTTCCTGTACTGATCGCTACAGGTAGGAGGCCCGAGTTCTATTTTTATATGTCGCCATTGTCCATTTGTATATTCAATCCCTCAGGGGTGGCTCCCAAATCTTCACATCCATTTATGCACTTGCCCTTGAAGAACTCAAATTCATTATGCTTCCGTGTTATCTCGTAATCTGCCCTCTCCTGAGCTCCCATTGTGATGGATTGTGCCAGTGTCTATCCTGTCACCATCCAAGCCAGAAACGTGGGAATCGTCTTAGACTTCTGCATCCCCCTTACTCCCTACAGCTGGCAGTCAGTGTGTGCTCTCGCCTCCATCCTTTCCAGCCCTACAACCATTGTCTTAGTGCATGGTTCCATTTTCTCTCATCCTCCTCCAGCAGCTTCCCTGTGTCCAATCTCTTTCCCAATCCAACTTCCCCATTTTGGCCAAAGGGGTATTGCTATAATGCTAATCTGATTGTGTTTGCTCCCTACTTAAATTCTTTCATTGGACTTTCACTGCCTAAAGCAGTGGTTTACAAACCTGGTTATACACATGGGGAGCTTTTCAAAAATCAAGATTCTGAGGACCCAAGAACTGTTGAATCTGGGGGCTCTTGTGGTTAGCCCTGCCATAGTTCCATCATAACCACACCAGGCCGTGGGGTCCCACGGGGTGGGGGGCAGGAGCAGTCAGCTCCCCATGGAGATAATAAGGGGTGGCTAAGTCTGTAGAGATTTTAAAACAAGAAGAAAACCATTAAACTCTCTCTGCTTTTTATTACCACCATGTGCTGGCAGGTCTAGACAATGTCAGTGATAAAATCCTACTAGTCCCTCTGCCTACCAAGTAACTCTCCTCTTGTGAATATTTTTCAATGTCATAAGTGAGGATCAGTAGGCTCTTTAAAGCTTTATCAATTAGAGAGAGATTCCAGAAAAAGCTACCAATGATTTAATACTACCTTCTCTTTCTCTCCTTTACTTACCATTGTTGGGCCGTTTGATCAGGTTCTTTTCTTGAAAGAATACAGAGATTAAAAAAATTAGACATCATCTAAATATAATACTTTCGATTTCCTTTCACTTAAGAGCACACACCAATGGAATAAAAGTTTTCTAGGCTGTTTCCTCAGTGTTTGTATATCCTAAAGTATAGTAAACAATTTTGTTAGAATATGCAATGCAGTGCTGGGTAAAGATAGGTGCTAATCACATACATCCAATTTTACCCCCTTCTGAAACTCTTAAAACACCCCCCCCCACACACACACACACAGGGACAGGGAGAATGTGGAAGGAGAGAGAGAGAAAAAAAACCTTAGAAGGTGGAAAACAGATGGAGCAGTGGTAATTGGCTTAGCAGACCTGAAAAAGCTGAATGCTAAATAGATAGGGAAAGCTGAAAACAACTTAAGTTACATCAGAGAATCTTCAAAAGACTCGGGAAATGGCAACACCAGGCATCTCCGGAATTAGGGATAAAGGAGGTATGACTTTCACCCTGGGGAGGACTAGGGTGAAAGCTGTTCAAGAAGCAGTTAAATCCACAGATCTCTCCTGACTCCACACTGTGGGGGGACTACCCTTCCCTCAGGAGAAGACTGGAGATTTATTCTCAGGGAGGGGTAACAGAGAGGTTCTCTGGTCTGGGGGACACCAGGCAAAGCTGGGGGTCAGGAAACTCTACTGAAACAGGAGGATGGTGTGCATGTTTACAAACTGAATACTTAGACAGGAAAACCTCTCTTTGCACTGGGCTCCCAGACACTGGCAGCCAGGCTTAACCTCCTCTGTGTGTGTGTGTGTGCAGTCTAACCAGCCCAAAAGAAAGGCATAAAGATACTGACTTAAAGGGTCCCCCTCAAACAGCCTGCCCAGATCAACCTACAATGAAGCCCTCCATCAACAAGTCCCATCCACACTCTCAGAAGTTCCAATCAGGTGCTTGGTGCCTTATACGTGAGCAGGTGAACAAGGGGTTGACAGACATTTGAGGAAAGCCTCTAGCATAAAAGATTGAGGTCAACACAAACAAAAAAAAGGGGGGGTGGGCAAATTGGACAAATAGGAAAACTTCAGGAAAAGATAAATTCCAGAGCCCCATCTTGCATTGATATCCCTCAAGGTATAGAGAGAAAACACAAATATTGAGGACTGACAATTTGGTGGGCCGAGCCCTCGATCTTGGGACTTGCCTTTGTGAAGCTTGTTAATGCAAAGCAGAAGCTAAGCCTTCTTGTAACTGTGCCTAGGAGTCTCCCCCTGAGTTCCTCTTTGTTGCTCAGATGTGGCCTCTCTCTCTAAGCCCACATGGCAGGTGAACTCACTGCCCTCCATCCTACGTGGAACATGACTCCCAGGGGAGTAAATCTCCCTGGCAACATGGGATATGACTCCTGGAGATAAGCCTGGACCCAGTACTGTGGGATTGAGAAAGTCTCCTGAGAAAAAGGGGGAAGAGAAATGAAACAAAATAAAGTTTCAGTGGCTGAGAGATTTCAAATGGAGTCAACAGGTCACTCTGGAGGGCATTCTTATGCACTATATAGAAATCCCTTTTTAGTTTTTGGTGTATTGGAATAGCTAGAAGGAAATACCTGAACTGTCAAACTGAACCCAGCAGCCTTGATTCTCGAAGACAATTGCATAACTATGTAGCTTTACATGGTGTGCTCGTGTGATTGTGAAAACCTTGTGGCTCACACTCCCTTTATCTGTGTTATAGACAGATGAGTAGAAAAATGGGAAAAAAAACTGAATGAAAAATAGGGTGAGATGGGGGGGATGGAATGCTTTGGGTGTTCTCTGGTGGGATGGGGGATTTTTATTCTTATTTTTATTCTTTCTGGAGTAATGAAAATGTTCAAAAATTGATTGGGGTGATGAAAGTACAACAATATGATGGTACTGTGAACAGTTGATTGTGCACCGTGGATGACTCTACAGTAAGTGAATATATCTCAATAAAACCGAATTACAAAAAAAAAAAAAAAAAAAGAAACAGAGAGGAAAGAATGTACTCATGAAAGAAGAACAGGATGGTTTAAAAAAAGTAGCATGCAGAGAACAACAACAACAAAAAAGAGCTATTGAAAATTACAAAAATAGCAGGAATGAAAAATTCAAGATAAAACTGAAAGTCTTCCAGAGCAAAAAGACAAAGAGATCAAAGAGATGAGAAGAAAGTCAGGGAAGTGGAGATTCAATGTAGGAGAGAAGCAAATGGAATCCCCCATATGAGGTGGGGGAGATCCAGGATGTCAGCTGCACCAGCCGATAGGCAGCCAGCCCATCAAGTTCTCATGAAGATGAACTTGATAGGCTCTCTTCTGGAAACAAACATATTGAGAGGGGATTCAGACAATCAGCAGAGGGTTTGGAGTCTAAATAGTCATAACCATACAGAAAAGTAAGCAAATTTTTAAAAAATGTATTCATTTTTGGGAAACTAATATCCAAGTGGAAAAGAAGAAGGAATTGGGTTATACTCCAAGACTCTGCACTGAAGGGCAGGTGAAGTCACATGAGCATAAATACTGAAAACTGGTAAAAATTATAACTGTACTGGGAGGATGTATACATATTTGGATGGAGGCTAGAGAAGGAACAACAGCTAAATCCTCATCTCTCATAGAAGAAGGAAAATAACAAATGCCTTATGCTGAAAAATAAACAGCAATACGAGCAAGTTACATAGAGACGCAGAGCTAAAAAAAACCCATAATTTCTACTTGGAAGGTGAAATGGTGGTGTGGATGGAAGAAAAGGTCTAGAACCTTTTTTTAACTTGATGATTTAGTTGACTTTTATAAGTAAGTACATACACAAGTTCAACAAAAAGTAAAACAAAGAAATATGGGATTTATTTGCAAGAAGAAAAAAATGTTTCTCCTAAACCAAAGAAATGTGAGATCCCCAGCTAACGCTACTTCAGGCTAATATTAAAATGAATAATATTCCTCACTTTTATTTATTTATTTATTTTTTTAATCATCATTTTATTGAGATACATTCACATACCACGCAGTCATACAAAACAAATTGTACTTTCGATTGTTTACAGTACCATTACATAGTTGTACATTCATCACCTAAATCAATCCCTGACACCTTCATTAGCACACACACAAAAATAACAAGAATAATAATTAGAGTGAAAAAGAGCAATTGAAGTAAAAAAGAACACTAGGTACCTTTGTCTGTTTGTTTGCTTCCCCTACTTTTCTACACATCGATCCATAAACTAGACAAAGTGGAGTTTGGTCCTTATGGCATTCCCAATCCCACTGTCACCCCTCATAAGCTACATTTTTATACAACTGTCTTCGAGATTCATGGGTTCTGGGTTGTAGTTTAATAGTTTCAGGTATCCACCACCAGCTACCCCAATTCTTTAGAACCTAAAAAAGGTTGTCTAAAGTGTGCGTAAGAGTGCCCACCAGAGTGATCTCTCGGCTCATTTTGGAATCTCTCTGCCACTGAAGCTTATTTCATTTCCTTTCACATCCCCCTTTTGGTCAAGAAGATGTTCTCCATCCCACGATGCCGGGTCTACATTCCTCCCCGGGAGTCATATTCCACGTTGCCAGGGAGATTCACTTCCCTGGGTGTCTGATCCCACGTAGGGGGGAGGGCAGTGATTTCACCTTTCAAGTTGGCTTAGCCAGAGAGAGAGGGCCACATCTGAGCAACAAAGAGGCATTCAGGAGGAGACTCTTAGGCACAAATACAGGGAGGCCTAGCCTCTCCTTTGCAGCAACCGTCTTCCCAAGGGTAAAACTTATGGTAGAGGGCTCAACCCATCAAACCACCAGTCCCCTATGTCTGTGGTCATGTTAGCAACCATGGAGGTGGGGTAGGCGAATACCCCTGCATTCTCCACAGGCTCCTCAAGGGGGCACTACATCGTTTTTTTTTTTTTTTTTTTTTTTTCCTTTTTTGTCTTTTTTCTTTTTTTTTTTTTTAACTTTCCCTTCTTTTTTCAAATCAACTGTATGAAAAAAAAGTTAAAAAGAAAACAAACATACAATAAAAGAACATTTCAAAGAGACCATAGCAAGGGAGTAAGAAAAAGACAACTAACCTAAGATAACTGCTTAACTTCCAACATGTTCCTACTTTACCCCAAGAAAGTTACATACTATAGCAACATTTCAGTGAACTTGTTCCTACTACATCCATCAGAAATTAACAGACCATAGTCATTTCTGGGCATCCCCAGAACGTTAAATAGCTTATCTGTTCTTCTTGGATTATTGTTCCCCCTTCCTTAATTGCTCTCTACTGCTAGTTCCCCTACATTCTACATTATAAACCATTTGTTTTACATTTTTCAAAGTTCACATTAGTGGTAGCATATAATATTTCTCTTTTTGTGCCTGGCTTATTTCGCTCAGCATTATGTCTTCAAGGTTCATCCATGTTGTCATATGTTTCACCAGATCGTTCCTTCTTACTGCCGCGTAGTATTCCATCGTGTGTATATACCACATTTTATTTGTCCACTCATCTGTTGATGGACATTTGGGTTGTTTCCATCTCTTGGCAATTGTGAATAATGCTGCTATGAACATTGGCGTGCAGATATCTGTTCGTGTCACTGCTTTCCGATCTTCCGGGTATATCCCGAGAAGTGCAATCGCTGGATCGAATGGTAGCTCTATCTCTAGTTTTCTAAGGAACTGCCAGACTGACTTCCAGAGTGGCTGAACCATTATACAGTCCCACCAACAATGAATAAGAGTTCCAATTTCTCCACATCCCCTCCAGCATTTGTAGTTTCCTGTTTGTTTAATGGCAGCCATTCTAACCGGTGTTAGATGGTATCTCATTGTGGTCTTAATTTGCATCTCTCTAATAGCTAGTGAAGCTGAACATTTTTTCATGTGTTTCTTGGCCATTTGTATTTCCTCTTCAGAGAACTGTCTTTCATATCTTTTGCCCATTTTATAATTGGGCTGTCTGTACTATTGTCATTGAGTTGTAGGATTTCTTTGTATATGCAAGATATCAGTCTTTTGTCAGATACATGGTTTCCAAAAATTTTTTCCCATTGAGTTGGCTGCCTCTTTACCTTTTTGAGAAATTCCTTTGAGGTGCAGAAACTTCTAAGCTTGAGGAGTTCCCATTTATCTATTTTCTCTTTTGTTGCTTGTGCTTTGGGTGTAAAGTCTAGGAAGTGGCCTCCTAATACAAGGTCTTGAAGATGTTTTCCTACATTATCTTCTAGGAGTTTAATGGTACTTTCTTTATATTGAGATCTTTGGTCCATTTTGAGTTAATTTTTGTGTAGGGGGTGAGGTAGGGGTCCTCTTTCATTCTTTTGGATATGGATATCCAACTCTCCCAGCCCCATTTGTTGAAAAGACCATTATGGCTCAGTTCGGTGACTTTGGGGGCCTTATCAAAGATCAGTCGGCCATAGATCTGAGGGTCTATCTCTGAATTCTCAATTCGATTCCATTGATCTATATGTCTATCTTTGTGCCAGTACCATGCTGTTTTGGCAACTGTGGCTTTATAATAAGCTTCAAAGTCAGGGAGTGTAAGTCCTCCCACTTCGTTTTTCTTTTTTAAAGTGTCTTTAGCAATTCGAGGCATCTTCCCTTTCCAAATAAATTTGATAACTAGCTTTTCCAAGTCTGCAAAGTAGGTTGTTGGAATTTTGATTGGGATTGCATTGAATCTGTAGATGAGTTTGGGTAGAATTGACATCTTAATGACATTTAGCCTTCCTATCCATGAACATGGAATATTTTTCCATCTTTTAAGGTCCCCTTCTATTTCTTTTAGTAGAGTTATGTAGTTTTCTTTGTATAGGTCTTTTACATCTTTGGTTAAGTTTATTCCTAGGTACTTGATTTTTTTAGTTGCTATTGAAAATGGTATCTTTTTCTTGAGTGTCTCTTCAGTTTGTTCATTTCTAGCATATAGAAACATTACTGACTTATGTGCATTAATCTTGTATCCCGCTACTTTGCTAAATTTGTTTATTAGCTCTAGTAGGTGTATCGTTGATTTCTCAGGGTTTTCTAGATATAAGATCATATCATCTGCAAACAATGACAGTTTTACTTCTTCTTTTCCAATTTGGATGCCTTTTATTTCTTTGTCTTGCCGGATTGCCCTGGCTAGCACTTCCAGCACAATGTTGAATAACAGTGGTGACAGCGGGCATCCTTGTCTTGTTCCTGATCTTAGAGGGAAGGCTTTCAGTCTCTCACCATTGAGTACTATGCTGGCTGTGGGTTTTTCATATATGCTCTTTATCATGTTGAGGAAGTTTCCTTCAATTCCTACCTTTTGAAGTGTTTTTATCAAAAACGGATGTTGGATTTTGTCAAATGCTTTTTCAGCATCTATTGAGATGATCAATTGATTTTTCCCTTTCGAGTTTTTAATGTGTTGTAATACATTGATTGTTTTTCTTATGTTGAACCATCCTTGCATGCCTGGAATGAACCCCACTTGGTCATGGTGTATGATTTTTTTAATGTGTCTTTGGATTCGATTTGCAAGTATTTTGTGGAGGATTTTTGCATCTATATTCATTAGGGAGATTGGCCGGTAGTTTTCCTTTTTTGTAGCATCTTTGCCTGGTTTTGGTATTAGATTGATGTTAGCTTCATAAAATGAATTAGGTAGTGTTCCATTTTTTTCAATGTTTTGAAAGAGTTTGAGTAAGATTGGTGTCAGTTCTTTCTGGAAAGTTTGGTAGAATTCCCCTGTGAAGCCATCTGGCCCTGGGCATTTATTTGTGGGAAGATTTTTGATGACTGATTGGATCTCTTTGCTTGTGATGGGTTGGTTGAGGTCTTCTATTTCTTCTCTGGTCAGTCTAGGTTGTTCATATGTTTCCAGGAAATTGTCCATTTCTTCTACATTATCCAGTTTGTTGCCATACAGTTGTTCATAATATCCTCTTATAATTTTTTAATTTCTTCAGGATCTGCAGTTATGTCACCTTTTTCATTCATTATTTTGTTTATATGGGTCTTCTCTCTTTTTGATTTTGTCAGTCTAGCTAGGGGCTTGTCAATCTTGTTGATCTTCTCAAAGAACCAACTTTTGGTGATATTTATCCTTTCTATTGTTTTTTTGTTCTCTATGTCATTTATTTCTGCTTTAATCCTTGTTATTTCTTTTCTTGTACTTGGTTTAGGATTGGTTTGCTGTTCATTTTCTAGCTTCTTCAGTTGATCCATTAGTTCTTTGATTTTGGCTCTTTCTTCCTTTTTAATATATGCGTTTAGTGCTATAAATTTCCCCCTTAGCACTGCTTTTGCTGCATCCCATAGGTTTTGGTATGTTGTGTTCTCATTTTCATTCGTCTCTATATATTTAGCAATTTCTCTTGCTATTTCTTCTTTAACCCACTGATTGTTTAGGAGTGTGTTGTTTAACCTCCAGGTATTTGTGAATTTTCTAAGTCTCTGATGGTTATTGACTTCTAATTGTATTCCATTGTGGTCAGAGAATGTGCTTTGAATAATTTCAATCTTTTTAAATTTATTGAGGCTTGTTTTATGTCCCAGCATATGATCTATTCTGGAGAAAGTTCCGTGAGCACTAGAAAAGTATGTGTATCCTGTTGATTTGGGATGTAATGTCCTGTAGATGTCTGTTAAATCTAATTCATTTATCAGATTGTTTAGGTTTTCAATTTCCTTATTGGTCTTCTGTCTGGTTGATCTATCTATAGGAGAGAGTGATGTGTTGAAGTCTCCCACAATTATTGTGGAAACATCAATTGCTTCCTTTAGTTTTGCCAATGTTTCTCTCATGTATTTTGTGGCACCTTGATTGGGTGCATAGACATTTACGATTGTTATTTCTTCTTGCTGAATTGCCCCTTTTATTAGTATGTAGTGGCCTTCTTTGTCTCTCAAAACATCCCTGCATTTGAAGTCTATTTTATCTGAGATTAATATTGCTACACCTGCTTTCTTTTGGCTGTAGCTTGCATGAAATATTTTTTTCCATCCTTTCACTTTCAGTTTCTTTGTGTCCCTGTGTCTAAGATGAGTCTCTTGTATGCAACATATTGATGGTTCATTTTTTTTTGATCCATTCTGCGAATCTATATCTTTTAATTGGGTAGTTTAATCCATTTACATTCAACGTTAAAACCGTGAAGGCATTTCTTGAATCGGCCATCTTATCCTTTGGATTATGTTTGCCATATTTTTCCCTCTCTCTATTAATATCCTTTATTGTACCCATACCGAATCTCTTTAGTACTGAACCTTTCTCCAAGTCTCTCTGTCCTGTCTTTGTTTCTCTGTCTGTAGGGCTCCCTTTAGTATCTCCAGTAGGGCAGGTCTCTTGTTAGCAAATTCTCTCAGCATTTCTTTGTCTGTGAAAAATTTAAGCTCTCCCTCAAATTTGAAGGAGAGCTTTGCTGGGTAAAGTATTCTTGGCTGGAAATTCCTCTCACTCAGAATTTTAAATATATCGTGCCACTGCCTTCTCGCCTCCATGGTGGCTGCTGAGTAGTCACTACTTAGTCTTATGCTGTTTCCTTTGTATGTGGTGAATTGCTTTTCTCTTGCTGCTTTCAGAACTTGCTCCTTCTCTTCTATGTTTGACAGTGTGATCAGTATATGTCTCGGAGTGGGTTTTTTTGGATTTATTCTATTTGGAGTTCGCTGAGCATTTATGATTTGTGTATTTATGTTGTTTAGAAGATTTGGGAAGTTTTCCCCAACAATTTCTTTGAATACTCTTCCTAGACCTTTACCCTTTTCTTCCCCTTCTGGGACACCAATGAGTCTTATATTCGGACGTTTCATATTATCTATCATATCCCTGAGGTCCATTTCGAGTTTTTCAATTTTTTTCCCCATTCTTTCTTTTATGTTTTCATTTTTCCATTCTGTCATCTTCCAGGTCACTGATTCGTTGTTCAACTTCCTCTAGTCTTGTACTATGAGTGTCCAGAATCTTTTTAATTTGGTCAACAGTTTCTTTAATTTCCATAAGATCATCCATTTTTTTATTTAGTCTTGCAATGTCTTCTTTATGCTCTTCTAGGGTCTTCTTGATTTCCTTCATATCCCGTACTAGGGTCTCATTGTTCATCTTTAGTTCTTTGAGTAGCTGCTCTAGGTGTGTCTCTTCTGGTCTTTTGATTTGGGTGCTTGGGCTTGGGTTATCCATATCGTCTGGTTTTTTCATATGCTTTATAATTTTCTGTTGTTTTTGGCCTCGTGGCATTTGCTGACCTTGATAGGGTTCTTTTAGGGTTTGTAGACCAGTTGAAGTCCTTATCTCTAATTTATCAGATCTACAGCTTTGTGGAGTACACTTTCTCTAACTAACCAGCAGGTGGCGTCCACGAGCCACCTGTTCTCCACAAGCCAGATCTCCCCTGCTTAGCCTTTTTGGTGAGTGGGGGAGTGAGTCTTGTGGGGCCCAATTGGTGTCCCAAGCTTGCGTGTGTAGTTGGTGTTGCCTGCCCTGTATGTGGGGCGTGTTTCTGGGCAGTCGGGGAGGGGGGGTGGCCCTAACAATCAAATCTCCCTGATGATCCTAGAGTTTTAAAGCTACTGCAATAGTCTAATCCTTCAGTTCAGTCCTGCCACAGTTTGTCTCTGCCACTGACCCACAAGTCTTTGGTATTGGCGTATGGCTCCTGAGACTTGCAAGTGGGCCCCTCTTCCAGGCTGTGCACCCCGGGTCCTCTGTTGAGGGATGACTGTGCTATGTCGCAGGTGGGTGCCGTCCCCCCAGGGCAGTTCTGGGCTGCTGGGCTGTGTTGGGAGGCTCCCAGTCTGCTCAAATGATGGCTGAATGGGGCTCTGTTAATTCACACTGCTCCCCCTTCCCAGCTCTGGGACATTCAGCTGAGGTTGCAGGGAAGGCTAATGTCCACGCCCAGTTTTGTGGTGTGTGCCTGTTATTTGAAGCACTTCCGTCACACTGGGTTGTCTGGGGCAGCTCTGGGCTATGGGGCTGGCGATGGGCAGGAGTGTTTCCTGTCCACCAGGATGGTGGCTGTGAGCGGACACCCCCCTTTTCTTGGGAAGTTGTGTTGTTTAGTGAATTTTCTCAGCCACTGGATTATTGCCTTTTGTCTCAGAGCTCTCTTAGTTCTGCTCTTGACTTGACGTGCCCAAATTTCAATTCTTTGAAGCTTTCTGTATTGAGCTTCTTAGAGTAATTGTTTTAGAAAAAGCAAAAAGGATTTAAAAAAAAAAAAAAAACGGCCCTCCTCAGAGATCTAATGGGTTATTGAAATGCTAATAGACAAAGCAACCAGGGCCATTAAGGAAAAGTGCCCAGGGCAGAGAGATCAGCCTTGCTTCGGGATTTGCATATGCGCCTCAAGGCCTGATCTCCGCCCTTCCCCTTTCTGTGTTCACCAGAACTCCAAAAATCCTCTGCTTTTATTTTGGAGTTTTTCGTGTTGTTTTTTTTCTATGCCTGTCTCCTCTCTGCTGGGCTGGCTGCTCTCAGAGTCTCTGGTGTCTGGCCTCAGTCTATCTATGGTTGGAGTTTGAATCAGTAGAATGAGTTTCCGGTAAGAGCAGCCACTGCAATTCTCCCTTCTCCTTCCTGGAGCTGACAGCCCCTCCTCCCCCGGGACTGAGCCTGGCAGGGAGGGGCGCGGGTCCCCTGGCCACAAAAACTTACAGATTTCGCTGATCTCAGTAGTTCCACGTTTTCATGAGTGTTGTATGAAGTATGCCCAAAGACAGATTGCTCTGTGGTGTCCAGTCCACGCAGTTCCTGGCTTTTTACCTACTTTCCTGGAGGAGTAACTAAAACATACAGCTCACCAGTCTGCCATCTTGCCCCGCCTCTCCTATTCCTCACTTTTAACAGGTGGAATTACCCAATTTCTGTAAGAGGTTCATGACACACTTTTGAAAGCACAATAATAATGTGACATATTCATAGAAATGTAAGTTATATAAAGGAAGCATACTCTCTACCAATGTTTTTTCTAGAACTAAAAATCACCTTAGAAAAGATGGGTTTTCCATTTTTCAATTGAGACATAAAATTAAAATGGTCCTCAGAAGTTCTCAACTTTGTAAAAAAACTTCTCCCCTACACCCCCCAAATCTTCTTGTCCTGATCAAGGTAAAAATACATTTTCAGAATCAAAGAAGTAGAAGGGCCAGCCTCTGTGATTTATGAGAAACTTCCAGACGGATTTGGGGCATATCTATCAGTTTTGATCAGGCTGTTTTTGTAGAACCCCATGGTGAGTTTTTCAGACAAACAGCATATGGAACTAATGCTTTTTTTTTTTTTTTTTTCCCTTTAGATGAAGAGATTTTGCTTAAGATTTATGTGGCACAAACTGGGATTTGGATTTATTGCCTCCGCTCCTCACTCCTCACCACTCTTCTAAGTTCAGAGATCTGGCCAAAATCTCCCTTACTCAGCCATGTTCCACTGCTTCCTGTTTCTTTATACTTTAGTCTCTCTCCTCTGAATGGCCGGCTTTCCTCCTTCCGGTCCCCGACCCCATCCATTCTGCTTCCCACCCCCACATCCCACAGACACACATCTTGTACCTCAAGGCCATTTCTCAGAGATGTTGCTTCCAGTCCAAGATCGAAAAGCCCTGTAGAACAGTCACCTTCATTCTCCCCCAATCCACAGTCTGACTCCAGAATTGTAAGATCCCCAGATGCTCTCATACGGTGCTGGTTTGGGGGTTCATTTCCCTTCTTCCATCCAGATTTGGTAAATCTCTATTTAAAAAAATTTTTTTAATTGTGGTAACATAAATGCAACATAACATTTCCTATTTTAACCACTTTCAGTGGTGCTGATGACATTGACAATGTTGTGCTACCATCACCACCGTCCATTTCCAAAATTTTCCATCACTCCAAACAAACTCTGTGCCCATTAAGCAATAACTCCCTGTTTCCCACCTCCACCCTGCCCCTGGTACCCTGTCATCTACTTGCTGTCTCTATGAATTTGCATGTACTAATCAATTCATATCAGTGAAATCACAAAATATTTGTCATTTTTTGTCTGACTATAGCTCATTCAACATGATGTCTTCAAGGTCCATCCATGTTGTAGCATGGAGCAGAACTTCATTCCCTTTTATGGCTGAATAATATCCCACTGTATACTAGAAATTGTATACTTGAAAGTAGTAAAGATGGGAAATTTGATGTTGCATATGTTTTACCACAATAAAAAAATTTTAAAGCAGAAAACCTAGACAGCCCCAAGAAATGGAGGCAGGGCAGCAAAATCACGTTTGCACCTGCTTGGAGGTTTCTTAGCAAGGCTGAGCCAAGTGTTACCAACACTACCCAAAGCTTCTCCTTCACAAAGCTAACAAGTCACTCTGGATTTTGGTCTAGGCAAGTGTGCTGGTTTGGATAAATTATGTACCCCCTAAATGCCATGTTCCTCAATGCAATCTTGTGGGGTCAGAGTATTAGTGTTGATTAGGTTGGAAACTTTGGATGAGGTTGTTTCCATGGATATGTGACCCACCCAACTGTGGGTAATAGCTTTGATTAGATTATTTCCATGGAGGTGTGGCCCTGCCCATTCAGCACGGTCTTGATTTAATCACTGGAGCCCTATATAAGAGTCTACAGACAGAAGAAGCTTGCAGCTGCAGCCAAGAGAGACATTTTGAAGATAGCCATTGAAAGTAGACTTTTGCTACTCCAGAGTTTGCCTGGGAAAAACTAAGAGAATACCCTCAGATGCCTAGAGAGAACCATCCCGGGAGAAAGCCATTTTGAAACACAACCTGGGAGCAAAGGAAGAAGATGGCAGCCACGTGCCTTCCCAGGCAACAGAGGTGTTCTGGATGCCATTGGCCATTCTTCTGTGAAGGTACCCTATTGTTGACGCCTTAGCTTGGACACTTCATGGCCTTAAGACTGTAACTTTGTAACCAAATAACCCCCCTTTAAAAAGTCAATCCATTTCTGGTATTTTGCATAACAGCAATATTAGCAAACCAGTAAAACAATATATCAGGTCAACTTAGCACCATGGTTTAAAAGTCTAGTTTTTGACATCCATACATTTTAGGTCATGGCTTCAAAAATCTGGAACAACAAACCTACCAAGAACAGGGTACACTTGATCCATCTTACTGTTTTCCTTCTCAGTAGTCTAAAAGAACAGAAATATTTTCTTCATTAAACCATTGGCATAGGTCTCTATGAAGACTAAATTGAAAGGGACAAGTATCCTAGCATTATCACAATGTTTGAGATAATGACTTCCTTGCTTCTCTTTTCTATTTTGCCACCTTATACTGAAAAACATGGTAGAGTTTTACATGATTTTGAACTTCATATGAACAGAATCATCACCTGATGATCAGTCTATATATATTTCCTAGTGCCTTGTTTCTTTGGCTCATTCTTACACAGGTGAGATTCACCCGCTTTATTGCAGGAACATCTCTTTGCTCATTTTCATTTGCAGAGTATTTCATTATATGAATAACCCACAATTTATTTCTCCCTTCTACTGCTGATGGGCACTTAAGTTGTGTCCATTCTTGGGCTATTACAAGCAATGCAGCTATGAGCATTCTTGTACAATTATCCCTTCCACATTGTGACTTTCCCCATCACAGTTTTGAAATATTGCAGGTCAGGATAGGAAATTAAATGGGAATTTTGGGGGAGTTTTGCAGAAGCCACAGATGATACATGAAAGCCAGCAGAGGAAACACAAAGGCTTGAAATGTGAAGGATTGTTATTTTTAAAAAGGCATTCTGATAGACTCTGGCATCATACAAGAAAGGTCTAAGTCCTTACATGCTATGCTAAAGGAAAGTGAAGCTGAAGGGTCTATCCCTATGGATTTTCAGGCCAGCAAAAGTTGGTTGGAAAATTTTTAAAAAACGTTTAGCCAATACAATGTAAAAGTAATGGAGGAGGCAGCTTCTGCCAATCAAGAGGCAGCTAGGGAGTTTCCTGAAACCCTGAAACAAAATTTTACATGGATTTTCCAGATCATGGAGCTTCCAAACCCCTAATGCTGTGATGCGGAAGGGATAACTGTGTATGATTCCTGGTGCCAGGTGCACAGTTTCCTCCAGGTGGCGCTGTCCAGTAGAATTTTCTGCAATGATGGGAACGCTCCGCTTCTGTTGTGAACCATTCAATAACCACCAACCACATGTGGCTATTGGCCATGTGAAATTTGGCCAATGGAGAAACTTTTTATTCTACTTAGTTTTACTTCATTCGGATTTTAATAGGTGCATGTGACTAGAGGCTACCATATCGGATGGCACAAGTCGGAGGGATGCACAAAATAGTGGGATTGGTGAGTCATAGAGACATAGTTTTGATAGCTAGATCAGTAGAAAAAATACTCAATTTTAAAAAAGTTTATTAAGATCACTTCACTCAGGTAAGAATGTGTGGGCCATAAAGTCCTGCAACCTCATCATGGAGTATATACTTGGAAGATCTGAGAGCAGGGACAGGAATGGACACTGGCACAATGGTGTTTATGGTGGCAGTATTCATGATTTCCAATGGTTGGAGGTGGCCAAAGGGTGAACTGTGGTGCATGCATACTATAGAATATTGAGTGGCTGCAAGAAGGAATGAAGCTGTGAGGCATGCAACTAGATGAATGGATCTTGAGGACAGCATTTTGAGTTAAATGCACCAGAAACGAAAAGACAAACATTATAACACCTCACTAATATGGACTAACTACAATGTGTAAACTCTGAGAATTGAATCTTAGAGCACAGCTTATCAGGCAAACGCTTAGTGTAACGGTCCCTAGATTGTAAGCTCTTACAGCAGTCACATCTATTCCTGAGTTGTAATGGTTATCTCCAAATTCTGAGATGCTGAGCTTTTTGTGTATAACCTGATTGGTCTCTGGAACTTTAGGTATTGGTTTGACACCTGAAACTCAGAGTTAGAGTTTGGCAGCTATGAATGTCGGTATCAGCACATATAGTAACTGTTTAAAAAGCTGAAAAAGAGTTCATACTTCAATTAGAGATATGACTGAAGCAGATCTGGTTAGAACTTAAGGCAAATCAGGCCAAAGGGTAAAGAATGTTATTGAGTATGTTTTAAAACTTCAACTTCTGTGTGAGACCAAAGGAAGAGATGTTTATTTGGTGCAGGATCTATATTTTCTGCAGCACACTAAATAATTAAACTTGTACAGTCAGTTTATTCAAACACCATAATTACATGGAACTTTGAATAGGAAGTAGGTAGGTTTATACAGGTTAGTGTGAAATAGCAATCCATCCCAAAGTAATTTGGGCAGAGAATAAAAATACATTTGCAGGGCTCCCCTGAGGAAATGGGGTAAAATGTGGAAATGTTTGGACTTCCTCATCTGGGTTATTACTGATATTCTCACAAATATTGAGCACTAAAAATTTAGTGGGATGAGCCCTCCATCTTGGGCCTTGCCCTTACAAAGCTTGTTACTGCAAAGGAGAAGCTAAGCCTACTTATAATTGTGCCCAAGAGTCTCCCCCAGAGAACCTCTTTGTTGCTCAGATGTGGCCCTCTCTCTCTAAGCCCACTCAGCAGGTGAACTCACTGCCCTCTTCCCTACGTGGGACATGACTCTGAGGGGTGGAAATCTCCCTGGTAATGTGGGACATGACTCCCAGGGAGGAGACTGGACCTGGCATCATGGGATTGAGAAAATCTTTTTGACCAAAAGGGAGAAGTGAAATGAAACAAAATAAAGTTTCAGTGGCTGAGAAATTTCAAATGGAGTCGAGAGGTCACTCTGGAGGGCATTCTTAAGTGCTATATAGATAGCTCTTTTTAGTTTTTAGTGTATTGGAATAGCTAGAAGGAAATACCTGTAACTGTGGAAATACAACCCAATAACCTTGATTCTTGAAGAAGATTGCATAACTATGTAGTGTACATGGTGTGACTGTGTGATTATGAAAACCTTGTGGCTCACACTCCCTTTATCCAGGGTATGGACAGATGAGTAGAAAAACAGGAGAAAAAAACTAAATGAAAAATAGGGTGGGATGGGGGGTTGGAATGCTTTGGGTTTTTTTTACTTTTATTTTTATTTATTTATTTATTTATTTATTTATTGAAGTAAGGCAAATGTTCAAAAATTGTGGTGATGAATGCACAACTATATGATGGTACTGTGAACAGCTGATTGCACACTGTGGATGATTGTATGTTATGTGAATATATCTCAATAAAACTGAATTTAAAATAAAAAACTCATATATATATATATATATATATATATATATATATATATATATATAATCACTCAAGGAGCCTTGAGTTATCCTAAGCATAAATAGTCCTTGTTTAAATAACTTGCTGTTGCTCTAATCTCAACAACAACAAAAAACTGCTCTCTGTTCCCAGAAACTCTCCCAGGAACCTTGCAGGAGGATGCAAGGGATATCACTGTATGGTCTGATATCTAGTGCCTTCTACTCCTTGAAAAACAAGCCTGAATGAGGGGAGGACTTCAAGATAATAGGAGATGTTGACCAAACAGCTTTTTCTCTTCTATTTTTTTTCCCCTTCTGCTTTCTTCTGGATCCTGGCCATTTCTTTGTCTGTTTGGGATTATAAAGGCCCAAATCACTCTTCTCATTCTGAACTAGTCTTGGAAAGTTTTTTCTTCTTTTCCTTCAGTTCCTCATTAACGCATCTTCAATAAACTTACCTTCTCACCAAAGCAAAGAGACTTGTTTCCCTGTTTGATGTGGTATCAGGCGGACCTACTTTTTAGGACTGTATTTTCTGACAGCAACAGTTTCCCAGCTGCTAAAATAAATACCATGCAATGGGCTAGCTTAACAGGAATTTATTGGCTCATGGGTTCAGAGGCTAAAGTCCAAAATTAAGGCATCAGGAAGGCAAATAGTCTCTCCCTGAAGACCGTGGCATTCTGGGGCTGGCTGCCAGCCATCTTTGGAGTTCCTTGGCTTTTCCATCACATGGCAAAGCACATGGCAGCATCTTCTCCTTTCTTTTCCAGGTTCTGTTGACTTCCAGCTTCTGGCTGCTCCCCATGGCTTATTCCCTTCCATGTCCAATTCCCTCTGCTTATAAGGATTTCAGTTGTATTGGATCAAGCCCATCTGCCTTCAGTTTGGGCACAGCTTAACTAATAACATCTTCAAAGCTCCTATTTACAAATGGGATCACACCCTCAGAACCAGGGTTGGGACCTGACCATGCCTTTTCTGGGGGTCATGATTCAATCCCCTCACTTGATAATGCCAAACTGCTTTCCAAAATCCTTGGCCCGCACTATTCATGTGCTTATATGCATAAGAAACTTTGTAACTTTGCCAAGCACTGACTTCTTAGGAGAAACCAGATTGGAGTCCTCAGGAAATTCAAGCAATATGCTAATTTTAGTTTATGAATATCATGTTTTAGTAACATTTACTAACTCCCTTAGCAGGTTACAAGTAAGTAGCCGTAACCATATTTAACTATAAAAATCACTGAGAACCAAAGACAGGATTAAGTCTTTTGGATCAGAAAGATGTTTGAGAGTGATCTGAGAATCAGTGACATAGTAGAAGGAAAATAAACATTGGGATCCAAAAGTCCTAACTTGGAAATCTAACACAGCCTCTTGGCAGTCATGTGACTAACAAGTCATGTAACGTCCGAGGCCTAGTTTATACTTTAATTCTACAAATATTCACAGGTATCTTGTTGGATGCTTGAGGTACAAAGACAAGGCATGTCTCGTGTATCTCATTGAGTGTTTGACAGTATAGCCATAGGAATAAACAGACAATTTCAGTAATGGGAATAAAAATATCTGTCTTAGTTTCCCAGGGCTGTTGTAACAAAGAAATTGGGTGGCTGAGAACAAGAAGAATTTATTGTCCCAGGGTTCTGGAGGATAGAAGTCTGAGAACCATAACGGAGCTTGCCTTTTCCTAGCTTCTGGTGGTTTACCAGCAATCTTTGGGCTTCATTGTCAGCCTCAGCTGTCACATGCCCTTCTCCCCGGTGTCTCCTGCTGTGTCCAATTCTCTCCTTCTATAAGGACACCTGTGTTACGAGCACATCCCAATCCAATATGACTTCATTTTACCTAATAAGACTCTATTTCCAAATAAGGTCACATTCACAGCTCAAGGGGGATAGGACCTGAACCTGTCTCTTAGGGGGATACCATTCAACCCCTAACACTGTTCCACAGGATTCTTTGAGAATGACTTAAATGGTGAAGTTCTTCGCACGTAAAACGTGCTCAAAATTTTATTTCATGTTGATCCATCTTTATCACCTCACAGCCACGTTATTCCCAGGGCTTCTTAACTGGTCTCCATGCCATCTGTCAGTCTCTCTCCTTTCCAATCTATTCCACGCAACGCTGAAAAGAAAATGTCCCTTCCATTACATCACCCACCCCTTACTCTGGGTACTTACTGCTGTGTGTCCTCGTGCAAGGTACATAACCTCTCTGATCCATTGTTTCAGGGTTTTTCAAGAATTCAATTTTATGAGAACATTACTAGAGCAAAAATCGATTCTATTAAAGTCCAGGCTGCTAAGCCCAGGACACCAAGATGGACCACGACAGAAGGTGCCTGGATGTGCCGACCTTCCTCAGCCAGGTTAGCGGAGGCGATCTGAAAGAGGGGAGGGCAGAGGCTGAGGCCAGACCCCCGAACCTGGGAGCTGGCTGAGGTTCCTCAAGCTCTACAGCGCGCCCCAGCCCTGGGGACCACCGTGGCTGGGAGAGCGAGCCTCTGGGTCAGCTTGCACTTGCTACGAGCCGCGGGGTTCCCAGGGAACCTGCGCCCACCCCCGCTCGCAGACAGAAGCCTGGGGCAGCCCGTTCCTTATCCTTTATTGTCTGGAGACACGTTTTCCTTTGCACAGAGGCAGGGGTGGGAGTGGGGAAGGGTGGGGTGGGAAGGGGAGAGCTGGCTCAAGGCTACCGGGGCTCAGCCCGCCCTGCTCCAGCCCCGCCCCTACCCAGATGCCACCAGCAACACCCAAAGTGTCCCCTCATGTCCCAATTCTGATCCCTCTCCCCCTCCTCAAAAACACACGGTTCTGGAAAACACTTATGGGTTTGCTGGAATCCCCCGCCGGCTGGCACACTGCCCACTTACAGGGGCAAGGGCCTGGGTGGGGTTGGTGGGACAACCAGAGAAATCCCACCCAGGGCGCATGGGGCCATCCCCCGGCTTTGAAGTTAGCAGCAGCTGAAATGTCAAGCCCCAAATACAACCAGTCAGCAATCTTTCCTGAACTTGCCTTCTGGTAGGGGCTTGTTCTTTGTTACAAAAATATTTTCCCATCATTAAGCTCTCTGAGGGACTTTTTCCCCTCCCCAGGACTGACTGCCTTCTCTGCAGTCAAGAGAGCTGGCCTTTCATCTTTGGGACACCTTTGGAAACTTGGCCTCACAGTGGAGAGCCGTCCCTGTAGCGTGTGCTCTTTATTCCCATCCCCAGCCTCCAGGGAAAGGAGCAAGTAAGACCACCGTGGGCCAACCCAGGGGGACTCAGAACCTCTCCCCAAGAGCATCTAGAAAGATGCTGGGGGAGCAAAGCCAGCTTGGCCCATGACATCTCCCCTTCTTTTGGGAGGAAGAAACTTTCTTCCTGGGTTCATACAGCCTAAAAGTACCATGTGGTGTACTCTTGGCTAAACTGCAAAAGATGCAGGGAAGCTATTGCAGGAGGGAAGGGAAAACCCTAACCAGAACTGGGCTTGCCAGACAAAGGAAGGGCAGCCAGCTCGTTAAATTATACTAAACTGGACAACTAGAAGCTCCACGAACCTAAGACAAACACAAGAAGACAAAACAGAAAGAACCCCCAAACAAAAATCCTCCTGGTATGACTCCAGAATCTTAATTAGATCTTGGCCCACACGCCCAGGGGAACCCTGGAGTCCCCAGGTGGGGCACAGTCTAGGGCTCGGCCACTTTCCCAGGCTCTGCCCCCTGCCCTGCCCTTTGGCATAAAGCACGCTTGCTCCACCTAACTGGGGAGGCTGCTTCTTTAACTCCGAGGTGTGGGCAGCCAAGTACCTGTCCAGCTCTGCCTATCCCACCAGCTGCACACTGAGCTGCCAGGCCCCAAATAGGGAGTGGTTTCCTAACCAGAGAAGGCTCTGGAAGCTAACCAACTCCTCCTACTGCTGTGAGCCAGGGCAGGGCCGGCCCAAGAAGAACTGTGAAGTCAGCAAGTTTGGCTTTTGGGCCTCTCCACCCTTTCCTTTCTGCAGCTCTCTCAGATTCCCATCTTATCCCTTTGGGCACTCCTTTGTCCTCCACCAGATCAAGATTTCCTCAACAGGGATTGACCATTTACCATTTAGTGTGAATTTATATCCAACTGAAACAAAACTCCTCGTAAAAACATATCTGCAGTGTTGGTGGCGAAGGTCATTTTCGTAATGACCCTCTCCACTACTTCCCCAAGGGCTGTGATTTAAAGACCTCCTTTTTCTAGAGTCCTCTGTTTTAAGTTCCAAATGATCCTCTGTGAAAATATATATATATATATATTTATTTATTTTGGAAGAGAGTAATGGAAAGAAAGTGATGCCAGAAGTAAACTCCTATTAGAATCTTAGGATTTTTAGGTGAAACCAATGTTTGAGTACTTTCTAAGAGCCAAGTTTTGAACTTTTGCTGACATCATATTGGACTTTTATAATATCCTCCTTTCAGATGAAGGAACAAATTCAGAAACTTATTTGCCAGAGTTCAGTTACTGGAAATGGAATTTGGGCCCAGGCTGTCCAATTTGCAAATTCAGTGCTTAGAAATGGAAGAGGATGGAGAAATCACCTGTGGAACCTCCTCATTATGGAGATGAGGAAACAAAGGTTAGGAAATGTCAGGTGATACCTCCAAACTTACTCATCCTTTGCCTCAGAACTCAGGAAATCTTCCAGGCAACAACTAGAGTAGCCTATAGATTTTTGCTCTAGTAATCTTCTCCCTTCCTCTAAATGGCTTTGATCTTTTTATCGAGAGTACTGAATATGCTGTTTACTGAGAAACACTTAAAAATTCTTAATTGGCAGAGTCTATTTATTCATATGATAAATAAAACAAAAAGGAGTTAGCAGATCTTGGACTAGAATTCAGATTTTCTTCATTCAAATTGGAGATGTTTTCAATTGTAGCAGATGGCCTCCTACTAACACCTGCATAAATATTAATTAAACTGTAAATGAAATGGGTATCCTATACATAATCTCGATGCAAGGTTAGAACTTAAAATATGCTTCCCTGACATGTTCAATGTTGTCCAAGTCTAAGATACAATCCTCTAAACCCAACCTTCTTTTATATGGAACGGCACCTATTAGAAGCCACCTGAAATAATAACCTCTACTTATTCTTTTACAAACATTTATTGCATGCTAAATGACTTATCTGCATTATATCTCATTTAATCCTAACTGCGAGATCATAAAATAGATAGTATTATCCTCCAATTTACAAACAAACAAACCAAAAAAACCCTGTCCCATTATACTGACTAGTGACTAGTGCCAAACCTTAAATACAATTATGATAGTCTTGGTCCCCCACGGGGTTCAGGAAACCACAGGTTAAACATGGGCACACCTTTTGGAGCATCAAATTTACTTGATGGTAATTTAAAACTCCAAAAAAAATTTTTTTTTCAACAAGAATTTTGAAGTGGAATGAAAAATTCACATGGATTTTTTTTTTTTTTTTTTAAGCTAAAACAAACCATTTGGAAGAAATGTCATGGCTGGAGGTGGACTGGAAGGTCACTTAGGCCTTGCAGTTTTGCCCTAGGGAGGACCTTTACTCTTCAGAGTAAACAAGCAAACTAACCGAATAGTCTTATTGGGGAAAATTCCAAGTATTTAGGACCCCCTTTCTTTGATTTCTTCTTAAGAAAGCCCCATTTTCCCTCATATATTTGATATACTGTCTGTATTTAAACCAAATGGAATGGCAATATTACCTTTTTGTTGCATTTCATCTTCAGGAATAATACACAAAAATTACGACATAAAAGAAATCTTAGAGAAGATTGGCTTAGACGGATTTCGGGGAACAGTTTGCTCCTTTTGTCCTTTGTATGTTGTTCTATTCCATGCAAGAGACACAAAGAGAACGAAAGGAAGAAAGGAGGGGAGCAAAGGCATAAAATTCTTGTAGGCATTCCCTCGAATAATGCTTTTCTAACTCCCACAGGACCACGTACTCTCTAACAGCCCCATTCAAGATAAAGCCAATGCCAGCCACAAATGCAAGCCACGTATGTAATTTAAAATTGTCTACAACCCACAGGAAAGTAAAACTAGGAGAAATTAATTGGAATATTTTACTTGACTCAATCTATGCAAAATATTATTTTAACATGTAATCAATATTTTAAAAATTAGAGATAATTTACATTCTTTGTTTTTTCATACCATCTTCAAAATTCAGTGTGTACTTTACACTTACAATGCACTAGCCACATTTCAAGTGCTCAAATGTCACATGAGGCAAGTGGCCACCATATTGAACAGTGAAGCTCTAGAATAATCAGAAACTTTATCTATGGGTCCAACATCTTTTTTTGATAGATAAGGAAACCCGAGTCCGAGAAAGATGAAGTGAGTCTCACAGCAAGTTAATGCAATGGCAGACCCCGGTTCATGTTCCTTTAGAAGTCTATATACTTTTCTGTTATTCTTTTTTTGAAGTATGTTTACTATTTTAAAGTAAAACAGTAACTCCCAATTATATGACCTACAGCTTCTGGAAAACGTTACTGAGGAGCTCCTCAGAAATTCACCCGGGTGAGTTATTTTAATTATTGTTTAAGAAGAACTTGTCTATTCCTGACATGCTGTGCAGTCTTAACACTTGTGGTAATCAACAGCCCACCCACCATTTATGCTGCTTGCAGGACATGTTTATAATTAGAACTCAAGAATGCATCTCCTTCTAGAGGAGCAAAAATTATTGCAAGGATTCCCATCAAAAACAAAATAGCAGACCCTTTTAAGAGATTATTATTCTAACCTGGTCCCTTGGAGTTTGGGAATCTGAATGGTCTATCCTTAATCATTGATTGAATACTGTTTTGTTAACTTTTTATTTTGGAATAATTTTAAACTTATAGGACAGTTACAATAATAATACAAACCCCATACAGAGAACTCCAACATACCCCTATCCCCCAGATACCCAGATGCACCAATTTTAACGTTTTGCCACATTTGCCATATCATTCTATCTATCCACCCATCAGTCTAACAATCCATCTATTTATCTAGCCCTCTATCCATCTATCAATCCATTTGATGAACACTTGAGTGTAGGTGATATATATCATGCTCCTTGAACACTTAATACTGCCATGTACATTTCCTAAGAATAAGAATATTCACTTATGTATCTACCTTAAGTGCAGTACTCAAGTTTAAGAAATTTATGTTGAAATAAAGCTTACAGTCTCTATTCCAAATTTTCTCTATGTCCCAATAATGTCCTTTTGAGTCTTCTCTATTTGTTAGATCCCATCCAGAATCATTGTCATTGTCATTGTCCCTTTAGTTTTTTTTTTTTTAAGTAGTGGGAACAGATACATAACATAAACTATCCCATCTCAATCATTCCCAAGCATACCATTCAGTGGGATTAATCACATTCAGAATGTTGTAGTACACTCACCACCTTCCATTACTAAAACTTTTTCATCTCCCCAAAGAGAAACCCTACACCCATTTTGCATTATCCCTCATACCCCCTGCTCCCTGCCCCTGGCAACCTGTACTCTAATTTCTGTCCCAATGAGCTGGCATGTTCTCTGATATTTTCTTTGTAGTTACTATGGGGTTTAAATTTAACATCCTAAATATGTGATAATTTTGCTTGCTTTGATACCAACTTAAATTTGGTAGTATATACAAACTACTTGATCCCCCACCTTTAGTTCTTGTCAAAAATTGCAAACCAACTGATTTCCCAAATTATGAGTCCCAAACCACTGATTTCTCATTACATTTTATGTATTTTCCTTTTAGATCCTGTAGGATGTAAAAAGTGAGTTACAAACCAAAAATTCAACAGTATTTACCTATGTCTTCAACCTTACCAGAGATCTTTATTTCTTCAGGCAGCTTTGATCTATTGTTGATTGCCCTTTCCTTTCAACCTGCAGAACTCTCTTTAGCATCTTTTTGGAGGGCTGGTCTAATGGTGACAAACTCCCTCAGCTTTTGTTTATTTGGGAATGTCTTAATCTCTTCATGTCTGAAAGAAAGTTTTGATGGATATGGAATTCATGGCAGGCGTTTTTTTGCTTTCAGCACCTTAAACATGTCATTCCACTGCCCTTGTGTCTCTGTGGCATGATAAGAAATTGGCACTTAATCTTATTCAGAATCCCTTGTGTACTACATGTTGCTTCTCTCTTGCAGCTTTCAGAATTCTCTCCTTGTTTTTGGCATATGACAGTTTGATTACAATATGCTGTGTTGTGGGTCTGTTTGGGTTTATTCTGTTTGGTGTTCATTGAGCATCTTGGATGTGTATATTCATGTATTTTACTAAATTTGGGAAGCGTTCAGCCATTATTTCTTTGTCTTATTTTCTCTTCCCCTATCTACCTTCTCCTTGTGGAACTCCTACAATGCATATATTAGTACACTTGATGGTGCTCCACAGGTCCCTCAGGCTCTCACCTTTACTCTTTCTTCCTTCTGATCCTCAGACTAAACAATTCCAATTGTCCTAGCTCCCAGTTCTCTGGTTCTTTCTTCTGCCAGCTCTAACCTGCTGTTGAATCCCTCTAGGGAATTTTTTATTTCTACTACTGTTGTTTTCAGCTCTGGTTAATTTCTTTTCATAATTTCCATATCTCTATTGATAGTCTCTTTGTGTTCATCTATTGTTTTTCCTGATTCCCTTTAGTTCTTTGTCCACATTTTCCTTTAGCTCTTTGAGCATACTTAGGACATTTTTTTTTTTTTTTAAACATCTTTGTTTGGAATGTCTCAGGGGTTTCTAATGCCTCAATCATCTCCTTTGTCTGGGGCATTATTTCCCATTTCTTTGTATGTTTGGTAATCTTTTATTGAAAGCTGGACATTTTGATATTTAATGTTATTGCTGGAATTTAGACTCTGAGGCCTCTGCTCCTTAAGCTTGTATCCAGCTAGTCTTATAACAGAACTTTCTTTGAATGTCAGGAGCTAACAACAAAAATGAAACGCTTTTCTGTCTTTGCAGATTGACCTATGCAGGAGTTCTCCTTCAGGGCTTACCCAAACAATGAGTTTAGAAAACAGCTCCAAGCCAAAGTGTAGGGGGCCTCCCTGATCCTTTCAGTGCCTTCCTTCCTCCCATCTTGGGCACTGCACTGTGTATGCTACAGACAGCAATCCCTTGACCTGGGCAGCCACTTGACTTGTTCCCCCTCAGTGTTCTCAATGAGTTCTGGGACAAGCTAGGCAAGTTCTGAGACAGCGAGTCCTTCTGGCTACAACAGACAGGCTGGGCCAGAGATACATGCTCCCAGTATGTGCATGAGTTTTACTCTGCTTCTTCTAGACCAGCTCCACACCAAGCCAGGGAGGGGTTGGAGAGGGCCGGTCTTGGAGTCATGAAGTCCTACCACTTTTAAGCAGGCTTTTCTCAATTTGACATGCACCCTGTTAATGAAGTCCTTTGTTTTCTGGAGTTTTGAGAAAGAGGTTTCTGCCAGTTGTTGCTGGTTGTTCGTATCTTCTGTGGGGTGACGGAGCCTTGAAGTGTCTCACTCTACCATCTTGGTTGGGGTGGGGCTCTAATCTGATGCATTGGTTAGAGCAACAGAATTTTAAAGAAGAAACTTTATGACTATCTGGTCCAATTCCCTCAATTCACAGATGAGGAATTTCCCCCCCAAAAGAAAGCGGGCTTACCCAGTCCCACAGCTGTATAGCAGCAATAACCAAGGGTGGGATCTGGGGCTACAGTTGGTTCCCCCATGCCCCTTGTGTGAGCCTTGTCAAGGTTTATATGAGGAGGCAGGAGGAAATAATCTCCCATCATTATTGCCAAATATTGGTATCATTCAATGAAAAACTATATGGGCCAGCAGAGCAAATACCTACTAACAATCACACTGATCCCCTAGGGCTGGAGTATTATTTTAAGGATCATGATGGTGTTGCACTGTAGAAACTTGTTGGCTTCTCAAGCAGAGGTTTTACTTAAACTCAGGGCCATCTCTTGAAATCATCAATATATATTGAAATTTTTCAGTCCTTAACATTTGGAAAGAGATGAAGCCTTAAGCCTTGGTTTTGAAATGCCTCCCATGTTCTCATACTGATTGTGGGGATTTGGGATTCAATAAGTCATGAGTTAATCCACTTTTTAAGCACTTTAGATAATGTTCAGTCAAATGGTCTCACCTGGTCACTAAGTTATATTACTCAATCTTAACCTAGTTTAAAATGTATCTGTTCTGATTTCTCTCAGGTATGCAAAGGTAGTTCATCATAAAAAATTTAATGTAATATACCACATTCACAGAAAGAAGGGAAAAAAAACCACATGATCAACTCAACTGAATCAAAAAAAGGCATCTGACAAATTCTAGCACTCCTTCTCAATAAAAACACTTAGAAAACTAGGAATAGAAGGGAACTTTCCTAACAAAGGCATATATGAAAAACACACAGCCTACAACATACTCAGTGGTGAAAGACTGAAAGCTCTCCCCCTAAGATCAGGAAAAAGACAAGGATGCCTGCTATTGCCACTGTTATTCAACATTATACTGGAAGTTCTAGCCAGAACAATTGGGCAAGAAAAAGAAATAAAAGGCATTGAAATTGGAAAAGAAGTAAAACTTTCCCAATTTGCATATGGCATGATCCTTATAGAGAAAATACTGAAAAATCTACAAAAAAAAAACACTAGAACTAATAAACAAATTCAGCAAAGTGGCAGGGTGCAAGATCAAATGCCAAAATCAGTAGTTTCTAAACAGTAGTAATAAACAATTTGAGGGGGAAATCAAGAAAAAAAATTCCATCTACAATAGCAACCAAAAGATTCAAATATCTAGGAATAAACTTAACCAAGGATTTAAAGGACTTGTACACAGAAAAACTGCAAAGCATTGCTGAAAGAAATCAAAGACCTAAATAAATGGAAGGACATTCCATGTTCACGGCTTGGAAGACTGTTCTAGTTTGCTAATGCTTCTGGAATGCAAAACACCAGAAATGGATTGGCTTTTATAAAAGTGGGTTTATTTGGTTACACAGTTACCATCTTAAGGCCATAAAGTGTCCAAGGTAATGGCATCAAGAATCCAGTACCTTCACTGGAGGATGGCCAATGGCATCCGGAAAACTTCTGTTAGCTGGGAAGGCATGTGGCTGGTATCTGCTCCAGAGTTCTGGTTTCAAAATGACTTTCTCCTGGGACATTCCTCTCTAGGCTTCAGCTTCTCCCCAAAATGTCACTCTCAGTTGCTCTTGGGGCGTTTTTCCTCTCTTAGCTTCTCTGGAGCAAAAGTCTGATTTCAACGGGTATCTCCAAAATGTTTCTGTAAGCTTCAGCTCCTCTCAGCTTACGTGAATTCTTCATCCTTCTTGGCTGTAGCAAGCTCACTCCTGTCTGAGCTTATATCATGCTCCAGTGAACTAATCAAGGCCATGTTGAATGGGTGGGGCCATGCCTCCATGGAATTTATCCAATTTGAGTTATCACCTACAGTTGGGTGGGTCACATCTCCATGGAAACACTCAAAGACTGACAATCTAATCAACACATAGCATCTTCCCCCACAAGATTACATCAAAGAACATGGCATTTTGGGGGACATAATACATCCAAACCAGAACAAAGACTAAACATAGTTAAGATGGTCAACTCCACCCAACATGATTTACAGATTCAACACAACCCCGATAAAAATTCCAAAAGATTTCTTTAGCAGCAATGGAAAGGCCAATAATCAAATTTATGTGGAAGGGTAAGGAGCCCCATATAGCCAAAACCATTTGAAAAGCAAGAACAAAGTTGGAGTACTCATACATTCAGATTTTAATACTTATTACAAAGCCATAGTATACAAAAGAGTGTGGTATGGGCACAAGGACAGACATAGAGACCATTGGAATTGAATTGAGATTTCCAAAATAGCCTTTCACATCTATGGCCAACTGATTTTTGACAAGAGTGCCAGCTCCATTCAATGGAGAATACTCTCAACGAACAGTGCTGGGGAAACCGGATGCACATAAGAAAAAGATGAAAGTGGACCCCTACTTCATACCATATACAAAAATTAAATCAAAATGGATCAAAGACCTAACCATAAGAACCAAAACTACAAAACTCCCAGAAGAAAACACAGGGAAGCATCTTCAGGTTCTTGTATTAGGCAATAGTTTCTTAGACTTTACGCCAAAAGAAGCACAAGCAACAAAAGAAAGAAAAAAAAAAAAAAGATGAAAAAGATAAATGGAAATTCATCAAAATGAAAAACTTTTGTGTTATCAATGGATTTCCTCATGAAAGTAAAAAGACAACCTACAGAAAGGGAGAAAGTTTTTGGAAACCACACATCCGATAAGCACTTAATTTCCAGAATAAAGAAATCCTGATTCAACAATAAAAAGATAAGCTACTCAACTGAAAAATGGGCAAAAGACATGAATAGACATGTCTCTAATGAAGGTATACAAATGGCCAATAAGCACATGAAAAGACGCTCAACATCATTAGCTATAAGGGAAATGTAAATCAAAACCATGAGATACCATTTCACACCCACTGGAACGGCTACTATTTAAAAATTGGAGAATAACAAGTGTTGGAGAGCATGTGGAGAAATGGGAACCCTTGTTCATTGTTGGTGGGAATGGAAAGTGGTGCAGCTGCTGAAGAAAACACTTTGGCAATTCCTTAGAAAGTTAAGTACAGAGTTACCATTATGACCCAGCACAAACCCAATTCTATGTACATACCTAAAAGATCTGAAGGCAGGGTCTTGAACAGATATTTGCACACTAATGTTCCTAGCAGCATTACTCACAACTGCCAAAAGTTGGAAGGAACCCAAGAGTCCATCAACAGTTGAATGGGTAAGAAAAATGTGGTATATACATACAATGGAATTTTCTTCAGCCATAAAAAGGAATTAAGTGCTGATACATGTGACATGAACCTTGAAGACATCATGTTGAGTGAAATAAGCCAGACACGAAAGGACAAATATTGTATGACCTCACTTACATGAAATAAGAGTATGCAGACTCCCTTGGGAAGACTGTTGCTGCAAAGGAGAGGCTAGGCCTCCCTATAACTGTGCCTAAGAGTCTCCTCCTGAATGCCTCATTGTTGCTCAGATGTGGCCCTCTCTCTCTAGCTAAGCCAACTTGGCAGGTGAAATCACTGCCCTCCCCTCTATATGGGATCAGACACCCAGGGGAGTGAATCTCCCTGGCAATGTGGAATATGACTCCCAGGGAGGAAGGTAGACCTGGCATCATGGGAAGGAGAACATCTTCTTGACCAAAAGGGGGATGTGAATGGAAATGAAATAAACTTCAGTGGCAGAGAGATTCCAAAAGGAGCCGAGAGGTCACTCTGGTGGGCACTCTTACGCACAATTTAGACAACCCTTTTTAGGTTCTAATGAATTGGGGTAGCTGGTGGTAGATACCTGAAACTATCAAACTACAACCCAGAGCCCAGGAATCTTGAAGACAATTGTATAAAAATGTAGCTCATGAGGGGTGACAATGGGATTGGAAAAGCCATAAGGACCACACTCCCCTTTGTCTAGTTTATGGATGGATGTGTAGAAAAATAGGGGAAGGAAAGAAACAAACAGACAAAGGCACCCAGTGTTTTTTACTTTAATTGCTCTTTTTCACTTTATTATTTTTGTTATTTGTGTGTGTGTGGTAATGAAGGTGTCAGGGACTGATTTTGGTGATGAATGTACAACTATGTAATGGTACTGTGAACAATCGAATGTACAATTTGTTTTGTATGACTGCGTGGTATGTGACTATATCTCAATAAAATGAATATTTAAAAAAAAGAGTATGCAGACTCACAGTCAGAAATAAGAATACAGGCTCTCAGGGGCTGGGGTGAGGGTAGGGATCAATGCTCAATTGGTATAGTCTCTATTTGGAGTGACAGAAAAGTTTTGGTAATGGTTGGTGGTAATGGTAGCACAATACTGTGAATCTAATTAACATCACTTAATTGTATATTTGAATGTGGTTAATTTTAGGTTGTATATATGTTACCAGAATAAAAATTTATATTAAAAAATAACACACAGAACTGTACAACATAGTGAACCAAAAGGTAAACTATGGACTATAGTTAATAGTATAATAGTATATTTCAACAATTGTTACTTAGGTACCACACTAATGCAAATTGTTAATAGGGAAAATGTGTGTGTTTGTGTGTGTGGGTGGGCATATGGGAGTTCTGTACTTTCTGCATGAGTTTTCTATACACCTATAACTTCTCTAATTAAACATTTTTTTAATGCATCTGTTCCACTGGCTTGAGTGCTGGATGAATGTAAAGGGGCTGATGACAAAACTGACTTGGGTGCAGGGGGCATCCCTTTGCCTGACAGCCATTATGCAGGCTGAACATTGCAGAAGGGGTGGGACCACAGGGTGCAAGAAATCCACATCAACTAATTTTCAGTTGTATGCATACATGGGGGGTGTAGCCAATTGATGTAATAGACTCGTTGATGTTTAAGAGAAACAGCACACTATTCATTCAAGTGTTTATTGAGCACCTACTTTGTTTCAGGCACCATTGTAGGTGCTGGGATACAAAATAAAGACAAAACCCCTGCTCTTCCGGAGCTTACATTCTAGTAAGAGGTTAGGGGGTGAGGGAAAACACATAGGTATGAGTAAAGTCAGTATACACGTAGATTGCTAGAAGAGTAAGGGCAGAAAGGTGTGTGGGGGGTGGTGGGGAAGGGGGCAGACCGCAATGTCACATAAAAGTGGTCAGGAGAGGTCTCACCGAGAAGGTGACATATTTTAAAACAAGCACCAGATTTGGCAAACTGAAAGTTCTACTGGCATTTGTTCATAAATGCCAATTCTCTAACTGCATCTACTAGTAGAATCTGAATTTCAGCACCAAAGGGCATTTCAAGGGACACTGAGCCAGGCCAGCCCCAGCAGACACTACCATGCTGCCTCGACCCATCTCTTTGGTCCACAAGAAGTCAGACACTCAAATAATCTGGTCCTGTGTGTGAGAAGTCCTGCTTTAAATGCTTACTTTACCTTAGCTCATGTTTTCAAAACCTTTTCTTGTAGAAATTTTTATACACGGAAATAGAAAGAATAGCATAATGTACCCATTACTCAGCTTTAACAATTATCAACATTCTGCTATCCTCGTTTCACCTACCACCACTACTTTCCTTTAAGGATAGGGATGGAATATTTTAAAGCAATTCCAGGCATTCTATTTCACCCACAAAAACTTCAGGCCATCCTCTGAGAGAACCAAGTTTTAAAAAATATTAATGATACCAGTATCACATCCCATAAAATTAACATCTCCTTAATATCATCTAATATTTATTCCATTTAAAATTTTCTACATTTGTCTAAAAGAAACCCATCTTTTTACAATTAGCTTGATCTAGTTAAGATCCAAATGAAGCCCACTGCATCAGGAGATATGTCTCTTGCTTGGAACTCTTTTAAAACTTTCCTCATTGCCTCCCTGCCCCCCTTTCCTTATTCTGGAATTTCCCTTATTCTGGGTTTGGCTGATTGTATCCCCCTGGTATCGCTGAGATTGTTCCTGTGTCCTGCTTTTTCTGTAAACTACTGGTTACATCTAGAGGCTACATAGCTTCAATACTCCTGGGGAAAGACAAGACACTTTATGGTTCTGTGTATTCCCTTTTGTGTCACATCAGAACACACAAGTGTCTGGCTTTCCTGCTCGTAAAGCCTGACTGGTAGATTTCTGACCAGCCTAATCCATCCACTAGACACGTCCCTATCAGCTCTATGAGGTGGGTACTGCTTTAAGCTCCACAGCTATTACAGCATTTTCCTACTTAAAGGCACCAGGATCTGAGAAACCAGTGGGGCCAGCACCTGGGGGCAAGTTGAAGAGGAGACCGGCTACTTCCATCTCTCTGATTCCTGAAACCCTTCCATGGTACCCTCTAGAATTCATGGTCAGACACTAGCAAAAAAAACAAAACCCTTATATCCTCAACTCCTCCTCTGAAGGTTCTTTTCCTTACTCCACCTAATTCTGGCTCTCCTCTGAGGACACTGCTTTGCCCCACCTCATCTTCTTCATTTTCTTCATTAACACCATCAGATACCACTCACTTCCCTTCTTTGTGCTATCCGCAGCTCCCTGAACTTGCTTCCCCTCACTCCCTTTAAGCACGTGTCTCACCGACACTCTAAAACCATGCCTGTCATAATTCTTGCTGATTCAGACATCCATGCAGAGGACCCTTCCGAAAACTTGGCTTCGGTTCCTTGACTCCCTAGCAGCCTTCAATGCTTGTCTGCTACCCTACTGCAGCCATTCACACCAACACTCTGCTCTAGACATTGCCCGCAAGTGCAAACATCCATAACTGCTAAAGAGCCCATTCTCTGACCTCCTCCCTCTCCGGCTCACTCACTCTAGCATTCTGACTCCAACAATTCTTTGGCCCCAAAGAACCACTTTTTCACTGCCAAATTATATGACCCCATAACAGCTGTGTCCCAAATTCACAAAAGCCAAAAATTCAACTGAAAAAGAGTTCAACAGCCTTTAAGTGAAACTATTAAGTAGCGCCAGTACAAGACATGGAAACCTAACTCAAGATCTGAGATAGCTCTGCTCCTACATTAGAAGACATCCTTACCATTTGGAAAAAACATTAGACAGTGTGGCAGTGCGGCCTCTCGGGCTCTAAGGGGCCTAGCTCCCCTTCAAGACCTTGATCTGCAGGCAATCAAGGCAGAGTGATGTTGGAGAACTCAGACAATGAAGGAAGAAGCAGAAAACCAAAGTCAAAAGTTCTTCAAACACAAGTCCAGATTCTCTTGAATCCAAATCCAGAAGCTTCCACAACACCAACAACTGGGAATAAGATCTCTGGAGAACGACGACAGGAAGCAGTCATCTTTTTTGGAATCTGCTTAAATGATTTGAGACCTGAAATTATGATTTCATCCCCAGGGCATTTATAAAAGCTTTTTATGTCCAAGGCAAAACAACCCCAAAGAATGTGGAAGTTAACACCTAAAATCAGGAAGTTGGGTTTGTGATACGTTAATCCAAGATACAGAATTTGGAGAGCTCTCGCTTATTTATTAGCCATCCCCAGTGGTTGAAAACCTTCACCATTCCATGTGGTCACAAAAAAATCTTCATGGGAAACTATACCTGAGGAGTAGAATTTGTTCAAGCTGCTGAACCTGGCAACACTTTCACCATCAAAAGATAAATCATAGAAATCAAACTAAAGCTCTCAATGTCCAAGATCTTCATTTACTATGTGCATAAAGGAAAAATTAGAGAAACTGTCAAGCTTTGAAAATGAAAGATTTTTTAGAAATGTCATTATTCAGAGCCCATGACATCTGATATCCTTAAAATGAATTTCACCAGCTTCTAGACTAATTTTATTTGGCTGCTTCTTTCATTTTCTGAGTCATAAGCTTAAAGAAATCACAACCACAAAACAGGACAGCCCCACAGCCAAGAAGCATCAATCTATTTGCATGGAATTAAATAGAGTAATCTTGAGAAGTGGAGAGCTTCTCAATCTCTTAGTACCAAACTATAAAAATTTTCATCTTTGAGTTCATTTTCCTCAAGTTCATCTTAAGCTCATCCTTATCAAGTTACAGATAATGCTGAAGATAATTTGATGTCAGTCAAGAACCTGGGATTAATATTTGATCATATCTAGGCAAACAGCTGCCAGAGTTCCTTTCTCGTCAAACACTGTGTTCAAATGGTGGCTCCCTGGGCTCCTCCTCAGGCTCATGGAAGTTCTGTTCCTAAACTGCTTTATCAAAGGAAGCAAGAGAACCACCCCCCAGCATAGCAAATAAACTATGATTTGTGCCTAAAAAAAAAGTATCCAGATTTCTCACAATAAACGTCTAGAAACAACTGCATTATTTGGAGGGGTTAGAAAATCAACAAAATACGGAAGTCAGATACATCTATAAAAGTATGTCTCTGGCTTTGGGCCAAGAAAACTTCCCTCTCCAAATGGAAAATAACTGTCCAGCCAATACTAATAATCCCTCACCACTAATATCTGCCAAGCAAGCAAAGTTCAACTGCAATCAAAAGCAGTGAGTCGCCCTGGGACTCCACCTGAGAAGAGACCACATCTTCTGGGGCTTCTGGATGAAAAAGGTAGAGACAAGGGAAAGAGGAATTCAGAAAAGTTTGGCAAGAAAACAACCCGAGGTTGTCCTCAGCCACAGCCTCCCAGCCCACGATCCACGCAGGGAAACAGTCAGATCAGCAAGAGTAGTAGCAGAAGAATGCCCCTCAGACAAGAACCATTCTACAGCCCCATCCCTTGACGTTTTACAGGCTACTTTCTCTCAACAGCAATGTGTAAGAGAATGAATTGTCCCTAAGTCCTGCTGACTTTTACATGTTTTTGTTCTCTGGCAATTGCATTGGATTCACCAAGAGAGCTCTGAGAAGCTTTAAGCCATAAGACCAAAACAAATACAAGAATTTAGATCCTGAAGATAAAACCCCCAAAACTGTATAGGATTACAAACTGTGCTTTTGCTTTTTGTTTTGTTGTGCTACTGCAAGATATTTTGAATGGGCCTACTTTTGTGTTTCATTGAAATTATATTTTGCATTTTTAACTTCTGTAAAGTCAGAGAAGGAGGTTATTACAAATGTAATAAAATTTAACATAATTTTAAAAGTCCAGTTGATTCCCCCCATTATCCCAATAACTCTCAAACTGACAGGTGCAAGCTTCAGTTTAAGTGGAAAGTCAGGGCTTACTTATAGAAATCATTTCTGAATGCAATGGCTAAAATAACCAGTTCCAGTATAAAGTATAGGGTAAAAAAATAAATGGATAATTTCTTTCAACAATGTGTTTTGTCACAAAAGAAGCTTTCTTTTATCTCACCCCCCATCCCCAAACCTGTTCCATCCACATTCCTTCCCAATCAAAAAATGGTAACTCTATCCCTTCGGTTGCTCAGGACATAGACCTTGAAGTCATCCATCCCTCTTTCTGTCATACGTCTCATATATCCCCTTAACATATCCAGTCATTCATTCTATCTTTGGGCTGTATCCAGAATCCCACCACTTCTCTCTGCCTCCACTGCTACCATCCTAGACCAAGCCATCATCATCTCTCACTTGGATTACTACAATAAACATCCCTCTGGTCTTCCACCCTTGCTCCCTTGCCAATTCTCTAAAGAGGCCAGAGAGATCCTTTTAAAACAGAAGTCAGCTCATATTCCTGGGCTCAGACCCTCCAACAGCTCCCCATCTCACTGACAGACCTAACAGATCCTAGGCTACCAGAACTCAACAACTATTTCCTCCCTTAATTATCATGCTCCAGGCCCTGATTCTGGAACATGGCAAATACTTCTCTGCCTCCGGGCCTTTGCACTTGCTGTTTACTCTGCCTGGAATGCTCTTTCCCTCCTGCTATGCACGTGGCTCACCTCCTTCAAGCTTTTGCTCAAACATCACCTTCTCAGTGTGGCCTTCCTGAGAATCCTTTTTAAATCTGCAAGCCCCCACCTCTCCAGGCACTCTTCTCTGCATTATTTCTCTCCATAGAATTTATGGCCTGTCGATACAATGTTTACTTATTTTGTTCAATGCCTATTAAGATGCAAACCACCTGAAGGCAGTAATTTTTGTTGTTTACTGCTGTATCCCCAGCACCTAAAACACTCAAATATTAGAGAAAGGAATGAACATGTCAAATGGTTCTAAAAAACCATACTGAAATGGGAAATAGCTTATGAACTGGGAAGTCCTAGCTCAAAAGAATATTACAGACGAAGAGTAAGTGTATTACAAATGATCATCAATGATAAATTTTCAGCAAAAGATTACATCAATAGCCAATGGAAGTCTCTTGTAAGCGAAACTCCCTTTCATATAAACTACAGTCTTATAATCAATTGATTTCAGGTGGGTCTTGGGCATGTACAAACCAAACCAAACCAATTTTCCCAAGTGTGTCCAAAGTGCCTTTTACATTTAAATAAAGGTTATGGATATTCACTACATTTAAATATATATGATGCAAGACAAAAAATATAAAAATAAAAATGTACAAAGTTCTTCTTTAAAACAGTATCTTGAATAAACCCCTCCTTAACACAAGACAGAGCCAGAGACTGGACCCAGTCAATAGAGCTTAAAGCTTTTTACGTAATTACATGAAAATACTTAAAATCAAGTCTTCAAAAGACACTGTCACAACAACAAGTTGGTTAAAATCAGTAACTGGTCCTCCAGGTGCAACTCAAAGTTCGGGTAAGGAAAGTAAGTGATGGAAAATGACTATACATAGTACAGTTCTTATTTATTTGCCTTTTTTCATCTTGGCTGTCTTCTCCTTTCTTTTTTTCACATGTTTAGGAATTTTGCCTTTTCTTTTCTCTCTCTGGGCTTCCTTGACCATCTTTTTCCTTTCCTGTAAAAGCACAAATTTCATTTACAAAGAATTCACATATTTTATTACAATTAAATACAAATATATTCATTAAAGGATTAAAAGGGAGTATAATACAAAAAAAAATGAAAATAAGTATGGCTTGGTGATAGAATTTGGGGTGAAAATAGTCTTTAACAGAAATTTGGAGACAACCAAAAATAAATACCCTGTAGTATGTTATTAAATGGCTTACAACTATTCTTTATTAGTTCTACATTCTAACTGAATTAAAGGCCGGAAAGAAACAATATATTTCCAGTAGCTACAGAAAATGTATTAGTGAGCTGCGTTTGTCCCTCAGAAGTCTCAGGACCCACACTGTATAAGGATTAAAGGGTAAAACTAAGATGAAAGGATAATAGTTACACAGTAGTTAGGTCATCTGCTGAATTGAATTGGCAGAGTCCCTTACTTCTACGGCTAGGGGTTGCACAGATACAGGTTGCTTTTTTTTTTTATTCCAGAACACTTGGCTATAAATCTTCACTGAAATGGCTCTTTAGTATGTCACCATGGTCAACTCCGGTATCATTCTGAATTCATGTGACTGATATCCATTTCTAATCAATGTACTGAATTTAATGTGTTCTCTCTCTATGCAGGGTTCAAAGAGCTCCTAACAGAAGCCCAATCTCTAGATAATTACCAAAAAGTAGGTTCACATTTGCCAGCTGAAACTAAGATTGGGGGCACTTACAATGTTTACAGCCATCATAATCTAGCTAGACACCTAAGCAAAAGGGAATTAAGAATGGCATACTACCACGTGGAAGAAAAAGGAATTTAAGTTTTCAGCTAACCTTTTTATCAATTACAGGGTCAGGGGTGTGTGTCCCAGAGCAGGCATGGTCTCCTTGCCCTTCCAAGTCTGTGTCAGAGCTTCCATCACCTTCTGAATCAGAAATCTTTTCCTTCATCTGATTTTCAAGGAGTGCAGGGATCTTGAAAATAGTACAGAATCATGTTATTCTAAAACAGTTATCTTCAGATTTTTGTCTTGCATACATACTTCAAAAAATAACATCCCTGTACTGAACCATCAAAACAATAGAATCTGCATTTATAAAAATGGAGATAGCATGACCTCATCAACATTGTGATGTAAGACATCCCCTAGAAAAGTCTCCCCCCAGAATAAGCTATAAAAGGACATATCCCACTTGCTTAGAGCCTTGGAGGATAAGAGAAAGTGCAGAAGGACTCCATGAAAACTGAATCAAAGAAAAACAAAAATAATTTACAGAAGCAGGTAGGAAATTTCCACCCTGGACCTGCTGGTCCCTGCCTCCTCACCTGTTCCCACATGTCTCATGGAGGCGGTGTAGCCCGAGTCCCTTCTGCTATGGCCACAGACTATAAAGCCACTCACAGCAGCAAGATAGAATCCTATGCATACCCAGGAATAGGGACCCAACCTCTAGGTTGAGACCACAGTAGATCTGTTGAAAGAGGTGTGCTTACTAAACCCAGTTTCTGTTGACTGGACCAACTAAATGCAAAACAGACATTTCTGGAATGATCTACCTTTTCTGGATTGAACACCATCTGCCTCCCCAGGGCAGGATGCCTAGCAGGGAAGAAACCGGAGGCAGAAAAACCTCACAGGAAAAAGAAAGGGGTGTTTTAACTGAACTGCTGTAAGACAGGAGGTTCCCAGAACCGAAAATTGTAAGGAAAAGGGAGCACTGAGTGAAGGGGAGAATTTAAACAAATCCTAGGAGCTGGGAAGAAAATTCTTCACAAAAACAAACAGAACAGATAAAGATTCCCAGACAAGGAAGAGAAGAAAGGAAGTTCTCTCTTGCAGGTGAAACAATTGCACAAAAAGTACAATCTTAAAAATTGTACCACACATTCAAGGCAAGAATCAAATGAAGAGGAGCTGACAACATCTGAACAGTAAAATACAGGCTACTGTAAGATCCTGAATTAGTTGGAACAAGTGTCAAAGAAGAGCCTTAACACAAAGCAAATTAACAATAAAACCCTAGACAAGAGGGAGAAGCTGACCTTCAGAGATAACTCATCAAGATAATCAGATACTCAGACATCAGCAAAAAATTACAAGCCATACTAAAAAACAGGAAGATATGGCTCAGTCAAGGAAAAAATGAAAACTTCAGAGACACAGAATTTGGAACAACTAATCAAAGAAGTTCAAATAAATCTAAATCAAAAAAAAGGAAACGAAGGAAAGTATGCATAAAGAGCTAAAGAATATTAAGAAGACAATGTGTGTGCATAAAGAAGAATTTGAAAGTTTAAAAAGAAACATATTATAGTGACTCAAAGAATCAGCTATCTAGAATAAATTTAACCAAGGATATAAAGGACCTGTATTCAGAAAACTATAAAACACTGCTAAAAGAAATCAAAGGAGACCTAAATAAATGGAAGAACATTCCATGTTCATGGACTGGAAGATTAAACATAGTTAAGATGTCAATTCTACCCAGACTGACTTATAGATTCAACACAATCCCAACCAAAATTCCAACAGCAGACTTTGAAGAAACAGAAAAAATAGAAAAGCCAATAATCAAATTTATTTGGAAGGGCAGGGGGCACAAAATAGACAAAAAGCAAAACAAACAAACAAAAAACAACAAGAAAAAGAATGACACTGGAGGACTCACACTGCCTGACTTTAAAGCATATTACGAAGTGGTCAAAACAGCATGGTCCTGGCATAAAGACAGATATGTTCATCAATAGAACTGAATTGAAAATTCAGAAATAGACCCGCACACCTATGGTCAATTGATTTTCAACATGGCAGCCGAGTCCACTCAATTGGGACAGAACAGTCTCTTCAACAAACGGTGCTGGGAGAACTGGATATCCATATCCAAAAGAATGAAAAAGAATCCCTATATCTCATACTCCACACAAAAATTAACTCAAAATGGATTGAAGACCTAAACTGTAAGAGACAAGACCATAAAACTTCTAGAAGAAAAGGTAAGGAAGCACTGTCAAGATATTGTGGTAGGCAGTGGTTTCTTAGATCTTATACTCAAAGCACAAGCAACGAAAGAAAAAAATAGATAAATGGGACCTCATTAAAATTAAAAACTTTTGTGGCTCAAAGGAATATATCATGAAAGTAAAACAAAAACACTTCACAATGGGAGAAATTATTTGGAAACAACATATACAATAAGGATTTAATATCCAGAATATATTTAAAAAAAAATCCTAGAACTCAACAATAAAAGACAAACAACCCAATTAAAAAATGGGCAAAAGACACTTTTCCAAAGGGAAATACAAATGGGTAAAAAGCACATGAAATGATGTTCCACATCACTAGCTATTAGGAAAATGCAAATCAAAACTACAAGATATCATTTCACACCCACTAGAATGGTTACTGTTAAAAAAAAAAACAAAAAAAAAAAACAGAAAACTACAATTGTTGGAAACGATGTAGAGAAATAGAACACTTATTCATTTCTGGTGGGAATATAAAATGGTACAGCCACTGTGGAAAACAGTTTGGTGGTTCCTGAGAAAGCTAAGTACAGAAATGCCATATGAACCAGCAATCCCACTACTAGGTATATACTCAGAAGAACTGAAAGCAAGGATGCGAACAGACATTTGTACTGCATTATTCACAACTGTCAAAAGATGGAAGCAATCCAAGTGTCCATCAACTGATGAATAGATAAACAAACTGTGTTATATACATACAGTAAAAAGGAATGAAGCCTTGAAGCACATGACAATTTGGATGAACCTTGAAAACATTATGTTGAGTGAAATAAGTCAAACGCAAAAGGACAAATATGGTATGATCTCACTAAAATGAATTATAATACGTAAAGCTCATAGATGTAAAATCTAGAACATGGGTTACCAGGAGACAGAATGAGGGTAGGGAATGAGGAGCAGAGTTTTAACTAGGTTGAATTTAAATGTCTGGAAGTGGCTAGAGGTGATGGTAGCACATTATGGTGAGTGTAATTAGCAGCACTAAATTATGGGTGTAATTGTGGTTGAAAGGGGAAGTTTAGGGTTGTGTGTATCGCTAGAAGGAAAGCTAGAGGATAAAACATGGGACTGTATGACATAGTGAACCCTATGGTAGATGATGACTGTGATCAGCAGTACAAATATAATAATGTTCTTTCATGAACCAGAACAAATATACATTACTATCACAAAAAGTTAATGATAGAGTGGTATATGGGGAAAAAATGTACCTATTACAAACTATGGACTATAGTTAGCAGTAATATTTTAACATTCCTTCATCAACAGTAACAAATGCCACGCCAATGCTAACGGTTAATAATGGAGGGGGATAAGGCGTATGGGATTTTTTTTTTTTTTTTTGAGTAATGAAAATGTTCTAAAATTGATTGTGGTGGTGAAAGCACAACTAAGAGATGTTACTGTGAATCACTGATTGTACACTTTGGATGGATTATATAGTGTGTGAATATACCTCAATAAAACTGCTTAAAAATAAAGCATAACAGAAACTAAGGGAATGACAGGCACAATAATGGAGATTAAAAATACACTAGAGGTATACAACAGTAGAATTGAACAGGTAGAAGAAACAATCAGTGAACTACAAGACAGGGCAATCGAAATCATACATTCAGAAGAACAGATAGAGAAAAGAATAGAAAGAATTGAGCAGTGTCTCGGGGATTTGAGTGACAGCATGATATGTGCAAACATATGCTTCATGAGTGTCCCAGAAGAAAAGGCAAAAGGGGGCAGAAAGAACATTTGAGGAAATAACGGCTTCAAATTTCCCAACACTTATGAAATTCAAAACCAACTGCCCTGTAATACCTGTTACATACATCTCAGAAATGCAGAATACTGGAATTCCCACAATTCAATTCTTCCCACAGAAAAGGCACAGTAGTACATTTTCAAAAAGCAAACTGTGATCCTTCACTTAAGCCTTTAAGAATAAAAGAAGTAAGAACTGCCTTTATTTTTCACTGTTCCTCCTTCTTCTATAATGTAAAAACAAGACTGTTTCAAGGACAAAGAGCAGGACAGGAATTAGGCCTGGAAGGCTGCTGCCCTCAGGAGGCTGCTCCTCGCCAATGGCAGCTGCTGAGAGCACACTGCGTCCTGCTTTACAGGCAGGTTGTCACAACATCAAGACACATGTGGCTATCATTTGTAACTTCACAAATGAAGGCCAGGACAACAAACAGAATAAATGCCTCTCTACAACAAAAGAACAATTCAGAGACAGAATGAAAATAAAAGAATAAACTTCCATATTTTCCTCTTGTGACTAGGAAGAATTAGTCCGAAAAAAGGAGAGGAATGGCTGTTTGGTGGCCTTTCTGAAAATGCTCAGAAATTTTGAAAGCATTTATATTTAATAATAATATGAAATGCTCGTTAATTTAATTCTAATACTTTCCATTAAGAAAGTTGTATACCCTTTATAAGGGTTTCCGCAAAAATGAACAGTTACACATGTTCCTCATACCTTCTGAACTCCTGACAGATCTTTCTTCAGTCCTGTCACAGTCTGGTATAGAATCTTGTAAACAGAAGAGAAAAAAAGCAAGAATCGACACAAGATTAGACAGTGAATACACACCTTATAATATTAAGGACACTGTGAGCTAAATTTTCTGTGACTATAAAAGGGTACCTAAAATTGATCTCTTAGTAACATGAAGGGTCTTATGGGTGTACTTGTGCCTGCCAATTATAAGAGGGGCCGGCAAACCATGGCTCGCAGGTCAAATCCAACCCGCCACCTGGTTCGTATAACCCATGATCTAAATGTGGTTTCTACAAATGAACATTCACAGTCAATCTGATGATAAGGAACATTAACTTTGACCCTCAATTAAGTGAAAAGTTACCCTCCCCAAATAATTTTTTTTTATCAATAGACTTGTATTCTCAAAAAAACCCACATTCATTATTAAAATATTTTTAGTTTCATCAATAAATTTTTGTGGAAATTTGTTTCCTCTTGTCATATGAGGACTTATATAACAGCCTCAATTTTGCTTCCTGGCCAGCAAAGCCTAAAATACTTACTATCTGACCCTTTATAACAGGAAAAAAAAAAACTGCCAGCCTCTGTCTAGACTTCTACACAAATCTTCCCTTCTCTGTAATTATAGTGTTAGACTCGAATAGTTCACTCCCTCTCAAATACCAATGAATTCACTTCATATCCATAGTGAATTCATTGGAACTTGCCATCTCACTAGATCAGAAGCCGAAGTTCAAGACATCAGCAGGTTTGGAATGGTCTCATTCTCTCGTAAACTTGCTAGCTAGGAAAAAACCAAGCTACTCACCTGGTCTTGTTGGGCATTCATGGCCATGTCCTCTTCCTTCAGTTTCATCATTATATCTATATCCCTCTCATAATTTTTTACTTCATTCAAAGTTCTAGGGATATATGCTCGCTTAAACACCTAACCAGGATCCAGAGGAAGAGCAGAGTTTAGCATGCTGTTCATATACTTCTCAGATTTACTTAGCCCCCTCACCCCCACCTAGTCATGTGGAAATCTGTTGTCATCATCCTCAACATTGATCCTCAGCCAAGTTTTCTACACTATAGTGTCACATCTGCTGGGTGGTGTGCCTAAAGTAATTGGTTATTAACAATAAAGCACCCAATTTTGCACAAAATTTATTGTGAAGAAAAAAAATTACAGCTGATTCAAGGTTATCCTTAGAGCGACATGTCTCCCTTCTACCCCCACTCCCATCTGCATTCCAGAAAGCTTTTCTAAGCAGGAGAAAGAGGGATGGTGTGCCGGTTTGGATGAATTATGTCCTTCAAAACACCATGTTCTTTGAAGCAATCTTATAGGGGCAGACATATTTAGTGTTGATTAGGTTGGAATTTTTGGATTAGGTTGTTTCCAAGGAGCTGTGACCTACCCAACTGTGGGTAATACCTTTGATTAGATTATTTCCATGAAGGTGTGGCCCCGCCCATTCAGTGTGGATCTTAATTAAATCATTGGAGCCCTATAAGTGCTCAGACAGAAGGAGCTCACTGATGCAACTTAGAGAGACATTTTGAAGACAGCAGTTGAAAGCTCAGCCAGATATTCTAGAGAATGCCATTTTGAAATGCAACCTGGGAGCAAGCAGATGCCAGCCATGTGCCTTCCCAGCTAACAGAGGTTTTCTAGATACCAATGGCCTTTTCTCCAGTATAGGTACCCTATTGTTGATGCCTTACCTTGGACACTTTATGGCCTTAAGACTGTAAATTTGTAACCAAATAAACCCTCTTTATAAAAGCCAATCCCTTTCTGGTGTTTTACAAAATGGCAGCATTATCAAATCAGAACAGATGGCCTTACAGTAGCAAGCAGTCCCTGGTTATACCTTACACAGGAACATGTTCTTACATGGGAACAGCATCTTACAGTGCTACAGTGAAGAAGGGTGAGAACTGCTGAGGGATGTGGGGTGCCTCATAGTCAGCCCACTACATTAACAGCTGTGAGAACTTTTTAAAATATTTTTTTAAAAAGCCTACTATGGATCCTTTACAAAAAATACACTAGGGCTCCCTAGACTAAAATTATTTTATTTTCACCAAAGAATAAACATTAGAAATCTACAATGTTACTGGAGTCAACATTTAAATCATTCAAAAATCTGCATTGGCAAACTGAAAACAAGCCTATTCCTTCTCGAATTAATAGGCCATTTAAAATTTTTCTCTACCTAGGATCATGAGAGGAATGATGGAATGGGTTGGAAATTATAAAACTTGGCTCAGTTAATTTAGTTAGCATATCAAGCCTCAAGGAAATATTATCATTTAAAAAACACTGGCTACCAGCCTTAAAAAGGAATAAAGTTCTGATATATGCAATATGGATGAACCTTGAAGACATTGTGTTGAGTGAAATAAGACATACACAAAAGGACAAATATTGTAGGATCTCACTAATATGAAATAATTAGAATAAGCAAACTCATAGAGTCAGAACCCGGAATAAAGGATACTAGGGGCTGGGTTGGTGGTAGAGAATGGGGAGCTGTACAGTTTCTATTTGGGTTGACTGTAAAGTTTTGGTAATGGATGGTAGTGATGGTAGCACAACATTGTGAATGTAATTAATGCCACTGAATTATGTATGTGAATGTGGTTAAAAGGGGAAATATCAGGTTGTATAACGTTACTGGAAAAAGAATTAAAAACAACAACAACAACAACCACACATAAGACTATACAACACAGTGACCCCTACTTTAAACCACAGTTGGATTATAATTAATAATACAATTGTTAACTTTGGACTAATTGTATGATTATACTTAATAGCACAATTATAAAAATGTTCTTTCATGAATTGTAACAAAAATACACACTAATGCAAGGTGTTAATAATAGGGTGGTAAATGGGAACTCTGTATTTTACGTATTTTATGCATGACTTCTCTTAAACCTACAACTCTAATTTAAAAAATAATAGCCTGGGATGGGGAGAGCCTGGGATAGATGGGAAAAAAACAAAAACAAAAACAAACCAACTCCTTATCTATGAAAATCAAGTTCATTTACTAGGCAATATTAAAAAAAAAACTCAAAATACAAGTGTGTGACTATAGACCATAAATCTCACCTCTTCATCCACATGATCTTGGCTGGACCTTTCTTCCTCAGTCCTTTGAGATGTTATTACCATGGCCTTTAAAAGAAAACAAAATTTCTTTTCCTGTCTGTTCAACCTATAGGTACCTGCCAGTTTTAGCATAAATCTGTCCTGCTCTTTTTCGGTTCCAGCTCTTTACACTTTTAGAAGAGAGAGCTTAGTGACCTCTAGTGGTGCAGGGGAGCATGCCACCACAGACCTCACCAACAAGGCTGCCATCAACTCCAAAGCAACCCAACAAATCTAACTCCTCTCCTCTGGCCCAGGGGGGGAACCCAACCCCACCCCCCACAAAGGAACACCACTTTAACTAATTTTTAAATGATTAGCAAAAATATTTACTAAAGGAAAACTGAAACCAAAAGAATGGAAGAACCATTCCTTAATTCCATGGTAGTCAATGAAGAGAATCAAACAGTAGGCTGACTGTCCATTGCTATCTGGCTGCTGCTATACCCACAAAAAAGGAAACTCTGAGCAAGACTCAAACTAAGAGGGTAACAAAGATGCCCCAAGGTCCTTTTGGTTTGCAGTTACTATAGATCTCTACGGATGATCTGTTCTCTATTTGCATCAGAATATGTAGAACAAAGGAAAGAAAGGGGTAGTAGGGCTTTTTCTTTTTAAGTTTAAACACTAAAATCAGCACTAAGTTAAACAGTATATGAATGGAAATGATGTGTTATTTATTTATTCAAGTAACACATTTGGTTACGTCTATATGCCAGGTACTGACTAGGCACTGGCAATAGAGGAATCAACAAAACTCCTGTCCTTTAAGAGTTCAGGGTCGAGCACAGAGTGATGCAATTAAAAAGAACCTGGCATAAGAATTATGCTATGACTATTCCTGTTCAAGAGTTCTTTAATATGGAAATGTACCTATGGAAACAATTCTTTCTACTTGATTTCCCCTTCAGAAAGCTTTGTGGGCTGAGCTATACAGTTCATCAGGCAGAGCGATGAGCAAAGGTGGAAGGGAGAAGGTGTCCAGGGGAAGGGAGAACATGAAACAGAACAAAGCCTGGAAGAAGCCCATGTAGGACACTGAAGCTATGTGTCCACAAGTCTATGCCCTAGGAAACAAGGGCAATGGACTGAGGACCAAAAGGCTAACAGGTGCCTTAATAAACACTCATAAATTTGGACAGTTGAAGTAATCTTGCCAGATGATTCAAATTGGGAAACCTGGCTCTACCATCAGCTGTTCACAGTATTTCTGATTCCTCATCCGTGAAATCAGAAGGAAACAGTCTCAGGAAACTTAAAATAAAAGAAAATGCATGCTGAGCCACTTGAGTTCCTCAGAAAGTGCCAGTAAATGCAATTACTGCTCTTTGCCACTCTTTCTACTCTAGCCCCAGCTCACCTTTGAGAGGTAAGCATCCATGTTCTCCTGGGTAATGGATGGATCTGTGACAAATTCAAAGAGTTCCCTCACGGTCATCACAGCAACCTTGTGCTTCATGAAAAAACCTGTCAGCAAGAAAAATGGTAATGATATCTTTACGAGGAACAAGGTGATTAATCCAACTACTTCAGGGAGAAATAAAAATATACTGTCCTCCAGCAAATGGATGCTATACCTGTGTACCTACCAACTTAGTGCCAAGATTTTATACTGACAGCTGAACTAAGGGCAGAGCCAACATACACAAGCTGTTAGACATTCCAGTTTCCACTCACCGTTGACATTGGCACAGTCTTTTCTCAAGAATTCCAAGGCATGTGGGTGGTCGTGCTCCACGGACTGAGAAACATCAATGATGTACACATTCCCATTATGGTACCTTGTGGATCAGAGATGCGGGAACTTTGGTAAAATGATATACTGCCACTTTCCTCCATTTTTGGCAAAAAATAGTCTATTCTTAAAAACAAGGGAAATAATTCATAAAATGATCAAGGTGCATAAGGAGAAGAGGTCACCCTGATGAATAAGAGATCAAAATTTAACTGGCAGTGAAGTTAGCCAGAAACAAAAGGACAGATTCTGTATGGTCTCACTAATATGAACAGACATTAATGAACAAACTTTGGGAGTCAAAAGCTGACAACACAGGCGACCAGGAGATAGAAAGAGGGCAGAGATCAGCCATTTGATGCTGAAGGACTACAGAATGTTTAGGATTGACTGCATAGATCCAGAAATAGATAGCATAATACTGTGTGATGGTAGCACGGTATTGTAAGTACACTGAACAAAGATGTCTGTGAGTAAAGCTGAAAGAGGTGGGATAGGAGAATGTATGACAGCAGAGGTAAAGATAGATGATAAAGACTGGGACTGTATAACGTGGCAAAAACTGGAGTGGCCAATGACTGTTACTAAATATACAAATTTAAAAATGTTTTTGCATGTGGGAAAGCAAATGAATGTCAACCATGTAGAAATTTGAAAAGGGGATGGTATTCAGGAAAAAACATAATCAAAGCAAACTGGAGTCTATGGTCAACAGTGACATTGTAATATACCTCCATTAAATGTAACAAAGGCAATATGCCAACGCTAAATGTATATGAGAGGGGGATACAGGGGAGTAATATGGGATTCTTGGTAGTGGTGTTATTTGCTGTCCTTAGTAGTATATTATATTGTATGACATGTTATTTTTCTTTTTATCATTTTTTCTTATTGCTAAAAAAAAAAAAATTTTTTCTTGTAGTAATCAGTATGTTCAAGTGCTGATTGTGGTGATAAATGTACAACTTTATGATGATACCATGAACAACTGATTGTACACTGTGGATAAATGTATGGTGTGTGAATATAACTATAAAATTGTAGGAAAATATATATACAGGACTAAAAGTGTTGGAGAAAACATGGTGAGAGGGATGATGCCTCACCAATATGGACTAACTACAATGTGTAAACTCAGAATTGAATCTTAGAACATAGCCTAACGTAGACACAATAATTGTAAGAGTCCCTAGATTGTAAGCTCTTATAGCAGTTAACTCTATCGCTAAATTGTAAGGCCTATCTCTAAACTTTGAGATGCTGATCCCCTAGCGTATAACCTGATTGGTCTCTGGAACAATGCATATCTCTGAGACACCTGAAACTCAGAGCTAGAACTCAGCAGATATGAATGTCAGTATTAGTGCATACAGCCACTGTCAAAAAAAAAAAAAAGCTGAAAAAAAGCCCAAACTTCAATTAGTGATATGAATGAAGCAGGTCTGGTTAAACGATAAAGGTTGAAACTGATCGTGTTTTAAAACTTCAACTTTCATGTGAGACCAAGGGAATAGATATCTATTTGGTACAGGATCTAAATTTTCTAAACAGTACAACTCTACAGTTGATTTGTTCAGACACCACAATTGCATGGAACTTTGAATAGGAAGTGAGATACGGTAGGTTAGTATAGGCTGGAGTGAAATAGTGACACATCCCAGAGTAATTTGGGCAGACAATAAAAAATATATTTACAGCCTCCCCCTCCCCAGCCCCGAGGATATGGGGGAAGGTGCGGATGTGTTGGACATCCTCACCTGGACTGGTGTTGATGTTGTCACGAGCATCGGGACTGGCGGTTTGATGTGCTGAGCCCTCAAGCATGGGACTTACCCTTATGAGGCTCATTACCACAAAGGAGAGTCTAAAGTTGTATGTAATGGTGCTTAAGAGTCTCTCCCTGAGTACCTCTTTGTTGCTCAGATGTGGCACTCTCTCTCTCTAACTGAGCCATCTCGACAGGTGAACTCGCTGCCCTCCCCCCTACGTGGGACCCAACCCCCAGGGGTGTAAATCTCCCTGGCAACGCAGAGTATGACTCCCGGGGATGAATGTGGACCTGGCATCGTGGGACTGAGAGTATCTTCTTGACCAAAAGGAGGATGCAAAATGAGACGAAATAGTTTCAGTGGCTGAGAGACTCCAAATGGAATCGAGATGTCACTCTGGTGGACATTCTTATGCACTATATAGATAACACCTCTTAGGCTTTAATGTATTGGAATAGCTAGAAGTAAACACCTGAAGCTACCAAACTCCAACCCAGCAGTCTGGACGCCTGAAGACAATTATATAATAATGTAGATTACAAGGGGTGACAGTGTGATTGTGAAGACCTTGTGGATCACACCCCCTTTAGCTAGTGTATGGATGAGTGGAGGAATGGGGATAAAAACTAAAGGACAAATGGAGTGGGATGGGGGGATGATTTGGGTGTTCTTTTTTCACTTTTATTTTTTATTCTTGTTCTGGTTCTTTCTGATGTAAGGAAAATGTTCAGAGATAGGTTGTGGTGATGAACGCATAACTATGTTATCATACTGTGGACAGTGGATTGTATATCATGGATGATTGTTTGGTGTGTGAATGTATTTCAATAAAACTGAATTTAAAAAAAAAATTTAATTGGCAAAGTTCCTTAATTCTGTTCATGAACAAAGCGGTCAATTCTGAGATGACAGTCACTGAGGGCAGCGATCACAGCTTACCAGGTGGAAGCCAAGGTCAAAACTTTAAATTAATATGATTTTGTGGACTGGGATTTTGTTTGTCGATTTAAAAGACAAGAATTGACTTCTGGGAGGTCCTTACTGGATAAGATGCACTTACAGCATGTTAAATTCACTGAGATCTGCATGGACAAGTCTGGCATCCTGGTACATTCTCCTCATGTACTGAATGACCTGCAGATACAGCTCCCGAGCCTTGGACTCTGATAACTGGACGTTTTTCAAGAGTGGTGCAGGCCTTGAATTAAAGTAAAAATAACTAAGATAAATTGACCCACAAGTTTTGTCTTTACCAGATTGTTACGTGCACTTCTCTTCTGTTTAAGTTGTCATGTGAACTGTCCCCACCTCAACCTGTCTCACTACAGGTAGTCTACTCCAAAAAGGTGTCAGCAAACAGGCACTTTCCCAGCTTACTGAATAAACCATCCCTCAAAAAACAGGGTTAGCATTATGTCTCTTCTGAAGCATTTTAGACTTAAAATGGTAGAGTAAATTGAGAATACTTATGCACAAACAAAATGGGAAATCAAAAGAATATTCCAGGATGAAAGGAGCTATTTAAATGGGAAATAATTTTTTGAATAATTCAAAGCACCTTAAAAATACAGCTCTGAACATGCAATTATTAGGTCTTGCACATACTTACATGTCATCTTTCCCAATGAAGCCCATGATAAGAACATGACTTCTCAGCATTATAGGTTCTGGGCATGGTATCGCTGCTGTGTTTAGCCTGTGATATTTTAACAGATAAAAGGACAACTGAAAAGACGAAAAAGCATCTAAAACAAATTATAGCAGCTAAGTACCCAAAATTAATACTGCTGTCAGCAAATAGCATCACGGTCTCTCAAATGTATTATCATATTTTATAACTCTAAGACATCAGAGATTTTAAAGGGCACCATCATGGACCATCGAGAACAACAAAACACTGGCAATTAAACTACTACATCCTATAGCCCGTAACACCCAAACTGATTTCAGAGACGTTAAACTGTGACAAAATGTGCATCTTAGAATTGATGAAATACAGCAGATAGGTCTGCAATTATCTTCTACATTGATCAGCCTGAAAAATACTAGTTAGACTCACATTTAACTAATAGCTAATTAAACACAAAAAGATTTCAGAAGGACTTTCAAAACATATAATTCTTGATTAATCCTAAAGTATCCATTATCTATCATTTGTGTACAGCATATACAAAGATAAAAGATACTGGAAAGAAAACAACTTCAAAAATTTGAGAAAACTTAATCTCAGGTAAGAGGCCTTTCCCTGATACAAAGTTGTTAGTGGGAACAAAGAATATATAAATGTATCCACAACTGGCTGAGATCAGAAAAGGAAACTATGATAAACAAAGAGTGGAAAAATAACAAAAGTTGTTTAAAACCCCAACACCTATTTAAAAATGGTACAGCAGCATCACCACCTGATTTGTGTCAACTGCCTGCTTGAAACCCTGTAGCAGTTCTTTTTTATGCTCAGTACAAATTCCAAACATCTGAGGATGGCTTACATGGCTCTCCATTGTCAAATGATCTCGGCTCATTGCATAAATGTGAATCATGGAAGATTCTCCTGCATGGGGTTTTCAGAATGGAGATGACAAAGAAGGCCCTATTTGTCCAGAAGGCTGTTTCTTTGGCTTATCCTAGCACATCTAATGGAACCGAATAGCCTATTGAGTCCTTGCACTTGGGGAGCACAGGCTGGGAGCTACTGACTGCTAAGGGCTAAAGGCGATGCAAAGGTCAGTCACCTGATTAAGTTCCTCATTTCCTTTTCTGCCCAAGTTTTCACCATTTTTCTGGGGTTTCCTTTACAATAGCCATGACGGAATCTTGAAAAAGAAAAATGTTTATTTCAACCTTTCCATTATTGTTTTAATTTTTTTAGGCAAAAGAAATTAAACTGACCAGGGGAAAATAAAATCTGAGCTCACCTGAATTCCCCACTTACATATTTATCCCGATCTTTGAATACCAAAATAGAAGTTTTGTAAATTTTGATTGCTCTGTTCTCTCCAGTTGTTGTGCTAGCATGGTATACATTAGCCTATTTTAAGTAAAAAAGAAAATTAAGTTTGTGATAACTACAAACAGTATTTGTTTTTTCAACCTATTAGATGCTATCCTCAAAGTCAGAGTGAAGTTGCTACTGCAGCTACTTTTACTGATCACACACTGTTATGCAGTATGCTAATAAGGACCAGTTATTTAATCCTTACAACTCAATCCATGGGTACTACTAATGTCCAGAATGTACTGAAATGAAAACTGAGGCACAATGGATGTATTACATGACTTACCCAAAATCAACATGCTGGAAAATAAATGTCAGGATTCAAACCCAGCGCTGTTCTGACCTCTAAGCCCCAAATTAAGCATTATGTTATACTGCCTCCATGCAAATATAATATAGCGTTAATGTGTGGCTCATAAATCAGTATCATCTAAATGTGACCTCTTCTCTGAAACTTAAAGCAACAGGTCTTAGTTGGCTGTTTACTGCAACTACTCAAGTTACCGTAAGATTATAAACTCCTTAAAAAGAAAAGATTTCCTCTCAATGCCTCACAGTGCTGGGCATTTAGTGGACAAAAAGCTCAAATTGTCCCAAGGTTCTATGATTGTTTCATTTTCCTACCCTGCCTCAGTTTTCTTAAAAAAAAAAAAAAAAAAAAAGTATTTTACAGGCTTTCCCTGTTCCTGGGTTTAATGGCCCTAAAATAACATGCATAAGAACACCATCATCTTTTGAAAATGTGAATTAAAATATGAAGCATCAAACTCAAAGGTATATTAAATACAGCACCAATTTTCACATACAGTAAAATTCAATTTAAATGTATGAGAAATGGTTTTACCTTTTTTAGTATCTGAAAACATTCTTGTAACTACTGATTTATAAACTGAATTTTACTGAGAAGCACTTCCCATAGAATTAGTCACTAATTAAAAAACACTGCATCTGTGCTTCTCCATGTCCAGATATAAAGAAAAAATGAGAAAGGCATTCAGGATCTCATGGAAATGAGACAATAAATCTTCCCCACCCCCATTAGTAACTTTTTGATTAGGATTCAGGCTTGTAAAAAACTGACGAGCTAGGCTTACTGTTGAGTACAGCCGGTTAGAACTGACACAACATAGTAATAATGATAGTGAAAACTACAGTTATGTGCACAACTTTCTACAGAGCCACAAATATTAAAAAAGTCATTTTCAGAAACACTGTATTAAACCACCCTGAACTGATGAGAGCTTATAATGCTTTTCTTCTTAAAGGCACAATTTATTGACTAAGTGTCTTAATTTCATTTGGTATCTGGAATAAGAAAGCTAACATGGATGCATTCAGCCATCCCCCAAAAAAGCTTACTTCTTTTCCTGTACTGATGCAGCCATTTATCTCTGATATGATTCCTCTAGTCAACATCTTGAATAAAATCATTCGTGTTCTGGGATCCAACACCTAAAAAGAAATGGGAAAAAAAAAAAGGCAGAAAGACGGAACCAAATTATTTCTCATCAAAGCATCTGACAATAAACTGAAAAGTATAAGGGTAGTACACTCTCAAGGATGACTAAATGAGAATCACTATTATGTTTTTGATAAATAAATTTTTACTTATTAATAAATAATGATTTTTTAAATAAATAAATTAGATGAAGGTCAAAGTACCCAGAGGGACAACAAACCAACAAACTCAGTCAGTCATAGATATCAAAGGCTTAAGCCCAAGGAAGGCAGAAACTGACTCTGGACCAATGTCAGCAAATAAAGCTACAATGCAAGCCACATAAATAATTTTAGATTTTCAAGTCACATTTTAAACAGAACAAGTGAAATAAATTTTAATATATTTTATTTAACTCATTGTATCATAAACACTGTTATTTCAAAACGTAATTCTAAGACACTTCACTTTCTGTTCTTCGTATTGAGTCTTCAAAACCCAGCGTATAGATCACGCTAACAGCAGATCTCAATTGTGACTGGCTACATTTCCAGTGCTCACAGGCCCATGCGTCCAGGGGTTCCCATACCGGACGGGCAGCTCTAAACCAGGGGCAGCACACTACAGCCCATGGGCCAAATCCAGAATGGTTTCTATTATTTTTAAAGGGCTGTATTTTTTTAAAAAAAGAGGCAGAAGATTACCCTATAGACTGTATGTGGCCTGAAAAGAGAGTGACAAAGTGTCTACTGGCCAAAACTTTTTGGTCTATCCTCCAACAAGGTGGTGGTGATCACCCCAGAGATGTAAAGTTAATAGAAACCAAACAACCCTGGAAAACTATAGGAATAAAACCAAACACAACCATTGCAACTAGAGAAGAATTGAAGTGTCTGACAAGACAAAAAGCTGGTTGGGTACAGAAAAGAGAAGCAGAGAACTGTGCTTCTGCCAGATTGGTAGTTATACAATTTAGGGGCATAGGAAAAAAGCAACAGACCAAATGGCTTAAAATAAAATAGTTTAATATGATAATCAAATTTATAGATAAGTATATATTTTAAAAGACAGCTTAAGACTCAGGATATGCACTCTATCCTTCAAAATTAAACTTTAAACAGAAAAGGAAAGGAAGGATTTCCTGCTTAAATTATTTTAGGGTCTTTGAGAATTATCTCAGGGTCTTTGAGAATTAAGGCTACTTACTACCACTTCTCTTTGGCCTACAACATACTTGGTTTTTAATCACAAAAAAGATATCACACAAAATAAATAAGAGGACAAAGAAGACACAGACTCCACATGCTGCTCCTACCTGACTGAAGGTGGAATTCTTCACCTGCACAAACCATTAGGTGCTACTCCCTTGGGGATGGAGGTAGCTGTTAGAAAGGGTGCCTGTGCCTTAAACCCAAGGATCTGCATGTCAAAGACACTACTGTTCCAAAATGTGTGTGTGTGCATATGCGTCTGGGTGGGGAAGAGGGGCGGCAGGGCAGCAGGGGCAATGCTCCAACCCTTTTCCTTCTTCACACCATGACCTAACATCCCATCACCGCCCTCTATATATGGGCCAAATAGGGGCCAATTTCCCCACATTCCTGAATAGAAAGAACAAGCATAACTTCTAAGAAAAGAAAAGGGTTCCTAATTGGAAATTTAAGGCACCACTCCCCCCACCCCCACCCTGCTTCTCTTCCCTCCATACTTTGTGGCAGACACCCAACCTATCTTCTGGGAAAGCTCACAAAATTCCCGTAGAACTTGCTTAGGACAAGAGATAAGATTCCTAGTCTGCTGACCTCTTCTGCTTCTCCTGAGAAGGGGAAGGCACCACATGGTGGTGTCACAGAGTCACAAAGGACCATGACTTTAATGAGAAATTTATCTATAAAAAGTCATTAAGCGATAAACCTGCTTATAATTGTGCCTAAGTGTCTCCCCTTGAGTGCCTCTTTGTTGCTCAGATGTGGCCCTCTCTCTCTCTCTAACTAAGCCAACATGGCAGGTGAACTCACTGCCCTCCCCTCTACGTGGGACCTGACTCCCAGGGGTATAAATCTCCCTGGCAATGCAGGACATGACTCCCAGGGATGAATCTGGACCCGACGTCGGGGGATTGAGAACATCTTCTTGACCAAAGGGGGGATGTGAAATGAAACGAAATAAAGTTTCAGTGGCTGAGAGATTTCAAATGGAGTCGAGAGGTAGCTCTGGCAGACATTTTTACGCACTATATAATAACACTTTTTAGGTTTTAATGTATCCGAATACCTAGAAGTAAATACCTGAAACTACCAAACTCCAACCCAGTGGCTTTGACTCTTGAAGATGATTGTACAGCAATGTAGATTACAAGGGGTGACAGTGTGATTGTGAAAATCTTGTGGATTGTACTCCCTTTATTCAGTGTATGGATGGATGAGTAGAAAAATGGGGACAAAAACTAAATGAAAAATAGGGAGGCATGGGGGAAAGATTTGGGTGTTCTTTTTTATTTTTATTTTTTATTCTTACTCTGATTCTTTCTGGTATAAGGCAAATGTTCAAAAATAGATTGGGATAATGAAAACACAACTATATGATGGTACTGTGAACAACTGATTGTAAACCATGGATGATTGTATGGTATTTGAATATATCTCAATAAAACTGAATTTTAAAAAAAAGTCATTAAACGAAACTATAAAAAGGAGTAATTTTAGCTAACACAGCATGAAGCAAGAAGGATGAAAAGAAAACTATATTCAGAAAAAAATAAATGCTAATTTAAAATTAGAGCTTCCAATACATTTCAAATGTACCTGTTCTACAGTTGCTCTGTCTGCCTTATCTTTGATGCGATACCTAAAATACAAAAATGTATAGCTGACATTTTCAAAATTCAGTGAGAGAAGTCAAAATAAAAAGCTTTTAAATGTACATCATTGCATGAACATTCCTAAATAGGTAATTTCCTTAACGACAGATTTCATGATCTCTTTGAAGTTTCATTACCAGTGAGACTACCTTCACTTCCCCTTAATAAACAACTCAACTCCCTAAGGGAAAAAGTAGCATATTTTTGGTAAGGAAAAAATATTTCTACACAGCACCCACGAGATATTTTAGAACCAGTAAATAAAAGAGCAGCAGGTGAAGTGAACTACGCTAGGGAAAAGAAAACACTGAGTCTGCTTCTACTGTCCTGCAAATCTTTGATGAGTCTATCAGTACAGAATTAAAGTCATTTATAAAGCTTGTCTACATAGACACAAGCTTTTACTGTTTCACAATGGTAACTGAGTTCTGCAGATTCTGATTAGCTCCAGCTCACTCACAGGCATGCTAGCCTAAATGAGTAAAGATCCACAAAGATTCAGACACTTCAGAGAAATAAGTTATGACATTTCTCCAAAAGTTAGCAGCTCTTGGACATAGCAATATATCAGAAGAAAACTGGTTTTTAAGTTCCATTCTAACACTGCTGGTTGTATGGTCTGAAGTGTCATTTTCTATAATACACTATTAATGCTTTAGAATTATTAGCACGTAAGAGAAGTTAACCAGACCTTAAACAACTGGCTTTGAGAAATCACCAAAGTGTAACTCAAACAATTCTCAGATCATTATTTAGCTTTTAGTCTTCCTTTGAATTTTTAAAAAATGCTTTGCGGAAGGGAACACTTCTCAACAAATCCTAAAAAAGGAAGCATTTTTACGTGCTAACATTTTAGTTTAAACTGAAATCTACAAACACCGTTATCATCATGAGAGCAAATCAATGAATATCACAAGATTATAGTTTTACCATTTATTTCGTAAGAAGGCTTTAATATTGTCAATTTATAAAGGCATAAGTTACCCTCATTTAAGCTAAAAAAAAAATTTTTTTGCATAAAATAAACATCTTCTGCAAAAGATTTGACTAAATGCTACTTAATTTGCCTAAAATTATTCCCTGTAAGCTGCATTTTAGTCAAAATATTACTTACATATCTGCTTCCTTTTGTCTAGACTTTTCAGCGACTTTATTTATGACAGAATCAGTAACATTAAGCTTATCTAAAAATAACAAAAAAACAGTGTAAAGAATATGTGAAACAAAAAGACAATAAAAAAGACTATTAACATATTAACAATAGGATACATCACCTTCTTGCTTTTTTTATATTTTCTAAACTCTATTATAAATAGGATACATTTTAATAGTTTTGTTTTTTTTTTTAAGTTTTGAAGGTAAGCACCAATTTGTTTTCTTAATAACAGGTATTGTTACTTCCATCACAACAGCTGAAACTTCTGAGCCATAGAAATCTAGATGCAGAAATCCCTGAAAAATACTTTACCTGCATACATTAAATTACATAAATTGTTAAAAATTTGTACAACCAACAGATGATGTATCTGCCTAAATTCCAGGTTTAATTCTAAAAAATACAGTTTCTTTACAAATTATAGGTCCTTGATAGGCAGTGGAGACCCTAAAATACCATATTCATCAATCTGTATTTGTTGACAGTTTATATGAGAGACACTGTGCTGGATTTGTAACAAGGCATCTATATCTATAAGGAGAAAGACGACCCTGCATTCTTCAAGGTCTGGGTGTTCAAATTAGCATTCTCTTTCCCTGCAGGTGCTAATTCAACAGCTCATTTTAAGATTTAACTCTGAACTAAAAAGTTGAATGAAACAAAATAACTACAAAAACACTACTATTTTCAACATCCTACAAGATGATCCTACTACCAAATTTAATACAAAACAGACAATAGCTTAAATGGATGTCTGTAACTTCTTGCTCCTATAACAGACAAGAAAACAGAACTAAAGTATCAGCTAAAGTCTTTCCCTAAAGCCATTTAAAAAAAAATTCATTTTTATTGTGAAATTTAACATATATAAATGACAGTGATAACTTTCAAAGTACAATTTAACAAGTAGTTAGAGAGCAAATTGCAAAGAATGTTCATGGGTTACAGTTTCACAGTTTCAGTTCTTTCCTTATTGTGAAATATAAGACATATACAGAAAGGTGATAACTTGCAATGTACAATGTAATGAGTAGCTACAGAGCAAATTTCAAAGGTTACAGATTACAGTTCCACCTTTTCAGTTTTTTTTTCCTAGCAATTCTAATACCCTAGCATCTAAAAAAAAATTATTATATAAAGATTCAGTATCTGTAATCCTTTGTTAAATCCTATCTTGTCTATTTCTAACCCTTCCTCTCATTTAATCATTTTCTCGATTTTCAGGGGTTATGTAGGCAGAGACCACCATAACTTGATCATATTGAAAAGGGGTGTCAACATTAGGCGGAAGGGAGCTGCATCTGACTGTTGTTCTTAAAGAGGCTATTGCCTCTGGGTTTTAGGATTTGTTCTGGCATAGGAACATGCCGTTGGATTTAAGTTTCTGAGAGATAAACTTAGTGAAACTTTTATAGAATCTCAGATAGGGACCTAGCTATTTTGGGACTACTGTTGGTAAGGGCATGGCATACTGTGGCCATCTGGGATATCTAGCTGAAGCTTGCATAAGAGAAATCTCCAGGATAGCCTCTCAACTATTTGAAATTTCAGCCACTGTAACCTTATTTTTTACCTTTCTTTTCCCCCTTTTGATCAAGAAGGCATTTTTAATACCTCGATAACAGGGCCAGACTCATTCCTGGAAGTTGTCCCATGTCGTCAGGGAGATTCACTCCTCTGGGAGTCAAGCCCCACGGGGGGAGAAGTTAATGCAATTATTTGCCAATCTGGGCTTTGAGAGACAGGCCACATCTGAGTAAAAAAAGAGGTTCTCTGGAGGTGCTCTTAGGCATAATTATAGGAAGGCTTAGCCTCCCTTTTACAGCCATAAGTTTCACAAGAGCAAGCCCCGGTGTTGAGGTAAATCCATTTTTTTAATCATTAAAAGCTTTTATTTTTCTCTAAGAGTTATTAGCCAGCAACACTTAAATATACTCATTTCTTGATACAATAATAAAATGTTGAAACATTTTGTGGTTTCTAAAAAATGTTCCATAGCTCAGTGAAGTAATATATTCTATATACTCACCAAGATTAATTTTATTCTCAAACTTCCGTAAGACCTTGTCTGCTGGAGTAGACATTTTGGCTGAACTGCAATTGGAAGTCTGTCGATTTGCCTAGAAGAAATGAGTTCCAGAGTTGAGGGCATTAGATATAAATAAAAACCTAAAGTTTATGATCACAAATTTTTTCCCTTGGTTCATATTTAGCTCTTAAAGTATCAATGTGAGAAATAACCTAAGAAAAGATAAGACTCAATCAAATTTGCACAAAAAAAAAATTGAAATAGGGGTAAGTTGAAGTTATTAGCTAGAAAATAAGTCTGCACACCCTAGGGTTTTTTAACTGCAATGTATCCCTCCCTATAATAAATAATAAATTAAAATTAAATGCAGTTTTCTAATTTGACTGGTTTATAGATTTAAAACTTGAGAATGTTCATTGACCCCCAAAGTGTATAATCAAGAGCTAAGACCAACATTAGATTGATTCTAAGAACTTCCTTTGGGCTGAGCATCTCAAGAAAGGGAAAGAGTAAGTTTGAGGCTTCAGCCCTTAGACTGATGCTATGCATGTAAAGAGGCAGCAAAAACAAAGACAACATCTAGAACCCAAAAATAAAAGAAGAAAGTATAGATAAAAAGGACTGCTAACAATGACTAATTCAATCTTGTTATCTTAGCATAGAATTTTGAGGCTGAGATTTTTATTTGTATAAAATTAAAAAAAATCTATTAAATTTAACTTTCAAAGTAAGCTTTTATTAAAATAATGTGTTTATGGTAGAAAACTAAGGCAAAAAATTTTTTTCAATCACCTATAGTCTTGGTACCCAAAGACTATAGTTAACATTTCAGCAATATACTTCCAGTCTTTTTTCCCCCAGGCTTTTTCTAAAGGGATTATATGCACACCATGTCAAAACTGCCCGAAGTCTTACTAATAAATGAATGGTGAGGTTACCAAAACAAGACCAGAAGTATGTAAAATTTCTTTGGTTATTTAAAAAATTTATGTACTCTAGTCCATGATATAGCTCTGTCTTAACATCATATGAATATTGTTTGGGCTTTTTTCCCTTCATCTTTCAAAAACCTTTTATGTTCCAGGAAGATGCCCATGGCAATCTTATGGCTCCGCATATAATGGACCCATTCAGTACTTTCAGTTTCATATGCAGGCATGAAGTATAGTTTGGTAACTTGTTTTTTTTGCACATGGTAGAAGGTAGATCATGAACATATTTTCTCCATGTCATTAACATTAGTCTTCCCTTGCAATATTTCTTATGGCCATATAATATCTCATTGTGTGAATGATCTGTCCAATAGCAAATTTAACCAATTTGCCATCGTGGGGACCTTAGGTTGTTTCCAATGTTTCTCTACCATAAACAATACTAATACTGCATGATCACTCTTGTAAATAAGTCTTGGTACACCCACTAGAAGAACTGCTGAGTGAAAGGATTTGTATACTTTTATTGCTTTTATCATATACTGCCAATTTAACTGTACCTATTCACTTGACCATCAATTATATATTTTGTGTCACTGTTTCATAGGTGAAAACATGGTTTGGCTACACATTTAATTTGCATTTTTTTACTTGAACTTTTCCTCCATGTTTCTTAACCATTTGTAGTAAACTGCCTATCTGTGTCCTTTCCTATGAAGATTTTTAAGCTCATAAATTTATTACACCTTAAATAACTCCTTTAAAATTAACCGATTATGGAAAGAATCTATACCCGTAAAATGATCAGAAATACAGAAAAGACAAAGAATGATTACCAATAAAGGCTGGGACCACAGAACAATATAAACCGGGAAATTTTTTCAGTTATTCTGTTTCATGAGGACTCAATGAAAATCCTTTTAAAAAAGGCAGAAGCAGACAACCTAAAGACATATAGGATCATTTATAGAATACCTGTGGGTTACTTCTTCCATTTGAGGGAGACCCTTTTGTGAGTTTTCCAACTCTGTCATCCCAATCCCAATCATCATCATCATCATAGTCCTCCTCCTCTTCCTCTTCTATCTCATCTTCACCTGCCTTCTCATTCACATTATTCTGAAGGTCTTCAAAGAGAATGCCATCCTCTGTTTTCATTTTTCTCACGTCTCTGTTTTCACTAGAAATAACAATGTTCTGACATCTTTACACATATTCTCATCGGACTCACAACTCACATATGCATTTAGTTACCATAAAACAGACTATATTGTATACAGATAAATGTAAAAGGTTCCCTTACAGCACATCTCCTAATAAACTCAATCTTAAATAGCAAATTCTCCAGTTTTTCAGAGTTCTGTTGCAGTAGCTTGCTTATTCTCCATGCCCAAGTCCTAGCAGGGAGTAAGTACATCAAGTGTTAAAACCCTTTCTGCCTTAATGAAAGATTTGTATCATTATTGTCTCTGCTGAACTGCCTCTGATTAGTCCTGAATCATCTGACCAGGAAAATCATTCACAGATGGTTTTAACAGAAGTTTTCAACTTGGGAATAAATCTCAGGCAGATTTTCCTTGAACTCAATTCCACCATGTAAAAAAGGGGCTGTGTTAGGATTTAATATAGTACACAGAGAACCCCAAATCACCCTTGCTTATAAAGGGAAGAAATGGTGAATGCAGGGGACAAGCTCAGGGAATAAAATAATAGAAGTAGGGATTGTCAAACTGAGAAACTAGTCTTTTTTTTTTGCTATACGTGAACTTTCAGGTTTAGTAGAGTAGTTTAGGATATGCTGCAGCATCCCTGGTCTCTACCCCCACTTCCGTAAGTTGTGACAACAAAAAATGTCTCCAGAGGTTGTCAAAAGTCCCTTGGGGGGGGGGGGTGAAACTGCTCCCACTGGAGTAGCACTGGTTTATCCTCACCATACCCCATGGTGGATAGTAAACCAGTGCACTCTCCTTACCATTAACTGTTCACTCCATTCTGTATGGATCAGCTTCTTCAAGCTGATCTATAAACATAAACCGGGAACGCCCTTCCCATTTCTCTGGCTAAACCCTCATCTTTCCAGTGTCATTTGACTCCCACTTGCTAAGGTAAGTCTTCCCTGATTGTCACCTATTTCTCCTTTGTAGTGTTTACCTAATTCTAATACAAATTATTTGCCTAATTATTTAATATGTTTCCCCTGCTAGAGCATAAGCTCTGTGTCATCCAGGATGAAGCTGTTTTTGTTTACCAATGTTTCCCTGTGACCTAACACCAGATCTGGCACATAGAAAGTGGTCAACATGTGTTTATTGAAAACTCCCCAATTGATAGAAAGACTTACAAACTTTTAATGAACCCATATGAATCCTTACTGCAATCTAAGTAAAAACCATTTTCTTGGAACTCCAAAATAATTGTTTCATTTTGCTTTTAAAGAAGAGTTACCCTTCATTCTTTTTCCTCATACCCCACATCCAATCTACTGCCCAACTCTGTCATTTCTACCTACGAAACTGATCCCTATGATCCTAAGTTACTTATAGCTCTAGTAACCATCATCTATGAACTAGATAACTATTATTTTCAACTGATCTCTCTACTTCCACTCTTACCCTCCATCACCACCAACTACAGGGCAGACAATTCTTTCTAGTCATAAATTAAATAACATAATTCCCCTGCTAAAAGCCCTCCTATGGCTTTCTATGAGATATCAAATAATATCTAAACTCCTTACCATCACTTGTAAGGATCCACACGAATGTGGCCCCTCCTCACCCCTTTATCATTGCCTACCAATCTTCTCAACTACCTTCCCTGTGCTTTAGGTACACTGGCCTCTAGCTCTTCCCTTCACAGCCAGGAAGGACCCCACCTTTGGGCCTTTGTATTTTCTGTCTCCTCTGCCTGAACTGCTATACCCTCAGCTCTTCCCGTGGTTAGTATCTCCTTGTCTTCTAGAACTGGACTAGAATCATCACCCTATTTTACTTTTTCGTACTTATTTGCTTTTTTGTATTCAATTGTCTGCCCCTCACCCCAGATACAAGGTAAAATTCCATGCCAGTAAGAACTTGGTTTGCCTTGGTCATCATTTCCTCCAGCGTGGAGTATAGGCCATGGCGCACAGAAGATGATGAATGTAGGTAAAGCAAAAAAAACCTCTGTTTCCAATCCTTATCCTCACTTCTACCTCCCAAGGAACTTACATACTAACAAGAAACCCTGGACCCCCCGTGGCCACCTGGCTATCACTGACCCTGCCGTAAACTGGGACGAAAGACCCCAGCTGAGAGGAAGAAAGCAGCAACAGACTTTTAAGAAAGACCCTGAGACATGAATTACCAGTCTCCCCCAGCCCACTAGTAAATGTGAACTCCCACAAGGGGGGCGAGGAGGAGGAAAGAGCAGAATCCGGATAATATCGGTGTCCTCAACGGCTGTCACCTGTCGGAGGAATCCGCGTCGTCGAACTGCCCAGGGACCACCCGGCTCATCAGCAGCCGCCGGTAGTCCATGACGCAAGCGCGGCAGGCCCCCACCGTAGGGCCGCACGGGGAGGGCGAACGGCACAGAGACGGTTTACCGACAGCCGGTGCAACGGCGTCCCCACAGGTCACTAACTCTCCAACCGCTCAGAAGCCCCCACGCCAACTGCCCTGAGCCACGTGCCGGGAACAAGCGGGACAAAACGCCGGGACACCCTGGTCCGCCCAGACCGGAAACCCGCTCCGACAGGAAGCCGGGCCCCGACAAGAAGCTCCGCCCACCCAGGAACTCTTACGCGGAAGTCCCGCCCCTGCGCCGGGGTGGGCGAGTGGGAGTCGCTCTGGAGAGTGCGCAAAAGGAGATTCCTAGTGCCGGCCATTCCTTCGTAGTTCTGCTCCTTACTTTGTGTTTCCTCGTGCAGAAGGATTCGGCAGAGTCCACAGGCTATTTAGCCTGGGGGATGGTCACAATCGCTTAACTTCAGATCGCCGGGCACAGAGACATCTAAGCCCTCTAGGGCTGCAAGGGGCGTCAGAATTCCGTGGGCGCCTGTCCCGGCTTAGATTGGCTGGGTTCGGGCCGACGTCACAACGCGGTGGTTCCAACATGCTTGGATCCCAACTGCGAGTTGTTAAAAGCCATCTGTGGGAAAGGATGAAAAGCGTTCTCTCTCCCACGAAACACGGTGCAGAGGGAGGAAGCACGAAATCCCTGTTGTAGATCCAAGAAACTCTACGGAGCCTGGAAGTGAGCACACTTTGCGGCTTAAAAAGTTTGGTGCATTGCTTTGAGGTGTAAATGAGACAAGTGCCTTAAGAAGTTAAAGCTGTCGTGTGACTGAAAAGAAATTAAAAACAAAACCTTAGAATTTTTGCCGGTAACTCTAGTGACACCTCTTTTAAAGCCTGTTTTAAAAGAACTTTAGAATGTCTCTGGAATATCTAGTCAAATTTTTAACAAATATTTTTGAAATGTAACATAAGAAAACTGGTAAGGACAGAAATGAACATGGAAAATTTATAACTAACTGTAAAATGTGGCAGATTCTGCAGTGCCACATGAGAGGGTGAATTAAGTTGTAAAAGTGCAGTTAGAAGTTCTGATTAACAACAGCAAAAAATAAAACAAGGCCTTTGCCTTTTTTTTGCATTTGGACAATAAAACAAGGATTTTCCAGGTCCCTTTCCCCACGACCTAGGCAACGTTATATGTTTACAAGACCGGGAAAAGGTGGGCATGAAGTTAGCCTTTTTCCCAATTCTGACTTGCTTGCTTGGCTTATTGGCTTTTATACTTTACCAAATAGTGCTATAGGTTTTATAACAATTAACCCTTAGCAAATCAAGTAACTCATCTAGGCAAGTGGGTAGTGCCTGTAGCTTGAGAGGGTTTAATAGAAATAAATAATTGGAATGCAAGATGTAGTCTATTTACTGTGTGGACAACAGGGATCTGTTTTAAGTGGTATTGAAAAACCACAAATGGACTTCTCATAAGATGCTTATAATCTATAAATACAGACACTAATGTACTTGAAACAGTGGTGAAGACTCAAACAGTAAACAAATAGGTGCTGAATTGAGAGGTATCGAGACTGAAGATATCCTAGGAATTCAAAGAAATAGATGAATGAAACTAGGTTAGTTGGGAAGTTTTCAGGAGAGAAAGGCACATGCCAGTGCAATACCAAAGTGGTTAGGAACATGATCTATTTGCAGGGAAATGAACCTGACCTGACTAGAGCATGGGAGTACTGGGTAGGAAATGTAGGCCCAAGTTATGGAGGGCCTCAATGAGCAGAAGACTCTGGTCTCAGTTTGGTTGGACATTCTTTCCATTCCAATCTCCAGGCACACGTGAGGAGATCACCAGGGCATGGGCCAGTGGTATACCATAAAGAATGGAAAGAAAACATGGGCTGTGAAGAAGTATTTAAAGGAGAAACTGACAAGACTTGTTAACTGAGTAGCCTGTTTGCTGAAGCAGATGCCAAATTTTCAAACCCAAGTACCTAAGAAAATAGGTGTGTTGTAAGAAAGTGAGGAGGGAAAACTGATTGCAGTGTTGGATTTCACTTGAGAATGAGGTATTTGAATAGTGTGATGGTTAGGTTCATGTGTCAACTTGGCCAGGTGATGGTACCCAGCTGTCTGGTCAAGCAAGCACTGGCCTGACTGTTGCTGTGAGGATATCTGTGGCTGGTTAATAAACCAACAGGATGGTTTATTAAATCAGCAGTCAATGGGCTGCAGCTGTGACTGATGACATCGACGAAGGGCTTGTCTTCCACAATGAGAGAATGCTATTGGCTGGATTTAATCCAATCAGTTGAAGACTTTTAAGTGAGACAGATGGAGGACCTTCACTTCTTCAGCTGACCAGCGAAATGTTTCCTGAGGAGTTCATCGAAGTTGCCAGTTCATTTCCTGAGGAGTTCATCGAACATCTTCACTGGAGTTGCCAGTTTGCTGCCTGCCCTACAGAACTTGGACTCATGGATACCCACAGTTGCATGAGACACTTTATAAATCTTATATTCATAGATATTCCTCATTGATCCTGTTTCCCTAGAGAACCCTAATTAATGCAACTTGGTACCAGGAGTGGGGGTGGTTCTTGAGAAACAGAATCTTAAAATGAGCTTTTACACTTTATTTTCTATTCTGATTAGATCAAAGGAACTAATGACTCCATTTCCAATAATCAAGAGGGCACTGACAGTACATGGCATGAGTTGGCAAAGGAGATACACAAAATAGCACCATTTGACTCTCCTAATCATACTCTTGTATGAAGCAAGGCTCTGGGTGACAGTGTTTTTGACACCTTCACATAGTTTTACAGAATTAAGAGGTATAATGATGTTGGCTGGCTGCTCTTAGATATGTTGGATAAAGTTATAAGAGAAAGGGAAGAGCTAAAGGCTTCAAATTTAAAACTTAAATGCCATATGACAGATGTAAAGGTTTCTGTATGTGCCCTGAAAGAAAATCTTATTTCCTGTGGCCTCAGACTTGAGATTTCTGAAAACCAGATGCAGACTCTTATTGTGCGAGTAGCAGATTTACAACGTAAACTAAAATCTCATCCTCTCAGGGTGTCTGCTGTTAAAGTAAAGGCATTGATTGGAAAAGAATGGGATCCTAAAATTTGGGATGGGGACATACGGATTGATAATAATGGCAGTGAGGACATTGGAACCCTGGATTCTGCTGGGTCATTATTAGATTTACCTGTAGAGGGCTGTCCTGAGGAAACAGCTTCCCCACCTCCAGTCTGCCCTAAGGAGCTTGCCATCCAACCTCCACCTAGAGATTAACTTTTCAGTGCCTGCTGATCCTGTAATCACCTCCCCTGAGGAAGCAGCCGTCACTCCTCTGGAGAGATAAATCCTGTTTTAATAGATGAAAATGCTACAGAATGTCCTGAGGTAAATGGCTTGAGGGATAATTCTAATTCTTTTCATAACCCACCCCCACCGCCAGTCTTTGCTTCAAGACCTATAACTAAAGTCCTAACAGTCCCTGAAGGGTGAGGTACAAAGTATGACCCATGAGGAAGTACGCTATACTCCAAAAGAACTGCATGAGTTTTCCAACTTACACAGACAGAAACCAGGGGAATATGTGTAGGAATGGATATTAACGGTGTGAGATAATGGTGGAAGGAATATACGGTTGGATCAGGCTGAATTTACTGATATGGGCCCACTAAGCAGAGTTTCTGCATTCAGTTTTGTAGCTCAAGGGGTTAGAAAGGGCATTAACAGTTTGGGTGGTTGGCTGAAACATGGATCAAAAGGTGGCCGGCATTACTGGAGGTTGAAATGCCAGAACTGCCCTGGTATAATGTAGGGGAGGGGATTCAAAGGCTTAGAGAGAGTGGAATGTTAGAATGGATTTATCATGGAAGACCTGCTCACACACCCCTGGAATGTCCAGAGGACACACCTTTTACCAGGACTGTGAGGAATAAATTTGTAAGACTAGCTCCATCATCCCTGAAGAGGTCTGTAGTTGCCCTTCTCTGTAGGTCAGCTATTACTGTAGGAACTGCTGTCACTGAGCTGGAATCCTTAAACACAATGGGGATAATTGGATCCTGAGTTGGCAGAAGTCAAGTGACTGCAGTTAATTGCCACAGACAAGGTGGGTGTGGCTACCATAATGGTAAACAGGCTCAAAGTAGCAATCAAAATAATCTGACTCGCAGAGACTTACGGCATTGGCTAGTAGATCATGGAGTACCAAGTAGTAAAATAGATGGGCAATCGACTAGATTCTTGTTTGAACTATATAAGCCGAAGAAGTCTAGGTCAAGTGAACAAAAGTCTCCCTTGAATTACAAAAACAGAGAGTCACGGCCCCTTAATCAATTCCCAGAGTTGAGATAGTTTACAGATCCAGAGCACCTTGAATGAGGGGAAGGCCAGGTACCCTTGGGGAAGGACCCTGTTTCACTGCCAAAAATTTATACTGTCAATCTTCCTCCCAGCCTTCTCCAGGGAGACCTATGACCTTTTACCAGGGTAAGTGTGCATTGGGGAAAAGGAAATGATCAGGTATTTCGTGGATTATTAGACACTGGTTCAGAAGTGACATTAATTCCAGCAGACCCAAAACATCACTCTGGTCCACCAATCAGAGTTGGGGCTTATGGGGGTCAGGTGATCGATGAAGTCTTAGCTCAGGTCCATCTCACAGTGGGTCCAGTGGGTCCCGGACCCATTCGGTGGTTATTTCCCCAGTGCCAAAATGCATAATTGGAATCGACATACTCAGCAACTGGCAGAATCCTCACATTGGTTCCCTGACTTGTGGATTGAGGGCTATTATGATGGGAAAGGCCAAGTAGAAGCCACTAGAACTGCCCCTGCCTAGCAAAATAGTAAACCAGAAGCAATACCAGATTCCTAGAGGGATTGCAGAGATTAATGCCACTCTTAAGGACTTGAAGGATGAAGGGTGGTGATTCTCATCATATCCCCATTCAGTTCTTTTTGGCCTGTCCAGAAAACAGATGGGTCTTGGAGGATGACAGTGGATTATCGTAAGCTTAACCACATGGTGATTCCAAATGCAGCTCCTGTTCCAGATGTGGTATCATTGCTTGAGCAAATCAGCATATCCCCTGGTACCTGGTATGCAGCTATTGATCTGGCAAATGTTTTTTCTCAATTGCTGTCAGTAAGGACCACCAGAAACAGTTTGCATTCAGCTGGCAAGGCCAGCAGTTTACATTCACTGTGCTACCTCAGGGTTATATCAGCTCTCCAGCTCTATGTCATAATATTGTCCGCAGGGATCTTGATCGTTTCTCCCTCCCACAAGACATCACACTGGTCCACTATATTGATGATATGTTGATTGGATCTAGTGAGCAAGAAGTAGCAACTACTCTAGATTTGTTGGTAAGGTATTTGTGTGGCAGAGGATGGGAGATAAATCCAACAAAAATACAGGGGCCTTCCACCTCAGTAAAATTTCTAGATGTCCAGCAGTGTGGGGCCTGTCAAGATATCCCTTCTAGGTGAAGGATAAGCTATTGCATCTGGACCCTCCTACAACCAAAAAAGAGGCACAATGCTTAGTTGGCCTCTTTGGATTTTGGAGACAATGTTTTCCTCATTTGGGGTGCTACTCCCGCCCATTTACCAAGTGACCAGAAAAGCTCCTAGTTTTGAGTGGGGACCGGAATAAGATGAGGCTCTTTGACAGGTCCAGGCTACTGTGTGAGCTGCTCTGCCACTTGGACCATATGATCCAGCTGACCCAAGGTGCTGGAAGTGTCAGTGGCAAATAGAGATGCTGTTTGGAGCCTTTGGCAAGCTCATATAGGAGAATCACAATGCAGGTCCTTAGGATTTTGGAGTAAAGCTTTACCATCCTCTGTAGATAACTACTCTCCATTTGAGAAATAGCTGTTGGCCTGCTACTGGGCCTTAGGGGCCTTAGTAGAGACAGAATGCTTGACCATGGACCATCAAGTTACCATGAGACCTGAGTTACCTATCATGAGCTGGGTGTTGTCTGACCTGCCAAGTCATAAAGTTGGGCTTGCACAGCAGCACTCCATCATAAAATGGAAATGGTATATACGAGATAGAGCTCAAGTGGTCCTGAAGGCACAAGTAAGTTACATGAGGAAGTAACCCAAATGCCCATGGCCTCCACTCCTGCTACATTACCTTTTCTTTCCCAGCCCATATCCATGGCATCGTGGGGAGTTCCTTACAATCAGTTGACTGAGGAAGAGAAAACTCGGGCCTGGTTTACAGATGGTTCTACATGATATGCAGGCACCACCCGAAAGTGGACAGCTGCAGCACTGCAGCCCCTTTCTGGGATGTCCCTGAAGGACAGTGGTGAGGGGAAATCCTCCCAGTGGGCAGAACTTCGAGCAGTGCACCTGGTTGTTCACTTTGCTTGGAAGGAGAACTGGCCAGAGGTGCATCTGTATACTGATTCATGGGCTGTTGCTAATGGTTTGGCTGGATGGTCAGGGACTTGGAACATGATAGGAAGATTGGTGACAAAGAAGTCTGGGGAAGGGGTATGTGGATAGACCTTTCTGAGTGGGCAAAAAGCATGAACATATTTGTGTCCCATGTGAATGCTCACCAGAGGGTGACTTCAGCCGAAGAAGATTTTAATAACCAAGTGGATAAAATGACCCATTTGGTGGATACCAATCAGCCTCTTTCCCCAGCAACTCCTGTCATTGCCCAATGCGCTCATGAACAAAGTGTCATGGTGGTAGGGATGGAGGTTATGCATGGGCTCAGCAACATGGACTTCCACTCACCAAGGCTGACCTGGCCACAGCCACTGCTGAGTGCTCAATCTGCCAGCAGCAGAGACCCACACTCAGTCCCCAATATGGCACCATTCTCCGAGGTGATCAGCCTGCTACCTGGTGGCAAATTGATTACATTGGACCACTTCCATCATGGAAGGGGCAGCAGTTTGTTCTTACTGGAATAGACACATACTCCAGACATGGGTTTGCCTTTCCTGCACGACATGCTTCTGCCAAAACTACCATCCGTGGACTTACAGAATGCCTTATCCACCATCATGGTATTCCACACAGCATTGCTTCTGACCAAGGAACCCACTTCACAGCAAATGAATTGAGGGAATGGGCACATGCTCAGGGAATTCTCTGGTCTTACCATATTCCCCATCACCCAGAGGCAGCAGGGTTGACAGAATGGTGGAATGTCTTGTTGAAGACTCAGTTACAGCACCAACTAGGTGGCAATACCTTGCAGGGCTGGGGCAGTGTTCTCCAGGAGGCTGTGTATGCTCTGAATCAGCGTCCACTCTATGGTGCTGTTTCTCCCATAGCCAGGATTCATGGGTCCAGGAATCAAGGGGTGGGAAAAAGGGTGGCACCACTATCACTCCTAGTGATCCACTAGGAAAATTTTGCTTCCTGTCCCCGCAAGCTTAAGCTCTGCTGGTCTACAAGTCTTTGTTCCAAAAGGAGGATGCTTCCACCAGGAAACACAACAATAATCCCATTGAACTGGAAGTTAAGACTGCCACCTGGCCACTTTGGGCTTCGTATGCCTCTGAATCAACAGGCAAGGAAGGGGATTACTGTACTGGCTGGGGTGATTGATCCTGACTATCAAGGGGAAATAGCACTGCAACTACACAATGGAAGTAAAGAAGAGTTTTCCTGGAATACAGGAGATCCCCTAGGGCATCTTTTAGTACTTCCATGCCCTGTGATTAAAGTCAATGGAAAACTGAAGCAGCCCAATCTAGGCAGGATTACCAATGGCCAAGAAACTTCAGGAATGAAGGTTTGGGTCACCCCACCAGGCAAAGAACCACAGCCAGCTGAAGTGGTTGCTGAGGGTAATGGGAACATGGAATGGGTAGTAGAGGAAGGTAGTGATAAATATGAAGTATGGCCATGTGACCAGTTACAGAAATGAGGACTATGATTGCATGAATATTTCCTCCTTGTTTTGTTATGAGTATGTTTGTATTTGTCTGTAAAGTAAATATCTTTGTTTTCTTCTCTGTCTTATACCCTTATCATATGGCATAAGCTGTATTGTTCATTTTGCTGTATTTAAGCTAAAGGAAGTCAATTTTAAGAGTTAATGTCACTCAAGTTCTTGCACCCTATTCTGGACAGATTTAGTGTGTTTCCAGTTGTATGCTGCACAGCAGAGTATTGTTAGGCAAAATATATGTCTGTTATTGTTCTTTACTTAGAGATAAAGTATGTTTTAGGTGATGTGTATAATTGTCAAGTTTACAAGGGGTGGACTGTGATGGTTAGGTTCATGTGTCAACTTGGCCAGGTGATGGTACCCAGCTGTCTGGTCAAGCAAGCACTGGCCTGACTGTTGCTGTGAGGATGTTTGTGACTGGTTAATAAACCAACAGGCTGGTTTATTAAATCATCAGTCAATTGGCTGCAGCTGTGACTGATGATGTCAATGAATAGCATGTCTTCCAGAGTGAGAGAATGCCATTGGCTGGATTTAATCCAATCAATCAGTTGAAGACTTTTAAGCAAGACAGATAAAGGACTTTCACTTCTTCTTTGGCTGACCAGTGAAGTGTTTCATGAGGAGTTCGTCGGAGTTGCCAGTTCGTTTCCTGATCGAACACGTTTGTCGAAGTTGCCAGTTGCTTCCTGAGTAGTTTGTCGAAGTTGCCAGTTCATTTCCTGAGGAGTTCATCGAACATCTTCACTGGAGTTGCCAGTTTGCTGCCTGCCCTATGGAATTTGGACTCGTGCATACCCACAGTTGCTTGAGCCACTTTTATAAATCTTATATTCGTAGATATCTCTCATTGATTCTGTTTCCCTAGAAAACCCTAACTAATAAAAATAGAAGTATCAAGTAAATAGAAATATAGTGTCTTATGGAAGCTAACAGCTCTCTGATAATATTCTGTAAAGAGCCTTTGCTTAAGTAACTGAGAGATCCCTTTTCCTTTGGGTTCCCAAGCCTTTTAGGGAATTACTGGATAGTAGCTACGCATATTGACTTGTTTTTACCTAAATCAGTATTTACCACCAAAGTAACCATGGTACACTCAAACTAAAAATTTTTATTTGTATAATAACTCAAAAAATGACATTTAAAAATTTATGACAGTGAACTTTGCAATTTTCTTACTGTGAAGAAGGATGGGAAAATAGCTTTTTGTTTACATACACTAATAGGCATTAAAATTATGTTTTGCTCTTTTAAGAGGCCTTCCATCATTCAACATTTGGGAACAAGGACTATCAAACATTTTGGCCATTACCTTCAGATGCTGTCCCTTCAGATGTGGATACTTCCATGAAAAATTAGAAAGCATGTCAGAAGCAGATGCCATGAATAGCAGCAATATTTCTCCAGACTTAACTCATTCAGATTCTCCCTTCTGTATGGAAACCAGCAGTACCGCTTCAGACTTGCCTCAGGTGTGCCTTGCTCCTAAATTCTTAGGGGGGGTGGGGGGTTGCAGATGTATTCACCATTCACATTGACTTCCACAGGAAAGTTTCCTCAAAAATAGGAGGAACAATGAAAATGTCTCCAGTGGGGGCACAGAGGGGGAAAAGAAAGGTAGAATTCTTCAGGCAGTGTTAAGAGCCTTTCTAGCCCCCTCATGAAGTCCCAGGAGGGCAGGCAAGGGGACATGTCCACAACAACTAAGTCACAGAGGCAGGATGAAAGCCTGAGGGGCCTGATGCCTGGTTCTGCACATCTTCCACTATGTCAGTATGCACATGCTTCACAGGCCAGGCTTACTAATGTTGACAGCACTCTGCGTTTAAATGACTTCATCCCTATCTTTATGAAAATTGCCAGTGCCCGTTCTCACAAAATAAATGATTTTAATGTCCCAAGGTCTTCTTGCATGTTGTCCTAAGTGTTTGGAATGTAAGGAAATGATAGGAATGTGTTAGGGCATGCCATATGACATTGTCTTTTTATGGGTTGAAAATACACAAATACTGACAGTTTCATATCATTCAACCTATAAATTGGCATAACCTTTCTAGAGAGCTGTTTAGTGATAGATCAAGAGTTTAATTGTGCTTTTAAAAAATTTATTTAGCAATTCTACCTCCAGGAAGTATAGAAATGAGGATGTTTGCAGAACTATCCATAATAACTAAACATTAACATTGGAAACAACCTGAATTTTCATCAGTAATGGGCTAAATTGTACAGATGTCCAGTGGGCATGTAGCCTTAAGTATGATAATACAGATACGTATTTGTTCACATGGAAAAATGATCACATCGGTTCTCACTGATAGTGGGTTTTTGAGTTTATGTTGTTTTGTTTTTTACAATGTTCAGGATTCTTTTTATAAATATAAAAAACTATTCTCATTTTGATAAAAAATGTGGCCATAACATTACAGTGTTAAGAAGGCTCCAAAGATAATATTTAATGCATATTTTTCTTTATAATAAATGTATTGACCAAAGAAATAAAAATGAATATTTTAGTTAAAATCAGTTAAATCATGGAAAAGTAGAGTTAGAAGTGATCTCTGAAGTTCTCTGAATAGAGGAGTCCAAGAAGTGTGTGCAAAATATAACATCAATGGAGGTAAATAGTGCTATTTTATTTTTAAGCATATTATTTTAGATGCATTTTTATCTAATAGGAGGCATATTTTGATGAGCAACAAGTCTAAATAAGATTATCATAAAATATAACTCAATTTTTATTACTTTCAAGTACATTTAATAAGTGGAACAATGCTAAAAATGCATTATCAAACAGTAGTTTGTAGCCAGCTGACTAATCAAGTGGTAATATTTTTTAAAGCAACATTTAGGCCCACATACTTGCTACACTATTAATGATTAAACCCTTTCATCTTAGGTAATATTAAAGTAACCTTGAGAACCACCTCAACATGAATTTTTGTAAATTCCCATTTAATAGAGTCATATTTCACTTTATTACTGGAACTTGTTTTATATAGTCTCGATGTTAAAAGACAAAAATAACAACTACCATAATGTTGTTTAGACTACATTTAACAAACATCAAAAAATTATCATTAAGGGGTATATATGCTATTATATAGCCCTATGTTTGTAGTAACATGATTTGACATACTGGAAAACCAAAATATTAAAATAGCTTCAGGAGACTTGTTTAATTGCCCTTTAATATGTTATTTAATAGGTTAATATAGTTTTACCAAAGGGAAAGATACTAGAAAATACATTCTTCCCATGCAACAAAAAATTTGAACAGAAAAATGACATGGCAATGTACATAAAACTTCAGAAGTTTATGATAATTTTTGTTTGAAGAATTAATATTAATACCTTGTTTTATTATTAATACAGAATGAAATAAAGAATGTAAAAGGGGAAAATAAGTCTCAATTCACACTTTCTGAAGATATTTATGATACACTAGACAATTTGATAGGTGGTGAGTATCTCTTTGTTGACACCATGTCAAACAGTAAAACTAAGAATTGTTGTGTCTTCTTGTAATATCAGAGACAATCATAGCCAGGTATTGTGCTAAGTACTTTATATATACTATCTCATTTAATCCACAAACAATCCTGTGAAATAAGGGCTGTTTTTATCTCCATTCTACCCATGAAGAAAATGAAGCACACAGAGTAGCTTACCCACAGTCATGCAGCTTTAAATGAATGATCTGGGATTCCATTCCCAGTCTCTAACACCGGATTTTTTTTACTATACGGGTATCTTAAAAGATGTGTATTGATATAACCAAAAATCTCTTGTTCTAATCTTAAACTGACAGCTGAAAGCTATTTAGGAGTTAGTCATATAATGAAACTCATTGATCATGTTTATTAAAGCAACCCAAATACTGTATATAAATATCCCTTTGTTTTTATTAAATATAAATAATACTAAAAATATTTGATAAGGCTTATTAAAATCATGGAATTCAATACACATTGGTATAAGAAATATAAGTGGCATAAGGATAAGAATGAGCATTATTTGTAAATAATATGATTGTCTACATAGAGAATCCACTAGGAATCTACAGACAAGTAGAACTAGTAAGAAAGTTTAGAAGAATGCTGGATACAAGATCAGTATAAAAAATGAAGAGCATTCCAATGCATCAGCAAGAACCAATTAGAGAAAGTAATTTTATAAAAGATACTATTATCAGTAGCAACACACTTAAAAAGAAATGTAACAAAAGTGTGTAAGATTTCTATGGGAAAAAAATGTTTACATTACCAGAGAACATAAAAAGTAAAGTTTTCATGTTCAGCTTTGTAAAGATGCCATTTTCCTCAAATCGGTGAATTAATGAAATTTTCTTTATCCTAAGTTGATCCTAACATTTCCATTGGGAAGTAAAAAAGTTTAAAAAAATCTTGAAAAAACAAGATGTGAAGATATTCTACTCAACGACAGAGTTTGTGTAGAAGTATGGTAGTTATAACAATGTGGCAGAGAAAGGGTAAACAAATATGCTGGTGGAATAGAATACAAAATCCAAAAATAGACCCACACATATAAGAACACATGGCATTTGAGAGAGGTGACATTATAAGTCAGTAGGGGGAAGAATGGGTTATTCATTAAATTGGGCTGGGACTTTTGACTCTTGCAATGAAGGAAACAATTAGAACCTTACCCCACATCAAATACAAAAATAAATTCCACGTGGGTTAAATCCCTAAATGTCAACTGTGAAGCTTTCATTTCTAAGAGAAAATTTAGAAAATCCCTTTATGACAACAGGGAAGGGAAAGATTTATTAAGACATAAAAGTACAAATCATAAAGGAAAAGTTTGATAAATTTGACTGCACTAAAATAAAAAATCTTCAATATGACCAAAGTATAATCAACAAAGTAAAAACAAGCCACAAACTGAGAAGATGTATGCAATGCACATAATTGAAAATGAATTGGTATCCAAAATAAAGAATTCCAAATCAATAAGGAAAAGACAAATAAACTAGTAGAGAAATGGGCAAAGTATATAACAGCCAGACCTCAGAAAAGGAAATCTGCAAGACCATTAAGCACATGAAAGGATGTACATAAAAAATCCCACAATAAAATATCTTTTCATAGTTACTGGTATGACATGTGCTGGAGGGATGTAAAGCAAAGGAACTCTCCCACTACTGATAGCAGTATAAGTTGGTACAACGTCTTTGGAGACTAATTTTACAGTATCTTGTAAAGTTGAAGATATATGTTTTTATAATCCAGCAATTCCACCTCTAGATATATACCCAAGACCTAGAACATTAGTGTACAAGGAAGCATGCATACGGATGTTTACTGAGTGTTTTTCTTTTAATAGCAAAAATTAGAAACAACCTAAATATTCAACAAAAAGGGAATAAAGTATAGTCCTTCAGTAGAATGAATTAGATCTATGTTATCTACAAAGCTAAGTTCAAAAGCAAAATTTTAAGTGAAATAAGTATTCTCTATATATTCACATGGAAAAAAGAGAGTATGATGCTATTTATTTAAAAATTTAAAAGACATAAAACTACTATATATCTACAGTTTGCCCAGGGTGCTGCAGTGCACTCACAGGATGTTCTGGGATATTTTTAAATTGGAGGGAAACAGGATATTGGACATCTCTCGGATCCCCACAAACCACTAGTGTTATGTAGTTCACTATTTCAATATTAAACCATGCTACATGCCTTTCTCTGACATCTTATTTTTGCAAAGCTGGTTTTCAGGTAGTTGCTGTGATATAAAGCAAGCACCATGTGGAAATCAATGTGCACCAGGAAATGAGGGTGGTGTCCAATCTGATCCAAAGATTTGAGGTGTTATACTGTGTCCAACAATAGTCTATGTGTATTTTCAAATAGCCACTATGTTGTAAGAACAAATACTTGTTGTTTGAGCTTAACTTCTTAATGAACGAAACTATTAGGAATTTCTTTTAGCCTAGGAGTGATGTAAAAAATCTGTGAGACATTAAGGATGTCATGAAATGAGAAAGTCTAGGAACTTGATATATATTATTTATGGTACCAATATGAGTAGCCAAAGTAGAAAAATGTTGACTTCAGTATAAGGGTTATCTCTGGGAACAGTGTTTCTGTTCTGTCTGAAGGAGACATTGGTAGAAGGGAGGGGTTATTAATTTATTTTGTAATATTTTGTTTCTTTCCATTTTGCCTTATTTGCTTCTGATTTTTTTAAATGTGATAAATCTGGGCAATTTGTAGTGGTCTGGAATCCCAGCTGTATTGCTTACCAGCTCTGTGACCTTATGTCTCAGTTTCCTTATCTGTAAAACAGGGATTATAAGTGCTGACCTCATAGGATTGTTGTGAGATTAAATGAGTTTATACCTGTTCACTATTATATTCTCTGTACTGTCATATACTTTTGAAACATTTTGTAATTAAAACATTTTATAACTACAGTACGAAAGGATTTTGAAGATATCTTGGAACTTATAATGATATTTGACCTAAATGACATACAACAAGCTTCTTTTTGTAACAGTCATTTGGGGACTTCTTTCCCCATGTAAAAAATTGTTTTGTTTTGTTTTGCTAGGGAAAAAAAAAATCATGCCATAATCTATACAAGTTTGAAATAATACATCATTCTTGAAAGGCTACAAGAGTTTATTTCTTAAATGTAAATATAGCTGTTACCATGTAAAGTTATGATCAACTAATTCTTGTTTCCTTTCTCTTTCTAATGAGATTTTAACGGTGAAAATTACTCACAGAATGTACTAATTCAGCCGATTGACGCTAGCATTTCTCCTTCAAGACAATTCCAACCCATTTGCAAATTTCACTGGTCAGAGGCTTTTAATGATGAAACAACAGCTTTTCAAAATGCTCTGGAAGTTTTATCTTACACAGAGAAGCCAGAATTGCAAAGTCACGTGTCTAATTATGCAAACGACAACAATATAAAAAAAGATTCATTTAAGGAAGAAAATCCGGTGGAAATTAGCATTTTCACAAGTAAAGACCTGCTTACTAAGGAGTCTGCGAGTCAGACCTCTAGAAGCCCGTCTCTGATAGACTGCATTGAAGAGACAGTGACACTCAGGGAAAAGGCACTGGCTCAAAGCACAGCCATGGGGTCTGCCCCCAATCCTACTCAATCTGAAAGCATCATGTATATGGACAGTGTCTACAGTGACGTTGAGGAACCATTTTATAAAGAGAACAGCTTTAACTTGCTCGATCTGAGAGCAAACAAAGCAGAGGAGGTAAGATTTCTGATTGTCAGTGAAGCCTGTAGAGTGTTAAAGGATGTGTTTTTTAAAAATGCATGTGTATGAGCTGAATAGTGATAAAGCATGCATGTCATCAGCACAAGTGACATTGCTTCTCTGGGGCAAATGCATTCTGAGGTCTTAACCAATTTAGAACCTTTTTTTCTAATAAAATATAGTTTGTACTTGGGCACTAGCTCTACCAAATGATAACTTTTTTTTTTTTTTTTTGGTCATTTGAGGATCAGCACTCTTACTCATCCTTTTATGTCCCCTTTAGCATCTACATTACCCTAGAATATAATGAGCTTTTATATTTATTGAATCGACTAGCTGGAATTCATAGAGTTTTCAGAAAGGGAAAGGTTGAGAAGAGGAAGGAGCACAGAGCTATTAATTATTTGACAAGAAAAGCCTAAGATTTTCCTATCATGCTGGGTTCTATTGACAAGCAAAAAATATTTTTCTATCAAAGTGAAAAAAAATCTATTAATTTTTCTTTTGATTTATTGATGCTAGGCACACATGTAGCAGCCTATCAGTACTGAAGATGCCAATGGTATAAATTGTATGTTCTCTGAACAGAAAGAATTTTAAGAATTGATGTGGGCAAATAGACATAATACAAGAACAGCATAAATAGTACCTCTTCATTGTGAGTTTCATGAGAAAAGCTATGGCCATTGTGTTCCTTTTATAAATATGAATATTTGTGTTCATTTATTTGGAAGTAGATGGGAGAATTTAGAAGAGAATTTTAATGATTTTCCCATGTTGATTACTAAAAACAACATTTCTCAAATCTGTTTGATTGGGGTTTCTTAGGATTGCCCCTTCCTCTTTTCATTGCACTGACTCATTCATTTAGTCAGTCAGTAAGTACTTTCAGGCATCTGCTTTGGGCCAGGCCCTGTGCTATGTATTGGTTATATAAAGGTTAAAAACAAACAAACAAACAAAAAAGTGTGTTTCTTGTCCTCATGAAGATAACATTCAAATAGAGAAAATAGACATTAATTGAGTAATCATACAAATAAATGTATTTTTGCAACTGTGGATAAGTGCTGTGACTAAAAGTTACATATAGGATGGGAGTCTACCATAGGAATATGTTACTGGTCAGGAAGTTTGGGGAAGGCTTCCCTGAAGATGTGGTAATTGAGCTGAGCCCTAAAGGATGAGTAGGACTTAATTAGTAACAGCAGGTGGGAGGACATTGCATGCAGAAGCAACAACCTGTGCGGAAGCCTGGCGACTGCAGGGAGCACAGTCCCTACGCTTCCTGAAAGAAATGCAGTGTCTCTGGGTTGACAGAGGAAGAGGGTCATGGTAGATGAAGCTGGAGAGAGAGCACATGGGACAGGTATCAAGTTCAGATATCAGAGTCTTGCAGGCCTCAATAAGAATAATTGTCTTTATCCCAAAGAAATGAAAAACCATTATAATACAGGGGCCCAATATCTCTAAATTCTAGAAAGTTACATAGCACACCTCTACAGATATCTTTTACTGGGTTTTAATGTCATATTCCTTTCAGCATTTTCTTACCACAGTGTGCTACCCTTTTTAAAAACTCCCCAAATCAGTATTGTTGGAATAAAGTCAATATGAGGCATATTCCTGTGGCATTCTAATGTTTGTAGGATTTAGTAGCATAGTGAAATAATGATTTAAATGAGAAAATTTAAGAGACTTGCAGGGACTATGGAGCAATTGATAAATTTATTTTCATTCATTTGAAGTCAAAGCAAGCTGCATCTGAAGTTGCATTTGGAAAGGTTTGTGATCACAGAAAATGGTGAGAATTTCAAAGTTTGATTTTTCTTTTGTAAAAGTACATGTGATTCTTATCTTTTATCATATACCTACTGTTTGTGCTGTGCTGTGCTATGTTAGGTGGTTTACATTGGGCAGTTAATACTTAGAAAACTTCTGCAAGTATTATTTTGTTTTATAGCTGGGGAAACTAAACTGGGGATCTAGGATTCAAGGCCAGCACTCTGATCCCAAAACTCCTCATCTTTCTACTCTTAAACACTTATTTTATTTTCTATAATTTTCAGATTGCAGTTTCTTCAAAAGAAATTCAGAAATCTGGGGAGATTCCCGAGATGTCCGATAGCCTTCAAAAGGAAGTCAAAATGGAGGGCGTGGAGAGTCCAGGGCTTTTCTCAACTTGGTCTCCTGCAGACATTTCCTGGAGCGGTGGAGCATCACGGGAGAGCTTCAGGACCTCCGACACAGAGCAAAGCTTCAAAAACTTACAACCTCTAGAAGACAGCATGGCTTTAAATGAAGTCCTATGGAAATTAAAATGTACTAACAAAGAGCAGCAAACTCGAATCAAAGACCTACAGTGTAGTAACATGTATTTAGAGAAGAAGGTTAAAGAACTACAGGCAAAGATTACCAAACAGCAAGGGTTCGTCAACATTATAAATAAGCTAAAGGAGAAATTCAAAGAATTAATCGAAGACAAATACGAAGTAATCCTAGAGAAGAGAGGTACTGACATGACACTGAAAAATTTGCAAGAGACTTTATCTAATACCCAACAACATCTTCAAGACTCTAGGAAAGAAAAGGAAGCCTTGCAGCTAGAGCTTAAGAATGTCAAGGTGAATTACATTCGCCTACAGGAAAGATACGTGACTGAAATACAGCAAAAAAATCAATCTGCAAATCAGTGCATAGAGATGGAAAAAACCTTAAGCAAGAAAGAAGCAGAGGTAGAGAAGCTGCAGCAACACAAAGGAGAACTGGAAAAGGCTACCGCCTCTGCTTTGGACTTGTTGAAAAGGGAAAAAGAGATGCAAGGACAAGAGCTACTGTCTTTACGGGAGGAATTCCGGAAACGTGAAAAGGAAAACCTGGAAGAAAGACAGAAACTGAAATCTAGTCTTGGGAAATTGGTCATGCAAGTTAAAAATTTGCAAGTCATATCTGAAAATGAAAGGGCTAAGAATACAAAACCTCAGCAGCAGATCAACGAAGTGAAAAATGAACATGCCAAATTTCAGCAGCAGGATGCAAGGATTGAAGAGCAAAAGTATGTCCCTAAATTTGAGATAGCTCAGTCAAAGGAGCAACTAGAAGAAGAAATTGAGCCAGATATTACAAAGGTATTGATACAAATTCAGAATCTCTAATGCAAAATTTCAGAAGTTTCTAACAGTATTGTCAGGAATATTTAGGCCCCTGTAAGCTATATAATTTGTGTTGATTATTCTAAAAGTGAATATGACTGCATGTTTTTGCATCTTTAACATTTTAGTCCTATGAAGACACAATTTCCTCTATTTGAGTTGTCTTATCAAATTGGCTTTATAGTTCTTTCTTTGTGCCAGGATTTCAAGTAATATCAAATGGCATGGCACTTACATATATAACATTTGTTTGCAGAAGGAATTACTAGGAAAAAAGAAGTGATAGAATGGAAAATGCACCACAGATTTGGAGAAGTTTCTTATCGTGGGTACTTACATTAAATAACAGCCACTTCCGACCTCTTGTGATTATTTTGGTAGAGATGAAGAGATGACAATAAACCTGAGAATTTTTTAGGTACCCACGACCAGTCATCTGAAGCAACTCCTAGGGTTACAAGTGAGAAAGGGTTTTCGAAGTATGGATCTCAATCTTTTTCATACCATTTCTGCCTATTTAACAAAACTAAACAATGCAATTGCATTTTTGGTTTACAAGATAAAATGAATCTATTATTTCATATATTAGTTTTGTGAAATTATAAAGCATCTAAAAACTGCATTAGAAACTCGTATAGTATTTTTGCAGCAGGTGTAATGTTTTATTATCTGCATTTAGTTCACATGGTTTTCATGGCAGCCAAGAACCTGGAAGAACGTCCTAGAAGTAATAATTTTCACAAGCTGAAGCAAGTCTACTCTCTTTCAGTTTTGTAGGCCTGCCTTAAAATATGTGTAGTAAAATCATATTAAATCTGATTACTTAGAAGACCAATCTGAACTAGAAAAAGGTAGGACTGTTTTGTTATAATAACTGAAACTGAACTAATATGTTGCCTTGAAGATGTTCTAAGTAGACCTACTTTCAGGAATCTATAATCACTATAAGTGCTGTTTGTAAGTATGTAATTCTATTCTTCTTAAGGATCCCTAGGAAAATACTGTTCTCTTATGTTTAAAAAATTCTATGATTTTTTCTCCAGACAGAAGGACTACCTGAGCCAGTTGTTCTCAAACTTGAACCTGCATCAGATCACCTGTAGGACTTGTTAAATAGATTGGTGGGCCTCACCTCCAGTTTCTGTTTCTGAAGGTCTGGGGTGGGGCCTGAGAATTCCTAACAAGTTCCCAGGTGACGCTGATGCTACTGTTCTGGGACCACACTTTGAGAACACTTAAGCAAAGATAACCTTAAGTTTAGCTTCTAACCAAATCATGACATGTTTTAAATTTGTGAGCTCTGAATGAATTAGTTTAACTGAACAAAAATTTAGCACTACATACAATTTTTCCCTTGAGCTTTCTTTTAAGAAATTCAGCAGAGTTCTTTGTTTTATCTTAACAGATAATTCCTTTTATAGCCCTTAAATCATGCTTACACTGCTTTTAGTTTTGTTTTTCATTAACTCTAGTTCACTGTTTCTCAAAATGTGGTCAGTGGGTGTTTGCCAGGTCGTAACTATGTTCATGATAATATTAAGACATTATTTGCCATTTTTGCTCTCCTTAGACAAGGGTACGGTAGAGTTTTCCTGAAGCTGCATGACTTGATGATGTAATTGCTCTCATGGCTAATGGCATGTGTGAAGCAAATATAGAAATCAAGCTGTCTTCTATGAAGCCAGCATTAAAAGTATTTGCAAAGATATTAAACAGTGCCTACCACTCTTCACTAATTTTGTCTTAGAAAATATGGTAATTTTTAATTAAAAGTTATGTTAACATAATGGGTTTATTAAATGACTTAGCAAACAAATATTTTAAAATATTTGTTGTAATTTCTAATACAATAAGTATTGATAAATATAATCCACATAAACAAAAGCTTTTGGAGGTCCTCACTAGTTTTTAAGAATATAAAGAGGTCCTGAGATCAAAAAATTTGAGAATCACAGCTCAAGGTTTTCAAGGGTTTGGTTTTTGATTCAGCAGTATATTTATTTATTTATTTATTTTTTTCGTACTTTCGATTGTTTACAGTACCATTACATAGTGGTACATTCATCATCCAAATCAATCCCTGACACCTTCATTAGCACACACACAAAAATAACAAGAATAATAATTAGAGTGAAAAAGAGCAATTGAAGTAAAAAAGAACACTGGGCACCTTTGTCTGTTTGTTTCCTTCCCCTATTTTTCTACTCATCCATCCATAAACTAGACAAAGTGGAGTGTGGTCCTTATGGCTTTCCCAATCCCATTGTCACCCCTCATAAGCTACATTTTTATACAACTGTCTTCGAGATTCATGGGTTCTGGGTTGTAGTTTAATAGTTTCAGATATCCACCACCAGCTACCCCAATTCTTTAGAACCTAAAAAAGGTTGTCTAAAGTGTGCGTAAGAGTGCCCACCAGAGTGATCTCTCGGCTCGTTTTGGAGTCTCTCTGCCAGTGAAGCTTATTTCATTTCCTTTTACATCCCCCTTTTGGTCAAGAAGATGTTCTCCGTCCCACGATGCCAGGTCTACCTTCCTCCCTGGGAGTCCTATTCCACGTTGCCAGGGAGATTCACTTCCCTGGGTGTCTGATCCCACGTAGGGGGGAGGGCAGTGATTTCACCTTTCAAGTTGGCTTAGCTAGAGAGAAAGAGCCACATCTGAGCAACAAAGAGGCATTCGGGAGGAGGCTCTTAGGCACAACCATAGGGAGGCCTAGCCTCTCCTTTGCAGCAACTGTCTTCCCAAGGGTAAAACCTGTGGTAGAGTTCAACCCATCAAACTACCAGTCCCCTATGTCTGTGGTCATGTTAGCAACCATGGAGGTGGGGTAGGCGAATACCCCTGCATTCTCCACAGGCTCCTCAAGGGGCACTACATCTTTTTTTTTTCCTTGTTTTTCTTTCTTTCTTTTTTTTTTTTTTAACTTTCCCTTCTTTTTTAAATCAACTGTATGAAAAAAAGTTAAAAAGAAAACAAACATACAATAAAAGAACATTTCAAAGAGACCATAACAAGGGAGTAAGAAAAAGACAACTAACCTAAGATAACTGCTTAACTTCCAACATGTTCCTACTTTACCCCAAGAAAGTTACCTAATATAGCAACATTTCTGTGAACTTGCTCCTACTATACCCATCAGAAATTAACAGACCATAGTCATTCCTGGGCATCCCCAGAACGTTAAATAGCTTATCTGTTCTTCTTGGATTATTGTTCCCCCTTCCTTAATTGCTCTCTATTGCTAGTTCCCCTATATTCTACATTATAAACCATTTGTTTTACATTTTTCAAAGTTCACATTAGTGGTAGCATATAATATTTCTCTTTTTGTGCCTGGCTTATTTCGCTCAGCATTATGTCTTCAAGGTTTATCCATGTTGTCATATGTTTCACGAGATCGTTCCTTCTTAATGCCGCGTAGTGTTCCATCGTGTGTATATACCACATTTTATTTATCCACTCATCTGTTGAAGGACATTTGGGTTGTTTCCATCTCTTGGCAATTGTGAATAATGCTGCTATGAACATTGGCGTGCAGATATCTGTTCGTGTCACTGCTTTCCGATCTTCCGGGTATATACCGAGAAGTGCAATCGCTGGATCGAATGGTAACTCTATATCTAGTTTTCTAAGGAACTGCCAGACTGACTTCCAGAGTGGCTGAACCATTATACAGGCCCACCAACAATGAATAAGAGTTCCAATTTCTCCACATCCCCTCCAGCATTTGTAGTTTCCTGTTTGTGTAATGGCAGCCATTCTAACCGGTGTTAGATGGTATCTCATTGTGGTCTTAATTTGCATCTCTCTAATAGCTAGTGAAGCTGAACATTTTTTCATGTGTTTCTTGGCCATTTGTATTTCCTCTTCAGAGAACTGTCTTTTCATATCTTTTGCCCATTTTATAATTGGGCTGTCTGTACTATTGTCATTGAGTTGTAGGATTTCTTTATATATGCAAGATATCAGTCTTTTGTCAGATACACGGTTTCCAAAAAATTTTTTCCCATTGAGTTGGCTGCCTCTTTACCTTTTTGAGAAATTCCCTTGAGGTGCAGAAACTTCTAAGCTTGAGGAGTTCCGATTTATCTATTTTCTCTTTTGTTGCTTGTGCTTTGGGTGTAAAGTCTAGGAAGTGGCCGCCTAATACAAGGTCTTGAAGATGTTTTCCTACATTATCTTCTAGGAGTTTTATGGTACTTTCTTTTATATTGAGATCTTTGGTCCATTTTGAGTTAATTTTTGTGTAGGGGGTGAGGTAGGGGTCCTCTTTCATTCTTTTGGATATGGATATCCAACTCTCCCAGCCCCATTTGTTGAAAAGACCATTATGACTCAGTTCAGTGACTTTGGGGGCCTTATCAAAGATCAGTCGGCCATAAATCTGAGGGTCTATCTCCGAATTCTCAATTCGATTCCATTGATCTATATGTCTGTCTTTGTGCCAGTACCATGCTGTTTTGGCAACTGTGGCTTTATAATAAGCTTCAAAGTCAGGGAGTGTAAGTCCTCCCACTTCGTTTTTCTTTTTTAGAGTGTCTTTAGCAATTCGAGGCATCTTCCCTTTCCAAATAAATTTGATAACTATCTTTTCCAAGTCTGCAAAGTAGGTTGTTGGAATTTTGATTGGGATTGCATTGAATCTGTAGATGAGTTTGGGTAGAATTGACATCTTAATGACATTTAGTCTTCCTATCCATGAACATGGAATATTTTTCCATCTTTTAAGGTCCCCTTCTATTTCTTTTAGTAGAGTTATGTAGTTTTCTTTGTATAGGTCTTTTACATCTTTGGTTAAGTTTATTCCTAGGTACTTGATTTTTTTAGTTGCTATTGAAAATGGTATCTTTTTCTTGAGTGTCTCTTCAGTTTGTTCATTTCTAGCATATAGAAACATTACTGACTTATGTGCATTAATCTTGTATCCCGCTACTTTGCTAAATTTGTTTATTAGCTCTAGTAGCTGTATCGTCGATTTCTCAGGGTTTTCTAGATATAAGATCATATCATCTGCAAACAATGACAGTTTTACTTCTTCTTTTCCAATTTGGATGCCTTTTATTTCTTTGTCTTGCCAGATTGCCCTGGCTAGCACTTCCAGCACAATGTTGAATAACAGTGGTGACAGCGGGCATCCTTGTCTTGTTCCTGATCTTAGAGGGAAGGCTTTCAGTCTCTCACCATTGAGTACTATGCTGGCTGTGGGTTTTTCATATATGCTCTTTATCATGTTGAGGAAGTTTCCTTCAATTCCTACCTTTTGAAGTGTTTTTATCAAAAATGGATGTTGGATTTTGTCAAATGCTTTTTCAGCATCTATTGAAATGATCAATTGATTTTTCCCTTTTGACTTGTTAATGTGTTGTAATACATTGATTGATTTTCTTATGTTGAACCATCCTTGCATGCCTGGAATGAACCCCACTTGGTCATGGTGTATGATTTTTTTAATGTGTCTTTGGATTCGATTTGCAAGTATTTTGTTGAGGATTTGCATCTATATTCATTAGGGAGATTGGCCGGTAGTTTTCCTTTTTTGTAGCATCTTTGCCTGGTTTTGGTATTAGATTGATGTTAGCTTCATAAAATGAGTTAGGTAGTGTTCCATTTTCTTCAATGTTTTGAAAGAGTTTGAGTAAGATTGGTGTCAGTTCTTTCTGGAAAGTTTGGTAGAATTCCCCTGTGAAGCCATCTGGCCCTGGGCATTTATTTGTGGGAAGATTTTTGATGACTGATTGGATCTCTTTGCTTGTGATGGGTTGGTTGAGGTCATCTGTTTCTTCTCTGGTCAGTCTAGGTTGTTCATATGTTTCCAGGAAATTGTCCATTTCCTCTACATTATCCAGTTTGTTGCCATACAGTTGTTCATAGTATCCTCTTATAATTTTTTTAATTTCTTCAGTATCTGCAGTTATGTCACCTTTTTCATTCATTATTTTGTTTATATGGGTCTTCTCTCTTTTTGATTTTGTCAGTCTAGCTAGGGGCTTGTCAATCTTGTTGATCTTCTCAAAGAACCAACTTTTGGTGATATTTATCCTCTCTATTGTTTTTTTGTTCTCTATGTCATTTATTTCTGCTTTAATCCTTGTTATTTCTTTTCTTGTACTTGGTTTAGGATTGGTTTGCTGTTCATTTTCTAGCTTCTTCAGTTGATCCATCAGTTCTTTGATTTTGGCTCGCTCTTTCTTTTTAATATATGCGTTTAGTGCTATAAATTTCCCCCTTAGCACTGCTTTTGCTGCATCCCATAGGTTTTGGTATGTTGTGTTCTCATTTTCATTCGTCTCTATATATTTAGCAATTTCTCTTGCTATTTCTTCTTTAACCCACTGATTGTTTAGGAGTGTGTTGTTTAACCTCCAGGTATTTGTGAATTTTCTAAGTCTCTGATGGTTATTGACTTCTAATTGTATTCCATTGTGGTCAGAGAATGTGCTTTGAATAATTTCAATCTTTTTAAATTTATTGAGGCTTGTTTTATGTCCCAGCATATGATCTATTCTGGAGAAAGTTCCGTGAGCACTAGAAAAGTATGTGTATCCTGGTGATTTGGGATGTAATGTCCTGTATATGTCTGTTAAATCTAATTCATTTATCAGATTGTTTAGGTTTTCAATTTCCTTATTGGTCTTCTGTCTGGTTGATCTATCTATAGGAGAGAGTGATGTGTTGAAGTCTCCCACAATTATTGTGGAAACATCAATTGCTTCCTTTAGTTTTGCCAGTGTTTCTCTCATGTATTTTGTGGCACCTTGATTGGGTGCATAGACATTTACGATTGTTATTTCTTCTTGCTGAATTGCCCCTTTTATTAGTATGTAGTGGCCTTCTTTGTCTCTCAAAACATCCCTGCATTTGAAGTCTATTTTATCTGAGATTAATATTGCTACACCTGCTTTCTTTTGGCTGTAGCTTGCATGAAATATTTTTTTCCATCCTTTCACTTTCAGTTTCTTTGTGTCCCTGTGTCTAAGATGAGTCTCTTGTATGCAACATATTGATGGTTCATTTTTTTTGATCCATTCTGTGAATCTATATCTTTTAATTGGGGAGTTTAATCCATTTACATTCAACGTTATAACCGTGAAGGCATTTCTTGAATCAGCCATCTTATCCTTTGGTTTATGTTTGTCATATTTTTCCCCTCTGTCTATTAATATCCTTTATTGTACCCATACTGAATCTCTTTAGTACTGAACCTTTCTCCAAGTCTCTCTGTCCTTTCTTTGTTTCTCTGTCATATTTTTCCCCTCTGTCTATTAATATCCTTTATTGTACCCATACCGAATCTCTTTAGTACTGAACCTTTCTCCAAGTCTCTCTGTCCTTTCTTTGTTTCTCTGTCTGTAGGGCTCCCTTTAGTATCTCCAGTAGGGGAGGTCTCTTGTTAGCAAATTCTCTCAGCATTTGTTTGTCTGTGAAAAATTTAAGCTCTCCCTCAAATTTGAAGGAGAGCTTTGCTGGATAAAGTATTCTTGGCTGGAAATTTTTCTCACTCAGAATTTTAAATATATCGTGCCACTGCCTTCTTGCCTCCATGGTGGCTGCTGAGTAGTCACTACTTAGTCTTATGCTGTTTCCTTTGTATGTGGTGAATTGCTTTTCTCTTGCTGCTTTCAGGACTTGCTCCTTCTCTTCTGTGTTTGACAGTGTGATCAGTATATGTCTCGGAGTGGGTTTATTTGGATTTATTCTATTTGGGGTTCGCTGAGCATTTATGATTTGTGTATTTATGTTGTTTAGAAGATTTGGGAAGTTTTCCCCAACAATTTCTTTGAATACTCTTCCTAGACCTTTACCCTTTTCTTCCCCTTCTGGGACACCAATGAGTCTTATATTTGGACGTTTCATATTATCTATCATATCCCTGAGGTCCATTTCGATTTTTTCAATTTTTTTCCCCATTCTTTCTTTTATACTTTCATTTTCCATTCTGTCATCTTCGAGGTCACTGATTCGTTGTTCAACTTCCTCTAGTCTTGTACTATGAGTGTCCAGAATCTTTTTAATTTGGTCAACAGTTTCTTTAATTTCCTTAAGATCATCCATTTTTTTATTTAGTCTTGCAATGTCTTCTTTTTGCTCTTCTAGGGTCTTCTTGATTTCCTTTGTCTCCCGTACTATGGTCTCATTGTTCATCTTCAGTTCTTTGAGTAGCTGCTCTAGGTGGTGTGTCTCTTCTGGTCTTTTGATTTGGGTGCTTGGGCTTGGGTTATCCATATCGTCTGGTTTTTTCATATGCTTTATAATTTTCTGTTGTTTTTGGCCTCGTGGCATTTGCTGAACTTGATAGGGTTCTTTCAGGATTTGTAGACCAATTGAAGTCCTTATCTCTAATTTATCAGATCTACAGCTTCGTGGAGTACACTTTCTCTAACTAACCAGCAGGTGGAGTCCACGAGCCACCTGTTCTCCACAAGCCAGTTCTCCCCTGCTTAGCCTTTTTGGTGAGTGGGGGAGTGAGTCTTGTGGGGTCCAATTGGTGTACCAAGCTTGCGTGTGTAGTTGGTGTTGCCTGCCCTGTATATGGGGCGTGTTTCTGGGCAGTCAGGGAGGGGGGTTGGCTCTAACAATCAAATCTCCCTGGTGAGCCTAGAGTTTTAAAGCTGCTGCAATAGTCTAATCCTTCAGTTCAGTCCTGCCACAGTTTGTCTCTGCCACTGACCCACAAGTCCTTCGTATTGGCGTATGGCTCCTGAGACTTGCAAGTGGGCCCCTCTTCCAGGCCGTGCACCCCGGGTCCTCTGTTGAGGGATGACTGTGCTATGTCACAGGTGAGTGCCCCTGTACCCCAGGGCAGTTCTGGGCTGCTGGGCTGTGTAGGGAGGCTCCCAGTCTGCTGAAATGATGGCTGAATGGGGCTTTGTTAATTCACACTGCTCTACCTTCCCAACTCTGGGACAATCAGCTGAGGTTGCAGGGAAGGCTAATGTCCACGCCCAGTTTTGTGGTGTGTGCCTGTTATTTGAAGCACTTCCATCACACTGGGTTGTCTGGGGCTGTTCTGGGCTATCAGGCTGGCGATGGGCACGGGTGTTTCCTGTCCACCAGGATGATGGCTGTGAGCGGACACCCCCCTTTTCTTGGGAAGTTGTGGTGTTTAGTGAATTTTCTCAGCCACTGGATTATTGCGTTTTGTCTCAGAGCTCTCCTAGTTCTGCTCTTGACTTGACCTGCCCAAATTGCAAGTCTTTGAAGCTTTCTGTATTGGGCTTGTTAGAGTAATTGTTTTAGAAAAAGAAAAAAGGATTTAAAAAAAAAAAAAAAAAAAGGGCCCTCCTCAGAGATCTAATGGGTTATTGAAATGCTAAGAGACAAAGCAACCAGGGCCATTAAGGAAAGGTCCACAGGGCAGAGAGATCAGCTTTTCTTCGGGATTTGCATATGCGCCTCAGGGCCTGAGCTCGGGCCTGAGCTCTGCCCTTCCCCTTTCTATGTTCACCAGAACTCCAAAAATCCTCCGCTTTTATTTTGGAGTTTTTCGTGTTGTTTTGTTTCTATGCCTGTCTCCTCCCTGCTGTTCTGGCTGCTCTCAGATTCTCTGGTGTCTGGTCTCCGTCTATCTATGGTTGGAGTTTGGATCAGCAGAATGTTTCCGATAAGGGCTGCCACTGCAGTTCTCCCTTCTCCTTCCGGAGCTGACAGCCCCTCCTCCCACGGGACTGAGCCTGGGAGAGAGGGGCGCGGGTCCCCTGGCCGCAAAAACTTACAGATTTCTGTCCCGGCCGGCGGGACGTTCAACGAAAGCTCCAAATCCTGTGAGGGAGGAATGGTATGGGACAAGAGACACGAGGAATGACAGCAAGACAGGTTTCTGATCAAGCTGCAAAACTTTATTGAAGAGGCAGGGTATATATACCCTAAGGTAGAGGGAGTGGCTAGTACGAACGGGTGGCGGCCTAGGATTGGCTGCTGCTGTTGCTAGGGCGGGTGGCAGATGTAAGGCTAGCACAGGATTGGTGGCTACTGTTGCTGGGATAGAAGGCAGGTAGTAAAGCTAGCACTCTAGATGTGAATCTTAGGCGCAAACGGCTATCACGTCCATAGAAGGCTGAGGGCAACTTAAGCCGCTATTGCATCAGCCCTAGCGGTCATGTTGCATATCTCCGGCATCGCTGAGGGTGGATTTTATACATGCTACCTTAATCGTCCCCAACATCTCCTCCCTTTGTTTTTCAAAAGGATGGAGGAAGAATGCTGATCGAGCACTCTTTTGGCATTAACCTGCTGGGGGAAATAGAGGCCTCATTCCCCAAGTTGTTTGTGGCTCTGTTTTTCTGGGGAGGGGAGTTTTTGGCAGAGCAAAACCCCTATGCAAATGAGGCATATTTCTCAAGGAGCTCGAAAATGGCCTTTAGTTGCTTTGGCCCTCCTTTGCAGTGCTTTGCCTCGCACCCAGCGGTACCAATCATAGCATACGCTAGAAGCATACTTTCGAGTTATATGCTGCTCCTGTAGGAGGGGGTTTCTTACCCGTAAGGGTGGGTAGCAGTCAGATGATCTGGATCCAAACCCTGGTCAGCGAGGTGAAGCCGGTGATAATGCACTTGAATAGGCTTGCTTAGGGCAGAGTCAAGTTGATCCTTAACTAGCTGTATTATTCTTTTTATGGCCCAAGGAGCAAAAGATATTATAAGGATTATGGTTATTAAGGGGCCTAGTATAGGGAGGAGGTAGGGGAGGATTCCATTAAGCCCCCAGGAGATACCCCCTTGGGTTTCTCGCTCACGTTTGCGATTTTCAATTCCTTCCCTAAGTTTGGTCATAGAATCCTTAACTATGCCAGAATGGTCAGCGTAAAAGCAACATTCCTCACCCAGCGCAGCACAAAGCCCTCCTTGCTTAAGGAAAAGCAGATCTAAGCCTCTCCTGTTTTGGAGAACAACCTCCGATAGGGACGTAAGGGATTTTTCAAGATGGGTAATGGAGGTTTCAATGCGGGCTAAATCTTCATCTATAGCAGCTCTTAGGTGGGAGAAGCCTTGGTTTTGGAGAACGATAGAGGCAATTCCGGTGCCTAGGCCAGTAATACCTAAAAGAGAAGCAATAGTAACAACCGTAACAAGTTCTCTTTTCTTTCTTAGCATGGCTGGAGACTGCGCGACCAAGTGGTGATAAAGGTCTTCCTCTGTATGAAAGAGGACATGGGGTAACACAGCCACTAAGAGGCACATTTCCCCTGTTTCAGTTAGGGCTTTTGCTGATACGCAAGGAGTAAGCCCCGTAGAAGAGCACAGCCATTTTGCCCCTGTTGGGGGGATATAGAATTTACCAGGCGATGGAAAGGATGACTGTGCACAGACTGTTTTTAAGGAGGCACAAATATTACCAATACAATGCCCAGAGTGAAGAACGGATTGCATAGTGAGACCGATTTTTCTTGCATTCCAAGGGCATTGGGAAGGATTATCTTCATTAGAAGTATTAAATGTAACATTAAGAGCTATAGCATCATAATGAGGCTTGGCAGAGAAACACAGCCAACAACTACGAGTAAAATTAGGCTGGGAGGAGTTTAGAGAGAGAAAGGTGGCTTGGAGTAGTGGCCAAAGCGGGCTGTCAAATGATATGGACGGGCTTGAGGACGACAATATTGGGATGCTAATAAAAGGGGGGGTAGTGGGGTGAATTTTGGAAAGATTTTTACTGGGCGTGCTCGGGATAGGAGGGGTAGCTGGAGGCGCGAGCACTATATTTGGTCCAATGGCAGAAGGTTTTTGCTGTACTGCTTCCTTCTTTATTAGAATAAGGCTTCCTGGGTCGGTTGATGAAAATAAGTAGATTCTAAAGCCCCATGTCCGACCGTTTAACCAAGAGTTATCAGTGGGGAGTTGTACGGTGAGATTTAGTTTTTCACAGTTTGAGTCACCAAATGTAGATAAGGTGGTGCGTTTACCGAGTGTGCAGCCAAGGGGGGACCATTTTAAAGTTAGGTAGTGATCAGGGGCGGAAGGTTTCCAATTGGTAGCTAATGTTTCACACCCCCAGTATGCACAATAGTACTGGTTGGGAGTATTGCAATATTGTTTTCTGGGGTTGGAGGCCGGGCACATGTAATATTGGGCTTTGTTAAGGCATGGTGTGCCGTCTGAACATTTAATTAGATCACTGGCATAAACAAGGAAGGAGGGGCATCCTGCTGTAATTTGGGTTTGTATAACTGTGGAATCTTCCCATCGTGCCAAGGTCCATTTCCAAGGCTGATGGGGGTTGGAGTTGCCGAAGGTGGCATGCACACTTTGCAGGAGAAAATATAAGGCGGCAACTTTAAATGGCAGTAGGCATAACAAAGCCATACTAATAGAGGCTATAGGTTCTTCCGTGTTAAGGGAGACAAGCTAGTAGAGTGATACACCCTACAACGCACACATATGTTATAGCAAGCAGGAATCTTTCTAACAGATTCCAATCTTTTGGGGCAACAGTTGCTAATCCGGCTGCAAACAGCAAGGCCAAAAAACCAATTAATAAAAGCCAATAGTAATTCAAGTGGTAATTCATGTGATTAGTGATGGAATAAACCTGTAAGCAGGACTTCTTTCCACTTCCGGTTGTGTGCGGGCTGGTCGTCTCTGGATGGGTTATAGCAGGAGTTATTGATGCGCTGGAAGAGAAAAGAAAGACATTTTTCTCAGGGAGAGGCTTCTACCCTGGAAAGGTTATTATTAAGAGGAGGGGAAGGAAGTGTCTCAGGGGTTTGTTTCGGCAAGGAGGAATTAATGTGTTTTATCAGCCGTTCTGGAAGCCAGCGAGGACCTTCCCTCTTTTGATCATATATGCAAGCAGAGCCTCGTCCCCAAATAATCACGGGGTCAGGCCCATTCCATTCTGACGTTAAGGGGTCACGCCACATAACAGTGGCTTGTTGCGTTTGCGTTTTGGGATGCCAATGTCTGTCAGCTGCAGATTGTCCTTCATCATCCAGAGTTAGGAAGTTAAGAACAAAAAGAGCATGATGTAAAAGGTCTCGAGGTCGTTGTTTGGCGAGATTGAGAGTACTTTCGGCTAAACGGCACAGGGCATTTTTTAAGGTGCGATGTGCTCGTTCTACCATTCCTTGCCCCTGGGGGTTATACGGTATTCCCGTGATATGTTTAATTTGTAATTGTTGACAGAAGGTTTGAAAATTTTTTCCAGTATATCCAGGCCCATTGTCTGTTTTAATGATTTTAGGTTGGCCTAAAGTAGCGAAGCAATGTAGTAAATGAGAAATAACATGCTTCGAAGCTTCTCCTGTTTGCAAACTAGCTTGAGAAATGGCCAGGTTGCTTACAATTATAGCATGTTGGAGGCCTTGCTTGTGCCGCGAAATTTTTGTGCTGCGCTGCAAAATTTTGAAGAGCGGCGCCAATAGCTATTCCAAGGGTTTGAGTGGGCCCGATGCCAGAACAGAGCTTTATGTAATTATTAAGGCTAGTATTACGAAAGGGACGGATTGCTGCTTGGCAGGCAGCGTTAGCATTCTCATAGGCCAGGTGTTTAATAAAATCACTTTCGTTTTCGCTAGCCCCAAATAAGCGCTCAGCCATGTTTTGCAGGCGGCTAAGGAAATCAGTATACGGCTCATCAGGCCCCTGTCTTAATTTAGCAAGAGAGGCAGTGGCGGCGCCCTTTTGCGGAAGTTTTTTCCATGCTCTAAGCGCGGCCGTTTGTATTTGCGCTAAGAGACCTGGGGGGAATTGAGCCTGCTTATCACTTTGATGGTAGGGACTTTGACCTAAAAATTTATTTAAGGTCCAAGTTTTAGAAGTGGCCTTACAGGCATTGCGGGTGGCATATTTTTTACAATGCTCCTCATAATCAGATTTCCATAACAGGAAATCACCGCCAGACAAGGCAGCTCTGGCTAGCTGGAACCAATCATTAGGAATAAGTTCCTTTTCACTAAGGCTTTCCAGCAGGGCGAGCGTGAAGGGAGCGGTAGCGCCATAATCACTCACTGCCTTTTTTAATTTCTCTAGATATGTTAGACTAAGTTTTTTATATTTAGCAGTTGAGGTGGAACTAGCTTCCTCCTGCTCTCCTTCGCTAGAGTCGGGGGAATCTGATTTATTACTCTCCTCGCTATCGCTACCAGAATCGCCATTTTTGGAGCCCGCGACACCATGTTGAGAACCGGCAGCGCCATTTTGAGAGCCGGCGACGCCATTTTGAGAATCTCGAGTCTGACTACGCGTAACCGGAAAAGCATAGGCGCGGCGAGTACCATGGAGGCGCGATGAGCGGGCATTTTCTGGAAGCGAAAGGGCTGCAATGCTTTGAGTTGCCGACCGGAGGTCCGCGAGCAAATCGGCGGTATGCTGCCGCTCCTGTTTAAAAGTTTCTCTAAAAGTATCGGCGTGTAGCCGGAGATTTTCTGTGGCTTCTTCTAAAGCATGAAACTGAGATAAGGGCATGACTGGATAAAAATGAGAATATGGTTTGAGAAAATCGGGTGCGTAAGGGGGTGGCCGAAACGGAGGAAGGGAGTTGTTTTCTAAAGAGGGAGAAATTTTAACCTCCGGTCCCTCCAAAGTGGGAGAAATTTTAGCCTTTTGTTTGATTTCATACTGATCAGGTGACAAACTGACTTGACTGGTTGGGGTATTTGGCCTATCCCTGTTAGAATTTTCGTTTAAAGGATATTCAGGCATGTTAATAATTACTGAGCCGCATGCTGAGGCAGGGCGAGAGTGCTCTCTCAAAGCTTCCTCTCCTAATTTACAGAGGTTTTGAACGTCTGGAGCTGAAGAGTGGACTTTTAGAATTTCATTAATTAGGTTCCAATAAGAAAAGGCAGTAACCGGGACCTTTTCAGGACCAAAGGTTTGAAAATAATCTTTTAAACAATCTCCAACTCTTTGCCAGCACTGGTGATCTATAGTACCTTCTTGAGGGAACCAAGGGCAGGTTTGTAATAGGAAATTAAAAAAGCGCGTGAGATCTTTTTTCTTAACTCGTGTTCCTCGTGCCTTGAGTGATTGCTTAACTTGACTAACATATAATTCGTGTTGGGAAATTCCTTGTCCCATGATAAGGGTGGGGGGGCTTACCTTTTGTTGCTTTCTTTTCTTCTTCTTCTTTCCTTTCGCCGACACTGATCAACTGGTGAACGGATCTGTCTCGCGAGCGCGCTTCCCCGCGGTGATCCCTGGTGTGGTTTTCTTTCTTTCTTTGACTGCTGAACGGATCTGTCTCGCGACCGAGTTTATTCGCGGCGATCCCGGGTGCGGTGAGTGTGAGAGGCCTCTCTCCTTGAGTGCGGCGTTCCGTCTCTCACAGAACTCCGAGCCCCACGTTGGGCGCCAGTTTGTCCCGGCCGGCGGGACGTTCAACGAAAGCTCCAAATCCTGTGAGGGAGGAATGGTATGGGACAAGAGACACGAGGAATGACAGCAAGACAGGTTTCTGATCAAGCTGCAAAACTTTATTGAAGAGGCAGGGTATATATACCCTAAGGTAGAGGGAGTGGCTAGTACGAACGGGTGGCGGCCTAGGATTGGCTGCTGCTGTTGCTAGGGCGGGTGGCAGATGTAAGGCTAGCACAGGATTGGTGGCTACTGTTGCTGGGATAGAAGGCAGGTAGTAAAGCTAGCACTCTAGATGTGAATCTTAGGCGCAAACGGCTATCACTTCCATAGAAGGCTGAGGGCAACTTAAGCCGCTATTGCATCAGCCCCAGCTGTCATGTTGCATATCTCCGGCATCGCTGAGGGTGGATTTTATACATGCTACCTTAATCGTCCCCAACAGATTTCGCTGATCTCAGCAGTTCCACGTTTTCATGAGTGTTGTATGAAGTATGCCCAAAGTCAGATTGCTCTGTGGTGTCCAGTCCACGCAGTTCCTGGCTTTCTACCTACTTTCCTGGAGGAGTAACTAAAACATACAGCTCACCAGTCTGCCCTACAGTAATAACTTTCAGCAGTATATTTAAAAGGTAGTCCTGGTTCTTAGTCTTTATTGTGACAAATACAAATTGTGTACATGCAGGATCCCAAGGTGCTAAATTCTCATTTGTTCCTGAATTGCCCACCTTGTGAAGAAGAGAGCCAGAATCCCCCAGATGCACAAAAATCTTCTCAGCTGGCCTCCAAAATTCACAATCTGCTGGTTCTGATGGTGGGACTTCTCACATGCCAGGTAATTTTAAAAAATCATATTTTTTATTGGGAGGAAGAAATATTAGGGTTGGGCTAAACAAGACAGACAATAAAAGGTGACAGAATGAATTCTTGGCAGAAAAAAAGGAAAATAAAATACAGATCCCTAAACCATCCAACCAGCTCTGCTCCTTTCCTTAACACCTAATTCCACAAGCCTACAGAAATACAGAAAATAAGATAAGAAAAAAAGACATCAAGAGAAACTCTTCATTTAGTACTTTCCAAATGTTAGGAAAGCTCTCTCAGAGAATAAGTTCTTGTTCTCTGGGCCAGTCTACTCCTAGTGATTAATTATTGTTCACTCTTAATGAGCTGTTCATGCAGTCTAACTTATAACTTTGGCAGGAGATATGGAGTGGGGTGGGATGGGGTGAAGCGTGAATGTATGTACAATAGTAGAATAAAAAACTACAGTTTCAGATGAGTTCAAATCCTGGCTCTCAGCTGTGTGAACTTGGCCTAGTGACTTAATGTTTTTCCGTTTCAGTTGCTTCATCTTAAATAGGGGAAAGAATATTTGCTGCCCAGGGTGGTTATACTGCATCTTTAGTGAGAGAGCATATTAAGGGCACACTTCACTGGTTCCAGCTCTCTTTCTTCCTTTTTCCTCTCTATGATTGTACATTTCTTTGTTCTTAAGTGCACCCATCAGAGCTGAAATTTGAGGCACGAGTTTGTGAAGTTCCTGAACCAGCACAAACCCTATTTCTGTTTTGTTTTCGCTAAAATTTGTAGCATGCTCACATTTACTGAATGCTAGAAACAGGGCTTAGCATTTGATGCAGAGATCACAAAGTGGTGGCCCACAGGCTATATCTACCCAAAGTTTTGTTTTCAAATATTTGAATTTGAAAAATAGGTACAAACTCTCTTTGCTGCCAACTCTTTCCACCCCACCTTGCTCCTTCAAACATTTACTTACGCTCTATGTTAGCTTGGTTTTCTCACCTCACTGGTGGCTGCTGTTCTTTCTCAGGCAGCTGCTTCTCCAGCAGCCTTCTCAATGGTGCCCTCTGCTCTCAGCACTCTCCTTGGTAGATGTCATCTCAGCCCAGCCAAATCTCATTTGTTTGCTTATTCTGTATTTCCACCCCACCCCCACCTGCAACGGGAACACAAGATCAGACACTTGGATGTCCTGTTCCCTGTTGTATGTCCACTACCTGAAACTGGCCAGTGCATAACGGGCACTCAACAAATATCTGCCAACTGACCCATATGTCCTTGGAGGCTTTTGTAGTTCCTGCTTTTCATGGATTATCTCATTTAACCCTGGCATTATTCTTTATATTATTAAGCCTCTTTTTTTTTTTTTTTTTTGGTGGTGTTAAAAACAGAGAAAAATAACCCGAGGCTCAGGATGGTTGAGTTGCTTGCCAAAGTCTCCTATATGGTTAAATGGCAGAACTCAGATACAAACCCAGGCATGACTCCAGGTCATGCAGACTTTTTAAAATCTAGGTGAAATTCGCATAAGATAAAATTGACTATTTTAAAGTGAACAATTCAGTGGCATTTAGTAATTTAGTACTCTCACAATGTTTTGCAACCATCACCTCTGTCTAGTTCCAAAGCATTTTCATCACCCCAGAAGGAAACTCTTACCCATTAAGCAGTCACTCCCCATTCTTCCCTGCCACCCCCAGCCTCTGGCAACCACCAGTCTGCATTATCTTTCTGGATTTACCAATTCCTGTGTTTCATATAAATAGATATATATGACCTTTATGTCTAACTCTTATCATTTAGCATAATGCTTTTTTTTTTCACATGTACCCAACATTTATTTATTTATTTATTTTTTATTAAATTCAGTTTTATTGAGATACATTCACACACCATAGAATCATCCATGGTATACAATCCACTGTGCACAGTATGATAACATAGTTATGCGTCATCACCACAACCTATCTCTGAACATTTTCCTTACATCAGAAAGAACCAGAACAAGAATAAAAAATAAAAGTGAAAAAAGAACACCCAAATCATCCCCCATCCCACCCCATTTGTCCTTTAGTTTTTATCCCCATTTTTCTACTCATCCATACACTAGATAAAGGGGGTGTGATCCACAAGGTCTTCACAATCACACTGTCACCCCTTGTAATGTACATTATTATAGAATTGTCTTCAGGAGTCCAGACTGCTGGGTTGGAGTTTGGTAGTTTCAGGTATTTACTTCTAGCTATTCCAATACATTAAAACCTGAGAGGTGTTATCTATATAATGCATAAGAATTAGCATAATGCTTTTGCATGATTTCAATAATTTAAAAATGTATTGATACTTGTTTTATAGCCTAACCTTTGGTCTATGTTGGAGAATGTTCCAGGTGCACTTGAGAAGAATGTGTATTCTGCTATTGTCAGTGCATGCGCTCTTGACCCCTAGGTGATATTGGTACCAATATCTTAACTCTGGATTCCCTTTCTCGAGTTCCTAATTGTCAAATGTAACAATCTGTCTAAAATTTGAATCTGTAAACTGAACAGGCTAAGGGAGGGTGTAAAATGAAAGCATAAACATGCAGAGTTATAGGTAAGTATTAACATTCCAGCAATTATAATAATCTGGCCCAATAACAACTTATATACAAGTGTGAGTCCATATTTCCACACTAACCCTCTGTTAGATGTATTGTGATAAGTAATTGAAAAACTGAATTCAGTATTATTTTATCTCTTTTGGTTTGGTCACTTCTTTTGGAAGGGAGGTTTATTTCCATTTGTGATTTCTTCTTCCACTTTTTAATCTAATTTCCCTAACTTTTACCCTCAGGACAGTGACAATCTCGATGCTGAACATTTCAAAATGAGTGAGAAAGTTACTGATATAATGCTGAAGAGTTTCCATCTTAGAAAGAAAATTTTAGATAAAGAGGTACTGTATTTATTCGTCATTCTAAAAAATTGTTTTTCATTTTTAGTGAAAATAAAAAAATAGTCAAAGATGAAGCTAACGTGTGATAAAGGGCATATATGAAAAACCCACAATCAGCATATTACTTAATGGGGAGAGGCTGAAAGCCTTCCCTCTAAGATCAGGAATGAGACAAGGATGCCCACTGTTGCCACTATTATTCAACATTGTGTTAGAGTTCTAGCCAGAGTAGTTGGGCAAGACAAAGAAATAAAAGGCATCCAAATTGGAAAGGAAGAAGTAAAACTGTCATTATTTGCAGATGATATGATCTTATTTTTGGAAAACCTTGAGAAATGGATGACACAGCTACCTGAGCTAATAAACAAATTTAGCAAAGTGATGGGATACAAGATTAATGCACATAAGTCAGTAATGTTCCTAAACACTATAAATGACCTAACTGAAGAGACACTCAAGAAAAAGATTCCATTCTCAATAGAAACTTAAAAAATCAAGTACCTAGGAATAAACTTAACCAAGGATGTAAAAGACCTCTATACAGGAAATTACATAACTTTACTAAAAGAAATAGAAGGGGACCTAAAAAGATGGAAAAATATTCTGTTTTCATGGGTAGGAAGGCTAAATGTTGTTAAGATGTCAATCCTACCCAAACTCATCTACAGATTCAATGCAATTTCAATCAAAATTCCAACATTCTACTTTGCAGACTTGGAAAAGCTAGTTACCAAATTTATTTGAGGGGAAAAGGTGCCTTAAATTGCTAAAAACATAAAAAGAAAAATGAAGTGGGAGGACTCCCTGACTTTGAAGCTTACTATAAGGCCATAGCAGTCAAAACACCATGGTATTGGCACAAAGATAGACATATTGATCAATGGAATCGAATTGAGAATTCAGAAATAGACCTTCAGATCTATGGTTGACTGATCTTTGATAAGGCCCCCAAATCCACTGAACTGGGACATAACAGTCTCTTCAACAAATGGGGCTAGGAGAACTGGATATCCATATCCAAAAGAATGAAAGAGGACCCCTACCTCACACCCTACCCAAAAATTAACTCAAAGTGGATCAAAGACCTCAATATAAGAGACAGTACCATAAAACTCCTAGAAGATAGTGTAGAGAAACATCTTCAAAACTTAGTATTAGGAGGTAACTTCTTAGATCTTACACCTGAAGCACAAGCAAAAAAATAGAAAAAATAGATAAATGGGAACTCCTCAAAATTAAAACCTTCTGTACCTCAAAGGAATTTGTCAGAAAGGTGAAGAGAAGGCCAATTCAATGGGAAAAAAAAAATTTGGAAACCATGTATCTGATAAAATATATATCTTGCATATATAAAGAAATCCTACAACTCAATGACAACAGTACAAATAACCCAATTATAAAATGGGCAAAAGATATGAAAAGACATTTCTCTGAAGAGGAAATACAAATGGCTAAAAAGCACATGAAAAAATGTTCATCTTCACTAGCTATTAGGGAGATGCAAATCAAGCCCACAACGAGATATCATCTCACACCAATTAGAATGGCTGCCATTAAACAAACAGGAAACTACAAATGCTGGAGAGGATGTGGAGAAGTTGAAACTCTTATTCATTGCTGGTGGGACTGTTTAACGGTACAGCCACTTTGGAGGACGGTCTGGTGGTTCCTTAGAAAACTAGATATCGAGTTACCCTATGATCCAGCAATTCACTTTTTGGTATATACCCAGATCTGAAAGCAGTGACATGAACAGATATTTGCACACCAATGTTCATAGCGGCATTATTCTCAATTGCCAAGAGATGGAAACAATACAAATGTCCTTCAAAAGATGAGTGGATAAACAAAATGTGGTATATACACACGATGGAATACTATGCAGCAGTAAGAAGGAATGAGGTCTTGAAACATATGACAACATGGATAAACCTTGAAGACATAATGCTGAGTGAAATAAGCCAGACACAAAAGGAGAGATATTGTACGTTACCACTAATGTGAACTCTGTGAAAAATGTAAAATAAGTGTCTTATATTATAGAATATAGAGGACCTTGACATAGACAGCAACTAGTGAAGGGGGAACAATAATCTAATAAGAAGACATAAGATATTGAGGGTAATCTTAATGTTGTGGGAATGCTCAGGAATGACAATGGTTTGTTAATTTTCTTAGGGTATGGTAGGAACAGATTGGAAGCAATATAGTTATTTTAGGGTATTTGTTTTTCTTATTCCTTGTTTTTGTTTTGTTTGAAATGTTTTTTTTTAAACATTTAAAAAATAAAAAAAAGATAAAGGTAACAAGTAAAAGAAATTCCTCAAATTTGGCTTTTTAAAAAGATATTGTTTTTGAGGAACAGATTAGTTTTACTATGCCCCTCATTAAAAGATACATTGTTCAACAGCTGGCTTGTGTTATAAGCAATAAGTCTGTATTAGAAAACTTCACCCATCTACAAATATTGGTACAATTATTTTTCCACTTTTGCATAATATTCCTGAATCTTGAAAAATTATTTAATCTGACATTCCTATAGTGATCTCAAACTTCATCACATGGAATAATGGAAATATTTAAAACAAATCATCTCACTTCTCAGGTGGGAGAAGGGTAAGAAGACATTCCTGGACTTTCTTCAATTACTCTTTTCTTGGTGTGGTAGTACAGTGATTTAGGGATAAAATTAAGAGAGTTGGTAAGTTAAATAAGGTTGGTAGTTAAATAGGGTGTTAAATTGTGCCATTTTAAATCTGAGAGGGAAGTTACAACTTTATTTGGCGAAAGGAATAAAAACTCTTTCAAATCTGGACTCTTGATCATAACAAAGTCATTCCTCTGCTGTCAGGAAAATACGTTTCTGAGCTGAGGTGGATAGAAAATGTGGTGCAGGTGTTCTGGGGAAGCTCTTTGTTTCCTAAATAACCTATAGAGAAAAGAACCCAAGGAAGAAACACAGACTTGCAATGAAACTACCGGCTGCTTCTTCTGTAAACCAGACTTTAAAAATAAGCCCAGAGGAGGGTCAGAGTAGGATGTTACAAAAGTACAATTTCAGATATTTATGTGGTTTTGGCAATTTCTGTGTAGTTGCAGAAATACTGACAGCTTAAATGACGTATTGTCTTGTGATCTGATTCCATGAAGGCAAGTAGAGAGTATTTGGGGATATAAAGAATTCAAGATTGGCCATTAGCTATTACTTTGTTAGAGCTGGATGATAGTTACATGACATGGGGGGAGGGGTCATTATATTTTTGTCTCCATTAAAAAAAAATCGAAACATTTTCATAACAAAACGCAAAACAAATTCTATGTAGAATGCTTTACCTCATTGATGTTCAAAGAAATTTGAATATTGACTATTAAGGTTTATTACTATTTATTATCATGAAGAAACAAATGAACAAGAAAGAAATTATTATAAATGGCACCCAGACCAAATTAACTAGATTTTTTTCCTTTAAAGACGAATTTTACTATCTAGACTGTAATAATCGAATATAAACTCTCCAGAGAGCCGTGCCTGGCATCCCCAAAACCACCCCCGGGTTTGATGATCCTCTACGAGGACTCACAGGACTCAGCATATAGTTATATTCACGGCTATGATTCATTACAGCCAAAGGGTACCAGGCAAAATGAGCAAAGGGAAAAGGCAGACGGGCGAAGTCCGGAGGAAACCAGGCACAAAATTCCAAGAGTCCTCTCCCAGTGGAGTCACCAAGGACATGTTAATCCCTCCAGCAGCTAATTGTAACCACACTTGTGAAATGTTCTAATGAGGGAAACTCATTAGAGATTTAGTGCTCAGGGTTTTTATTGGGAGGTGGTCCCGTAGGCACCCTCTGTCTGGCATGTACCGCAATTTCAGACTCCCAGAAGGAAAGCCAGCGTACAGCATGAGCCACATCACTCATTAGGCACAGCGAGCCACTCTTACCAGGGAACGGTGGGAACCTTCCCAAAATCCAAGTTCCAAGATGCCAGCCCAGGGCCAACCTTGCAAGCAGGCCTTTCTAAGAAAGCAGCCTCAGGCCTCCTTGGGAACTCTTTTCTGCACACAAGGTCTAAAAACAGTATATATTTTTATCTTTTGGAGAACAGGGATTGGACTGTGCATGGCTTGGTGATTTTATTACAAATATTATAAGACATAGTTTTATTTTCTCTCCTCTAACATATAAAATTCTTTTTTTTCTTAGCTGTTGAAACATAAAGCCAGAATCACAACTTTTAGAGAGCTAATTGCTAATGAAAAAGCTTTCCAAGATCAGGTTGTTGAGGTGAGTTCAACATTTACTGTGTACTGTCTTTAACATACATCAAAGATGCCTTGCTCCTTGTCAGCAGTGTGTGAACTTTTAATTTTAATTTTACTACAAATCCACTTAAATACATACCCATAAAGATGAAGATTTTCCAAATTCTGTTTATTTTCTAAAATAAAATGATCACAGTTCCATGATTGGTCCTTATGCAGCAGAATTGAGGAGTAGTGGTAAGTTTTGTGGAGAAAATTGCCTGCTAATTATCTGTCATCATGAATTCCTTGATTTCTTTATCACTACTAGTAATAAACAGAAAAGTTTATTAAAACTAAGAAATAGCAAATATGACTTCTACCTTCTCTTCTCAAAGTCAAGGATAGCTCTGTTTCCTTATTAAAGTGTATTGGGAGTTGTTCCAGTTTGCTATTGCTGTCGTTTTGCAAAACACCAGAAATGGATTGGCTTTTATAAAGGGGATTTATTAAGTTACAAGTTTACAATTCTAAGGCCATTAAAGTGTCCAGACTAAGGTATCAACAAGAAGATACCTTCACTGGAAAAAGGCTGATGGTGTCCAGAAAACCTCTGTTAGCTGGGAAGGCATGTGGCTGGCATGTATTAATTCCAGGTTGTGTTCCACCTGCTCTCTCAGTTCTTGTGTGTTCTTGGTTCTTTCTCCCAGGATGTTTCTCACTAAGTGCCTGGAGGTCCTGTCTTAGCATATCCCTGGGGCAAACTTTGGCTTCATCTTTTAGCTAACGTCCTTCTGTCTGCATCTCCAAGCGTCTCTAAGTGTCAGCGTCAGCAAAAGTCGGCTTTCAACGGCGGTCTCCAAAATGTTTCAGCTGCAGCGCTGAGCTCCTTCTGTCTGAGCTCTTATAAGGCTCCAGTAAACTAATCAAGACCCATGCTAAATGGGTGGGGCCACACCTCCATGAAAATAATCTACTCAAAGGTATTACCCACAGTTAGATGGGTCACATCTCCGTGGAAACAACCTGATCCAAAGATTCCAACCTAGTCAACACTAATATGTCTGCCCCCATAAGATTGCATTGAAGAACATGGCATTTTGGGGGACATAATACATCCAAACCAGCACGGAGTCCTTCTTACCATTGTTGGGGGGTGGGGGAAGGAGAGAAGAGATTGTGTATCTCTGTGGCTATTTGTACTGTAAGAGGTCCTCCTTTCTAATATTGTAGCCAGTTGGCAGTCAAACCCATACACAATGTGCATTGAATATGGAGTGACCCCAAAGGGTACAAGAGGAAGCAAATGAAGCAAAGTCAACAGATACTCCATTGGTAAGTCCAGATTTCAATCAGAGATTCCCACTGACTAAAGCTCTGTCAACTGGAACAATCACTGTCAACTGGGACAATATGGATATGCACCCCACAGATCACCTAGATTTTTTAAAAAGAGCCACTCTATCCTTTGGAAACTATTTGTTAGCCACATTACTCAGTCAAAACAATAGCCTTATCAGATCTGACAAGATGATTTTAAAAATCCGCAGACAATTTGATACACGGATTTGCACTGTTTTTTAAAATTTTTTACTATTAGCAACACACAATCAGAAAAGTCTAGAGACCCCTGGTATGAAAAAGTGATCCCTGAAGAGCAAAAATTTGACAGTGAGTTTCCAAGGAGGTCCAGCCAGAGTCTAAGTATTTCAGTCTGCTTGGCTGGGGTGCCGCTACAGAGAAAGTGAATGAATCCAGCTACCACAGCTTGATGCTTTAAGATCATCCAATTCATTTCTTAGCCATAGCCTTGATTTTCAAGTAAACTGCTGGTTCTAATTTGGCTTCCCATATTGTTTTTCTTACCAGTAGAGAAGGCTCAATCCAGTGTCAATGCCTAATCTTTGCATAATTCGATATCAGTGTCTTGTGAGCTTGGTTAACATGGGTCCCTGACCAAGAGATTGCTCACCTGTGAGTGTTATGACAAAATGAGTTCCTGGATTTGCCAAGGTGATGCCCAGACCCTAGGGATCAGTGACCTTCAGTTTCCCCAAATGACATCTCCATCTTGGCACTCTTTCCTGGAAATGCCACAATAACCTAATTTCTTCCACTGAAGATCCTGAGAAGCTGTGCATATAGGAACCTGGGGCCTTATGGAAAACATTTTAAATTATCTGATACTGAAGGGGATGTTGGGATGAGCTGCCCAGGTTGCCCTCTTCAGGAT